>NC_062252.1:9129711-10409711 GCF_905475465.1 Pieris napi
AATAGTGGCTTTGAATAGCTAGACTAAATCTTTATCCGAGGTAGCTAATAAGTTATAAAGTTATACTTCTTTTGGCGCGTTAGGTGAAAATGATGAGAGTAAATGTTTACTATGCGTACACCGTCACAAAAAACCGACATCTTGAAGTTAGCTATAATCAATATTTTAGTGTTTTTGAAGTTATAATTCTTTTGGCGCGTCAGGGAAAAATGGTGAGAGTATTTTTTTTCTATTGTTAGTGTCGTATTTTCTACAAACGTAGAAACGCGAAACATAAAATTTTTGAAAAGATTTTTATCTTGTTACGCCAAAGAAGTATAACTTCTAACGCGTGTACAGTACACACACTTTTTTTTTATAATTTTGTAACCCAGTTGTCCATGATTCGTAAACACGTAGTACAGCCACCGAAGAGTAATTTATCTCCCGTCAGAGCTTAAAGCTACTTAGTATGACTAGGTAGGTACGCTTTGGTCTGCGGCAAAATTGTGATTAAAATCAACTTTGATAGATTATTAATATTTTCCGTAACTATAAACCTTCATATAGGCATGTTGGTCCACCTGTCAATAGGAGACAATATAGATACAGGTTTAGAATTTATTCGTCACAAGTTTCCTTACAGAGCAGTGTTGGCCTAGTGGCTTCAGCGTGCGACTCTCATCTCTGAGGTCGTAGGTTCGATTCCCGGCTGTGCACCAATGGATATTTTTCGATGTGCGTATATAAAATTCGCTCAAACGGTGCAGGAAAAAATCGTGAGGAAACCGGTTTTCCTTAGACCCAAAAAGTTGACGGCGTGTGTTAAGCACAGAAATTCACTAATGATCATGAAATAGCTGATGATAATAGATAAATTAAAGATTGTAGCGCCATTGATTAATCCAATTTAATTGTGTACATGTCGTACCTGTTATTAAGGAAAATACTTTTAAATATCTTGTTCTAATCGGGGATTCCCTTAAACCACACTTAGACATATAAAACCCAGGTGCATATCTTCAATACTTCAATTATCGTTCAATACTCTACAACGTACCTTTGTATTCGAAAATGCTTTTTAAATGTTTATTTTTTATAATTCTGATAATTAGTACACACAGTCGTTTTGTCAGAACAAACTATCAGCCACACGATCTTGAAGAAATATATTTTGAGAAAAATTTTGAATCTGTGAAGCCTGTGTATTTAAAGAAAGTATCAAGAAATAATCAGCGTTAATTAAAATAAGAAATGGGGTAAGATTTCTATTTATTTTTGAGTAATGTAAAAAATATAAAATATTTTTATGCATTATCATGCATGTATATAATAACGCGGTTGCTTTTTTGCTTGAGGGTCGCTGACCGGCCACTCACCTTATTTATAAAAAGTTCAGAGGCGCTACAACATTTAATGGTCTAGTACTTAAATTTCTGCATCAGTTTCGTGTTTTGTTTTTTCTAATTAGGCGATCAGCCTTCTGTGCCTGACACACGCCGTCACGTTTTGTGTCTTTGGACACGAACATTCTCTGCACGAGTGTGTATTAATTTCACATAGACAGATAGTCCTTGGTGTCCTTAAGCCGGAATTACATTACGAAATTAGTGGCATGCCTGGGAAATCAGTTTCACGAAAGTAGTTTCGATATGTTTGTAAATCCTTAGTATCGCTGTAACCATGGCCCCATCAGCATCAAAGCTTTATTTTTTTATATGCAATGTAGCTAAAGAGATGCTTCTCTATAAACTTAAACTGTTGGTAAAAATAATGTCACGAAATTAATTTCATGCCACTAATTTCGTAATGTAATTCTGGCTTTAATTTTATCATTTCTATAGTAAGCTCTTCACGCAAGTTTTCACAACACACTATTTACTACAATGCATTATTTATACCATCATCAATATCATAGACATAGACATAACATTTATTGCATACGAAAACACACACACATAAACATACAAAATAACAATACTCAAAGAAAAAATAAAATAAGACATATCAAAAACAATAAAAATTAAAAATTCCCTTTTGCCATTCGGTTCGCTTCAAGTGTGCAATGTGTGTGTACTGTCGTTGTAATTGGCCCTGGCTCAGCATTATACTGAGGAGCAAAAAGTTCCACAGCGCTGGTCATTCTGCCAGAGACCACAGCAGCTAGTTTGCGCCTCAGTAGCAAAGAAAAAAAAAATACTAAGTAGAAAATAATATCAACCTAAATGTATTTATTTATATGCCCACTGAAGTATTTCCGAACCAATTCTTAAAACAACAATTACCCAGTAACAAAATATTAACTATTATTTTCTTGTATTCCAGAATATTTATCAAGGGCAACGCAACATGGATTGCAGCTTAATGTTAAAACAGTTTAATTATCGTATAGTTTTATTTATTGTTACAAACCAAGTGTTTTAAATAGTTATTTTCATAGAATAGAATATATTTTAACCTTCTATTGATAACTCGCATAATTTTCTACGCGAACAGACTGTATAACGCTTGAAAGAAAGAAAATGATTGCAATATGGAAAAACTAAGAGATGAAAAACAAAGGTGTTTTATTACAATAGCAGCGAGTTTATATTGTTTATTTTATACTTTTTTGTGGATTAAATATAGCACAGGCTTAATTTATTTAAATAAAAACTAAACATAACAACCAATTTTTTTTTTAATTTTAATTTCTATTTTTTTTTTCGTGTAACTTATGTTACTTAACACACAATTCAATTCAATTCAATTCAAACTTCAATCACACATTTTAGATGTAAGATTTTGAAAAATTATTAGTAGATTTAGTACTGTGTGTGATGTCGTAAGCTTAATAACTTAATAAATAAATAATATAGAGTATTTACAATTTACTTAACATAGTAATAAAAAGAAAATTAAAACAAATTTAAAAAGTTTGGTCCCTGTGGCAGTGTACCTTTGACGCTGGTAGCATTTACTTGCTGTATTGCGATACTTATTCGTTGAGCAAGGAAAGCACCAGCTCTCTTTTTACACGCTTTATATTAGCTTCACCTGTATGTATGTATGTAACCGACTCCTTCGGACTCGATTTTGACCCACTTTAATCGAACAGATTTAATTCAAACTTTGTACACTTATAAAGAATCAGCGACAATATAATAATTTCATAGGTTTATCTCGAAAAAACAATGAATTTTTTTTTAAGTCCACAAAGCAATTCGATTAAATTGAGACAACACGTTGCTGCTAGGACTAAAAAGTGGAAAATAAATATAGTTTAAAAACCTAAAAAACACGCTTTTAAAGCACATCTAGGAATTATTTTTCACCTTTTAGTTTGATGTGCTTTAAAAGCGTGTTTTTTAGTTTTTTTTAAAGATATTTTTTTTTTACTTAGTTTTAAGTCTAATATCCCGCACTTTAAAACTCGGCTTCGTTTTTGTACCCCGCTATCAATAAAATTTCATAATATTGGGACAGCTATATACAAATTACATAAACGAATCTATCAGTTTCTGAACTTAGCATTACGGCCCTTATACGAAAACTAGATATAGTATATGCAAAGATATATATATTTTATATAATAAAAAGACACATGCTCGTACATCAAGAAGAACATCGTTAGAAAACCCGTAAGGAATCAAAATGTTTTTATATAATTATTAATATTAGTAAGGGTTTTGTTATAATAGAAAATGCCTTATAGAAACGAGGTCTAATATTTAACAATATAAAATGGCGAATACAAGGTAAGAAAAAAGGTAATATGAACAACGCAACGCAATCAGAGCGTTCTCTTGAGTAGACGTGAGAAGATCTGATTTGTTGAGATAAGCTGGTTGTTGCATTTCAAGATGCTGCAAAAAATTAAATCTAATTTTACATTTACTACCAGTTCCCAAATCAAGGGAGAGCGAAGAAACTGTCAAGAAACTTTCCGCTACTTTAGCTTAAATCTTTGCTCACAAAAAATCTGCAAGTATTTGACCTAAACATCGACCATTGAGGGAACCCCTAATTGCTTAAACGCAACTGATGAGTTAGAACGCATAAATGTGTCTACTTCGGACACAATTTAGTTACGGAATTTCATATAGTAGAAATAAAATTGTTGGTGAAAAAAAAGTATTTTTTCAATCGACGTCAAAAATACGCCAAGGATAACACTTCTAATTTCTAAATTTGACATTTTTAATGGAACAAATCGTAGACAGACTATGGTATAGACCAGGCATCAGCGTACAGCGTGTGAGATAGCGAATGATTGACATATGTCGTATTTACATTTTTATTATTTACAGTTTTTTTATTTTTTCATTGAAGATTGCTTATTATTGACCAAAATACACATTCGAATGAATAATTCTTGAACAAAGTTACTGAATCGTGACAAAATAAGCTAATTACCTATGAAAGGTTATGTTTGGTTCTTTACGTTCACTATAGCCAATTATGCAACAATTCACAATGACTGACACTTTAAATACACTCTCTATAAGGATAAAGTCTTAAAATATGGTTTTGACTTGGGTTTCACAGATTTATCTTATTATTCATATTTTATTAAAACTTGTTTAAACCAAACAACCACCAAGGGCTCGGTGGTAAACAAATAAAACCCGACACGCAAATAGAGACAGAAAAACTGATACTTTGTTTCGCTCGCACTTAAGTATTTCACGTTAATGCCTTCTCTCTTTAGTTATTATTGTCATTTTAGAAGCTCATCTAGTTCTATACTTTATCTACGGAACAAATGCTTTTTATGATATACAAAATAAATTTATTAAGTCAATTGTCAAAAACACACATACACCCATAAACACATAGAC
Source organism: Pieris napi (assembly GCF_905475465.1). Classification (NCBI taxonomy): domain Eukaryota; kingdom Metazoa; phylum Arthropoda; class Insecta; order Lepidoptera; family Pieridae; genus Pieris; species Pieris napi. The sequence continues at coordinate 9,134,511 of NC_062252.1, forward strand.
ACACCAATATTTACTTATAAATATTTTACAAGGGGTTCATGGTAATTCTTTGTTAATAGATACATTTTGATTTGTAGCTTAATTAAAATTTAATAATAATACAATGTGACGAATTAAATAATTTAAATTTGACACATAATGTTCATATTATGTCTACTCATAAACTTGGCTAAAATAACAAACATCCATAAATATAAATTTTCGACTTTACAACAATAATAAAACAGTGGAATTTGTAGCAAAACGATAATGTCTGTACTTAATGTTGAGAGAAAAACGAGGGTACTTTGGAATTTATTGCAAAGTTACGATCCGGCTTGTGAATCGTGGCCTCGCTTTTTGTCCTACTTGCAAAAAGGGGTAACTTTTTTGAGGTTTATTTATTTATTTATTTAATTATAAGTAGGTAATCTTACACCTAACATACATAATATTACAAAACAAACACTTAGACAGTACAAAAAGCCAAAACAGATTACATAGATAAACAATATTATATATACGAAAAATGAAACAAATAAGCGCATCAATAGACAAAAATACATACAGAAAACTGAAATTTAATATTTAAAACAATAAATAATACTAAATACAACCTAAACAAAATTCAAGTCTTCCCGCCCCTTCAAATATTTTCTCACATGTTCTTTGGTGAGGTGGAAAATATCAATATCCTCATAATTAGTGTCATAGTTAGATAAAACCCGAAACATTGGTGAATTATGCAGGTAATTCGAGTTCGTACGAGGCACATGGAACAATTTTGTGTTTCTTGTCGCATATGGAGAAGGAATTTTAATAGAAATTAACGACAGCTAATAGGGGCTATCGATCCGCCCATTAAGAATAGCATGGTTATATAAAAATTATTAGAACCTGCAACCAAAATTTTTTATGGATATCAAATGGATTAAGATAGATGCATCCAAGTCTTCAGAGAAGAATAATTGCATCTCGACTCAGAATCTTACCCTAATACTCGGAAGAATGTTTTTTAACCTTTTAGTGGTAATATTAATATTATGTCATTTGACGAGGTAGACAATTACATGACATGAGTTAAAACAATTATAATAATAATAATATATAGAAATTAAGATAAGTTAAATCGCTTACCATAAACACAATACAAACAAAATTAATTATGATTACAAAAACGTAAAAGCTTTAAGAACAAAGACTGCAGCTTTTTAACAATAAATAAATTTGTAAATAGAAATATTACGAAATTAACCAAAAAGCCAACCAATTAATGAATAGCATATATGGTAATGTTTAGATAATATTAATACCGCAATTACTCAGGGAATTGTCGATTAATCGATGTTTGAATGCTCGCATTATTTACGAACATACGTACTAGTTATCTATTAATGACTTTTAATAGGGTTGCCGATTGCGATAAATAGAGTTCACGACTCTATTATTATCTTCGTAGTAAATATCGTAAAATTTTCAAGCCAACTTTATATGAGATCTTTATTTGACTGTAAAGTTACAGTCAACTACATAAACATTAAATATGAAATATAGCGAACTAATTGCCTCTGTTTCTAACATAAACAAATCAGTAGTGCAACCGCTTTAGGACTGGGCCTCAGATTTCTGAATCTGTTTCATAATCATTTTTAAATCTAATAGACAAGTAGGTAATCAGTCTCCATTGCCTGACACAAGCCGTCGACTTTTTGGGTCTAAGACATGTCGGTTTTCTCACGATGTTTTCCTTCACCGTTCAACCGAATGTTAAATGCGCACATAGAAAGAAAGTCCATTGGTGCACAGCCAGGGATCCAACCTACGACCTCAGGGATGAGAGTCGCACGCTGAAGCCACTGCGCCAACATTGTTCCTGCTGTTTCCAACATAGACACATGTAAACTGAAGTTTAATATTTGGAGGAAGGATGGTGTACTGTTTCTCCAACTTAAATGGGAGGATATTCGATGCGTCTAACTGGCTCGAAGGCGCTGGTGGCTAAAGTCGAAAAGTTGTATACATATACATCCTTAGCGGCTGGAATAACTTGGTTAGCGAGTTTCACGTCATCGTAGTGATACGAAGGCACATATAGTCTCGTGCCTTCTCTCTCTTTCTATTCTTTTTTCTCTTGTGTAACACATGACAATTTCTTGTAACCGCTATTTGAAAAAAAAGTGGTTTGATCTAAATGTTTTCGTTACTTCAGACAAAAACTACTAAAAATTTAAAAGCTATATCCTACTTCGTGTGTAAAAATATCACGACATCTACTAAAATAAATCCGCGTTCAAACAACGACATTTAAAAGGTATTTAAATATTCCTAAATTAGCAATTTTAATAGACTAATTAAAAGTCTAAACCCTATTACAGTTAAAATAGTTAAAATCTCGAGCGCGCCGTTCGCAAGAGCAAATATGTTAGCATTTCAAACGAAGCTAACACAGTGCCTATTATGTAACCTGCTTTATATACCTAGATCTAGTAAATTTGGATGCTAGCCAAATGCAACGCTCATCCATTATGTTGACTCAGCACTGTATGGGGAGTGCGTTGATCCATTGGCACACGGCAATTACTAATGTAATTAACATTATTTATGTTCACTCAACTGTGTAACTACGGCTTATTGGTTATGTAAGTCAAGTATATTAATTATCTTCTGTATATTTTTAGTTTAAACATTATAGTTTACTGTTTTTTTTATAGAACAGGGGGAGACGGGCAGGAGGCACACCTGATGTTAAGCCGCCCATGGACACTTTCAATGCCAGAGGGCTTGCGAGTGCGTTGCTGGCCTTTTAATAATTAATACGCTCTTTTCTTGAAGGACCCTAAGTCGATTTGGTTAGGATATATTTCAGTGGGCAGCTGGTTCCACATAGTGGTGGTGCACGGCAAAAACTGCCTTATTAAGAGTGTCAACCACATCAGGTGAGCGTCCTGCCCGTTTGCCCCTATCCTATATTCACTCGGTGGGGCAAAGCGAGTCCATCACGTTCTATCTGGCCGCCAAGTCCAGCAAAAAAGTGGCACGGTCGTACCATCATTTTCCAGTAGTTCAGGCCTTTTTCGACCCCTATAACTTCTTTGTGGATAAAACTAGGAGCCTGCGTTATCAGTTACCAAGCAGGCGTTGTATTAACACAGTATATTTCAAAATTCATTCAATTTGAACCAGTAGTTTAAGAATTATAACTATTAGATGGATAGTTTAGGAGATACAGCCAAAAACGTGTTTTCACCCCTTTTTCCAAGATGGCGGCTGGGGGACAAGGGTGCCAACCCCCCCTACATGTCCCATAAATAAAATTGAGTCCTCTAAATATGTTCAGTTTGGCCCTCAAATTGTAACATTTCAGTGAACTATAGTCAAATCTCTTAATTTTATCACTCCTCACTTACTGACAGATCAACAAATAAGACAATTCTATCAGACATAGAAACTTCAAATTTAGAATATAGTCAAGGACAAACATTTAGTGTTAAGTGTTATTAGGTTACCTAATTACGTAATAACTTAAGAATGGTCCCATAAGTAGGGACTTTTGGAACGAAGTTCCTTATCGCGCGTTGTGAAAGGGGGCTAGACGGAAAAAATTCTTACGAAAAGTTGTCACGACACTTTTTTGCTATTTGCTATTGTAATACACCGGTTCTCGTCCGATCACCGAAGATAAGCAACGTCGGGCGAGGTCAGTACTTGGATGGGTGACCGCCTGAGAACACCTCGTGATGTTGGCTTTTTTTTGTAGGGATAAGAAATGAAAATTATTTTTGGAATCACTTAACTAAATTAGTCTTGTTGGAACGAAGTTATCGAGCGTTGCGAAAGGGGGCTAGACGGAATAAATTAAGACCAAAAGTTGTAACGACACCGCCTGGAAACACCTCGTGATATTGGCTTTTTTTTTCGTCGTAAGATTGGTGTCGAGAAAATCTATCACACTGTTATGATACCAATTAACATATAAATTAATCGAAAGGAATTTCGTTCCATCCGGGTGTCCCTTGACACCTCTAAAGTTTTTTTATTTATTTTGATAGAAGAACTTCGTTGCGAGTTTTTTTTTTTCGACTATGTAATTATATTTTTGGTGGCATTTTTATATTTCAATAATTCAACTTTCGCTTGACATATAATTACGTAACACAAAATAGCAAACGACACGATTCTTCGTACTTCAATGGACCCAAACCCACTCTGTTCAAAGTAAATACAGCCCTCCGGAGTGTGCTGTGATTGAAGCATGTTACATGTCCGGTGGGTCCATTTCCCAAAATGCATGGATTTGGGTTACACCCGCCTTGTGATCTGTGCGTAGGCATAAATTGGTTCAATGAATTTGATTAGACATAAGATCTACTATCGGTTATCTATAAGTCTAAAGTCGTATTTTCAATTAGACCAAGTCAACTGACGTTTACGGTGTTGTCAGTTTTTAATTAAATAAAAATAGTGTTCTGACAAAGTGAATGATTGAAAAACTTCTGAATTAATGATCGGTGATGGCACTAGTCACCACGCCGCGCTTTGTAATAAGCCGTCAAAAAACTGATTGTAGTTACATACTACTAGTACCTAACTTATATCAGAGCACTTTTACACAATTTTAAAATATAAATAATATTATTGTATAGTTTGAAATGATTAACTATTCCCACTCATTGTTCATTCATCTGATTGAACAAGAACTGAACGTATCACTATTACTTTAAATATGGCAACATTATTTTACAAAGTGACATTAGCTACTGTCAGTTGGCTTCGTCTTATTAAAAATACGACTATAGGAGTAAATGTTGTTTGTGTGTGTTTAGACGCCTTCGTAAAAGTTCTAACACCGAAAAGTATGTTACTTTGCCTTATTTTTAGGGAAAAATGATGAGAGTAAATTTTTACGATGCGCGCACACACAGTCACAAATAACCGACACCCGCACACCGTTACAAATAACCGACACCCTGAAGTTAGCTTTACTCGACATTTTAGTTTTTTTGAAGTTATACTTCTTTTGGCGCGTTAGGGAAAAATGATGAGAGTAAATTTTATTCTATTGTTAGAGTCGTATTTTCTACAAACGTAGAATAAGGCGAAAGTAAAATTTTTGAAAATATTTTTATCTTGTTACGCCTAAGAAGTATAACTCTACGCTTATACAATGGACTGCGAATGGACTCCAATGAAGGTAACCATAGTTGCAATAAGTGGTTATTCGGAAATACTTCAATGGATAGCTGACGGCAAGTGCCAAGTCTCTTCAAAAAACGCTTGTTTGGGGAACAACGGACGTCGAGGTGATACATATTCGCTTTAATTTTAAAATAATAAATTCTCAAGCATCAAGAAATCTATTGCAAGATGTAGACTGATGATAGCTCCCATTCTAAAAATAAAGAACTTTCTTGTTAGCTAAAGGTCGAAAGTCTTCAAAAGATGTATGAACTATTGTGAAGGCAAAAAATATTATACGGTCCCAATTTTTTTTTTGCTTTATTGTGCCCACAATTAAATTAAATATTTTTTCTTAAGAAGCTCATATCTAGTTTAAATGAGCCATGAAAACCGCTTTGTCAATATATTCAAAGAATATTACTACAAGCCAGACGAAAACAATATTTTGTATATTTTTTGTATTTGTATAGGTGAAACTGTGCTTTGTGTATGTTTAAATGTTTATTCCGTTTTTGGCCTTTGTGTACAGTGTAATTGTTTGAATATTGTTTAATAAGTAGCTGTAGCAACAACGTTGTAAATAAATAAATAAAATATATACATATTATATATATTTCAGGCGCATCACATTGTTTCAAGACTTGCACACATTTTGGTTTTGACTCGGGATCTTTGTATAAAATGTCTTTCAAAAAAGCTATGACTTATTTAAAATGCTATAATACATTGTATACCAATACAAAGTTAAGTTAATTGTTATTAATTTTTATAATACGTCTTAACTAAATTTATTGCGTAAATAGGCTTAGCGTGAAACAGTAAGTATCCAGATAACTTTGCCATTACAAACCTTCAGGCGTTAAACATTTCAAATGTACGTTTTTTAATATTGTTTTTGACGTGACAACGTCTTATAAATCGATGGAGCCGGCTGCAAGCACGAAAAAACATAACTCATGCGGCGTTACCTCGCTCTGAGGCGTTCCATTTAAGGCTTGAAGTGCAAGCGAGAGCACGGAACGAGCGACAAAGAGGCACAATCGGCCTCCGCGTTCGGCAGCGTTCGACATCTGTCTCCTACTTGTTTATTTAATTGTGATTTCCATTTACCTCCTTCTCTATATCCATATAAAATGTCTATCAAACAAATAAAATAAAATTTCCTTTTGAAAAATGCAACCATTCCATCAGTATTTTCTAATGACGTTGTCACGTTCAACTATCGTCAGTAAACCGACTTTACAGACAACCGATTTTTTTCGTTAACATGGGTTCTTTTAAAACTTCTTCCACTTAAAGCACACGTGTTTTAAACTAACTTAAATGTTTTAGCTAACGTAATATGGAGGAAGAATACGCTTCCTTCGACTTAAGTGAGTTAAGAGGATCCTTGACCAGTAAAACGAGTGACTGGCCGGCCCCAGTAGCTAAAGTTTAATATTTTTTCTGCCTCGTAATTAGCTACTACTTACATATATTAAATATTATGACTCACATAACCTTTTCATTGGCATTTAAATCTTTTCTTTATACATATTTTTATTATTTTTTCTCTAGATTTTATTTTAGTTATAGTTACATGTTATTCTGAATTTTTTTGTTAATTCCCCACATCTCTACGCAACGCCAAGGGATCAAGCCTCTCGGAAAGTGTCTGGTAGTCGTTGAATTCAGTATGTAATAGTACGTGAATAAATACAGCCATGATTTGCCTTCATAAATAAAAATATTATATACTAAATACATTAATAAATTACGTTCCATTTTATTTACCACAGCTAAAAAAGTAAATTAAAGCTAAAATAAATCCAGCTTACATTTCCCAAGTACCACGAAATATGCAATCTAGTTCTAGGACGAAAACAACCCGGAAAAATACTAAAATGTAAATGCATCTCAAAGAGTTGCACGTTGAGTGCACTACCAATATTGACGGAATTCATAATTAAAAGCAACTGAAATTCGTGCAACGAATTCTTAGTAATCCTGTTTAAAACGTTTTAGATTGAGTGTTTATTTAAAGGCACGCTATAGTAATCGAACCTTAATTACCTAACATATATATTTCGTCTCACACTTAAAGCCAATAATAATAAAGGCATCATCCTTTATTATTTTCAACACTCATAAATTGTAATATAACATTCTCGTTTCCGAAAATGTCCAATAGGTCGACATTGAAGTGTTACTTAGAGTTAAGACCCCTTAAATAAGCCAGGTTAGTTTTTGACGTGACGTCTTATAATTCGATGGAGCCGGCTGCACGCACGAAAAAACATGACTCATGCGGCGTTACCTCGCTCTGAGGCGTTACCTCGCTCTGAGGCGTTCCATTTAAAATTTACATAATTGTATTTATGCGTACAAATAAATGTAACTTGATCAATTCAATTGTGATTTCCATTTACCTCCTTCTCTATATCCATACAAAATACTTATCAAACAAATAATATATATATATTTTTTTTAAATGCAACCATCCCATCAATATTTATGACGTTGTCACGTTCAACTATCGTCAGTAAACCGACTTTACAGACAACCGATTTTTTTGTTAATAATTATGTGTCGCAACCCTACTAATACTAAGCCAGCTGCAAACAAAGTGTTTCATTTAACATATTATTATATCTGAACATATCTGCAACAACCGCCATCGAACTTATCTCATGCAAGACAATTTTTTATTGCAAAAAAGTTTGTATACATATGAAAGCGAATTTATACTTTTTTATAGAAAAAGAGGCTAACAGAAGGCACCTGTTGTTGATAACGGCGACCGTGGACGCACGCAATATGCCAGAAGGCTCATAAGTGGGTTGCCGGCCTTTTAAGAATCGCAACGCTCTTTTCTTGAAGGACTGAACATTAAATTTAAATCATTCATTTCAATTTTATAGCATAGTGGCATTATTTCTTATTATTATGCAGATGTTTAAGTAATGTATTATGTTATTATAAAAAACAAAGTGTTTCGTAACTGTCAAACATTTGATGTTCATCCCGTCGATACGGTTATTTCTTCACTCAAATTAAAGAACGTATTAAGAGTTTTGAAACGACAAGATTATAAAAATATTCTCTTGATGATTATTAATATTATTTAAAAAAAAAATTAGAATTAGTCAGTAATGCAAAAGGACACATAAATTGGTTGTAAAATATGTATAGCACTAAGCTATCAACGTCATAGAATGACTGTTTAAGCGATATCAAAAATTAGGATTATCAGTTTGACCTGAATGTGATATTGATGGCATTGGAAAAGCGTGATGATCTTTTTAGGCATCCGAGACGTGGGCAATATCCGTTTCTGATATTATTACTACGAATTACATAACCTTGAGTATCATATTTTTTATATTAATTTTGCCAACCGTAGGTTTATAATGTTGAAAAGTTATTGAAATAAATTTTTGTAAAAGATAGAAATAAAAAACCAAAAAGTTGGTTTTTTGAATTTTTCACATAAATTTTGAGGTTATGTGAAAAATGTGTGAATACAAAAGTTTTAGATCTTTTTATGACCTACAACTATGCCATTTAGTTTTCTTCGATAGGACTTTTAGTTTTGCCGGAAATCGAGATAAACCGTTTTTTACCCTTAAAACTCCCCCCCCCCCCTGCCCCTTCCCGACCTCAGATCGACCGTAATTTATTTTTCCTTTCATTTTGATCATATTCCCCTGCTTTTCTAATGGGTTTCATCCTACTGTAATTTTTTTTGGTTTCAAAAATTATCGGCACTGGTCTATATGTATATTATTTCTAGGAATCATTTTTTTATTTCAATAAAAAATAACGTTCTACAATAATAAAGAAGTAGGGGTTGATCGTTGAGGGATGAAAATTAGGGGTTGTATGTATTTTTGTACGTTGTATTAGAATTTTTTTTGGGTTGGACAGTGGACACCCTTTATCACTTAGGGGTTTAAAAGATAGATAGTAGCCGATTCTCAGACTTACTGAATATGCATACAAAATTTCATAAGAATGGGTCGAGCCGTTTCGGAGGAGTATGGGACACGAGAATTTTATATATTAGATAAACATACTTTAACGTATTTCAATGCGGTTATTATTTACTTTAATTGTGTTAATTATTAGTTATGTTGAAGCTCACAGACAGAACCATCTTGATTATTATTAGATTTTTTTGTAAACAATATTAGCGATCACTACTAACAAATCATTTAAATAATGTATTTTTTCACATCAGTGATATTTTTAATAAAAATAACTTGGTATTATTATCAAAAAACTGTAGCAATGTTAGTTATTTTATTTACCAAAATCTATATAATACTGTGTGGAACCAGCTGACCACTGAAGTATTTCCGAACCAATTCGACTTAGGGTCCTTCAAGAAAAGAGTGTGCCAATTCTAAAATAGGCCGGCAACGCACTCGCGAGCCCACTGGCATTGAGAGTGTCCATGGGCGGCGGTATCACTTAACATCAGGTCACAGGTGAGCCTCCTGCCCGTTTGCCCCCGTATGATTTTTGGTCTATAAAAAAAAGTAACTTTTGTGTAGTTAAGCAAATTCCATTTATTTAGGTTTAAATTTTGGAATTATCATAAACATCCCGATGTAAATATTAATACGAAAAAAATTAGGTAGAATTTAATAACGACAACAAAATGAAAGTTCAAAGCACAAAGGTAAGTAATAAGTATAATCATAAAATCATATTTCCTCAAGTGCAGCGATGCACGATGGTCCAATTTGTATCGTCAAATTCATGTGAAAGCACTCGTAGGGTTGTCAACCGTGACTAATTGGAACGAGTATCTTCAAGGGTTAGGTATTTTTATACCCGCGAAAGTCGTTTTATGTTTGACATGTCAAGAGATGAGAGGTACATGCACGGTATTTATAAGGGGCATTCCATCTGTTTAACTTTGGAATCATTAATGCTGTACTATTTTGAACTTATTTGCAGATGATCAGGATTCCCTGGACAGCTCAGAGAAAGTGTCGATACTATTTCGATTATATTTTTTCAACCTATTTGAGTAAAATATTTTGATAAGAAAAATCGCGAGAGGACTGGCATAGCCACTTCCTGAATAATCTATACTAATATTATAAAGACGAAACACTTGTTTTTTTGTATGTATGTTTGTAATCTTAAAGAAGACACTGATTGAAGTTATGTATTATTATAAATTTACAATTATTTTGCATAATTTTAAATTTATCTGATATTTCGCGTGCTTTACAGCGTGCGTGGTGATTGAAGACAAAAGGTGTTGAATGTCAAAAAGTATCACAGCTGTAGAAAAAGTTGTATTTTTGATTTATTTATAAAATGTTTTCAGTGACAACCCTAAGACTAGCGTTACCAAATCTAGGGCGTCTCGCATCCCGTATGCCAATGTTTATACAAGTCTACAAACAATTCCGGAGTATTTGCGTAGTTGAATCGATCGTAAAGCTACGTTAGCTTTGCTCTAGACAAAGGGATTTTAAATTGTTGTTGCGACACACATGAGATAGACATATTTTTGTGTCTATTTTTATTGCAATACATTGTGTACTGCAATAAAAATAGACTTATACCAAAAAAGGTAGATAGAAGAAACATAAGCGATAGCAGGTAGTTGGAAAAAAAGGATTGTGTGGTTTTATGAAACCACGGTAACAGTGAAACCTTTTTTTCACATTATAGACATTTAACTAAAATTTTTTGGAATAATATTCCATTAAGGGTATAAAAATCGCTTTATCAATCTTAATTTTATACTTGGAAAATTGTGAACTCTGTGTCTTAGAGAGTACGACATACATAATATTTAACAATGATTTTGATTATATACACATATTAATAACAATTATTTAGATTATATACACATATTAAACAATAGTTTATACACTACACGGTCAGCTGCTGCGAACTATAGGCGCCGCCATATTGGCCTTGGCTGCTATGACGAGCGCCTTTCACTTTATCCCTTCTCCGCGGCCGACCGTCACGCGACATGCAACACACAGATGAAAAAGTTTGAGACGATGTAATAAAAGTTTCACTTTAAAAGCTGGAGGAGGCCTTTACCCGTGAAGGGGTTCCGATCGACGGTAACTTCATAGCTATGATATATGATATTTATATCCGTACCGTGTTTTTCTGGTTATCATAGGATCCTTGTACACTGGTACTAACTACCAGGTGCCAACTTAAATCTTTAATTAGCACCTGTATACACAAGTACTCATAATACTATTCAATTCTCAGATATCTACACTGTTAGTGGTCCATTGATTGTCAAGCTATTGCTAAAAACAAATTTGAAATGTCTCGATTTTTTCACTAAAAAGTATCAAATTATTTGTATTTTACCAAAAGAATTAAATGTATTAAACGATACTTCATTTATACATACAGAATAAGGTATTAGGCAAATTTATAAAAGTCATCTCGTACGTATCGTATGCTGCAACTAAACCATCGATATAGGCTAATAAATCCTATACCTAATTTACCCAAACCAAACTTATAATTAAAATCAAAATGATAGCTTTTTTGAAGTCGGTTAAAAATATTAAAATGATATACTCATTAAAACGTTTATCAATTTGTAAACAAACTTTAATCGATCGGGGTTTTCGAATAAAATATTATGCTATGTAGTATGTAAACAGTTTTTTTATCTATTTTTATTCACAGCTGGGTTTTTTACCGATAACGTGAAAATGATAAGGCTAGTTCCGTGTTATCACAGGTTTTGTTATATCCGAACCTAAACTAGGGTAATAGAGCAAAATGATTCCTAAATAGTGAGAGCGTCGCAGTGTCTGTCCTTGGGCGTACAACTTATGTACTGTTATAAAAAAATGGTGTAATTTTTTTTTAAATAATACTCTGCCATCTTGTCCAGAGACATTTTCTATCTCTAACTTAAATTAATCACTCATTCGTGTTACGCGACTTGCAAAATACGCGTTACGTTTTTTTCAAAAGTGAAAATATGACTAAATGAATTATAAAATTAAGAGTTAGTACTTAGTTAAAAGGGTTGCCACAATCATTTGGCATACAATTATTATTTTGTTTAATAATCAAGAAAAGAGCGTATCAATTCCTAAAAGGCCAGCAGCGCGCTTGCGAACCTTCTGGCAGTGCGAGTGTCGATGGGCGACAGTATCACTTAACATTAGGAGAGCCTCCTGCCCGTCTGCCCTGTATCATAAAAAAAAATAAGCCAACTGTGGTCTCACATCTGCTAAGCCAACTTAACATCTTTTATCAATTATTGTAAAAACCCTATTATTATAGTTTCTAAAAGTCAGCCTATTATCAAGTTCAGTTTTTAATATTATTTATTTAATTATAAGTAATCTTACAGCTAACATACATATTATAAAACAAAACACAGACAATACAGAAAGCCAAAACAGATTACATAGATGAACAATATACAGGGTGGTCCAACTAGTGACGTCAATAATTTTTTTGTAGATTAATCACACCTGGGGGTATACGAAAATATGGGGTATTTTCCGTGATTTTTTGTTGTTTTCGAGTTATAATTTTTTTTGTGTTTTTTTAATGTTTCCTGCCAGCGAGTTTTCAAAATTCATATATTTTTTTTGTTTGTTTTTATGTGAAATGATTGTCTTAAATGATGTTCAAATAAAAAAAAATCTCAGCTTCCTAAAATTAGTTAAAGCTACTCAAAAAAGGTTTCAAAGTTAGAAGTTTAGTTTTTAGCTGGATTTGTCCAAACATTCGACTTCAATTTAAAAAAACAAAAAGTAGTTTCCATAGCTTCTGGCTAAGTTTAGAAACTCCTAGTTTCTAAGCTATCAAAATCATAGAAAAAAAAAACTTAATTGGTCTTTTTTTGTTGTAATCGGCCTTTTAAGGTCGATGGGATGGATAGGTAAAATGTTTTTTTTTACTTTTATTATTCTTATGGTAAATTAAACTTTATAATAAAAAATATTGATTTTAATTAATTTTAATACCCGTAAAATAAATGTATCGATTTCATTTATTTTAAGATTAAGATCTCTCTCTCGTACTCTTGGCAATTTTAAAGACGTCTAGTGTCGCAAAGATCGAATTAGGTAGTTAGAAATATTTTTTACAACGCTATGAGATATTACGTGGTAGGCCGACGAGATATTACGAGTTTGTATGCGCTAAATGCACACCCAACAGGCCAAAACAGCATTCAATACTATATAAATCAAATGTATTTTATAATAAGGTAATTTCATTTTAGCTAGCGGGGTTTCTGGTATTTTGTATGGATATAAACCAAGAATAACAACTTTGAAATTGTATATTATTTTTAAAGTTTCCAGGATAATTAGCAATATGTCAATACATTTTATATTGAACGCGACTTAAATCAGATTATTAACGACATAACTATCAGTGCTTAATTTATTAGGAATAACTTTAATCAAATACTTAGGGACGTAAGTTTAATGGAACTCGGGGAAAAGACTGACTATTTTTAATAATTTTAAGTAAAATTCACCCCCTTTAACAATAAAACAGAATGTCCGATTAATACTATTCAATAACTCTTAATTGCAAATGACAATGACAACAATATATTATAAAGCAATTTAACTAGTATTATGTTAAATTTTCAGTAAAACTTTTATTAAGTTATATTACATACCACCCTTTGCTCACTGACCTTATCATAAGAAAACCAAGTCGCGGTCATTAGATAGATAACATTTCTGGGAGCAATCCCAGTACTCTCTGGGGTTTTACATTTTGCTTATTAACACGTTCGTTGCATTACGAGATCTATCAGATCTCTTGCAGGACTTTTGTATTGTGCGTTGAACATAATCGTGTTTTTTCACTCCTTGCGGGAGGATGTAACTTGTAAAGTTCTTTAAGGATGAGCAGGACAAATATACATATTTGCTTCCTACTTAAAGCTGAATTCAAGGACTTTAAAAATAAATTAGAGATGGATTAGGTCCCTAACGCACAGTACTGTAATTGTTTTAATTCCTTGCGTTAGGAGATATGTCGGTACTCGTGAAATCGTACGCCTCGTAGACGCAAGAGATGGAGGATGGGATTTTTAGTGTTGTCCTAGAATCGACATTCGGGAAGTCGCGGGCACGTTTTGGAAATAACACTCGCGTATATACCAGCGTGTTGATTATTTTTGATAAACAATGAGTGATTAAGTTTAAAAGAAAAAAGTGTAAAAAATCTATTTTATTGGTGAGGTTTCTAACAAAAAATCAACGTCGGATTATACTGCTGCATCGTCCAGTAAAATATTTGTTTTTGGAAAATGTTCAAATTTGCCCCCCATTGACTAATAATGACAGTGATTCTGATTATGAAATATTTAACGATAAACCTTTTTCGTTGGAGCACAAGCAGTTAAACAGCACTGACGCTTCTAAAAAAACTAAACGAATTGTTACCATTTGCGCGTAATGTGCAAGCAATCAATGTGCTTACCATGTTTTAATGAAAAACACTTTGCATAATTAATAAAACTTTTAGAATCGATAACTGAGATATTATTTTATTCCCATCACTACTTACTACACATATTGAACTATCTTCGGGTGCGGTACGAGATACAATCGATATCTATTTTTTTTTGGTATTTGTAGTTTATTCAAATGTCGTAACTGCGTGCGAACCTAGCAAAATATAAAGCAATTAGCTATCTTTCACCCACAAAAAATTCTAAATATATGTCATTGTTTTTTTGGAAGATATAAATTATTTTCAAAAGTGTATTTTTAGGAGACTGATTAGGTCTCAAACGCACCAGAGGATAGGCTTGTTACGAGATCTTTTAGGTCTCCAACGCACCAGCTGAAAGTTCTTTAAAAATGATGCCGCAGTGAACGTGTTAATAAACATACTGTTGCGATACCAATTGATTTAGCGTCAGTTTAGTTTTGAATTTAGACCAGTCGAAACCACAATGAAGTTGGCAAATTTAATTTTATTTTTGGCAACATTAGTGACATGTCAGTGCTTTAGTGAAAGGCAAAATAATTTTACAACTGAATTTTTATATTTTACTCAAAGTGAAACCGCTGGTCATGCAGCGGTGTCTCCTTATGGTGTTTGGAATATGTTGAGTCTCGTGAAATTTCTTACCGTGGGAAACACGAAGACCCAACTGGAGCGAGCGCTCTTTCTGCCTAAGAGTTGTGTAGAGTCGATTTATGGCTTGAAAAACTTGAGCGACGTTGTTCTAGGATCAAACTCCGGAAATACTTCCGTATTTAGCCGAAATTATTTGGTTATAGACCAAAATGTAAGATTAAATTATAAGGATTTCGAAGAGAAAGCTAAAATTATTGGCATGAATATTATAACACTCGATCTAAATGAGCAAGACACGGCTGTAATAGTTGCAAATAGAATTATGTTAGATGAAGGACAGGAATTTTCAGTTAAAGTACCAGAACTTATTAAAATAGATGAAATTCATCCCAATGGGATAACGTTAGCGAATGTAAATAGGTTCCAACGCATTTGGAGAAACACATTCACGAGTGTCAAAGTTGAAAACTTTCATGATGAGAACAACCGCCAAATTGGTAAAGTGAACATGATGTTTCAAACAATTACTGCAGCGTGCGCACAGATTACACCACTGAAATCACAAGTATTAGAATTGCCGTATGGAACCGACGGTAAATATGCCATGCTGTTGATAAAGCCATGGCCAAAGACAAAGGTGAACGATGTCTTTCAGAAGATGACGACATTCACGTATGGACAAATACTAAATATATTAAATATGCAGCCCCCTACAGTTGTTTACGTAAAACTACCAAGATTCAAAATAAACACAAATTACGCCCTCAATGTACCGCTTAACAAAATGGGTGTGTTTGATTTGTTTGAGAAGAAGTATTCACAGTTCTACCGTGTTCCTCGGAATAGTTTGTTTGTTCCGGCTATCGTACAACATGTGTCTATGGAGGTAAATGAAGTTGGTTTACGTAGAGATACGGTACAGTCGGCTAAGAGGTCGATGATGTTCTACGCTTCTAGGCCCTTTTTGTATTTTGTCATTGAAAAGACTACAGATACAATTGTTTTAAGTGGAGTCTATTCGAAGCCAACGGTTTACTAAATTTTAATTGTTAATAAAGTAATAATACATATTTGGTTTCTTTTTATTTTCCATTATCAGTTTTCCTCAATTTGCATGAAATAATATAAATCTAATTAACGTTAATTGACAACATTAATCTCTTATCAAATAGTTAGTACCGAATTAATGGAATAAAATTAGGGAAAAATGTACAAAATTTGTTTTCCGCATGTAAGTACTGATATCGGATTAATTAAATAGCTTAAGAATAATTAATATATAACATTGGTCTGTCGGAATCAAGAATCTTAAATTAACCAAGAAAATCATAATATCTCAACTAAAAGGTAAGATTGTGCAGTTTTTGTCTAGTGGATGGTTTAAGCCTGACGTTTTGGGTTCAAATCTATTTAAATTATTTGCTTGAATAGTGAAAATAAACATGGTGAGAAATGGGCTGGTCTTAAACGTAAACGTATATAATATTTTGTCAGGCACAAAAGGCCGATCACCTACTTGTCTATAAAAACAAAATGATGAAAGATACAAATGCTATCTGCTGCGTCACTGGAATAATATTATTATTGGGTATTTAGACATTTTTGATAGTCAATCAAATCAGAGACGATAAATCTCTCTAATAATTCTTGTGTTGTTAACGATGTTGCTTTACGAATGTTATCAAAATACTTCTTTATAGACAAACACCTAAATAAATCTAGGTATACGCTGAGTTTAAATATCTAATTTTAATTGTAGAAAAGTGCAATCTTGTATTTATTTATGGAACTAATATATATCGAAATAACAGTATTTCGAGTGCACCGTTGTTGCGTATAAAGGTTGTACTAGTTTTAGTACGGAATTGAAGTTATTATTATTTAGTACAGCGCCACCTAGTAATTTTACTTGAAACTAATACAACTGAATACTGGAATTGAGAAAACAGCGTAGTTTATTAGAAGACACATATATAGACGGCATTAAGCAAACTTTTTACTAGAAATATAATAATGTGTATTTTTGGGTCGCAAAGGGAGTGGTGTTTATTATTTACGCATTTTAACCCTCGTGTTTATCACTCTTAAATAATATTTGTAATTTAAATGTCGCATTATTAGGGTGAGATCTATAGTGCGCACTTGGACTTTGCTCAGACTTTACTTACGAAAAACACTAAGGTTAAACTATGATTTAGTATATTTATCGACATTTTCACGGTGAGATTAAGCTAAGCTCAAGCTAAGACAGACATTGATGTTTCATTTCATGCAATACCTTCTTTATTATCATTTAAAAAAGTAAAGAATGGTTATAGTTAAGTCTGAGCAAAGTCTAAGTGCGCTCTATAGATCTCACCCTTAAAGTATTGTACGAAAATCGGATAAAAGGAGTCACATGTCCCTTAGGCACAAGGTGACGTTATGGTCTAAGATCCCGATATACAACGACCTTCACCGAGATGCTTATTTAATGAAACGTATTTTATATTTAATTTAATATGTCAATAAATATAATCCATATGGGTTGTCTAGCAAATTTCAGTCCAGAGTATTTTAATTAATATTTAAAAAAAAAATTTTTTTTAACATTTCACCGGTATGATTATTAGATAAATTCTATACCAATCGAAAGTATAAAGCCCATAGAATATGCAAACGTTAGGTTGTTTTTAATCAATTAATTATTTATGTGTATATTTTTTATGTGACACTAAAGTATATATACATCTTTAGTAAAAAAGAAAGTTATAGTGATACATATATAATACTACCCTGATTAAAAATATAGATTAAAAAAAATTACTACACAAATATATTTTTTTTATATATTAATTAAACATACTCTGGACTGAAATTTGCTAGGCAACCCATATGGATTATATTTATTAACATTAAATTAAATATAAAATACGTTTCATTAAATAAGTATCTCGGTGAAGGTCGTTGTATATCGGGATCTTATACTATTATACAAGGTCGTACATGACCTACGCTGGCGTAGTCTTCGCGCACTGTGCCGCCCATATCCACCGCCTACGGCTACACCGGCACCGGTGCGCCCTTCTACGTGACAAACGTCGATCTCCACTACGACCTGGACCCTACCATAGTCCAATAGATGAAATTGGCGTAAACAATATAATTAAAAGTAAAGAAGACCCAAAAATTAAAAATAATCTAACTTCATAAGAAATAGTTTGAGCTACTGTCCGTAAACCCCCCAATATTGAATAATTAGAATTAGAAGACCAACCAGCAATTAATAAAATGTAAACTCCTACTCTTGTACGACAACAAAAACCCCTAAATTAAATATAATACTATTAAATGAATAAGGAATTAATATTCAAATAATTCATGATAAAAAAAACCAAGAACAGGAGAATAATAATAATACAAATAATTAGAATAATTTAAATAAGTTTGCTCTTTACTAAATAATTTGATACCATCAAAAAAAGGTTGTAAAATCCCTATAAATCCAATTTTATTAGGGCCTTTCCGAATTTGAATATAACCTAACACGTTTCGTTTTAATAATGTTAAAAAAGCAACTCCCACTAAAACCCCTATAAATAAAATTATTAAACCTAAAATAATACTAAATTCACACGCCACTTCGACAAGGCTAAACATCATCCCAACACATTGGTTCGTAAAAGTATCAAGCAATTTGAAAAATACCTATGTTTTTTCCAAGAAACAAAACAACAATAATACAATTCATGAAAATAATATAGAAAATTTTATGATAAGTATAATAATAATAAAAATATAGCATTCTTATTTATTGCAAAAAGTAGGCGGCATTTATTTTTGTAGTTTATAACTATACTATACTAATTCTTAGAAGGTGTAGTAAGATGTGTAATAATTATGAACTACTATATTCACAGAATTATTGTTGAAGTCGCAAGAGACTTTGGTAAAGTGTACGAAATCAAGGCGTTTAAAACAATATATAATAATAGATATTTTAAGGAAGAATATCTTATTGTCTTTGCTATACAATCTACGTACCTAATTAATTAATTGAGTATTGTTAAACATAGTTTGTGTGTAATTGTGTCAAACCTTGTACACACACGATACACTGAAATCTTCAACGAATCAATGTCGTTGATCTATACATATATTGTCTTTGGCAAGTCAATACATTTATATAGAGAATATTTAGAGAATATTTTGTATGTGCGGAAAAATATAGATATATTTAAAAAGAATAGTAGCTTCCATAATAAAAGTACTCGTAATAAAGACAAAATCAGCGCACCAACCAGAAGGCTGCATAAAACGAGTAATTTTTTCCAAGGCAATTGTATACGTTTTTTCACTTATAATACAAAGGTTCCCTGCAAACAAATATAGTCGTCATGACGACTTAAAGTCGTCATGACGACTATATTAATTGTTTGCAACGAACCTATCGGGAAATACCCGATAATTTTGAAGCTCGTGTGGTATTCGGGGGATTATTTTTCCGACCCAAATGTCGGCCAATAGAATTGCACCATGAGACGAAATGTACAGTTAACAAATAAGAATTTCATAATGAATAAAACAACTACTTAATACTTTTCTTGAAGCAACGACCAGAGAAAATTTTCACAAAAAATTATCAGTATAATACCATGTAGGTTGTACCACGTGACGTCGAATGGTGCAATTCTATTGGCCGATATTTGGGTCGGAAAAATAATCAACAAAATCCCTAGTGAGATACAAGCGTTTTCAATAAATATATTTAAATCGTACATTAAAGTAAAACTGCTTCCTAAGGCCTATTATAATACAAATGAATATTTAAACGATCCTAGTGCTTGGATATGAATTGCTCCAGTATAAATAGGTAACGCGACTGAATCTCTCGGCTTCATTTCCAGACTCTGGGGCGATCGTCAACGTCCATGACTGTTTTAATGTAAAGTGGACAAAGCGTGATCCATGTGGTATCAAATTATATCACTATAAGTTGTATTATTATTATTTTCTTATGTAGCCAAGTTCACATTTCAAGGATCAACATGCTCGATTGCCTTCGGCTTTTTTAAAGTCGATAAAATTAAAATTAAAATGATATACTCATTATTAAACGTAAACAAACTATTATCGATTGGCGTTTACGAATAAAGATATAAGTGACTAGTCGCTATGTAAATAGTTTTTTTAAATATATTTTTATTCACAGCTGGACTGTTTACCGATAACGAGAAAATGATAAAGCTAATTCTGTGTTATCATAGGTTTTGTTATATCCGAACCTAAACTAGGGTAATAGAGCAAACTGATTCCTAAATAGTGAGAGCGTCGCAGTGTCTGTCCATGGGCGGCTTTAACTTACACTTAGCTACTGTTATAAATAAATGGTGTATTTTTAAAAAATAATAATACTTTCTACAACCTATCCTACTACTACACTACTGCCAACGCGTCCAAGGACTTTTTCTATCTCTTACATTTTAACTAAAAAGATACATAAATTATTTACTCATTCGTGTTATGCATCTTGCAAAATACAACAATGACATTATAAAATTAAGAGTTAGTACTTAACACAGGGTTGCGACAATCATTTGGCATATAATTATAACTGTTTTATATGCTCAGCCAATTTGACATATTTTATCAATTATTGTATAAACCCAAGGTTAGAAAGGTCATATTTAATTCTGCCAATTATTAAGTTCATTATTGGTACCATTGTAATTGCGATTGAGAAATTAAGAAAACGGGTAGGTACAGGCTAGCCGTCTGCCTGTGCGGTATTTTGACCGTGTAACGTATGCATATTATTATAAATTTTCCAGGATAATTAGCTATAAATCAATACATATTGAACGGGACTATAATCATGTTATTTTTGGCATTATTATCAATGCTTAATTTGTTATAACTTTAATCCAATATTTAGGGACGTAACTTTAATGGAACTTGGGGCAAAGACTTTGACTATTATAAATATTTTTAAGTTAAATTCACCTCCTTTAACAATTATTGTATCGCCAAAGATGGAACCCAGAATGTCCGATTAATACTATTCAATAACTCTTAATGACAAATATCTCTTAAATATAAAAAACTCAATTAAAAATACATAAAACAATTGAACTAGTATTATGGTAAATTTTCAGTAAAACTTTTATTAAGTTCTATTACATACCACCCTTTGCTCACTGGCCTTATCATAAGAAAACAACGCCGCGGTCATTGAATTGATAACTTTCCTTAGAGCAATCCCAGTACTCTCTGGGGTTTTACATTTTGCTTATTAATAAACATCCTGTTGCAATACCAATTGATTTAGCGTCAGTTTAGTGTTGAATTTAGTCCAGTCGAAACCACAATGAAATTGGCAAATTTAATTTTATTTTTTGGAACAATAGTGTCGTGTCAGTGTTTAAGTGAAAGGCAAAATAATTTTACAACTGAATTTTTATATTTTACTCAAAGTGAAACCGCTGGTCACGCAGCGGTGTCTCCTTATGGTATTTGGAATATGTTGAGTCTCGTGAAATTACTTACCGTGGGAAACACGAAGACCCAACTGCAGCGAGCGCTCTTTCTGCCAAAGAATTGTATAGAGTTGATTTATAGTTTGAAAAACTTGAGCGACGTTGTTCTAGGATCAAACTCCGAAAAATCTACCGTATTTAGCCGAAATTATCTGGTTATAGATCAAAATGTAAGTTTAAATTATATGGATTTCGTAAAGGAAGCTAAAATTCTTGGCATGAATATTATAACACTCGATCTAAATGAGCGAGACACGGCTGTAATAGTTGCAAATAGAATTATGTTTGATGAAGGGCAGGAATTTTCAGTTAAAGTACCAGAACTTATTAAAATAGATGAAATTCATCCCAATGGGATAACGTTAGCGAATGTAAATAGATTCCAATTTGTTTGGAGAAACACATTCACGAGTGTCAAAGTTGAAAACTTTCATGATGAGAACAACCGCCAAATCGGTAAAGTGAACATGATGCTTCAAAAGGTTAATGCAGCGTGTGCACAGATTACACCACTGAAATCACAAGTATTAGAATTGCCCTATGGAACCGACGGTAAATATGCCATGCTGTTGATAAAGCCATGGCTAAAGACAACGATGAACGATGTCTTTCAGAAGATGACGACATTCACGTATGGACAAATACTAAATATATTAAATATGCAGCCCCCTACAGTTGTTTACGTAAAACTACCAAGATTCGAAATAAACACGAATTACGCCCTAAACGTACCGCTTAACAAAATGGGTGTGTTTGATTTGTTTGAGAAGAAGTTTTCAAAGTTCTACGGTGTTCCACGGAATAGTTTGTTTGTTCCGGCTATCCTACAACATGTGACTATGAAGGTAAATGAAGTTGGTTTACGTAGAGATACGGTACAGTCGGCTAATAGGACGGTGCTGTTCGACGCTTCTAGGCCCTTTTTGTATTTTGTCATTGAAAAGACTACAGATACAATTGTTTTAAGTGGAGTCTATTCGAAGCCAACGGTTTACTAAATTTTAATTGTTAATAAAGTTAATAGACATTCGTTTCTTTTTATTTTCCATTATCATAATGATATTAACATATCACCAGAAATGTTAATAAAGCACAGACCGTGCCTTAAACGGTTCTGCGAAAAAAATGTTAAATATATAAAGGTGGCAAACATACAATTGCGCCCCGGCTCGCCCATGAATATTGTAAATAAAAATATTACCGATGTAGCCATGGCGTATTTCGCGAGACGCGTAACACACCATTTGTGAGGTAGTTTATTGTAATTAATATAATGTATCATGTTTTTTTTGTAAAAATTTGAGAGATAGAAAAATCCCTGGACACAATGACAGTAGAGTATCAACAATAAAAAAAAATTGAATCGATCTTTCTAAAAAACTTCATTTACCACTCAGAAGTCTCTTACCACTTACTTCCGATCTCTATAAAAACAAAATGCATCTCTTGGTAGGCAACGTTACGATTGAGGAACGCGGACCCTAAGCATTTCAACGTGTATAATGTCATTACCTTATTAGGTGTAAAAAATAAAGAAATAAAGATACTAGGTATTACTCATTGATAATATAAATTACTTCTTCTAGTGTCGCAAAGTTTGGCAGGAAGTAAGAAGTATACAAAGCTATGAGAAATTACGTGGTAGGCCTACGAGTTTGTATGCGGTAAATGCACACCCAAGAGGCCAAAATAGCATTCAATATTGTATAAATCAAATGTATGTTATCATAAGGAAATTAAATATTAGCAAGGTTTGAGGTATTTTGTAGGGATATAAACCGATAGAATTATGACTTTGGAATTGCATATTATTTTATATTTTCCAGGATAATCAGCAGTAGATCAATACATATGTTTAATCAGGACATAAATCAGATTTTTTTTGCGATATAACTATCAGTGCTTAATTTATTAGGAATAACTTTAATCGAATATTTAGGGACATAACATATTTTTTTCGTGGGGAAATGCGTTATGCATACCCTTCCGCGACATGGTTGCCTGATTGTGAAGGGTTAGGTATGTGGGACTCGCTGCTGTGCATACCCACTGAAACCCTACGGTGCCACCAGCAATCACCCGAGGCAAGACACGGTAACAGCGTAGCCTTGTTCGCATCCAGCCACGCGATCAG
The DNA here is from genome assembly GCF_905475465.1 of Pieris napi. NCBI lineage: Eukaryota > Metazoa > Arthropoda > Insecta > Lepidoptera > Pieridae > Pieris > Pieris napi. The sequence continues at coordinate 9,158,373 of NC_062252.1, forward strand.
CCGTTAAACTCACGGTCCTCTACGGCCACAAACGATGTGGAATGAACCTTTGCACTACAAGGGCCATTCACATCGGCCAATTCGCGCTGTTTTATGAAGCTTGGGGAGGCTGGGTACAATGCTTGCAGGGATGCATCAGCATCCCTTCTTTGAGACGCATTAGACGAACAGTGTAGCCTTGTTGTTTGATGGGCTGTGGGATCGACCTCCCCGGCCCTCTCCACCTCTTCTATATGGCGCATGATGGCTTCTAACTACTACTCTCACAATGTTAGCGAGGGTAGCGTCCTCGCCCTGTAGCACGCCCAGTAGAAACCTTTCCCCCTCCCAAACTAGGCAATCCTTTAAAGTGTGGAGCGCGTCATCAACAACAATTATTGTATCGTCGTAGATAAAACCAGAATGTCCGATTAATACTATTCAACTAATGAAAATGATAAACAAATATCATTTAAATATTAATACACACAAAAAACTCAATTAGGAATATATAATAAAAACAATTTAACTAGTATTATGGGAACTTTTCAGTAAAACTTTTATTGAGTTCTATTACATAACCACACTATGCTCACTGACCTTATCAATACAAAACAACGTCGCGGTCATTAGATTGATAACTTTCCTGGGAGCAATCCCAATATTCTCTGGGGTTTTCCATTTTGCTTATTAATAAACATCCTGTTGCGATACCAATTGATTTAGCGTCAGTTTAGTTTTGAATTTAGACCAGTCTAAACCACAATGAAATTGACAAATTTTATTTTATTTTTGTCAACATTAGTGACATGTCAGTGCTTTAGTGAAAGGGAAAATAATTTTACAACTGAATTTTTATATTTTACTCAAAGTGAAACCGCTGGTCACGCAGCGGTGTCTCCTTATGGTGTTTGGAATATGTTAAGTCTCTTGAAATTACTTACCGTGGGAAACACGAAAATTCAACTGCAGCGAGCGCTCTTTCTGCCAAAGAGTTCTATAGAGTTGATTTATGGCTTGAAAAACTTGAGCGACGCTGTTCTAGGATCTCACTCCGGAAAATCTACCGTATTTAGCCGAAATTATTTGGTTATAGATCAAAATGTTAGTTTAAATTATATGAATTTGGTAAAGGAAGCTAAAATTATTGGCATGAATATTATACCACTCGATCTAAATGAGCTAGACACGGCTGTAATACTTGCAAATAGAATTATGTTTGATAAAGGACAGGAATCTTCAGTTAAAGTACCAGAACTTATTAAAATAGATGAAATTCATCCCAATGGGATAACGTTAGCGAATGTTAATAGATTCCAATATGTTTGGAGAAACACATTCACGAGTGTCACAGTTGAAAACTTTAATGATAAGAACAACCGCCAAATTGGTAAAGTGAACATGATGTTTCAAAAAGTTAATGCAGCGTGTGCACAGATTATACCACTGAAATCACAAGTATTAGAATTGCCGTATGGAACTGACGGTAAATATGCCATGCTGTTGATAAAGCCATGGCTAAAGACAAAGATAAACGACGTCTTTCAGATGATGACGACATTCACGTATGGACAAATACTAAATATATTAAATATGCAGCCCCCTACAGTTGTTTACGTAAAACTACCAAGATTCAAAATAAACACAAATTACGCCCTAAATATACCGCTTAGCAAAATGGGTGTGTTTGATTTGTTTGAGAAGAAGTATTCACAGTTCTACGGTGTTCCTCGGAATAGTTTGTTTGTTCCGGCTGTCGTACAACATGTGTCTATGGAGGTAAATGAAGTTGGTTTACGTAGAGATATGGTACAACCGGCTAACAGGACGGTGGCGTTCTACGCTTATAGGCCCTTTTTGTATTTTGTCATTGAAAAGACTACAGATACAATTGTTTTAAGCGGAGTATATTCGAAGCCAACGGTTTACTAAATTTAAAATGTTAATAAAGTAATAACACATTTGTTTCTTTTTATTTTCTATTATCAGTTTTCCTCAATTCACATGAAATATTATAAATATAATTAACGTTAATTGACAACATGAATCTCTTATCAAATACTTGGTACCGAATTAATTGAATTAAATTGGGGAAAAATTGTGTAAGTACTGATATCAGATTAATTTAATAATTTAATAGCTTAAGAATGAATATATAACATCGGTCCGTCTGAATCAAATCAACAAACATAATATCTCAACTAAAAGCTATTTACAGCAGTGTTTGTCTAGTGGATGGTTTAAGCGTGCGCCTGGCGTTGTAGGTTCAAATCTCGGTTGTGAATCAATTTTACTTTCAGGGCAATTAACTATTTAAATTACTTGCTCGCACAGTGAATATAAACATGGTGAGAAATGGGCTGTCCTTAAACTGTAAAGGTGGGAACTGACCAACGTTACGAGGTGTAATGTAACACGTTACACAGCGAGCATTCGTGCAGTCAGTACGTCGTGTTACGGGGAAACCGCTTAGAGAGCTCCACCCGGCTGTCGGTTTTTCGGCAAATCCTTTGACTGTTACGCGGTTTAGTCAGTACGCGTCAAACGTCGCGTGTGATCATGATTATGATTTTCTATAATTTGTGTCTTTTTTAAGTACTATTGGACCAATTATATTCAACAGTACTTCAAAATCGGTTGGAGACATTAGTACTAAGTTTTAATACTGTCCAGTAATCATTTGGTTTTTTAATATTGCAATCAATGACAAACCACCACTTATGCCTCTGTTTTTAAATAAGTTTCATGTCCAGTAACGTTTTTTCTTCTTCTTAATTTGGATGAAACAATAATTAAATAGAATGAAAGATATCAACACGTCCTCGCTGTCGGCCATCTCGTGAACACTGGTGGCGAAAGCGGAGCACAGAGTTTTGACGAGCATGTTACGCCGATTTTAAAATACAGCGTAACATGCTCGACACGTAACACGCTCGATGCGAATGCTACATTACACCTCGTAACTTTGGTCAGTTCCCACCTTAACACGACGACAAAATATTTTGTCAGGCACAAAAAGGCCGATCACCTACTCGTCTATAAAAAACAAAATGATGAAAGATACAGGTCACGCTATATGTCTGCGGCACTGGAATAATATTATCATTGGATAGTTAGAAATGTTTGATAGTTAAGTTATTCAGAGACTATAAAGCTCTCTAATAATTCTTGTCTTGTTAACGATGTTGCTTTCATGTTATTAAAATACTTACTTAAAGTCAAACATCTAAATAAATATATACGCAGAATTTTTGAATCTAATCTTTTAGTACTTAAAATATTTTGCAAGTTATTTAAGAAAAGTGCCATCTTGTATTTATTTTTGTAACTAGTATAACTGTATTTCGAGTGCGACGTTGTTGTGAAGAAAGGTTGTACAAGTTTTATAAGGAACTAGCAGACTCGGCCAAGCGTTGCTGTGGCTAAGGTTGCGGTTATATACTATTCAAAGGAACGGTAGGAGAACACCAGTCATGGGCACCACCATGCTTTTTTGGAGGTTATGCCATTAAATTGTAGTTTATGTGAAACGTTGGTACTTTCAACACAGCGCCATCTGTTAGAATTGTGACTATCAAATAATAAAAAAATGTTTGCAATAAAATAATATTGCTGGTATAAATTGAGATGTAAGCTATCCTATCTTTTAAGTTGGATCAAATTTGATTGATATCGGTTGGGTAGTTTAGGAGTCCATAGCGGACAAACAACGTGATACGTAATTTATATATATTAATATTAAGATTGAAACTATTATTGTGTAGAACAGCGCCACCTAGAAATTCTACTTGAATCTAATTACAATTGAATATTTGAATTGAGCAAACAGCGTAGTTTAACAGAAGTCGTATAGATGGCAGTATTATAAAAAAAAAATTCTAGAAATATTATGTGTATTTTTGGGTCGTAAAGGGAGCGGATTTTATTATTTACGCATTTCAACCCTCGTGTTGATTACTCTTAAATAATATTTTTAATATAAATGTCGCATTTTTAGCGTATTGCACAAAAAACGGAAAAACCGCAAACTTAAATTTAAACACACCTAGCGGAACTAATTATTAATTAAACAATCCAAAAAAGGCATTCAAAACTTTATTAACAAAGAATCACAGAATCTATACACATACAATTTGAATCGATCTTTCTAAAAAACTTCATTAACCACTCAGAAGACTTTTACCACTTACTTCCGATCTCTATAAAAACAAAATGCATCTCTTGGTAGTCAACATTACGATTGAGGAACGCGGACACTAAGCATTTCAACATGAAGACTTTTGTAAGTAATTTTTATTTATACTATGTGAAAGTGCAGGGTTTGAGTCCTTCCCTATACATATTAAACATAAGGAAACAATTTCCTATATCTGTAAACTATAAAAAAACTCTCATAATTGTCATATAATTATTCCAGAAGAGTTTTTTTTTTTAAATAATTGTCTTTTGCCATTAGAATGTTATATTATGTCTGAGTAGGCTATATTAATTTCCAAAATTAAACCAACATTTAAAAAAACCGAGGAAGAAGACGAAGAAATCCGGGACAGGTCGTTAGTGATGGATAATAATAAATATTGTTTAATTTTTGTATGTTTATTGCGAAAAAACATTACGGTCAAACAATATCTGATTTTTCATGTCTATTAAAATCATCTTACAGTTTGACATGTTAAAACTAGCTAATTTGTTATTTCGTACAATAGTAATTAATATTCTCATATGTCAAAATCCAAGACACTTTTGATTTACGGAAGTCACTCTTATCGCTAAGTTTCGTTTCAACAGCCTTAATGCTCTATGATTTGTGGTGGATCACGTGTAAGTTGCACTAGTTTTCCTCACTGAAACCGCGTAAACCATTATAAACTCGGGTGCATAATCAAAATAACGTTTAATATTAGGTCTTGAGCAGTGTTGGCCTAGTGGTTTCAGCGTGCGACTCTCATCCCTGAGGTCGTAGGTTCGATCCCCGGCTATGCACCAATGTACTTTCTTTCTATGTGCGCATTTAACATTCACTTGAACAGTGAAGGAAAACATTGTGAGGAAACCGACACGTCTAGACCCAAAAGTCGACCGCGTGAAAGGCACTAGACTGATCACCTACTTGCCTATTAGATTGAAAAATAATCATGAAACATATTCAGAAATCTGAGGCCTAGACCTAAAGTGGTTGTAGCTCTGATTTATTTATTATTAGGTCTATTAATCGATGGTCACAAACCTTAGTGCAGTTACGTACAGTGTTGACTAAGTTCAATTGCCAGCGAATCTATTAGTTTCGGGTTAGCTAGCACAGGTATATTAAAACTAAGGTCCTACACTATAACATAATTTCACAGCCAAATACATCCATGCATAACTCTTTTTGTCTTAATTGCATTAGTTAAATAGTTTCTATATTAGAATTCGTCTTTATTAATACCGCTAAAATCTTTAATTTTTTATCAGATTGACATTACAATATGTATACTGTATAGTAATGGTAGGCAGGTATAGTACATAATATTACATAATCCACGGAATGCGTACGATATTTTGCGGAAGAAATTAATTTTACACTAACTAATACCAGTTTTACATTCAGCCGTAGTGAAGTGGGCAGGATGAGTGTGTAAACGCGATATACATATATCGCATTTACACACTCGTCCTGCCTTGCGATTCTGTAACTCACTTGTCGAACTCGCACAGCGGTTTTCGCAGTGGCGGTCACGCTCAAATCAGTCGTGAAGCAGTCATTTTACGATTTGGCATTCTGATAAGGAGAGAGCTTGTAGTTTATTGTTTATTATTCGGTCGAAAAGTGAGTTACAGAATCGCAAGGCTGCACTTCCCTGCTCACTACAGCTGAATGTAAATACGGCATAATAGTAAAGTAAAAACTAATTAATATCAAGTAAAAATGGACAACAATATAAAACTATAGCATAAATTGTAATAACTTATTCGTGTGTAAACATTATTATGTTCTTGTCTTGTTTAAACGATGTCTAAGTGCTTATAGAAAACCTTACCACGCAACTTGAGCAAAGATCGACTCAAAGTTAAATTGGCTGGCTGGTTTTCAAAAGATTATTACATCATCCACTGGTACAAACTAAAAAACACGGAAACGCATTATTGTTGGCATCGCAATGGCTAAATATGTCCTAATTTACTAGAAATAACTAAGTTTTTCTTAAGTTTAATGAACTTTACTTTACTTAACTCATTTCAAAACATACATGTTACTGACAAAATGAATCAAAAACATAAAATATCAAATATAATGCCGCCATCCCGGAAAACTTCGCAGGACTATTCGAAACGGGCTACTATTATTTTCCGTATCTAAAGAGGCAAGTTGTAAGACTCGCACCGAATCCTACTAATATTATAAACGCGAAAGTTTGTAAGTATAGATGGATGTTTGTTACTCTTACTAAATACTAAATAGATTTTAATGAAACTTAACAATAATATAGCTTATACATCAGAATAACACATAGCCTACAATTTATAAAGATATTGTGTGAATTGTCCAAAATATCAAGTAGGAAGGAAAAATCTACCATCTGCGAGCTATTTTGGCGTGCGCTGAAACCACTAGAGTTACCCATGTAATGTATGATGGAAATGTTTATCTTAAATAGTCCTACAAGCCAGCCACAGTATATATATATATATATATATCTTATGTAAGCCCTTATAGCGAAAATAGTGAGCCATAACTACAATAAAAATTGATAATTTATTTCAAATGCACATTTGGTAGTAGATATTAAATTCATTCCTAAATGAATATAGATACTTTTATCGCTTATGGTATTTAAAGTACGTATATGTCTTTCACGCTACATCATTTGGACAAATATCATTATAATCCTGCGCAGGCGCGGGCACCAGCTAAGTTAGGTTATATTTTTACGACCCTATCGGTTCTGATTTTAGATAGATATGGCGGCTACGTATAGGATTGAAGTTAAATTTAATACTGTGTATTTGGTTATGGCAATTCTTAAAAGGCCGGCAACGCACTCGCGAGCCCTTTGGCATTTAGAGTGTCCATGGGCGGCGGTATCACTTAACATCAGGTGAGCCTCCTGCCCGTTTGCCGCCCGTTCTATATAAAAAAAAAACTTTTTGTAACTAAAATGCATGTTGTGTATTTACAGCTGCTTAATGTTCATTAATTTTGTGTCAAAGGATAGTTTGTTAGTTTAAGTAAGAGTAGGATAAAATAGAGGATTTTTATTAATTTATTTTGTAGAACTTCAAGTTGTTTATGTTTGACGTTACGTTATACTTCAATCAAATATGTGATTTCTCAAATGTATAATTAATAAAGTTAATTGAACAAACATTAATGTTCTGTAAATACTATTTAATGTTCTGCGCATGTCATTAAGTCATCCTTTCCGACACTTTTATGACTCATTGTTAGTACTTTCACTTACAATCTAGTCTTAACAATTATTTATGTAATAAGTGTATCAAATAAATTATACGGTGGCACGGTCTTGTCTAATAATTAGATCCGGAATTTGCCCATGCCCGATATTCTTTTGGGTTACAGATGATATTTTTATAATAATTTGCGATAGTTTATTGTATTCCATTTTTAATGAAAATGCATATTTTTAAATAGAATTTGAACTTTTCTGAATTTATATAAATGACAATGAAATAGAATACTAGAGTTGCAAATTAATTGTTATTAACTAAAAAAAAATACCTGTGGCACTACAACCTTTTTAGGTCTGGGCCTGAAATTTATGTATCTGTCATGATCATTTGTCAATCTAAAAGGCAAGTAGGTGATCAGCCTGTGCCTGACACACGCCGTCGACTTTTGGGTATAAGGAAAGCCGGTTTTCTCACGTTTTCCTTCACCACTCGAGCGAGTGTTAAATTCGCACATACATAAATTCCATTGGGGTTCGAACCTACGACCTCAAGGATGAGAGTCGCACGCTGAAGGCCAACCTGCTCTATGCTCAAAAAAAAAAAAAACAATTTTTATAGTACCGCAATGTCTAGGCTCTGTCTAATATTCATATATTTTTCATATGTAATGAAACAGTTTCATTCTACTTTGTAGACTTATTGACTTAATGAGTCATTAGTAAACCGTCGTATCACAACATAAATTACAAAACTATACATGCTAAAATCACCCACACCACTTCGTGATAGGAGCGAATATAGTTTGGTATAAAACAGTCGTTGTAAGTGAACATTTGTGTCGGCACATTAGCCGGGAGCTTAGTACTGATGAGAAGCGGTATTAGTATTCATGTGGAGGCAATTCCGTGCTCGATAACTAGTTCATTAATAGTGAAGGGTGGTTATGTCTATAACCGCACGATAGTTTCGCTATTTGCGGTTTTATCAACTATGAACGGAAAGGATAGGGATTACACTATTTTTTTATATTCTGTGACAGCAATCTCAACATAAAATTCTCGTGTCACAATGTTCGTTCCCATACTCCTCCGAAACGGCTCGAGCGATTCTTATGAATTTTTTTATCCATATTCAGTAAGTATGAAAATCGGCTACTATCTATATTTCAAACCCGAAGTGATAAAGGGTAGGGGTTTTAGAAAACATTTTTCCGAGCTCACTTTGTAAGTTTTATAACGAATATTTCCTGCTTTAACTTTTTAAGTAGTCTTGGAGTTTCGTTAACACTTCCAAAAAATTGAATTTTACTAGATATTTTTGTTGTATTCACTAACAGTTGTCAAATATCTCTGTTAACACAATGACATATTTTTTATGCATAAAGTTAGGTTGTCTTTAATTGATTTATAGCTGGATCTCAGACTATTAATTATGTTATTTGGTAACGGTGAAATTTCACTTCCAAAAGACCCCTGTACACCGGAGATGGTAATTTCATCTCAGCAGTCAAACAAACAATTTTAGGATTTTCCCAGGCAAGTCAAGTTAAGCAGTTATAAATTTTGCACGACTCCCCATACTCCAAAACCCCTTGAGCCGTTAAAAACTCCTCTTCACATGTATTTAAGCGTTCTTGAATACTCCAGCGAACTACGAGTATAAACGTCTTTACCATCAAAAAAACCAACGGAGCGAAATCCTTCGGAATAGTCGGAAGTCGATTGAACGATTACTCCGCCGTTTAGATGTAGTCGATTGAATATTGGTCCACAAATTCAATTTCTACGTATTTGCTCATGTCTGAGTGATGTGTAAAACGGTCGGTATCGATTCATTTAATCCTATTTTTTTGTATAATCTCTGTTTTGAGATCTAGATTTATCTATTAGAAAATCACTGTATTTTATAATAATAAATGATATATAATGGAGACAAGTAGGACACGTTATTTGTATTATTGTTTTCTAAAGCGTAGTGAATTTGTAATGCTTTAAAAGCATAATGAAGTTATGATATTCCATAAAGCTTTCTTCGCATAAACGTTCTTAATATTTTTCTAAAATATATGTAAAAATATTTGTGAATTAATTTCACGTTTACGTTAGAATAATACTTATTTTTGGAGCTTAGCGGATTTTGAAGAATCTTCTTATGCGTAGCTAAGCTGATTTCGTAGCTTCGTAAAGATAATATTCACCGAAATATATTTAAATTACATCTACATTGTCTAGTGCTCCAAAATTGTGTTTTTTGGCTCGTCTTTTTAACATATAAAATAAAATTACATAAATCTGTGATTTCGTTTAAATACTTTACTAAGGCTGATTATGGGTCTGTAGTGAAATTTTTTGTCGTATATGGGGAAAGAAAGCTTTGGATAGAGATATTTGGATATAATTGGAGGAAGCCGTTATTCGTGAAGAGGTTGCGATCAATGGTACTGAAGGATGTAATATAAATAATAAACGGCCTTTATTATCTATGTAAATAAAATTATATGATAAAATACATAAATATTTCAAAGAGTATATTAGTTATGAGTTCGTAAGTTAATAGCTGGCACGATTTAAAATACATATAGCAGAAATATGTACCTACCTATACTTAAGAAAATTATATTTTTCAATTTCTTGTAATTTCTTATCAAACCTCGAGCATCATTCTTAAGATGTAAATTAATAATTCAAAACTAGAAATGCTGACAGATTTCTTGAAATACAGACAAAATTAATTTTACCTAGTACAACATAATTCTACTGTGAAAAATTGTAAAGTTCCTCAGGGATAAAGCCATAGAGTGTCGGGTAACGAGTTTAAAATTGCAGTGGCTTTGGGTTTTCTAGACTTTGAAATTTAGCATCTGCGTTATGAAAGTGTTAAATTTATGACTGGAAGTTTTCATATATTTTATTTATATTATTTTCCCAACTAAATGAATTATTTAATGTAGAGTTTTTAGGTAATTCTCCGAGGGGAATCTCTCCCTTTATTGTAGATCTTGTAACTAGATTAGTTTGATTCATGGTCTAGAATATTGGCTAGTGTTATTCTGTTGCAAATGATGTTATTTATATTTAATTGAATTTTTAGTTAAAAGTAGTCTGTCTCGTAAAAGTTTATTTTTAGAAGCAGGAAGCAGAGGGACAATCGTATTTATACAGGAAATGTCAAATTTCATTTCATTCTAACATAACATATGGCTCAAAGTAATTTTCCAACAGTCTCATTTAAAATCTCAACTTTTTTTTTTGAAAGACTTTTTTGTTTTGAAGAAACAATGTAATTAAAAATTACTTAGAAGGACCTTTTCTTAGGACCTAACGCTCTTAAACTATTAAAGAAATAGTCTAATATTCACAAGAATTCTAATAACGTGTGTAAATAATGTTTATTATTAATAATCCATGTGAGAGCTTACAATCATAGTGGAGTATCGAAAGTATAGAACATCACTATCGATTCGTTTCAATGGCATATTTACAAATCTTTCTCGTGTTTGTGCGATGGATTCAAATATTTGGCAAGTTTTCAGTTATTATGATATAAAGGCATATATGGAGAAAATGAAAACGAATTTGTTAGACAATTTTTTGTATGAAAATTTTGTTTCTACTTTTTATATTTGCGAACATAACTTTTAATTCAACGGTAGCGGTAGCTGTGATATATTCAAATTAAAGTAATTCGAACCTTTTAATTTTTTTTATTAGCTATCAGCCTTTGTGATTAACGTACAACTCTTCCGCATTGCCAATTTACTCTCAAAAAATTCCATTACAGCGTTAATTGCGAATAGAAAGAAAGGGGTTTCAGTTTTACTATCAAAAAATTCAAATGCAATCACAATTGAAACAACTACTTACTAGTAATTACAAGTCGTTGGATATAGATAAGAAATAAATAAATAAATCAGTAGCGCTACATCCTTTTAGGTCTGGGCCTCAGACAAGTAGGTCATCAGCCTCCTGTGCCATACACACGTGACGTGTTGGGTGTAAGGCAAGCCGGTTTCCTCATGATGTTTTCCTTCACCGTTCGAGCAAATGTTAAATGACCACATATAAAGAAAGTCCATTGGTTTACAGCCGGGATATGTGGAAAGCAGCCGAAAGCAGTATGTGGGTTCAGTGTTCATCTCTGAAGAGACTGGGAGGCAAATACCCTCTAAAACCTTTTCGGTCCACAGCCTTGTAGAAACAATTCTACGAGGCTAAAGATCGGGTCGCTATAGCAGTATATAATTTGATTTAGTGTATAATGATTTAGACATTGTAAGGTTTGCCTTTCCGATAGTGAATGTCCTTCAGCTTTCACTTTATCTAGATAAACTAGTTAACTATTATGTGAAAGTACCTTCGTTTAATGAGCAATGGTTGAACCGTTTAATCGTAAATGAGAGATGTTGACTATTTAAAAATCCGTGAAAGTTAACAGTATCATCTGATATCGGGCCGTTTCCAGAACAAAGTAATTTCAATGTTTTTATAAATAATTAAAATATATTAATTAACATAATTATGATTAATTTTATACACTACTTTATCAAACACCTTAAATTGGGATTGAAGAAACATATGAATACCACAAAATGGCGCCTGTATTGGATCATTCCATAGAGTACAGAAATTGCATGCCTCAAAGCCAAAAAGTATTGGAAACTGGTGACACAAGCTTCATAGAATTATTCAATAATATATTGTTAGGAAGGCATTATTATGTTTTAAATTTTATTGTTCTACTTTTAAACTTTTGATAAAAATCGTTCTAATACTCTTAATTAAAATATGATGAACCAAACAATTTTTTAGACGTTCATAATTCAAATATTTCGCGAATATTTTACTTTAATCAGCCTGTATTTTAAAATCACACAACGTTCAATGTACGGAAATGAATATTGTCCAAAAAATAGAGAAATGACAGATCACGGTTGACCGACTTTGTAACAATAGATGATAGAATGAAATTATATAACTATAATCTTTGCTCTAGTATCGTTACGTTTTATATTCTCACTGCCAATTATTTAAAACTTAAGCAAAACAAAGATATTTATAGTTTGAAATGTATCTTACATAAGCGGTAAAGATGCAAGTGAATGTACGCGAAAGTATAAACTTTTTTGCAAATAAAACTGGACTGGAGTGCTCACATAATCTCTGGTCAGTGTAATAACATAATTGCGGCTACTCTGTGGTAAGAAACAGGAAATGAAGCATCATGAATTTCAAGGTCGATATTTGAAAATCGAACATGTTTAAATTTGGAATCAAATTTAGAGAGATTAAAGAAAATTTATTGTTGATTAATTTTATAGGAAGTCTAAATTCATAAATTTTAACCGTCGTATTCTTTTTAGATGTAGACTTTTTAGCAATTAATAATTTATAGTAAACTTACTATCAGTAATTTAAGGGTCGAATAATTTTTAGCAAACTTTTTTAATGTTCAAACTAACAATATTGTTTTGAAACCACTTTCGGCAGCTGGACATTTTTCCACACAATTTTTCACCACTCTCATATGCCGTAAATTAAAAACTTTTATAAAATTGTTACTTCTACTGGCATTTTAATGCGATCCATTTTAACAAGTTAAGCGGATCTCGGAATTTTCTCGCTAAATATAATATTTTTTCGGTAAAGCGAACAACAGCTTGTTTCATATTCCGCCTCCGATGTTTTTAAGTGCAATAAATTCCATCTTAGTTACGCGCTTTAAACCTAATTTATAGACTACCAACTTATGAATCTGATGCACATTATACAGTTTTGTTACATTGGATGACTTTATCTGTGTGATAGATAATTAGATATTTTTGTATTAGGAAATAAGATAAGGCTTAAAATAAAAAATAAATAATCTGTGTGATATTATTTCAGTGGAAAACAATTCGACCTATTAGATATGGGACTAATAATTTTTTGGTCTTTCCAGATTTGTTTGGTGGCTTTAGCAGTCACATGTCACGCTGGTTACGATAGCCTCGACAATGGAGGACACAACCAGGATGGTGGTTACCAGTATACAGCTCCATTAGTAGGAAACGACTTCTCCAGCCAGGGGCATGACATCGCACAAGGCCAAAGTTTCGGCCATGATATTTCTGGACAAGACTTCTCAGGTGGGCAGGGACACGACTTCTCAGGTGGACAGGGACACGACTTCTCAGGTGGGCAGGGACACGACTTCTCAGGTGGGCAGGGACACGACTTCTCAGGAGGGCAAGTTCACGGCTTCTCAGGTGGGCAGGGACATGACTTATCAGGAGGGCAAGGTCACGGCTTCTCGGGTGGACAGGGACACGATTTTTCTGGAGGACAAGGTAACGACTATACTGTTGCGCTAACGGGCCATGGTCAGAATTTGGGCCAAAATCAATTTGGATTAGGCCACGGACATGGTCCTTTACTGAATAATTTTGGAGGTGATACCTATCTTCAAGCTGCTCACGATCTTGGAGGCCACCAAGACTTCAGCGGTTCTGATGGAGGCCAGCAAGGGTATGGGCACAGCCAGGGATTCCTCCTAGAAGATGGAGGCCACGACTTTGGACACGGAGGCCACGATTTGAGTAACGTTGAAGCTATACCAGTTGGTGAGCACACCGATGAGGAGCACCCAGTTGAAGTGCCATTGTACAAGCATGTTACTGTACCAATCCACAAGCCATTACATATCAACGTGCCCAAACCCATCTTAATTGGAGTACCACAGCCATACCCAGTTAAAGTACCAGTACACAAACCTGTAGCGGTACCCGTTGAGACTGAAATTTCAATTCCCATTGAAAAGCCGGTACCCTACCCAGTCGTAAAGCACGTCCCATATCCCGTGGAAAAACATGTGCCAATCAGAATAGAGAAAACAGTCACAGTTCACGTACCACAACCCTACCCAGTGAAGATTCCCGTATACAAAACAATTCACCACCACCACAAAGGGCATCATTAAATAATTTTTTGGTCAATATTAAATTGTAAATATTAAATTTAAGTCATTTTCAACTGTCTTCATGTTGTAGTTGATTTATTTATTTTGTTGTTGATTGTATGTTGTTATTGTTGTTTTATTGTGTATAAATGTTGTTGCTTATTTCATGTGTTTCATTTCTGAGAACCGTCAGAAGACTTATCATTAAAAATTACAAACTTGATTTATCAGATATAGATATTAAGCCGTGACTCATTCTTTGGTCATAGTAATTATAAAAGTCTGCTTTTTAATCTATGCAATGTACACGTCATATCAACGCAAAGTAAAGTGATTGTACACTAATTAAAGAGTAAAAAGCGCATTTGTATTTACACGATAATATCCAATAAGGATTTTGGCCTCAAATTTCTGTACCGTTATAATTATATTTTCTAATTGCCTATTAGGTTATCAGTCTTTAGTGCCATCGAGCTTTTGAGTGTAAGGTATGCAGGTTTTCTCGCATTGTTTTTGTTCACCATTCGATACTTTTAAAAAATATTAAACTTAGCTAAAATAAAGAATGAATTCCACTAAAGGATTGATTCCAAAGCTTATCAGGATATATCAGATAGGATAGGACCAGAATCCAAATTATTTACACTTAAATTATTAATAGGAACGAGTAGAATCTTATATTATTCGCATATTAAAGTTAGGGATTCAGAAAGAGCGCTAAGTATGACTCTCCTGAATGTCAAATCCAATAATTTGTAACATAAGGGAGACTCTAAATCTTGCCTTTAGGTTTCCTCATGCTGTCATTGGTTCACCATATAAGCTAGTATTATAATTATTAATAGGTAACGAATGCAAGAACTCGGACAATTGCATAACATTGCACAAAGTGGCCTCATAGCCTAGCGGTCTTATTAAGTGGCAGCTAGGTGAGGGGTACCGGGTTCGATTCCCGGTTCGAGGGCAAGTTTTAATTTAATTTAAATATGTTCTTGGCCTTTGGGAGGGTTGTGCGGTACCGGGCGAGTGCCTAAACCGTACATGGAAGACACGGTCGAAGTTCTAAGGCAAGCACGAATTATAAAAAAATTTATACTTGACGCTGTCTAATGCACAAACCGTGCCAGAGCCATAAAAAAAAATTGCACAAATAAATCAAAACAAAATTAAGTGAAAGGTTAATTAATGAATGTAAGTTGAGAAATGAAAGTAATTTGTAAGTCATCCTCGTATTTATTTGAGAAATCTTTTATATTTCGAGTAAAAGTTCACGCAAAACTTCGGTAAATTAAGTAGAGTTATTCAACATTAATTTTCGTTCAAGAAGCGAACTGAACAAGTAATTTGAATTTGAATTTACAATTCATATGAAGTCCTCATTATTTCAAAATATGTTAATTTATATCTCATATTCATAATAAGTTTTATTTTAACGCCGTCGAGATGTAGTGGATTATGTAGGTTTGATTTATGAGTAAAATATGCATAAATTATTGTAATAACTTTTATTTAAAGTATGTATTTAAAATCTTCTTTTGATCATTTATCTTCTGTCTCTTAATTAACTACTTATATATATTAAACTAGCGGACCCCACAGACGTTGTCCTGCATGATATTTCAAGCGATTAGCATATTAAACAAAGTATGAAAGTACCGACTGCAGCGCCATCTGCCGAGCTTATTTGTTAATCTAAGCCATCCAGGGCTCCGCCAAAACGCATACAAAAAACAATCATTCAAATCGGTCCAGCCGTTGAAGAGGAGTTCAGTGACATACACACGTACAGTAGAATTATAAATATATGTAAGCTAGCCTATCCTATCTTTTAAGTTAGATTAAACTGCACACGGTGCGCAAATTTGATTGAAATCGCTTAAGTAGTTTAGGAGTCCATATCGGACAAACAACGTGACGCGTTATTTATATATATTATTAAGATGTGGACTTATTAACCCTAGGATTAGCTTTTACATTTCTGTATTTTTATTTTTTTAGATTTTACTTTATTTTAGTTATAGTGTAACATGTAATAACATAAAATATTATGTTCTTATTTGTCAATTATTTATGCACTTCTTGTATTTTACCCTCTGTAGCTTTCTTTTTTATTTTTCCATACTAGGGTTGCCTGGAAGAAATCTTTTGTTAGCGATAAGGCCGCCCGTTGCCCACTAACTTATGTAACCTGGTTTTTTATATGTCTGTTTTCGTATAAGGTAATGAACTGTAAATAAATAAATGATAATTAATTATTTTTTAACAAGTGCCAATGTTTTTTACTAAATCATATTTTAAACATTTTCACAACACATTTTCGCTATTCTTTCAAATCTTTCCCCGCTATCTCTTTTATTTCTTTTTACCTGCTCTCTGGTCAGTGTCCTCTATTTCTTCTTCCCACTGGTCCATTCCAGGTAAACGTCTTTTTAACCCATTTGTCATCAGAAATGCGGGCTATGCTAAATTTAAACTTTTGTTAGTGTTGTCACTTTGTGTTTAAATTTCAAACGGTGATGAAATGCTAAATTGCTTGAAAATTTTAGCAGGCGTTTTAATCTTTCAATATAAAATTGGTTTATACACCTAATTTCGGAGTTGACGTTGCGAATCCTATTTGCAATGAATATTCAATACGCGTTAACAAAAATATAAACAAGGATGTGAGAATGGCCATTATCTGGAAAAACATATTAGGGAAATTGTTATTTATTTTGCCTTATATGTGGGGTGACCATCTTTTGCTACCAGGATCTGATATCAGTATCTGTTTCGTAATTATTTCTTTTCTTAATAAACTAGTAGGGCCTTAGCATTCTGTATCTAACACTGATCCTTTATAAAGTACTTAAAACATATACAATAGCCTAGTACCTTACTTGTACATAAAATAGTTATAGTAGAATTGAACATAATTGTAATTTTTAGAATTGGCAGTAAACATTATTTATAGATTACCTATATTATATTACAAACTAGCAAACTCGGCGAACTCCGTTTCGTCACCAGATGACTTCATTTTAAGTAACATTTCGTTTGGTGATCCCGCTTTTCTGTTGAAATTTTTCCTGAATTTTCTTTGCTATAAACCTCACGGAGCCCGAGACCTTTCCAACGAATGCAAAGCCGTGGAAATCGGTTCGTGCGTTCTAGAGCTATAGCGTCAGGAAGGAAAACCCGACTTATTTTTATATAGTAGATATTTAAACAAAATTACCACACATCCAACGGACGCTCATTACATTTGACTTTTTAGCAAGTCCGATTAATTAATGATGCCTGTCATAATTTTCATAGCTCAATTATCAATATATAATAAATGCTGTATGACTCCCAAGTACAGACTAGATCAAACATCTACTGGTATCAATCAATCAATTGCCGGATTATTACCAAATTGACAGGATAAACGGTTTACCATTGTGCGTGTTTGAATTCAATATGACTCCACAACAGCACGCGTGTTCAGTGACGTAGGAAAATGACAGCTGACAGTAATCAGGTTTCGCGTACGGTGA
Organism: Pieris napi; assembly: GCF_905475465.1. Classification (NCBI taxonomy): domain Eukaryota; kingdom Metazoa; phylum Arthropoda; class Insecta; order Lepidoptera; family Pieridae; genus Pieris; species Pieris napi. Next base: position 9,176,195 of record NC_062252.1, read on the forward strand.
CAATAAGGTTAAGTTCTTATTTTATAATTTACTTTTAAGTATCAGTGTGAAATTATGAGATAAATATATGTTGAGAGGAGTTGTCTTGACCTGCAGACGAGTTTCATCATCGGATGTCAAGGTAATACTGCCCACTCTACCGATATTTTCGAACGAGCGTGCCTATGGGCGGTGGTATCACTTAAAGTCAGGTGAGCCTGCTGCCCATTTGTTATATATATATTTTTAAAAATATCATAAACGATGCTGGTTTTCTCGCGATGTTAGCCTTGCCAATAGGAGCCAGTCACCTAGACCGTATTGCATTCGGTGCCCAGCCGTGATTTGTACACGTATCCTTACAAAAAACCTGGAGAATGTATAAAATTTATATTAACACTTGGAGTACTTTATATCCTAAACAGCGAAACAAGTAATTGACAAATTAAAAAAGCAGTATTGGCCTAGTGTCTTAAGCGTGTGCCTATCATCCTTGAGGATCCCAATGAACTGTCGCTCGCACGGTGGAACACTCGCTCGTACGGTGAAGGAAAACATCGTGAGGAAACCGCCATATGTCAAATATAAAAAAGAAAGGTATTCAATCTGAGCTCAGATCATATAGTGTTGTAACGCCACTGGAGAACAATTTGACGTTTTAATGACTAAGCCAGAATTCCATATTTTTAAACATGTTAGATAAAATGGTCACCCTACGAAGATAATAATTCTTATTTGTACATGATTCGCACAGTTAAGCTGCATAGCGCTAAGGCCGATTTTATTCCTCCCGTTCAGTTTATTGGCGTATTTATAGATACGCCGTAACGAAATCATATTGACTTGGAATATTATGGGATTTTCTTCGTTATCTACTGCGTAACGATGACACATTCGTAAGAGTACTGAAGGGATTAGGCGGGAGTTTGACTTGTATAAATGGACATATATATTTCTTACATCTGTTGGTAATTTTTATTGTTTGTTGGTGTGTGTGTTGATCTAGAAATCAGTCAAGGTTATGGCGTTTTTGTATGGTTAAGCTATCGCGTGCGGTTTGGTGGAATCATAAAAATTCAAGTATAAAGGGTAGATACAAATTTGAAACTTTTCGCAAAGTCTAACTTGCGAACGTCAAAAATGTCTCCCGAATGACAATACATTTGACATTCATAGTTCGCTCTCCGTCTCGTTTCTGAAAATCATTTTTCACTGTCTTAATTGATTTTGCACATATTATCATCCCAGTTGATGTTTGGCCCAGGGTTCTAACACTCATAAAGTGTCGTGGCGTTGCAGATAAACGCCTACTTAAGTCAAGAGTTTGCATCGACCTGAGTTCATACCTAACCTACTTAGCATTCAAGTCGGATCAGGCTACAGGTTTGAGCGTTCTAACGCACAAACTAACGGTTGATAATTGCATAACCACTGGGCGAACTGGACAAAACCGTCTTATTATATCTCGGTTTAGTAGTAATCCTATGCCATCATATTAAAACAACAAATATTAGATTTATGATGAAAAATCGATTCATTCATAAATAGTCTTTTTTCTTTTCAAAGCGAAATTCAAAGCATTGCATGTATGAGCCATAAAACCGCCAAAATTGCTCGTACGAGCTTTAAGTTACAATATGAAGCCATGCAGCAAACGTGCTCGCGGTAAAACATAAAGGTATATTCAGACGAGACGCGGTAGAATTCTAACAAGGTAGCTAAAAACCAGTATACACATAACACAACCCTTTGTCTTAGATTTCTGCATCTGTTACTCTGTATTTTTTATTATATCAAGTGTTTTTAATCACGTAGGACTTACTTGTTTTTTAAGTATAGAGCAATGTAAGCCAGACGGCCATTCAAATAGAAAAATCCCAGAAAGTGTACTAAATAATATGCAAGACCGGTTAAAAAGATCGAAACAATATGGTAATATATAAATAAACTAGCAGATCGGCCAAGCGTTGCTATGGCTAAGGTTTTTGTTATATTACATAGTAGCAAACTATTCAAGATAAAAGGCAAATATGCAATAAATAAATAAACACAGCGCCATCTGTTAGAATTGTGACTATCAAATAATAAACAAATATTTTGCAATAAAATAATATTGCGGGTATAAATTGAGATGTAAGCTATCCTATCTTTTAAGTTGGATCAAACTACACACGGTGTGCAAATTTGATTGAAATCGGTTCGGTAGTTTAGGAGTCCATCGCGGACAAACAACGTGACACGTAATTTATATATATTAAGATTATAATTGTACAGACCCAGCGATTGTCTCAATGGAATTTGAATGAATTTGGGGTAGGCGGCGAAGTCTCACCTCTTCTCTTTGATATTAACTCTGCAATTTCGTTCCATCTAATTTTTATTAATACGTCGATAATCTTCAAATCTACGTTCAATCAAGTCTCAATGAGCTTACACAAGCCATACATTCTATAAACATAGATCTGCCTAAGATTTGACTGGAGTAATAATTTTGGTCCCCATTTGATCCAACCCAACAACAGCAGTTATCATCATTGGCACTCCATATTTCACATTGAGAATTGATTGGATCAGATTACATTCTATATATATCGTGTGACTTTAGCGGAACAGTAAATAATTTGGGGTCTTAGTTTATCAATACTGGGCATGTTAAACAAGTTATTCGCAAATTGTATTTGTTATTGGTGCCTCTAGTACCCTTCGACGCCTTAGTAAATTTCCTCTTAATAGCACTTAATTGGTACAATTTCTCCTTCTGTCATTACTAGACTACTCTGAATTTGCCGTTCTGTTTTTTCATCTTTTTTTAAATATATCCGAATGCGTTTCATATTCGGTCAAAGAAAGTATGACCACATCACTGCGTTCTGTAAGTGGCTGGGCTGGTTGGCTGTCAGTAGCGTGAAGCTCACGCTCTTCATCTTTTATATTCCATCCCTTCTTCTAAACTTCTTCTTACCTAAGAACGTTGTTAAATCTCTATACATATAGTTGTAGCCTGTGTTCTTTTGAAATCTATTACTTTGAGAACATAAATCTTAATTTCTTGGGGAATCCTATAGAATCCTGGGGCTATGGAATTCACTTCCTGTCCCTATCAGCTTAGGTCCTTCTTTTCTTCCTTTAAATCTCTACCGTATAACCATTATCTGTCTACATCGTACCCTTAACTAACTGATTTATTTTAATTGTCTTGATTTAATTGGTATGTTTCGTTCTAATCTTTATGCCTCTCTATTAGTCGTCTCCTTCTATTAGTTATGGTAGTTCTGCGCTCGCCTTTTATAATGTATTTTTTTATACCTGGAAGAGTCCAGGTAACCACGGTATCATCACTCGATAGCGATAAGGCCACACGTCGCCCTCTTCATTATTTAATTATTATATATACTGATTATTACACAAAGTGTAAGAATAATAAGGAATCATTTGACCTTGGTTAAGCTTTATTAGCTTTTTACGCAGGACATGTATAGGTGTACAGAGACTCAAATTAACTCGATTCCACAACTCCTATTCTCCATATCCCGGCTGACAGACCCGTCTGGAGTATCGAGAGTACGACCGACCTCCTAACGAGCTCATCCGAATCCAATGCCAAAATCCAAAATCCATGCCAAATGTCTAACTTAGTTAGATAATTTTTAAAAATACTGTATATACCAATCTCGTGTAACACATCATATGAGTAAACGTGACAAAATAGTTATACTACCCAAATTAATTACATCTAAAGTATATGGGTAAAAAACGCAACTAATATGGAATAGCCTTACAGATAACGTTGAAAGCACGATAACTAACCTTAATAACTACCATAAATATTCTGCTTTCGATTATACACGGCGTATCTCCTTTGTGTATTCAATATCTTATGTCTACACTGTATGGTAATATAGATTAAGCATAAGCTATGTATTAACAAGCTGATAACACACGCTTGCTTGGTATGCTACTCTCGACCTGTGGTCGTGCGAAGTAAACTGGCTGTGCACTAAAGTCTGGATGTATGTGACCTTCTTCCAGGGGTTCGTTCCACGACCAGTCGAACCACTGGCTAGTTAGACTAAGGCCTGGCTAATGCACAGATCTTGTATATTCTCAGTACTTGCAAACATTTTGATAACGCGATCATCATCAGGATATGACGTCATTATAGGAGGAAAACAACACGAGGAAGTGTTGATAGATCTATGACATACAGTCTTACCGTCACCTACTGGAGTATTGTATATTATTGTTATTGTATATTATATTGTTATTGTATATTATATTACTATATATTTACTAAAGCCCATAATACTACACTAAAGCCATATAAGTATAAACAAAACGCGATCGTATAACCGCTAGTCTGTGCAAGCAATTTCGTCTGTCGTATACCGCAGAGGCTTTTTTGTGAGGACAAAATCTTTTTTGTCCTCTATAACCAATCCAAGGCCAGACGCTAATTAAAATTGGTTTGACAAAATGGCACTGTCGGACGTGTTTTAAATTCAAATTATTATTTTGGATTAGATTTTCAACATATAAAATAGTAAAAATGCGCGAGTTGAGTCGTCTTAAACGGTTAAGTCATATTCGATTTTTAAAGTGAAATTTTTTATTGGCTGGCAACACCGTTTCGAGATAAAGGAATTGAAATGGTAATACTGCGACAGCTGTACGTATGCAAATGCAGTGGACTATTTAAATTTCGAATACTCGAATCGATGAAGATCCTGTTGGTTAGTGAAGGAATTATTTTGAAGTGCAATTGAAACGTTTCCGTTACTTACGGGAGAGATTTCATTTGTTTGTTATTCTATGACAAAAATACATAAAACGAACATTGAACGAATTTCGAATTTCGAAGAAATGCTGCTTGTTTGTAATGGCACTCCAAGTAACTATATTTTGTCCCTTACTTCTGGCGGTAGTTTATAGAAAAGCGACTTCACTAATGGCACTGGGATCTTAGACATAAATATTTGACAGCAGGCGTGGCTGAAAGTCGTATCTTCTACAGTTGTCAAGCATGTGTTTTATTTTAAATTTCTATATGCATTATGTAATTGTCGTTTTAAATAGGTTATAAGGGGAGCAATAATTTTTCTTCCGGCTTTCACTGGACGAACGATGTCTATTGCAATTGACATCTCAATACCACACAACATTCACTGCTTGTCATCATATATAGACCAGTGCAGATAGCCTTTAAAATAAATAAAAAGTGAAAAAAATTACAGTAGGATGAAACCCATTAGAAAAGCAGGGGAATATGATCAAAATGAAAGGAAAAATAAATTACGGTCGATCTGAGGTCGGGAAGGGGTAGGGGGGGAGTTTTAAGGGTAAAAAACGGTTTATCTCGATTTCCGGCAAAACTACAAGTCCTATCGAAGAAAGTTAAATGGTAAAGTTGGAGGTAATAAAAAGATCTAAAACTTTTGTATTCACACATTTTTCACATAACCTCAAAATTTATGTGAAAAATTCAAAAAACCAAGTTTTTGGTTTTTTATTTTTATCTTTAACAAAAATATTTTTTTTTTAACGAAATTTGGTGAAAACTTACCTTTCTATGTCCCAAATACACTGTAATTTATTTGATTAAAAATATTTATTTGTTCACCTTATTTTGAATTAATATCGAAAAAACACCCTAATTTTCAATCGAAAATTCTGACGTCAAAATTTCAGCTTTTTTCAAAAAGTTGGTGTGCTTTCAGTTCGTTGAAATCTCTACTTTCCTATGGTAAAAAAAAATATATATATTACCATAGTAAATCTTCTCAGAAAACGCAAAAAATCGTATGCAGTAACCCCAAGACCTGTCATACCCTTCCTTACTTCTCTATGAAATACGAAAATTTTAGCCCATCTAAAGGCTAAATTTTTTTTAAGGTCACTCAGGTATATATAAGTTATCTTAAAATAGTAATAAATAGGCATCTGATTATAATTTAAAAAAGATTCATAGAGAAGTAGGGAAGGGGATGACAGGTCTGGGCGTTACTGCATACGATTTTTTGCGTTTTCTGAGAAGATTTACTATGGTAATATATATATATTTTTTTACCATAGGAAAGAAGAGATTTCAACGAACTGAAAGCACACCAACTTTTTGAAAAAAGCTGAAATTTTGACGTCAGAATTTTCGATTGAAAATTAGGGTGTTTTTTCGATATTAATTCAAAATAAGGTGAACAAATAAATATTTTTAATCAAATAAATTACAGTGTATTTGGGACATAGAAAGGTAAGTTTTCACCAAATTTCGTTAAAAAAAAATTATTTTTGTTAAAGATAAAAATAAAAAACCAAAAACTTGGTTTTTTGAATTTTTCACATAAATTTTGAGGTTATGTGAAAAATGTGTGAATACAAAAGTTTTAGATCTTTTTATTACCTCCAACTTTACCATTTAACTTTCTTCGATAGGACTTGTAGTTTTGCCGGAAATCGAGATAAACCGTTTTTTACCCTTAAAACTCCCCCCCTACCCCTTCCCGACCTCAGATCGACCGTAATTTATTTTTCCTTTCATTTTGATCACATTCCCCTGCTTTTCTAATGGGTTTCATCCTACTGTAATTTTTTTAGGTTTCAAAAATTATCGGCACTGGTCTAATAGTGTTTTAAGTTTTATTGATTATTTGCACGTCACAAATATACCTGATGATAAATTGCTAACTATAAACAGGGGCTTAGGTATTTCAATATTACTTAGTTAATTACCCCAGGAAACTAATATCTAAGAAACCGTAGAATGAAGAGCATAATATTTCAAAGTCTCAGCATCTTCAGTAATTGTTCGCATCTTACACGATACAGCACGCTCAAACTGACTTAGTCAATGTTTCTATATAATTAGCCCTCATACAATACGGAACAAGGCATTAATGTAAAAGAAGTAATCTGCGATTTTTTAAGATAGATATGAGTCAGGAGAGAAGAAGAATTACGTTATCTTTATTTGTGATACAATGAGTTGATCATAGGCTTTAGAAGACAATTTATAACCATAAAAAATGCAAATATAACATACTAATACATACATATTATATAACGTGTATGTAAGACTTACAAATGGTTCTTAGTTCCCATTATGAAACTACGTTAAGCGCACTTAATCGATTCTTAGTCTGGTAAATCACTCGCGAGCCTTCTGGCATTGCAAGTGCCCATGTTAAATTTATACAGATACCGGCAAACATCTTGAACAATAAACAAGCGAGTGGGGGAAAGTTTGCGCAGCGCGGGACACAAACGTGAACTGATTTACCAATCACGCGATTGACACGTCACTTTCCCGTTTCGCTTCTGCGCAGGCAAGGACATTTGTTCAAGATGTTTGCCGGTATCTGTATCAGGTTAATCCTCTGCCTGTTTGCTCTGTTGATTAAAACACACTGCATGTTAGTACTTAGTATTAATTTATCGCGCGTCAAACTTTTTAAATTATGCATTTTAAATATTTAAAATTTGGCTTGTATTTTTATAATCTAATCCTATGCGGCAGCTTACTATGTTCCGATGCCATGAAGCTATGAGGTGCAACTCTACTCTTCTATATGGTAAGGTTCCTTCTTTCCTTTCCTTCAAAATAAAATAAAGTATCACTTATTCCACGTCATTAAATTTGAGTCGGTAGACATCCCTACTCACCGGCAAAGAGACAGAGGCCGAGAGAAAAATCTGTCGTAAAAAACTCTCGGTACTCTTTTAAAAAAGCAAATCATCATACAAAATTACTATGGCACACTTAAACAACACTTATTTTAAAATTAATATGGCAAATTAATTAGAAGTTAATTGCATTTATTAGCACTAGTCCCAGGCCCTTTTATCAACTAGATAATCGTTAACTTTATAGTAAGCCTTTCTAGTAAAAGAGAAACATTTAAAAAAAATGAGTGAAAAAGTCTAAAAACAACACTTTTCTATATTCCCATACAAAATATTCGTAATAATATTTAAAGGCCATTGGAACTTTAATACCATATCATAAAGTTTAAGTGTTAGTGGAGGGGTTCCGGGAAGGTAATTTTTTATTTTTTGACATAATTCATTTGTTGTACTATATGTATTATCAACTTTCTTTTTTTATCTTACTAGCTAGACCGGTGTCCCGGTAAGCAGAATAAGTATTAAAAAAAAATAAGAATCGACTGTTAGGCGGTACGATGTTCGCCAGGCCAGCTAGTACATAATATTTTCGTAAATATATTGCGAGGGAAAATAAGAAGTATATTAATTTCCTTGAATTTATCTCTCAGAGATTCCCTACATTTTAAACTATAGATTGCACGAATAGCCCTCTTAGGATGAAAATAGTAAAACTTCCTTGACAAGTAAACCACTTTAAGCCAATTGAATATTTACTATTATCTCCTACTGTCTCTCATTTGTATGCACCATCCAAATTCCAGGAAAGCAGAGATAGCGTGCGCGAGAATTAATTAGCCAACTAAAAACTTAGCTCATTTTGGCTAATACCATCTGAGAACAAGACGAAGGACCACTGTTACTTGAGGTTGGAGTTTTAAATTGCCCAATTAATTGTCGGATTTTGGATGACGAATATCTCAAACGATGTTGGCGTGTTAATTTTAAGGATTATTTAAATTAAATTATTTTGTTAATACTGTACTTATTCAAACAAATAATCAGTGTATTAGACCAGTGCAGATAGCCTTTAAAATAAATAAAAAGTGAAATAAATAATAGTAGGATGAAACCTATTGGAAAGGGAGGATAATATTATAAAAATTAAAGGAAAAATAATTTACGGGCGATCTGAGGTCGGGAAGGGGTAGGGGGGGAGTTTTAAGGGTAAAAAACGGTTTATCTCGATTTCCGGCAAAACTAAAAGTCCTATGGAAAAAAGTTAAATGGCAAAGTTGTAGGTCATAAAAAGATCTACAACTTTTGGATTTGCAATTTTTTCACATAACTTCAAAATTTAGGTGAAAAATTCAAAAAACCAAGTTTTTGGTTTTTTATTTATATCTTTTTCAAAAAAAAATTTTTCTACTAAGTAACTCACCCCCTCCCACTTCCCGAACTCGGATCGACCGTAATTTATTTTTCCTTTCATTTTGATCATATTCCCCTGCTTTTCTAATGGGTTTCATCCTACTGTAATTTTTTTTGGCTTCAAAAATTATCGACCCTGGTCTATATTAGAAAATTGTATGTATTTCGTTGGGGAACTTGTATTATAATAATAAAGAACGTTTTATTTCCAATCATGACAAAAACAAATTATTACAGCTTAGATTATTTTACATTTTTTGTTTTTTGCTTGCCATCCTATATCCTAGCTTCCTTAAGTACCGTCAATCGGAACCCCTTCACGGGTAAAGGGCTCCTCCAGCTTTTTCCATCTGACTCTGTTTCTTCTTGACGCTTCTATTTCTTCTATCCACCTTTTTTTTGGGCGACCTCTACTCCTTCTTCCTCTTGGTCCTTTCCATACAGTTGTCTTTAAGGTCCAACTATTATCTGTGTATCTTGCTATATGCCCCGCCCATTGCCACTTCTGTTTCAGTGCATAATGTTAAGGCATCTATCACTTTTGTTCTTCGGCTTATTTTATCGCTTTTAATTTTATGTATTTTTCTTATTTTAAGTACGCTTCTTTCCATTGATTTCTGGCCACCAAAGTCCACGTTTGGCAGCCGTATGTGAGAGTAGGTTAGATAAAAGTATCCAAGACAATTTTCTTGAGGTGAAGAGGAACTTGTATACATTGATGTAATTATTACGAAAATGTCGGTTGGCTGTAAATGTAAATTTAGAAACCTTTTTTCTGATCTTTTAATTTGATTTCTACATTTATACTTCTAAACTTAGTAAACTTTCTGCTTTCATAGAGTTACTATTAAGCAACGCTAAAGTTTACGATAAAGATTGTGAAGTTCTGTGACCGCGATTTGAGCTTTTTTTTTTTTTTTTTTTTTTTTTAAAGACAATTCACACCAATTGACCTAGTCCCATGCTAAGCTGGTGAAGCTTGTGTTATGGGTACTAGGCAACGGATATACATACATATTATAGATAGATATACATATAAATACATATTTAAACACCCAAGACCTAAGAACAACACCAAATGCTCATCACATCGATGTTCGCCTCAGCCGGGGATCGAACCCGGGACCCATGGATTCGCAGTCAGGGGTACTAACCACTAGACCAATGAGTCGTCAAAGTCGCTTTCATTGTAATAAAATAAACAGTAGGAACTTTGTTATTTCCTAGCTGTGCTCTGCGGGTCTACCCGCATTAATTCTGTCGCAGCACGATGTTCTAATGCCTAACTAAAGCATTTCTCGATAAATAGACTTTTAAATGAGTTATGTAAATTAACATTGAATTTTAAGACATTTATTATAGGTAACAGAGGTGTCACTTAGATTTAAGAACCCCTAAATAAGTCAAGGTAGTTTTTTTGTAATCCAGCGTAGCAAACGCACTACCCCTAATTTTATGTTAGTTATAAGCTTATGTTTTAAACGATTAAAGCCAGTTGACACCCCGCTCCAAACAAAGAGTTTCATTTAACATATATTTGAACATCCCTACAACAACCACGTCCGAACTCAAATGTTTTTTTTTTATATTAGACATATAGTTATTTGTACATATATAGATAGATAGAGTATAGAACTAGATGAGCTTCTAAAATAATAATAATAACTAAAGAGAGAAGGCATTAACGTAAAATACTTAAGTGCGAGCGAAACAGAGTATCAGTTTTTCTGTCTCTATTTGCGTATCGGGTTTTATTTGTTTACCACCGAGCCCATGGCGGTAAACAAGTTTTCACCGCTTACCTACTGATAAATCTGTGAAACGTAAGTCAAACCCATATTTTAAGACTTTATCCTTATAAGAGGTGTATTTAAAGTGTCAGTCATTGAGAATTGTTGCATAATTGGCTGTAAAAGCTATAGTGAACGTAAAGAACCAAACATAACCTTTCATCGGTAAGTAGCTTATTTTGTCACGACTTAGTAACTTTGTTCAAGAATTATTAATTCGAATGTGTATTTTGGTCAATAATAAGCAATCTTCAATGAATTAAAACTGTAAATACGACATAATATGTCGATCATTCGCTATCTCACACGCTGTACGCTGATGCCTGGTCTATACTATATTCTTTTATAAAACTGAAGTACGTCACTTTGGTCTATTGTGAAAAGATTCTACATCGTACGCGATTGAAATTTTCATTAGTCTTTTTCATACTTCCTATAACACTTTCTTTTATTTTTCTTTTTGTCTTCACCCATCTCCAATCAGTATCTTGGCTTATATGTAACGGGTTACACTTTCGTAATAATATACATAACCATAACTTTTTTGAAAACACTTTATAGCCTATGTTCATCCGGTCATCATCAATTTTTTTACCATTTTCTAATGGATTAATTCAAAGCAGTCCCGTAATTTTCAAGCCAACAAACAATCAAATTTTTCCTCTTTGTTATATTAGTATAGATAACAGAAAAATGTCACATTAATCAACATTTATTAGCAATCCTATCTATATTCACCTACCTAGTACTATCTATAAATCTTTTATCGTAGACCTCATTCACAAATGACTCACCTTACCTATATGAAGGAGGAAATACTTCTTCTACCAAAGATTTTATACATATATTAAATATTATATATCAACCTAAGTTGAACATAATGTAAACAATATTTTTATATAAAATTATAATGAGTTTTTTTTAAGTAAAACTTCTTTAGGCGCGACTAAAGAGTAACTTAGTTTTTTTTTCTGACGGAAGTAACGCTTACTTGTCTAGTTAGTTAGTCTGTGTACTTTCCGCTATTTAAAATAATAATTCGGATTGGTCGTAAGTATATGTCAATTGTCATATACTCCATGCTTCTTGACTTATACGCCAGCTATTGGCAAATATCATAATCAATTAGGATTATTTGTTTCAAAATTTTTCGTAAATATTTTGAATTGCAAAGTTTTTTGAAAATCTCTAAATATACTTTATGATTTATTACTTTTAAAATAAGTAAATTAATAATAAATTTTCTGACGATTGCGACATTCTATAATATTCAATAACAAGGTTATATTTACATGTGCTAATCTAACCTTCGTATTTGAATAATCTTTGTAAAGCACATAAATAATAAATTTAATTAAGTTATAATATGATATTTATTATTTAAGTTAATATTTAATCATTTCAGTGATATATGCCGTCAACGCCAATGAAGTTTTACTTCAATCGCGCGTAAAGGTTACACGCACACCCTTTTTTACTGTTTTTCGGTGAGTTTTAGCGTTTTTTTTTATTATTTGTGTGCCTCAAGGTTATATGAAATTTACAGCCTACCTTAAATCATGTATGGGGTGGGGTTATTTTTGCTTTTCGATAACTTAAAATAAAATATGTTTATTATGGAATATAAGATACATGTATCACTTAATCCACGTCATTAAATTTGAATTTGTAGGCATCCCTACTCATCGGCAAAGAAGACAGAGGGTGTAGGCCGAGAGAAAAAGCCGGCGTAAAAAACTCTCGGTACTCTTTTAAAATTTCAAATCATCAAACAACACTTATTTTAAAACAAATATCGCAAATTAATTAGAAGTAGCCTGTCTAGCGCTAGTCCCAGGCCCTTTTATCAACTAGATAATCGTTGACTAGTAAGCCTTAAAGACTGAATCATACAATAAACATGTTAATTTTACTAAAAGCCTTACAATATTTTCAAAATACTATTTTTATAGGACTAGGGCAGTTCTAGATTAGTCCAGTATTGGAGTAAACACAAACACAACTGCGGATTTTGCCATGGCCAATATTCAAGCACTGGCGTTTGGCAAATGACGTACCTAATTTATTTAGCGCAGACTTTTAATATGCTTATTATAAAACCACTTAATTTCGTGTCTCAATTTTACGAAATGTTCGATTAAAAACGTTTAAATTAATAAAGTTTATATCATGTTTTAATATATATATGTATATACATATTTTTTCTTGTCAAAACGTAAATTAAAAAATTAATGAATAATTTAAATTATCATTAATTCCAAAAAAACTACGATATCCTTGATAGAATAAAAGAATTCTCCAAATGCTTTATAATACAAGTTTCCTAACGAGGTTTAGTTGCTGGTTTTCATTAAGTTATGTTATACAATGCTTATTATTATTTCTTTAAATCAAGGGGGGTACCCTTATCTATAAGCGAGCAAGCAAGGAAAGTATGTATTAGCAAAGTCGCTTAGCCGACCGTCAACTAGACTTAGTTGTTCGAACACATAGTCATGTGTTCGAACACCGGCTGTCTATCTATGGATAAATAATCTTAGACTTGGATAAGGTGACTGGAAAATCCTGTTAATACCGAAAAATGTGTGTAAGAAAGACTAATCATACTTTTGTTTATACACAAATAGGACTATGAGCTACCACTTGATAAATCTTACATAGAACTTGCTTGCTCTTTACGATTTAGTATAATCATTTAAATATTTTTATTGTACCAACTGTTTTTGTTATACTATGTCCGATTTGAACTCACCAAATATTCTCACGTCTCGTGACTGGCGGTTACTAAGTTTTTATGCAAACGTGGAAGTCAGAGTTCCTTTGAAATAAGTTTTCTAAGGTAAGAATTGTCGAAGTTTTTAACCTGACCGGCATACTTTCAATAGGAAACTTACAAGAAACTCACTAAACTATGGTAATTTAGTTCGATTTTCTCTTATAAGTTTGGAAAAATATTTTTAGCAAATTAATTTGCAAATCTGTAACATTTTTTATCTGTTGTCATTGTTTGATTTCCATGACTATTTATATATATGTTTTAATACCTACCTTTCGACTCGTAATCTAGAATGCCAATTAAACTTAAATCTATAGATTATATATATATCTATATATATAGTTATATCAATCCGTCAATTGTTGATCATGCGTGCTATATCGCGAGCACTTTGTTGATCCGAAAACCTATGTTGATCCGGGTGGTTTTTGTTGATCCAATATAATATTTTTCATACAAATGTGGTTCCGACCGGATCAACGATTTACTCCGTTGAAGTTTAGGAAACGCAATCGAAATGTTGATCCAATATACGAATCCACTCCGATAGTTGTTGATCCGATTCAAATGGGCCAATCAGAAGTCAGCAAGTCCTCCTATTGGACTGACCTAAGGTATTTGGATGGTTTAATTCCTATAATTTATTGCAAGACCACCTAATCAGTAACTTTTCTTTATTTATTCAGTTTTTATGTTTATAGGTATGATATATATTTATGGTAAGGAAATTTATGACGACACGCGCTTGTCGCTTACCCGATGTTAAGCTTCGTGGCTAGCTTCATGCATGCCAGCAGCTTTATGTCATACAGAGTATGTGATATTGTATTGCACTCAGTAACCCTGAGATATAAGATCTAGAGTCTCGAAGCCCTGTTATTACTCCGCAAATAATGCCCTTCATCCCGGGACACCGTAGCGTTGTTTAGCTACCGCTTGGCCGTTGATTAACTGACAAAGGTCTGGCCTTTCCTCAGACTGGCCTTCGCAACAGTCCTACCAATACTCGATATACTCTTATATAACTTGACGTATCACACAGAATCTTCATTAAAATATATTTACTTTTTTTATAAATATTGTTAACATACGTGTTAAGTTGCATCCAAGTCCTATTTTGAAGAATAGGTTCTTTATTTAAAACTTCCATACATTTGTTTTTGCCTGGATTTATCTTTTGATTTATGTATGATTGGTAATATTTTTTGACTAATTGTATCTCTTCATCCGACCACTTTCTATGACTGTTTTTTTTCGTTTCTGAATTGGATTATCACTATCACTATCGCTTAAACTTGGGCATTTTATTTTTGTCTTTCTGTTATTTGGTTTAATATTGATATTTTTATTTTTAGAATCTTTATGATATATATTATTTTCTTTGGCTCGTCTAGTTTTACTTCGTTTCTGGAATCTGTTTATCATCATCAACATCGCTTTCACTTGTACTACTTGACCATTTTCTTTTTGTGTTGCTTCTGTTTGGCTTAATTTTGGGGTCTTTATTTTTAGGGTCTTGGTTGTAATGATTGTCTTGTTTTTTATCGTTTACTTCATTATAGTCTCCAATTTCTATATCGTCCATGTTCTTATTGACTGTAGTTTCTGGTGTTTCGATAGATATTTTGGGGTTTGTAAGTAAGATGTTAGATTGGTCGCTTTCTATTGCCAAATTTTTTGAAGATGGCGTCTCTTCCTCAAAGTTTTTAGTTTCTTGGTATGATTGAGACCTAATCGTTTCTATTATGTTACTCTTCTTCTCCATTAATGTATTTTCATATTCTAAGAGTTGAGATCCTACAACAGCTTTTTGGAGTAGGTACCTGCATAGGCAATCTATAATTTTGTGCATGAACTGATATATTATGCCCTAGAAATCCTGCCAATTGCTCAGTATAATGATCATTTTGTTTAGAATGAATTTGGGACATTGTAGCAATATGATGTCTCATTCCGGTTGATGTAATCATCTCGGGGCGTTTCAAATTACACTGTTTTTTATCATATCTAAACACTTACCGCCCTCAAAAGGTTCTTGTGTACCAGGTCTTGGAAATAAATATTGGTTGGAGCTTGGCATTTTTAAATCTTCACGGCAAGCTATTTTTAAATCTATGTTTTCTCGCATTATTTTTGTTAGTTTAGTTAGTTTGACCATGCCTGTTTGTTCATTAAAGCCACACATTTCTTTTATGGCACTTACAAATGTTTAATTGTTTTCAGGATCAATTGCGTCAGTGAGATTTTCAATAGTTGTGTCTTTTTCCGCAATAAAATTAAAAGAGTAGCTAAATCTCTCATTTTGGAGAAAATCGCTTTACGACTTCGTCGTTCTTTTTTCTTCTTCAAGAGACGAGCACCGTATGCTATGATTAATAGATCATTTTTAACTACTAATGAAATTTCATCAGAACGAAGATGCGACAGTATTTTTTTCTTTTAGCTCAATCGAAGCGTTCGCCGTATTGGGAACGATTGTTAAGCTGTGATTAAACAATGCTTTTCTTTTAAGTGACGGAAGAACATGTTCAGAAGCTTTACAATTTCTTAAATGTCTGAAAAATGAAGATCTTTTAAATGTACCCAAGCATGTTTTACAAGTAGCGTAAGTTGACGGACTAGAGGTACCCTGGTTGCTTCGTTTTGATGGTAATAAGGTTAAATGAGCGTCCCGATCAAAGCTATTAGAATTGTGTAAAAAAATTCCCCTTCTTTTCTTCTCAATTTATCTGTAATTTTTTGTCGTTTTAGCTTTTGTATTTTAGGGTCTGTATCATTAATAGCTTTATACTGAAGAACTTCGATTTTATCTGCGTGGTTACGTAAAAGATGTCTAGAATAATTATGTATAGTTACAATTGCTTGACAGTAGAAACATGCATTTCTTCGGTACCACTTACGTTTTCTCGCTGTATTATTAACGCTTTTTTCAACTTTACCTCCTCCAAAATCCGTAATTCCTTCTATGAGTACACTTACGCCCTCATTAGTCGATAAGTTCTGGCTACTTTCCCCACTATTGACTTGTGTGTTTCTTTCTTGTAACTGTTTTACTTTTCTATTGCAATTTTTTTCAACTGAACGACTGGGTCGTCATTATATTCATCGTTAAAAGACTAAAAGGTCAAGGTCAAAAGCCCTCGGATCAACGTTAGTTAGTAAGATTTCGCATATAAAACGGATCCACATTTGACTCGTCGGTATAATATTTGCGACCGTTACGGATCTACAAAAACATTATGTTAATGTATTTTTTGATGGCAAGTATGTTGCAAAGCGACCGATGCAGATCCCCAAACAAGCCTTCCATTTCTAATTCGGATCAAAGTATATCAGTTATATTTGTAAAGAACCAATTATACACTGCAAGAAGGTGGATCAACATTTCTTTTAATATCTTACTAGATCAACATTTACATAGAACGGATATATATATATATATAATTAATATATATATATATATATAGATATATACTAGCTGATCCGGCAAACGTCGTTTCGCCATGTATATCATTTATAATAAAAAAATAGGGGTTGATCGTAGAGGGGTGAAAGTTAGGGGTTGTATGTATTTTTTAATGCTGTATCATAAAAAAATAGAAATTAAAAATTTTGTCTAAAAAATAAAAATTTAGGGGTGGACTACCCTTAACATCTGGCGGGCTGATTTGTGAATCTAAACCATTCCCAGATCCCCTTGAAGACACACAAAAAATTTCATCAAAATTGGTCCAGTCGTTTAGGAGGAGTTCAGTCACATACACACGCACACAAGAAATATATATATTAAGATAGATTTTAATTATTCGTCTTTAGTACATATTTAATTGATCTTTTGCCAGTCATAAAATTAATGCCATATTCCTGTTCCAATAGAACTCGTGGTGCAATAAATCATTTGAAATAATTGCATACACAGACAATAATTCTTTATTCCACTGACCAACACGCGCAATGCATTGTCGGTGTATTTAAAAGATTTATTACCTGTCCATGTTCTCTTTTTGAAATTTTAAATTATAGAAGCAATGTAGTTTAACTTAGGGTTATAAGAAGAGGTTTTATGGAATTATTATTGGTCACATTTTAGTTTGTTAAACGCTATTGTTGATTTGTTTTTTTTTTAATTTAGAGGGTAAATGGGCAGGAGACTTACCTGATATTAAGTGGCCTTGGCCACACTGTCAGGAGGATCGCGAGTGTGTTGCAGCCCCTTACATTTTTATATTATTAAACTGGGATTATAAACCCACTTGTTAGTAAAAACTTGCACAATAATAGAGTAGTGAATTAAATATTTCAGGTTCAAATATTGAGGTAACTGATGCAACAAAATAAGGACTATTATGTAGTCTACTTACTTAGACACGTACCCTCTGTGGTTTAGTGATTACGGCATGGAGTTTCAGGGTTCAATTACCGGCGAACCGATAGACACAGAACAAAACTTAGTAAATGTCGTCACTTGGAAGAAAAAATCCTATTAGTTATTGGAATAATATAATTATATATATGTATTAAAATAAAGTTTTATTACATTTTCATATTGACCGTTTATTTATTAATTCACTGGCATAGTTCGAAAGCAAGCTGGGTAACTTTAAATTTTACATACATTACGTTAAGCTACCTCATTATATAATTTTAATTAAACGTCCGACGGTGCTATGAATAAATTTCGCCTTTTCAACACTTGCCATTTGCATAACGTAATAACTTCACTCTATTTTTGATACAACTATTAAGTTCATCTAACATAATCTGTGTTTAACGATTTTAACATAAATTTATTTATTATTTATTACAGAAATACATACATAATCCTTACAGACTATGCCAATACGATAATGTCGAGAAACAATTAATAAAATACAATAAAGTAGGTACATATATAATATTAAACACATATCGCTACTGTGAATTCACTCTGCGAACATATAAATATGTCGATAGTGTCGGAGATAGCATTCAGTAGACGCAACGTCTTTGATAACGGGGATTTGTGCAACAGACTGGTTCTTGCCCTTGGTATCGCAAATAACCTAGGCCTTCGCCGTGGCACATATCCCATAGGTACTAAGAAACCCAGTTCTTGGAGTACACTTGGGTTGCACACTACAGCCCTCAAGACTTTCAGTACGTAGTAGGCCAACTGTAAGTCCCGTCTGGTTTCCAATTTATTGTACCCCACCATCCCTAAGACAAATAATGTC
Source organism: Pieris napi (assembly GCF_905475465.1). NCBI lineage: Eukaryota > Metazoa > Arthropoda > Insecta > Lepidoptera > Pieridae > Pieris > Pieris napi. Next base: position 9,194,977 of record NC_062252.1, read on the forward strand.
GGGTATATTAAAGGATAGTAGGGATAGACGCCATACAGTCTGCATTTTTTGTTCAGGATCAAAGCATGGTTATGCATCTCCTCATTCACCTCAAGATCGGAATTTCTTGAACTGACACGAATTCGACGTAAAATGATGCGTAGTTTTGTCAACAGATGGCACCATATGGTTTTTGCATTCGTAAAATTAATTAATTTATTTATTGTTATTCGATAACTTATTCGATATTTTATATAAGGGGCTATCGGACCTGTCTTTGGACTCTTATTTAATCAGTGGACTCTTTTGAACTACTGGTTGGATCTCCTGACAAGCCTTCTACTGTGGCAAATGCAATGGTTTTGAAGCGTAATGCAAACAACAAAACAGTCAAATATTTCTTCTTTATAATAAAATCTTCTTAAAGTTCTGATGTCGTTTCAAGCGATTTGCTAGCTAAACAAATAATGTAGTTGAAATGCATTGAAGTTAGTTTTATCAGTTCAGAAAGACCAAGTATTTTCCTACATTTTCCATTTGCTTAAATATAATTCGTCCACGTTTATTCCATCCGGTTTGCCCGTTTTAATATACACATGCAAATGAAACTGAGAATACTTAGCAACTAATGCATTAGCATAATCGTGGGATTGTTATACCGTAGTTCTCTACTTTAAATATCTTATCATTTTAAATGGTAAAGTTTGTACCGGATAGTGTAACAAAAATTTAAGAAAACTTTATGTTTACGACACATTTGTGTGAAATTGTACTTTTAATTTGTCACTAAATTATAATAATGCAGTTGATAATTGATGTTGGTTAGTTTTTTTTATGTAATAGGAGGCAAACGGGCAGGAGGCTCACCTGATGTTAAGTGATACAGCCGCCCATGGACACTAACATTGCCAAAAAGCTAGCAAGTGCGTTGCCGGCCTTCCAAGAATTGGTACGCTCTTTTCTTGACCCTAAGTCGAATTGGTTAGGAAATACTTTAGTGGGCAGCTGGTTACACATGGTGGTGCGCGGCAAAAACACTTTTTGCTCTCAAACATCACACATTTTAAAATGAGGACAATCAGATACATATGAAAATATATTATAGAAAGGATATGCAGGTGTGAAAATGACATGAGAACTTAATAAGGCGCAGCGCTAACCAGATCCATGCAACTTCCTCACAATCAAACAGTGATTTTAACAACCTTCAAGAGCTTAAGTATTTGTCTTTGTTAGATAGTTTATAAAAATTCCAAACTATATATACTTTTGTGAATTAAGTGGACTTCAAATACAATCAGCGTGATGATAGTTTTATACATAAAATTCGCGGTAATAACATAAACGCGTGATTCGGAGAAATCGTGTGTATTTTCAAATCATAATTTCTGAAAGAGGCTAACCTAGAAAATTCTACATAATTACGACATTTGAAAATAATTCATAATATAAAACAAATTTAAAAACCCGGAACTATTATCAGTACACGCAAACTTAAATATTGGTGCCTGTGCAATTGAACCTCACGGCCCAAGAGTCTCTACTCTAAAGTGAACGTAATCAAATTGGATAAATAACTCTTATATTTGAGACGTTTATACTAATGTACTAAATAATCTAAACATGATAACTTTCAAAGCTAAAAGACTGTATAATAATTTTCCAATTAATTTCAATCAGAACCTAAAAGTGATATCTGTTAAAATAATAACGTGTTTTTTAAAGACCTCGTACACTTTCCAGCTCTTTAATTTAACATTATTTCAGCTGGATTACGTATATAAGCTTACTTATTCGTAAATTCCAATGACCGAGCCTTCCTCGTGTGAATTGGATGCATTAGAGGCGATTAAATCGAGTGTAACTAAGCAATAAAATTGGCGCTAACACTCGGAGTGACGTGAAGTGGCGCGGAAAGCGATAAGAGCTATTTATGTGATCGCCGCTGGTGGGATTAGTCCGTTTTGGGACGCTTTTGTAATGAAACGTTTCACCCATATTGTTGATAGGTAGAAAAGATGTATGAGAAAATATATAAATAAATAAATAAAATAAAATAGAATAGCCTTTATTGCTGTTTCTATCTTACAATAATACTCATTAATTAATACATGCCTAACATAATTACTTTCTAAATACTTTTCTACTAAATTAAATTTAAATTACTTTCGAAGTACTTATTAAATTAAATTGGTTTAATCATTGTATGTTCGGCAACTGGATATTTGTCTGGAACAGCTTGTCTGTCGACAAAGGCCTCCTCTAAAGATTTCCACGTATTCCTGTCTTTTGCTAAACGAGTCCATACCGGACCAGCTATTTTGTTGAAGTCGTCTTCCCATCTTTTCGTTTGCCTACCTCTTTTTCTTAGAAAATATATACATGAAGGTAATTTAAATTTGCGGACTTAAAAAACATTACAACAAAGATAGGACCGTATATGAAGAAATTAATCATCGTTTAATACATCAAATTATATTAGTGAAAGAATAATCAATAGAAATGAGGAATATTGTTATTAAAATACTTTTAGTCCATTTTGGAGTATAGTTTTTTAAAGGGAATTTATAGATTTATGTCCGCACGGTCGGTGCGCGATACTGAACAGCGACATTTTGCATTAAAATAATGCAACCAGTTAACGTGTTGAGCAATGTTGGCCTAGTGGCTTCAGCGTGCGACTCTCATCCCTGAGGTCAGAGTTTCGATCCCAGGCTGTGCACCAATGTACAATATGTCCATGTGCGCATTTTAACTTGCTTTAGACCCAAAAAGTCGACGGCATACGCCGGGCACAGGAGGATGATCAGTGATCACCTACTTGCCTATTAGATTAACAAATGATTATGAAACAGATACAGAAATCTGAGGCCCAGACTTAAGAAGGTTGTAGTAGTATATTTAACGTGTTAATATTAAACATATAATAAATAACCTCAAACAATTAAATGCAATATCATTTATAACTATTACCTATTACATTTATTTTTATAACTAAAACGGCTCTTGTAGACTACATCAGCCCTGCGATTCTGTAACTCACTTTACGAACTCACACAGTGGTTTTCGCATCGGCGGTCGCTCTCAAATCAGTCGTGAAGCAGTCATTTTATGATTTGGCATTCTGAAAAGGTGGGAGCTTGTACTTTAATATTTATCAGAATGCCAAATCATAAAATGACTGCTTCACGACTGATTTGAGAGAGACTGCCGATGCGAAAACCGCTGTGTGAGTTCGTGAAGTGAGTTACAGAATCGCAGGGCAGAGCCCTTACTATGTAACTTCAGATAACTACATCGAACTAGCATAGCACAGCTAACTGCAGGGCCGCATTTATCCATTCATTTTGTCAAAGTAGTTAAATAATGTGTGATAATATATTTTCGTAAATATTAACACTTCAAAAATCACTTTACATACATTTACTAAACAACTCAAACAATATCTTGTTAACCTGTCATGCTGATACTGAAAATATTCTGATTGTGCAAAATTAGTCAAAATATAAACGTGTAGAAATCATTAATATAATTTATAAAATTCTGTTTACATGTCAAAAGGAAGAGACTGGCTGCCCACAACACAGGGAATCCTAGTGTGGGGGCCAAGGCACTTTACTTTACCTAAATATCCTGTATATTGTGTATATTAAAGTTTTTTCTTTCTTTCTTTCTTATTAGTTGGGACCAAATTTGAATTCGAAACTTGAATTCCCAAAGAATACAGAGCGAGAGAAATTATAATATAAAGCTGCTGCGAACATTATTATCACCAGAAAATTCTGACCCAAAGCACTACTTTCAAACCGTCATAGCCAGAAATGGATGACCAAATGTCAAGTTACCAATAAAATGACTCTTAAACCGGCATAAATCTCAGATATTAACAATTGAGAAGAGCCGAAGCCATGACTATTGGAGGACTCTTTTCGCCAGATGTTAGACACTTGTGGCAGCCAAGCTATTTTCAGTTATAAGTTATGGACATAAAGTCTAAATTAGCGCTGGTATTGAATATTAGAAAAATGAATATTACCTTTAAATTCAATAGAGACGAATATTTTAATATGCATAGACTAGATCTGGGTTAAATATACTTAAACTAGCTACTAAAAATATTAGAGGTTAGTAATTATCTAATAATATTGTATTCTTAAAGAAAACACTTTTACCGGATTGAAGTTATGTATTATTATAAATTTACTATTATTTTACATAATTTCAAATTTTTCCGACGTTTCGCGTGCTTTACAGCGTGCGTGGTCACGGTGACTGAAGACAAAAGGTGTTGAATGCCAAAAAGTTTAAAATTAAAATCTGAAGATAAACAATCCGCGAAAATAGACGACACCGTGAGCCATTTCTGCCAAAACCCTCCATCTTTTAGTCGATACCAACTCCGGGGAAATAAATACAGATAATGCAAGTTTCTCTACAGCTGTGATACTTTTTGACGAAGTTATACTTATAACTTCAAAAACTATTTCACTTAGAATTGTATAGAAAGTTATCAGAATTAAATCAAAACAGCCAGTTTCGAATTACGACAGTCTTAGTAAACCTATCTTATGCAGCCCTATATTTGGACGAGATGCAATTTGCGATGCGGTTTTCCCCACAGAGCCTAATTTCAACGCGTTACGCTAGCCGCTGGAGCCTTCCGTTTGTGCAATAATTATCCATTCGCACAGACCTACAACAAAGATACATTTAGATTAGTCTAGTTCCTTAATAAAAAAAAGGATTGTATGGTTTTAAACCACGGTAAAAGTGAAACTTTTTTTCACATTATAGACATTAAACTAAATTTTTTTGGAATAATATTCCATTAAGGGTATAAAAATCGCTTTATCAATCTTAATTGTATACTTGCAAAATTGGAATAACAATGGACTTTCTTTCTATGTGCGCATTTAACATTCGCTCGAACGGGGAAGGAAAACATCGTGAGGAAACCGACATGTCTTAGACCCAAAAAAAAAGTCGACGGCATGTGTCAGCACTGGAGGCTGATCACCTACTTGCCTTCTAAAAATGATCATGAAACCGATTCAAAAATCTGAGGCCCAGACCTAAAGAGGTTGTGGCGCCACTGTTTTTTTGGAACGAAGTTCCTTATCGCGCGTTGTGAAAGGGGGCTAGACGGAAAAAATTCTTACGAAAAGTTGTCACGACACTTTTTTGCTATTTGCTATTGTAATACATCGGTTCTCGTCCGATCACCGAAGTTAAGCAACGTCGGGTGAGGTCAGTACTTGGCTTTTTTTCTTCGTCGTAAGATTGGTGTCGAGAAAATCTATCATACTGTTATGATACCAATTATCATATAAAATAATCGAAAGGAATTTCGTTCCATCCGGGTGTCCGTTGACACCTCTAAAGTTTTTTTTTTTATTATTATAAAGAAAGAGTCGCGCAATAAACCACAGGCTTCTAGAGTACACTGATAATTTTATGATATTAACAGGATATTAGGAAGTTTGAATTGGCAACCCGCTGTGCCATATCGGCTGTTCCCCAGTCTGCCAAATTACGGAATAATCCCTCGAGTGTCAGCATTCTGGCTTCGAAGCTTGATTTACCACGTAAAGACCACTCTGTGACACAGTAACTTATGTAATAGCTTGTGAAATTTCAGTTCCTGTGGTCTTATTGATGCTTTTAACGTTTTTTTAAGAATGTAGGGATTGTGTGGAATCTAGTAACTCTTTGGAATAGACGATCTATTTTCTCTTAAGGTATATTAGAAAACTAGTGTATTACATTATGTTTAACTTTTTTCTCATTAAAAAAAATTTAATTAAAATTAAATTGGTTAAACACGCTAATATTACGATTTTTGACGGTATTTTATTAAATAATACACACCGTCATACTTAATAAACTTTTTCAAATGATTTGTACGCGGCTTTGGTGACATAAGCTTTAAGCAAACTCGCTGGACAAGTATTGCGTGTTGTGGTGTGATTGATTTGTTTAAATGGTAAGCTACTATGGAGAGTTATTTTTTTTTTTATTATACTTAGAAACATTTTAAAAATAGAAAACATTAGTAACTATTAGTTATAATTTTAATTACATTTACACTAAAACTAAGAATAAGAGGAAAATTTACACAGATTAAAAAAAATATTCAGCGTTAGAAATTGTAACATAGGCCATATTCGCTTTCAATACATATATATATATATGGAAAGGAAGGAAGGAGCGTAAATTATTGAAACGTTTTTGTTAATAAAAATAGCGATTTCTTTTTATAATCTCATTTCTAACTAATGTTGTTTGGTTTATATGTTTTACTACCAAATTTTTTTAAGGAATTTGTACTATTATTATTTTTTTAGTGTGAGTGCTTTAAAGTTGAAGTGAGCGATTGCCACATTGAGCTATATTATAATTATTTAAATATTTTTATGCGATATAACCGGCCCATTACCATTTTGCTTTGTAGTGTTTACGTTTTTATTAATGTAAGTCGTGTTATTTTTTAACTCGGTCCTTCAATCTAAGAAAAGAACGCATAGCCGTATGCATAATTTACCTTATTAACAACTTATTAAAATAACATTACCATTGTTATTATGACTAAAGCACTCCAAACGTAATGTAATCAATGCCCGTGTATAGTATTGTAATATTATCTATCATACATTATTTTGTATATTTATCGAACTGTAACAACTTTCTATGTTAAATTCACATGCTCACTGCATTTCAATTTTATTTTTGGATAGATAATATGTAAAAATGAGAGAGCAGAGTTGGCCCAGTAGCTTCAGCGTGCGACTCTCATCCCTGAGGTCGTAGGTTCAATCCCCGGCTGTGCACCAATGGAATTTCTTTCTAGGTGCGCATTTAACATTCGCTCGAACGATGAAGGAAAACATCGCCAGGAAACCGACATCTCTAAGACCCAAAAAAAAATCGACGGCGTGTGTCAGGCACTGGAGGCTGATACTTGCCTATTAGATATAAAATGATCATGAAACAGATTCAGAAATCTGAGGCCCAGACCTAAACAGGTTGTAGCGCAAATGATTATTATTATTATTAATATGTAAAAATAATGTATTCTTGGCCATTCCATCCAAATTAAATAAGAATTTCTTATCACAAAGTTTTTAACTTCGTAGAAGCGAAAAATTAAGTTAAAAATAATAAAATACTTAGAAAATTTTTAATGGTTCATCTGAACTTTTCTATCTGGCATAAGTCTCACTCAATTCGATCATCCATAAATTTTCCGAATTATTATCGTAAAAATTGAGATCCCTTGTTAGAAGTTATAACGTTTAGTGAGTGTAGACAGAATAAACACTTAAATGACGCAGTAACTCGCGTACGATTTTCTTTTTTTTTTACAGAGCCAGTCAGCCATGCGATCAGGTTAATCTGTGGCCGAGAAGTACGCAGCAGGGGAGTGTCAAATCTCCCCTTTCCTAAAAGGGGATTATATTTACCAATCGGTCGACAGCTATTTCGGATATCCTCATGATATTTATAGGCGACTTTGACCGTTGGTTGGCGGGACCCGTTTTGTGAATATTCATCTTACAGACATATTTGTCAATTTTGTGGCATAATTTATCCAGCTGTTCTTCTGTACGTTTTCATACATATATATTGTTTTTGTAAACTTTATAACGCTAAATAATAAATAATGTAACAATGTTTATAATGTAAATCTCATTTTGAGTAAAATAGCCGGGAAATTCCCCAAGAAGCCGTGCCTTTCAAATACCGATAGCATGATTTTATTATGCGTGCCATCTTTCCAGGTTGAAAATGTTGATTATTCAGTGAAAATATTATAAAGTTTCCCAGGAATCAGAGTTTTAAGAATGGATCTCATATTCTTTGAATCATTCAATAAATAATCGGGCATTATAGAGATTTATTAACAATAATCTCCAAAAAATTGATAAAAATCAGCGTTAATAATAATTCAAGGTTTATTCAACCTTGAATTGGATGGTCTTAGTTCAGATTCTGAAGTATTTGCCACATTAAAAAATATTTATTAGATATCTTATTACAAATTCTAATTTTGACGCTTGATAACAATAAAAATGCATCCTGTGAGTAAGTATAACGATAGTCAGTTTAACTCCCCTGATTACTTGATGTCGAATGAATCATTGCCGGGAATTCACCGGAGCTCCTATAAAAATGAAAATTTGCCTCTGTTATATTTATTGTGCCCTAGTAGTTCTGTATAACCAGTGCTTTAGTACAAAGAAACTTGTAAAGAACAAATAAATAAAAATGTCACTTACGGGAAATGCTTCAGAAAATGCGGATAACACGAAAAATTATTCAATAACAGGTATAAAAGAAAATGGTAATAATACCATGACAGCTAATGCATTTGTGAATGGATACAGAGATACTCCAGACCCCACGAAATTGGGTGCCCCTCATTACTCTGTTGCTGGAGGAAGCTTGACTGTTGAATCGTAAGTAGCTACATGTTATCATATATCGACGTAGGAAAGCAATTGTTCACCAGAGCCAAAAAACTTAATTAATTTCGGAAAAAAATTAATAGTGTCGAACCTATCCATGATATTGCTACCATTTTTGAAACATATATTTATTTAACTGCCAGTCACCATTTGCAATGTAAACTTTTTATCCAAAGTTACTATAAGTACGTGTTTGGCTAGTTACAGCAAACAGTTTTTTAAATCACGAACCTTTAAAACGCTGTAACTAAGGAAGAAAAATGTATGCGCGGAAATATTATCAATTTACAGGCGGTAAATATGCTGTATGCAGTAAATTTATGTATTTGGGTACTTTCAATTGCAATTCAAGATGTAAGATTAGTTTATAATTATGATTAGATCTAGAAATGCAGTGGGTCATTTGGTGATGTAATGATTGCTTGAAATAAAATGTCGTAAATGGTAAAAAGAAACTGCTGTAAGTAAACGAATGTAAAAATCACACGCCGCAGAATTGCTGTAAATAGCGTTAAGTTTTTAAATGGGAAGAAGTAAGTATTTATAAAGAAAAAAATGCAGTTTTTCTTTTGCTGTAAGTACAAATTGTCTAAAATGACTGGATTTTGGTCTACATACAGCATTTAATCTTGCTAAAAAAATATAAGTACGGGCGTTTTCAACGGCGTATGTAATTTTTTTTTCATCGTAGAAGCACAGGACCCGGGACATTCAATGCGGTTTTTTTTTCTGATTCTAATGGCAGTAAAAAGTCACTTTAGGTATTTTGTCTACTTACAGCAAATATGCTTTCCTAAGTCGATATTTTATTATTGCCCCGAATTATATCATCAGTTTTAAATTAAAATTAAACCAAGGGATTTTAATACCTGGAGGGGAAGTACTCCTGTACTACAAACAACTGTTATCGTAAATGAAGTCATAGCCACTACGAAAACCAACGCAATTGCTCAAAATATTTATCAGGCGCTATTTTTTTCCAGACATGGTCACTCAGCAGGTGTAGCAGCTCAGCATATACCAAACTTTGGTGATAGAGTAACTGGTTCAGCAAATTTAAACCTCATGAATTCCGAGATTCATAAATTGGATGCCCATGCTTTTAGCACCCAAACGATACCAAAGGCTCATCCGAATTTCGCAACCCATGGCGGAGGAGTCGATTATACTTATATGTAAGTTAATTAAACTTGTAATAATATGCCTTACTGTCATTGGGCACACCTGTACTCATGTTAAAAGGTGATTCAGAAAGAAGGATCATTAACGAGGTCAGAAAACTAACCACGAATTATACGATAGGTACGTCAATACGACAACATCACAGTTGGAATTTAGATTTGTTTAGTTTTACACGAATATTACATCGATAGATATGTTTGTGCCTAAGTTTAGTTCAGAAATACGCGCCCGGAGCACATACAACCTTTTCACCGCTATGTGGAACCAGCTGCCCCCTGAAGTATTTCAGAACCAATTCGACTTAGGGTCCTTCAAAAAAAGAGCGTACCAATTCTTAAAAGGCCGGCAACGCACTCGCATTCTGGCATTAAGAGTGGGTGGCGATTTTGGATTTTTTTTTAATGACTCCTTTTTTATTTGGAATCCACCACCACAACTGTTTTTCAAATGCCATGACTATCAAACTATTTATCACCTTCCCAGAAATTACAGATCACTGCCGTGTAATGTTTCCAAAGAGGTAGTGATTATAATATACAATATAATGATTGTAATTTTAATGTGGGATAGTATTTTGATCAACAGTTTAGACAACTATTATAAATATTAACTGTTCTTATTATTATAATACATGCATGTCTATTTTAACATTGTGCGGTTTTATGAATAAATCTGAATAAAAGACTTTAAAAACTACCCGTTCGTACCCACCGAATTATCAGCAGCAACACTTGCGCGTATTTTACTATTTTTCTGCTTTGAAATTCCCCAAGATGTGAACCCAGGACTTACATAAAAAGATAATGGACTGCGTTAAGAGACTGTCATCATTATATAATATAACTATTAATATACTTTGAGTATAATTAACTATACTATATACTTTGATCTCTTTTTAGGAACAAACACGGTGCAAGTGCGTCTGTAACCCATACTCCGATGTTCAACAAGACAGATCACAATGTGGGAGCCCACTTTAACCTCCATCAAACACCTACTTCTTCCCTAGACTTCAATGTTGAGGCATCAAAGAGCAAATCACCCTTTTCAAATGGTAATTGGGACAAACAGGGATCGTTTATATTCAGAAAACAGTTTTAATATGAAAAGTGTATTTAACACGTACAAGTATAATTTGTGCTTATATTTATACCCATTAATTATACGGAAATTATATAGAATTTTATGTTTCATGTATGACGATTACGCACTTGATATACTTTTTTATTTATAAAAAACTTACTTGATGAACTTTTTTATTTATAAATTCTAAAACAAAATGCATAAAAAATACAAGAAAATATGGTCACCAATTTTACACACACCAATTAAATTAGTTCATAGAAATTGAGCAAGGACAAAAATCAAACAGTAAAACCTAAAACTAAATAGAAACTTAAACCTCAAGCCAAATATTTCAAAATGTAAGAGCGCTTATTCACAGGAGCATTAAAAGTAGCAGATAACCGAGCCATAGATAAAATACTTATTACCTAACTATAAACTAGATAACAAAGAAAGGAACATTTAAAGCAGTTAACGCCCCAATCTCAGAGATTGTGGATTGATTATTGGGACAGATCAGACCGAGACAGTCGATCGATCTCCTATCTGCATCCCAATAACCAAACCCTACGAAGACAATCCATTTTTTGCGACGGATAAAATGCTCTTTTTCGTTCCATTTTACCGAGTTTTCATTCATATTTGATAGTCAATGTAAACCAAATAAAGTAAATCAAACAGTACAAATAACATTAAAAGATGTGTAATGTGTATTGTGTATGTTTAAAACATAACGTTTTTTAATTATTAAAAAAACTGGTGTAAGTTAAAATCTGTTAAAATAATTAACTGTTGAAATCGAGCTTTCGTCAACTGTCATTTTCATACAAAGAGGTCTATCCACAGACAACGATACAACCTCCACCTGTATCGACAAATGGCCATTACAATCGGTCGATTGGTTATTGGCACACTCGTTACAACATTAATTGGATTAAGATTACTATCTCAGATGGTGAATTATGGATTGGGATAGGTTATTGGGTTCGGGCGTTAGTCAGAACGTGTATCAACGTTATGTATTTTATACAAACAACTAAGAAACCTTACACCTACGTAATGATCACAGTATGTAATATGAACATAGCAATAAATATAAATTGCACTTTTAATTTATTTGCACGCAAATCATTTGACCTTTTTGCATGCGTCCAACATGTGTTTGTGCTAATGTGTTTGATCTTATTGAGTAGCGTGTCGGAGATTATAATATACTTTAAAACTACAAAATAAATTCCTTCTAAATATAAAACCGATCATTATAAAACATGTACTAAAAACCGTCTATAACAGAAACTCAAACTCAAAATAACTTTATTCATATAGGTAACCAAGTAAAGTTATAAACGTCAACAAAAAAAATTAAATTGATTCTAAATTTACATATACTACCAGTTCGCAAGTCAAGGGCGTAAAGCGGGCGAGAAGAACTGGCAAGAAACTCTCCGCTACTCTTTTTAATCGCCAAGTTTTGAGTCATACAAATTGTTTGAACTAAGCAAATCAATCCCAATAATTTAAATTTTCGTCAAATTTATAAAAATGTTTTATAATTAACAAGAGTTTTGAATTTAATCGGCGATAATTCTCTAATTTAGCTTGGGAGTTTGTTGTAAAAACGAATACAATTTCCATATAAGGAGTGGTTTATCTTCAGGTGCCTGGTCCTACGCTTAGATTAGTTCTGTTTCGAATAATATACTGGTGGAATTCACCATTTGTTTTAAAATCGTTTATATTTGTTTGTACATACAACAAAAATATATTGACCGATAGTGTCATAATATTTAATTTCTTTTATACACGATACACCGGCGCGAGTTTTAGATTACAAAACTTTGTAAAACATTCGCGAATGTTTTTATTTTATTATATTGATATGAAACGGACGAAGGAGCTAAACTTGACAACAATAAAATATAACACGATTTGTAATTATTAAAAGAGTTTTGTTTTTGTAATCACGAATGAATTATTTCACTACATTTTAGCAATGTGTGCTACATTTGATATAATAATTAACAGTATCCATTGCAAATAACTTACATCTTCATCAATACTTATCAATAAAACGATGGTCAAAAAACTCATTTGTAATGTATTTCTTATCTACTAATTAACAATGTTTTATTATATTTCCACATAACTCTTACTTAATAGCTACTGCATAATACACCGATAATTCTTCAACTAAAATACATTTAAAAATAATGTGTGCGTCTCGGATAATGTTCCGAGGATCATCTTCTGCTTCATTCCTTTACCCTCCCGTAAGAAGTTATCACTTCAAAAATACATATACGTCTAGATAACTAATAACATAACAATAAGCTCTTGTGAACTCAGCCAGTGTAAAAACAAATATCTAGATCTATTGGAATCAAGGGTCTACATCGATAGAAATATTATTTGATTACGTCATGTAGGTATAACCTAAACAAGTTGGAGTGTGCGGTAGGTACATTCCAAAGTTGTGACTTCCGCCTGATAGGAAAACATAATATATTTTCCTATACAAACTCTTGTCTATATTGTATTATATATAAACGCTTTTATAATGTTGTCTTTGCCGTCTGATCGACGATGTTTAATTTACTTATGTCACTTGACATAATATATGTAAGGTATTTTAGTTTTTTCATTATATTATTTTACTTTATAAAACTTAGAATATAGGCTTTAAATGTTGTTTCTTTTGTATTCACAGGTGAGTGAATAATTTGTAAATATATATTTTTTATTAAAATATGTAAATTAATAGATATTTATTTTGTAAATAAATCTTTTGTATTCACAGAGAAACGCAGTTGCGCCTTATTTATTCCCAGTATAAGCGATTGATACTATTATATACATTATTTAATAAAACACCAAACAGTACCAGTATAGACGCTATATGTCATAGTCATCTCAAAGCGTTATTTGTCTAACAGTAGCTTATTATAATTTATGACAATCAACAATAGTTTGCGGACCTTGAACTTCTGTTGAGCAAATCTATATCTTGCTTGTATAATAATTGCTCTTATATCTAATAGAAGCAATTATCTAGTATTAAAACTACATTAGCGTATGTTAATATAATGTAGGCTTAAAAGGTTTTATTAATTACAATTATACAATTACTAATTCGAATTTAATAATTTGAAAAAATCAGTATTTAAATTTGAATTTTGTCCTTTTACCTGTATGCCATCATTTTTCTCTATATTGTGTATACACTATACTTATATACACTATACTATACGATGTAATGTAATATAACTTATATACGATTTAATATAATATATTACTTATGTAATAAAATATAAAAATATCTCAGTAGTATTGTGATTATTTAATTTCCAATAAAACATATAGAAACAACGGAATCATATTTTAATTTTGGGTAATTATACTATGCAACTTTAACCTTCTTGGAAAATACAACTTTTCGCATACACAGATACAACGACCCTAGCATAATACTAAAACTAATTACGATAATCGTAAATAATTTAAGTATAAATTCAATTTCATAATATTGGACCCAGGACATATTTGCACCGGCCGCTCGGAGGTGTTTCGCCCCACCATGTCTTAAAACGTATTCCGTCCACCAAACTGCTCGGTCTAAGGCACTCACGGGCTGATCAGCCATGATATTTCGAAGTCTTATAATGTTCTCTTTAAAACTGTAACAAAAGTATGAAAGTTAAACATTGAATATATTTGTATTTTATTGAAGTGATAAGTTCTCATAAGAGGGTAAACCGTTTCGTTACGTAACGCGTTACGGCACCAGTCTGCCTAGCTTCGGACCGACGCTTTCTCCTTTCTCTACTCAGTGTTAGGTGTGCGTAAGGCATTTGCTGTTGACAGTGAGCATATAACCTCAAAATATCACCATTTTTGACAGTGATTATAACAAATATGATGAATGAAACAGATGATGACCTCGGAACATTACAGAATTAAACAGTTCAATTTAGATTAGTTTATTACTTCTGTCAGGCATCCCGAGATGCACACATTTTTTATATATTTATTTACAGCTATGTATAGCCAAATTTCAACTACAAATATTATAACACTACTAGATGACCCCGTGAACTTTGTTTCACCAACATATATTTGTGTCAAAACTTTTAAAACAGCCCAAAGAGTATGTATATAATAGTAATACTATGAAACACATATTTCTGAAAGCATCTACAAATAAATGACCACCATATGACAATTTTTTATTTCTAAAAAGACGTCAAATTTCCCAACTAAGAACAGTTTTTATTGGAAAATTCAATTATCGTTTTTAATGTTTCTTTAATTGTTATTTACGTTTCACTTTAAACCTTCCCTGATCTTCCACAAATATTTCAAGATCATAATTAGCCAAATCGGTCAAACCGTTCTGGAGTTATAGCGAGACTAACGAACAACAATTCATTTTTATATATAGAGATTTAAAAATTAAGTGATTTTAATAAAATTACCAGAAAACATTTGTTAATAGATACATAATAATAAGGATTTTTCTAAGATTAAATCCATAGTAGTCTATAGTAGAGGATTCAGTGATACTATGCGATCTTAACAAGGTAGATGAGGAAGTGACGCTGTTGATCAGGAGTCTGGTGTATCCATCTGGCCAGAAATATATAATTGCTTCTCCCACAAGGAGGCAGCAAATAATCATTCAAGCTTAAATATCATTAATCGATTGCAGTTAAAACTGTCTAAAACTTCTGGTAAAGAAACCAAAATGTTTAAACTGAATCGGTACTTCCGGGATACATTTATATTCAACTACTATAAAACTAGAGAATATTGTGAATATATTTAGATTTATTCACAATATTCAATTACCTTGGATCATTTATGACGGTTTTAATTGCTGCACTAAAAACATCTTCAGTTATTGTTTCCATATCAAGTCGAATACCGATTCTGTGTTTCTCATATTTCTCAACATTGTACCATTGATCTCCAAGCATAGGTATACCTATGAGCGGTACTCCAGCAGTTATTGCTTCATCTGTTGATTGGAGACCACCTTGAGTGACGAATAGTTTAACATTTTTATGTCCTAAAAATGTAAATGATTAATACAATATACACATGTTATACAATACATGCAAACTTATCTAATGCTGTATGTAAATGGAATTTTTAAGATTTAAGCTAGGTAATATAAAAATGCAAGGTAGGTACACCGCCACAGGGACCATACTTTGTAAAAATTTTTTTATTAAATTTTAATTATTTATATTATTACTATGGAGGTTAAGAAAATGGTAAATACTATATATTTATTTGTTATGATTACTCAATAAATAAATCTTTTATTTATGATAAAATGTTTTTTTTTACGAAAAACCCTTAATCTTTAACACTTGTAATCAGATCTTTGAGCATAATATAAACAACGTGTAAAATTGCAATAGAAAAAGAGATCTCTCTAACTTTCATGAAAATCTACTAACTCAATAGGTCTGATTGTGGAAGCCATTTAGATATCTTAATATTAGACGATTTTCCTGGCATTTCATCTGCTTCCCATTTCCACAGAACATCATAGGGAAGTGTGGAAAATACCCTGATTAATGTTTGTATAAATTCTTGTGGTAAAGTTGTCGAAGGAGCATTCGTTCCAAAGCTAATATATATCACGCCATGTTTCGAAGAGTCCAGATATGTCTCAAGATCCTTAAAAAAACGATTTCTATATTAATTAATAGTTATTGAAATTAAATATTGTTTACATGAGTGCAATGACACGTTATCTCTAAATTTGCATGTGTTATCATGTAATCAGTGTTACAAATGTTTAATTCAATAGTACTTTATTTAGGTATATCATTTATGCGATTTTTTAATGATATCACTTTTGTAACACTTTTGATATTGAATTTGATTCCTACAATAATAACGTTAAGATCAATCCTGAATTCTAGGATATTCACCTTATTTATCCACTGACGGAAAATAACCTTATCTATTTTAAGTGAGGGGTAATAGTATTATAACTTGCTTTACTTACTTTTGGCAATGGTTTCTCAGGCTTTTTGTGAATACCCCAAATAGATATAACATTTGGTGGCAAAGGTTGATTTTCAATCCACGTAGTGTGTATATTCAGAAATAACATATCAACATTATTTTTCAATTCACAATAGTTAGGCAAATCCGGACCCAAAATTTCTCTAAAAGTATTAATTTCTTCATTTTCTTTCTCAAGCCATAACATTTTAAACCACCAATGTTTGTAGAATTCATCTAGTTTCTCCCAAAACGTTAGATTATATAATCTCTGCTGAAGTGCTAAAGGATATAAAATTGGATGTGATTGAGTTCCAAAAGTCTCGTCATTTCCCATCATCATTCCAAAGGAGCTTACTAAAATCACTGGCACCTTAAATATATAGGAGTATACTAAAGTCTGCCTCGTCCACGCTTCTACCAAAAGAATATCAAATTGCGTAGGATCCTTCATCAATTCTTGAATTTTTTCATGTTTCAAGTGAATCACAGTTAGTTTACGTATTATATTCACAGCTGCCTCAATCTGAGGAAATATAGTCTTTTTTTGTCCAAACTCTAGCTTATACACAAAGTTGTCTCTCCATAATTTATACGAAATATCATGAACATCTATTTCCGTTAAATTTTCAGGTGTTCCATTTTTAAAAACTGGGTCCGCCGTTACTACCGTAACCTGATGGCCACGTCTGGCTAGCTCCTGTGTAAGGGGCCGAAATACAACCTGGTGGCTCACAGATGGCGTCGGGAAAATAGCTAATATTTTTGCCGATTCACATACTGTTAATATACACAAAGAAAAAACAAGGAGTGGACTGAACATTATGACAGTTTTATTTAAAATGAAAATGAAATAATATCTTCTATCGAGTCACAACAAGTACCTATATATGTATAGTTGTATTTGCCAACTATAATTTATGATGACTCTCAGTTAATAATAAATAATAACAGAGATCAAGCAATGAAATTCAGCGATATTAATGATACAAAATTACTTCCTAGTTATGATTTTAAACGTCAGATATATGACAAAGCAAAAATATAACTTGTTTTTCCGCTAATGATGTTTTTCCGCCGGATTAAGAAGAATTAAAAATAAAATTTCCAAAAACGTTATTTTTTTAGACTATCTGATATATTCGCCTTTTATTGAAAATATACATTAAGAAAATATTAATAGTACTTTCGGTTAATTAAAAATAGTGGTTATAACATATATTTTTGTTAAAACGTGCTCAGGCGAGCAACCCAATACATCCAAGAAATTGCAACGATTTGTTAATACATTAATAATGTCATTAAACATTGTAAAGAAATACCTTATAAATAACTCAAAATAAAATTACTTTTATCCAATAGACAATAAAACGTTAAAAACTAAATTTGTTTTTTATCTTATGTAATCTTGACTTTATGTGAATACATATAATATCGCAGACGTCTATAAACAAGATGGCTTGTTATTATCAATAAAACTATAGTCGTGAAGACAAGCACTAGAAGCTTAAGGATAAATTCCACTTCATAGAACTCAAACCAGGTCAAATTAGCACTCGCGGCTCGAAGGTGCTTTGCACCTCTGTGTCGCAGCACGTATTCGGTCCACCATACCGCGCGATCTAATGCAGTCTGTGGTTGATCATTTAAAATATTTCGAAGCTTTAGTATGTTTTCTTTATAGCTGAAAATAGAAGAAAATTGTTTGAAATCTCACCCAAATGGCATAATACTTTGTCAAGATTTAAAACGCGTTAATTGTGGAGATAGCATCCTCATATAGAATTCTTAGCTACGACTAATTAAATATAATAATAACAATTATATTTATGCAAAAATTGCTTTATAGAAGTTTTACAGAAAACGTGAACAATAAAGAAGTCGATAAAAAGTGAGATTTAGTAAACTATTAACTTTTTATCAAACCTAAAATTAAAGCATGCCATCAATCATCATACGATTATGATAGCAATAATACTAAAGTAAAAAGTGAAAAAAAAAAATTTAAGGGTGCGTCTACATCTGGAAAATGTGCAGGTCACGAGCCGTTTGCGAACTGCGCGAGTGCATTTTTGTTGCCCGCGCGCATTTCGCTCGCAGCCTAAGCGCCGTAAGCCATCAGCCTTTTATGATTTGGCATTCTGATAAACAATAAACTACAAGCTCCCACCTTTTCAGAATGCCAAATCATAAAATGACTGCTTCACGACTGATTTGAGAGCGACTGTGTGAGTTCGAAAAGTGAGTTACAGAATCGCAGGGCTGCGTGCGGGCGGCGTGCTAGAGGCTCGCGTCTTCCTTCCGCCCACGCCTCACTCCCCGCAACCCTAACTTACCCGCTCATTCGTGGCATATTCGCCAGATGTGGACGCACCCTAATGTCGCACAGGTGGCATACGTTTAACAAATAACTTAAATAGTAACCTTTTGTCACTGATAACTGTTTCGATCGCCTTTAATAGTTTTTCTCTCGTTATTGTTTCTATATCGAGACCAATGCCAATTTTGAGATGTTCGTAAAACTCCACATTGTACCATTGATCACCCATCATCGGTATCCCTATGAGTGGTACCCCAGAGTTGATAGCTTCATCGGTAGACTGTAGACCTCCTTGAGTGATAAATAGCTTTAAATTTGGATGACCTGTAATTAAAAATAATTATGTTCCAAACGATTTCTATTTATTTTAATATTTACTATTAAAAAATATATTGAGCTAATGTTATATATATTTGAGGCGAAAATATTATCGAAGGTTTATATTAAAATAAATATCATTTACTTAGTGCTTTGTCTCGACTCAGAATCTCTCTTAGAAAAGCCGAGTTCCGGAAATAGTCCATTAAGACGTGAGGTCCTTAGGAACTCCGTACAATTGGAAATTTTGACAAGACGAAACCTTTACCACAATATTTCTATGGAGTTTTATTTCTACTGCTATACATAGGATTATTGTGTTAACGTATTTATTAATAACCATTAATGAGTATGTACGAATTAATTTAGTATTGTCTTTGATTTACATAACCTTTACACATTTAAAGAAAAACGCTTTTTACCGGATTAAAGTTATGTATTATTATTATAAATTTACAACTATTTGACATAATTTCAAGCCGCACAAGAAGATTCAGCAATTCCTAAGACCAATCAAAAGTAACACCCCATTGCAAGATGCAGGTATATACAAACTGGATTGCGACTGTGGCCTGTCTTACATAGGGCAAACTAAACGCAATATGTCCAGCAGACTCAAAGAACACATTGCAGACATAAGACATAGACGACACACAAAATCAGCAGTCTGTGAACACATACTAGATAGGCCTAATCACTACATACGCTTTGACCAACCGAAAGTACTTGCGAAAGAGAAAAGATTCTTCCCAAGATTGGTACGCGAAGCCATTGAAATCAAAAAACACCCCAATTTCAATAGAGAAGACGGCCTAAAATTGTCAAACACCTGGGATCCAATAATATCCAAATTAAAATCTCAAAAAGAAAAACAATCCGCGAAAATAGAGGACACCGTGAGCCATTTTTGCCAAAACCCTCCATCTTTTAGTCGATACCAACTCCGGGGAAACAAATACAGATAAGGCAACTTTCTCTGCAGCTGTGATACCTTTTGACATTCAACATCTTTTGTCTTCAGTCACCGTGACCACGCACGCTGTAAAGCACGCGAAACGTCGGATAAATTTAAAATTATGTCAAATAGTTGTAAATTTATAATAATAATACATAACTTTAATCCGGTAAAAAGCGTTTTTCTTTAAATGTGTAAAGGTTATGTAAATCAAAGACAATACTATGTGCAACAGTACGGACTGGAAAATGCAAACAAAATTAGACGACTGGAATTCAAGAAAACAAAGGCATCTCGTCTCCTAGCATCCATAAATTTTCTTAAAAGATGCAGAGACCACAACATCATCCCCAACTGTGTACGATTGGCTCCAAGAAAGGACATAGTTGGGAGCGCCAGTATTCTTGAAACAGCAAGTAGAAAATTGTTAATTAAACTTGTCGCCGGACATAGAACAGAGTATCAACAACTAAACATTCAAATCCAAAATGAAACGGAGGAACTTCGTGAGATATTATCGGAAACAGATTGGAGGCAGTGCATAAACATCTTAAACACTCGGGCTCACAACAAATTCAATAACTGCAAAGTCACACAAATAAAAAAGTTTGAAAAACTAGCACAGAACATCAATAGACAATTGTCAAACGTCGCGACTTTAAATGACACACCCGATAGCAGTCAAAACGTCACTGTCATCAATCTGTCGGAACAAAATTTGGATAAACAAACCATTGAGGTACTAAACAAAGGCTTAAATTTTGCAACGGCACCGCGAAAAATTCCTCACGAAGAAATTGTTAGTTACGTAGAGGAATGTATATTCAAAAATACGATACCAAAGGATGAGGCTGAAACCATACGGCAAGATATCTCGTGCATACTGCGAGCAAGCAAACCGCCAAAAAGAAACCTCACCTTCGCTGAAACAAAGGCTCTCGCGGAGCTAAAGGCGAACGAAGATTTGGTAGTACTCCGAGCTGACAAAGGGAATGCAACCGTTGTTATGGATACGTCGAAATACGAAAGCAAGATGGCTCTCCTCTTAAACGATGTCAATACCTACAAAAAGTCGATAAAGATCCCTCAAACAAGGTAATAAAACAAACATCTAGCCTCCTTACTAAATATTCTGAAACACTGTCATTAGACGTCAAATCTTTAACAACAGCCTGCGTAAAACCTCCAAAAATGTATGGATTGCCAAAAATACACAAACACAACAATCCTTTAAGACCCATAGTCAGTCATATCGACTCACCCACATACAAATTAGCCAAACACTTAGTGTCAATATTATCCCCTCTCAGGGGGCACACTAGTGCTCATGTTAAGGACTCTTACCATTTTGTGGAAACATTGAGAGATCTAAAATTACTCCACAATGAAACCATGGTGAGTTTTGACATTGAGTCACTATTTACAAATTTACCACTAAATGACTGCCTAGATATCATTGCAAAAAGACTTAGGGAACAGAACATGTCACCAGATTATGTAGATATTGTAAAACACTGTCTCACATCAGGATACTTAATGTGGAAAGATGAGTTCTATGTGCAGGTTGATGGAGTAGCCATGGGTTCTCCAGTGTCACCTATAGTCGCTGACATCTTCATGGAGGGCTTTGAGGAGAGAGCTCTAGCCAATGCCCCGGTTAAACCTCGACTGTACAAGAGATATGTCGATGACACATTTGTAGTACTCCCCAATGACAAAATATCTGCATTTCTAGCACATTTAAATTCAATACACAAGAACATTAAATTTACTGTTGAACAAGAAAACAACAACTGTCTGCCCTTTTTAGACATTTTAATTATACGTAAAGCAGATGGCACACTAGGTCACACAATACACAGGAAGGCAACCCACACAGATAGGTACCTCAATGGTGAATCCCACCACCACCCTTCACAACTGCTTTCTGTCGGTAAATGTTTGTTTCAGAGAGCCCAGCGTCTTTGTGATGATGCCCACCTCGAGGAGGAACTACAGCATGTCAAACAGGTGCTACACCGAAACAAGCTGCGCATCCCCCGGCTACATCACAAAAACAAAAACAAGACACAAACAGTTCCCCGCCAGCCAGCCTACTTGCCATATGTAAAGGGAGTTACAGATAGAATTAGCCGGATCCTAAAACGAGCTTCTATTCATACAATTTTCAAGCCGCACAAGAAGATTTAGCAATTCCTAAGACCAATCAAAAGTAACACCCCATTGCAAGATGCAGGTATATACAAACTGGATTGCGACTGTGGCCTGTCTTACATAGGGCAAACTAAACGCAATATGTCCAGCAGACTCAAAGAACACATTGCAGACATAAGACATAGACGACACACAAAATCAGCAGTCTGTGAACACATACTAGATAGGCCTAATCACTACATACGCTTTGACCAACCGAAAGTACTTGCGAAAGAGAAAAGATTCTTCCCAAGATTGGTACGCGAAGCCATTGAAATCAAAAAACACCCCAATTTCAATAGAGAAGACGGCCTAAAATTGTCAAACACCTGGGATCCAATAATATCCAAATTAAAATCTCAAAAAGAAAAACAATCCGCGAAAATAGAGGACACCGTGAGCCATTTTTGCCAAAACCCTCCATCTTTTAGTCGATACCAACTCCGGGGAAACAAATACAGATAAGGCAACTTTATCTGCAGCTGTGATACCTTTTGACATTCAACATCTTTTGTCTTCAGTCACCGTGACCACGCACGCTGTAAAGCACGCGAAACGTCGGATAAATTTAAAATTATGTCAAATAGTTGTAAATTTATAATAATAATACATAACTTTAATCCGGTAAAAAGCGTTTTTCTTTAAACGAATTAATTTACCTATGAGTTAGTTTTTAGAACAAATGGCGCTCCGAAACCAAAATAATAATGCATTCATTGTATTTTAATAATATAAATGATCGTGGGATAATATTATGTTATTTGAATATAAAAGTTATTCAGTTTTGGGGGAATTGTTTCGTTAATAAAACTGATAAATAAACAAAAATAATTGCCAAGTTCTGACTATATTTTATGTTAAGAAGGATAATCAATTCATAAATCAGAACGCATTCACAATTAATCCTCTACACTTAAAAACATAGTATTATATTACGTAACATATAACTGTGCTACTGTAAGAACCAGACAACCAGACGGCCGGCAACGCACCCACTAAAAATGGGTGTCTATGGGCTGCGAAGACTGCCCTTTTTTGGTCGTCCCGCAAGCTCGTTTGCCCCCCTATTATTAAAAAAAAAATGACAATATTACCTTATAGACCACAAGCCCATGAACAAAAAATACCTGTGAAATGACCCAACGTGAATTACTCTTAGAAGGCTGTTACTATATCTGAAAATAGCTCTGAGCACTATGCCGTCATTTCTGAGCGGTACATGTGAGTACGTGAGTGAATGGACTTTCTCAGGTACAATGGGGGAATTTCGACTAATTATTAATGTACGGCTATGTTAAAGTGATGGTGCCGGAAGTCGGTGCAAATTTTTAATTCGACGACAGTTGCAGAAGCAATATAGGTAATTTATTACTGTACGGCATTTGTGTGATTCCTTTTGGACACATATACAGATACTTTACCCGTAAACGCCGTACATATTCCCAGCGGAGCGGTCGAAAGCCAAGGGTCGCAACATATGTCTGATTAGCATATAGGTGATGATGATATGAATCATTATAAAATTAAATGATCTTGAGAGTACTTCACAAATAGATAACATTTTCCAGCATGCCGTACATTTTTTGTGGAACACATAGGTGTATGGGGTAAATTACTTTTCTCAGAAAAGAGTCATTTTCCGGTGACTTTTATCTGTACGGCAATAACACAGGTAATTAATACTTTAGACAATCTTCAATAAAAGATAAATGCCGTACACTTTCGATAGTCCGCTACCACCGCCTACCAATACAGGGCGTCCCAAAGTTATGGGAAATGAAGGGAAAGTACCTTAAATATCGTAGATAGGGTATTTTACTAAAAGAAGACTTTATGTTATTTTTAAAAGTTATTAATTCTGCATTCAAAGATTTTTCAAAAATTACTTGCCTCGTCTGGGAATCGAACTGACTTAAATGTAAAAAAAAAACACCCCTACTTTTATGATGCCAATCGAAAGAATGGAACATAGTATTTTAAAAGAAAGGAACAGCGTGAATATATCTTTTTAATCAAATTAAAAACATTATCTATCGTATTCGGCCTAAAAAAAATCCCCTACGAGTCTGTTACTTTAGAAAAGTTATTAGGTTTTGGCCATTGTTTCGATTGGCATCATAAAAGTAGGGGTGTTTTTTTTTTTAATTTAAGCCGGTTCGATTTCCAGACGAGGCAAGTAGTTTTAAAAAAATCTTTGAATGCAGAATTACTAACTTTTATAAATAACATAAAGTCTTCTTTTAGTAAAATACCCTATCTGCGATATTTAAGGTACTTTTCCTTCATGTCTCATAACTTTGGGACGCCCTGTATTATATATATTTTTGTTAAAAATATTTTGCCTTTACCTCTCTCTGCTGGTACGATAAGGCTGTAAATATACTTTACAGCCTTATGGTAGTATACTCAGATATGTACAGTTATTAATGACCTTAAGGGACACCTCAAACGTCGTAGAAGTTTTTATCAGCTGTAAAGAATAATCTGGAGTAAAGTGTACGGCATCTGGTTTTTTTTGTTTATTTATATTTGTTACATATAAAATAACAATAATCTTTGAAAATATTACTCCCCATATTACTCTAGGAGCATTTGAAAAGTCATCTAAATTTCGGAAATTTCATATACTTTTTAACATAATATTTTTATTTGTTACCATTTATAATGAACGGCTATAATGTACAACGGTAATATTTAGTAACATTATGTAAAAAAACAAGTTGCCGTACATTATTCTCTGATCTTACAGCAGTAAGAACTTGGTAAATCCTGAAATTTCGATAAATATTTAATTACACAAATATTAACTATAATATTTCGACGGCATAATTATAAAACATTATTGTCCGTGTTAAATAATATTTTGAACATGTTGCCGTACATTTTACAATGACCTTAGGGTATATGGGTGTAGGGGTAGGGTTCCGACCCTTGGCTTTCGACCGCTCCGCTGGAAATATGTACGGCGTTTACGGGTAAAGTATCTGTATATGTGTCCAAAAGGAATGACACAAATGCCGTACAGTAATAAATGACCTATATTGCTTCTGCAACTGTCGTCGAATTAAAAATTTGCGCCGTCTTCCGGCACCATCACTTTTGTACGGCACTAGGTTTTTCGACATTTATTTTTAATCATCTATACACTTATAACAAAGCCGTACATTAATAATTAGTCGAAATTACCCCATTGTACATGAGAAAGTCCATTCACTCACGTACTCACATGTACCGCTCAGAAATGACGGCATAGTGCTCAGAGCTATTTTCAGATATAGTAACAGCCTTCTAAGCGTAATTCAGGTTGGGTCATTTCACAGGTATTTTTTGTTCATGGGCTTGTGGTCTATTAGGTGACGCCGATGCTTACATTCATCAATCATACAACAAGTATAAATTGAATGCGATATGGCATCACGGAGACAGCGTGAATAAATCTTAATATATATAAATTACGTGTCACGTTGTTTGTCCGCGATGGACTCCTAAACTACCGAACCGATATCAATCAAATTTGCACACCATGTGTAGTTTGATCCAACTTAAAAGATAGGATAGCTTACATCTCAATTTATACCCGCATTATTATTTTATTGCAAAATATTTGTTTATTATTTGATAGTCACAATTCTAACAGATGGCGCTGTGTTGAAAGTACCGGCGTTTCACATAAGCTACAATTTAAAGGCATAACTACCAAAAAAGCATGGTGGTCCCCATGGCTGGTGTTCTCCTACCGTTTCCCTTGAATAGTTTGCTACTATGTACTTAATAAAACAAAAACCACAGCAACGCTTGGCCGGTCTGCTAGTAAATAATAATTTATTCATAATATAGACAGTCTATACTTTTGATCTATGTCCACTCCAAGTACATTGCCCGTAATAGATAGCAGGCGATGGTCAGATCCAACATTAGGGATTCAAAATTAGCTTTTGAAAGTACATATCAATAGTATTTAAAATCATAATATTAAAGAATTGTAAACGCCGCTATGTCTATAGATGTATGGTTATGGTTATGGTTTGTGGACTCGTTTTCCGCACTTAGACTCTCACTAGGTCCGTTGTACGTGAGCCCTGGCTAACTAAGCCAGCCTAACTCCTTCCAGAAGCACAGAAGCTTCCTGGGCACTTCGCAGGCTTCACGGAGCGACCTCACTGTTCCGAGGATTTCTGTACGTTGTTTAGCCACAGCCTCGCACTCCAGGACTACGTGGGTGACTGTTTCCTCTGCGTTGAAACAGCCTCTGCACATGGGGCTGTCTGTCGCGCCTAGGACATAAAGGTGTTTATTAAGGAGGCAATGGCCCGTGATTGTCCCTATCATTATTTTGAGGTTATTCCTGGTTAGATTTAAAAGTTGTTTAGTCATTCTTGTGTTAGTCACTGGCAGAACCAATTTGGATTGCCTGCAGTCCACACTTGATGACCAACGTTGGTGCTGGAGTTCCTCAGATCTCTGGCGAATCCATGTTCGCACTTGCGAGAAGGGCAAGGGTAGGAGCGGATCCGTATCCGCTCCGCCTGCCGGCAACATTTCCGAGCCTCTCCTCGCAAGCTCATCGGCTGCGTCATTGCCGAGAGATCCGCTGTGTCCCTTAATCCACTGTAGGGTGACCCTGTTCGTCAGGGCTAATGCCTCCAGTGCATTGTGGCACTCCAGCACCAGTTTGCTGTTTGTCGTGTTACCCCCTAACGCCATCAGCACAGACGCGCTGTCGGATACGAGCTTAATACAAAAGTTATTAACTCCCAACCGCTTTACGCCTCTGGCTGCTTCGGTTAGGGCAACACACTCGCATTGAAAAATCGAACTGTGTATGCCTAGGGGTAGGTGTGTTTTGATGTTGAGATCTTGAGAGAATATGCCAGCACCGGAGCCGCTCCCTGTCTTTGAGCCATCAGTGTATATGCGTAGCTCGTTCGCGGTCGATCGATCACATTCCTCTTCTCTCAGTTGTACATGGTATTTCTTGTTTAGCATGTGTTGATTAACAATCCTATCGCATGGCGCAGCTATTAGCGGTTGGTATTCTATTGCCCTGTTTAGGATCGCTGTGTGTGTGCTGTAATGATTTTTACCCCATAAATCCAGTGTCTATAGATGTATTATTATTATAACTAATTAAAGAATTAAAGAAAGGCACGGACCTAAAGTCAAAGTCAAATCATAAATAAGACCTATTAAAAAGGCACTTTCGAAGGTCAAAATTACAAGTTAAAAAAAAAAAATTACTAGTTGCCCCTTCCAAAAGATTTTGGAGAAGAATGGGCAAGAAACTCCATAATCACTCTTTTAAAATTGTTTTTACGATATTTTGTATACATTGATTTCTGGTGAAGACTTATGGTTTAAGTACTTATAAAGAACCCTCAGTTATATAAGACACTAGCAAACCGGCCAAGCGTTGCTGTGGCTAAGGTTTTGTTATATTACATAGTAGTAAACTATTCAAGAGAAACGGTAGGAGAACACCAGTCATAGGGACCACTATGCTCTTTTGGTGGTTATGCCATTAAATTGTAGCTTATGTGAAACGTTGGTACTTTCAACACAGCGCCATCTGTTATAAGACTATCAAAATATAATAAACAAATATTTTGCTTGAGATGTAAGCTATCCTATCTTTTAAGTTGCATCAAACTACACACGGTGTGCAAATTTGATTGATATCGGTTCAGTAGTTTAGGAGTCCATAGCGGACAAACAACGTGACACGTAATTTATATATATTAAGATTATTCAGAAATGAAATTGCGATATTAATATCT
The DNA here is from genome assembly GCF_905475465.1 of Pieris napi. NCBI lineage: Eukaryota > Metazoa > Arthropoda > Insecta > Lepidoptera > Pieridae > Pieris > Pieris napi. The sequence continues at coordinate 9,223,246 of NC_062252.1, forward strand.
AACACACTACACTAAGTCAAGGTTTTCTTATCAAAGCACTCAATTAATCAAATGCGTAATTTATATAAGATAAGATACGTAAATAGTTCGTTTTATATGCGATTGATTAACATAAACTATCTATTTATGAAAAAACCGCGAATTATTTTCTTTGTGTAGTTTTCTCGAACATAAGTAAAGTTAAGGAAATAACATTAAATTTGATATTCAAAAGTTTAGAAATCAATATGGATCGATTAATCCCAATTAAATTCGCGGGCATCAGCTTGATAAAGAATATTTTTTTTCTAAACATATATTATTCTAATAAATTCAAAACATACATAATATATTATGCCATCATATAATGTATAAAATACCATATAATATCTATGTCTATAATGTAAGTACATACATTACACATACTTATTATTAGCCATAACGCCTGGCAATTTAAATTAGTAGAACTTCCTAACATGCAATAGAATAAATATACTATGAGCTGATGTAAGGTTCGAAACAACGAATTATATAAATAATATATATTTGTTAAAAAATAGAGTTTTTATTCTATGATATTAAAAAAATAATAAAAGGCCAATTTAATATGTAAAAGGCCAGACAAGGCCGTCTGCGACCGGGACGATATACGTATTCCACGTCTTTTAAATTTTCCACTATTTATGTTTGATTTTGTAAAAATAGCAATATTCTACTTACGTAAGAGATCGGTCTGAGGTAACCATTTTGATATTTTAATATTTTCCGATATTCCAGGTAGCTCATCTTTTTCCCATTTCCACAAAACGTTGTATGGCAATTTAGAGAATACGTCGATTAACATATTTATTGTATCCGACTGCAACATCGACGACTGTGCATTTGAACCCAAACTAAAGTATATTACACCATGTTTGGAAGAATCCATGTACTCTTGGAGGGCCTGCAAATCAAGATAATAATCAACAATATCATAGGTAAAAAATAAAAGTAGAAAAAGAACAGAGATTCTGCTGAAAACATTAATCATCATAGGTATTTATAATAATTTTTGTTAGTGTTGGTAAGATTAATTCCTACCGTAATTTGTTCTTAAATTAATTTAAAACAATCGATTAATTTAAAAAAAACGATTCTTTAAAGTGACATCACATCTCTTATAAGTTATAAGCAATAAAAAAGTAGAAAATGGCGGATTGTGTACAAATTTCAATACATTGCACAAAACTTTAATTTTTTTTTTAAATACTTAGACGCGTTTCCGGCAGCAAAAATCACTTGGAGGTGTTCCAATGAAGGTCCCCCAAGACTCCTGCATAATCAGTATCATAAAATTCGTGTAACGAAATTCAAAACTATTACTTTTAAATCACCTAAACAAACCTTAGTAATCTTATACAAACGATTTAAGTACTTATCACATACATTTCTATTTACTTCGATATAAAAACTTGTGCACTTCATTTAACCAATAGATAATTTAAACGTTCAAAGTTAAACATTTCAACAAAATCGACAGCACAAAACCACAGATTCAAAACGAAAAGTTTAACATTACACTGCTATTTGTCTTGAAATATTATTTAGTCGACAAGTAATAATTAAGAAGTTTTTTAATTTTACTTTCGTTTGGTATATTTTAATAAACATATTGCAGAACTATGGTAATCTTTCTATAATTAAAATACTATTACTTACATGACTTTATTTTGCCTGTTAATGTACATACAACAATGTACACTTTGGAACTAACCATTTATTTCATTTAGTCACAGATTTTCATGCTAAGTCCAATTTATTTTACCACTTATTACAGTGAAACTTTTTAGAAATGAAAGATGTTTGTTCCATAAAATTATTGTTGCTTTTTGTCTCAAAATGTATCAGATCTAACAGAAAAAGAACGTATTTTATGCCTTTAGAGGCAATTGCATATAAAGTTGTTAGAATTTGGCTTCGTCAAACTATGTTAAAATTTTGTTGGATCAGTATAAGCAAGTATAAAAAATGGAAGTACCTGTGGTAGAGGCTTTTCTTGATTCTTATGAATTCCCCAAATTGATATAACATTGGGTGGAAGTGGTTGATTGTTCGTCCATATAGGATGAATATTTAAAAAAAGCATATCTATATTGTAATTCAGTTCTTTATACGAAGGTACGTTACTACCAAAGTATTTACTAAGTGCTTCATGCTCACTAGTTTCACTCATATGCCAATGAAATATAATCCAATAATGCACGTACAATTCGTATAACTTTTCCCAAAACGTCAGATTGAATATCCTCTGGCGCATAATTATTGGGAATAAAATTGGATGTGTAAGCGCACCAATAACTTCGTCATTTCCCATAATGAAGCCAAATGAACTTATCTGGATAACAGGTACTTCAAATTTATGAGAATACATTAATGCTGGACGTACACATGCCTCGATAATTAGCAAATCAAATTTGCTATCACCGTTAAGCAAAGCATGTATTTCTTCCGTATTGACTTGTTTTTCGAGGATTTCTTTAATAAATTCTTCAAAACCCTTAACTACTTTAAAAACACCGGATTTTTTACCAAAACCTGTGTCACGTTCTTCGAGACCATCTCTCCAAGCATGGTATGAAATATCATGTACATCTATTTCAGTTAAGTTTTTTGGTCTATTATCCTTAGTAAATACTGGGTCTGCTGTGATGACTATTACTTCGTGACCCCTTCGGGCTAATTCTTGAGTAAGAGGTCGAAATACTACTTGATGACTTATTGATGGCGAGGGAAAAATCGCCAAAATTCTTGCTGCATTTATTTGAGAAAATAAAAATATAATATTTAATAAAACTGATGACGGAATCATCGTATACAAAGCTACCAGTTAGAAGATTGCACAATATACTGACTGATATAATAAATATGCACTTTAAGTAGGATTGTACTCAGATATAAATTATATATCTCCGTATATATTATCATACAGACTACTTTAAATAAGGTTTATGTAGCAGGCAAATCTCGTCATTGTTACGTAGACTTAACTTTAAAAATCAGTCGCTATTATATTACAGGAAAGCGTCAAAGATACGACTGTTGTTATTTTGAAATAAGAATATCGATAACAATACCTTGGTATCTACATCGAGTTATCATTATCAAACAAATAAAGAAATCTGAAGAATTCACCAAAACGGTTGTACTACAACTGGATATACGTAATATACGTATCCTTTTATTTGACAATCCAAAGTATATTTTGACAAAAAAAGTTTTATTTAAATTAATGCAATTTTCTTAACCTACATAGTACATACCTTTGTATGTTTTTGTGTAAATTTCATTTATATTATTTCATTTGCATATAATTGGAAAAACCTTTCAAGTATTTTTATAATCAGATTTACTTTCAGACATTGATAGAAACAATTTATTTTTAATATATATATTTATTTTATACACCCAGTTACCTCACACAGTAATATTGCACAATATAATTACACTTATAATAGAGTACATAACAAACATAATTATGCCAGTCACCCATACAGTACTTCAAAACATTAATACATAATATAACAAAATAAATAAAACTCTAGAAACTATGATGTTTTCGATTTGTTTGAACGTATGTTACTTGGTAAAATGATTCTATATACTGTATATATTGAATACAAAATTATCGCAGCAATTGAAAACACCAATGAAACTAGTTTAAGTAAAAATTCTATCTCATAATATTCGAAATAGGAAATATTAGCTCCAGCTGCTCGAAGGTGTTTCGCTCCACCATGTCTCAACACGTACTCTGTCCACCAAATTGCACGTTCTAATGCAGTCTGGGATTGATCATTCATAAGCCTATTAAGTCTTATAATGTTCTCTTTGTAGCTGAAAAATGTCGTCCATTAACGAAAATCTATGTAATCTATAAAGATTAAATCTTTATAACTCAGTCTAGTAGTTTTATTTATTTCATATTTTTCCTGCTTTGTCCTAATTCGATTGTATGATTAATTGAATTATAAGTAAAAAACGTTATCTGTTCATATAGATAAAAGAAAATTGGCATATATAAAAATATTATAAACCAGTATTAATCGGATATTTGTGGCAACATCTCGCACCTGTATTGTTCGAGCCAATACACAACTTATCGGTTTTTTAGCCTCAGTACGTTTACCCTATCCATGTTTTTATGCTATATGTATCATTTACTGAGGCAAATCCAAACTTTGTATGACCCATATGTTTTCTCTTATAACGCAACAGACGCTTTTATTGTTTATAACACTTACTGTTATAATTTAATTACCTCTTATCATTTATAACTGTTTCAATAGCTGTCGTTAATTTTTCTTCTGTGAGTGTATTTAACTCAACTCCGAGTCCAATTTTATGATACTCAAATGACTCAACATTATACCACTGGTCTCCAAACATTGGAATCCCTATAAGTGGTATTCCAGCATTCATAGCTTCATCCATCGACTGAAGACCTCCTTGTGTTATAAATAACTTAATATTTGGATGGCCTGGAAACGTCATAAATAACATTTTTATAAATACATATATTATATTACATTAAACACGTATTACACAAATATTTATGCGCAGGTATCAATACCAATCAGGCATAATTTTATAATTATAATATTCACAAGAAAAATTTTTTACCCACTATTTAAGAAACAAATGAAACTAGATATTGGTACAGAAATAAAAGCCATATCATTAAGGAAACTTACGTAGTAGATCTGATTGTGGTAACCATTTCGCTATTTTAATGTTCTTCGATTTCCCGGGAAGAACATCCGTCTCCCATTTCCATAGTATGTTATAGGGCAGTTTAGAAAATACGTTAATCAAAATCTTTATTTTCTCCGGTGGCAGCATTGATGAGCGAATATTTGATCCAAAACTAATATATATCACGCCATTCTTCGAAGAATCTAAGTATTCTTGGAGATCCTAAAAATAAACTAAGCATAAAAACATAATTTCAAATACGGTAAGCAAAACAAATATTAGATATTGTTGTGAAGATTACTATATCTTTGGTCTTTTTAATACCATAAAATTTATGTTTTTTTTATACTAAGTGAATAAATAAATTTTGATTTTACTTGAGGTAGAGATTTCTGAGGCTTCTTATAAATTCCCCAAATTGAAATAACATTTGGTGGAAGTGGTTGATTATGACTCCATATTGGGTGAATATTTAAGAACATCATATCCACATTTTTATTTAATTCTTTATAAGGGGGTACATCATCGCCACCAAAGTATTTTTTGAATATATTGAAATCCTTATATTCACTCGATTTCCACATGTTAACGATCCAATAATGCTTGTAGAATTCATTTAATTTCTCCCAAAACGTCAAATTGTGTAATCTTTGATGCAACATGTTTGGATACAGAATAGGATGAGAAGGTGCCCCAACCAGATCTTCACCTCCAAAAGCCATTCCAAAAGAACTTATTGCGATAACCGGTGCTTTGTATAAATGCGAGAACAGAATAGCTGGTCTGGCACAAGCTTCAATAATAATTAAATCGTATTTTTTACTTTTATCATTAATGAGTTTTTGTACTCCATCAGTCTTTAATTGTTCTTCTATGACTTTAGCAAAAAAACTTGACATTCCTTCTGCTGTTTTAAATACGCCAGCTTTATCACCAAATTCCATACGTTTCTCTTTCATTTTTTGTATCCACAGATTGTATGAAACATCGTGGACATCTATTTCAGTCAAATTTGCTGGGCGATTGTGGTCATTAAATGCTGGGTCGGTTGTGATGACGGTGACTTCATGGCCAATTCTTGCCAATTCTTGAGTCAAAGGTCGAAACACTACTTGATGACTTAAAGATGACGTGGGGAACACTCCAAGAATTCTTGCCCCATTTGAATTTTGGGCAGTTATCAAAAAAGTGAATAGTAGTTTTATCGTATACATTGCGAATCTAAAGTTAGACTAACAAAGATAATCGTAAAAATAACGACAAATATTTAAAACAAGTGTTATCTATTTTTATCATAAATAACATAAATATAACAAAATTATATAAAACGTCTGTATATATTACAAAAATACTTTGACAGCGAAATATGCATAAGTTTTACCGTAAACATAATATTGAGAATAGTATGTTATGGGATTAAGACAATGGTTTTAAATATAAGATAGAGAATAAACATAATACTTACTAACCACAATAAACAAAAAATTTACAATTGTTCTTCAAATCTAATAAAAACAATCAAGAACATACAATAAACATTTTACAGAAGATAACAAAGTTAAAAAGTAAAACATGGATATTATATTATAATCAGTTATAACAGTTAAGTATATGATTTGCTCGTATTTCGAATCAATAGGAATTAAAATTCGGATCAATACGACAAAATTTTCGTTATGAATTAAGGTTGATGCGTTTACATGTGTTTCATTTGCTCGTTTCTGCCTCTGGGGTTAAAGGTCAATACCATTTAGATAATGAAGAAAATCACAGAAGGTAGATGTAAAAATAAAGCTCTATTAAATCATTTGCTCCTAGCTTCGATTTCTTAGAAATCCCTAAATACAAAAAAAAAATTGGCAGACATTTTACATACTTACATTTTTCAACCATAGCAGTGCGTTGAAGTCCGCAAATCTGATTAAAAGTATTTTTCCAAGCGTGCAAGGGTTAAAAAAAATATATGAAATATTTTTTTTTATTATTATTTTTTTTAAAATTATTAAAGTCATACACGAGAAAACGTAAACCTGTTTTTTACATTTTTAAGGGGGTGTCGACGCAGTCAGATTTGCAACGCAGCGCCACCAAGGTGGCAGAAGTGGTCCTTAATATTCCTTATCGTACAAATATCTAATACAAAATAAATCTATTAGATATTTGTAAGATAATAAATATATATAGTAAAAAAGTCTGCCACATGAGCAAATCATACAGATATATACTCTAGCTAAGAGTATAGCATAGGGCATTTGCGTATCGTAGGAAGTGCTTATAAAGGAGATTTTTGAAAGTTGATGACAAATATACAAGTACAATTTTTTGCTTTAATTTTCCCAAAATATTCTGAGTTTTCTATTTCTGTATTTTTGTTTAAATGTTATTGTGCTAAGCAACGCTACGATTTTAATATGTAGAGATTATTGTGTCATTATAGTATCTTTCATCAAAATTTACTTACGTACGAATTGATATAATCCTTCTGACTTGCAATTTTACCTTCTATGAATCATAATTTTATCGCATTTTTTAGGAAACTCTTTTAAGCAAATTAACATAGTTACTATTTACGATAGTGTCGTTTATCACGTCGTTATCACACGTCAGTGGCGTGACTGGCTGCCCGCATAACTCGCAACATCACGTGCTAGAACTAGTCGAGAGACCTAAGTCCTATGGTCTCTCTATCTATAAAAGATAAATTTACATTACCACACACACTCATAGGAGGAGTGTGAATGGTATGATCATGTGTATTTTATCGCAAACCATGGGGAAAATATATGGGTTCATAGCGAAGACGAACTGGTTACGTGGACGGTCGCACGGGTGGATTTCCGATCTTTTAGGTAATAAAAGGGTCAAAGGGACGTAATTATTTTATTTATTTATAAAAACACAATCCTGTCTTAACAGGTGACCTTAAATTGACAAGAATACACTACAATTTTTTTAAATTTACACACGAAACAAAAAACAACAAACAATAAATAAACAAGAAAAACAAAATTACATAATAAACAAAAAATAATAGAACTATTGTCAGTTTGCCCTTTTCTAGGGTGAAATCTAGAAGGTGCTTTTTGAGTACCAGCGCAGCTAATTAAGAAGGCTAATAACTGGTATCTGGTGCGATTGTTACGGGGATTGTCCGGCTAGTGGATACAAATTAAAATTGCCTCTTTCCACTGTGAAAATAGCCACTAATAGGCAAATCAGGTGGGGTGGGAGGCATCGGAGGACCTTGTTCGAGATGGCGTCGAGACATGGTGTTTATTCTTTAGGGAATGACTAGGCCGGTAAATAAAACTCTTAAGATTTCTTTTAAAAATTGTATTATTCGTTTAATAATTTAAAGTTGCGCCTGGTACAAAACTTGCGCAATGACGCAACAACACTTTTTAATTTCTTCACTTATTCTTTTTGTACCGGGAACTTGAACAGCTGGACCAATGAAAGTATTATGTAGCCTAGTTCTCTCCCCTTTTATTGCGCTGTTGTATTTCTGCAAGTTGATATTTCCTCAAAAGTAAGAAGACAGCTTTCCATAACATGCCGTATATGGTGCTTAGCAGATTTCACTTTAAATGAGGAGTATATGGCGGAATAAAATGTATAGGTAATAGATTGTTGACTTGCAAAGTCAAACAGATAATCTTTATTTTGTTTGATAAATGAACTTAATTCTCGCGCTGCAGCTACAAAATTCGTACCGTTATCAGAAAATATTTCCTTTGGTCTTCCCCGATGAGCAATAAAACGACAAAGTGCCATTATGTATGCTTTTTTAGTTGAGTCACTAACACCCTCTTAATGCATATATACCTATTTGAAACGCAAGCAAACAAATATACACAAATTACATTTAATTAAGCGGCTTCCCTGTCCTTTGCAATTTAAGATAAAAAATGGACCTGCGTAGTCAACTTCTACAGCTAAAAAAGGGTAAGCTGGGATGGGGATTTCCCATTTTAGCTTAAAGAGTTTGCCACGCATACGCCTGCAAATAACGCATCTATTAACTAACCGTTGAGCAAGATGACGCCCGTTAACTGGCCACCGCTGCAAGTAACAATACAGGATCAGCTTCCATATGCTTTAAATGGAATGCTTTATCTCAAAATATAATTGAGTAAGGTGGTTGGTCCTGTGTAATATGATTAGATGCTTTATTTCATAAGAGTAATAATTGTATGCACCTGAACGCCCGCCAACTCATATTATATTGTCATCCATCGCGGCATCAATGCGCCTTGTTCGCAACCTGCCACCCAATCGACTGATTCGAACAGATCACGCAAATATTTTTTTATTTAAGCCACGGGGCCCTCAACACTTAGTGTTGTGCCAAGAGTAATTAATAAAAGATTTATAAAGATTTGACAAAAGTTTAAAGCATTAGTTCTTTTATGAATAACTTAAAATATTATAATATTCATTAAATAACTGATGCTTATACAAAATCTAAGAACTTTAAAATATATGAACAGAAGAGAAAACGGGACGAGAAAGAAAGTAAAAGAACGACAAAAAAAATCTGATTGTTGGTAAAGAATAATGCTTTAGGAAGGCTTTTAGGCTTTTAGGAAGCAGAATATATTAAAATACAACATCATTGGTTAAAGGCAACAATGTTATATGCTGTTATAATGTTACCTTAATAACTATATCAAGGTTACATCCAAGTTATTTGCAAAAACTAAATTAAATTGGCCGCGCCATTTCTCTACAAACTGGCAGCAATGTATGGCACTTAATGATTGCCTACAATCAATAATATATTTTAATACTTACTTATATACCATATATATGGGTATGCCAGCTTTGGCGCCATTCGTGCGTTTTATTCAAATTAAAGTGTCGAGCGTGTATAGCGGCTTCACAGCTGCCTTTAGTGCCAAAACCAAGTTGTGTTGGTTCAAAAATTTTGCTCAATTTACTAATTGCATGTTTTACTGCAATTTTCTAGGTTAATCTACGAAAAGTGCTACCTACAGCAATTGGCCTCACCCCACCATCTTTTTTGGTAAGAGCCACCAAGTTTGCCCCCTATGAAATAGGAGCAACGATTTGGTTTATCTCCCCGCAAAGCATTTTATTAATAAGTTTTTAAGAGCTTCTAAAATTCGAGCACCTGTTTCACCAACACTAAATGATGTTCCAAATCTTTAAGATGTTGGGGTGACAGCCCATCGAAGCCTGTAGCTGAACCTGGTAAAACGAATTTATAGCGTTTAGAATTTCGTCCGTAGACTGAATTTAAAGGCAGGCCTGGACGTCTGTGGGAGGGTATAAGAAAGAAGGTGTGTCTGGAGCACTGGGGTGCTTTGACGTAAGGGCTGCAAGTGTATCCGGGGTGTCATGGGCCAGTACATGATTTGAGAAAAGAAGTCTTGCGGCCCCTTTAGATCTCCATCGTTAATTTTTGAAGTGAAAACTTTTTTAGTTCGGCGTTGGCTTTTTTTTGAAGGGGTAAAAAATTTTAAACTCGCGACAGGACACGTGACCTGATCGAAAATACATATATACATCTAACATATATGTATGTTAGAAATAATGTAATAAGAGGACACGATATCATTTGCTTTATTAGAATGGTAACACCACGCAATATCATAGACATCTTACAGGTTGTAAATTGTCAATGTGTCCAAGTCAATTTGTCAGTAGTGCGTTGAATCGATCGATTGAATGATTTATGATTTATTTGATAAAGTAAATAATATTAAATATAATAAAACTCTTGACGTAATCATCGTATACGAAGCTACCAGTTAGAAAATGCGCATATTGACTGATATAATGAATAACCACTTTAAATAGGATTGTACTTAAGATATAAATAATATATGCCCGTATATATTATCAGACATACTACTTTAAAGTAGGTTTATGTTGCAGGCAAATCGCGTCATTATTACGTAGACTTAACTATAAAAATCGGTCGCTAACAAACAGGAAAACGTTGTTATTATGAAATAAGAATATCGATAAACTACTCGTATATTCTAACCTTAGGTTTAAAGACTTTATTTCTCAAAAAAGACAACAAATGTCACTTACATGAGAATAATACTCTAGATAACATAACATTGTAGTCGTTCTTAAAATAATCACAATAAAATATAGCCGTACATGCAATAAATTTAAAAAATAAAAGTAAACAAAGAAATATGAATTAAAAGTAAGTAATAAGAAATGAATTTAAAAGTTAATGTGGGTAGTTTATTATACAGCTGTGCGCCTTCGTAGGTAAACATTTTTTTGCCGTAGTTCGTACGTACTTTAGGTAATGCAAGATAACTCGTTCGACGCATACTTCGTACACGTGGCGGTTTGGAGAAAGCTAAACTAGTATGGAGAGAACTTGTTATAAATTTTTTTACAAGAATACATGTGTGATAAATATAAAGTTGTTTTAGATTCATTATGTTTGTGTCTCGATATATATTTATGGTAGGTGCAAGATAATTATAGTGGAACAGTATTTTTATAATTTTATTTTGTAATACTTGAATATTTATTAATTTAGTTTTAGCGGCGCTGCCCCATACTTCAATTAAATAAAGTAGATGTGGCTTGACCAACGAGTTGTAGATGGTGTAACGTACCTGACGTGGGATACACCGAGCAATGTGTCGAAGTGATCCCATAAGTGAACAGAGCTTCGATCTGATGTGCTCAATTTGTGTATTCCACGTCAAACCGCTATCCATTCTAAGACCGAGATATTTTTCTGTACTTTTTTCTTCTATGACCGTGTTATTTATTTGTAATGGATCATGAGGTAAAACTTTTTTATTTTTAGATTTAAATATAATGTAGCATGATTTCGACGCGTTGACAGTGAGTAAATTATATTGAAACCAAGTGAAGAGTAGATTAAGGTCTTCTTGGGCTCTGCTGAAGATATCTTTGATTGAACTGCCAAAGTAAAATAAACACGTATCATCTGCATATAAAGTAAGGTGACCGTTTAATCCAATTTCATGCAAGTTATTTACATAAATAAGAAAGAGTAATGGACCCAAAATAGAACCCTGTGGAACGCCGTATTCGATAGGCAACGGTTTACTCTGAGTATTATCTATTTTAACTACCTGAAATCGATTTTTTAAATATGATTGAAAAATTTTGAGAGCTGTGCCTTTGATTCCAATGCATTCAAGCTTTTGTAGTAATAGTTTATGGCTTACAGTATCAAATGCTTTTTTTAAATCAATAAATACACCTAACGTAATGTTTTTATTATTATTTTGACAGTAAAAGTTTTATTTTTATTAATCAAATATACAGTATTTACAATTTTCTTAACTATTAAAGTATAATTAAATTTACATTTGGATAAGCCTTTCAAGTATTTTAATAATCAAATTTACTTTCAGACATTGATAGAAACAGTTTATTTTTAATGTATATATTAATTATTCTATCTATACGCACAGTATTTCAGACGGTAATATTGAACAATATAAATATTTACACTTAGAATAGAGTACATCACAAACATAATAATGCCAGACATCAGCCAGACAACTCTACAAACTATGATGTTTTCGATTTGTTTGAACGTACGTTACTTGGTACAATGATTCTATATACTGTATATATTGAATACAAAATAATCGCAGCAATTAAAAACACCAATGAAACAAGTTTAAGTAAAAATTCTATCTCATAATATTCAAAATAGGAAATATTAGCTCCAGCTGCTCGAAGGTGTTTCGCTCCACCATGTCTCAACACGTACTCTGTCCACCAAACCGCACGTTCTAATGCACTTTGGGATTGATCATTCATTAGCCTATTGAGTCTTATAATGTTCTCTTTGTAGCTGAAAAATATCGTCCATTAACGAAAAACTATGTAATCTATATAACTAAGTCTAGTATTTTTATTTATTTAATAATTTTCCTGGTTTGTCCTAATTCGATTATATGACTAATTGAATTATAAGTCAAAAACATTTTATCTGTTAATATAGATAACAAAAAATTGCATACCTATATGAAAATATTATTAACGAGTATTAATCGGATGTTTGTGGCACCTCTATTGTTCAATACACAATTTTTTGGTTTAATAGGCTCAGAGGGTATTCCATATCCACATGCTATGCCTATCATTTATTGAGGCAAATCCAAAGTTTGTATGACCCATAAGTTTTCTCTTATAACGCAATAGACTCTTTTATTGTTTTATACATATACTTACTGTTATAATTTAATTACCTCTTATCATTTATAACTGTTCCAATAGCTGTCGTTAATTGTTCTTCTGTGATTGTATCTAACTCAACTCCGAGTCCAATTTTATGATACTCAAATGACTCAACATTATACCACTGGTCTCCAAACATTGGTATGCCTATAAGTGGTATTCCGGCATTCATAGCTTCATCCATCGACTGAAGTCCTCCTTGTGTTATAAATAACTTAATATTTGGATGGCCTGGAAACGTCATAAATAAAATTTTAATAAATATATATTATATCACGTAAATAATAATAAATAAATAAATCGTTTATTTGCCAAGATAGTGGTACAATTAGATCGATCAACAAGAAAAATCCGCACAATCAGCCATATATAAATAGGCAAGCAAATGTCATATAAACTTTTTGCAATGTCATATAATAAGAACATTAACGTAATGTCATAATAAGAATTTAAGTCATTTATAATTATTGTTAAAAAACTTTCTAAATACTCGCTCACGCTATAAAAGCACCTTGACTTTAAAAACCTAATCACCTTCCCCTTGAAAACATTATATGGCAGCGATCTATAACTTCTAGGAAGCTGATTAAATATTCTTATAGCCATTTTTTTGGAATATAGCGCGGTGCAATATGCAGGCACTCGCAGCCGTGTTGGAGCCCTCGGTATATACAAGAAACTTTCTTTATATTATGTTTAAAATAATTTTGGATGCTTCTTTACAGTCATAACTGCTTCAAATATATATAAACTTGGTACTGTCAGAATACCGAGATCGTGAAAAATTGGTTTACAGCTTATAAAAGGTCCAACGCCCATGATAGCCCTAATACATTTTTTTTGAGTAATAAAAACTATACTCTCATCTACCGAATTTCCCCATAAAAGGATACCATAGCGCAAAACAGAGGCAACATAGCAGTGATAAACAATAATTAATGCGTGTTTTGAAGCCACCTTGCGAGTTCGACTCAAAGCAAAAACAAATTTATTAAGGCGCGTGCATATCGTTAAAATGTATTGTTTCCAATTAAGATTTTGGTCCAGTGTTATGCCTAGAAACTTGGTTGATACAACTTCTCCAATTGACTCGTTTTTATGATTGATTTTGAGGTTATTGGGTCTGCAATTATTATAATTCCGAAATTGTATAAAAAAATTTTTTTTACTTAAATTATTAATTTCCAACCATTCCATGACATTCTTTACTGTTTCATTCAATAATGATTCGTGGTACGCGTAGTATCTTTCGACACGACCACTGAGATATCATCCGCGTAAAGAATGCATTTATTACTAACCAAATTCGGTAAATAATTAATGTACAGAAGAAACAGCAATGAAAATAACACAAATATTTATGCGCAAGTAGGTATCAATACCAATTAGGCATAGGTTCATGATTATAAAATTTACATGCAAAATTTTTACCCACTATTTAACTAACAGAAATAAAACCCATATCATTAAGGAAACTTACGTAGCAGATCTGATTGTGGTAACCATTTCGCTATTTTAATGTTCTTCGATTTTCCGGGAAGTACATCCGTCTCCCATTTCCATAGTACATTATAGGGCAGTTTAGAAAATACGTTAATCAAAATATTTATTTTCTCCGGTGGCAGCATTGACGAGAGAACATTTGATCCAAAACTAATATATATCACGCCATTCTTCGAAGAATCTAAGTATGCTTGGAGATCCTAAAAAGTAACAAAGCATTAAAAACATAATTAGATACGGTAAGCAAAACAAATATTAGATATTGTTTAGTTATTAGATAATAAGGCAACTTGTGAATATATTAGTCTTTTTAATACCATCAAATTTATGTTTTTTATACTAAGCGAATAAATTAACATTGATTTTACTTGTGGTAGAGATTTCTGAGGCTTCTTATGAATTCCCCAAATTGAAATAACATTTGGTGGAAGAGGTTGATTATGACTCCATATTGGGTGAATATTTAAGAACATCATATCCACATTTTTATTTAGTTCTTTATAAGAGGGTACATCATCGCCACCAAAGTATTTCTTTAACAAATTGAATTCCTTATTTTCAGTTGATTCCCACATATTAAGGATCCAATAATGCTTATAGAATTCATTAAATTTCTCCCAAAACGTCAAATTGTGTAATCTTTGATGCACCATGTTTGGATACAGAATAGGATGAGAAGGTGCTCCAACCAGATCTTCACCTCCAAAAGCCATTCCGAAGGAACTCATTGCGATAACCGGTGCTTTGTATAAATGCGAGAACATAATAGCTGGTCTTGCACAAGCTTCAATAATAATTAAATCATATTTTTTACTTTTATCTTTAATGAGTGTTTGTACTCCATCAGTTTTTAATTGTTCTTCTACGATTTTACCAAAAAAGGTTGCCATTTTTTCTGCTCCTTTGAATATGCCAGCTTTATCACCAAATTCCATACGGTTGTCTTTCATTATTTGTAGCCACAGATTGTATGAAACATCGTGTACATCTATTTCCGTCAAATTTGCTGGCCGATTGTGGTCATTAAATGCTGGGTCTGTTGTAATGACGGTGACTTCGTGGCCAATTCTAGCCAATTCTTGAGTCAAAGGTCGAAATACTACTTGATGACTTATAGATGCCGTGGGGAACACTCCAAGAATCCTTGCCCCATTTGAATTTTGGGCAGTTATCAAAAAAGCCAATAATATTATCCTATACATTGCGAATCTAAAGTACGACTAAAAAAGATAATCATAAAAATGATTACAAATATTTAATACAAGTCTTATCGATTATTATCATAATTGATTATATAACAAAATTGTATAAATTCCGACTGTATATTGTATAAAAATAATTTCACATCGAAATAATAAAATAATACCGTATACATAATATTGAGAATAGTATGTTTGTGGTATTAGGGAAAACAACGACTAGTAGATATTTTGGAGAGGACAGAGTATGAATAGTTCCATACATATTTATATGTAAGAAATGTATGTACTGTTAACTGCTAATAGGTATCATTAAATGTCAAAGAGCCCATAAATTAATTACATTTAAGTCAAATCAATTAAAAACCGTTAGTTTATTCGATTTACCAATATTACAAATCTACAAACTACTCAGATAGTCAATAATTCATTCATTCATTAGCCTTTATTGCTGACACCCAGTATAAATTTACAGCATTGATGTTCCAAACCATTAATATCACTTTAAACCTTATTGTGTACTCGTTCCGACACTTTAATATATTCTTTAACTTACCTTAAAAGTTAAAGAATATATATATATATATATATATATATAATTATATATATATATATATAGTTAATCATTTAACACTGGTTCCTACGACTGCCGTTCGACTCTGTAGTTGATTCGGTTTCGACGGAACGAGTACACAAATGTCTCGAAACTTGTTTATTACTAATTGGGGTTGCTATAAATACAGGCACTGGTCGATACGGTGGAGGAACGTCGATCACCACCACGATCTAGAGCTCCATACCTTGGGCTATCCCAATGGATGAAGTTGACCTCTACATGTCACTTTGAGATGGCTAAACATAATCCCAAGCCATTGGTGCGTAAAAGCATCAATAAAGGCCCGTAGGAGGCTCCCGAGGATCCCGATGATCCAATCACGATAGCTAATGACAAATAAAAAGCTTGAAATTTGCCCGCGGCAAAGAAAAGTCATAATCAGGTAAAATGCGTCTTCACCAGAGAAGGCGTAGATCTTTGCTTTACCACCCCGCGATGGCCCAAGCCGAGGCTTGAATCTACCAAGAACGCCCTTGGCCTAGTCGCAGGAAAATGCCAATTCCGGCCGAGCTACGCTCGCCAAAACAGCCTGGGCTAAGTTGTAAAGGCCCTTAAGCCCTTATTTAGTAAATATGACGTCATCACTGTTAACGACGCCATAAATGACGTGATCATGACAATCCTTCCTTTCTCTTCCTTCAATTGTCATTTACTGCCTTTTAACCTCTACCTTGCTTACTTCAGGTGTTATCCTTGACTTGAATCTATCCACGAAGACCACCTGCAGTACATCATCTCTTTAATCCAGAAGCGCAACATATGAGGTATGTGAAATCCTTTCTCTCATACTGTTATTCTTTCAATATTATTCCATAACAGTGAGAACTCCCTTCTACCGTGTGTCAACCAACACTTAACGCCTCGCATACAGTCCACTCTCTCGGTTCAGTTACACCGTTCTAGACAATTATAAGAATTCCTCTCGCATAACGCCATAGCGGCCAATATTTAGATGGTGGATTGTGTTCCTATTACTAACCGTAACCATTATCCCCACTTACTAGCTTATATGTTTAATTCCTTCTCGCTACAGATTGGTTTGGTCTGCCACACCACACACCTTGTACCAACTTCCTTAACGCAAACAAGCAATTTCTTCCAAACAATCCATATATATGAAGATAACGAAGAACACAGTACTACTAGGACTGGAAAACAACAAAGATAAAAATAAAACAGGCTTATTAAAAAGGACAACGACTACACCGAATTAGACAGAGGAATAAACTGTTTCATAAAGGAACTAGGAGGTTAATGTTTTCCTTAAATTTTTACAGTACTTACTTAGATTTTTATGGTTATTATTTAGTATTATTTACTTGTTATTGTTCTAAGAAGAGCTTCAATTTTAATATATAGGGATTGGTTAATATTTTCTGTAGTCAATGTATCTTTTATCATAATTTTACGCTGTGATACGCACAAATTGATATGATATTCGATTTGTATTTTTTAATCTTTTGTGACTTATCATGTTTCTAAATGAACTCCTATTCGCAGTTTTGTCTTTTCGATAGTGACATATAGTAAAAATAAATATAATTAGTGTTACTTTCAGACATTGAAAAAAACAATTTATTTTTATTATAGGAAAACAATTAATATTTATTCTATACAGACACAAATCTTTACATTTGGAATATAATACATACTGTTTTAACATAATCTCATTATTTATATAATATGCCCATCACATACACAGTACTTCAAAACATTAATACATATAACAAAATGATGATGAAACTATGATGTTTTCGATTTGTTTAAACGTAAGTTACTTGGTACAATGATTCTATATAGTCTATATATTAAAAACAAAATAATCGCAGCAATTAAAAACACCAATGAAACTAGTTTAAGTAAAAATTCTATCTCATAATATTCAAAATAGGAAAGATTAGCTCCAGCTGCTCGAAGGTGTTTCGCTCCACCATGTCTCAACACGTACTCTGTCCACCAAACCGCGCGTTCTAATGCACTCTGGGATTGATCATTCATAAGCCTATTAAGTCTTATAATGTTCTCTTTGTAGCTGAAAAATATCGTCCATTAACGAAAAACGATGTAATCTAAAAGATTTAATCTATATAACTAAGTCTAGTAGTTTTATTTATTTTATATTTTTCCTGTTTTGTCCTAATTCGATTATATGACTTATTGAATTATAAGTAAAAAACATTTTATCTGTTCATATAGATAAAAGAAAAATATTATTAACGAGTATTAATCGGATATTTGTGGCAACATCTCGCACCTCTATTGTTCGAGCCAATACACAACTTGTCGGTTTATTAGCCTCAGTACGTTTACCCTATCCATGTTTTTATGCTATATCTATCATTTATTGAGGCAAATCCAAACTTTGTATGACCCATGTTTTCTCTTATAACGCAACAGACGCTATTATTGTTTTATACGTATATACTTACTGTTATAATTTAATTACCTCTTATCATTTATAACTGTTCCAATAGCTGTCGTTAATTGTTCTTCTGTGAGTGTATTTAACTCAACTCCGAGTCCAATTTTATGATACTCAAATGACTCAACATTATACCACTGGTCTCCAAACATTGGAATCCCTATAAGTGGTATTCCAGCATTCATAGCTTCATCCATCGACTGAAGACCTCCTTGTGTTATAAATAACTTAATATTGGGATGGCCTGGAAACGTCATAAGTAACTTTTTAATAAATATATATTATATTAAACACGTATTACACAAATATTTATGCGCAAGTATGTATCGATACCAATCAGGCATAATTTTATAATTATAATATTCACAAGCAAAAATTTTTACCCACTATTTAAGAAACAAATGAAACTAGATATTGGTATAGAAATAAAAGCCATATCATTAAGGAAACTTACGTAGTAGATCTGATTGTGGTAACCATTTCGCTATTTTAATATTCTTCGATTTCCCGGGAAGAACATCCGTCTCCCATTTCCATAGTATATTATAGGGCAGTTTAGAAAATACGTTAATCAAAATCTTTATTTTCTCCGGTGGCAGCATTGATGAGCGAATATTTGATCCAAAACTAATATATATCACGCCATTCTTCGAAGAATCTAAGTATTCTTGGAGATCCTAAAAATAAACTAAGCATAAAAACATAATTTCAAATACGGTAAGCAAAACAAATATTAGATATTGTTGTGAATATTACTATATCTTTGGTCTTTTTAATACCATAAAATTTATGTTTTTTTAAACTAAGTGAATAAATAAATTTTGATTTTACTTGAGGTAGAGATTTCTGAGGCTTCTTATAAATTCCCCAAATTGAAATAACATTTGGTGGAAGTGGTTGATTATGACTCCATATTGGGTGAATATTTAAGAACATCATATCCACATTTTTATTTAATTCTTTATAAGGGGGTACATCATCGCCACCAAAGTATTTTTTGAATATATTGAAATCCTTATATTCACTCGATTTCCACATGTTAACAATCCAATAATGCTTGTAGAATTCATTTAATTTCTCCCAGAACGTCAAATTGTGTAATCTTTGATGCAACATGTTTGGATACAGAATAGGATGAGAAGGTGCCCCAACCAGATCTTCACCTCCAAAAGCCATTCCAAAAGAACTTATTGCGATAACCGGTGCTTTGTATAAATGCGAGAACAGAATAGCTGGTCTGGCACAAGCTTCAATAATAATTAAATCGTATTTTTTACTTTTATCATTAATGAGTTTTTGTACTCCATCAGTCTTTAATTGTTCTTCTATGACTTTAGCAAAAAAACTTGACATTCCTTCTGCTGTTTTAAATACGCCAGCTTTATCACCAAATTCCATACGTTTCTCTTTCATTTTTTGTATCCACAGATTGTATGAAACATCGTGGACATCTATTTCAGTCAAATTTGCTGGGCGATTGTGGTCATTAAATGCTGGGTCGGTTGTGATGACGGTGACTTCGTGGCCAATTCTTGCCAATTCTTGAGTCAAAGGTCGAAACACTACTTGATGACTTAATGATGACGTGGGGAAAACTCCTAGAATTCTTGCCCCATTTGAATTTTGGGCAGTTATCAAAAAAGTGAATAGTAGTTTTATCGTATACATTGCGAATCTAAAGTTAGACTAACAAAGATAATCGTAAAAAATACTACGAATATTTAAAACAAGTCTTATCTATTTTTATCATAAATAACATAAATATTACAAAATTATATAATACGTCTGTATATAATATTATTATACTTTGACAGCGACATATGGATAAGTTTTACCGTATACATAATATTGAGAATAGTATGTTTTTGGATTAAGGTTAAAGTATATTACATATTTTCGTGGAACTGAAACCGTACAAATAGTTTAAAATACGAGAATAAACATAATACTTACCAACCAAATATAACATTTTTTTTTAAATTATAATAATTCATTAAAACGTGTGCTCGTATTTCGTATTAATAGGAATTAAAATTCGGATCAATACGACAAAATTTTCGTTATGAATTAAGGTTGATGCGTTTACATGTGTTACTTGGGTTCAAATCTGTAAAAAAATCTATACTAAATCATTTGCTCGTTTCTGCCTCTGGGGTTAATGGTCAATACCATTTAGATAATAAAGAAAATCACAGGAGGTAGGTGTCAAAAAAACCTCTATTCAATCTCATTCAAATTGCTCCTAGCTGTTATTGGGTCCATTTGATTTCTTAGAAACCCCTCAATACAAAAAAAAAGGGTGCGTGTACTTATGTACGCGCGTAAGAAGTTATACTTCTTTGGCATTATTAAAAATAGTTTTTGATTGCATGCAAATAATTAATTACAATTAAATAATCAAAGACTGGAAAAGGAGTCATTAAAGTCAATAAAGTTCAGTTTACATTTGAAAAATTAATTAAATAAATATTTATTATTATTCTCTTACATTAAACAAATAAAACACTATTTATCTTTAAACCATTTTTATTTCATTATACTATTTATTTTTAAGTGACTCTAATGTCTTCATCAGAATTTCGGTTTGTAATTTTAAATTAATCATTACTTGGTTGTGCATCTACGAGGCTTCTCCAAAACTACTTGCTTTCTGCAACAAATAAGAGAATATTAATTTAAGCTCTGTCCATGCAAAACTTAAAAAATTTTATAATTCATATTATAAATTTTTTAACACATTTATATTAATATAATTATATAAATGTGTTAATAATATAATTTGTAGCACATGCTACAGACCTGGATAGCAACTTTCTTTTATTCTATTTAGAGATAGAGATAATTTAAATATAATACCGGTGTCTTCCTTGTAGGTTTCTTTGGAGTTGTTTGGGGATTCTTGTTGTTCAGTTCGACATGATTTTCTTTAACCTTTCTTTAATCCTACAAAATAATGAAATTGTTAAGTTATGTTGTCACTGTTGTGCACACCTTTGTTTGGCTTTTTTAGTATTCAAGTTATGTCAAAACTGATTTATTACCTTGTCATTGTTGGCTTTATTTGCTTTTGGGATATCAATTGTTTCCAAAATGATTTTATTTGTAATAACCTGAAATATATAAATAACATCTATTAATTTAAGTATCATGGTGAGTGGTTCGCACTCAGGTATTAAGGTGTATTATACCCACTGTCCATTATAAGTGGGAATGGGCTCACTTCTGGCAGGACAGAGTTTCGGTACTACAAGTGCAACATGGATGTTTTGAGGTATTACAATATCTCTAACTACCCTGTAGGGGAATAAAGTAATGTTGTAAGCATATGCCTATGCTTGAAAGGTTGAACCTTGAACATCACCATACATCATATTTATAATTAACATTCCTACCTCGACACCATCACAATCAAATTCATTGAAATCTACTTCAAACCATTGTGTCTCGAGAAGGTGATGGTGGCTTTGTTCCACCTCCAGTTTTTGATGTTTCACGGCGATAAGATGACAACTCTTTTTTTGTATTCAATTTAGTGCACTTCCACTGATTCATCAATTGTTTTTTGTCTCTTGTCCTTATATTTGCTAGATTAAATCTGATGTTTTGATTAAATAGTGTGGTCATTTTTTTGAGATGCAGGTACTTATTAAAATGTTTACTTCTCTGTTATATCCCTCCAAGCCTTCATTTTCTCCTTATTAGTATTCGTGCTTAAATCTTTGTTCTCAATTATTGATATATAGGGTCGTAGAATATTTCTAAAAAGTTGCTGTAACAAACGCAATAAACAAAAGCAATGAATAATGGTTCATGTTTCAGTTTTAATCAACAATAATACTCGATAATACATACGGATAGTTAACCTCAATTGTATTGAAGCACTCAGGAAGGTTAGCACAGTTTTTTCACAAATATTTTATATTATTTCACAAATATTTTGTATAATGAAAATAACTAGGTATATAATTATTAATTTTAAACAATAATTAAAACTCCTATATTTGTTTAAAAGGTAAATGTCATTGTCAGATGTCAATTGTCATGGTCATTCAAAATTTTTGTTAAGCTGCTAAGCTAGAATATGCGTGAAGTTAGCTTCACGCATATTCTATTTCTTTTTACTTGTAGTTTGTCTTATTCCCATCTCGCTCGCGCACGCTATATCACACTGCCAATTTTGTGTCATAGGTGCGCGCGCAATCGTAAAATTTCACTCTCATCAATTTTTCATAACGCGCCTAAAGAAGTACAACTTCAAAAAAATTGGCAGACATTTTACTTACTTACATTTTTCAACCATAGCAGTGCGTTGAAGTCCGCAAATCTGATTAAAAGTATTTTTCCAAGGGTGCATTTCATTTTTTTTTTTAATCCATAACTTGAAAAGTCAGTCTTAGATTTCTGCCTTTTCGTTTTTTTTCATTATGACAAGGTTTCTAAAAATCAGCCTTACAGTCATACACGAGAAAATGTAAACCTGTTTTTTTTACATTTTTAAGGGGGTGTCGACGCAGTCAGATTTGTCAACGCAACGCCACCATGGTGGCAGAAGTGGTCCTTCATATTCCTTATCGTACAAATATAAAATAAATCTATTAGATATTTGTACGATAGTAAATATATATATATAATAAAAAAGTCTGCCACATGAGCAAATCCTATAGATATTTTACTATTCAATTATCTAGCTAAGAGGATCTAGGATAGGGAATTTGCGTATCGTAGCAAGTGCAGGTATTTTTTTTCTTTTCTCACATTTTTTGCTTTAATTTTCCCATTATATTCTGAGTTTTCTATTTCTGTATTTTTGTTTAAATGTTATTGTGCTAAGCAACGCTACGATTTTAATATGTAGAGATTACTGTATCATTATAGTATCTTGATAATTGACTTACGTACGAATTGATATAATTCTTCTGACTTGCAATTTTACCTTCTATGAATCATAATTTTATCGCATTTTTTAGGAAACTCTTTTTAAGCAAATTTACATAGTTACTATTTACGATAGTGTCGCTTATCACGCCGTTATCACACGTCAGTGGCGTGACTGGCTGACCCGCATAACTCGCAACATCATGTGCTAGAACTAGTCGAGAGACCTAAGTCCTATGGTCTCTCTATCTTTCTTTACTAATATTATAAAGAGAAAAGATTTGATATTTTGTTTGTTTGAAATGAATAGGCTCCGAAACTACTAGACCGATTTCAAAAATTCTTTCACCGTTGGCAAGCTACACTATTCCCGAAAGACATAGGCTATGTTTCATTTAAAAAAAAATAGGGATGCTTACTATAACTTGAATAATCTAACCCAAGGTGTAAAAAAATAAACAAAAAACTTCCTTATATCGCGTGCGCTGCAAAAACTATTAATGATAGAACAAAATGATGTAATACAATTTTTCAGGACACATCACTATCTATAAAAAATGTCGCGATAGCATGACTCTATATTTTATAGTTACGTCACAATAAGCGTCCTTTTATAAATTTTTTTTTTATTAAAATACCACCGCTAGAAAAGGTTCTTTTTTTCGTACCTAGGTATTGATCCTTATCAAAATAAATACCAACGTTTCACATAAGCTACAATTTAATGGCATAACCACCAAAAAAGCATGGTGGATTGGTGTTCTCCTGCCGTTTCTCTTGAATAGTTTACTACTATGTAAAATAATAAAAATCTTAGCCACAGCAACGCTTGGCCGAGTCTACTAGTAAAAGATAAAGTTACATTACCACACACACTCATTGGAGGAGTGTGAATGGTATCATCATGTGTATTTTATCGCAAACCATGGGGAAAAGATATGGGTTCATGGGGAAGACGAACTGGTTACGTGGACGGTTGCACGGGTGGATTCTCGATATTTTAGGGTTCGGTTGCGGTTTGGAGTCTGTGCACGATGACACCTCAGCTGTCTTTATGGATGGTATAGAGAGCGGTATTATCGGCATAGTGGGTTAGCTCCACAATTGGAGCTCACGGGATATCGAAGGTGAACAGCAGCGGTGAAAAGGAGGACCTAATTAATTAATAAAAGGGTCAAAGGGACGTAATTATTTTATTTATTTATAAAAACACAATCCTGTCTTAACAGGTGACCTTAAATTGACAAGAATACACTACATTTTTTTTAAATTTACACACGAAACAAAAAACAACAAACAATAAATAAACAAGAAAAACAAAATTACATAATAAACAAAAAATAATAGAACTATTGTCAGTTTGCCCTTTTCTAGGGTGAAATCTAGAAGGTGCTTTTTGAGTACCAGCGCAGCTAATTAAGAAGGCTAATAACTGGTATCTGGTGGGATTGTTATGGGGCTTGTCCGGCTAGTGGATACGAATTAAAATCGCCTCTTTCCACTGTGAAAATAGCCACTAATAGGCATATCAGGTGAGGAGGGAGGCATCGGGGGACCTTGTTCGAGATGGCGTCGAGACATGGTGTATTTTTTAGGGAATGACTGGGCCGGTAAATAAAACTCTTTAGATTTCTTGTAAAAATTGTATTATTCCTTATATGACCTTTAGCTGGTCAAGTAAAATTAGATTAGATGATGGCGCAAGTCCTTTAATAATTTGCGCCTGGTACAAAAGTTGCGCAATGACGCAACAACACTTTTTAATTTCTTCACTTACATCTTCTGACCGACTGTCCCATGTATGGATACGACAGGTATAACGCTGAGCAAGCTATGGGCATGAGGGTAACGGAGACGAGTTTGAAGGGAATAATGCTCAATGTTAGGTTGAGGGGCATCTTTTTGGGATTTGCTGTGAGGGTCATGCAGGGGGTTGTCAAAAGAAATAGGTAGTAGTAGAGTAGTAATATAGTAATAGAAAGTAAACATTCGGGTTACCAATACATTTATGTAAGCTTTTTAACACCTCCGACGACTATATAGTCGGGGAATAATCTGGAAACGTTTAAAAAAAAAAAAATTCTTCAATTATTCTTTTTGTACCGGGAACTTGAACAGCTGGGCCAATGAAAGTATTATGTAGCCGCTGCTGATTGTAACCTCTGCCACTCTGCACTACTCCCCGATATTAAGATTGGCAGAGTTCTCTCCCCATTTAGTGCGCTGTTCTATTTCTGCAAGTTGATATTTCCTCAAAAGTAAGAAGACAGCTTTCCATAACACGCCGCAGATTTTACTTTAAATGTGGAGTATATGGCGGAATAAAATGTGTAGGTAATAGATTGTTGACTTGCAAAGTCAAACAGATAATCTTTATTTTGTTTGATAAATGAACTTAATTCTCGCGCTGCAGCTACAAAATTCGTACCGTTATCAGAAAATATTTCCTTTGGTCTTCCCCGATGAGCAATAAAACGAGGATGATGATGCGATGATTTTGTTTATTTCCACGCATGTCATCATTTCGCATCATACTCCACTTTCTTTCATTTTCAAATATATTAAAGATAAATATATATACATATATGTATGTCAGAAATAATGTACGTGATATAATGTACGAGGACACGATATCACTTGCTTTATTAGATTGGCAACACCACACTTAATATCATAGACATCGTACAGATTGTAAATTGTCAATGTGTCAAAGTCAATTTGTCAGTAGTGCGTTGAATCGATCGATTGAATGATTTATTTGAGAAAGTAAATAATATTACCCGAAGCTACCCGTTAGAATATTGCGCATATTGACTGATATAATGAATAACCACTTTAAATAGGATTGTGCTTAAGATATAACTAATATATGCCCGTATATATTATTATCATACAGACTACTTTAAAGTAGGGTTATGTTGCAGGCAAATCGCGTCATTGTTACGTAGACTTAACTATAAAAATCGGTCGCTAACAAACAGGAAAACGTTGTTATTATGAAATAAGAATATCGATAAACTACTCGTATATTCTAACCTTAGCATCTATATCCAGTTATCATTATCAAACAGATACAGAAATCCTACATCAAAAAGGTTGTAGTAGCACTGGATGTAAATGTACATATACTTTTATTTCACAATTCAAGTATATTTTGACAGTAAAAGTTTTATTTTTATTAATCAAATATACAGTATTTACAATTTTCTTAACTATTAAAGTATAATTAAACTTACATTTGGATAAGATTTTCAAGTATTTTAATAATCAAATTTACTTTCAGACATTGATAGAAACAATTTATTTTTAATGTATATATTAATTATTCTATCTATACGCACAGTATTTCAGACGGTAATATTGAACAATATAAATATTTACACTTAGAATAGAGTACATAACAAACATAATAATGCCAGTCACCAGCCAGACAACTCTAGAAACTATGATGTTTTCGATTTGTTTGAACGTATGTTACTTGGTAAAATGATTCTATATACTGTATATATTGAATACAAAATAATCGCAGCAATTGAAAACACCAATGAAACTAGTTTAAGTAAAAATTCTATCTCATAATATTCGAAATAGGAAATATTAGCTCCAGCTGCTCGAAGGTGTTTCGCTCCACCATGTCTCAACACGTACTCTGTCCACCAAACCGCACGTTCTAATGCAGTCTGGGATTGATCATTCATAAGCCTATTAAGTCTTATAATGTTCTCTTTGTAGCTGAAAAATGTCGTCCATTAACGAAAATCTATGTAATCTATAAAGATTAAATCTTTATAACTCAGTCTAGTAGTTTTATTTATTTAATATATTTCCTGCTTTGTCCTAATTCGATTGTATGATACATATACTTACTGTTATAATTTAATTACCTCTTATCATTTATAACTGTTCCAATAGCTGTCGTTAATTGTTCTTCTGTGAGTGTATTTAACTCAACTCCGAGTCCAATTTTATGATACTCAAATGACTCAACATTATACCACTGGTCTCCAAACATTGGAATCCCTATAAGTGGTATTCCAGCATTCATAGCTTCATCCATCGACTGAAGACCTCCTTGTGTTATAAATAACTTAATATTTGGATGGCCTGGAAACGTCATAAATAAAATTTTAATAAATTTATATTATATTAAACACGTAAATAATAATAAATAAATAAATAAATCGTTTATTTGCCGAGATAGTGGTACAATTAGATCGATCAACAAGAAAAATCCGCACAAAGCCATATATAAATAGGCATGCAAATGTCATATAAATATTTGCAATGTCATATAATAAGAACATTAACATAATGTCATAATAAGAATTTAAGTCATTTATAATTGTTAAAAAACTGTCTAAATATTAGCTCACGCTATAAAAGCACCTTGACTATAAAAACCTAATCACCTTCCCCTTGAAAACATTACATGGCAGCGATCTATAAATTCTAGGAAGGTGATTAAATATTCTTATAGCCATTTTTTTGGAATATAGCGCGGTGCAATATGCAGGCACTCACAGCCGCGTTGGAGCCCTCGGTAACTTTCTTTATATTATGTTTAAAATAATTTTGGATGCTTCTTTACAGTCATTACTGCTTCAAAGATATACAAACTTGGTACTGTCAGAATACCGAGATCGTGAAAAATTTGTTTACAGCTTATAAGAGGTCCAACGCCCATGATAGCCCTAATAAATTTTTTTTGAGTAATAAAAACTATACTCTCATCTACCGAAATTCCCCATAAAAGGATACCATAGCGCAAAACAGAGGCAACATTGCCGTGATAAACAATAATTGCTGCGTGTTTTGAAGCCACCTTGCGAGTTCGACTCAAAGCAAAAACAAATTTATTAAGGCGCGTGCATATCGTTAAAATGTATTGTTTCCAATTAAGATTTTGGTC
Source organism: Pieris napi (assembly GCF_905475465.1). Classification (NCBI taxonomy): domain Eukaryota; kingdom Metazoa; phylum Arthropoda; class Insecta; order Lepidoptera; family Pieridae; genus Pieris; species Pieris napi. Next base: position 9,251,700 of record NC_062252.1, read on the forward strand.
CAGTGTTATGCCTAGAAACTTGGTTGATACAACTTCGCCAATTGACTCGTATTTATGATTGATTTTGAGGTTATTGGGTCTGCAATTTTTATAATTCCGAAATTGTATAAATTTTTTTTTTACGTTAATTATTAATTTCCAACCATTCCGTGACATTCTTTACTGTTTCATTCAATAATGATTCGTGGTTACGCGTAGTTTCATTCGACACGACCACTGAGATATCATCCGCGTAAAGAATGCATTTATTACTAACCAAATTCGGTAAATAATTAATGTACAGAAGAAACAGCAATGAAAATTACACAAATATTTATGCGCAAGTAGGTATCAATACCAATTAGGCATAGGTTCATGATTATAAAATTTATATGCAAAATTTTTACCCACTATTTAACTAACAGAAATAAAACCCATATCATTAAGGAAACTTACGTAGCAGATCTGATTGTGGTAACCATTTCGCTATTTTAATGTTCTTCGATTTCCCGGGAAGAACATCCGTCTCCCATTTCCATAGTATATTATAGGGCAGTTTAGAAAATACGTTAATCAAAATATTTATTTTCTCCGGTGGCAGCATTGACGAGAGAACATTTGATCCAAAACTAATATATATCACGCCATTCTTCGAAGAATCTAAGTATGCTTGGAGATCCTAAAAAGTAATAAAGCATTGAAAACATAAAAAACAAATATTAGATATTGTTTAGTTATTAGATAATAAGGCAACTTGTGAATATATTAGTCTTTTTAATACCATCAAATTTATGTTTTTTAAACTAAGTGAATAAGTAAACATTGATCTTACTTGTGAAACAACATATCCACATTTTTATTTAGTTCTTTATATGAGGGTACATCATCGCCACCAAAGTATTTCCTTAACAAATTGAATTCCTTATTTTCAGTTGATTCCCACAAATTAAGGATCCCATAATGCTTATAGAATTCATTAAATTTCTCCCAAAACGTCAAATTGTGTAATCTTTGATGCACCATGTTTGGATACAGAATAGGATGAGAAGGTGCTCCAACCAGATCTTCGCCTCCAAAAGCCATTCCGAAGGAACTCATTGCGATAACCGGTGCTTTGTATAAATGCGAGAACATAATAGCTGGTCTTGCACAAGCTTCAATAATAATTAAATCATATTTTTTAGTTTTATCTTTAATGAGTGTTTGTACTCCATCAGTCTTTAATTGTTCTTCTACGATTTTACCAATTAATGTTGCCATTTTTTCTGCTCCTTTGAATATGCCAGCTTTATCACCAAATTCCATACGGTTTTCTTTCATTATTTGTAGCCACAGATTGTATGAAACGTCGTGCACATCTATTTCCGTCAAATTTGCTGGCCGATTGTGGTCATTAAATGCTGGGTCTGTTGTAATAACAGTGACTTCGTGGCCAATTCGAGCCAATTCTTGAGTCAAAGGTCGAAACACTACTTGATGACTTATAGATGCCGTGGGGAACACTCCAAGAATCCTTGCCCCATTTGAATGTTGGGCAGTTATCAAAAAAGTCAATAATGTTATCCTATACATCGCGAATCTGAAGGAAGACTAAAAGAGATAATCACAAAAAATTCACAAAAAACAAGTCTTATCGATTTTTATCATAAATAACATAAGTATAACAAAATTATAGAAAACGTCCGTATATTATGAAAATACTTTGACAGCGAAATATACGTAAGTTTTACCGTATACATAATATTGAGAATAGGATGTTTTTGGATTAAAGTAAAACTGTATATTATATTTTTTCATGGGACCGAAGTACAAATAGTTTCAATTATAAGACTGATAATAATAAACATCATACTTAGGTACAGTACAGGACCTTTTTGGTTTCTTGGTTCTTTTTGGTCCATTTTTTATTTATCCATAGTATTGCAACAGGCAGCCTTATCGCCTACTAAGCGATTTCTCCCAGGTAACCTTATAATAATAACTAACAAGAAAATACAATGAACATTTTAGAGAAAATAACAAAGATGAAAATAAAACAAGGATTATATTATTAAAAGTTAAAACAGTTAAGTATATGATTTGCTCGTATTCTTATTGATATGAATTAAGTTTCGGATCAAAACGAAAAAATTTTCTTAATGAAGTAAGGTCGTACGTTGCTACGTTTTTAAGCTAAAAGGGTTCAAATCTGAAAAAAAAAACGATTCTAAATTATTTTTGCTAGTCTATGTAATTAGGTCCATTCGATTTATTAGAACCCCCTGAATACAAAAAAATGGCAGACATTTTACTTACTTACATTTTTTTACCATTACAGTGCGTTAAAGTCCGCGAATCTGAGGAAAAGTATTTTGCTAAGCGTGGATTTCATATATTTTTTTAGATATTAAAAAAATCTTTAAAAAATCATAACTTGAAAAGTCAAAGAAAAATTATTTTTATTTTTATTTTGAGAAGGTTTCTAAAAATCATTAAAGGCATACACGAGAAAATGAAATAGTATACAGTTTTTTTTTAATTTGAATGGTAACACCATCGTAAGGAATATAAAGAACCACATCTGCCACCATGGCATATCGTATAATTATCGCTATTACAAAAATCTGCCACATGCCTCTTTAGGTCTCATATTTCTGAATCTGTTTCATGATCATTTTTTCAATCTAATAGGCAAGTAGGTGATAAGCCTCCTGTGCCTGACACACGCCGTCGACTTTTTGGGTGTAGGACACCCCTGATTTGAGAACTGGCAGTAAATGTAAAATTAGAAGCATTAATATTTATTTCTTTAATGACGAATCACAAGTGTACAATGTGTTACCTACGTGAATAAATGATTTTTTTGAATTTTGACATGTCGGTTTCCTCAGATGTTTTCCTTCACCGTTCGAGCGAATGTTGCAATGCGCACATAGCAAAAAAGTCCATTGTTCCACAGCCGGGGATTGAACCGACGACCTCAGTGATGAGAGTTGCACGCTGAAGTAGTGGCTTCAGCGTACTAATTCTGCCAACGTGCTAACGTGCCAACACTGCTTTACTATTTTTTTCTATGTCTATTACGACTGTATTTTTATTTAAATGTTATTGTGCTAAGCAACGCTACGATTTTAATATGTAGAGATTTTTGTGTAATTTTATTATCTTTTATCAAAATTAATGTACGTACCAATTGAAATAATCCTTCGGAATTGCATTTTTTACCTTTTATCAATCATAATTTTATCATATTTTAAAGCAAACTCTTTTTAAGCAAATTCACATAATTACCATTTACGATAGTGTCGCTTATCACTCCGTTATCACACGTCAGTGGCGGCCGGCTGCCCGCATAACTCGCAACATCATGTGCTAGAACTAGTCGAGAGACCTAAGTCCTATGGTCTCTCTCTCTATAAAAGATAAAGATAAAGTTACATTACCACTAACACAGACACTCATTCACAGTCTGAAGGAGTGGGAACGGTACCATCGTGTGTATCTTGTCGCAAACCATAGGGAAAAATATTGGTTCATTGGGAAGATTACCTGGTTACTTGAACGGTTGCACGGGTTGATTCTCAATATTTAGGGGGGAGCGCTTTGGAGTCTGTGCACGATGAGACCTCTGTCTTGGTGGCTGGTATAGAGAACGGTATTATCGGCATAGAGGGAAGTTTGGAGCTCTCGGGAAGAGGGGGCCCTAATTTGTTAATAAAAGGACAGAGGGGTCAAGAATTATTTATTTTATTTATAAATAAACACAATCCTGTCTTAACAGGTGACCTTAAATTGACAAGAATGCACTACAAATTAGTAAAATTTACACACGAAACAAAAAAAGTGCGTGCGTACAAAGTACACATGTAAGAAGTGAAACTTCTTTGGCAAACTAATTTTTAAGTCTTACTCATATTTATACAAATCTAAAACTTAGATTTCCGAGGCTAAGGGAGGGAAAAAGGAAGATATGTAAGGAATTTAATGAATTTAATTGTCATTAAAATATTTAAAATGTCGATAATTAATACAAATTATAAATTTAATATTTTTAATTTATTTCTTCTATAATAAAAGCAAGTGGCATTTTAATTTACAATTCAATATTTGAGATTTCAATTAATTATTTTGCATAAACTATAAAATACCTACTAATATTTCATAAATTCTCGAAATTTTAATTTTGATTATTGTAATTCGCCCTTCTCACTCCCTCTCAATTGGTCTCAATAACTCCCTATTCTTCGACAAAAACGCTGCACATCTTCGTGACGTTCCGCAAAATTTTACACATATGCGCTTAAAAAAGTATCACTTCAATAATAAATATTAACTGTTCTTATTGCATGTCTATTTTAATATGTCTGATAGTGCGGTATATATAACCACCTTCATAATTACCCGTCGAAGCCACCGAATTATCAGCAACAACACTTTTGCGCGTATTTTACTTTTTTCCTGCTTCTCAATTCTCCAAGATGTGAACCCAGGAGTTACATAAAAAGATAATGGACTGCGCTAAGAGACTGTCATTATTATCTATAAGCTTCGATCTCTTTCAGGAAAAAACAGGGTCCAATTGCGTCTGTGATCCCCGATGTTCAACAAGACAGATCACAATGTGGGAGCCCACTTTAACCTCCATAAAACACCTTCTTCTTCCCTAGACTTCAATGTTGGGGCTTCAAAGAGCAAATCACCCTTTTCAAATGGTAATAGTGACAAGCAGGGATCGCTTATGTTCAGAAAACAGTTTTAATATTGAAAGTATTTAACACGTACACGTAACACGTACAAGTATAATTTGTGTTTATATATTTACACAAAAAACACCCATTCATGGTACGGAAATTGTATAGAATTAAGAAACTATTGTGTTTTATGTATGATGATTACACACTTGTTATAACATATTTTCCATTTATATGTAAGTTCAACAACATGCTTAAACAATACAAAAAAATATGGTCAGCAATTGTACACACATCGATTGATTAAATTAGAATATAGAAATTAAACGGAGCAAGTTCTCTTGGAATACAAAGAAAGGACAATTCATATACCTAGATCTTATAACTAATAACATAGCAAACAGCTCTTGTGAACTCAGCCAGTGTACAAAAAAAAAGGTCTTCATCAATATAAATATCATTTATTATCATGTATCGCTCGCGTGAGTGGCTTTTCGCAAACCAAGCTGGAGTGTGCGCGCGGTACATCCAATAGGTGTGACTTTCGCCTCAGGTTCTTGCTTGGAATTCGTAGACACATTCTCTCCATTATATCCATATATATAACATGTTTAATAAAACACCAAACAGTACCTATAATATAGTATTTTATGTCCAGGTCCTACAAAATATTTCGAAATCATTGTCAAGATATTATGTAGATATATCTGATTTGTTATGCATTTTTAACACAAGGGTTGACTTGTTAGTATCATGAAACTTTTTCCTATACTCTTTTACCAACAAAAGCAAATATTGATTTTGTTCTTCATTTGTGGTAATTATTTTTTTATAATCTTCCATTAAAGCAACACCGCGCTATGTCGTTCACTACTCGCAATGAATGAACGAAATTTTGGCAGCTATATAATTAGCGTCTGCGTTTCAGGTTTCGAAGTCTTTTTTCAAAAAAAATGGTAAGTGAGGTAGGGTCTGGAAGAATCTTAAGGAAATTAAAAATAAAGAATTCCAACAAATACAGATTGTGAGTTTTTACTTAAAATTCAAACATTGGTAGCGATTAGCTTAGTAATTTGTGACAATCAACAATGGTTTGTGGACCTTGAAGTTCTCTTATCAAATACATATAGACGCAATTATTTTGCATTTAAAGTACTTTAGGATATGTTAATATAATGAAAATGTTGGCTTAAATGGTTTTATTTATTGCAATTATACAATTACTACTTTGAATTGAAAAATTTGGAAAACTAGAATATGACAATATACTCTATTAGTAAGATTCAAGATTTAGACTTTTTCTCTTTCTTTAAATTTTAATTTGGTCCTTTGACATTCTAAATGCAAAGCTCTCACAGCCGCTGAACCGAATTTAACTAATGAAGATGAGGACCTATATGCCATCATTCTTCTCTTTATAGTGTATACTGTATACACTATCGGTCTTACTAATAAAGATTTATGCACATCGTATAAGCCTTTTATAAGAAAAATGTTAATAATAATTCCTGAATTGACAAGGTTATAACAAGTGTCTGGTTTGTATGAAGACTTGTACAATGCTTATACAACGCAGAGGCCTAGTTTAATGGGTGTATAAGACAAAAATTGCGTCATTTTATCTGATTTCGCGTTTGACAGCATTTTTTGACTGTTTAGTTCAAGGAAAGATTTAAGTTAGTAGGTATTTGTGTTTGTTGAAAATAGATTTTATAGATCAAATGGAAGATTTAGATAATATTGATATGCAGCTAATACATACGATTGAAGATTTTCCGCCTCCAAGGAAAGTCTAAACATACCAAACTCGGTGCAATCCGTTATTACTTTCGCATGGCGATTTCAAAACAAAATACCGCTTTTCAAAGAAGTATGTTATGAAGATCTGTGACATAGTGCGAGCTGATGTCGAAAATAGTAATAGAGGTAGAGGGTTTTCGATTTAGGTGTCTTCTTCATGGCTTCTCAGTGTCATTAGAAAATGCCAAATTATATATAGTAGCACTGGCAATCCTCCACAATATTGCTATTGATATCAAAGAAGACCTGGATGTTACGTATAACCAAGGCCAACCTAGACGCCCCCAAGCAATCTGGCTGGACAAGCTGCTAGAGCTGCTTTTATTGAAACATATCTTTAAGGCTGTTTTATTTACATAGGTGTGGATAGTTAAGGACTTGAAATAAATAAAAAGTTATATTTCATTTAAAACAGGGGTTTTATTTTTTTTATAAGTATATAATTATTCATTAAATTGCTGCTGTAACAATTTGAGCCTTAGAAGATGCTCCTGTCTAGCCCTTTCGTGAGCTTCGGCAAGTTGCTTCTGTTTGAGCTCATGTGTTTCAGCCTTTGTTTTGTTTCGTGCTCTTCCTGCAAACTCTGGAACACTACCGTGTTGCGGAGTTTGGCACTTTCCACTATTTGAGATGCCTAAAAAATTTAAGTATGATCGTTGAGGGGTTTTGAATGAAATAGTCCTTCTCTATCACATTGATACTATCCTCTTCTAACTTTTCTACTGCAGAACGCGGCTTTTTATGTAAAATTCTAGTCCTCTTTGTCTGAGGTTTTGGAGTTTCTATTAGCTGCAAATAATAAAATGTTATTAGTATATTAAGTAAATGTGTATATAATTGCTTTGGTTGATAAAATAAATACAACTTACATTAGAATTATGAGTTGTATCAGAATTATTTAATCAAACGTTAATCTAACACGGCGGGTTGCCAGGGTAACAAAAAATAAGGGTCGTTTTGTTATTCAACCAATACACATCGATTATTGGTCAAAGAGGTGTTTATGCCCTGTACAAGCTCTATTCACTGAATTACTATCACCTTGTTATAACGCATGTATAGTGATTTCTTATTAGTAAGACCGTATGTTTATATGAGTATAGGATATGTAATAAAACTCAGTAGTATTGTGATTATTTAATTTAATATTATAGAAGCAATGTAATTATATTTTAATTATTATGCGTAATTATACTATGCAACTTTAACCTTCTTGGAAAATACAACTTTTCGCATACACAGATACAGCGATCCTATCATAATACCAAAACTAATTACGATAATCATAAATGATTTAAGTGTGAACTCTGTTTCATAATATTGGATCCAGGACATATTTGCACCGGCCGCTCGGAGGTGTTTCGCCCCACCATGTCTTAAAACGTATTCCGTCCACCAAACTGCTCGGTCTAAGGCACTAACAGGCTGATCAGCCATGATATGTCGAAGTCTTATAATGTTCTCTTTATAACTGTAACAAAAGTATGAAAGTTAAATATTGAATATATTTGTATCTTATTGAAGTGATAACTTCTTATGGGAGGGTAAACCGCTTCGTTACATAACGCATAACGGCGCCAGTCTGGCTTTCTTTCTCTCACGCATACGGCAGTGGTAGGCAGGTTCCTCCTCTCACTCTAACCCGCAGTGCTAGCTGTATTTCGGACAGACGCTTTAATCGCTCTCTTCTCAGTGTTTAGGGTGCGTTAGACGTTTACTGTTGACAGTAAGCATATAACCTCAAAATATCACCGATTTTGATAGTGATCATAAAAAGAAAGTGATTATAAAAAAAATATGAATGAAGCAGAAGATGATCCTCGGAACATTAAATAGGTAAATTTAGATTAGTTTCAGTTATGACTTCTGTCGGACGCACATTTTTGAAGATATACTTCTTTAGGCGCGTTATGAAAAATTGATGAGAGTGAAATTTTACGATGCGCGCGCACCGTGACACAAAATTAACAGAATGAAGTCAGTGGCGCATGTTGGCACGCACGCCGCCTCTGTTCACTGTGTATTTATATTTATAATATTTATCATGTGGATAAATATTATATAAATAGCTTTGAGTTTCCACAGAACATCATTCGCACTTGAGCTAATGAAAAAAAAAACGTGTTTTATTTTTTTCATTAGCTCAAGTGCGAATTTTAAATGTGCGTCTGAATTATAATCAGAAATGATTTAAATTGAATATTTAAATCTATACTAATTAATATTAGAAAATAATAATAAATATTTATTTATTTAATACTGAACTTTATTGGCTATAATGACTCCTTCCAGTCTTTGATTATTTAAGTGTAATTAATTATTTGCATGCAATCAAAAACTATTTTTAATAATGCCAAAGAAGAATTACTTCTTACGCGCGTACATAAGTACACGCACCCTTTTTTTATATACATATTTATTTACATCTACGGCCACATTTAAACTACAAATTTTAGAAAACTATTTTAAAACGTGGTACATGAGCAAGTAAAACTGTTGATCTTGTGTGTGATGTATGCATATGGCTAGTAACGTATAATTCCTTCTTCCACAAAGAGGCAGCAAATAATCATTCAAGCGTAAATATCATTAATCGATTGCAGTTAAAACTGTCTAAAACTTCTGATAAAGAAACCAAAATATTTAAACTGAATCGGTTCTTCCGGGATAGATTTATATTTAGCTTCTGTAAAACTAGAGAATATTGTGCATCTATTTAGATTAACTACCTTGGATCATTTATTACAGTTTTAATTGCTGCACTAAAAACACCTTCAGTTATTGTTTCCATATCAAGTCGAACACCAATTCTATGTTTCTCATATTTCTTAACATTGTACCATTGATCTGCAAGCATAGGTATACCTATGAGCGGTACTCCAGCAGTTATTGCTTCTTCTGTTGATTGGAGACCGCCTTGAGTGACGAATAGTTTAACATTTTTATGCCCTAAAAATATAAATGATTAGTACAATGTACACATACCTACACAATGTATAACAATACAATATATAAAAGTAATCTAATGCAAAATATTTCATATTACTATTAATTATGAAGATTTAAACTAATTAAAAAAATATATTTACGAAACACTCTGTATCGTTAACACTTGATAAACCATGCAATCAAAACTTTGAAAATAATATGAAAAAAATAACTTTTAAAATTGCAATTGAAAAAGAGATCTCTCTAACTTTCATGAAAATATACTGACTCAGTAGGTCTGATTGTGGAAGCCATTTAGATATTTTAATATTAGTCGATTTTCCTGGCATTTCATCTGCTTCCCACTTCCACAGAACATCATAGGGAAGTGTGGAAAACACTCTGATTAATGTTTGTATAAATTGTTCTGGTAAAGTTGTCGAAGGAACGTTAGTTCCAAAGCTAATATAGACCACGCCATGTTTCGAAGAGTCCAGATATGTCTCAAGATCCTTAAAAAAACCATTTCTATATACCATTTCTAATTATTAAAATTAAAAAATAATTACATGAGTGTAATGACAACCTATCTCTAAAAGGGCATGTTTTATCATGGAATAAATGTTACAAATCTTTAATTTAAAACTATTTTCTTTAGGCATATCATTAACGCAATTCTTTTTAATTACATCACTTTTGTAACAAAAATATTGAATTAGATTTCTACAATAATTACATTAAGATCAGTCCTGAGAAGATTTATAAAATTAATTAAATTTTTATTTATTTATATAAGTCGTACTTCGTTATCCAGCGGAGGAAGATATCCTTTTCTATTTAAAGTGAGGCGTAATAGAATCACATAAAAACTTACTTTTGGCAATGGTTTCTCAGGCTTTTTGTGAATACCCCAAATAGATATAACATTTGGTGGCAAAGGTTGATTTTCAATCCACATAGTGTGAATATTCAGAAATAACATATGAACATTATTTTTCAGTTCACAATATTCAGGCACATCCGGACCCAAAACTTCTCGAAAAGTATTCATTTCTTCATTTTCTTTCTTATACCATAGCATACTAAAACACCAATATTTGTAGAATTCATCTAGTTTCTCCCAAAACGTTAGATTATATAATCTCTGCTGAACTGCTAAAGGATATAAAATTGGATGTGATTGAGTTCCAAGAGTCTCAGCATTTCCGATCATCATTCCAAAGGAGCTTACTAAAATCACTGGCACCTTAAATATATAGGAGTATACTAAAGTCTGCCTCGTCCACGCTTCTACCAAAAGAATATCAAATTGCGTAGGATTCTTCATCAATTCTTGAATTTTTTCATGTTTCAAGTGAATCACAGTTAGTTTACGCATTATATTCCAAGTTGCGTCCATCTGAGGTAACACAGTTTTTTTTTGTCCAAACTTATACACAAAGTTGTCTCTCCATAATCTATACGAAATATCATGAACATCTATTTCCGTTAAATTTGCAGGTGTTCCATTTTTAAAAACTGGGTCCGTTGTCAATACCGTAACCTGATGGCCACGCCTGGCTAGCTCCTGTGTAAGGGGCCGAAATACAACCTGGTGGCTCACAGATGGCGTCGGGATAATAGCTAATATTTTTGCCGATTCACTTATAGTTATTATACACAAAGAAAAAACAAGGACTGGACTGAACATGACGACAGTTGTATTTAAAATGAATTTTTAATAATATCTTCTATCACACAGTACAGTCACACAGCATAGTCACAGCAAGTATATTTCCACGTCATATACGTCATAGCTGCCAATTACAACTACAACTATTATAGTCCATTGAGATGTTACAATTTGAGGGCCAAACTGTACATTTGTTAGAGGTCCCAATTTTATTTATGAAACATGTAGAGTTGGTCACTACACGCTTAAACCCAAGGTTGTGGGGTTTGCGCCCTTGTCCCCCGACCGCCATCTTGGAAAAAGGGGTGAAAACACGGTTTTGGCTATATCTCCTAAACTATCCAACGCACAAGAAGTTTGTGAAGACATGTAGCAAATTGCTTTGCCTACAATAACGTCTAGTGCCTTACCTATCAATCAATTACATTTGATTGTCTTTTTTTACTTCTTTACCAAATGATAAGAAAAATAATTATTAAGTTAGACTAGCTTATGTAAGCATTATGTTTGTATTTCGTTGTTAAATTCCAAAATAATAGAGAACTTTCAGTTAGAATCAAGTCAATTCAGTTAGATAGATAATATGATAGAGATTGAGATATTCAGAGATATACGTTATGTGTTTAAGTAAGTTGGTATTAGTTTGTACTTATAACAATCATATTATGATACCTTTATAATACTATGCACCTGTATTGTCTTATAGTTCATTAAAGTAAATAATTAAGAATTACTCGTTGTTATATTGCCCGACTCCGTACGATTGGCTACCTCTCTGTCATCTTTTAAAACTCTTCTATATAATCATTTCTTAACCTTATCCTATCCTGATCAATCGTGACTTGTATAAATCTTATGTTTCCTTTTACATCACTATTTGCTGTTCATGAATTTGTAAGATTAGCTTTTAAGTTTTTAGTCTGTTATTCATATTTTTTTTTGTATTACTTTAGATTAAGGTACTATATATATATATATATATATATATATATATATTTTTATATAACACTTGGTTCTGCACTTCTCGCACGCATCATGTTTCTTTTTTTTAAGTTTTTATCTTTAACTAGGGTTGCCTGGAAGAGATCGCTTATTATCGATAAGGCCGCCCGTTGCATCCCGTATAATTTTTTTGTATTGTGTTTAATCCTTTTTTTTTGCAACGAAGTGTAAATAAATAAATAAAAATAAATAAATATATTCCTTAAACCAACATCTACTAGCTGACAGTGGTAAAACCTAGCATATACTGAATTCGAATGGTAAAAGCTCGAAAAAATCGTCGTATTTTCAGAAATACTTACATTTACCAACTCGTGTCGGTAAATCCTAAGACTTACACTTAAATCTTAAGATTAACCATAGTTCGAGCTTTTACAGTAACATATACACTACGTTTATACGAGTATTCGATAAAATATAAAAATATCTCAGTAGTATTGTGATTATTTAATCCAATAAAACATATAGAAACAACGTAATTATATTTTAATGTATATATTTTAATTATTATACGTAATTATACTATGCTACTTTAACCTTCTTGGAAAATACAACTTTTCGCATACACAGATACAGCGATCCTATCATAATACCAAAACTAATTACGATAATCATAAATAATTTAAGTGTGAACTCTGTTTCATAATATTGGATCCAGGACATATTTGCACTAGCCGCTCGGAGGTGTTTCGCCCCACCATGTCTTAAAACGTATTCCGTCCACCAAACTGCTCGGTCTAAGGCACTAACAGGCTGATCAGCCATGATACTTCGAAGTCTTATAATGTTCTCTTTATAACTGTAACAAAAGTATGAAAGTTAAACATTGAATATATTTGTATCTATATTATGGGAGGGTAAACCGCTTCGTTACAAAACGCATAACGGCGCCAGTCTGTCTAGCTTTCTTTCTCTCACGCATACGGCAGTGGTAGGCAGGTTCCTCCTCTCTCACTCTAACCCGCAGTGCTAGCTGTATTTCGGACAGGCGCTTTAATCTCTCTCTCAGTGTTTAGGGTGCGTTAGACGTTTACTGTTGACAGTAAGCATATAACCTCAAAATATCACCGATTTTGATGGTGATTATAAAGTCATAAAAAGAAAGTGATTATAAAAAAATGATGAATGAAGCAGAAGATGATCCTCGGAACATTAAATAGGTCAATTTAGATTAGTTTCAGTTATGACTTCTGTCGGACGCACATTTTTGAAGTTATAATTATATAATTAATATTAAAAAATAATAATAAATATAAATATAATAATATTAATAAATATTTATTTATTTAATACTGAACTTTATTGACTATAATGACTCCTTTTCCAGTCTATGATTATTTAATTGTAATTAATTATTTGCATGCAATCAAAAACTATTTTAATAATGCCAAAGAAGTATAACTTCTTACGAGCGTACATAAGTACACGCACCCTTTTGTTATATACATATTTATTTACATCTACGGCCACATTTCAACTACAAATATTAGAAAACTATTTTAAAACGTGGTACATGAGCAAGTAAAACTGTTGATCATGTGTGTGATGTATGCATATGGCTAGTAACGTATAATTCCTTCTTCCACAAACAGGCAGCAAATAATCATTCAAGCTTAAATATGATTAATCGATTGCAGTTAAAACTGTCTAAAACTTCTGATAAAGAAACCAAAATATTTAAACTGAATCGGTTCTTCCGGGATAGATTTATATTTAGCTTCTGTAAAACTAGAGAATATTGTGCATCTATTTAGATTAACTACCTTGGATCATTTATTACAGTTTTAATTGCTGCACTAAAAAGACTTTCAGTTATTGTTTCCATATCAAGTCGAACACCAATTCTGTGTTTCTCATATTTCTCAACATTGTACCATTGATCTGCAAGCATAGGTATACCTATGAGCGGTACTCCAGCAGTTATTGCTTCTTCTGTTGATTGGAGACCGCCTTGAGTGACGAATAGTTTAACATTTTTATGCCCTAAAAATATAAATGATTAGTACACATACACAATGTATAACAATACAATATATGAAAGTAATCAAATGCAAAATATTTCATATTACTTTTAATTATGAAGATTTAAACTAATTTAAAAAAAAAGTATATTGACAAAACACTCTGTATCGTTAACACTTGATAAACCATACAAGCAGATCTTTGAACATAATATAAACAAATAACGCGTAAAATTGCAATAGAAAAAGAGATCAAAGAGACTTTCACGAAAATCTACTAACTCAGTAGGTCTGATTGTGGAAGCCATTTAGATATTTTAATATTAGTTGATTTTCCTGGCATTTCATCTGCTTCCCACTTCCACAGAACATCATAGGGAAGTGTGGAAAATACTCTGATTAATGTTTGTATAAATTCTTGTGGTAAAGTTGTCGAAGGAGCGTTAGTTCCAAAGCTAATATATATCACGCCATCTTTCGAAGAGTCCAGATATGTCTCAAGATCCTTAAAAAAAACATTTCCATATACCATTTCTATTTCTATTTATTAAAATTTAAAAAAAATAACATGAGTGCAATGACATCCTATCTGTCTGTTACAAATGTTTAATTTAATACTATTTTCTTTAGGCATGTCATTAACGCAATTCTTTTTAATTATTTTGTAAGATTTATAAAATTAATTAGATTTTTATTTATTTATATTAGTCGTACTTCGTTATCCAGCGGAGGAAGATTACTTTTCCTATTTAAATTGAGGCGTAATAGAATCATATAAAAACTTACTTTTGGCAATGGTTTCTCAGGCTTTTTGTGAATACCCCAAATAGATATAACATTTGCTGGCAAAGGTTGATTTTCAATCCACATTGTGTGAATATTCAGAAATAGCATATGAACATTGTTCTTCAGTTCATAATATTCAGGCAAATCCGGACCCAAAACTTTTCGAAAAGTATTCATTTCTTTATTTTCTTTCTTAAACAATAGCATACTATAACACCAATATTTGTAGAATTCGTCTAGTTTCTCCCAAAACGTTAGATTATATAATCTCTGCTGAACTGTTAAAGGATATAAAATCGGATGCGATTGAGTTCCAAGAGTCTCATCATTTCCCATCATCATTCCAAAGGAGCTTACTAAAATCACTGGCGCCTTAAATATATAGGAGTATACTAAAGTCTGCCTCGTCCACGCTTCTAGCAAAAGAATATCAAATTGCGTAGGATCCTTCATTAATTCTTGAATTTTTTCATGTTTCAAGTGAATCACAGTTAGTTTACATATAATATTTACAGCTGCCTCAACCTGAGAAAATAGAGACTTTTTTTGTCCAAACTCTACCTTATACACAAAGTTGTCTCTCCATAATTTATACGACATATCATGAACATCTATTTCCGTTAAATTTGCAGGTGTTCCATTTTTAAAAACTGGGTCCGCCGTCACTACCGTAACCTGATGGCCACGCCTGGCTAGCTCCTGTGTAAGGGGCCGAAATACAACCTGGTGGCTGACAGATGGCGTCGGGATAATAGCTAATATTTTTGCCGATTCACTTACAGTTATTATACCCAAAGAAAAAACAAGGACTGGACTGAACATTACGACAGTTGTATTTAAAATGAAATTTAAATAATATCTTCTATCGAGTCACAGCAAGTATATTATTTCCATACGTCATATTTGCCAACTACAACTACAACTATATTTACTACTCGAATATGTAAGTTACTTGGCAATGTTTGAACATCTCGAGCCTCTATGAGACTTACCTTAAGGAAATGCATTACGCATATCCTCTCACTCCACGACTGCTTCGTGGTGGAGGGTTAGATGGGACACGCTACGGTGCGCCTTGTTCGCGTCCTATCATTCGAGCTGATCACGCGAATATTTTATTTAAGCCACGGCCCTCGAAACTTAATGATGTTGGATGGACCTTGGCACAGCTATTATTCACACATATCGGCCCGTTCGCTCTGCTTCATTCTGGAGGAGGAGGTCGGGTGTTATGAGTTCACTTGTGACTGCGCGAACCAGTCTTTACAGAAGACAAACCACCGCAGACGAATCAGCCAAGAGTAATGATCTTTATCAGTTTACAAATAAAAAATACTCAAATAAAACGTTTTAATACCTTTGTAGAAGTAACAGCCGTTGTACCTTGACGATTTTGTGCATATTAACATAAGTTATAATAATTTATTATTTTAACAGCTATTCACGATCGAAAATCATTGCGATAGTTCTATCGCTGATGTAAGTATTTGCCCAGGTGTGATTTTGTGTGCCCAGTTGTGTCTTATTCTAATAACATGTTGTATTGTTTAATAATACAGTTCTAAATGAAATAGAGAAAACTTATGTAGGGGAAGCCCGGGCAAGAAGCATAGTACGGACAAGAAGAATAACCGTTTTTCAATAAATCTAAAATTATTTTTTTTGTCGTTTCACGTGCGTTCAACCAAAACAATACGCGAGTGCATTTGTTGTTAAAACAATAAAAAATAATTTGTTGTTGTTTTGTTACGATTTTTGTGAAGGTTTGTACATTAAGTTTTTGTATTAGTCACATCCATCTCTGGCTATATTTTCAGTATAAGTGTTTGTTATTAGCTGTAGGATTACGAAATAAATAAATAAACTGTTCAAGTGGTCGGAAAGGTACAACGTGGATCCTGCGTCAGTAATGGTTTCGTGGGCGTGTTAGGAGACACGAAACTACTTTTTTGTGAAAAGGAAGTAAAAACTTCAGCCAAAGTGTCTTGGATCATGTTGTGAAACTTCTCAGCAATACAGCAATACAAATTAGACCTATGTCTTTGTGGGTGGTTTAATTTACAATCCAACATTTGAGATTTCAATTAATTATTTTGCATAAAATATAAAATACTAATATTTCATAAATTCTCTTTTTTCTGTATTGTAATTCGCCCTTCTCACTCCCTCTCAATTGTTCTCAACTATTCTACGTGACGTTCCACAAAATTTTACCCTTATGAGCTTAAAAAAGTATAACTTCAATAATAAATATTAACTGTTCTTATTGCATGTCTATTTTTTTTTGATAGTGCGGTTCCTCTAACTATATAATGATTAATTAATGAATGATTGAATGAACCACTTTGATAATTACCCGTCGAAGCCACCGAATTATCAGCAGCAACACTTTTGCGTGTATTTTATTTTTTCCTGCTTCTCAATTCTCCAAGATGTGAACCCAGGACTTACATAAAAATATAATGGACTGCGCTAAGAGACTGTCATTATTATTCAGGCTTCTTCACGGGAGCATTAAAAGTAGCAGAAAAGCGAGCTGTAGGTACGTATAAAAGACTTTTATTTTAGTTCTCTTGGAATACAAAGAAAGGACAATTCATATACCTAGATCTTATAACTAATAACATAGCAAACAGCTCTTTTATTAGTTATAACATTATATAACTTTGATATTCTAAATGCCAAGCTCTCAAGACAGCTGAACCAAATTTAACTAATATAGATGAGGACCTATATGCCATCATTCTTCTCTATATAGTGTATACACTATGTTTATACGAGTATTCGATATGTAATAAAATATAAACATATCTCAGTAGTATTGTGATTATTTAATCCAATAAAACATATAGAAACAACGTAATTATATTTTAATTAATATAGGTACGTAATTATTATACTATGCAACTTTAACCTTCTTGGAAAATACAACTTTTCGCATACACAGATACAACGATCCTATGATAATACTAAAACTAGTTACGATAATCATAAATAATTTAAGTATGAACTCTATTTCATAATATTGGATCCAGGACATATTTGCACCGGCCGCTCGGAGGTGTTTCGCCCCACCATGTCTTAAAACGTATTCCGTCCACCAAACTGCTCGGTCTAATGCACTCACAGGCTGATCAGCCATGATACTTCGAAGTCTTATAATGTTCTCTTTATAACTGTAACAAAAGTATGAAAATTAAACATTGAATATATTTGTATCTTATTGAAGTGATAGCTTCTTATGGGAGGGTAAACCGCTTCGTTACATAACGCATAACGGCGCCATTCTGGCTTTCTTTGTCTCACGCATACGGCAGTGGTAGGCAGGTTCCTCCTCTCACTCTAACCCGCAGTACTAGCTTTATTTCGGACAGACGCTTACTACTTTTAAAAGGCCGGCGACGCGCTCGCGAGCCCTCTAGCATTGAGTGTGTCCATGGGCGGCGATATCACTTAACATCAGGTGAGCCTGATGCCCCCCGTTCTAAAAAAAAAAAATACTCTCTCTACTCAGTGTTTAGGGTGCGTTAGATGTTTACTGTTGACAGGAAGCATATAACCTCAAAATATCACCGATTTTGATAGTGATCATAAGTAATTATAAAAAAATTATGAATGAAGCAGAAGATGATCCTCGGAACATGAAATAGTTCAATTTAGATTAGTTTCAGTTATGACTTCTGTCGGGCGCACATTTTTTATATACATATTTATTTACAGCTACGCCACTTTCAACTACAAATATTAGAAAACCATTTTAAAACGTGGTACATGAGCAAGTAAAGCTGTTGATCATGTGTGCGATGTATGCATATGGCCAGAAATGTATAATTGCTTCTTTCTATTTAAGCATATTAAATATCATTAATCGATTGCAGTTAAAACTTTCTAAAATTTATGGTAAAGAAACCAAAATATTTAAACTGAATCCGGACTTCCGGGACACATTTATATTCAGCTTCTGTAAAACTGGAGAATATTGTGAATATATTCAGATTAATTACCTTGGATCATTTATTAAAGTTTTAATTGCTGCACTAAAAAGACTTTCATTTATTGTTTCCATATCAAGTCGAACACCAATTCTATGTTTCTCATATTTCTCAACGTTGTACCATTGATCTGTAAGCATTGGTATACCAATGAGCGGTACTCCAGCAGTTATTGCTTCATCTGTTGATTGGAGACCGCCTTGAGTGATGAATAGTTTAACATTTTTATGTCCTAAAAATGTAAATGATTCATACAATGTACACGTGTTATACAATAAAAGCAAACTAATCTTATGCAAAATAATAAATGCAACATATATCATATTACTTTCCATTTTGAACAATTAAACTAATTTAAAAAAATGTTTTATTTACGAAAAACTCTGTATTGTTAAAACTTGCTATACCATGCAAACAAAACTTCGAATATAATATAAAAAAATAACTTTTAAAATTGCAGTTGAAAAAGAGATCTCTCTAACTTTCATGAAAATATACTGACTCAATAGGTCTGACTGTGGAAGCCATTTAGATATTTTAATATTAGTTGATTTTCCTGGCATTTTATCTGCTTCCCATTTCCACAGAACATCATAGGGAAGTGTGGAAAGCACTCTGATTAATGTTTGTATAAATTCTTCTGGTAAAGTTGTCGAAGGAGCATTACTTCCAAAGCTAATATAAATCACGCCGTGTTTCGAAGAGTCCAGATATGTCTCAAGATCCTTAAAAAAACCATTTCTATATGAATATTTATTAACATTGGAAAGTAAAATTAATTGAGTGCAATGACACCCTATCTCTAAATGGGCATGTTTTATCATGGAATAAGTGTTACAAATGTTTAATTCAATACTATTTTCTTAAGGTGATATCATTAAAAAAGAATTGCGTAAATGATATACGCAATTCTTTTTTAATGATATCACTTTCGTATCAAAAATATTGAATTTGAATTTTACAATAATTACGTTAAGATCAGTCCTGAATTCTAGGAAATATTCTATAAATATTATAAAATATTTTTTTTTAGATTTATAAAATTAATTAGGTTTTTTTTATTATTTATATTAGTCGTACTTCGTTATCCAGCGACGGATATCCTTTTCTATTTCAAGTGAGGCGTAATTGAATCATATAAAAAAACTTACTTTTGGCAAAGGTTTCTCAGGCTTTTTGTGAATACCCCAAATAGATATAACATTTGCTGGCAAAGGTTGATTACCAATCCACATATTGTGAATATTCAGAAATAACATATGAACATTATTTTTCAGTTCACAATATTTTGGCAGATCCGGACCCAAAACTTCTCGAAAAGTATTAATTTCTTCATTTTCTTTCTTTAACCATAGCATTTTAAGCCTCCAATGTTTGTAGAATTCGTCTAGTTTCTCCCAAAACGTTAGATTATATAATCTCTGATGAAGTCCTAAAGGATATAAAATCGGATGCGATTGAGTTCCAAGAGTCTCATCATTTCCCATCATCAATCCAAAGGAGCTCACTAAAATCACTGGCGCCTTAAATATAAAGGAGTATACTAAAGTCTGCCTCGTCCACGCTTCTATCAAAAGAATATCAAATTGCGTAGGATCCTTCACTAGTTCTTGAATTTTTTCATGTTTCAAGTGAATCACAGTTAGTTTACGCATTATATTCCAAGCTGCGTCCATCTGAGGTAATATAGTATTTTTTCGTCCAAACTCTAGCTTATGCACAAAGTTGTCTCTCCATAATTTATACGAAATATCATGAACATCTATTTCCGTTAAATTTGCAGGTGTTCCATTTTTAAATACTGGGTCCGTTGTCAATACCGTAACCTGATGGCCACGCCTGGCTAGCTCCTGTGTTAGGGGCCGAAATACAACCTGGTGGCTCACAGATGGCGTCGGGAATATAGCTAATATTTTTGCCGATTCACTTACAGTTAATATACACAAAGAAAAAACAAGGGCCGGACTGAACATTGCGACAGTTGTTTTTAAAATGAAAGTTAAATAATTAATCTTCTATCACACAGTACAGTAACAGCAAGTATATTTCCACGTCATACACGTCATATTTGGCAATTACAACTACAACCATTATAGTTAATTGAAATGTTACAATTTGAGGGCCGAACTGAACATTTGTTAGAGGACGCAATTTTATTTATGCAACATGTAGAGATGGTCACTACATGCTTAAACCCAAGTTTGTGGGGTTGGCGCCTTAGTCCCCCGGCCGCCATCTTGGAAAAAGGGGTGAAAACACATTTTTGGCTATATCTCCTAAACTATCCTAATCGATCAATGAAATTCAGCAATATTAATGAGGCAAAATTACTCCCTTGTTATGATTATAAAAGTCAGATGCATAATAAAGCAAAAATATAACTAGTAAATAATATTATAATATAAATAAAAATTAAAAAAACCGTTTATTTATTTTAATACCATCTGATATATTTGCCATTGATTGAAAATACACAATAAGAAAACATTAACAGTACATTCGGTTAATATATAATAGTGAAGGTCATAGTATTATGTTAAAACGTTCTCAGGCGAGCAACCTAATATATCCACACCTAAAAGAAATTGCAACAATTTGTTAGTAGGCATTAATAATGTCATTAAAAATAACTCAAAATACAAAACTTTTATCTAATTGACGATAAAAGGGTAAAAAACTAAATTTGTTTTTTATCTTTTGTAATCTTGACTTTATATGAATTCATAAAACATCGCAGACGTCTATACACAAGATGGCTTATTATTATTAATACTACTATGGTAGTGAAGATAAGCAGTAGAAGCTTTAGTATAAATTCCACTTCATAGAACTCAAACCAGGTCAAATTAGCAGTCGCAGCTCGAAGGTGCTTTGCACCACCATGTCGCAACACGTATTCGGTCCACCATACCGCGCGATCTAATGCAGTCTGTGGTTGATCATTTAAAATATTTCGAAGCTTTAGTATGTTTTCTTTATAGCTGAAAATAGGAGAAAATTATTTCATTTTAATTGAAAGCATGCTCAGAAAAAAATCTTAGCTATGGCTACTTAAATTAAGAATACCTATATAATAATAACAATTATATTTAGAAGTTAGAGTTAGTAGAAGAAGAAATTGAAAAAAAAATAGATAGTAAACGCGAAACGAACACGCATTTGTCATTACTAAATTAATACCGAACCTAAAATTTAACCTTGCCATCAATAATTACATAATTATGATAATAATACTAGAGTCGCTGGCATATGTTAAACATAAAATAACTTAAATACCTTTTATCGCTGATAACTGTTTCGATAGCCTTTAATAGTTTTTCTCTCGTTATTGTTTCTATGTCGAGACCAATGCCAATTTTGAGATGTTCATAAAACTCCACATTGTACCATTGATCAGCCAGCATCGGTATCCCTATGAGTGGTACCCCAGAGTTGATAGCTTCATCGGTAGACTGTAGACCTCCTTGTGTGATAAATAGCTTTAAATTTGGATGACCTGTAATTAAAAATAATTATGTTCCAAACAATTTCTATTTATTTTAATACTAGAGACCCGGCGAACTTCGTTCAGCCTAACAGTCTAATAATATCGTGTTAACTTTAGTTTAACTAAAGATTAACTTAATTAAGGATTGCATTAAGGTGACATTGATACATTTTTTTTACAGAAATGTTTTATTGCTTGCCACTGCGAAACAAGGATGTTATTCGGTGTAAGAATAAAGCGGTAGTATATATTCTTTTATTTTGTCAACAGATGTCCCACATGCTGTTTGCATTTGTAAAATTAATTAATTTATTGTGACTCGATAACTCATCCGATATTTTATAACTTATTCTGCTACTTGGAGCAGATAAGAATCCACCAAAAAAGAGATAACTTACATCGGTCCAGCCGATCTTGAGTTGGTGTGTGTGAGTGTGTGTATTTAGATTAAAATT
This sequence comes from Pieris napi, assembly GCF_905475465.1. Lineage (NCBI taxonomy): Eukaryota > Metazoa > Arthropoda > Insecta > Lepidoptera > Pieridae > Pieris > Pieris napi. The sequence continues at coordinate 9,274,432 of NC_062252.1, forward strand.
GAATAATATATTAAACTAATTTTATATATATTTAAGGCGAAATATTATCAAAGGTCTGCTTTAATATGGTTTACTTAGTGCTTTTGTTCGACTCAGAATCTTACCCTTAGAAAAGCCGAGTTCCAAAAATAGTCCATTAAGACATAAGGTCCTTAGGAACTCCGCTCAATTGGAAATTTTGACAAGACGAGACCTCTACCACAATTAATATTTCTATGGAGTTTTATTTCTACTGCTATACATAGAATTATTGTGTTAACGCATTTAATAATAACCATTAATTAGTTAGTTAATATCCTCATGAGTTAGTTTTTAGAACAAATAGCGTTCAGAAATTTAGAAATAATAATGCATTGACAATATAACTTGTCTCAATGTATAACTGTGCTATACTAAGACCTAGATGATTGTCACCTAGGTTGACGCCTACATTCATCTAAATCTGCGGCCTTCGGAACTCAAACAAAAAAGTATAAATTGAATGTGATATTGCATAACGGAGACAGCGTGAATAAGTAAATAATAATTTATACATAAAGTTAGCCTATACTTATGAACTTGTGATGAAGTTCACTTCAACTTCATTGCTTGTAATGGATACCAGGCGATGGTCAGATCCACAATTATGGATTCACAATTCCCTTTTGAAAATTTGTATTTTATTTTTTTCCTTATTTCCTATTTTTGTGCAACTAAATATATCCGTAGCAAGTGTTTGCAATAGTGTTTAGGGTGCGCAAAACACGCGTAAATGATGTTTCTCTAAGTAAGTTCGTCCGCGCCCGAGGCACTGCCAGCAATTGCGACCGATTACCCCGCCGAGTGTGGATATTTTGCACACGCAGCCCCAGTCTTTCCAACATTTCCATTTCCAACAAAAATTTAAATAGAAAGGAAGTGTAGAGGCCACTATATCTATAGATATATTAATATTATAACCAATTAAATAATTAAAGAAAGGCATGGAACTCGATCTAAAGTCAAAGTCATTTATTTAAATTAAGCCTATTAAAAAGGCACTTTCGAAAGTCAAAATTACAAGTTCAAAATATTGAAAAAAATGACTAGTTGCCCCTTCCAAAAGGTAGTTTCATATGGAGAAGAAAGGGCAAGTATCTCCATACTTACTCATTTAAAATAGTTTTTACAATATTTTGTATACATTGATTTGATAAATATGTATATGTGAAAACCATCTGGTGAGGACTTATGGTTTAAGTAGTTATATGAATAACCCTTAGTTATATAAGTCATTATTCAGAAATGAAATTGCGATATTAATATCTACCACACTACACCAATTCAAGCACTACTTATCGAAGCACTCGATTTATCAAATGCGTAATTTATGTAAGATAAGAAATGTTTAAAGTTTTTATATGCAATTGATTAACATAAACTATCTATCAATGAAAAAGCCGCAATTTATTTTAATTTGTGTAGTATTCTCGCACAAAAGTAAGGTGCGAGGTAAAGTAAGACCTGGTTTGAGTTCTATGAAGTGGAATTTATCACATTAAATTCGATTTATTTTATGGAGTTAATAAAACCTTACAAAGTTACTAATAGAATAATCTCAATTATAAGTCGCGCGCAACAGCTAGATAAATAACAATTTATTTAATATAAGCTATGCGCTTTTCAATCATTGCGCATGACAAGAGTTATCTGCGACAGGTAACATTTACAATTTAAAAAAAAATATCAATGTTCTACTTACGTAAGAGATCGGTTTGAGGTAACCATTTTGATATTTTAATATTTTTCGATATTCCAGGTAGTTCATCTTTTTCCCATTTCCATAAAACATTGTATGGCAATTTGGAGAATACATCGATTAACATATTTATTGTATCCGACTGCAACGTCGACGACTGTGCATTAGAACCCAAACTAAAGTATATTACACCGTTTTTGGAAGAATCCATATACTCTTGGATGGCCTGCAAATCAAGATATTACCAAAGGTAAAAAAATAAGAGTTGGAAAAGAATACAGATGCTGCTTAAAACATTAATCATGATTTCTGTTAGGGTAGGAAAAATTAATTTCTACCGTCATTTGTACTTAAATGACCCAAACAAATATTAGAAAGCTTAACTTAACAAACAATTAAATTTCTATTCACATACATTACTTTATACTTTTATACAAACACTTGTGCACTTAATTTAACAAATAGATAAATTAAAACGTTCAAAGTAAAATATTTTAACAAAATTGACAGCACAAAACCACAGATTCAAAACGAAAAGTTTGACATTTTATTACTGTTTGTCCTTGAAATATTATTAACATTAGTTAGTTGAAAGTTAGTCGAGAATGCAAATTAATAATTCATATTAAATCTCTTGCTCTATTTCGTATTTATTTAATTATAAGTAAAAATTAAGGAGCTTTTTGAAGTGAAAACTTCAGCGGCGTTGTACACTTTTTTGGATTGGGTAAATGTTAAACTCGCGTCAGGACACGTGGCCTGATCGAAAGTTCGTAAGACGGATGGAGAGTAGACAGCTGGCGCGGCGTATTTAATGTAATATAAATTATCATGTTTGTGTAAGATAGCGAAATAAATAAATATTGTATTCTACCACATGAATGATAGTACTTTTATACTGTTAATTAAAGCAATTCGTGCAAAATGATTCCCTACCCAAAATAAAATATCAAAAATGCACAACGTTAATATTCAAATTTTCACTTCCGCCGGCACTCCCGCAATACAACCCGTCAAATTTTACTTTCATTTAGTATATTTTAATAAACTTATTTCAAATTCAGGATTCCGGGGCGGGTAGTCATAACAGACACATCGTGTCCTCATAACATAATTAATTAAATATAGTTAAAAGTAGAAATATATCATAAATAGCAATAATAAGGCAATATTAGTGAATTGTCCATCTCTGGAAGTGATAGGTGCTTTGTGGAGTACGGAATATATACAAATAGTTCGACTTTTCAAAACTGATTTTGTGTTGGTGACTATAAATTGTGAACTAAAAAAAAAAAACTTTGTGTAAGTGAACTGAGATCCCAGATTGACAGTTTTTTCTGTCTAATACGTGTTTATTTTGGATCAACGACCGTTATTGTGAGTTGTTTAAATATAAAGTATAAGTACTGAAACGTACATTACTGTGAAGAGCATTTATTGCAGTGCAATTTTTACTGAGACACTTTTAAAGAGAGCATTTATTGTTGTGCAATTACGGAAATATATTTAATAATAATATAAAGTAACTAATCTAACTAATTGTCAATAGAGGGCAGTGTCCGCAAGATTAATGTAATAAATATTACATAGAAAAAAAAAAATCAACCGGTGATACCAACTACCAACCAGTGCTGCTAACTTAGTGTTGCCAACTAAAAATCGATTTTACACACACGTACTAACGCTAACTCACAGCCATGGAGAAACAGCTGGCACGTCTACTAGAAAAAATAATGGAAATTGACGAGAAGCTGAATAAAAACAAAAAGGATACTAGGGACGAATTTCGTGAGCAAACAACTGCCCTCACCAAAAGCCTTACCCAAAGTATGGCGTCGACAATAGAAGAAAAACTGAAACCGTTGGTAGAAGAGAATAAAATACTTAAAAACGACGTGGCAATTATGAAGAATAAGGTGCAAAATCTGGAGAGAGAAGTCAGAAAAAATAATTTAATACTCCACGGAGTAGAGGAAAACGAAAGCAATAATGCAGAACTCCTACAACTGGTCCTGAAGGTCCTTAACGAGGTGGGTAAAGATTGCGAGTTGGACAACTTTGATAAATGGGAAATAAGTGAAGCTCGTAGACTTGGCTCTAAAGTCGACCAGAAACGCAGGCCTATTCTCATAAAGTTTACTCTAGCATGGAGAAAAATAGAAATCTTAAAAAACAACAAAAGATTCCCTGCAAACATATACGTGTCTGAAGACTACCCCAAAGAAGTACTGCGGAAGAGAAAAGAATTAAAGTCCCTACAACAAGAAGAAAGAAAGAAAGGAAATCTGGCTCTCATCCGATATGATCGGCTCATAATAAAGGAAACAAACTCAACCAAGGCAACTGAGAAAAGGAAGCGCTCACCATCTAAAACACCAACGCAATCTGACTGCTATGAAGGTACAAGGCAGACGGAGCCAAAGAAAATGATTGTAACCAATGCATTTGAAAAAATGATACGCCACAGAACAAATTCTATTTCAGAAACATCTAACCAATAACAATTAGTACACAGCGGTCCCCGGAATCAAAACAAAAATAAAACCAAAGAACAAATACAAACAACCAACAAAATATACCTTTCCCCAAGCCGGACAGCGGTCTCCGTGGGGAAGCGCGACCGCAGCCCTCCAGCTGACCCTCGAGAGAGATCTCTGAAAATCACATTGGAGCAAACGAACCGGCCAAAACACAACCTACCAAATCCAAACCCACCAAAGCCCAACCTACCAAAGTCTAAGCAACGAAGTCAAATAAACACCAATATTTATATCGGCACGCTCAACGTAGTTACAATGTCACACAGATACCCAAATAGCACTGTAAGCGTTAATGCAATCAATGCTTAGTCTTATGATTCCATTGTGTTCCACGAATCAAAGTTATCATGTAAGGGGTTTTAGCTGTAAGATTATAATTATATTAAAGGGAGTCTAATATCGACCACCATAGTGATAGGGTCTAACATCGACCAACTTAGAATAAGAGTCTCATATCGACTATAAGTTAAGAATATTAAGTGTAATTTACTTAATAAAGTTTTCCTTTTTAAAAAAACCTTTGATAACCGTCGCGATTTGACTGGCGCAGCCGGTAGGATATCCGTCGTGATCCTGTGCCTGTGAAGACTTAAAATCAGTCTGAGTATAGGGTTGCGCGTGTGTTTTTACGCATTTAACGGATATTTTACGACCAAACAAATAAGTCATTATTGATCGCGTAATTCGACGGTTAAAGGTAAAAAGTGAAAGAAGCAGAAGCAGTTATAAATAGAAGAAATGGGTTGCAGACTTATGTGAGTAAACCTCTTCGCATTCCAACCTGTCCCATTTTATTTCCGTTTGACTGTGTATTGTGTAAAATAGATTTAAGTAATTATAAGTTGATAAAGATTTTAATTGAAATAAAAAGAAAATTATATTGAATTATTAAGTAAGTAAAGAATATAAATTTAAACTTTTTAATTAATTGTAATAAATATTTTTTCTTAAAAATGCAAGAAATACGCACTATTCCAACTGATATACTAAATATTATACCAAAGTTCGATGGGGAACAAAAACTATTAAATTTATTTTTAAATAAAAGTGAGTATGTCATTAGAGCCTTTAGGCCAGAACATCCGAATATAGCACAAGATATATACATATTTCATGTTATAACTAGCCGCCTTAGAGGTAAGGCAAGTCACTTGATTAGCGAGAGACAAGACATCAATAATTGGGAGGAGCTAAGAACAACTCTTATCCAACATTTCGGAGATCCTAGAACTGAAGAATGTATTTCGATTGAATTAGAAAATATTAAAATTAATCAAGGCGAGTCATATTTAAGCTTTTGTAATCGAATCCAAAGCGTCCGTAGCACATTATTTTCAAAAATTAATTTAATAGAGGACGAGAATATTAAGAACGCGAAGATGAATATATATAACCATACATGTTTAAATGTTTTCCTTTTCAATTTGCCCGAAGATATGATACGCGTTGTCCGATTACATAGATGTACAACTCTAGAAGACGCGCTTAGTGTAGTAATGGAAGAAGTAAATTTCCTTAACCAATATAAATCACGGAGTGTTAATAGACAAAAATATACTCAAAATATTAATGAAAAAAATAATTTAACACAAAATAATTTTCCACAAAATAATTTACCACAAAATAATTTATCACGAAATAATTTTTCACAAAATAATTTTAATAAGTTTAATCAATTACCCCAATACCAAAATAAGCCTCCAATGAATTTCAAATTTGGAATACAACCACAACAACAACCTCAAGGATTTAAACCTAATTTCTCTAATTTTAAATTCGGTACCAACCAAAAGCAAGGGTTATATAATCCTAATAATCCTAATAATTCACAATTTAAGTTTGGTGGTGGACCACCTCAATTTGGATACAGGCAATTCCCCCAAACAACGAATCAACAACAATTTAAATTTGGTATCCCACAAAATCATCAACCAAAACCGGTACATAGATATGATAACGATGTATCGATGCGAACGGCGCCTCAAGCTAAGCCAAATTTTATGACACCAAGAACATCAAATAATTTATTTTATACAAATTACATGAACGACGATATGAATAATTACACAGATTACGATCATGAAACATTTTATACACACGAAGATAATTATCCCTATGAATATTATAATGTAGATTCGAACGATTTTACTCCAGATAATTATTGCGAATTAGAACAAAATTCAGAAGAAGCTATTGACACCTCAGAACCTGAAAATTTTCATACACAAGCCTCAATAACCGACAAACCGAAGTAATACAATTAAATCATCACGGTACTTTAAAGTTGCCACATATTGAAATTCCCGAAATAAATAGTAAGTTTATGATAGACACAGGTAGTTCACGATCCTTTATAAGTCCTGAAATAGTTAATAAGTATTTGACAGAATTTAAATATTATGAGCCATTCGAAGTCGTGAGTACACACGCACAGAGTCACCATAACGAAGTAATTTATATACCTCTCTTTAAAACTTTTTGTAGTACAGATTATCATAAATTTTATATCTATAATGTGGATAGCGATTATGGCGGTTTAATAGGATCAGACCTATTAAAACAACTTGACGCTAATATAGACATGAAAAATCAAATTTTAAGAACTCGTGACACAGAAATACCAATTATTTATAGTCCACCTTTTGGCATTCATGTTGATGCACGATCTGAAACTCGTGTTAAGGTTCCTGTTAATCTTCCTAATGGACAAGCAATATTAAATTCAATTAATTTTGGTAAAGGTATAAGAACACCATCTGCTCTTGTAAAATGCGAAAACGGTTATGCTACCACTATAATACAGAATGCAACTGATAAAAACTATGAAATTAAATTCACTAAACCTCTAATAGTTACAAGTTACAATGAAGAAATAATTAATATAAATAATACTCAAACAATTCATGATTATAACATTGATAAAATTCTGAAACAAAATTTGTCAAAATTACGTTTTGAACACATGAATGAGGAAGAAAGAACTAAAATTTTTAATTTGTGTTTTGAATATAGAGATATTTTTTACAGCGAGCATATACCATTAAGTTTTTCTAATCAAGTTAAGCATAAAATTCGTACAACTAATGAAGACCCAATTTACGTAAAACCTTATCGTCAATCTCCAGCCGAAGCTGTTGAAATTAGGAATCAAATAGATAAACTTTTAAAAGATAATGTAATACAAGAATCTAATTCTCCATGGTGTGCACCTGTACACCTCGTACCAAAAAAAATTGACGCTAGTGGTGAAAAGAAGTTTAGGATGGTTGTTGACTATAGAAGACTGAATGACATTACAATAGACGATAAATATCCATTACCTAATATAACTGACCTCTTTGACAAACTAGGTAAAAGCTGTTACTTCTCAGTACTTGATTTGGCTAGTGGTTATCACCAACTGGAAATAGAAAAAGAAGACCAACCTAAAACTGCCTTTTCAACTCAATTCAACTCCTTACAAACGTTGTGTAAAAAAAAAAACATGGCGATTAAAAAGAGTGGCGGAGAGTTTATTGCCAGTTCTTCTCTTCCGTTCTACGCCCTTGATTTGAGAACTGGCAGTAAATGTAAAATTAGAAGCATTAATATTTATTTCTTTAATGACGAATCACAAGTGTACATTGTGTTACCTACGTGAATAAATGATTTTTGAATTTGAATTTGAATTTGAATTTGGACACTATGAGTTCCTTCGAATGCCGTTTGGGTTAAAGACCGCACCAGCGACATTCCAACGAGCAATGGACAATATTCTTAGAGGACTGCAGGGCATACATTGCTTAATTTACTTAGATGATATAATTATCTTTTCATCTAGCCTCGACGAACACCTAATAAAACTAAAACTAGTATTCGACAGACTTAGAAAGACCAACCTTAAAGTCCAACTCGATAAATCGGAATTCCTTTGCAAAGAAACAAATTACTTAGGACATACAATTACACCTGACGGACTAAAACCAAATACCGACAAAATAGACGCTATACTTAATTACCCAGTACCAAAAACTACGACAGAAATTAAGAGCTTTCTCGGACTTATTGGTTATTATCGAAAATTTATAAAAGACTTCTCAAAGATTACACAACCCATGACAGCATGTCTAAAAAAGAACAGTAAAATTGTAATTAATGAAAATTATTTAAAATCATTTGAAAAATGCAAAGAACTTCTTGTTAATGCACCATTACTTCAATATCCCGACTTTACAAAGCCTTTTATTTTGACAACTGACGCATCTGACTATGCACTTGGAGCTGTACTCTCGCAGGGCCAAGTAGGCAGTGATAAACCAATAGCATATGCTAGTAGAACTTTGAATGACACAGAAAAACGTTACAGTACTATAGAAAAAGAGTTATTAGCGATAGTATGGGCAGTTAAACACTTTCGTCCGTACCTATATGGAACAAAATTTACAATTTATACAGACCATAGACCATTAGCTTGGCTAGATTCTCTTAAAGAACCAAATAGTAAATTGACTAGATATAAACTCAGATTAGCTGAATACAACTTTAAAGTCATTCATAAGAATGGAAAGCAAAACACCAATGCTGATGCTCTCTCACGTATTAAATTAAATGCTTTAGGTAAAAACGATAAAGATAATCAATCAATGGTAGTTAATGTAGATAACTCTGATAGAAATCTTGATGACTATATTCAAGAATTAACCGATTCAATAACACGATTAGGACAAAACAACCAAAGTAAAGAACCTGAAAATGACAACAGTAACTCTATGTCTTTTTCTGAAGCATCTAGGACTATTCCATCTCGAGTTAATTCCAGGTCATCATCACGTACATTAACAATAAACTCTAGTACAGATACAGCACATTCTGCTGAAGATATGGATACTGATGGCATTCCCATACTTTACGAAGCTATAGATACAAAACCAAACCAAATATTAATATACCCATGGTTTAAAAATGAACTTTCAGTTAAAATTCGTTCACATCCCAAGCAAAAGATTTTAGAGGTTCACTTACCCCTAGATAATTCCGAGTTAATAAAAAAATTTCTTAAAGAATATATTAGACCCAAAATTAAATACTTTATCTATTACGAAAATAAAGCACACCGACAATTATTCACACAAGTATTAATTTCATTATTTAGAAAAGAAACCGTAAAGCTTTATGAATGCACTGAAAGAGTAATTAATGTCACTGACGAAAAAGAACAAGAGGAAATAGTAATGAAGTATCACGTAGGCAAAACCTGTCACCGAGGTATTAAAGAAACAATTTCTCATTTAAAACGAGTTTATTTTTGGACAAATTTAGAAGAAACCGTAACCAGTTTAATAAATTCATGCGACACTTGTAAACGTATGAAATACGATCGTAGACCATTTAAACCTCAATTACAACTTACACAAACTCAATCAAGACCTTTTCAAGAATTATTTATAGATTTATTCTCCATAGAAGGAAAATATTACTTAACCATATTAGACGCATTTAGTAAGTTAGCACAAGCTTTTGAAATCCCAGATAGATCGACACCTGAGGTAGTCAGGGCACTTATAAAGTATTTTTCATTCTACGGCGTACCTACTAAAATCAGTTCAGACCCTGGTTCTGAATTCAATAATAAACTCATGAAAGACTTAATGACATTATATAAAATAGACATTCACATAGGCACCCCTAACAATCCAAACTCAATGGGATTAATAGAACGATTCCATTCCACAATTTTAGAAATATATAGACTTGCGAAATATGAACATAAATTCACAGATGCTACATCAGTGATGACTTATGCTATAATGGCTTACAATCAAACAATCCATTCAGTAACAGGTCTCACTCCGTTTGAAGTAGTATTTGGTCACACGGAAAATAACAATCAATTTAATTTAAATTTTGATAAAGAATATACTCAACAACTAGTTAGGGATCATGCAAAAAGAACTCACTACTTATACAAATACTTAACCGATAAAATAGGAACTAGGAAAGAAAAAGTTCAACAAAGTAGAGTAGGAGAAACTAATTTTGATTTAAATGAAGGTGATAATGTTTTTATTAAAGGCATAAATCGACGTAGAAGCAAGGATAAGCCCAGGTATGAAAAAGCAAAAGTTAAGGGTAAAATAAAAAGAAATGTAGTATTGGTAGAAACTAGCACAAAAGATAAAAATGTTCCAATAAAAGACATAAAACGTCCCCCACAGGTTCGTCCTGCTAGTGACCCAAGCAGTAACGATCCGGGCCCTTCAACTTCAAAAGGTTGAGAAGAATCCAGGCGTTCTCCCTCTTAGAGAAGGAACCGCTATGATTACGTATGATAAGTGGATAGTAATTAAGACATTAGATATTAAACTTATTAAGGAAGAATTAGAATTTAATATGCATAGGTATATAGAACTAAATAGAAAAGTAGAATTACAGTTAAATACCAGTAGCTCTTCGTTAATATACTTCAATGATGTTAAGCTTCAAGTTAATTATATGTTAAATATCACATTAAACAAATATTCAGAAATTGTACCAATTAACAGACAGAAAAGAGGACTCATTAATCCTTTGGGATCTCTAGTTAAAATGATAACAGGAAATTTGGATTACGATGATGCTATTAAATATGACAACTTAATAAAAAATGTAAAATCTCGTGAACATTCTCTGGAAAAGAAAACTACTGTTATATCCGAAATGATAAGACTTGTTGCAAACTCTACTATAAATATTACAAACAATCTCGAACAATTAAGTGATGCAATTAATAAAATTAATAAAAATATTAAAGACATTTCAATTATTTCACATGTTAACCAAATAACACATATCTATAATTCCTTCTTACATAATTTTCAAATAATTTACACAAAATTGACCGAGATTGAAAACATTTTAGCATTCAGTAGAATGGGCGTATTACATCAATCTATAATTAATAGTAATGAACTCATTAATGTACTTAGAATCATAGAGAAAACAGATAAGCTGATATTTAAAGTAATTCCTGAAAATATTGTAAGAATTGAACAGTCCATGACATTGAAATCGTATTTTAAGAACAATGTTATTACTTTAGTATTAGAAATACCCTTAGTTAAGAAAGAAACTTATTTTTATTATAAAATTGTACCCTTACCTATCACCCAACCTGAAACAAACCTTACCTTAATAATATTACCCAAGTATCCTTACCTTATTGCGAAGGGGTTGAAAGCGAAATCGCTGTCGACACCATGTAAGAATATAGAAGAAGAAATATACCTCTGTGATGAGCTGCAGACCATGGTACCTGTTGAAGACACTTGTATCCTGGACCTGATGAAATATTCTCACAACGTCTCTTGCAAACAAATTCCAATAGAATTCGAAGAAATTAAAGTGGAACTTTTACAGATTAACCGATGGATAATCTACTCTAAATCACCTGTTGATCTGGTTAGAACCTGTGATAATGAAATTTTACATTACACTCTCATAAATACTTACTTATTAACCATTGAAGATAAATGCCAATGTAACATTGCAAATCACAATTTAAGAATACATAGCAGTAACGGTGAGAAGCTTATATCTCAAAAGCTGCCGCTAGTAAATTTACCTGAAAATTTGAAGATCAGTATCCAGAGCAACATTAATCCTGTTAAGCTGAATGGGGTTGATTTAACCAATTTAAAAGTATTATCATACGCCCTACAAAACAGTGAAAATCAAAGTGATAGTGTAGTGAAAACCAATAGTGTCAGTTTAGGGACAATAATTCTATATGTAATGTTAATTTTAAGTCTTATATCCTTTCTGGCATACAAAAAGATAAAAACATGTATAATATTTCAAGGCCGAAACCATCCTCCGAAAAATTGTTCTTCAGATGATTTCGAGCTTAAGGAGGGAAAAGTTACAATGTCACACAGATACCCAAATAGCACTGTAAGCGTTAATGCAATCAATGCTTAGTCTTATGATTCCATTGTGTTCCACGAATCAAAGTTATCATGTAAGGGGTTTTAGCTGTAAGATTATAATTATATTAAAGGGAGTCTAATATCGACCACCATAGTGATAGGGTCTAACATCGACCAACTTAGAATAAGAGTCTCATATCGACTATAAGTTAAGAATATTAAGTGTAATTTACTTAATAAAGTTTTCCTTTTTAAAAAAACCTTTGATAACCGTCGCGATTTGACTACGTACTAACACTAAAAACATGCGATCGACTTATGGAACTGGAAGAGGCGCTCAAGAACATTAAATGGAACATTCTAGGCCTTAGCGAAGTCAGAAGACTAGGAACAGAAATCACTGAACATGACGACTACATTCTATATTCTATTGGAGAGACAAAAGGACACTACGGAGTAGGCTTCATGGTCAGAAAGGAACTCAAGAACAGCATACTAGAATTCACAGGCATCTCAGAAAGAATAGCAATCCTAAAAATAAAGATAACAGGCTACAGAGAACACTGGACCTTGATACAAGTGTATGCACCAACAGAACAAGCAGAAGAAGCCACAAAAGACTCATTCTATCATCAACTATCCAAAACAATAGATGTAACAGAAAAAAACTTAATAATTATGGGAGACTTCAATGGGAAAATTGGCAAGCAAAGATCAGGAGAAGAAAATATCATCGGCGAATACACCATAGGAAAGAGAAATAATAACGGAGAACGACTAGTAAATCTGAGTCACGAAAACAACCTGGCTATCCTCAACACATTCTTTAAGAAAAAACCAAGCAAAAAATGGACCTGGAAGTCACCAGACGGTAGCTACCATAACGAAATCGATTTCATAACAAGCAATCAACCCAAAGCTTTCAAAGACGTAAAGGTAATCAACCAGTTCAACTTCTACACCAACCACCGAATGGTCAGAGCAACCTTACACTCCAAAAACCAGGTTAAATCTAGGCAACGCTACAAACAAGTGCTACCTTCTGAGGAATACACCCTTACTACCAAATTAGACGCAAACCATCTGCTAGAATCGCCGAACGCAATGCAGGAAAGACACAATAAAGAAATAAACAGAATGTATCAAGCTAAAAAACCAAAACAACAGACGAAGGAAATATTAAGCACACAGACCAAACAACTAATTTCGGAAAGAAAAGAATTATTCAAGAACAAAAAGGATAAAGACATATTAAAAGAAATAACAAGGATCAGCAAAGAAATTAACAAGAGTATAAAAAAGGATAAAGCAAAAAAAACAATGGACTGCATAATAAATCATATTACTAAAACAGGAGGAATAAGGAAAGCCCTAAAAGAACTACAACCACCTAAACAATGGATACCAAGACTCAAAAAACAGGACAAAAACTTAGTTACAAATAGAAAAACAATACTAGATACTGCAACATCCTTCTTTAAAGAACTGTACTCATGTAACAACAATTCCGAAACATATGCCAACCCTGACCCAGAACACGAAGATCCTATCCCACCTGTTTTAGAAAGGGAAGTCGAATATGCAATCCTGACACAGAAAAATGAAAAATCCCCTGGCCCCGACAACATAACAAATGAGACAATCAAAATTGCACTTCCGGACACACTAACAACATTAACAAACCTATTCAATGAAATATTAGATACTGAATACATACCTACACAATGGACACAAAGCACAATAATCCTAATCCACAAGAAAGGAGACAAAGAAGACCTTAGCAACTATCGTCCTATCAGTCTTATGTCCAACGTGTATAAAGTCTTTGCAAAAATCATTCTCAACCGCTTCACCAAACAACTTGACGAACAACAACCTATCGAGCAAGCCGGATTTCGGTCTGGATTCTCCACAATAGACCACATGCACACCTTGAAGCAAATTGTCGAAAAGTGCCAGGAATATGGATATCCCCTGTATCTGGCTTTTGTCGACTACAGCAAAGCTTTCGACTCTTTGGAGCACCCATGCATTTGGAGAGCGCTAAAAAACCAAGGCATTGAAGGGAAATACATTAGACTCATCGGAAATGTCTACAGCCAGTGCTCGGCCAGGGTGAAGCTGGAGATGCTGGGAGAATCATTCCCACTCAAAAAAGGAGTCAGACAGGGAGACCCTCTTTCGCCTAAGCTCTTTACTAGTGTGTTGGAAGAAGTCTTCAGAAACCTATATTGGGAAGATTGCGGTATAAACATAGATGGAGAAAGGATCAACCATTTGAGATTTGCAGATGACATTGTGCTCATAACTGACAACCCGGGAACACTACAAACTATGATCGAAGAACTGGCAACCAAAAGCAAAGAAGTGGGTTTAACAATGAACAAATCAAAAACAAAAGCCATGACAAACAGAACACCAGATACTATTATCCTAGAGAACGAAAACCTAGAATATGTGACAACCTACATATACTTGGGACAACTCATCTCCATGACAGAACAAGCCCATCAGGAAATAGAGAGAAGAACCTCAAATGCCTGGAAAAGATTCTGGTCATTAAAACACATCCTAAAGAATAAAGATTACCCACTTAGGATCAAAAGGAGCATCTTCAACACCTGTATCTTACCTATCCTAACGTACGGCTGCGAAACTTGGACCACTAAGCAAGTCACAAGTCAAAAGCTTGTGACTTGCCAGAGAAGTATGGAAAGGAGCATACTAGGGTACACACGGAATGATAGGAAAAGAGCTGTAGATCTCCGAAGGATCACCAACTGGGAAGATGCAATGACCAGAGCCAAAAGGCTTAAATGGAGATGGACAGGACACCTGCTCAGAGGCCAGAGAGCAAAATGGTCGAAAAAAGTCACCCAATGGACACCTCGCTACAACACCAAGCGAAAGAGAGGAAGACCATGTGCCCGGTGGGCTGACGACTTTAAAAAAGCCACCGGTGCCACTAAGCTCTGTGGCAAAGACTTGCCAGGGATAGGAAGGAATGGAAACAGTTGGAGGAGGTCTTTGTGCCACAAAGGCAAGCTATACAAGAGGACAGCTGTGCTTGTTAAACTTTTTTTATTTTTTTATATACATTTATATTTTGTTCTCTTGTATTAGTTAAAAATAAAGGCTTTGAATCTTGAATCTTGATTTCAGAACTATGGTTGAATAATCTTATTGAATTGAATGACTTTATTTACCATGTACATACAACAATTGTACACTTTGCAACTCACCATTAATTTTTTTACAGTTGATTTTTGTCTTAAGTTTTTTTAGTCCAATTTATTTCAAAACTTATCACAGTTCCATAAAATTATTGTAGCTTTTTCTATGAAAAGTTCTCTAAAAACATATTTCTGACATATACGTTAGACACATATATATGATCTAACGTGGCAACTTTGGGGCATTGCATAAAAAGTAACTAGAATTTGGCTTCGTCAAACTTTGTCAAAATTTTGATAGATTAGTATTAGCAAATATAAAAAAATGTAAGTACCTGAGGTAGAAGCTTTTCTTGATTCTTATGAATTCCCCAAATTGATATAACATTGGGTGGAAGTGGTTGATTGTTCGTCCATATAGGATGAATATTTAAAAAAAGCATATCTATATTGTTATTCAGTTCTTTATACGAAGGTACGTTACTACCAAAGTATTTACTAAGTGCTTCATGCTCACTCGTTTCACTCATATGCCAATGATATGTAATCCAATAATGCACGTACAATTCGTATAACTTTTCCCAAAACGTCAGATTGAAAACCCTCTGGCGCATAATTATTGGGAATAAAACTGGATGTGTAAGCGCACCAATAACTTCGTCATTTCCTAACATGAAGCCAAATGAACTTATCTGGATAACAGGTACTTTAAATTTGTGAGAATACATTAATGCTGGACGTACACATGCCTCGATTATTAGCAAATCAAATTTACTATCACCGTTAAGCAAAGCTTGTATTTCTTCCGTATTGACTTGTAATTCGAGGATTTCCTTTAGAAATTCTTCCATATTCTTGACTATTTTAAAAACACCGGTTTTTTTACCAAATCCTGTATCACGTTCTTCGAGTCCATCTCTCCAAGCATGGTATGAAATATCATGGACATCCATTTCAGTTAAGTTTTTTGGTCTATTTTCCTCAGTAAATACTGGGTCTGCTGTGATGACTATAACTTCGTGACCCCTTCGTGCTAATTCTTGTGTAAGAGGTCGAAATACTACTTGATGACTTATTGATGGTGTGGGAAAAACCGCCAAAATTCTTGCTGCATTTATTTGAGAAAATAAAAATATAATACTTAATAAAACTGTTGACTTAATCATCGTATACAAAGCTACCAGTTAGAAAATTGCACAATATACTGACTGATATTATAAATGTACACTTTAAATAGGATTGTACTTAAGATATAAGTTATATATGTCCGTACATATTATCATACAGACTACTTTAAATAAGGTTTATGTTGCAGGCAAATCTCGTCAGTGTTACGTAGTCTTAACTATAAAATCGGTCGCTATCAAACAGAAACGCGTCAAAGATACGACTGTTGTTATTTTGAAATAAGAATATCGATAAACAATACCTTGTTATCTATGTCGAGTTATTATTATCAAACAGACAAATAAATCTGAAGCATTTACCAAAACGGTTGTACTACCACTGGATATACATAATATACGTATCCTCTTATTTGACAATCCAAAGTATATTTTGACA
This sequence comes from Pieris napi, assembly GCF_905475465.1. Taxonomy (NCBI): domain Eukaryota; kingdom Metazoa; phylum Arthropoda; class Insecta; order Lepidoptera; family Pieridae; genus Pieris; species Pieris napi. Next base: position 9,291,308 of record NC_062252.1, read on the forward strand.
ATAAAAGTTTTATTTTAATTGAACAAATATACAATTTTTACAATTTTCTTTACCTACATAGTAGTACCTCAGTATGTTTTTTTATATTTTTCGCAAGAAATTGGCCCACCTCCCTTCGAGAACTTGAGCCATCTGGTCTTTTGCCAAAGCTATCCAAGGGAATTCCTGTCAGCTCTCTATTCCATCACTGCACAGGGAGGATGACACACAAGCCGATACCGCGAAGGAGAAAGCGTCGCTTCTAGGCTGTCTCTTTGCGTCGAACTCCACTTTTGATGACCAAGGGAAGGAACCACCGACATAAGTGCGGTGTGATACTATGCCTGAAGTAATATTCCGGCAACGTGCCATCCGCAAAGCTTTATCCTCCTTGGACATCCATAAGTCAAGCTGGCCTGATGGCATCCCCCCAATTGTGCTCCGTACTTTTGCGCCTGAGTTGGCTCCGGTCCTAACGCACCTTTTCCGGTACCTACACTTGATCGGCACTGTTCCAAGTCCTGGAAGACCGCTTCGATCACTGAAGTATTTCTGAACCAATTCAACTTAGGGTCCTTCAAGAAAAGAGCGTACCAATTCTTAAAAGACTGGCAGCGCGCTTGTGAGCCTACTGGCAGTGCGAGTGTCCATGAGCCGCGGTATCACTTAACATCAGATGAGCGTCCTGCCAGTCTGCCTTTCCTCTAACATAAAACAAAATAATTATCACTGAATAAATTCAAAGTTCTCGTTAAACGTAAATTAATAAACAAAGATTTTTATAAATTTGAAGAATATTTAAATGATCCTAATCCTTGGGATTGATTTGCTCCAGTTCAAATAATTTCTATGACTTAAAACTTAGCGATTAAAAAGAGTGGCGGAGAGTTTCTCGCCATTTCTTCTTGCGCGGTCTACACCCTCGACTTGCGAACTGGAAAATGTTAATTTAGAATCAAAGTGTTGCCACCGCAAAATCTTCCAAGTCGAGGGGTTAAGTTTGCGGACAAGGTCTGCTTGGACAAGGTACAACCTTGACGATTTGTGCATATTAATATAAGTTATAATAATTTATTATTTTTACAGCTATTCACGATCGAAAAACATTGCGATAGTTCTATCGCTGATGTAAGTATTTGCCCAGCTGTGATTTTGTGTGCCCAGTTGTGTCTTATTCTGAAAACATGTTGTTGTATTGTTTAATGATACAGGTCTAAATGAAATAGAGAAAACGTATGTACCTACTAAAGTTTTATAGGAGACATAAATATATAGTTGCTTATTATTATGCAGAGACCAACTTACGCTTATGCTTTCGGTTCGTAAATAACCTTAGTGAAAATTACGCTAGGGTAAGTACAAATCTATCTATCTCTTGTCAAACTATCAAATCACACTCACAAATCTATCTAGTATCTATCTCGTAATATTCAGTCTAGGACATATTCGCTGTGAACGCTCGAAGATAATACTTAAGCCTTTTGACGTTATCCCGATAGCCTGAATAAGTAAAGTGTATGTTTAAAACTGACTTATATTATTAAAAAAGGAGAACATAACAGAATAAATATACTATGGAGCCATCGGTCATATGTTGTATGTTCGTATATCGTACTATCAACAGACAACAACACTTCGTCTGTCGAAGACGAAGAAAAGATCGGGGCGGTTGCGTGCTGTTTGAACTACAAAGGATGTTAATTCTGTTAAAGCCAGAATTCGTCAAAAGCCCATTAGGAAGCAAAAAAATCTTTTGGCGAGAAATGAAGATTCCCACTAGGACTCTGTCGCGTATTATATTACAAGATCTAGTGCTTATCCTCAATAAATATACAGGACATGCCCTAAATCAATCTTTACAATTAAACGGAGTGTATCGATCGAAACGCCTTCTGTCGCGATACGCAGGTGAAAAGCACAGAAATATCCTCTTTATCGATGAAATTATTTTCACGATTGCAGAACACTACAATAAGAAAAATAATGTGTACGCTCACAGTTCTAAAGTGGACCACACCATCCTCTTACATAAGCTCCAACTACTAGGGATACGTGTTCATATAAGTTCAGGAGTTCCTCAGGGATCTACATTCGGTCCAATGTTATACAATGCACATCTTTATGACATTAATAGTAGCATTAAAGATTCTAATTACCTTATGTTCGCTGATGATAAAAAGATATACTTAAAAATAAACAAAGAAGGAGACTGTCACAAAATCCAGTCTGCAGAAGTGAAAACTTGAATATTAACGTTGTGCATTTTTGATATTTTGGAATGGTTTGGGAATAATTTTGCACGAATTGCTTTAATTATCAGTATAAAAGAACGTTAATTTATGTGGTAGAATACAATATTGATTTATTGCGCTATCGTACACAAACATGACAATTTATATTACATTAAATACGCTGCGACAGCTGTCTACTCTCGATCCGTCGTCAGTCTGACCAAATCGTTAATAATAAAACTTTAGACGTTTCGCAAAATTAAACCTTTATGTATTGACTTAAGGTCCAATTCCACATGCATTAATGAATCTGAGGAAAGAGACAAATGAATTAAAACCGTGCCTATATAGCATGAAGGTTCATAATCCTTTAAAAAACATCCGTCTTACGAATTTGTCCTGACGCGAGTGTAACATTTTTTACCCATTCCAAAAAAGTGTACAACGCCGCTAAAGAAGTTTTCACTTCAAAAATTGAAAAGATCCAAAAAGACTATAAATTTTATCTCCTATAAGACCTAAGTATATATATAATAAGTTTAATAAATATAAACGCGTGTGAACATTTTAAAATAAATACTAATTAGACTCGACGAAAACAATATGATTTATAGCTTCTCCATGACATCATCTCAAATTAAAAAAAATTGCCCTTCCTTGCTCCAGCCTACCAGACTCGTAATCGTGCTTTGTTTCATGTTCCTCACATCAACACTAACTACGCAAAAAATTAAGTTTTGTATCACGCAGCCCTGACATACAACGACCAATATTTAAGCCTTGACTTGTTTAAGCTATCGCGGAATATGCTTAAAAGAAGTATTAAGAATATCCATAGCGCAAAATCACCTGCATCATGAACATACCCCACACACACCTTCACGTTCATACCCTCACTTTTACACAATCACACAACACAGCCAAATTAGGTACCACTTAGTTAAATTTATTGAAATTTTTTATTTGTTTGTTTCCTTTTGTACATTTTTGAAACTTTTTGTAGTTAAATGTATTATGTATTCCATCTCTGGCTATATTTTCAGTATAACTGTTTGTTATTATATATAATTTATGTTAGCTGTAGGATTACGAAATAAATAAACTGTTCAAGTGGTTGGAAAGGTACAACGTGGATCCTGCGTCAGTAATGGTTTCGTGGGGCGTGTCTTATCTAGGAGACACGAAACTACATTTTTGTGAAAAGGAAGTAAAAACTTCAGCCAAAGTGTCTTGGATCATGTTGTGAAACCTATCAGCAATACAGCAATACAGATGAGACGTATGTCTTTGTGGGTGATTTAATTTACAATCCAACATTTGAGATTTCAATTAATTATTTTGCATAAAATACCAATATTTCATAAATTCTCTTTTTTCTGTATTGTAATTCGCCCTTCTCACTCTCTCTCAATTGGTCTCAATCACTCCCTATTCTTCATCAAAAACGCTGCACATCTTCGTGACGTTCCTTAAATATTTACCCTCATGCGCCTAAAGAAGTTTCACTTCAATAATAAATATTAACTGTTCTTATTATTATGACACATGCCTGTCTATTTTAATATGTCTGATACTGCGGTGTATATAACTATATAATGATTAATTTATGAATGATTGAATGAACCACCTTCATAATTACCCGTCGAAGCCACCGAATTATCAGCAGCAACACTTTTGCGCGTATTTTTTTTTCTGCTTCTCAATTCTCCAAGATGTGAACCCAGGACTTACATAAAAATATAACGGACTGCACTAAGAGACTGTCATTATTATCTATAAGCATTGATGTTTTTCAGGAAAAAACACGATGCAAGTGCGTGCGTTAATCGTTACAAGGGACATTATTAGGGACAAGCAGGGATCGCTTATGTTCAGAAAACAGTTTTAATATTGAAAGTGTATTTAACACGTACAATTTACAAATATTTAACATGTACACGTACAAACACCCATTAATGTTACGGAAATTGTATAGAATTTGCATACTGTTGTGTTTTATGTATGATGATAACACACTTGTTATAACATTTCCCTTTATATATAAGCTCAACAACATGCTTAAATAATACAAGAAAATATTGTCAGCAATTGTACACACATCGAATAATTTAGAGCATAAATATTAAACTAAGCAAGGAAAAAAATCCAGGCAAACAGTAAAAACTAACAATAAATAGAAACTTAAACCTCAACACTTATTAAACAAAATTACGGTAAGTAGATTATTGGCAAATATATAAAAATGTAAGAGCGAGGCTTCTTCACGGGAGCATTAAAAGTAACAGATAAGCGAGCTGTAGGTACGTATAAAAGACTTTTATTTTAGTTCTCTTGGAATACAAAGAAAGGACAATTCATATACCTAGATCTAATAACTAATAACAGAGCTGTTTGCTATGTTATGTTTGATATATTTAGTTATAACATTATATAACTTTAATATTCTAAATGTCAAGCGCTCAGACAGCTGAACCAAATTTAACTAATATAGGACTTATATACCATAATTCTCTATATTGTGTATACACTATGCTTATATAAGATATTATGTTATAAAATATCTCAGTAGCATTGTGATTATTTCATTTAATCCAATAAAACGTATTATAGAAACAACGGAATTATATTTTAATTAAACGTAATTATATTTTGCAACTTTAACCATCTTGGAAACTACAACTTTTCGCATACAGATACAACGATCCTATAATAATACTAAAACTAATAACGATAGTCATAAATAATTTAAGTATAAATTCTATTTCATAATATTGGACCCAGGACATATTTGCACCGGCCACTCGGAGGTGTTTCGCCCCACCATGTCTTAAAACGTATTCTGTCCACCAAACTGCTCGGTCTAAGGCACTCACGGGCTGATCAGCCATGATATGTCGAAGTCTGATAATGTTCTCTTTAAAACTGTAACAAAAGTATGAAAGTTAAACATTGAATATAATATTTGTATCTTATTGAAGTGATAACTTCTTATGGGAGGGTAAACCGCTTCGTTACATAACGCATAACGGCGCCATTCTGGCTCTCTTTCTCTCACGCATACGGTAGTGGTAGGCAGGTTACTCCTCTCTCACTCTAACCCGCATCGCTAGCCTTATTTCGGACAGGCGCTTTCCTCTCTCTCTTTACTCAGTGTTTAGGGTGCGTTAGACTGTCTAAAACTTTTGGTAAAGAAACCAAAATATTTAAACTGAATCGGGACTTCCGGCATACATTTATATTCTTCTTATGTATATTCTTATTATTTATATTTCTGTAAAACTAGAGAATATTGTAAATATATTTAGATTAATTACCTTGGATCATTTATTACGGTTTTAATTGCTGCACTAAAAACACCTTCAGTTATTGTTTCCATATCAAGTCGAATACCGATTCTGTGTTTCTCATATTTCTCAACATTGTACCATTGATCACTATGCATAGGTATACCTATGAGCGGTACTCCAGCAGTAATTGCTTCATCTGTTGATTGGAGACCGCCTTGAGTGATGAATAGTTTAACATTTTTATGTCCTAAAAATGTAAATGATTAATACAATGTACACATGTTATACAATACATGCAAACAAATCTAATGCATAATAATAAATGCAAAATATGTCTATAAATGTATTACTTTTAATTTTAAAGATTTAAACTATATTAAAAAAAAAAAATTATTTACGAAAAACTCTGTATCGTGAACACTTGCTAAACCATGCAAACAAAACTTCGAATATAATATAAAAAAATAACTTGTAAAATTGGAATTGAAAAAGAGATCTCTCTGACTTTCATGAAAATATACTGACTCAATAGATCTAATTGTGGAAGCCATTTAGATATTTGAATATTAGTTGATTTTCCTGGCATTTCATCTACTTCCCACTTCCACAGAACATCATAGGGAAGTGTGGAAAACACTCTGATTAATTTTTGTATAAATTCTTGTGGTAAAGCAGTCGAAGGAGAATTACTTCCAAAGCTAATATAAATCACGCCGTGTTTCGAAGAGTCCAGATATGTCTCAAGATCCTTAAAAAAACCATTTCTATATGAATATTTATTAAAATTGGAAAGTAAAATTATATGAGGGCAATGACACCCTATCTCTAAATGGGCATGTTTTATCATGGAATAAGTGTTACAAATGTTTAATTCAATACTATTTTCTTTAGGCATTTCATTTACGCAATTCTTTTTTAATGATATCACTTTTGTATCAAAAATATTGAAGTCCTGAATTCTAGGAAATATTATAAAAAATATTTTTTTAGATTTAAAAAATTAATTGGATTTTTTAAAATTAGATTAGTCGTACTTCGCTATCCAGCGACGAAAGATATCCTTTTCTATTTAAAGTGAGGCATAATTGAATTATATATAAAAAACTTACTTTTGGCAATAGCTTCTCAGGCTTTTTGTGAATACCCCAAATAGATATAACATTTGGTGGCAAAGGTTGATTTTCAATCCACATACTGTGAATATTCAGAAATAACATATGAACATTATTATTCAACTCACAATATTTTGGTAAATCCGGACCCAAAACTTCTCGAAAAGTATTCATGTCTTCATTTTCTTTCTTTAACCATATTATTTTAAGACTCCAATGTTTGTAGAATTCATCTAGTTTCTCCCAAAACGTTAGATTATATAATCTCTGCTGAAGTGTTAAAGGATATAAAATCGGATGCGTATGAGTTCCAAGAGTCTCATCATTTCCCATCATCATTCCAAAGGAGCTTACTAAAATCACTGGCACCTTAAATATATAGGAGTATACTAAAGTCTGCCTTGTCCACGCTTCTACCAAGAGAATATCAAATTGCGTAGGATCCTTCATCAATTCTTGAATTTTTTCATGTTTCAAGTGAATTACAGTTAGTTTACGTATTATATTCCTAACTGCCTCCATCTGAGGTAATATAGTTTTTTTTTTTCCAAACTCTTGCTTATACACAAAGTTGTCTCTCCATAATTCATACGAAATATCATGAACATCTATTTCCGTTAAATTTGCAGGTGTTCCATTTTTGAAAACTGGGTCCGTTGTCACTATCGTAACCTGATGGCCACGCTTAGCTAGCTCCTGTGTAAGGGGCCGAAATACAACCTGGTGGCTGACAGATGGCGTCGGGAAAATAGCTAATATTTTTGCCGATTCACTTACAGTTATTATACAAAAAGAAAAAACAAGGACTGGACTGAACATTACGACAGTTGTATTTAAAATGAAATTTTCATTTTAACACAGCATAGTCACAGCAAGTATATTTCCGCGTCGTATACGTCATAATTGCCAAATACAGCTACAACTATTATAGTCCATTGAAATGTTACAATTTGAAGTCCAAACTGAATATTGGAAATGGAAAATGTAGTGATGGTCACTACATGCTTAAACCGAAGTTTGTGTGGTTGGAGCCCTAGTCCCCCGGCCGCCATCTTGGAAAAAGGGGTGAAAACACGTTTTTGGCTATATCTCCTAAACTATCCTAATCGATTAATGAAATTCAGCAATATTAATGAGGTAAAATTACTCCCTTGTTATGATTATAAAAGTCAGATACATAATAAAGCAAAATTATAACTAGTTTATTCGCTTATGACCACGGATTAAAAAGAATATGAAATAAAAAATTTAAAACCGTTTTTTATTTTAATAGTATCTGGTATATTTGCTATTGATTGAAAATCTACAATAAGAAAATATTAATAGTACATTTGGTTAATTATTAGTGATGGTCATAATATTATGTTAAAACGTGATCGGGCGAGCAACCTAATATATCTACACCTAAAAAGCAATTGCAACAATTTGTTAGTAGGCATTAATAATGTTATTAAACATTTTAAAGAAATAATAGACAATAAAACGTTAAAAAAAATTGTTTTTTATCTTATGTAATCTTGACTTTATGTGAATTACGTAAAAAGATAATGGACTGCGCTAAGAGACTGTCATTATTATCGAAAAGCATTGATCTCTTTCAGGAAAAAACACGATGCAAGTGCGTCTGTTAACCATTGCAAGGGACATTATTAGGGACAAGCAGGGATCGCTTATGTTCAGGAAACAGTTTGAATATTAAAAGTGTATTTAACACGTACAAGTATAATTTGTGTTTATATTTTTTACACAACAAACACCTATTAATGTTACGGAAATTGTATAGAATTTGCATACTATTGTGTTTTATGTATGACGATTACACACTTGTTATAACATTTCCATTAATATATAAGGTCAACAACATGCGTAAATAATACAAGAAAATATGGTCAGCAATTGTACACACATCGATTAAATTAGAACATAGAAATTAAACGGAGCAAGGAAAAATACAGGCAAAAAGTAAAAACTAACAATAACAACCTCATCACTTATTAAACAAAATTACGGTAAGTAGATTGTTGGCAAATATATCAAAATGTAAGAGCGAGGCTTCTTCACGGGAGCATTAAAAGTAGCAGATAAGCGAGCTGTAGGTACGTATAAAAGACTTTTATTCTAGTTCTCTTGGATTACAAAGAAAGGACAATTTATATACCTAGATCTTATAACTAATAACATAGCAAACAGCTCTGTTATTAGTTATAACTGACATTCTAAATGCCAAGCTCTCAAGACAGCTGAACCAAATTTAACTAATATAGATGGGGACTTATATGCCATCATTCTCTATACTGTGTATACACTATGCTGATATGAGATATTATGTAATAAAATATAAAAATATCTCAGTAGTATTGTGATTATTTAATCCAATAAAACATATAGAAACAACGTAATTATATTTTAATTAATATAGGTACGTAATTATTATACTATGCAACTTTAACCTTCTTGGAAAATACAACTTTTCGCATACACAGATACAACGATCCTATCATAATACCAAAACTAATTAAGATAATCATAAATAATTTAAGTATGAACTCTATTTCATAATATTGGACCCAGGACATATTTGCACCGGCCGCTCGGAGGTGTTTCGCCCCACCATGTCTTAAAACGTATTCCGTCCACCAAACTGCTCGGTCTAATGCACTCACAGGCTGATCAGCCATGATACTTCGAAGTCTTATAATGTTCTCTTTATAACTGTAACAAAAGTATGAAAGTTAAACAATGAATATATTAATTGTAACTTATTGAAGTGATAACTTCTTATGGGAGGGTAAACCGCTTCGTTACATAACGCATAACAGCGCCCGTCTGTCTAGCATCCTTTCTTTTTCTTTCTTTCTGTATGTAGGTTCCTCCTCTCTCACTCTAACCCGCATCGCTAGCTTTATTTTGGACAGACGCTTTTCTCTCTCTCTACTCAGTGTTTAGGATGCGTTAGACGTTAACTGTTAACAGTAAGCATATAACCATAAAATATCACCGATTTTGATAGTGATCATAAAAAGAAAGTGATTAGTATTGTCTTTTATTGACATAACTTTCACACATTTGACAATAAAACAATTTTTTTTTACCGGATTGAAGTTATGTATTTACAATTATTTTTCATGATTTATATTTATATGATATTTAGCTTCTGTAAAACTAGAGAATATTGTGAATATATTCAGATTATTTACGTACCTTGGATCATTTATTACGGTTTTAATTGCTGCACTAAAAACACCTTCAGTTATTGTTTCCATATCAAGTCGAATACCGATTCTGTGTCTCTCATATTTCTCAACATTGTACCATTGATCACTATGCATAGGTATACCTATGAGCGGTACTCCAGCAGTTATTGCTTCATCTGTTGATTGGAGACCGCCTTGACTGATAAATAGTTTAACATTTTTATGCCCTAAAAATGAAAATGATTAATACAATATACACATGTTATTCAATACATGCAAACTAATCTAATGCATAATAATAAATAATAATTGATGCAAAATATTTCATATTACTTTTAATTTTGAAGATTTAAACTAATATAAAAAATGTTGTATTTACGAAAAACTCTATATCGTTAACAACCATGCAATCAAAACATTAAATATAATATAAAAAATAACTTAAAATTGGAATTGAAAAAGAGATCTCTCTGACTTTAATGAAAATATACTGACTCAATAGGTCTGACTGTGGAAGCCATTTAGATATTTTAATATTAGTTGATTTTCCTGGCATTTCATCTGCTTCCCACTTCCACACAATATCATAGGGAAGTGTGGAAAACACTCTAATTAATTTTTGTATAAATTCTTGTGGTAAAGTAATCGAAGGAGAATTAGTTCCAAAGCTAATATAGATCACGCCACGTTTCGAAGAGTCCAGATATGTCTCAAGATCCTAAAAAGAACATTTCAATATGAATATTTATAAAAATTAGAAAAAAAAAATTATGTGAGTATTAATTATGTTTTATCATGGAATCAGTGTAACAACTTACAAATGTTTAATTCAATACTATTTTCTTTAGGCATATCATTTAGGTAAACTTTTGTATAAAACTATTGCATTTGATTTGTATAATAATTAACAATTACATTTAGATCAGTCCTGAATTGTAGGATATATTCTATAAATATTATAAAAAATATTTTTTAACATTTACAAAATGTATTCTTTAGGCGCGACTAGGGAGTAACTCGGATTTTTTACTGACAGAAGTAACACTTACTATAGTCTGTGTAGTTTCCGCTTTTTAAAAATAACAACAATAGCGCGTTTTATAAGTCCGTCAGCGCCATCTAGTGGTGCATTATTTGAACTGATTTAAGTCAGTCTCTTGGTAGTACATATTTATTAAGGATAGCATTCACTCGTTTTATTTGATACTGATTCTTTTAATTATGTTATTATTCGTATAATTATATTTAAAATGAAAACCCATACTAGTAACATGTGACCAAATTTGAATTCCACTAAATAGGGAAGGTCTATCCATCCATACTAGCTTGCTTTTCTTTTGTTATACATACGGCCAGTTTTTTCGCTTAATTTCGTATTTTACCATTTTGGAAGAAGTAAATAATACCAAATTAATTATCCTATAAATCTAGTCTATTTTATAAAACAATTACAAAGTTGTATAAGAGAATAGCAAAGTGAATAAAAAAAAATCAACAGTTTTAAAAAAAATATTTTAAATAGCAAAGTTTTATGAAAATTTCTTAATATACTTATTGATTTTTTACTTTTAAAATAAGTAATTTTTCTGACGATTGCGACATTCTATAATATTCAATAACAAGGTTATTTTGACATGTACTGATCTAACCTTCGTATTTGAATAATCTTTGTAAAGCACATGAATAATAAATATAATTAAATTATAATATGATATTTATTATTTAAGCTGTTAATATTTTATCATTTCAGTTTTCAGTGATATATGCCGTGAACGCCAAAGAAGTTTTACTACAATCACGCGTAAAGGTTACACGCACACACTTTTTTTAATATTTATATTAGTCGTACTTCCTTATCCAGCGACAGAAGATATCCTTTTCTATTTAAAGTGAGTCGTAATAGAATCATATAAAAACTTACTTTTGGCAATGGTTTCTCAGGCTTTTTGTGAATACCGTAAATAGATATAACATTTTCTGGCAAGGGTTGATTTTCAATCCACGTAGTGTGAATATTCAGAAATAACATATGAACATTATTTTTCAGTTCACAATATTCAGGCAAATCCGGACCCAAAACTTCTCGAAAAGTATTAATTTCTTCATTTTCTTTCTTATACCATAGCATACTATAACGCCAATATTTGTAGAATTCGTCTAGTTTCTCCCAAAACGTTAGATTATATAATCTCTGCTGAAGTGCTAAAGGATATAATATCGGATGCGATTGAGTTCCAAGAGTCTCATCATTTCCGGTCATCATTCCAAATGAGCTTATTAAAATCACTGGCACCTTAAATATATAGGAGTATACTAAAGCCTGCCTCGTCCACGCTTCTACCAAAAGAATATCAAATTGCGTAGGATCCTTCATCAATTCTTGAATTTTTTCATGTTTCAAGTGAATCACAAATAGTTTACGCAATATATTCCCAACTGCCTCCATATGAGGTAATAGAGTTTTTTTTTGTCCAAACTCTACCTTATACACAAAGTTGTCTCTCCATAATTTATACGAAATATCATGAACATCTATTTCCGTTAAATTTGCAGTTCCATTTTTAAAAACTGGGTCCGTTGTCAATACCGTAACCTGATGGCCATGCTTAGCTAGCTCCTGTGTAAGGGGCCGAAATACAACCTGGTGGCTCACAGATGGCGTCGGGAAAATAGCTAATATTTTTGCCGATTCACATACTGTTAATATACCCAAAGAAAAAACAAGGACTGGACTGAACATTACGACAGTTGTATTTCAAATGAAATTTAAATAATATCTTCTATCGAGTCACAGCAAGTATATTATTTCCATACGTCATATTTGCCAACTAAAACTACAACTATATTTACTACTCGAATATGTAAGTTCCAAGTTGGCAATGTTTGAACATCTCGAGCCTCTATGAGCTTATCTCGTATCTCGTGAGCTATGAGAGTTACCTTAAGGAAATGCATTACGCATATCCTCTCACTGCACGACTGCTTCGTGGTGGAGGGTTGGATGGGACACGCTACGGTGCACCTTGTTCGCGTCCTATCAGCCGATTCGAGCAGATCACGCGAATATTTTATTTAAGCCACGGTCCTCGAAACTTAATGATGTGGGATGGACCTTGGCACAGCTATTAATCACAAACATTTCGGCCCATTCGCTCTGCTTCGGTCTGGAGGAGGTCGGGTGTTATGAGTTCACTTGTGACTGCGCAAGCCAGTCTTAACAGAAGACAAACCGCCGCATACGAATCAGCCAAGAGTAATCATCTTTATCAGTTTACAAATAAAAAAATACTCAAATAAAACGTTTTACTAACTTTGTAGAAGTAACAGCCGTTGTACCTTGACGATTTTGTTCATATGTTAATATAAATTATAATAATTTAGTTAAATAAGTTATAATAATTTATTATTTTAACAGCTATTCACGATCTAAAATCATTGCGATAGTTCTATCGCTAATGTAAGTATTTGTCCAGCTGTGATTTTGTGTGCCCAGTTGTGTTTTATTCTGAAAACATGTTGTTTTATTAAAAAATACAGGTCTAAATGAAATAGAGAAAACTTATATAAGTATACCTACTAAAGTTTTAAAGGAGACAACAATATCTAGTTGCTTATTATTATGAATAAACCAACTTTAAGCTTAAGCTTTCGGTTCGTTAATAAGTGTCACCAAAAATAATACTACTAAATTTTTTTTGGTAAAACTTCATAACCTAAGTAAAAATTACGCTAGTTTAAGTACAAATCTATCAATCTCTAGTCAATCTATGAAAGCCCACACACAAATCTATCTAGTATCTATCTGGTAATATTTAGTCTAGGATATATTCGCTGCGAACGCTCGAAGATGCTACTTTTAGACTTTTGATGTTATCCCGATAGCCTGAATAAGTAGTGTCATTTTAAAACTGACTTATATTATTGAAAAAGTAGAAAATAACAGAATAAAATAAAATAAATCAGTGGCGCTACAACTTTTTAAGTTTGGGCCTCAGATTTGTCAATCTAATTGGCAAGTAGGTGAGCAGCCTCTTGTGCCTGACACAGGCAAGCCGGTTTCCGTACGATGTTTTCCTTCATAAAGAAAGTCTATTGGTGCAAGGCCTGAGATGCGAAACCACGACCTCAGGGATGAGAGTCGCACGCTGAAAGCACTAGCCCACATAACTATTATTATAAATAGTCGTGTATTATAACTAGTCTGGGCAAAAATACTGTAACATAAAAATAAAAAAAATTCACCTTTTTAATTATTTGAATTTAGAACACGTATTTAAAAACTTCTTTCGATTTTGCGCCATTTCAAATATTTTTAAAGTGAAACTTTTATTACATCGTCTCAAACTTTTTCGTCTGTGTGTCGCATGTCGCGTGACGGTCGGCCGCGGAGTAGGGATAAATGAAAGGCGCTCGTCATAGCAGCTAAGGCCAATATGGCGGCGCCTATAGTTCGCAGCAGCTGACCGTGTAGTGTATAGACTATTATTTAATATGTGTATATAATCTAAATAATTGTTATTAATATGTGTATACACAAAATAATTTTTAAATATTATGTATGTCGTACTCTCTAAGACACAGAGTTCAATAAAAACATTAGTTGGAGACTTTTATTATTTTCGCTTATCATTCCAATTTTCCAAGTATAAAATTAAGATTGATAAAGCGATTTTTATACCCTTAATGGAATATCATTTCAAAAAAAATTAGTTAAATGTCTATAATGTGAAAAAAGTTTCACTTTTACCGTGGTTTCATAAAACTTCACAATCCTTTTTTTTTAACGGATTGAAGTTAAAATCCGGTAAAAAAGTGTTTTCTTTAAATATAAGATGTTATAATATTCATAAAAGAACTGATGCTTTTACAAAATCTAAGAACCTTAAATATAAACAGGCGGGACGAGAAGGGAGGTAGAAGAACAAAAAATAAACTGAATTTTGGTAAATAATATTGCTTTAACGAATTAAAAACAATGTACCATTTTATTAGTGCTTTTAGGAAGTAGAATATATTAAAATAAATGCTGCATCATTGTTTAAAGAAAACAATGTTATATATTACTAGCTGCCCTGCGATTCTGTAACTCACTTCACGAACTCACACAGCGGTTTTTGCATCGGCGGTCGCTCTCAAATCAGTCGTGAAGCAGTCATTTTATGATTTGGCATTCTGATAAACAATAAACTACAAGCACCGCTGTGTGAGTTCGTGAAGTGAGTTACAGAATCGCAGGGCTGACCGGGCAAACGTCGTTTTGCCATATCATTTATAATAAAAAAATTGGGGTTGATCGTAGAGGGGTGAAAGTTAGGGGTTGTATGTATTTTTGTATCATAAAAAAATATAAATTAAAAATTTTGTCTAAAAAATAAAAAAAAAATTTAGGGGTGGACTACCCCTAACATTTAGGGGGATGAAAATAGATGTTGGCCGATTCTCATAGATACCGGATAAGCACAAAAAAATTCATCAAAATCGGTCAAGCCGTTTCGGAGGAGTATGGCAACGAAAACTGTGACACGAGAATTTTATATATTAGATTATAACGTTACGTTAATATATTAACTATAATTCTTAAAATATAATTTGAATTTACAATTTTCTTAACCTACAAAGTAATTATAATTTCTCAAAAAGAAAATTAAAACAAATTTAAAAATCCCTTAATAACTATAATCTATACCTATCATGGTTACTTCCACGTCATTTGCAAATAGCTATCATTTTTCCTATAAAACTGGCGGCAATGTATGGCACTTAATGATTGATCAATAACATATTCAAATATTTACTTAGCTGTGGCTAAGCGAGCTTTGGCGCCATTCGTGCGTTTTATACAAATTAAACATTCGACGCTAATTTATGACATATCTCAGTGTTGAAACACTCCTTAGTTACGTGTTTTATAACCCCTAATAAGCACTTTTAGTTGTAAGTGCTTAGAAATTAAATACACAATATTATGTTATGTTAATATCACTCATAGTTTTTATTTTTATACTTTAATTCACATAAGCTATATTTATATAACATAATAAGCTAAAACGTTAGACAACCCTTGGAAATAATATCATACCACGAACGAGATGTGTGATTAGCTGTGATGATGGCAGAAACAAGACGACGGAGTTAGAGAGTAATGGATAGAGAAAAAGTGAGTGAGGAATAGAAACGCAGAGAGAAGAATATAGGCATCACGCAGCTGCATGTATTAAACTTTATCGACGAATTTTTGTTACTTCAGCTTGTGGAATCGTTCAAGAATGTCGAGATGACGTTTTTTTGCAACTTTGCAGCCTTCTTCTTTCTTTACGTCACTTACAAATTGTCAGATTAGGGAAATATACATTTAGCATGTCATTAACTCACCCTACCTCAATCTGACGCACTCGAGAATTTCTGATACATTTTTTTACTAATCTTTATCCTTGACGGGTCTCAAGACGAGGTGCACTTCGTTGCTTCTCTCCTATATTCCCTATACCTACCGATAAAAAATTCGCGAATATTTTGTGACCTTTAACTTCGACGTTAACACCTATGAAAATGTAAAAGTTCGCAATGGCAATGCTGGACCAAGCAAAATATCGTAATAAAAATTTCCGCGGTCCGCGAGATGGGGGGTAATTACTTATTATTAACAATAACAATAAAAGGGCCTGGGACTAGTGCTAGACAGGCTACTTCTAATTAATTTGCGATATTTGTTTTAAAATAAGTATTGTTTGATGATTTGCTATTTTAAAAGAGTACCGAGAGTTTTTTACGCCGGCATTTTCTCTCGGCCTACACCCTCTTTGCGTTTTCCAATTACAGCACTAGAGCGCATTATGCGGCATAATACTCAACGTTGAATGTTCCAACTACAGCAACGCTTCGCACAATTGAGCACTCTCAAAACTATTGCTCTCGCGTGCTTCTCGCAATAAATACCAACACAGTGACAGGAAATTGACCAGTGTTTGTTCTTTAAGTTGGCATTTATCGAAATTTTCGTTACTAAATATTATTTATTGTTGAAAAATTTGTTTCGTCGTACCTAGATTTTGAAAATAATTAAAGTTATTTCAAACTGCTAAAAAAAATAAATATAAGTATGGATGAAGGTATAAATAGTTACTTTTTTTTATATTCCACATTTAATTCGGATCTGTAAACAAATTTATTTTACAGGATTATACTTTTGTAAACATTGCAATGGTTTTGAAAAAGTATATAAGTAATTTTTTTAGAAATCATTTAAAAAAAATTACTCTAAACGTAAATTATGTAAACTTCTTATATGAAACTAAATATTTTACTGTTAATTTAGCTTGTTAAAACCTTATATACTTTAAAGGTTTTCTCTTATTTCACTAAAAAAATGTTAATTATTTCATTAAATTATTTGATTATTAAAATAAGCGTAAAAAGTTTTCAACCAATTATTATTGTTAACCACATTATTTATACATTCATGAGGTTGCTAACTCTATTCAAAACATTTTTTTTTTCAACACTTAGTTAGCGCACTCTGCTGATGCATTTGAAAACTAATTCACGTTCCAATTAAGCTTCAGCATTATGCGGCATTGTGCGGCACTGAGTCGCATTATGTTCTGTAAACGCACTCTGTCTTCTTTGCCGATGAGTAGGGATGCCTACAAATTCAAATATACCTAATGACGTGGAATAAGTTATACATGTATCTTATGTTCCATAATAAATATTTTTTTATTTTTATTGTGTAATGTTGTGTTTCTGTGAGACTTATGTAATTTGTATGAATAACGTGTTGTATAATTTTGTTTTATTAAATTACCTAGGCATTGATTATATAGATATTTGTTTCTGAAAAATTTCATTGTTGTTAGTTTGTACTTTCACATTTGGTATCCATTGTGAGTGATCTTAAACTATTTTCAATCCTTTTTTAATTCCACTTTCTGATTTTTTAATATTGCTAGTCTTTTTTTATGGTTTCTTATTTATGCTTAGATTTTCCTACTGAAAATTCCTACTATTATTCGAATCCAATCTAATCAAATAATGGTAAACCTAATAATAACTCCTAATGGCAACTATTTGGGTGCAATTGTTTAAGAGCTTATCCATCCGAGCAAGTTGCCATGTATCCCGTTATAATTTTTTATAGGTATTTGTCAATAGAAGGTGATGATGTACTTTATCAAACGCTTATTGAAAATCAGTATTAATAATGTCGACCCCTATCATCGATCTGACAAGTAATCGGAGTATGCCGTCAAGGTTAATGTTGTTGATTTGTGAGTCATAAACTCGTGCTGATAAGGATTTTTTACTAGCTTAATTTTGTAAACACCGCATTTAAAAATTTTAGCAAAGTAGTTGATTATGCATATTTGTTTGTTGTTAAAGACCAATTGTCTTCCCCCAATTTGTGTATAGGTATTATGTAAAGAACTTTCCATTTCCCGGGAAAGGTTCCAGTAGAGCGATTTTTTAAACAAGGTATATGTGTGTTGTTAGCACATCGTAGCAATTTTCGACAAAGTGAAACGGAATACCATGATAGATGGACCCGGTCCTTTGCAAGTATCTAGTGATTTTAGAATATTGTTAACTTCCTCTTTACTAACTTGAACGTCACCAAGGCAATCTTCCTCTAAGGACTTCTCTCTAACGACCTCTTGGTTGGACTAGTTGGCACTTGGTAGTCAAGTTAGTAATATCAGGTATTGGCATACTATAGTCATAGACAAAATAATCAGCTAAACACCGTAACTCCATGCACTGCAATGACATGGTTGAAATTTTAAGCAGACTTAAGCTTTTCCTTCGTAAATAAACGTCGCCAAACCAGATAAACTACAACTAAAACGCCGAATATAATACTAAGCAAAAGTGAAGTTAGCTTAAGTACAAAATAAATCTCATAATATTCCGTCCACGGCAAATTAGCTGCAATTGATCGAAGATGCTTCGCCCCGCCATGTCTTATGACATATTCTGTCCACCAAGCGGCTCGATCCAATGCACTCTGTGGTTGATCGTGTAATAGATCATTAAATCTTCTGATGTTATCCCTATAGCTGAAATAAGATAAGTTTATTTTGAGAATTTATTTTTTGTTGCTTACTATAGGAGTTTATACAATGACTAATCAATGTTTGTAGGGCTGTCCATAAAATATTATCCTATTAGAAGATTCCAGGATCGTGACAGTGTCTATAAAGCTATTCTATTAATAAATGAGCACCAAACAGTTGGATTCTAACCATTTAATTGATGCACAATTCAAAGGAGTTATTTAAGCTGTACGACTGACATTACACAGTTGTATTTAATAAGATGACTATATTTTTTAATATTTATATAAACATACCTAGTATCATTTATAACAGTGCTAATAGCGTTATCAAGTTCGTCTTCAGTAATTGTTTCCATATCGAGTTTCATTCCAATTTTATAATATAAATATTTCTCTGCATTAAACCATTGATCTCCGAGCAATGGAACAGCTATCATAGGTACTTCAGCTGTTATAGCCTCATCGGTTGACTGCAAACCTCCTTGGGTTATAAAGAGTTTTATATTTGGGTGTCCTGTAATGAGGTAATTATTAATTAAATCACCTTTGTAGTGCATAGTGAGTTTGGGATTAGCAATAGATTTGACAGGTCATCTTCTTATCTTTATCTACGAAAGTATAAAAAATACTTAACTCTGATTTTGTAAAATCAATTCCTGAAGTGTTACAGGTTAAAAATGTGAACTTTTTAATGGTGATTGATCAACAGGAATATACCTATATGTATGTTACCATTGAAACCTAAACATATATTATATTGTAAAAAAATTGTTTCCTTACTGTGTGTAGTAGGTAATTGTTTGTCAATTTTAGAATTTTGAATTCCACAGATTTAAAAATAAGTACCCAATCAAATTTATCGACAATAAGATAAGAAAGAGATGTTGTTTCTTTTTTGTAATGGATAAATTATTTTACCAATAAAGTTACGTTATCGGCGAATTATCTCTTTGGAATATAGCACATTTTTTGCTTTTTTAAAGCTTCCCTCTGTTGCGACATTGCGTAAGTTTTATATCAGGCGCATTTTCAAATTATAATTGGTAAAATAAAACACAAAGGTGGGGTGACGTGCGCCATCACTTCTATTTGTACTTCACTAGCGAAAGGTCATATAAAGAAATTAAACAAGAAGTCTAAAGAGTTTCATTTACCGGCCCAGTCATTTCCTAAAGAATTAACAACCTCAATTTATTGGTTGAACGGCGACATCAA
Source organism: Pieris napi (assembly GCF_905475465.1). Lineage (NCBI taxonomy): Eukaryota > Metazoa > Arthropoda > Insecta > Lepidoptera > Pieridae > Pieris > Pieris napi. The sequence goes on from NC_062252.1 coordinate 9,311,378, forward strand.
ATTTATAATTTGTGATGATTAAGAAACACTATTATAACATCGCATAGTGATGATTTGTATTGTTACCGAGTAACGGGTTTAGTGATTAATTATGATATATCTTTGATTCTATTTCGACAGGTTTGTTTTTTTTCTTATGACACAGGTTAAAGGGGAATTGAAAATTAATAATTGTTTGGGTGGTCAGGCTCAGAAGACTAATAGATTATTAGACTAATGAATGGGGCCGTTGCCCTTTCTTGTCTACATAAATGACCTGCCATTTTATGTAAATAACTTATGTGAAACGGTATTATTTGCAGATGATACATCTCTTATTTTTAAAATCAGTAGGAACGCAATAAATTTTGACGAGGTGAATGATGCCCTTTCCCGAGTTATGTGTTGGTTTACTTATAATAACTTGTTACTAAATTCTAATAAAACAAAATGTATTAGATTTTCTTTGCCTAACGTAAAACATGTCAGAACAAACATTAATATTAATGAGGAAATAATTCAATGTGTTGATTCAACTGTATTTTTAGGGATCACTCTAGATTCTCGTTTGTAATGGAAGCCCCATATTACAAACCTATCGGCAAGACTTAGTTCGGCTGCTTTTGCGATAAGAAAGATTAGATGGTTGTCTGATGTCGAAACGGCGAGGCTTGTATACTTCAGTTACTTCCATAGTGTTATGACATATGGTATATTATTGTTGTGGGGCTCAGCGGCCGATATTCAAGATATTTTTGTTTTACAAAAAAGAGCAATACGCGCTATATACAAATTAAAACCGCGTGACTCGCTAAGAGAATTATTTAAAGAGATTGGTATTTTAACAGTTGCCTCCCAATATGTGTATGAAAATATTATGTACGTTTATAAAAACATTAATAAATTTATAAAGCGCAGTGACTGTCACAATTTAAACACAAGAAGTAGGAATAGACTTGATTTTCCAGCTTTTAGACTTCATAAAACTGCTCACTCATTTATGGGGAAATGTATATAGATATTTAACAAGATTCCGGACCGTGTAACCAAACTTCCGATACATGAGTTTAAGCTTTGCATCAAGAAAACCCTAACAAAGGGAGGATATTACACTGTTCGGGAATTTATAGACGATGACAATGTGTGGGCACTAGTGCCGCTGTAAGATGGGGAGTTGACATGCATAAGAGTACAAATTGTACCTAAATGATTAAATGACTTTATTATATTATTATAATACTTTTAAAAAGTCAATAAAACTAATGCAAAGTGAGTGTATATTGTAATACTTTTTCAAATAAAATACCTATTATAGTTTTTGTATACTTAATTGCTTTTGGAAAATATAGATCATTTATAATGTCTTTCATTGCACTCAATATATTTCAGTATCCAAAGAAATGCTATTACTTACTCAATAAATCCGACTGCGGTAACCATTTGGAAATCTTTATATTCTCCGATTTTCCCGGCAGTTCATCAGTCTCCCATTTCCATAAAATGTCGTATGACAATCGAGAAAAAACGCGCACAAAAATTTGTATCTTCTCTGGGGATAAAATGGATGAGAGTGCGTTGGAACCAAAACTTAAATAGATAACTCCGTTTTTAGATGAGTCAAGGTATGTTTGAAGATCCTGAAATAAAATAATAATATATTATACCCGACAGACGTTGTCCTGCATGATATTTCAAGCGATTAGTAAAGCAAAGTATGAAAGTACCGACTGCAGCGCCATCTGCCGGACTGAATCTAAACCATTCCCAGATCCCCTTGAACACACACAAAAAATTTCATCAAAATCGGTCCAGTCGTTTGAGAGAAGTTCAGTGACATACGTGTGTATATACTTCACTATCACAGAAGAATTATATATATAAAGATAATTTCAATAGGTTTAATAAGTATAGCGGGTGGCACCGGTGGTCGTTTAAATTCCTACTGTGCATTGTGGAACCCTTCAACGCATAACCATACGGTACAATAATAGACCAGTGCAGATAATTTTTGAAACCTGAAAAAATAATAGTAGGATGAAACCTATTGGAAAAGGAGGAGAATATTATAAAAATTAAAGGAAAAATAATTTACGGGCGATCTGAGGTCGGGAAGGGTTAGGGGGGCTGAGTTTTAAGGGTAAAAAACGGTTTATCTCGATTTCCGGCAAAACTAAAAGTCCTATCGCAGAAAGTTAAATGCCAAAGTTGTAGGTAATAAAAAGATCTAAAACTTTTGTATTCACTTATTTTTCACATAACCTCAAAATTTATGTGAAAAATTCAAAAAACCAAGTTTTTGGTTTTTAATTTTTATCTTTTACAAAAAAAAAATTATTTTTAACTTTATTTTTATCCTACTATTATTTTTTTCACTTTTAATTTATTTTAAAGGCTATCTGCACTGGTCTATAATTAATAATTCGGAAGGCAACGGGCAGCGTTATTCCTTACTAGCGATATCTTCTAATCATAGTTGGTTAGATTAAAGATTAACGTTTTTAAAGTTAATTTGGTTACCGTGATTGTAAAGAGGTGGGTAAACACTTTTTAGACTCTACCGTTTTTTATTGTTTTGCGAATACAGTACCTCGATATACGAGCAGCCGAAATGAGGGCAAGATTTGAGATACTAGGAATCTCACACTACACTAGCGGTTTCTACCACCTCATTAATAATTAAATATTTTTGATAAGTTGTAGTATTTACAAAACGTTATCACATTTATTTTTAAATCATGGGTCCGAAGAAGATGATATCTATTTAATTATAGCGTGAAATCATTTTCTTATTCAAAAACACTTGACAAAAGCAACTGAGGTGGAGGTGCTGGATTAATAGTATTTCAATTACAATCGGGAAAATAGCTTTGACATTTGACATGAGAGCAAGGTTACGGAACGAATTAAACTTGTATGTCAAGGTTCCACTGTATTTATTATTATAAATAAAATAGGCCGCCGGCCACGGATTTATTTTTTGAAATAATAACAATTTATTATTCAAACTTACATCAAAAAAATCATGTAAATTCAAACGATTTAAAAATCAAAGTTGACCTGGACAAATTAGTATTATGACGCTTTCATCGAAAGTAGAATAATCAGTTGTGGAATTGTGTTGCTATCTCCTAGCGTTTAAAGAAAACACTTTTTAGTGAAGTTAAGCATTATTATAAATTTACAATTATTTTACATAATTTTAGTTTTTTCCGACGTTTCGCGTGCTTTATAGCGTGCGTGGTCACGGTGACTGAAGACTAAAGGTGTTGAATGTCAAAATGTATCACAGCTGTAGAAAAGGTTGTATTATCTGTATTTATTTCCCCGGAGTTGGTATCGACTAAAAGATGGAATTTATAATAATACATAACTTCAATCCGGTAAAAAAGTGTTTTCTTTAAATGTGTAAAAGTTATGTCAATAAACGACAATACTATCTCTTAGCGTATTATTAAATCATAAAAGGTCTGGCCTTTAGCGGTTTTTACTCCTTCGCTCTTATCGAGATAAATTAGTACAAATATTCTTGGAAATTTACGACTTCAATAAATTAGTCAAACTTAAATTACTTACATTCGGCAAAGGTTTCTGCGGGTGTTTGTGTATTCCCCAAAGCGTTACTACGTTTGGTGGCAGAGGTTGATTATTGATCCACATAGGATGGGTATTTATAAATAACATGTTAATATTTTTGCTTAACTCTTCATAATCTGGCAAATCTTTATCTATCTTCTCTCTGAAGACCGCAACTTCCTTACCGTCACTAGCATACCAAAATGAATCAAACCACTGTCGTTTGTATAATTCTTGAATTTTCTCCCAAAAACTCATATTATAAAGTCTCTGTTGTATTAACATTGGGTAGAGAAAAGGATGTGTAGGTGCTCCCACGTTGACTTCATCCCTTGCAAACATCGCTCCAAAGGAACTCATCAAAATCACGGGGGCTTTAAAAATATGAGAATATATCAAATTTTGCCTCAGCCAACCTTCTAATATTAAAAGATCGAAGGATTCTTTACTGTTTATCAGTTTTTGAACTGAATCTTGTTCAAGTTGCGAACAAATAATATGCATCATTACTTTCGGTACCACTTCGACCTGTGGATAAATATTGTCTTTATTCCCAAATTCCAAATCCAAAACGACGTACTTTTTCCACAGTTCGTATGATATATCATGGACGTCAATTTCTGTGATATTTGGGTTTTTTGCTTGCGTGAATGGATCTGTTGTTATGATTGTTATATGGTGACCACGTTTGGCCAGTTCTAGAGCTAGTGGTCGAAACACTACTTGGTGACTCACAGATGGAGTAGGAAAGACTGCTATTATTTTAGCTGAATGTACATTTGTTATAACAAATATTAACAACACAAACCCAACTTGTCTCAACATTGTAAACAACAATCGCGAACTGTATAATACTTCCGGCAAACAAATTATTTATTAAGTAGCAATAGGTACATTCCTATGAACTTCGATCTTTATCACAGTATAGTACGAAATTAATATATAATTTGATAATCTAAGTTAACTTCTGAATATTAGGCATACTAAAATAAATTTAATCCTAAATACGTCATGTCATACCTCCAAGCTCAGTAGCTTACAGCGGGTAGTATAGTCCTTTAAACTAAAGATGCCTAGTTTGTTCCCGTCGTAAAAATTCTACGTTCGAAGTTTGAAAAAAAATTCTAATTGACACAAAAAAGTCATAATTATGATGTATAATGTACGTCGTGTCCTTCATAGTCTAGTCGACAAGTTGAAAATGGAACAAAATAGAGATACTACTCTTAAAATTATGTGCGATAGCTCATTGGATCCGGAATGACGTCTAGAAAAATGTGCTAAAAGCGTGTATTAGCACATAAAGAATTGCAAAAGTTATAGACCATTAAAGATGAAAAAATAATGGCATTTAGTTTTTTGCCAATATTTAATAAACTATTAATATTTAAGAAATTTCAAATTAAAATTTATATAAAAAAGAAATTTTTTTTTTTCAACGGGAATAAATTAATTATAGTGTTCAGAACTATGAAGCTATGATTAAATATAAAAATATAAATTTAAATATAAATACGAGTTAATGAGGAAATTTATAAGAGGTATTATACGCTATTGGTACAAAGATGGAGGATCAATGCTTGAATATATATAAAAATTACAAGTCAAGTTCATAACCACCTCATTAGTTTTTTTTCAGACAGTCAAGTTAGTTAATAACAATAATAACGTTGTGAATCAAGACAAGATACCACAAATAAGCAATGGATAGGATCTGATCATTTGGTTTTACATTGTCATCATACTGCCCAGTTTTGTATTGTTAGATATTACCAAGTATAATAAATATTTAAATCTTTAAATACTATAATTTATTGATATTTTATTTCCTCGTTTAACGTGGACCGATTCGGTTTCAAGTACAAGTTTTATTGGCCCTGTTTTTATATGCGATGTTTTTAAACAACGCCCTTGAAATTTTTGTGTATGATGGTTATAAGACAGTTTTTTTATGCCTGCCATCTATAGGTCTAGTACCTCTAGATACCAATTCTTGAAAGGCCGGCAACGCACTCGCGAGCCCTCTGGCATTGAGAGCGTCCATGGGCGGCGGTATCACTTAACATCAGGTGAAGTTAAAAAAAAAATATCAGGCATACTCTCCCTACAATTCTTTTAGTATAACTAACGTGAGGTTAGTCAAACTAAAAGTCAGTATGCTCTCCAAATTTACTGAGAACATAAAAAATTATACTTTTTAATTAATGGATGATTGAAGTTGAACGAAAATTTAAATGTTTTATTAAAAGTACACTTTGTAAACAAGCATATTACAAATTAGAGGATTATATTCAAGATAAGAATGCTTGGAAACATGCTGGTCCTGCTCCATAGGACAATCATAATAGAGCCTGAACAAAATCAAATTGGTTGCTGATTTTTTGCTTTAACATATTTTTGTTATTTTTTTTTAATTTATAATGCTACAAATGTAATTATTTTATTTTATCTCACACACTGATTTATTGTGTTTTTTATTAGTTTTATTATTCCTTAATGTAAATATTCTACGGTTTCGATATTTGTAAATATGTGAAGAACATGTATACTAACTTTTTTAGTATAGTAGTTTATTCTAAGAGTACATTGTCTTCACATATAATTATTTAACAATATAGTAAACCTATTTTAAAAGAGTAAGTGTGGAGTTTCTTGCCCATTCTTCTCCACACGAAACTACCTTTTGGAAGGGGCAACTAGAATCTTCATTGTACTTTGTATGACGCTCAAAAGTGCCATTTTAGGTGGTCTAATTGAAATTAATGCTTTGACTTTGACTTTGACAACACGTTCGGTCGGTCGTTGTGTAACAAGGTTGATTATTTTTAGTCTCATACTTCCTTATATCAGATGCTTTTTAAGTTATTCTTTCAAATATAATTAGAGTTTTTTACCTTTAACAATTTGCTATGTTTTTACATTTTAGTTTTTTATTTGTCTGCGATTCACACTGTCTTTTTTTAGGCATTATGAGATTGAACCCTCGATACATTATTAATTAAGTATAAGATAAAGTTGATAGTATTACATCGATTAAAGCTTTGACAAAATAAATAATATAATAGTTCTGATAAAAGAGATAACTAGTCACAAAATGCTAATATAACTTTAGTAAATATAATATAAATAAAATATGTTTTTGTCCCATTCGGTGTCGAGACCCTTGGTCCGTGGGGTCCTAGCGCTATAAGGTTTTGTAAGAATAGCAAATGGGTTCGTCGATATCACAAGAGACCGAAGAGCTGGCAGCTACCTCGGACAAAGAATTAGTCTAGCTATTCAAAAAATTCCATTATACTTTTACACATACAACATAAATTAACATTTCTACAACGAAAGAAAGTTTTATTTCTACAACTTAGAATATTCACGATTTATATTTTTTTGAATGCAGAGTATTTGAGTTTGATTGCCGGCTAAGAAATATTTTTTTCACTTCAGCCTTGCGATTCTGTAACTCACTTTTCGAACTCTCACAGCGGTTTTTGCGGTCGCTGTGAGAATTCATATAGTGATTTACAGAATCGCAAGCCTGATCACTCTATTGAAACACTGATAATTTTCCGGCTCCCTTTTCATATATTATGTCTTATTACGCTATTCTAGTCTCTGATGACAATTTCTGTTATAAGTCCCTTGCCCCTAACATTTATGGGAAGTGTAACGTGGCGTAAGTGATTAAGATAGCTAATGAACGAACCGTCTCACATCACAGGATAATTGAAGCAGTTTGTCTTATCCTGAAATGTAAGTGCTAATTATTATATACATATAATATATATATATATATTATATAATAATAATAATAATAATAATAATATAGCCTTTAAATTCCGAAACTCTGTCACTTTATATATCTAAACTTTAATATATTTTCACTCCAGTATATCTCGGAGTTCGGTTTGCCTCTTGGCAAAGGCCTCCTCTAACCCTTTCCACTGTTCTCTATCTTTTGCGACTCTTCTCCAGTTGTAGCCTGCTGTTAGTTTCAGTTCGTCCTCCCATCTCTTGCGTGGTCGACCTCTTCTTCGTTTTCCGTCTCTAGGATACCATTCCGTCACTATTTAGCTCCATTTTTCATGAGAGCTCCGTAGCATATGACCCGTCCATCTCCATTTCATTTGGTCAATCTTAGTGAGAATGTCTGTCACACCTGTTCTAGCTCTTATGTCTGCGTTTATTTGTTTATCTAATTTTCTTATGCTCAGCATGCTTCTTTCCATGGCTCTTTGGCAGTGTGATAGCATATCCCTGTGCTGGTTAGATAGTGCCCAAGTTTCGCAGCCATAGGTAAGGCAGGGTAGGATACATGTGTTAAAGACTTTTCGCTTTATTTTCTTGCTGAAATCTGTTGTTTTCATGATCTCCCTCAGTGACCAATATCTTTTCCATCCATTTGCTATTCTTCTTTTGATCTCTTTGGTGGTTATATCAGTTAGAGAGATAATTTGCCCCAGATAAGTGTACTCTTCAACATATTCTAGAGGTTGATTATTAAGTTTTATTTCGTATGGGATTGAATTTCATAGTAGCTTTGTTTTGCTTGTGTTCATTTCCAGGCCTACTTTCTCACTTTCTTTGTTTAAGTCTTGTATCATTTCTTCAAGTTTATGAGGGTTCTCTTCGAACAATACAATGTCGTCTGCAAATCGAAGATGATGTAGTTTTCTCCCATCTATATTTAGTCCAAATTCATTCCATTCTAGTTTTCGGAATATGTTTTCGAGCACAGCAGAAAATAGCTTTGGAGATAATATATATATTATATCGGTGTGCAATTCACTATGAGAAGGGAGTGTACGTCTGTAAATTAAGTATTACTATTATATTTGTTCCCTTTGGAGAAGAGACTCTTGGTTTAAATTGGCGCCTGGTAGATGTACCGGTGACCCCAGAGTTGGTGCTTTCTTCGCTTAACGAATAAGTAAAAAAAAAACAAAAAACAGCAAAAAATGCTGCCAGCGTTAAAGGTCAAAGGACCAAACTTTTTAAATTTGTTTTAATTTACTTTTTTTTTTTTTTAATTCTGTATATTTGATTGTTATGATTACAAACAGTGATTTTTTTTCTAGGTGCAACGCCATAAATATATATAAAACGTATGTATTTATTTAAATCTCTAAAAGGTGGCATACCTAAAACTCGTTAGGAATGATTGTTCTCCTATTTACTGTTGTAAGTAATCTGTGAAGATTTAATTATGAAATAAGGCTTAGTTAGTGGATTTCTGCCCCATTACTCTTATAGATTTTTCTATTCTAGTTAGCTATATTTAAAGATAAATATTATTAAGTGTTTTTTTTATATAACAGGGTCAACGGGCTGGAAGCTGGCCTGATGTTAAGTGATATGTGCCCATGGACACTCTTAATGCCATAGTGCGCTGCCAGCATTTTATTAGTTTGTATTTGTGTCTATTGTTGTTAATTAATATTAATTAGTTATTATTATATATATATATATGAAAACAACTCTTCTAATTTGTGATTTAGACCAACAATGAATATATAACAATGTATTTATGTAGATATATAACAAAGTTATAGCATATTATCTCTCTCTCTCTCTTCCTTCAGTAGCTCATGTTTGAGCGGCGTGGTCAGCAATGTAACATTTGCAGCAGAAAATCAGTTTCCACCGGTTTGTTTCCAGCGCTTCCCTAATGACAGTGTACAATTTTGAGGTCGACGAGCCTTTCACTTGATCGGTCCATCTGGTTCTTTTGCCTTCTGTATTACCACGTTCAGTTTCTCCAAGTTCTCATCGCCTCTGCACATTGTACGACCGAAATTATCTATAATTCGCTCTCTGCATATGGTAGACAGTCTGTATGCGGAGTTGGGACAGGATCGATGATATCGTGCCCTAAAGTTTATAAATAAATAAAATAAAATAAAAAGCCTTTTATTTCTTGCATTCCATAAGTATTACAATTTCATTTACAGTGTGCATGCAAAATAGATTAAAAAAATAAATAAATTACAGTTAATGTGATTATGATTAGCAAATTATTAGAATGTAATATTAATATACTCAAATCCATTTCATTTTTATAGTTTCATTTAGAAATATATAAGTAAATTGATTGATGAAATTGAATTGCTAAAGTTTATAATATAACATAAATGTTAATTAAAAAAAGTCAATCTCTTTTTCTCGTCAGCAAAAGTAAGCAAAGCTCTCAAAAATAATAGTACATAAACGTATTCATTTTTTGTAGGAATCCTCGAAAATGCAATTCGTTTTCAAGCATAGACAATGTAATGTGTAGCATAGACAAACTAAACAATAAAATCAAACCCCCTTCCCCCTATAGTGCTAACGTAATACTTGAACGGTTAAAGAGTTATTAAATGTGTAATAGTGGAGGAGGGATGTAGTATACGTCTTCGGATCCCAAAGGAGGATCCTGGACTTCTATCCACTGACAGGCTGGCCTGAAAACCTTAGTGGCTGAGGTCAAGAAGTAGTTGTTTAGTAGTGGGACAACTGTTTAATGCAGGAATTACGTCACCATAGTAATTAGTTGCCGCACATTGTCGCTACAACTACGTAACGAATAATTTGATTAATTTAAGAGCAAATAATTATGATTTTAAATTTCAAAAATTAATCTTAGACACAATATTATATGTTTTTTTTATTGTACTTAAATTTTGTAAGGATGGTTGTATGGCGTCTACCAGTATTTAGTAACTCAATAGAGAACTTAGGTAATCATTGACAGTTCACTCAATATAAAACCTTGGATTAGTCTTGGGATTGTATTAGAATAATTGCAAACAGCTAACGCACATGTGTCAAGTTATCAGCTAAGTGAAATTAGCATATCTTTATGTCACACACAGATATCATATTTTTTTTAGAAAATTCCAAGTATTCAGCCTAAAAATACAGCAATTTATGTTACGCAACAAGGTCACAAGTAACGAGTATTACGTGCCAAAAATACTCGATTATACTAATGTTGCATTATCCGTAATGTCCTCAATATCATTAGCTTAACTAAAGGGACAGAATAAGGATAATCATATTAGCCGATGACAAAGGCGGTCATTATTGTTCATTATGTTAAGACGGGGTGGTAATTTGATAATTAATCTATTTTCAATAATTATGATGACACTATCTCAGCGCAGGTAGGATAGTAGTTGGGCCTTTCAATTCATGTGTTCAAATGTACCAATGGATTTATCTGGTTATATACGTACTTCACTATGAGCAGTGTTGGCCTAGTGGCCTGACCTTCTTTCTATGTGCACATTTAACAATCGCTCGAACGGTGAAGAGAAACATCGAGAAGAAACCGGCTTCCCTGTGTCGGGCACAGAAGGATCACCTACTTGCCTATTAGATTGACAAATGATCATGAAACAGATACAGAAATCTGAGGCCCAGACCTAAGAAGGTTTTAGCGCCACTGATTTATTTATTTTAAGACGTAATTAACACTCGATAGTATGATAAATAAATAATGGTTTAAAAAAACTAAAAAACACGCTTTTAAAGTACATCAAACTAAAAAGTGAAAAATAATTCCTAATTTAGGCTGAAAATGGTAATGAACAAAAAATACTGCGGTTGCTCGATAGACGAAAAATATGGCACAGAGCGCCCCACGCTTTTTCACTTATAATACCACAAGAGCTTCGAAGAAGAAATGCCCGATAATTTTGAAGCTCGTGTGGTATTCGGGGGATTATTTTTCCGACCCAAATGTCGGCCAATAGAATTGCACCATGAGACGAAATGTACAGTTAACAAATAAGAATTTCATAATGAATAAAACAACTACTTAATACTTTTCTTGAAGCAACGACCAGAGAAAATTTTCACAAAAAATTATCAGTATAATACCATGTAGGTTGTACCACGTGACGTCGAATGGTGCAATTCTATTGGCCGATATTTGGGTCGGAAAAATAATCACAATAAAACCAGTGTTTTTTGTTAATGATCATTTTCAGCCTAAATTAGGAATTATTTTTCACTTTTTAGTTTGATGTGCTTTAAAAGCGTGTTTTTTAGTTTTTTTTAACTATTATTTATTTTTTAGTTAAATTTTTTTTATTTTATTTTTCGGATTATTGCATTGTCATCGATCTTTGACAGGTGCGCAAAGTTTGAATTAAATCTGTCCGTTAAAAGTGGGTCAAAATCGAGTCCGAAAGGAGTCGGTTACATACATACAGGTGAAGCTAATATAAAGCGTGTAAAATAGTAAAATAGGTTGGTCACCTACTTGCCAGTAAAATAAAATTATCAAAGAAACAGATGAAATTTAAGGCTCATATTTGGTGGGTGGTGCCTTTGGCTCTCTCTCTCTGGCTTATATTTTAGAAAAAAGTTAGGTTATGTTGTAACAACATTCAGTAGTATGGCATTGAAAGCATCGGCGCAGAAATCAGTAGGTCCCAAGAGCGCTTACGAAAATTACTCCAAAAATTTCCTAAAAGTTGGCGTGAAATGCAAAAATCTTACAACAAAATGTCGCAATTTTTTGTTTAAATTATAATTAAAAATTCCGTCAACCATGAACGACCATGTGGCTGCAATTATGCCTATTAATATACTATTTAAAATCTTGCAAAGTTGATTGTATAATACGAAATTGAGGATGTAATGTCCTGCTTCTTGGAGTGTTTTACGGCTCACCAACACCACAACACTTGTACAAACGTCCTACACACAACCGCTCCGTTCGGGTGTCAGATTACGACTGACTGTCTGACAAGTGACGTAGGCGCATGAGACAACCAAGCAACACTTTATTTAGTCAATACACTGTAGTGTATTGACTAAAAAAAAAGACAAAAAAGGGATGTATCCCTTTTTTGTTTTATTTGTTTTTATTGATTATATCTCTCTGATTACTCACTAATGTAACTTGGATGTAATGTGATGGATTTTACATGAATCAAACATAATTAATGAAATTAAAGTTTTATGCAGCTACACTAGGGTTAAGTTCCGACATTGATTTCCTCGTCGTTAACTTCATTTCTTTTTAGACATTCCATTCCCCTTGAACTCTTTTCAAATGTACAACGTCCCTTCTTCGAGTTTGACCGGTTTCATCGTTTCATACCGTGATATCTCCTCCTTTCGTGATTTCCACCGTGTTTGTTTCTGGATGTATTAATTTTATTTTTATTTATTTCCTTTATTCATATTTTTATATACACTATGTCTCCTGGTATTAAATCACATTATCCAGCCTTCCGTTTATCGTATCCGATTTCTTTTCCCATTTGTTTCCTTTTTTTTTTTTTTTGTATATCCTTAACCTCAGTGTCTTGTGATGTCCTCTCTATTGTATCGTTTACCATAGGTAATTTATCTCTTAACTTTTGAAGAAAAGTTCTGATGAGGTTCTTCCAGTAACAGAATGTGTTGTACATGGTTAAATATTCCAGTTAACTTTCCTTCCAGTCTTTATTTTCAGCTATACTTATTTTAAGACGTTTAAGTATGACACAGTTTTGTCTTTCGACCTCTCCGCTTTGTCGCAGCCAATATGGTACTGTATTGAAAAGAATAATGTTTATCTCTGTTAGAAATGATTTAAACTCTTCGCTGAGTAACTGTCTTCTATTATCTGAAGTTATTGATTTCCTAATCGACTGAATATTCCTTTAAGTTTGGCTACAATTTCAGTAGAGGTAATTTTGCGACAAATCTTCACTTCTTTATAATATGTGGTCACCACTTGTAATGAATTGCAATATCAATCCAAAGCACTTCTGGAAACTCACGCCGTTTTATAGAGTTTGGTGGACATGGTGCAGATACAAGAGTACATCCTTTACAGGCTTTAACAATTTTATCAGCCTCTGTCGCATCTAGGCCACCAGACTTTCGTACGAAGTCTCGCCTTCATTGACACGATACCGGGATGTCCCTCGTGAGCTGCATTCAAAACTCTTTTACGAAGTGCCGAGGGAACCACAATTCTCATTCCTCTCAATAATATACCCTCATGAAAACAAAGTTCATTTTGTAAGATTTTATACAACGTCACGTCGTCGTTCCATATGTTCCGATATAAACCCTCTTTCACGTTTAGTATTTCCCTATCGTCCATTGTGCTATCTATTATTTCTTTAATATAAACAGCACGAGGTCGGGCAAACTCTACAATATGACAAATGTGATTGTCTTCCAATTTTATCAGGGATTTCTCCGCATTTTTGCTTATTTGTTGTCTCGACAATGAGTCGGCGATATTGGTTTTCCCTGGTTGGTAAACTATTTTATAGTCGTAAGATTGTAAGCGCATAACCCATCTCTCTATCCCTGCATATGGTTTAGAATTAGGACCAAATATTACCTCCAACGGCTTGTGATCTCTTATAAGTTCAAATCTTTTACAATAAAGGAATATGTGGAAATGTTCCACCGCCCACACGAGAATTAACGCTTCTTTTTCTGTCTGGCAATAGCGGCGTTCACAGTCAGTCAGATTTTTGTGGCCATATGCAATAATCCTGAGCTCACCTTTGGAATTAGTTTGAACTAAAACTCCACCTAAATCCACAGGACTAGCATCTGCTATGACAATCGTACGATCGCTAACATTATAATACCCTAAGCTAGGAATATTTGTCATGATTTCCTTCAACGACTTAAAATAGCCCTTTTGTTCTGGTCCCCAGTTTTCGGTTACATGATATGCCAAACATGAGTCTCTTGTATCTGAATAAGCCTTTACTGGTTATAAAGGTGGTTGTTTCTTGAAGCAGGATCTATTTCAAGTTGGTGAAATGCGTCTTTAATATCCAATTTCGTAAATACTTGCATTTTTTATTTTAGGTAGCAACTTGTCCATCGTCGGCAATGGGTAATTTTCTCGTACAATGGCTCCATTTCCTTTCAGCACCGGCACTACAGGAGACACCCATTTAGAAGAACCCACTATCGGCTCTATAATATCCCTATGTTTAAGTTCTTCTTCCTGTCGAAACGACCTTTCTTTTGTTCATGTCTATATTATTATAATATTTCCACTTTTCGCTTCAACGTCTGTTTCGTTCGGTAGTATTGTCTGAAATGCCCCATAAGACCACACTTTAGGCATTCTTTATTCCTTGCTGAGCATTTTGCATCATTTCCAGCATGTCTAGGTTTACCACATCTACCGAATCCATGTACAAAATTCTTTTTTTTCAAAGTTCCTTTTAAATTTACTATCCATTCTGTTTACTTCTTGATTCTCATTTGATTTCAGTGGGTTTTTAAACTCGTCTAATTGTTTAATAACGAAGGGTATTTGCTTCGGTGATTACTTGCTCTAATGTAATTTCATCCCCAATCTGGGATATCGTTTTTCTCAGTTCGGGTAGATAACATTTTTTCGTTATTTGGTCGATAATGTTTTCATCTCTGTCGGCAAACTGACATTTATCAGCTTGTTTTCCCAGTCTCACCACAAATTTCAATTCTTTCGTCAGGTTCTTTTTTAAGGAGCCTGAATATATGTCTCTCGTATACTTTGTTCTGTTTTGGTGCAAAGTAGGCATCAAGTTTAGATATTGCTACTTCAAACACGTCTTTGCCTTCAGTTGGTTCGACATCAGCTCCAGGAATGTTGTAAAACACTTCCTGTAAGTCTAGCCCGCCGAAATGTAGAAGAGAGGCCCTTTTCTTTACGTCTTCGTCAATGTTAGACGCTTCGAGGTAAATGAATAGTGCTCGTTTCCATCGCTCCCATCGTGCACCCATTGAGGTAGATTTACCGTTACAGTCGAGCTTTTCCAGTGAAAGGAGTGACATCTTTGGGGCGACCAGGAATTATCAATTTAATGATTCAGATATCTATGTATCTGCAGTTAGATTTGATCTCAGATGATTCCATCTCGTATCAATTTAATGATCGGATTATATTTTTATCCGCATAAAGCTACTTAAGCCGTTCATACCAACAAACGTATAAATTGAATTATCAGATTTTTAATCTGCTAAGTTAGTACCCACTAACGTACAATAATAATTTTATTGTAAAGCTTTTATTTTATTTATTGTTATCAATTTAATGATCAGACTTTTAATCTGCTTTTGTTGTTATTTACTGGTATCAATTTAATGATCAGACTTTTAATCTGCTTTTGTTTTTATTTACTGGTATCAATTTAATGATCAGACTTTTAATCTGCTTTTTGTTTTAATTTACTGGTATCAATTTATGATCAGTCTTTTAATCTGCTTTTGTTTTTATTTACTGGTATCAATTTAATGATCAGACCTTTAATCTGCTTTTGTTTTTATTTACTGGTATCAATTTAATGATCAGACTTTTAATCTGCTTTTATTTTTATTTACTGGTATCAATTTAATGATCAGACTTTTAGTCTGCTTTTATTTCTATTTACTGGCATCTATTTAATGATCAGATTTTTAGTCTGCATTTATTTTTATTTACAGGTATCAATTTAATGATCAGACTTTTAGTCTGCTTTTATTTTTATTTACAAGATATCAATTTAATAATCAGACTTTTAGTCTGCTTTTATTTTGATTAACTGGCATCAATTTAATGACCAGACTTTTAGTCTGCTTTTATTTTTATTTACAGGTATCAATTTAATGATCAGACTTTTAGTCTGCTTTTATTTTTATTTACAGATATCAATTTAATGATCAGACTTTTAGTCTGCTTTTATTTTTATTTACAGATATCAATTTAATGATCAGACTTTTAGTCTGCTTTTATTTAGATTTACAGGTATCAATTTAATGATCAGACTTTTAGTCTGCTTCTATTTTTATTTACTGGCATCAATTTAATGATCAGACTTTAAGTCTGCTTTTATTTGTATATACAGGTATCAATTTAATGATCAGACTTTTAGTCTGCTTCTATTTTTATTTACTGGCATCAATTTAATGATCAGACTTTAAGTCTGCTTTTATTTGTATATACAGGTATCAATTTAATAATCAGACTTATAGTCTGCTTTTATTTTTATTTACAGATATCAATTTAATGATCAGACTTATAGTCTGCTTTTATTTGTATATACAGGTATCAATTTAATGATCGGACTTATAGTCTGCTTTTATTTGTATATACAGGTATCAATTTAATGATCAGACTTATAGTCTGCTTTTATTTTTATTTACAGATATCAATTTAATGATCAGACTTTTAGTCTGCTTTTATTTTTATTTACAGATATCAATTTAATGATCAGACTTTTAGTCTGCTTTTATTTAGATTTACAAGATATCAATTTAATGATCAGACTTTTAGTCTGCTTTTATTTTGATTAACTGGCATCAATTTAATGATCAGACTTTTAGTCTGCTTTTATTTTTATTTACAGGTATCAATTTAATGATCAGACTTTTAGTCTGCTTTTATTTTTATTTACAGATATCAATTTAATGATCAGACTTTTAGTCTGCTTTTATTTAGATTTACAGGTATCAATTTAATGATCAGACTTTTAGTCTGCTTCTATTTTTATTTACTGGCATCAATTTAATGATCAGACTTTAAGTCTGCTTTTATTTGTATATACAGGTATCAATTTAATGATCAGACTTTTAGTCTGCTTCTATTTTTATTTACTGGCATCAATTTAATGATCAGACTTTAAGTCTGCTTTTATTTGTATATACAGGTATCAATTTAATAATCAGACTTATAGTCTGCTTTTATTTTTATTTACAGATATCAATTTAATGATCAGACTTATAGTCTGCTTTTATTTGTATATACAGGTATCAATTTAATGATCAGACTTATAGTCTGCTTTTATTTGTATATACAGGTATCAATTTAATGATCAGACTTATAGTCTGCTTTTATTTTTATTTACAGATATCAATTAAATGATCAGACTTTTAGTCTGCTTTTATTTTTATTTACAGATATCAATTTAATGATCAGACTTTTAGTCTGCTTTTATTTAGATTTACAGGTATCAATTTAATGATCAGACTTTTAGTCTGCTTCTATTTTTATTTACTGGCATCAATTTAATGATCAGACTTTAAGTCTGCTTTTATTTGTATATACAGGTATCAATTTAATGATCAGACTTTTAGTCTGCTTCTATTTTTATTTACTGGCATCAATTTAATGATCAGACTTTAAGTCTGCTTTTATTTGTATATACAGGTATCAATTTAATAATCAGACTTATAGTCTGCTTTTATTTTTATTTACAGATATCAATTTAATGATCAGACTTATAGTCTGCTTTTATTTGTATATACAGGTATCAATTTAATGATCAGACTTATAGTCTGCTTTTATTTGTATATACAGGTATCAATTTAATGATCAGACTTATAGTCTGCTTTTATTTTTATTTACAGATATCAATTTAATGATCAGACTTTTAGTCTGCTTTTATTTTGATTTACAGGTATCAATTTAATGATCAGTTGGGTTCCAACTGCTTTGAGTAGATACTCCCTTTTATTTTACAGTATTAATCACAACCACATAGTTTTAATTAATTTAGTGAACCAGATCCAATTTAGGGTCTTTGTTAAATCTGCGTTAGTTAGGTAGACAGGTACCTACCGATTTAACGGTCAACGGTTGTAAATAAACCTTGCTATTATTTTTATTATTATTTTTTTTATTTTTTTTTGTAGACAAATAGAAACATCACTAAACACAAGCATAATCTTAGTATATATAAATTACTGGTCACATTGTTTGTCCGCTATGGACTCCTAAACTACCGAACCGATATCATTCAAATTTGCACACCGTGTGCAGTTTGATCTAACTTAAAAGATAGGATACATCTCAATTTATACCCGCAATATTATTTTATTGCAAAATATTTGTTTCTTATTTAATAGTCACCATTCTAACAGATGGCGCTGTGTTAAAAGTACCAACGTTTCATATAATTCTTTCAACGTTTCTACAATTTAAAGGCATAACCACCATAAAGCATGGTGGTCCCCATGACTGGTGTTCTCCTACCGTTTCCCTTGAATAGTTTACTACTTTGTAATATAACGAAAACCTTAGCCACAGCAACGCTTGGCCGGTCTACTAGTACAATATATTTCTATCACTATGTAGGTAGGTGCTAAGTGCTGTTCATATTTCCCGTCAACAATAAAATTATCTACATTCGTTCAGAAGTCAAGATGCAACTGTTTCTGCTATCAATAGCTAATGATTAAAACAACCGGGTCATAGTAAATTATAGGCAAAGTACTCTGGGAATGACGTCACTTGTTTAGTGCACCGTATCTTTCCCTTTTTTTTTTTTTCTTACTTATGTGTACTCACTTTTTTCCTCGTCGCCACATGTAATGTCCTGCTTCTTGGAGTGTTTTACGGCTCACCAACACCACAACACTTGTACAAACGTCCTACACACAACCGCTCCGTTCGGGTGTCAGATTACGACTGACTGTCTGACAAGTGACGTAGGCGCATGAGACAACCAAGCAACACTTTATTTAGTCAATACACTACAGAGGATTTACTTTAAAAATATATATATAATATATAACTTCTATAGTTAAAAAACTCTACTCTAGATTATATTATAAAGAGCATTAGACTCTGTTTCAGGAGAATAATTGCCGATAGCTCAATTTCACTACATGTATCAAAGTAGTGACAATTCTGGATAGAAATTTTAATATTATTTGAGGACTGTAGAAATCCAAAACGGCGACCAAACCCAGCATGAGCTGATATCTAGATTTGAATGATTATTTATAACAAAATTTCCTATGACGATCCATAGTTTTCTGTAATATAAAATAAAAAAATGCTTTTTTTGATCCGGATCATTTAATGATTTGTCATTTTGAAAAGGTGGGAGCTTGTAGTTTATCAGAATGCCAAATCATAAAATGACTGCTTCACGACTGATTTCAGAGCGACCGCCGATGCGAAAACCGCTGTGTGAGTTCGAAAAGTGAGTTACAGAATCGCAGGGCAGGTCTGAGACATTGCAAAAAAGGCTATTTTTGTTTCTCCACTAAGCGCTCTAATTTGGGGTTCTCCGCTCCACCAAACTGAATGGCTAGAATGTGCAATTGACTGCAGGGCCCGAACAATGTTGATATTTTTCCGGATCGCCATTGTGTTATTAAGCTTTTTAGGCCTTTAGTAATATTTATATTGGTATTATTGGTCAAATTTGTATAACTGTTTTCTTTCCTTTTTTTATGTGTACTGGCCATAAATAGACAAAAAATAAAACAATAGTTAGTCCATTAGGCATCAGTTGTTATTAATTTGATTATTAGACTTATTAATATACATTAATTATCTAAATTAGTGTTTTAAAACAATTTCCTGTGATTAAACTACACGCTAAAGTATACACAGGGCAGTGTTGGCCTTGTGGTTTATGCGTCTCTTGTATTCTGACGTTAGAGAATCAAACTCTGTGTATGCAGAATGGACTTTTCTTTCTACGTACGCATCACTGGCTAGTATGGAAAAAGATAATGATCGTGAGGAAACCGGCATACCTGAGACCCAACGACCAGAACAATTTCCAAAATAACCACCTACGTACTTAATAAAACAATTTTTTTCGACTTTTATTGTTTTTAATATTTTAACATTTTTCTTTCCATAAAAACCTTCCTCATACTTCAAGCAGTCTAGCAGTCTACGAGTTTTGCAATTAACATTGTGATTAATATAATTAAACGCTAAACGCTTCACTTGTGACTAAATGTTATTATAAATTAAGTAAACGACGTAAATTAGCATATTCGTATTTCATGTCCGCGTTTATTTGTTGTAAATACAACTCTTCGTTTGAAATTAATAATGGCACTGTTAAATATCTCAATTCACAACGAGTTATTTAGAACTAAAACTAAATTATTACAGCAAACATTCTAACTAATAATTATTTTTTCTCTATCTGTACGTGTAAGAAGTATTGATAACACGTATTTATACTCAATAACTTAAATTTCAAAAAGGAGACTCCGTAAGTCGTAGTTAGTAAATTATATTGATGTATAACTTGGAACTCCCCGAAATAACAGCAATAAAATCCAAAACGAATGATCAAGTTCGGAGCTTCTATCGTTTTTACCTTGTTCGCGGCAATCAATAAAACTAATTCATAAAAAATCGAAAGAAGATTACGGATTTTTTAGTGTACAGTTTACTTCATTAAAACTCGAAAACACGTTATCTTCATTTTTTGCATTTTCCTTGACATTCGAGTTATAAGAGATTGTACAGTATATATTTTAAAAAGATTTAATTTTAGGCTTACGTAAGCCTAAAATTAATCCTAAATACATATAATACAAAGTTGCAATAAGTACTACACAGGATAAAAGTACCAGCGCCGTTAATTTAAGTAAAAATTCTATTTCATAGAACTCGTACATGGACATGTTAGCATTCGGTGCCCGTAGATGCTTCGCCCCACCATGCCTCAGGACGTATTCTATCCACCACACTGATCTCTCTAGAGGACTCTCTGGTTGATCATTCAATAATTCACGAAGTTTTATTACGTTTTCTTTGTAACTGAAAGATAATTGAGAGATTGAAAATAGAAAGTGTTGCAATTCTCAATGAACATAATCATAGTATTTTCGAACCCCGGCTATTTGTGAATTAAAAAGGTCCATAAAGTATGTGAGAGTTTGAAACAGTTGCAGGAACCTAAAACATTGTTGGTTGCAAAACATTTGGATTGGTCAATTTCTATTAGTATCAATATCCGTTGTTCTATCAATATATCAATTTGGCTGTACCTTATTGTCTAATTGTGCAATTGTGAGATGAATAAAAGTCTTTTGAAATTTATTAGTGGCGTCATTTTTTGTTATGAAACCATTGAAGCAAAATCCTGATAGAAATTTTTTTCATAGAGCAAACGGGCAGGAGTCTCATCTGAAGTTGAGTGATACCGCCACCCATAGAAAGTAGACACTCACTGTGCCAGAAGGCTCGCAAGAGAGTTTCTGGCTTTTGTTTATTTTTCCTTAGTCCTTTCTTTCGGTAGTTAACCTGAAATTTAGTTTCAAATACCCACCACCAACCAATACCCACCTTATATTATCAATGACAGTATGTATAGCATGTAATTGTTTTTCTTCAGTTATTGTTTCCATATAAAGCGCCTGACCAATTTGATGATATTCGTACAATTCAACATTGTACCATTGGTCAGCAAACATTGGTATGCCGACAAGTGGTACTCCGGCAGTGATTGCTTCATCTGTTGATTGTAATCCTCCTTGCGTTATAAATAATTTTATATTCGGATGCCCTGTAATTTATGTATTAGTGTTTTAATTGTTTACCCTTAAATTAATTCGTTACTAACCATAATATGTTAAACGTGAGTTGGATTTTAGGCATTTATACTGTTTACTCACTTAAAAGATCCGATTTCGGTAGCCACTGAGCTGTTTTAACATTGTCTGTTTTTCCTGGAAGTTCATTTGTTTCCCATTTCCATAGGACTTCATAAGGTAATTTGGCAAACACATTTAGGAACATCTGTATTGTTTCTTTTGGCAACATTGAGGAGCGAACATTTGAACCGAAACTTAAATAAACCACACCCTTTTTAGAAGAATCTAAAAATTATTGTAACTCCTGTAACAAAAAGAACAAATCCAGCTTCATATAACACTAATATTAATTTAATAATATTAAACATAAGTAGACATAACATTTATTACTAACAAAAATACACAAAACAATTATAATCAAAGAAAAAAATAAAATGAGCGATAATAATAATAATAATAATAATAAAGCCATTTATTCCAAAACTTGCTTATGTTTTACAATGTTGTTAGTACTTAATTGCTTAAATTTAAAATGGTTACTTATAATTACCGTTAGTATTATTATTTATGTACAAGGTTTGGATCCCTGTTGGGTAAAGGCCTCCTCCATCCTTTTCCATGACTCCCTGTCTCTGCCTATTTGTATCCAGTCGTTTCCTGCGACGTGTGTTATATCATCAGCCCACCGTCTTAATTGTCGACCAACATTTCTCTTCCCCATGGGTCCTTTCCATCGTGTGGTTTCAATGGTCCATCTTCTGTCTCGGTATCGTGAGATGAGTCCTGCCCATCTCCATTTGAGTAAGAGTGCGTGCCTGAGAGCATCAGTTAATTTGGTTTTTTGACGAATTTCTTCGCTCCTAATTTTGTGTATTCTCCTAATTTTCAGCATACTCCTTTCCATTGCTGTTTGGTTACTTTTAATTTTTTGTTTTATTTTATTTGTAAAGGTCCAAGTTTGGCAGCCATACAGCAAGCAAGGTAACAGGCATGTATCAAATATTGTCCTTTTCATGTGTGAGCTGTAATTGCCTTTTAAGATTTCTTTTAATGCCCAGAATTTCTTCCAAGTTGTGTTGATTCTCCTTGTCACTTCTTCTTCGTTATTTGAAGTTTTGAAGGAAATTTGTTTGCCCAAGTATATGTATTGCCTGACGTATTCTATATTATTACCTTTTATCACTATCTGGCGCTCCCGATTGTTCGTTAGTATCTTCGTTTTATTTACATTCATTTCAAGGCCGATTTTGGAACTTTCGCAGTCCAGTGATCTCATCATTTCGTCTAAGTCTTTTGCAGTCTCAGCAATAACAGCAATATCATCTGCGAACCTCAGATTGTTTAAGTATTGTCCGTTTATGTACACTCCGCTGTTCTTCCAGTCTAGTTTTTGGAAGATAGTTTCAAGGACTGCTATAAACAGCTTCGGGGAAAGAGGATCACCTTGTCTAACTCCGCGTTCTATGTTTATTTCGTCACCTCTAGTTTCTAATTTAACTCTGCTCGTGCTTTTTGTATAGATATATTTCAAAACATTGATGTATTTCTGGTTGATATTTGAATATTGTAAAGCGTTCCAGATTGCACAGTGACTAATGCTATCAAAAGCTTTGCTATAGTCAATGAACGCCACATACAGAGGTCTATTGTATTCTCTGTATTTTTCTATGACTTGTTCTAATGTCTGTATGTGGTCCATTGTGCTGAAGCTTGATCTGAATCCTGCCTGTTCTTTTGGTTGCTGCTTATCAATATCGTCAGATATTCTCTTTAAGATTATGGATGAAAATAGTTTATAAATACTTGCCAGCAGACTTATGGGCCTGTAATTCCCTATATCTAAGGGATTTCCTTTCTTGAAGAGAAGGATTATATCCGATGTACACCACTGTTTTGGTACCTTTTCTTCATCTAGTATCTTATTGAACAATCGCGTAAAATGATATGTTAAAATGGGTGCTCCTATTTTAAGTGCCTCATTGCATATTCCGTCTGGTCCGGGACTCTTCTCGGCTTTCAGCTTTTTCATATGATCATAAACTTCGGAGTATTCAATTTGTCTGATGTGGTCTGTCGTGTTCGTATGGGTTGTTTGCGATATGATTTCGGGGTTATTTTGTTTACTATATAAGTTTTTGTAGAAGTTAGTAGCGTGATTTATTACATCTTTTCTGGATTTTGTTTTTAGTGAGTTATTTTCAAGTTTTTGAATCCAGGACTTGTGTGTAGTTAGTTCTTTGTATGCTTTTTTGGCACTTCTAAAATGTTTAATGTTCCTTGTAATAATCTCGTATCTGTGGTTGTTGTAGTCCTTACGGATTGATCTATTAGTCTCTTTGTATATTCTGCTTAGTTCTGTTTTCATATCTTTAGTTTTGTTCTTTGTGTGTAGTAGTTCCGTGCGCCTTTTTAAAAGTTCCATTGTGTCTTTTGAGAAGATATTGTGTTGGTGGGGATACATATTGGTTTTGTATTTTAAGCTCTCTGTTATGCCTTTTTCCAGGATATTGTAGTATGTTTGGATATCAATGCTGTCTGTTTTTATATTTTCTGTATGTTTTTGTAGATTTCCGATGTAGCACTTTATTTCTGTTTCTGTCTTGGGGATATTAGCTGGTGTTGTATAGGTTTTTCTGCTCTTTACTGGACTACTCAAAAGTAATGTTGCTCTCACTAATCTATGATCGGAAGAGAATTCAACTTTGTTAAGTACCTCAATATTAGTTATAAGTTTGTTGTGGGTTATCATAATAAAATCTATTTCATTTTTAGTTTTGTGGTCGGGTGATAACCATGTCCATCTAGAGCTTGCTTTCTTTTTGAAAAATGAGTTCATTATGGATAGTTTGTATTGATGAGCATAAATTAAGAGCCGTTCCCCTCTATCATTCCGCACTCCGTAACCAAATTTTCCCATTACTGGATAGTAGTTTGTTTTTGGACATCCTATTTTCGCGTTGAAATCTCCCATGACAATGACCTTCCCTTCTGTCTTTGTGTGAGCAAATTCAATGTCTTTGTAAAAATTTTCAATTTCTTCTTCTGTTGATCTCTCTGTCGGTGCATATGCTTGGATTATTGAAAAAGAGAAGCAATCAAACTTCATTTGTAGAAGTGCTACTCTTTCAGAGATTCCTATAAAGTTGATGATGTTATTTTTATACATTTTCTTGATAAGGAATCCCACTCCATATAGTCCTTTAGTTTCGCCAATATAGCAAAATATAAGGTCGCTGTGCTCTTCTATCTTACATCCCATTGTTCGGACTTCTGCAAGGCCTATAATGTCCCAGTTAATATTTTTTAGAGCATTAGTCAATTCAAGGAATCGTTCTATTGATCCTAGCGATTTTACATTATAATTGCAGATTTTGAGTGTTTGTTTCATACCATGATCTATTTCTCTATTTGGTGGAGGGTTGTAGTCTGATTCCCCACGATGACAAGTCGGATTGGGGAATGTTTTGTTTCTTTTATCTATTAGTTCTCGTCTGTTTAATGTTTTGTTCCGGTGGCTGATGGCAATATCCTATAGATTCTGAACGGTTGGCACATTGGCAGAAGGTAAGGAATTACTTCTATTCCTCATTATGTCGAATGCATTTAACCGAGCTGTTTTTGTTGACAGTTGTTGTTTGTGAGGGTGCTCTATTGCGTTAGGCGAGGTTGATGTTTCCCTTTTGCGTTTTTCGTTACCTGGTTTGCCCTGTTTAATAATTAGCTTGTCGTAGTTTATGTATGCGTAATTGCCCTTCTTCCTTTCCTCTTCCACTTTTGGTTGTAGTTTCTTTCTCATGTCCAATATTTCTTTCGGGTAGTCTTCAGATAAATACAAGTTTTTCAATTTCTTTTTATTTACCACTATCTCGTTTTTCTTCCAGGCGTTCACGAATGTTAGGAGGATAGGCCTTTCTTTTCCGTTTTTTGTGTTATTTTTGCCAATTCTATAGATCGTGTTCACATCCCTATCTTCAAAAGTAATGTTTAAATCATGTTCAAATTTCTTTTTGATTATTTCGATTAGGTCGATAGTCGATGTTTCGGTTTCTTTTACTCCATATAAAATTAGGTTGTTGTATCTTCTATATTTTTCAGCATACTCCTTTCCATTGCTGTTTGGTTACTTTTAATTTTTGTTTTATTTTATTTGTAAAGGTCCAAGTTTGGCAGCCATACAGCAAGCAAGGTAACAGGCATGTATCAAATATTGTCCTTTTCATGTGTGAGCTGTAATTGCCTTTTAAGATTTCTTTTAATGCCCAGAATTTCTTCCAAGTTGTGTTGATTCTCCTTGTCACTTCTTCTTCGTTATTTGAAGTTTTGAAGGAAATTTGTTTGCCCAAGTATATGTATTGCCTGACGTATTCTATATTATTACCTTTTATCACTATCTGGCGCTCCCGATTGTTCGTTAGTATCTTCGTTTTATTTACATTCATTTCAAGGCCGATTTTGGAACTTTCGCAGTCCAGTGATCTCATCATTTCGTCTAAGTCTTTTGCAGTCTCAGCAATAACAGCAATATCATCTGCGAACCTCAGATTGTTTAAGTATTGTCCGTTTATGTACACTCCGCTGTTCTTCCAGTCTAGTTTTTGGAAGATAGTTTCAAGGACTGCTATAAACAGCTTCGGGGAAAGAGGATCACCTTGTCTAACTCCGCGTTCTATGTTTATTTCGTCACCTCTAGTTTCTAATTTAACTCTGCTCGTGCTTTTTGTATAGATATATTTCAAAACATTGATGTATTTCTGGTTGATATTTGAATATTGTAAAGCGTTCCAGATTGCACAGTGACTAATGCTATCAAAAGCTTTGCTATAGTCAATGAACGCCACATACAGAGGTCTATTGTATTCTCTGTATTTTTCTATGACTTGTTCTAATGTCTGTATGTGGTCCATTGTGCTGAAGCTTGATCTGAATCCTGCCTGTTCTTTTGGTTGCTGCTTATCAATATCGTCAGATATTCTCTTTAAGATTATGGATGAAAATAGTTTATAAATACTTGCCAGCAGACTTATGGGCCTGTAATTCCCTATATCTAAGGGATTTCCTTTCTTGAAGAGAAGGATTATATCCGATGTACACCACTGTTTTGGTACCTTTTCTTCATCTAGTATCTTATTGAACAATCGCGTAAAATGATATGTTAAAATGGGTGCTCCTATTTTAAGTGCCTCATTGCATATTCCGTCTGGTCCGGGACTCTTCTCGGCTTTCAGCTTTTTCATATGATCATAAACTTCGGAGTATTCAATTTGTCTGATGTGGTCTGTCGTGTTCGTATGGGTTGTTTGCGATATGATTTCGGGGTTATTTTGTTTACTATATAAGTTTTTGTAGAAGTTAGTAGCGTGATTTATTACATCTTTTCTGGATTTTGTTTTTAGTGAGTTATTTTCAAGTTTTTGAATCCAGGACTTGTGTGTAGTTAGTTCTTTGTATGCTTTTTTGGCACTTCTAAAATGTTTAATGTTCCTTGTAATAATCTCGTATCTGTGGTTGTTGTAGTCCTTACGGATTGATCTATTAGTCTCTTTGTATATTCTGCTTAGTTCTGTTTTCATATCTTTAGTTTTGTTCTTTGTGTGTAGTAGTTCCGTGCGCCTTTTTAAAAGTTCCATTGTGTCTTTTGAGAAGATATTGTGTTGGTGGGGATACATATTGGTTTTGTATTTTAAGCTCTCTGTTATGCCTTTTTCCAGGATATTGTAGTATGTTTGGATATCAATGCTGTCTGTTTTTATATTTTCTGTATGTTTTTGTAGATTTCCGATGTAGCACTTTATTTCTGTTTCTGTCTTGGGGATATTAGCTGGTGTTGTATAGGTTTTTCTGCTCTTTACTGGACTACTCAAAAGTAATGTTGCTCTCACTAATCTATGATCGGAAGAGAATTCAACTTTGTTAAGTACCTCAATATTAGTTATAAGTTTGTTGTGGGTTATCATAATAAAATCTATTTCATTTTTAGTTTTGTGGTCGGGTGATAACCATGTCCATCTAGAGCTTGCTTTCTTTTTGAAAAATGAGTTCATTATGGATAGTTTGTATTGATGAGCATAAATTAAGAGCCGTTCCCCTCTATCATTCCGCACTCCGTAACCAAATTTTCCCATTACTGGATAGTAGTTTGTTTTTGGACATCCTATTTTCGCGTTGAAATCTCCCATGACAATGACCTTCCCTTCTGTCTTTGTGTGAGCAAATTCAATGTCTTTGTAAAAATTTTCAATTTCTTCTTCTGTTGATCTCTCTGTCGGTGCATATGCTTGGATTATTGAAAAAGAGAAGCAATCAAACTTCATTTGTAGAAGTGCTACTCTTTCAGAGATTCCTATAAAGTTGATGATGTTATTTTTATACATTTTCTTGATAAGGAATCCCACTCCATATAGTCCTTTAGTTTCGCCAATATAGCAAAATATAAGGTCGCTGTGCTCTTCTATCTTACATCCCATTTTTCGGACTTCTGCAAGGCCTATAATGTCCCAGTTAATATTTTTTAGAGCATTAGTCAATTCAAGGAATCGTTCTATTGATCCTAGCGATTTTACATTATAATTGCAGATTTTGAGTGTTTGTTTCATACCATGATCTATTTCTCTATTTGGTGGAGGGTTGTAGTCTGATTCCCCACGATGACAAGTCGGATTGGGGAATGTTTTGTTTCTTTTATCTATTAGTTCTCGTCTGTTTAATGTTTTGTTCCGGTGGCTGATGGCAATATCCTATAGATTCTGAACGGTTGGCACATTGGCAGAAGGTAAGGAATTACTTCTATTCCTCATTATGTCGAATGCATTTAACCGAGCTGTTTTTGTTGACAGTTGTTGTTTGTGAGGGTGCTCTATTGCGTTAGGCGAGGTTGATGTTTCCCTTTTGCGTTTTTCGTTACCTGGTTTGCCCTGTTTAATAATTAGCTTGTCGTAGTTTATGTATGCGTAATTGCCCTTCTTCCTTTCCTCTTCCACTTTTGGTTGTAGTTTCTTTCTCATGTCCAATATTTCTTTCGGGTAGTCTTCAGATAAATACAAGTTTTTCAATTTCTTTTTATTTACCACTATCTCGTTTTTCTTCCAGGCGTTCACGAATGTTAGGAGGATAGGCCTTTCTTTTCCGTTTTTTGTGTTATTTTTGCCAATTCTATAGATCGTGTTCACATCCCTATCTTCAAAAGTAATGTTTAAATCATGTTCAAATTTCTTTTTGATTATTTCGATTAGGTCGATAGTCGATGTTTCGGTTTCTTTTACTCCATATAAAATTAGGTTGTTGTATCTTCTATATTTTTCAGCATACTCCTTTCCATTGCTGTTTGGTTACTTTTAATTTTTGTTTTATTTTATTTGTAAAGGTCCAAGTTTGGCAGCCATACAGCAAGCAAGGTAACAGGCATGTATCAAATATTGTCCTTTTCATGTGTGAGCTGTAATTGCCTTTTAAGATTTCTTTTAATGCCCAGAATTTCTTCCAAGTTGTGTTGATTCTCCTTGTCACTTCTTCTTCGTTATTTGAAGTTTTGAAGGAAATTTGTTTGCCCAAGTATATGTATTGCCTGACGTATTCTATATTATTACCTTTTATCACTATCTGGCGCTCCCGATTGTTCGTTAGTATCTTCGTTTTATTTACATTCATTTCAAGGCCGATTTTGGAACTTTCGCAGTCCAGTGATCTCATCATTTCGTCTAAGTCTTTTGCAGTCTCAGCAATAACAGCAATATCATCTGCGAACCTCAGATTGTTTAAGTATTGTCCGTTTATGTACACTCCGCTGTTCTTCCAGTCTAGTTTTTGGAAGATAGTTTCAAGGACTGCTATAAACAGCTTCGGGGAAAGAGGATCACCTTGTCTAACTCCGCGTTCTATGTTTATTTCGTCACCTCTAGTTTCTAATTTAACTCTGCTCGTGCTTTTTGTATAGATATATTTCAAAACATTGATGTATTTCTGGTTGATATTTGAATATTGTAAAGCGTTCCAGATTGCACAGTGACTAATGCTATCAAAAGCTTTGCTATAGTCAATGAACGCCACATACAGAGGTCTATTGTATTCTCTGTATTTTTCTATGACTTGTTCTAATGTCTGTATGTGGTCCATTGTGCTGAAGCTTGATCTGAATCCTGCCTGTTCTTTTGGTTGCTGCTTATCAATATCGTCAGATATTCTCTTTAAGATTATGGATGAAAATAGTTTATAAATACTTGCCAGCAGACTTATGGGCCTGTAATTCCCTATATCTAAGGGATTTCCTTTCTTGAAGAGAAGGATTATATCCGATGTACACCACTGTTTTGGTATCTTTTCTTCATCTAGTATCTTATTGAACAATCGCGTAAAATGATATGTTAAAATGGGTGCTCCTATTTTAAGTGCCTCATTGCATATTCCGTCTGGTCCGGGACTCTTCTCGGCTTTCAGCTTTTTCATATGATCATAAACTTCGGAGTATTCAATTTGTCTGATGTGGTCTGTCGTGTTCGTATGGGTTGTTTGCGATATGATTTCGGGGTTATTTTGTTTACTATATAAGTTTTTGTAGAAGTTAGTAGCGTGATTTATTACATCTTTTCTGGATTTTGTTTTTAGTGAGTTATTTTCAAGTTTTTGAATCCAGGACTTGTGTGTAGTTAGTTCTTTGTATGCTTTTTTGGCACTTCTAAAATGTTTAATGTTCCTTGTAATAATCTCGTATCTGTGGTTGTTGTAGTCCTTACGGATTGATCTATTAGTCTCTTTGTATATTCTGCTTAGTTCTGTTTTCATATCTTTAGTTTTGTTCTTTGTGTGTAGTAGTTCCGTGCGCCTTTTTAAAAGTTCCATTGTGTCTTTTGAGAAGATATTGTGTTGGTGGGGATACATATTGGTTTTGTATTTTAAGCTCTCTGTTATGCCTTTTTCCAGGATATTGTAGTATGTTTGGATATCAATGCTGTCTGTTTTTATATTTTCTGTATGTTTTTGTAGATTTCCGATGTAGCACTTTATTTCTGTTTCTGTCTTGGGGATATTAGCTGGTGTTGTATAGGTTTTTCTGCTCTTTACTGGACTACTCAAAAGTAATGTTGCTCTCACTAATCTATGATCGGAAGAGAATTCAACTTTGTTAAGTACCTCAATATTAGTTATAAGTTTGTTGTGGGTTATCATAATAAAATCTATTTCATTTTTAGTTTTGTGGTCGGGTGATAACCATGTCCATCTAGAGCTTGCTTTCTTTTTGAAAAATGAGTTCATTATGGATAGTTTGTATTGATGAGCATAAATTAAGAGCCGTTCCCCTCTATCATTCCGCACTCCGTAACCAAATTTTCCCATTACTGGATAGTAGTTTGTTTTTGGACATCCTATTTTCGCGTTGAAATCTCCCATGACAATGACCTTCCCTTCTGTCTTTGTGTGAGCAAATTCAATGTCTTTGTAAAAATTTTCAATTTCTTCTTCTGTTGATCTCTCTGTCGGTGCATATGCTTGGATTATTGAAAAAGAGAAGCAATCAAACTTCATTTGTAGAAGTGCTACTCTTTCAGAGATTCCTATAAAGTTGATGATGTTATTTTTATACATTTTCTTGATAAGGAATCCCACTCCATATAGTCCTTTAGTTTCGCCAATATAGCAAAATATAAGGTCGCTGTGCTCTTCTATCTTACATCCCATTTTTCGGACTTCTGCAAGGCCTATAATGTCCCAGTTAATATTTTTTAGAGCATTAGTCAATTCAAGGAATCGTTCTATTGATCCTAGCGATTTTACATTATAATTGCAGATTTTGAGTGTTTGTTTCATACCATGATCTATTTCTCTATTTGGTGGAGGGTTGTAGTCTGATTCCCCACGATGACAAGTCGGATTGGGGAATGTTTTGTTTCTTTTATCTATTAGTTCTCGTCTGTTTAATGTTTTGTTCCGGTGGCTGATGGCAATATCCTATAGATTCTGAACGGTTGGCACATTGGCAGAAGGTAAGGAATTACTTCTATTCCTCATTATGTCGAATGCATTTAACCGAGCTGTTTTTGTTGACAGTTGTTGTTTGTGAGGGTGCTCTATTGCGTTAGGCGAGGTTGATGTTTCCCTTTTGCGTTTTTCGTTACCTGGTTTGCCCTGTTTAATAATTAGCTTGTCGTAGTTTATGTATGCGTAATTGCCCTTCTTCCTTTCCTCTTCCACTTTTGGTTGTAGTTTCTTTCTCATGTCCAATATTTCTTTCGGGTAGTCTTCAGATAAATACAAGTTTTTCAATTTCTTTTTATTTACCACTATCTCGTTTTTCTTCCAGGCGTTCACGAATGTTAGGAGGATAGGCCTTTCTTTTCCGTTTTTTGTGTTATTTTTGCCAATTCTATAGATCGTGTTCACATCCCTATCTTCAAAAGTAATGTTTAAATCATGTTCAAATTTCTTTTTGATTATTTCGATTAGGTCGATAGTCGATGTTTCGGTTTCTTTTACTCCATATAAAATTAGGTTGTTGTATCTTCTATATTTTTCAAGATTGTTTATTTTTTCCTTTAATTTCTCATTTTCTGATTTTAATTCCTGCATTTCAAGTCTAAAAGGAACTAGTTTTTCATCAATCCGTGCCATAATGTCATCGGTTTGTTTTGACATTTCTATTTTCATTTGTTCAAAAAAAGATTGAAGGTTATCCATTTTTGCCGCTGTCGCTTACGTGAAATGACACGTATTATTGTGAACGCAGCTTAATAGGACTATTATGTTGGTAGTACTGACCCGCCTTAGTTTTGTTGAAATTGTGTCTATAGTCTATACTCGGTTTGTTTGGCAGGTAACCTCAAAAGTTTTTTCCACTTTTTAACCACTGAATAATTATCTTGATAACACAGTTTGCACTTGGATGTTTTAGTTGCAGTATAGTTTATCACAATATGTATGAAATTTAAATGTTTTTACACCGGAGTTCACAGTATATTCACAGTTTATTCGTAGAATACGGAGCTTCGTTACACTATGTATTTACGTCTAGACAGCCGGACGAATTTTGTGTATAATAAAGCGCAATTAACTATGTGTTTTGCCAATTTTATTTTTTTCCTACAGTCTTCTGTGAAAAGCCAGAGGATAACGCGATGATTAGGTTTTAGTGCCACACAGTCACACTTGTTTTTGATAAGGGTGTAATGTTAATGTGAAGATTGTCTATCAAATTTGTTTTTTACTTTTTATTTCTTTCCTTCTGTAAAAATATTTTGCGGAGCTATAGTAATTGCAATGTTGGTACCAAACAGAGAAGAAAAAAAAAAAATATCAAAATCATAAGAAATAATAATATGGCCGTCCTGAGATTTGATCGTACGGTAACTTGGTTTCAAACTTTTCGTGCAGCGTTCTGTTCAGTGCGCAACTGTGCACATGTCGTAACTCGCGAATACTCTGTACGTATTCTCCGTTTCGTTAGATCGATCTGGTATGAGTCATTGTCTTCTTTGTTCGAATAATGAATCACTTGTTGACGGCACTTTCACTTTAAAACGATAACGAATTTTTGTTCTTTTAGACAGTCAATTTATCACTTTATTACCGATCCGATATTTGAACTATTAAAAGTTTTCTTCAGGATTGCACTATTTAATCGTTTTAATGCTATTTACAAGTTTTAAACATTTGCTACACTTTTGAAATGTTTGTATGTTTTACTAGATTTATATCGGAAATTAGTCTAATAAATCCTTCACAATCACTTGCACTGATACTATAAGCACTACTTTATAGTTTTTTGTACTCCGAATTCGCGAATATTCGTTTGTTGTATTTTTAATGATTTATTATAGCGGAGTACGACGTGACTGTGACGCACGCGGCGGTCAGCCTTCAAATTAATCCTAAATACATATAATACAAAGTTGCAATAAGTACTACACAGGATAAAAGTACCAGCGCCGTTAATTTAAGTAAAAATTCTATTTCATAGAACTCGTACATGGACATGTTAGCATTCGGTGCCCGTAGATGCTTCGCCCCACCATGCCTCAGGACGTATTCTATCCACCACACTGATCTCTCTAGAGGACTCTCTGGTTGATCATTCAATAATTCACGAAGTTTTATTACGTTTTCTTTGTAACTGAAAGATAATTGAGAGATTGAAAATAGAAAGTGTTGCAATTCTCAATGAACATAATCATAGTATTTTCGAACCCCGGCTATTTGTGAATTAAAAAGGTCCATAAAGTATGTGAGAGTTTGAAACAGTTGCAGGAACCTAAAACATTGTTGGTTGCAAAACATTTGGATTGGTCAATTTCTATTAGTATCAATATCCGTTGTTCTATCAATATATCAATTTGGCTGTACCTTATTGTCTAATTGTGCAATTGTGAGATGAATAAAAGTCTTTTGAAATTTATTAGTGGCGTCATTTTTTGTTATGAAACCATTGAAGCAAAATCCTGATAGAAATTTTTTTCATAGAGCAAACGGGCAGGAGTCTCATCTGAAGTTGAGTGATACCGCCACCCATAGAAAGTAGACACTCACTGTGCCAGAAGGCTCGCAAGAGAGTTTCTGGCTTTTGTTTATTTTTCCTTAGTCCTTTCTTTCGGTAGTTAACCTGAAATTTAGTTTCAAATACCCACCACCAACCAATACCCACCTTATATTATCAATGACAGTATGTATAGCATGTAATTGTTTTTCTTCAGTTATTGTTTCCATATAAAGCGCCTGACCAATTTGATGATATTCGTACAATTCAACATTGTACCATTGGTCAGCAAACATTGGTATGCCGACAAGTGGTACTCCGGCAGTGATTGCTTCATCTGTTGATTGTAATCCTCCTTGCGTTATAAATAATTTTATATTCGGATGCCCTGTAATTTATGTATTAGTGTTTTAATTGTTTACCCTTAAATTAATTCGTTACTAACCATAATATGTTAAACGTGAGTTGGATTTTAGGCATTTATACTGTTTACTCACTTAAAAGATCCGATTTCGGTAGCCACTGAGCTGTTTTAACATTGTCTGTTTTTCCTGGAAGTTCATTTGTTTCCCATTTCCATAGGACTTCATAAGGTAATTTGGCAAACACATTTAGGAACATCTGTATTGTTTCTTTTGGCAACATTGAGGAGCGAACATTTGAACCGAAACTTAAATAAACCACACCCTTTTTAGAAGAATCTAAAAATGATTGTAACTCCTGTAACAAAAAGAACAAATCCAGCTTCATATAACACTAATATTAATTTAATAATATTAAACATAAGTAGACATAACATTTATTACTAACAAAAATACACAAAACAATTATAATCAAAGAAAAAAATAAAATGAGCGATAACAAAAACATAAATAATAGAAAAAAATTCGCTTCGATTTGATATAATTATAATTAATAAATGTACGATATAAACGTATAAATGTATCGAAATCATACCTGTTTACATCTGTCTACGAAGAAGTGCGGCCAGGTGAGCAACGGCACCCGTGATTTTTTCAAATCTTTATGTTAATTGCCGTGATGTAGACGATATTTTATTTAGATAACAAGTGAACGAAATGTTTTCCCAAAAATCAATTCGAAATAATTTCATAAAAAATACTAGCGGCCAAATTTTGATAGGCACCTTGGTAGATATACATTCTCCTAATTATAAATATACATAAAAATTTGGTTTTTAGCAAATAACAGATGAGCGCACTAATCCTGCAGCCGGATCTCGTACTAATACAATTTACATGATTTTATCAATTTGCATAATGGTACTAAGGTTTATATAAATGAAAATTATTTCTAAATATTGTCCGGTGTTGAAACATTATCCAATGCTTCTCGTTCAACGCTACCCTTTGGTCAAAACCAATATCATAAAGAATTACTTTATAGCCTGTGAATTAATGAAACGATTTTGAAGTCCCTGAATCACTACAATTCTTAATTATATATTTGTTGCTGAACAATTATTTGACAAAAACCTAACTTGTATGTAGTTTGCAGCACTTATTTCTACTACATATTTATGCTTTTAAATATATTCAATGACTGACCTTGGGAAGAGGTTTTTCCGGATTTTTATGGATTCCCCACATTGAAACCACATTCGGTGGAAGAGGTTGTCTATTACTCCATAATGGATGAATGTTTAAAAAAAGCATGTCAACATTATTATATAATACATCATATGTTGGCATATCTTCACCAAAATATTTAACATAAACTTCACGTTCCTTTGTTTCTTGAGAATACCAAAAATTCATTAGGCGATACTGGGTATACAATTCGGACACCTTATCCCAAAACGTTAAATTAAATAAACGTTGACGTATAGAAGATGGATATAAAAATGGATGATTTGGAGCACCAATAATCTCAGCATTACCTAACATCATACCAAACGAGCTTCCAAGAACAACATGGCATGCAAGGCGCATTAAATAAATGTGAGAACGAAATATACTGCCTCCCACATGCTTCAATGAGTAACAGATCAAAATAATCCTTATCTGTATTATTGATCAGAGTCTGTACTGGTTCCGATTGAACTTGTATTTCCACAAATTTTCCCATCATCGTTGACAAATCTTCTATGACGTTAAATATTGTTTCTCTGCTTCCAAATCTTTCATTGAGTTTCTCTAAATTTGGCTTCATATACGAATAAGTAACATCGTGCACATCTATTTCTGTCAAGTTTTCCGGACGGTCTTCGGTTGTGAACGCTGGATTTGGAGTGATAACGGTGACTTCATGACCCCTCCTAGCTAGCTCTTGGGTCAAAGGACGGAAAACTACTTGATGACTTATAGACGCAGTTGGAATCACTGCCAAAATTCTAGAACCATAACTTATTGATACTAGCACTGACAATAGAAACACTCAAATCAACCTGCTCATTCTGAAAAATTATTAAAAACTAATTAAAACACGAGTCCACATTGCTCTTATAAGTGCGAGTATTCTAATTAGATATTCTAACGTTAGTTTTATAACGTTATCATCATTTATCACGTTTTTTATATCTTTGATAATCGTATTTTCTTAATGTCAATTCTTACATCATATCAGGGCTTATACCAATTTTTAAGCTTAATAGGACAGTTGTATATTGATGAGATATATGAAACACGGCGTTTATATGAACCACAGTAAGCAAGATTTAATAGCGGTGGTTCAGTAAAGTCATAATTAGTACAACGCAATTATCTTATACACTTTGTAAATCTGTTTCTGTAACTAAACATCTCTTAAATTCCTAAACCTCATGTACCGCGGCGACTCCTACGTCATCAAATCTAAGGCCCCTGGGAAGTTCCTTTAACCGCGGAAGTAGGTAGAAATCACAAGGAATCTGTGGGAGAAATAGATAGAAATCATATAGTTATAACTAGGTTCGGGATGACGTTCGAGGATTCGAAGCCAGTTTCTTGAATCACACCCATCGGAACTCTGGACTAGTACTTGGGGGCATTTGCTTCTCTTTAGCGAGTTTCTCACGCCGTTGCTATGTATTTGTCCAAGCAACTTTGTTATTTTACCTGTGTACAAAGTCCTCGTAATATTACCTGTATTATTTATATTTTTTCTTTATAAGGAGATTGTTAGTACAAATTTTTTGAACACCCCTATTTCGTATATTTCATGGTCACAGAACTTATATAACCATAGTTATTGCAATTCAAATATCTTCAAGGAAATTGCAGTTACCGAATTATATGTTTTTGGACACATTATTAAATTGCTCTAAAAGAGAGGGCACTACAACTATCCATATTAGTTTTATATCTGTTTCTCTATTAGCAAGGAGGTGGTCGTTTATTAATTGCATGTATAAAAAACCTTAAGTTAGAACGCAGGGGGTTTGAACGCACGAATTTAAATCTGAGTTGGTTTATAGCCATTAAATAATATAAAATGTTAACCCAAATATTGGGAGCCGAAGTATGTGAAACAATTTTTGAAATGATAAGCGTTAATGAGCACTTCCCAATTGATAAGAATGATATAACTAGAGTATACAAGACTCATATAAGAAAAAAATTAATAATCGTTGTGACAAGCTGTTTATTGTAGCTTCAAGCCGTCTCACAACGTTCAATAGCCAAAGAATTTAACACCTTCATGAACGAACTAAAACGATCATTATGTTTAATATTAGCATTAATTATAATATGTTATAATAATTTATTAGTAGTATTACTATATAAACGCAGAATATATATATATCAGCCGTTCGTTATGTTGCTATAACGCCTACAAAATGAAACCGTTGGGGTGATATTGCGTTAATTCTTGATCAGGATCAAAAAAGTCATCGAAAGTCTATATTATTTATTTTATCTCTGAGGTCTGGGCCTCAGACTTCTGTATCTGTTTCATGATCATTTGTCAATATAATAGGCAAGTAGGTGATCAGCCTCCTGTGTCCTGGCACAGGCAAGCCGGTTCCCTCACGATGTTTTCTTTCACCGTTCGAGCGATTGTTAAATACTCACATAGATAGAAAATCAAGCCACTAGGACAATACCGCTCAATGTAAATTGCGTATATTAACAGATCCATTGGTGCATTTGAACGCATCGGTTGATAATCACCCAATCCACTATTCTATCTGCTTTGAGATAGTGTCATCATGTTAATTGAAATTGATTAAATATCTAACCACAACCCCGTCTTAACATTATGAACAATAATTACCGCCTTTGTTACCATCTAATATAATTATTCTTATTCCGTCCGTTTAGCTAAGCCAATGATATTGAGGACATTACGGATAATACAAAATTAGTATAATTATTGTTGGCACGCAATAATTGCTGTAATTTTAGGCTGATATCTGACCATATGAAGAAGATGATGACCATAATTTGAAGTCAGGTCAGGTCAGGGCTAAATAAGGGCAAGTATTATTAAGTCCGGAACGTTGGTTTTAACGCAGGCTTGGGTAGTTCGTGCCTTGTGTGCAGGTGCAGAATCCTGCTGGAAAGTCCACGGTATATTTTTAATAAGTGTATTGCTGAAAGGTTTTTCAACATGATCCAAGAGTGTATATTGATACAGTTTTGCTGAACTTTTCACTCCTTTTTCACAAAAATGTAGTTTTGTGACTCCTAGATAAGACACGCCCCATGACACCATCACTGTCCCAGGATGACGACCACGTTGTACCTTTCCGACCACTTGAGCACCTTCTTTAGAACTGTGAGTCAACTGTGTGTGTGTCATTTTGCTTATTCTAGTGTTGTTCAATCGTGAAAATTTTTTCATCGGTAAAGAGGATATTTCTGTGCTTTTCATTCACATATCGCGATAAAATGCGTTTTGATCGATCCACTCTCTTTAATTGTAAAGATTGATTTAGGGCATGTCCTATATAGCGACGATAAGCACCGAGTTTCAGGACTTCATGAATAATATGCGATAGAGTCCTAGCGGGTATTTTCACTTCTCGCGATAAGATTTTTGTTTCCTAATGGGTGTTTCGACAAATTCTGGCTTTAAAAGCATTATCAGCCTTTGTAGTTCTAACAGCACGTGGCGGCCCGATCTTTTTTGCTCTTCGACAGAATAAGTGTTGTTGTATCTGTTGATAGTACGATATACGAATATAATAATAAAACTGCTAATACCAAGCCTTTGAAGTGTCTGGAATATGACCGTCGCGACGGCTCCATACCCACTTTGTGCCAGAAGGCGTAAAATGAAAGAAGTTTTAAAATAATATACGTGTTCTAAATTAATAAGTTCAAAAAATGTATGTTTTTGTGTAACAGTATTTATAGCCAGACTAGTTACCTTCTTTGGCAAGTCTGTCTTTAGGTGTTTTTCGGAAATTCTGATGAGCACGTTTAACAGTTTAATAAAACCGTGTTGACTATTATTCAGAGTTGCCATTGTTTAGATTTAGATAATTCCGACGCTAGATGTACGAACACATCACATCGATGACCGTTGCGACGAGACTATTTCGAAGAAGGCTTGCCGCCCTCAGGGTGTTGAAGATGATAACTAGCTCCTTGACTAATGGTTGCTTTGCAAGTTGCGCTCCCTAGCGTATGGCAGGTAAATATTGTTAGGTGTCCCGTCGGCGCAAGCAGTCACGCCTCCTGGTAGACGACTGCCGCTACCAGTTGTTGCCACCAGTCATGCCCCCTAGCGGACAGCTGGGATGCAGTTGGATGGAAGCTCACTGGAGTGAGCGAAGTAGGAAGCAAAGGTCCACGCCTTTTATTAGGCAGTTTTTTATTATTGTCTGATGTTGTTTATTATTTGATCCGGTGATTGGATCCGGATCTGTTAGGACAATTGATACCTTTACGTACCAACGCGTTGGGATGATGTTTAGCTTTATCGAAATGACGTGTGGACGCCCACTTCCCCCATTGGGCTATGGGAGGGAGCTCCAGCTCGTCGTGGAGACTGACGATAATCATGTGACTCTTTTTATTTAGTTTTAGATTAGCTTATTTTGTTAATATTTAGTTATTATATCGGGTGTTTTTTTTAGAGGTATAGAACTTTAAATTGCAATAAAACAACGATGGATTATTGGACTGACATGTTTTTTTTTTATTTGAAAGATAATCTTGTGGCAATACATTTTAAATATGATTTCTGGCATATGACTGCCACGGCTGGCTCGGATATAGTCCAATCTGGACGTCCAATTTTCGATGAGTTTTTTCAACATTTGTGGCCGTATATCGGCAATAACACGGCGAATGTTGTCTTCCAAATGGTCAAGCGTTTGTGGCTTATCCACATAGACCAATGACTTTACATAGCCCCACAGAAAATAATCTAGCGGTGTTAAATCACAAGATCTTGGAGGCCAATTCACAGGTCAAAAACGTGAAATTAGGCGGTGTCTTTCAGTAAATCGATTGTGGCACGAGCTGTGTGACATGTTGCGCCGTCTTGTTAAAACCACAGCTCTTGGACATCATGATTGTTCAATTCAGGAATGAAAAAGTTAGTAATCATGTCTCTATACCTATCGCCATTATCGTTTTTGAAGAAGTATGGACCAATACTGCCACCAGCCCATAAAGCGCACCAAACAGTCAGTTTTTCTGGATGTAACGGTGTTTCGACATACACTTGAGGATTAGCTTCACTCCAAATGCGGCAGTTTTGTTTGTTGACGTAGCCATTTAACCAGAAGTGTGCTTCATCGCTAAACAAAATTCGCTTATGAAAATCGGGAACAACGGACGGGAAAATTGGACGTCCAGATTGGACTATATCCGAGCCAGCCGTGGCAGTTATATGCCAGAAATCATATTTAAAATGTATTGCCACAAGATTATCTTTCAAATAAAAAAAAAATCATGTCAGTCCAATAATCCATCGTTGTTTTATTGCAATTTAAAGTTCTATACCTCTAAAAAAAACACCCAATATAATATTCTCGTATCAACAAATTATCTTAGTTTTCAAGACAAATCTAATCTAGGAAGTTAAATAAAAACTACAGTATCATGCCATATCATGCTGACTAATGTAAATTAATTATTATAAAAGTATATTTTGAGTTATGGAACGGTTATAGATATTAAATAACAACGACATGAATATCTCGGTTATAAAAGTGATAACGTTACAATTACAATAATATAGGATAAACGATATCAAATGTTACTTATCTCACTGTGATTGTACTGTCCTTATAAAAAAACATGAGTGTACTTATGTAATAATAATTTTCTTCACGCACTTTAGAGGGACGTTTCCCTCTTCGAATTGTATATTTATTGTCCATTTTAATGGTCACTTCCAATCGATACGATATAATATAAACTAATCATGATATTTTACAATAAACACTATGTTTTTATCACATTGGAACGAGTTTTGTCGTATAGAAATCATTATTTTGGTTTAAATAAACACGACTCTCAAAAACACTATGCGATGACAGAAATTGAAACTTGTCGATAAAATAGAGACTGTTTTACCGAAGAACGTTTGAACAGCTATTCAGGGTGTCGGTTTTTTGTGAAGGTGTGCGCGTGCATCGTAAAAATTTACTCTCATAATTTACCCTAACGCGCCAAAAAAAGTAGAACTTCAAAATTAGTTAGATTTTGCGCACTTAGAAAGATAATTCGAAAAAATTTATAATCATATAAATTTATATTTACTATTTTATATATTGCCAGTTCTCAAATCAAGGGTGCAGATGGAGGGACCATCCGACGTATGGACTAGATTTTGTAGAATATCCGCGTTGATCCGCATCATATATAAAATAACATATACGTTTGTTATCTGCGGTAGAGATTATGCCCAATTAAAACACCACGTGGTCTTGAACAGATAAAAGGCCAATCTAACCCCTTGCTATCGTAGTATAAGACGTGAAGTGAAGTCAGTGACAACAGAATTAGTAATTTTACAATGTATACTCTAACAATTTTGGTATTATCGTATGTATTGACAGTAACAAATACAGCAAGGATCCTCGCGGTATTTCCAACTCCATCTGTAAGCCATCAAGTTGTATTTAGACCATTAATGCAAGAATTAGCAAGACGAGGACATGATCTAACAATCATAACACCAGATCCGATATACTCTACCGCCAACTCTCCAAAAAACTTTACAGAAATAGATGTTCGTGATGTATCATACAGAGTCATAAAGGAAAGTTTTACATACAATGTTAAATTGGGAAAGAAATCTGATATATTCGCACAGATTGAGAGTTTTATAGCTATGAATACTAAGTTGGCATCTGTTCAATTAAGGCATCAACGAATTCAAGATCTAATCAACGGACAAGAAAAATTTGATTTGATATTCATCGAAGCCTGGCAAACACACGCTTATTATTATTCTCACATATTTAAAGCTCCAGTAATATTAATAAGTTCATACGGTATGTTTGGAAATGAAGATATTGCTG
This sequence comes from Pieris napi, assembly GCF_905475465.1. Classification (NCBI taxonomy): domain Eukaryota; kingdom Metazoa; phylum Arthropoda; class Insecta; order Lepidoptera; family Pieridae; genus Pieris; species Pieris napi. The sequence continues at coordinate 9,354,079 of NC_062252.1, forward strand.
TAGGTGCTGCAACGCACCCGTTTTTGTTTCCAATACTAGTTCAACAAAGAACATATAATCTTACATTTTGGGAGAAAGCTGAAGAGTTATACAAAAACTTATTTCTTCGAAGACTATGGTCATCAATGGAAATAGATGATTGTAATCTTTGGCGACAGATCTTGGGAAAAAATGTGCCTGATTTCAAGGAAATCAATAATAATATTGATATGATGTTTGTGAACGTTCATCCAATGTGGATAAGTAACCAACCTCTACCGCCTAATGTCATTACAATTTGGGGTATTTATAAAAACCAAAGAAAACCTTTACCTACGGTAAGTACTTAAATACGCTGTATAAAACATAAAGAAAAATGAAAAGCTATAATATGTGTTTGTAGTTTAAAGTTAAAAGCACTAATTCATATAATTAATTTATATTTTTTTTATTCATTGAACTCCGAGGAAGGTTCTTGTGGAGAGAAAAAATTATGAGGTAAAACCTAAAAACCAGGTTTCTGTTTCTTTAGTTGTGTATGCAACATTTTAAATATATTATTTTACGGGTTACGGTTGCCCATGTAAAACCGGGGCGAGTCTCTTGTATAAAACTTTAACAACTAAATATCTTCTAACAAATATAATTTTCAGGAGCTTCAAAATTATCTCGACTCATCCAAAAACGGCGTGATTTACTTAAGTTTTGGTTCCAACGTTCTCTCGTCAATTTTATCTCCTGATAGGATACGATTATTTGTTCGGGTGTTTGCTAAATTAAAGTACGATGTATTATGGAAATGGGAAAAAACAGAACTACCCGGTAAATCGGAAAACATCAAGATATCAAAATGGCTGCCACAATCAGATTTATTAAGTAAGTAATGAAGTTCCCGCCGTCTGGTAAATATTTATAGTCGTATTTTTAATTAGACGAAGCCAACTGACTGTAGCTAATGTCACTTTGTAAAATAATATTGCCACATTTAAAGTAATAGTGATGCGTTCAGTTCTTGTTCAATCAGAATGAACAATGAGTGTGAATAGTCAATCATTTCAAACAATAAAAGAATATTATTTCTATTTCAAAATTGTATAAAAGTGCTCTGATATAAGTTAGGTACTAGTACTATGTAACTACAATCAGTTTTTTGACGTCTTTTTACAAAGCGCGGCGCAGCGACTAGTGCCATCACCGATTATTAATTCAGGGGTTTTTACTTTGTCACAACACTATTTTTATTTCATTAAAAACTTGATAACACCGTAAACGTCAATTGACTTCGTCTAATTAAAAATACGACTATAGTTTTAAACATTTAAGAAATAACCTTTTAGGGAATGTAATCGCAAATTCGTTACATAATGTATATGTCAGTTCAATGTCGCGGAAGTGTAAATAAAATTATGTATAGATAAAATATACTTCAGTTTATTCTATAATCAATATTTGCTGATTTTATTTTCCATTCTTTTCTGTTACAATATAAACATAGCAATAGATCGCAGGTATAAAAAATCTGTTTTTAAGTTATTTCGATATGTTTTAGGACATCCAAATGTAAAACTGTTCATCACGCAAGGTGGTTTGCAGTCTACTGACGAGGCTATAACTGCTGGTGTACCAACAATAGGAGTGCCGATGCTTGGAGACCAGTGGTTTAATTCAGAAAAATATGTTTATTTCAAAATTGGTATGAAACTTGACATGGAGTCCCTCACTGAAGAAGAATTAGAAACAGCTATTCATACTGTTATAAATGATACCAGGTACGTTCATTAATAAGTCAATTCAAAGAATAGAATTCGGAATTGTTTTGTTTTCTGCACCCGGCTTTTAAAGATCTGGTACTTTTTATATGGTCTTTATATCAATGATTATTTTATTATTTTGTGTTATTAAAATCTTCATGTAACAGTGCCCTTATAACGAATCTTTCTGATATCATATTGAGTAATAATTATTAAATTGGACCGACCGTATATACATCCTCATAATTCCCTTCTAGTTTAGCCAAGTTAAATAAATCGATTTGAATCAATGGCGCTACAAACTTTTTAGGTCTGGGCCTCAGATTTATGTATCTGTTTCATGAGCATTTGGTAATGTAATAGACAAGTAGGTGATCAGCTTTCTGTATCTGACGCCGTTTGACTTTTTGGGTCCAAGGCAAGCTGGTTTTCTCACGATGTTTTCCTTCACCGTTCGAGCGAATGTTAAATTCGCACATAGAAAGAAAGTCCATTGGTGCACAGCCGGGGATCAAACCTACGACCTCAGGGATGCTGAAGCTAGTCCAAAACTGCTCTAAAAAAAAAATATATCGATTTACTGTAGAATTAACTTACAGGTACAGGGAAAACACAGTAAAACTCCGGTCACTCATGGAGGATCAGCCACAGAGTGCATTAGATCGCGCAGTGTGGTGGACAGAGTATGTGCTGCGCCACGGAGGCGCGAAGCACCTTCGATCTGCGAATGCTAATATGTCCTGGATTGAGTACTATGAAGTAGAATTTGTACTAAAATTAGCATCTCTTATTCTGCTTTCATTGGCGCTAGTCGTAGCGGTTTTTTACTTCATATATATCAGTTTTGTAACGAAGCAGAAACTAAAAAAATATTAAGGGGATATTTAAAATTCAGTGAAATACAAAATCTTAATTAGATTAAATTAAGTATGTTCTTCAAGTCAACGTAATTTATTTTATTATTAAGTTCATAATATGTTCACGTTACATTTGTAAAGAATACGTAGAATTACTAGCGAGCCCCATATTTTTTTTAATTTTATATTGCCCAGAGCTTTCCTCGCTCAACGAATAAGTATCGCAAAATAGCGAGGAAATGCTGCCAGTGTTAAAGGTAGACTGCCACAGGGATCAAACTTTATAAATTTGTTTTAATTTTTTTTTATTATTGCTATGTAGGTTAAGAAAATTGTAAATACTGTATATTTGTTTGTTATTTACTAAGAAATATTTAAATATATTAGGTTGTACCTTATTTTTTTAAGTTTATATTTTTTAACGCATAACAGTCTTTGTTTTTTTTCATTTGTTCATAAATCACTAGTCACACAAACTTTTTTTCCTTATTTGGAGAATGATAACCCAATGACTTGCATCAAATCGGATTCATATAAGTGTAAACTAAAAAAAAACGAAAAATGGAAACAATCTGTTGATCATTTGTTGCACTATAATTTCCTTTGTACATTTACTCTACTTCACTGATTGCTATATAACATTATTATTATTACAATATAACTTCAGTGTTTCAACGAATAACTCGTGCGCATATGCTACAGCTTGCTTTATATCTTTCACCCTACTCCGACACGATCCCTTTCCGTGCAAAAATTTGACGTCAGTTCCGTAAAACCACAGAATGAATAAACTTAAAGAACATTATTATATATCTTTGATTAAATAAATAAACATTAAAAGCTAACACAAGTTACACGGTAGTAGCGGTTATCGTCGTATTTGTCATTTTGTTCTGAGTTAGTCTCATGATTAACACTTTTTTTACATTTAAAAGTGCAGTGGAATTAAGGAACGATAAAAAAGTATTTTCTTAGTAGGTGAAGACACTATCAAATAATTGGAGCAGAGTTACCGTCTAAGCTACGGTATAGGGTATGATGTATTGGCAAGTGATAAACTAATATGATGTCTCATAACGTCCAAACAGGGAATTGGCATTATTTTGATTAATTGTTTTAGCACAGAATTATTATTTGGCTCTTGATGTTGCCGGGAGGCGGTGTTGAAATACTGATTTCTTTAAATAATTCTCTTAGCGAGGCATTACGGCTCATGCCCACGACCCTCTCACGACTCGTGTACATGCGCTCATACACTGCCATACTCCACTGCGCACCGGGCGTAGACGCGGCGAGCACCGTGCCCGGTTGCGCGGAAAACCGGCTCTAGCGCCGGCGTCGTGTGCATGGCGTCATAGTGTCCCTTAAGCGCTTATTACACTACGTGGTATTCAGACAGTCTTACTAAGATTTAGCATAATGTAATAAGAGTTAGCAAGTTAGCCTGTCTAATTAGACTGACCGAATGGGTTCGGCGGTGCTTACTTGCTTACTTGCTGAATACCGCGTAGTGTAATAAGACTTAGCACGCTTAACCGTTCAGTCAGCGCGTGGCAGCCGCAGAGCAAAGACGTTCGTACATGTTTGTTTTCTATGGCCGCGTGCACCATGGCGTGTTCGCAAGAAAAAAAAGTACTTTTCAATATTATCAATTTGTACCGAGACATGCCATATTTATGGCTGAATTATTGATTGATTTATTAATAATTGATTTATTGATGACCTTAGGTCTTGACAGGAGTTGCCCGTTTCCAGGAATCTTAAAGTAACTACCAATCTTTGTTTAGCACTGACACTTTGTCTAAGAACCGTATCTTCTTTTTGAATGTATGGAGTAACTAATTTCAATAGACATTGAAAACTCGGCAACTCCTACTCTAAGGTAGTTTCTTAAGTCACATGGTTCCAAAACACTCAGTATTTGCATATTTGATAATTTTTCTCGCAAAAGTAAATACTCTTTCACCCATATTTTTCTTTTATTTTTGAAGTTATACTTCTTTAGGCGCGTTATGAAAAATTGATGAGAATGAAATTTTACGATGCGCGCGCACCGTGACACAAAATTAACAGAATGAAGTTGCCCACGGAAGATGCTACGGCATTGGACATAATTTAAAAACAACATTCGAATAATAATAGAATTTATGTTAGACTTAATGTAAGAGAATAATAATAAATATCTATTTATTTAATTTTTCAAATGTAAACTGAACTTTATTGACTATAATGACTCCTTTTCCAGTCTTTGATTATTTAATTGTAATTAATTATTTGTATGCAATCAAAAACTATGTTTAATAATGCCAAAGAAGTATAACTTCTTACGCGTGTACATAAGTACACGCACCCTTTTTTGTATTTAAATTAATAGACGCGGCAAGAGCTATGGCGATTTTCTGGTGCTTTGAAAGTTTTCCCATCGCGAGACAACCGTCACCGACTACGTACGCTTTGCAAATGAGTAAAATGAGTTAGCTTGCGGTATTCAGTCCAGTGTAATAGCGAGCTTGACTAGTTAGATTTTAAGACAGTCTTACTAAGACCGTGTAGTGTAATAAGCCCATTACAAGACTGTCGACCGGACATAGACCCGGTTTTTAGCCGGGCCTAGCTCCGGCCAAAAATCGGGCCGTTTTGAAACCGTCTCGTGGGCAAGAGCCCTTACGATTATGAGCTAAAACATTAATACCCTATTAGATAACGAATTGATTGTATCGATGTTTATTCATTTCTGATTTAATCTATGGTAAATCCAATAAATTCTTTACTTAGTGTATAAGTAATTCGATGAATAATACCGAGTTTGGCTGAAAGACTAAAAATAAGCATTATCTACTCGCAAATGTCGATTTAGGTATTCTACCTTTTTTACAACGTACAAAAGCCAAATAATGTAATATCTTCATGAAAGAACTTCTGAAATGATTTTGTTGGACATTGGCATATGTTTTACTCGAAAAATATAAACACAGCAAAGATAGCTTTCAACCGTTCGTTATGTTGCTATAACGCCTACAAAATATAACCGTTAAGGCGACTTTGCGTGAATTCTCGATCAGGATCAAAAAAAGTAGTCGAAAGTCTCTTATTTATTTTATGGAAAGTCACATGAGGTCAGTAAAAAACCAAAATGGCGATCAAGCCAGCGTTAGCTGATATCTTGATTTGAAGGATTATTTATAACAACATTTCCTATGACGTTCCATAATTTTCTGTAATATAAATAAGAGAGACTTTCGAAGACTTTTTTGATCCTGATCAAGAATTAACGCAAAGTCGCCTTAACGGTCTTATTTCGTAGGCGTTATAGCAACATTACGAACGGTTGCTCAATGCTGCCTTTTTTTATAGTAAAACACATGCAATAGACATAATGAAATCATTTCAGAAGTTCTTTCTTACAGTTGTTAAAATTATGTAAATTCTTTGGCTATTGTACGTTGTGAGGAAGGTATTCTATTCTATTCTATTCGCCTGAAGCGACATTTCATTCATAACGATTCATTTGGTTTTGACGTGATAACGTCTTTAAAATCGTTTTAGTCGGGTGACAAATTCAGAAACTTGTGTCACACCAAAACCTCACGAGCGCGATCGCAGGTATAACGAGAGAGAGACGGACCGATCTCCCGTCTCATCTCGAGCGCTGCCAGTCATTCCGTGAATGTATGAAGAAAAATGTATATCATAGTCGAATAAGTAAACTTATCATTTTACACCCGAAATTTATCATCAAAAGTGTGAATAAAACGATAGATGTACCTAATTTAAAATTTGAAAAAAAATTTATATTCATTAATTCCTTACTTCCCAAAAACTTATATCACCAATAAGACGTTATCACGTAAACATCTCGACCGTAAACCTACTTTACAAACAACCAATATTTTTTTTTTTTATATTTGAGTCTTATATTTGCTATAGGTACGTTTTTATAAACATAATTTATTCTTTGTGTTAACTTATAAATTTATGGTACGTTTTGTGTTACATACAACTCATAATCAGACGCATGACCTTATTACCCCAATTGTATTTTCAATACCATCTTCTGTCTTTCAGAATAAGAAAGCTATGTCATTAATTACTATATAATTGAAGCAATTTAAACAGCGCTTTGGGGTATATCAATTACCAGAGGTCTATATACTATTTACATAACATCAATTTAAGCGTTGGCAGTATTTTGAAATGGGGCCGATCAGAAATTTTGATATTAGAAATAAGAAGTGCTCAATTTTTAGTCTTAGCCGAACACAGTATTGTACGTCGCATTACTTATACATTAAGTAAAGAAGTTGTTATGTTTACCATAGATTCTATCAAAAATGGCAAAATATCGGCACAATTTTTAATTCGTTAACTAATCGGGCATTCAATTTGTAGCACATAATCGTAATGTACTATTGTAGAAATAGAGAGAAGGGAGTAGTAGATATTACTGTCGGTTCGGACATCGGTTCCATTCGCAGTATGTGCGCATGAGATATTAAAGTGCACACACACACACTTTTATTTCAGTTTTTAGATATCATATTAGTTTATCAGAGATATGTTTATGAAAAGCAAAGGTTGGATGCCTTTGAGATGTGGTGCTGACGGTGAATACTTAGAATATCTAGTGCAAAGCGCACCAATACATCGATACTGACCCAACTCCGCATACGGACTCGCCTATCTATATGCCTACAGATAATTGTATCTTTTTTCGGCCACACAATGCGCAGATGCGATGAGAATTTGGAGAAACTGATCGTAGTTTGTAACGCAGAAGGCAAAAGATCACGTTGCCGTACCAACCAGATGGACCGATTCAGTGACTGTACACTGTCATAAAGGCCGATTTACATTATCTTAGTGTTTAGGAGAGTATTTTAGTACAAGTTGAAAGGCAAGTTCTTTAGCGTAGCGTTTACTAAAGCAAGTAGCGTTTACATGTTTCAACTAAAGTACTATCCTAAAACACTCTCCTAAACACTAAGATAATGTAAATCGGCCTTAAGAGAGGCGCTGGACAGAAACCAGTAGACACAGATAGTCCCCTCCAGATGCTTCCTTGCTGACCACGACGCTCAGACAGCTGCCGATTAAAGAGAGAGATAAGCTTTGCCAATAAATCATACTCTATACCGTAACTAATCTAACAAATTTTTAATTAAACTTGTGAGTTCTTTTCATATAAATAATTGTGTTAGGTTTAAAATAAATTGTCCATAGTTATTAAAATATACATTTTTGATAAAGGGCCCATAGATTCACAGCCCGTCCCTGTGATTAGAGGAATACTTTGATTACATGAATATTTATTACCGTTGAGATCTAAGTTGTATACAGAAGTTTCAAACTTTACTATTACAGAGACAAGGCTCACTGATTGATTTGATGTCATTATAATAATGTTTTGGAGTACTTAAATCCCCATGGAAATTGTAAATAGTGAAGTCAAAGTCAAAAATCATTTATTCATGTAGGTAACACAATGTACACTTATGAACGTCAAAAAGAAATATACATTAAATGCTTCTAATTTTACATTTACTGCCAGTTCTCAAATCAAGGGCGTAAAACGGAAAAGAAGAACTGGCAATAAACTGTCCGCCATTCTTTTTATTCGGCAAGTTTTTTGTTTTACACAACGTTTGTAAGGAGCTGCAACCATTACACCATGTTCCACATGACATCTTATGTAATGAATAATAATAAAATAAATTAAAAAGAAAGATTCGTCCTCTATCAGCAGGAGGCATGGTGAATCTAATATATTTAACTCTACGTATTAATGACGATGAGGTATAAAATAAAAATAACTTTATTCGACGCAAAACAATTACATTTTGTACTTATATTCTAAAAAGTGTGTAAATATTTAATAGGCAACGAATTGTTGAGATACACCATTCGTTTTGGTCAACCTTGTACATAATATAATTCTAGAGCACTAGTGTTTAAACTAGGCCAGCCTTGTCATTAACAAATTGGTTAAGTTATTTGTCATTAGATGTTTATTCAGGTTAGATGGTTATTGTTTATTAAACTAAATGAAGGTAGAATCTATATACAAGTGTTTGCATTTGGTTTCACCATAGTAAATGTGAAAGAGAACAAAGAGTTTTAAGTCTTGTGGATGAGAAATTTGAAACGAGATATAAATTTATGTAATTATGAAAACTTATATTTAGTTTTAAGATTTTCTATTTAAATTAAATTTTGAACGAGTTTAGGGACTGAAATTAGAAATTTTAAAAGTTCCCATTTTATTTTATGTTACCAAACAAGTTTTTTATTTCATTATATTTTTGAGTTTTTAGCCATTCAATCAGTTTTATTTTACCTTCATAGATATTAAGGGAATAAATATTCAGGATTTTATTTAGCTTATTATACAACATGGGGCCTGTATAACATTGGTATAATAGATTACTTTGACCATGTAGAAATACATGCTACATCAACTTGAAAGATATAATATTATGATTGCAGGGAGCATGGGTTTTTGCCCAATACATAATTATCTAATGAAACATTCCATTGAACGGTTTTTAATCTTCACCACACCTGTGTTTTGTACCTTTAAAAATAATATCGGCCTAATTTATTTCTTAACAATGAAGTATGCAGTATTTACAATTTTCTTAACCTACATCATAATAATAATAATTAAAAATTAATAAATAGAAAATTAAAACAAATTTAAAAAATGTGGTCCCTGCGGAAGTGTAGTGTAACCTTTAACGCTGGCAGCATTTCCTCGCTGTATTGCGATACTTATTCGTTGAGCGAGGAAAGCACCAGCTCTCGGGTCAACGATAGGTACTATTTACTTAGCGCCAACTTAAATCTTTTATTAGCGCCTATGCACTTAAACCCCACGGCCCAAGAGTCTCTACTCCATGCCCCTTATATTTGAGCCGTTTATTATTTTCCGCCTGTTTATTTTTTGTTTGTTTATTTATTTATTTTAAATTTTTAGTACAATAATTGTATTTGTTATACATTAGGTTTACTCCAGTTATATCATTATTATCAATTGAGATGTGCAATGACGCTTATCATTTCAACAATTTTTTCACATACTCCATACAATATTTGGGTTCACATTTTATATTATTTAATGCGTATTAGCCAACTCAGCTTTAAATTCGTGCGTTCAAACCCCCTCTGCGGAAGTAAACACAGCAACAGTGTGAGAAGCTCGCTAAAGTGGTTGACGGTTGTGTTTCACCAAGCAAATGTCCCCACGTACAAGTCCAGAGTTCCGATGGGTGTCCTTCAAGAAACTGGCTTCCAAGTGACGGAATATCCTCAAATGTCATCCTGTATCTAGTTATAGTTATGTGATCTATTTACTGATTCATTATGATTATAACCTACTTCCGCGGTTAAAGGAACTTCCCAGGGGCCTTAGAATTGATGACGTAGTAGTCGCCGCGGTACATGAGGTTTAAGGAATTTAAGAATTGTTAGCTGTAGAAAATATATATACAAAGTGTTTCGGAAGATAATTGCGTCGTTCTTATTATGACTTTAATGAACCACCGCTATTATAATCGTATAAACACATATTTCAAATATCTTATTAATATGCAACTGTCCTATTTGTGTAATTAATTAGTATATGCTCTGATATGTTGTAAGAATTGAAATTAAGGAAATACGAATATAAAAGACATAAAAAAATGTGACAAAGGAAATATAATAAGTTTTATATAAAGTTATAAATAATTTAATTTCTTAAAAATAACAATAGTTAATTAAGTTTCATTTGTTCTATTGCAAAAAATAAATAGCTTTTTTATATTATTTCATTTATAAATATAAAATCTAATAAGCAATGTGGACTCGCATTTCGTTTAATTTAGTTAAGTTGATAATAATGTTCAGAATGCGCAGGTTTATTGTAGTGTTTCTATTGTCAGTGCTAATATCTAAAAGTTATGGTGCTAGAATTTTGGCCGTGATTCCAACTGCATCTATAAGTCATCAAGTAGTTTTCCGTCCTTTGACCCAAGAGCTAGCTAGGAGGGGTCATGAAGTCACCATCATCACTCCAAATCCAGCGTTCTCAACAGAAGATCGTCCGGTAAACTTGACAGAAATAGATGTGCACGATGTTACTTATTCGTACATGAAGCCAAGTTTAGAGAAACTCAATGAAAGATTCGGAAGCAGAGAAACAATATTTAACATCATTGAAGGTATGACAACGATGATGAGAAATTTTGTGGAAATACAAGTTCAATCGGAGCCAGTACAGACTCTGATCAATAATACAGATAAGGATTATTTTGATCTGTTACTTATTGAAGCATGTGGGAGGCAGTATATTTCGTTCTCACATTTATTTAATGCGCCTGTTGTTCTTGCAAGCTCATTTGGTATGATGTTAGGTAATGCTGAGATTATCGGTGCTCCAAATCATCCATTTTTATATCCACCTTCTATGCGTCGACGTTTATTTAATTTGACATTTTGGGACAAGGTGTCCGAATTGTATACCCATTATCGCCTAATGAATTTTTGGTATTCCCAAGAAACAAAGGAACGTGAAGTTTATGTTAAATATTTTGGTAAAGATATGCCAACATATGACGAATTATATGATAAGGTTGACATGCTTTTTTTGAACATTCATCCATTATGGAGTAATAGACAACCACTGCCGCCGAATGTGATTTCAATGTGGGGAATCCATAAGAACCCGGAAAAAACTCTTCCCAAGGTCAGTCATTATTATGCTTTAATCATTAGAAACTAAATTGCACGATTGCTTCTTCTTGGAACATATTGAAAAGCATAAATAGTACGTACAAGTGCTGCAAACTAGACTATAAAATAATTCTTTATAATTATTTAAATATTGATTTTGAGCAAAGGGTTGCTTTGAACGAAAATCACTGTAATAATGTTTGATTTGCCTTTTGGCAAAGCTCACAATACTAATAAAATATCTTTGAACGACACCGGAAACTATTTAGAAATAATTTTGATTTAGACCTAAGAAGCAATATGCAAATTACGAGTAAAATTATGTATAGTGTAGGTATTAGAATAAAATAAAATTTGAGTTATATGAAGCTGATTTAATTTTTTTTTAGGAGCTACAATCATATTTAGATTCTTCTAAAAAGGGTGTAATATATTTAAGTTTCGGTTCAAATGTTCGCTCCTCACAGTTGCCAAATGAAACAATACAGATGTTCCTAAATGTGTTTGCCAAATTACCTTATGAAGTCCTATGGAAATGGGAAACAAATGAACTTCCAGGAAAAACAGACAATATCAAAACAGCGCAGTGGCTACCGCAATCGGATCTTTTAAGTGAGTTGTAACAGTACAAATGGCTAAAATCCAATTCAGGTTTAACATATTATGGTTAGTAACGAATTAATTTAAGGGTAAACAATTAAAACACTAATACATAAATTACAGGGCATCCAAATATAAAATTATTTATAACGCAAGGAGGATTACAATCAACAGATGAAGCACTTAGTGCCGGAGTTCCACTTGTCGGCATACCAATGTTTGCTGACCAATGGTACAATGTTGAATTGTACGAATATCATAAAATTGGTCAGGCGCTTTATATGGAAACAATAACTGAAGAAAAACTATTACATGCTATACATACTGTCATTGATAATATAAGGTGGGTATCGGTTGGTATTTGTAACTAAATTTCAGGTTAACTACCGAAAATCCGACAGTTTACTGATAAGGACACAGCTAAAATTGTGTATCATAGCTACTTTCATAGCATTATGTCGTACGGTATTTTACTCTGGGGTGCTGCTGCAGAGGTTCAATCCATATTTGTGCTGCAAAAGCGGGCTGTTCGGGGTATTTGATATGTTTCTCCGAGGGAGTCGGTACGGAATAAGTTTAAGGAATTAAATATTATGACACTATCTGGTCAATATATTCTTGAAGCCTTGTTGTATGTCCAAAAAAATATAAACGATTTTAAAACAAATGGTGACTTTCACCAGTATAATACGCGAAATAGAACTAATTTGACTGTACGACCAACCAGGCTCCAAAAGATAAACCACTCCTTATATGGAAATTGTATCCGTTTTTACAACAAACTCCCAAGCGAAATTAGAGAATTATCATTAAATAAATTCAAAGCCGTCGTTAAACGAAAATTAATCAACAAAGCTTTTTATAAATTTGAGGACTACTTAAACGATCCTAATCCTTGGGATTGAATTGCTCCAGTTCAAACAATTTGTATGACAATACTTGGCGATTAAAAAGAGTGGCGGAAAGTTTCTTGCCAGTTCTTCTTACCCGCTCTACGCCCTTGCGTGTTCACAACCAGATGAGACTCCTGCCCGTGTGCTCTATAAAAAAAGGTCTATCAGGATTTTGCTTCAATGATTTCATAACAAGAAATGACGCCACTAATAATTTTCAAAAGACTTTTATTCATCTCACAATTGCACAATTAGAAAATCGGTATATTGATAGAACAATGGATATTGATAATAATATAAATTGAGCAATCCAAATGTTTTGCAAACTACATTGTTTTAGGTTCCTCTCTCATATTGGTCTCATATTTTTGGGCCTTTTTCATTCACAAATTGTTGCGGTTTAAAAATACTTTCTGTGGATTAAGAAGCGCAACACTTTCTATTTTCAAACTCTCAATTTTCTTTCAGTTACAAAGAAAACGTAATAAAACTTCGTGAATTATTGAATGATCAACCAGAGAGTCCTTTAGAGAGATCAGTGTGGTGGATAGAATACGTCCTGAGGCATGGTGGGGCGAAGCATCTACGGGCACCGAATGCTAACATGCCCATGTACGAGTTCTATGAAATAGAATTTTTACTTAAATTAACGGCGCTGGTACTTTTATCCTGTACAGTACTTATTGCAACTTTGTATTATATGTATTTAGGATTAACTTTAGGCTTACGTAAGCCTAAACTTAAATCTTGTTAAAATATATATTTGATAATATTATATTTGTTTTATGTTTCGTACAGTATCAGTATCAGTAAAGATCGAATAAAATAATTATTAGTTAGAATGTTCACTAAAACTGTAATAATTTAGTTTAAGTTCGAAATAACTTTTGTGAATTAAGATATTAAACTGTCCAATTATTAAAATATTTCAAACGAAGTGTTGTATTTACAACAAATAAACAAACGCGGACATCCAAATTTACATCGTTCAATTTTTTTTTAGTTTTTAGCCATTCAACCAGTTTTATGTTACATTCATAGATATTAAGGGAATAAATATTCAGGATTTTATTCAGCTTATTATACAACATTGGTATAATAGATAACTTTTATACCAGACCATGTAAAATACATGCCATATCAACTTGAAAGATTTAACATTATGATTGAAGAATATGGGAGCATGGGATTTTGCGCAACACAAACATGTTCTTAAATCTTGACACATTATTATCTTATGAAACATTCTACTGAATGGTGTTTAATCATCACCACACCACTCGTTTTGTACCTATAAAAATAATATCGGCCTAATTTATTTCTTAACAATTAAGTATACAGTATTCACAATTTTCTTACCCTACATAATAATAATAATAATTAAAAATTTATAAATAGAAAATTAAAACAAATTAAAAAAAAATCCAGCTCTGGGGTCCATGATAAGTACTATTTACCTGGCGCCAACTTAAATCTTTTATTAGCGCCTGTGCACTTAAACCCCATGGCCCAAGAGTATCTACTCCATGCCTCTTATATTTGAGCCGTTTATTATTTCCGCCTATTTATTTTTTGTTTGTTTATTTATTTATTTCATTTTTTAGTACAATAATTGTATTTGTCATACATTAGGTTTACTACAGTTATATCATTCTTATCAATTGAGATGTGCTCAATGATCCTTATCATTTCAACAATTGTTTCACATACTCCAAACAATATTTGGGTTCACATTTTATATTATTTAATGGGTATTAGCCAACTCAGCTTTAAATTCGTGCGTTCAAACCCCCTCTGCGCAAGTAAATACACAGCAACGGCGTGAGAAGCTCGCTAAAGTGGTTGACGGTTGTTTTTTACCAAGCAAATGTCCCCACGTACAAGTCCAACGTTCCGATGGGTGTCCTTCAAGAAACTGGCTTCGAATTGATGGAACATCCTCGAACGTCATCATGTATCTAGTTATAGTTATGTGATCTATTTATTATTTATTTATTACCTACTTCCGCGGTTAAAGGAACTTCCTGGGGGCCTAAGATTTGTTGACGTAGTAGTCGCCGCGGTACATGAGGTTTAAGGAATTAAAAAAAAGTTAAGCTGTAGAAAAAATATATACAAAGTGTATCTAAAGATAATTGCGTCGTACTTGTTATGACTTTAATAAATCACCGCTATTATATTCATTTAAACACGTGTTTCAAATATCTTATTAATATACCACTGTCCTATTTGTCTAATTAATTATTATAAGCTCTGATATGTTGTAAGAATTGACATTAAGGAAATACGATTATAAAAGACATAAAAAAACGTGACAAAGAAAATATAATAAGTTTTATATATAATTATAAAAACAATATTTTCTTTAAAAATATACATACAATAGTATTAAGTTTATTTTGTTCTATTGCAAGAAATAAAAAGGCTTTTTTATAATATTTCATTTATAAATATAAAATTTAATAAGCAATGTGGACTCGCGTTTTGTTTAGTTTAGTTTAGTTGATAATAATGTTCAGAATGCGCAGGTTTATTTTAGTGTTTCTCTTGTCAGTGCTAATATCTAAAAGTTATGGTGCTAGAATTTTAGCCGTGATTCCAACTGCGTCTATAAGTCATCAAGTAGTTTTCCGTCCTTTGACTCAAGAGCTAGCTAGGAGGGGTCATGATGTCACCATCATCACTCCAAATCCAGCGTTCACAAAAGAAGACAGTCCGGAAAACTTGACAGAAATAGATGTGCACGATGTTACTTATTCGTATATGAAGCCAAGTTTAGAGAAACTCAATGAAAGATTCGGAAGCAGAGAAACAATATTTAACGTCATAGAAGGTATGACAACGATGATGAGAAATTTTGTGGAAATACAAGTTCAATCGGAGCCAGTACAGACTCTGATCAATAATACAGATAAGGATTATTTTGATCTGTTACTCATTGAAGCATGTGGGAGGCAGTATATTTCGTTCTCACATTTATTTAACGCGCCTGTTATTCTTGGAAGCTCGTTTGGTATGATGTTAGGTAATGCTGAGATTATCGGTGCTCCAAATCATCCATTTTTATATCCATCTTCGTTTCTTACCACTTTACCACGTTTAATGAATTTGACATTTTGGGACAAGGTGTCCGAACTGTATACCCAATATCGCCTAATGAATTTTTGGTATTCCCAAGAAACAAAGGAACGTGAAGTTTATGTTAAATATTTTGGTGAAGATATGCCAACATATGACGAATTATTTAATAAGGTTGACATGCTTTTTTTGAACATTCATCCATTATGGAGTAATAGACAACCACTGCCGCCGAATGTGGTTTCAATGTGGGGAATCCATAAGAACCCGGAAAAGCCTCTTCCCAAGGTCAGTCATTATTATACTTAAGTTATTGGAAACTAAATTGCTCGATTGCTTCTTCTCGGGACATATTGAAAAGCATAAATATACAAGTGCTGCAAACTAGGCTACAAAATAATTCATTATAATTATTTAAATATTGGTTTTGAGCACAGAGTTGCTTTGAACGAAAAACACTGTAATAAGGTTTGATTTGCCTGTTGGCAAAGGTCACAAGGCAAATTAAACATCTTTCAACAACACCGGAAAATATTTAGAAATAATTTTGAATTAGACCTTAGAACCAATATGCTAATTAATCAAATTATGTAAAGTGTAGTTATTAGAATTAAATTAAATTAGTGTTATATGAATCTGATTTCGATTTTGCAGGAGTTACAATCATATTTAGATTCTTCTAAAAGGGGTGTGGTTTATTTAAGTTTTGGTTCAAATGCTCGCTCCTCACAGTTGCCAAAAGAAACAATACAGATGTTCCTAAATGTGTTTGCCAAATTACCTTATGAAGTCCTATGGAAATGGGAAACAAATGAACTTCCAGGAAAAACAGACAATGTTAAAACAGCTCAGTGGCTACCGCAATCGGATCTTTTAAGTAAGTGAACAGTATAAATGCCTAAAATCCAACTCACGTATAACATATAGCTAGTAACGAATTAATTTAATGGTAAACAATTAAAACACTAATACATAAATTACAGGGCATCCAAATATAAAATTATTTATAACGCAAGGAGGATTACAATCAACAGATGAAGCACTCAGTGCCGGAGTACCACTTGTCGGTATACCAATGCTTGGTGATCAATGGTACAATGTTGGATTGTACGAATATCATAAAATTGGTCAGGCGCTTTATATGGAAACAATAACTGAAGAAAAACTATTACATGCTATACATACTGTCATTGATAATATAAGGTGGGTATTGGTTGGTGGTGGGTATTTGAAACTAAATTTCAGTTTAAATACCGAAAGTCCTTACTTAGGAAAAATAAACAAAGGCTGAAAACTCTCTTGCGAGCCTTCTAACACAGTGAGTGTCTACTGTCTATGAGTGGTGGTAGCACTTACAATCAGATGAGACTCCTGCCCGTTTGCTCTATAAAAAAAAGGTCAATCAGGATTTTGCTTCAATGATTTCATAACAAAAAATGACGCCACTAATAATTTTCAAAAGACTTTTATTCATCTCACAATTGCACAATTAGAAAATCGGTATATTGATAGAACAATGGATATTGATAATAATATAAATTGAGCAATCCAAATGTATTGTAAGCTACATTGTTTTAGGTTCCTGCAACTGTTTCAATCTCTCTCATATTCGTCTCATATTTTTGGACATTTTTCATTCACAAATTGTTGCGGTTCAAAAATACTTTCTGTGGGTTAAGGAGCGCAACACTTTCTATTTTCAAACTCTCAATTTTCTTTCAGTTACAAAGAAAACGTAATAAAACTTCGTGAATTATTGAATGATCAACCAGAGAGTCCTTTAGAGAGATCAGTGTGGTGGATAGAATACGTCCTGAGGCATGGTGGGGCGAAGCATCTACGGGCACCGAATGCGAACATGCCCATGTACGAGTTCTATGAAATAGAATTTTTACTTAAATTAACGGCGCTGGTACTTTTATCCTGTGTAGTAATTATTGCAACTTTGTATTATATGTATTTAGGATTAACTTCAGGCTTACGTAAGCCTAAACTTAAATCTTGTTAAAATATATATTTAATAATATTATATTTGTTTTATGTTTCGTACAGTAGTCAGCTTATTATACAACATTGGTATAATAGATTACTTTTATACCAGACCGTGTAGAAATACATGCCACATCAACTTGAAAGATTTAATATTATGATTGGAGAATATGGGAGCATGGGCTTTTGCCCAACACAAACATGTTCTTAAATCTTGACACATAATTATCTTATGAAACATTCTATTGAATGGTTTTTAATCTTCACCACACCACTCGTTTTGTACCTTTAAAAGTAATATCGGCCTAATTTATTTCTTAACAATTAAGTATACAGTATTTACAATTTTCTTAACCTACATAATTATAATAATAATTAAAAATTTATTAATAGAAAATGAAAACAAATTTAAAAAAACTTGGTCCCTGTGGCAGTGTAGGTACCTTTAGCGCTGGCAGCATTTCCTTGCTGTATTGCGATACTTATTCATTGAGCGAGGAATACACCAGCTCTGGGGTCAACGATAGGTACTATTTACCTGGCTCCAACTTAAATCTTTTATTAGCGCCTGTGCACTTAAACCCCACGGCCCTAGAGTATCTACTCCATGCCTCTTATATTTGAGCCGTTTACTATTTTCTGCCTGTTTATTTTTTGTTTGTTTATTTATTTATTTTAATTTTTTAGTACAATAATTGTATTTGTCATACATTAGGTTTACTACAGTTATATCATTCTTATCAATTGGGATGTCCTCAATGACGCTTATCATGTCAACAATTGTATCACATACTCCATACAATATTTGGGTTCACATTTTATATTGTTTAATGGGTATTAGCCAACTCAGCTTTAAATTGGTGCGTTCAAACCCCCTCTGCGCAAGTTAAATATACAGCAACTGCGTGAGAAGTTCTCTAAAGTGGTTGACGGTTGTGTTTTACCAAGCAAATGCCCCCAATAACAAGTCCAGAGTTTCGATGGGTGACATTCAAGAAACTGGCTTCGAACTATAACTATAATGCACCTGGTTATAACTATGTGATTTCTATCTATTAACTGATTCATTGTGATTATTACCTACTTCCGGATTAAAGGAACTTCTCAGGGACCTTAGATCTGATGAAATTTAAGAGATGTTAAGCCTTAGAAAAAATATAAACAAAGTGTATCTGAAGATAATTGCGTCGTACTTATTATGACTTTTATAAATCTAGCGGTGATTATATTCGTTTAAACACGAGTTTCAAATATCTTATTAATATACCACTGTCCTATTTGTCTAATTAATTAGTATAAGCTCTGATATGTTGTAAGAATTGACATTAAGGACATACGATTATCAAAGACATAAAAAAACGTGACAAAGGAAATATAATAAGTTATAATATATATAATTATTATAAATTATTTATTTTCTTAAAAATATACATAATTAAGTTTAATTTGTTCTATTGCAAGAAATAACAAGGATTTTTTATTTTGTTTCATTTATAATAATTATAAAAGCTATTAAGAAGTACTATAATTATCTAATATGCAATGTGGACTCGCGTTTTGTTTAGTTTAGTTTAGTTGATAATAATATTCAGAATGCGCAGGTCTATTTTAGTGTTTCTATTGTCAGTGCTAATATCTAAAAGTTATGGTGATAGAATTTTGGCCGTGATTCCAACAGCGTCTATAAGTCATCAAGTAGTTTTCCGTCCTTTGACCCAAGAGTTAGCTAGGAGGGGTCATGAAGTCACCATCATCACTCCAAATCCAGCGTTCACGACAGAGGACCGTCCGGAAAACTTGACAGAAATAGATGTGCACGATGTTACTTATACGTATTTGAAACCAAGTTTAGAGAAACTCAATGAAAGATTCGGAAGCAGAGAAACAATATTTAAAGTCATAGAAGGTTTGTCAACGATGATGGGAAAATTTGTGGAAATACAAGTTCAATCGGAGCCAGTACAGAATCTGATCAATAATACAGATAAGGATTATTTTGATCTGTTACTCATTGAAGCATGTGGGAGGCAGTATATTTCGTTCTCACATTTATTTAACGCGCCTGTTGTTCTTGGAAGCTCGTTTGGTATGATGTTAGGTAATGCTGAGATTATCGGTGCTCCAAATCATCCATTTTTATATCCACCTTCTATGCGTCAACGATTATTGAATTTGACATTTTGGGACAAGGTGTCCGAATTGTATACCCATTATCGCCTAATGAATTTTTGGTATTCCCAAGAAACAAAGGAACGTGAAGTTTATGTTAAATATTTTGGTGAAGATATGCCAACATATGACGAATTATATAATAAGGTTGACATGCTTTTTTTGAACATTCATCCATTATGGAGTAATAGACAACCACTGCCACCGAATGTGGTTTCGATGTGGGGAATCCACAAGAACCCGGAAAAGCCTCTTCCCAAGGTCAGTCATTACTATGCTTTAATAATTAGAAACTAAATTGCTCGATTGCTTCATCTTGGAACGTATTGAAAAGCATAAATAGTACATACAAGTGCTGCTAACTAGGCTAAAAAATATTTTTTATAATTATTTAAATATTGGTTTTGAGCAAAGGGTTGCTTTGAACGAAAATCACTGTAATAATGTTTGATTTGCCTTTTGGCAAAGCTCACAAGGCAAATTAAACATCTTTCAACAACACCGGAAAATATTTAGAAATAATTTCGAATTAGACCTTAGAACCAATATGCAAATTAATAAAATTATGTAGAGTGTAGTTATTAGAATTAAATTAAATTAGTGTTATATGAATCTGATTTCGATTTTTTTGCAGGAGATACAATCATATTTAGATTCTTCTAAAAATGGTGTAGTTTATTTAAGTTTCGGTTCAAATGCTCGCTCCTCACAGTTGCCAAAAGAAACAATACAGATGTTCCTAAATGTGTTTGCCAAATTACCTTATGAAGTCCTATGGAAATGGGAAACAAATGAACTTCCAGGAAAAACAGACAATGTTAAAACAGCTCAGTGGCTACCGCAATCGGATCTTTTAAGTGAGTGAACAGTATAAATGCCTAAAATCCAACTCACGTTTAACATAATATGGCTAGTAACGAATTAATTTAAGGGTAAACAATTAAATCACTAATACATAAATTACAGGGCATCCAAATATAAAATTATTTATAACGCAAGGAGGATTACAATCAACAGATGAAGCAATCACTGCCGGAGTACCACTTGTCGGCATACCAATGCTTGGTGATCAATGGTACAATGTTGAATTGTACGAATATCATAAAATTGGTCAGGCGCTTTATATGGAAACAATAACTGAAGAAAAACTATTACATGCTATACATACTGTCATTGATAATATAAGGTGGGTATTGGTTGGTGGTGGGTATTTGAAACTAAATTTCAGGTTAACTACCGAAATTAAGGACTTAGGAAAAATAAACAAAAGCCGGAAACTTTCTCAGTGTCTACTGTCTATGGGTTAGTATCACTTACAATCAGATGAGACTCCTGCCCGTGTGCTCTATAAAAAAAAGGTCTATCAGGATTTTGCTTCAATGATTTCATAACAAGAAATGACGCCACTAATAATTTTCAAAAGACTTTTATTCATCTCACAATTGCACAATTAGACAATTAGGTACAGCCAAATTGATATATTGATAGAACAATGGATATTGATAATAATAGAAATTGACCAATCCAAATGTTTTGCAAGCTACATTGTTTTAGGTTCCTGCAACTGTTTCAATCTCTCTCATATTCGTCTCATATTTTTGTACCTTTTTCATTTACAAATTGTTGCGGTTCAAAAATACTTTCTTTTGGTTAAGGAGCGCAACACTTTCTATTTTCAAAATCTAAATTTTCTTTCAGTTACAAAGAAAACGTAATAAAACTTCGTGAATTATTGAACGATCAACCAGAGAGTCCTTTAGAGAGATCAGTGTGGTGGATAGAATACGTCCTGAGGCATGGTGGGGCGAAGCATCTAAGGGCACCGAATGCTAACATGCCCATGTACGAATTCTATGAAATAGAATTTTTACTTAAATTAACAGCGCTGGTACTTTTATCCTGTGTAGTACTTATTGCAACTTTGTATTATATGTATGTAGGATTAACTTTAGGCTTACGTAAGCCTAAACTTAAATCTTGTTAAAATATATATTTAATAAAGTAATATTTGATTTTTGTTTCGTACAGTATTAGAAACAGTACAGATCGAATAAAATAATTATTAGTTAGAATGTTTGCTAACACTGTAATAATTTAGTTTTAGTTCTTAATAACTTTTGTGAATTAAGATATTAATCAGTCCAATTATTAAAATATTTCAAACGAAGTGTTGTATTTACAACAAATAAACAAACGCGGACATGAAATACAGATATGCAAATTAACGTCGTTTACTTAATTTATAATAACATTTAGTCACAAGCGAAGCGTTTAGCGTTTAATTATATTAATCACAACGTTAATTGCAAAACTCGTGGACTGCTAGACTGCTTCAACTTGTATGATGAAGGTTTTTATGGAAAGAAAATTTGTCAAATATTAAAAACAATAAAAGTTGAAAAAAATTGTTTTATTTAGTAGGTTATTTAGTACTTTCGTAGGTTTTTATTTTGAAAATTGTTCTGGTTGTTGGGTCTAATGTATGCCGATTTCTCACGATGTTTATCTTTTACCATACTAGCCATTGATGCCTACGTAGAATGAAAAGTCCATAGGTGCATACAGAGTTTAATTCTCTAACGTCAGAGAATGGCACCACAAGGCCAACACTGCCCAATATTAGCTATACTATAGTTAGAACAATGTATATGTATCTCGAATATCGCTATAAACAGACATTGTTAAAGAAATATTTTTTTTAGGATAATGAAAGCAAAATCAACTCGAAAATGCTTCTTCAAATTTTTTTTTTTACGTATAAATAAAAAATAAAAAGTTTAACAATCATTTATAAAATAATACGCAGAATTACAATACATTTTAGTGAATAGTTAAAGCGCATGAAATTGTTTCATATTATGATTTAGTTAATTGAATAATTAATGAATATTAATAAGTCTAATTATCAAATTGCACAATAACCATTAGTGATAAATAATAACTGATGCCTAATGGACGTACTAACTATTAATTTTAGTGTACGATAAATGACATCTAATTATTTATAGCCAGCAAGGTAACACATAAGAAAAAGAAAGCATTTATACAAATTTAACCAATAAGTTTACCAACAAAAATATTACAAAAAGGCCATAAATAATAAAGCATAGCAAAAAGAACGTAAGTAAGTGATAACACAATGCCCTTCCGGTAATCGGATGTGCGATCCGGAAAAATATCAACATTGTTCGAGCCCTGCAGCCGATTGCACATTCTAGCCATTCTGTTTTGCGAAGAACCCCAAGTTATTGTGGAGATAAAAAATGTATCCGCTTTTTTGTAACGTTTTAGACCTGGTATGAGGTGAGTCCAGCATATTGTTGCTGCTAAATGCTAACTCGAGTAAGATCTGTGGCGGTTGTTGGGATATTTATATTAATTAAATACCTTGTTCAAATCTTAGTGACAACTGTCTATGGTTAAAGACAACAGCCTTGCGATTCTGTAACTCACTTTTCGAACTCACACAGCGGTTTTCACAGCGGCGGTCGCGCTCAAATCAGTCGTAAAGCAGTCATTTTATGATTTGGCATTCTGTTAATTGGGAGCTTGTAGTTTATTGTTTATCAGAGTTACAGAATCGCAAGGCAGCTTCTTGCTTATTGTCGACGCTGGACAAATAAAAACTGTAAAATGAGATAAATATTTGCTCTTTAAACACGGCACATCCCTTACCTATTATGAATATTAGTGTATTACATGTTTAAACAGACATATTTGAAAAACGCTGGAGGAACCTGTAACAGTGAAGGGTTTCCGATCAACGGTACTGAAGCTAGTCTATTAGGATTACAAGAAAAAAAATTATATTACAATTTAAAGTTACTCTAATTTTGTAATAATTGGAATTTAACGGGCTGATAATTCTAATAATAATTTGTATAATGCGTCTAGGAATAATTCCCTATTATTATTAACAAGGTTTATTTTAAATCTCCACATCAAAATAGACAAAATATTTTAAATCTTTATTTCTCTCTTTTAGTATATAATCTTGTTTGATGGAACATTATTTACAGTTCATCGCGTCCGCTCCCGCTGTAGTCTAGCCACGTCAAAGCGTACATTTCGTATAAATCGTCGTAAGACTCCTAGCGAAATAATCGTATTCTCGCTTCATTTGTTTACTCGTTCCGTGTAATTTGCTATCTACGTAATCACCGTGTTTTACGGAATTGATTACGGTTTGAATAACCGATTTCGCGATTTCACGGATTCAACATATAGCTTTGTTTTACAAAGTATTCAAAATCACAAACAGCAGTTGGTTATGCGGAAAACTAAGAATCATAAAAAAGGTAGCTGACTCAACAAACGTTAATTTTTCATTACAGTAATACGCAATATCAATTTTAAATAATGGGGATTTATTATGTAATCCAAATCATAAAAATAGGATAGGCTGCCCTTATCACTTATTTACCACCTCAGACCAACCAGACCATAAAAAATAAATAAATCAATGGCGCTACAACCTTTTTAGGTCTGGGCCTCAGATTTATGTAACTGTTTCATTATCATTTTGATTAGCCTTCTGTGCATGAGGCCGTTTGACTTTTTGGGTCTAAGGCAAGCCGGTTTCCTCACGATGTTTTCCTTCACCGTTCGAGCGAATGTTAAATGCACACATCGAAAGAGTCCATTTGTGCACAGCCAGGGATCGAACCTACGACCTCAGGGATGAGATGACGCTGAAGCCACTAGGCCAACACTGCCAACCAGACCATAGTACACGAAAAATTCTAAAAATCCGCGATAAATAAACCACTAGTATACAATTCGTTTCAGATAAAAGTTTCATATTTGGCGACAGGTTTATTTTTTCTAAACATAATAAACCTCAAAGACGAAAATCGAGGCTCGTATCGGCAAAAAACTGTCCCGAATTCCATTATAGGATTTACGAATTTGCGTGCCTTAGTGACGATATTTCAGGGCTAAACCGTAATATTTTCACATTCATTTTGAATCCATAATAAAATATTAGCTATTTCTAAGTAAATGGGAATGTAATAGCTTATACTCCTGAGAAAAATCTCTTAATCGAGGCAAACTTTCTTTTGCTCTACTGGGAAATAGCTATTCGATTTTCTGACTTTTACGTTGACTACTCAACTGCGAACGAAATAAAATGAAACCAGAAATTTGATTTTCATAAATTATTCATCTACCAAGATTTTACAGTTGATAACGTATTGGCTGCTTCAAAGCATATTGAATGTTATTATTTTAATGTGTCCATAAATTACCAATTGATTTATAGGTTGAAATTGTTATTATATATATGTACAGTTGTTAAGGAAACGCATTCACAGTAATCAAATAAGTGTTTTATTTTGATAAAAATATTTAAGATCTAAGATCTTTGGAGTGTCACTGGGAAACACCAATCTACATATATCTTTCTCTTATTATTTTTTTCTTTTTCTAAAACTTCAGACTAAATGACCTTAGTTATCTAATTTTATTTTATACTACCGGACCCGACAGACGTTGTCCTGCATGATATTTCAAGCGATTAGGATATTAAACAAAGTATAGAAGTACCGTCTGCCGCGCTATCTGCCGGGCTGATTTGTGAATCTAAATTCTAAACCATCCAAACGCATACAAATTCATTCAAATCGGTACAGCTTTTAAGAGTAGTTCAGTGAAACACACGTAAAGTATAATTATATATTATATATAAATATTTATATATTTTTATTATTTATTATAATCTTTTTTAAGTCAATATATTGTTGCTCTATATTATATTAGCTGGCGGTAGCTTTTCGCTTTAAGCCGAATTAAATCACTATTACTCAATGAACTTTATATTATACGTGTGTTAAATTTAATTATATTATTAAATTACGAGATTTTTATGTAATGAAACTGAAAATCCTCATTTTCGTTAATGGGGTAAGCGTCTCAGGTTTCGAAACAGCAAATTTCGTGTTATCTCAGTACTGCCCAATAAACGTACTTTAAGCTGAGAGTTGAGATAAGGTAACGACTAACAGGGTTGAAAGATTAATAATTACTTAAATTTATAAGAAACCTGGAGGTGAGAGTAAAGTTAAAATAACTACGACTTTATTCTTTGCTTTCGCTTTTCTCTGTTCACTGCTGAAATGCTGCTGCTTGTGGTGACTGGTCGTATGACGTGTATGCGATGATGTTGGTTATGTCGACTATGTGTTTGCGTGTTGTTCCCACGAGAATTTAAGTGCGTGCTCCTATTTCACCATGCCTCCTGCTGATAGAGGACAAGTCTTTGTTTTTTTTTAATTTATGTTATTATTATTAATTACTTGATATGTCATGTGGAACATAGTGTAATGGCTGCAGCTCCTTACAAACGTTGTGTAAAAATGGCGATTAAAAAGTGGCGGAGAGTTTATTGCCAGTTCTTCTCTCCCGTTCTACGCCCTTGATTTGAAAACTGGCAGTAAATGTAAAGTTAGAATCATTAATATGTATTTCTTTACTGACGATTCATAAGTGTAAAATTAAATAGTTTGGACCCTGTGGCAGTGTACCTTTAACATTTCCTCGGTGTATTGCGATACTTACTCGCTGAGCGAAGAAATCACCAGCTCTTGGGTCACTGGTACTATCTACCAGGCGCCAAATTAAATCATTAATTAGCGCCTGTGCACTTGAACCCCACGGCCCAAGAGTCTCCAAAGAGAACGAAATCGAAGTTGGAGGAGATACTCTTATATTTGAGCCGATTATAATTTCCACCTGAAAACATTTAGATTATTTCAAACGTAATTCAATATGATAAAACCTTATCGTCTCCTGATTAAACATCTAATAACCTTTACTTTAGATAGTACATACTATACGGCTTAATTATTAATTGCTGCGTAGTTGATGTAAATGCTTGCACACTATCTGTCTAAATACACCACAATCAATTCTAAAGACTAAGGAGATGCCTCAAATTGCGTCACATATCTATTTTAGTTTCGGTCGAATCATATTAATATAGGTGACAGCTTTTAAATATTAGAGTATTGTAATATCACCTGAATAAATAACAATAGTAATAACAATGTATTGCTTATTCAGATAAGATCAATGTCTACAACAGTTTGTCGAAATTTAATTTCGATATTATAAAAGTACGCGTTATTTTCATTGTACGTTTTGTATCAATGTAATATTTGATAAATGAGTTTAGGAGTAACTAACCATCATTAAAGTCCAGTACTCTGCTCAGTATTAGATTATAAACCTAACTTTGTATATTTTATTCTCACTTGACACGATTTCTTTCACAGGCTTGTCGTCAATATTAAATTCCTATTGAAGCCATTCAGTATTGTTTCCATCGAAAGGAATTTTCATTACTTTTATTGAATACAATATTGAATCCAAATTGACATACATTTTATTCTTTCAAAGGATTTATTAATTGGCTTAACTTTGAATAAGAATATATTAATGTCTAATTTCTTTGCTTTTTATGATGGAAACTATAAATACATTTTGTATTTGCTCTACGGGATTTTTTTAGGTTGGGATGCTTACTTTTAAAGCGTTATATTCTGATTTAATAATTGAAATGTTTGTTGAAAGACTGTCATCATGTACATCACTCCAGCTGTAGATTTTCGTTCATCATTTTTTATATAGGTACTTCATATATATATATATACTAGCTGACCTGGCTAACTTCGTTCCGCCCTACAACCTTATAATATCGTTGTTACTTTAATTTAACTTATTTTAGGATTTCATTAATGTTAAGTATTACATTAATACAACTTTTTTGCAAATACAGAAATGTTTTATGGCTTGCCATTGCGAAAGAAGAATGGCAGTTTTACACATTAGGCATCTTCTCTGTAGCGTCAATATGGCGATACTGCATGTTAAGCACTGTCTGATATCCAACATCTTTTGATCAGGATCAAAGCATGGTTATGCATCTCCTCATTCACCTCAACTGAACTGACACGAATTCGACGTAAAATGATGCGTAGTTTTGTCAACAGATGGCACCATATGGTTTTTGCCTTCGTAAAATTAATTAATTTATTTATTGTTATTCGATAACTAATCCGATATTTTATTGCTTATTCGGGACGGAAACAAATCCAACAAATCAAAAACCATGGCAATCGGTCCAGCCGTTCTCGAGTTATAAGTGTTGTAACAAACACGACTTTCTTCTATATATATATATACTAGCCGTTTCGCGCCCGCTTTGCTGGACGAATTAAAATAAATTTTATGTTTCATTATTTTATTTTTTTTCATATTTTTATTATTCTTCTTTTTAACTTCCCGCTAAGAAAATTGAAATATTTCGTAAATCGAGTTTTTGACAGATGTTAACGTTTTCACGTTCTAGGAAGTCCGTATGCATAAATTTTCATAAAAGTAAAACAGAAATAAAAAAATTAAGGAACGTTGGAATTAAAAACATAAATAGCCATAAACCATCTAGGAAAAATTTCGCATCGAATGGTGGTAGTTTCATGTCGATACAATCAGTGGTTTAAGCGTGAAAGAGCCTCAAACGAACACCATTTTCTTTTTATATGTATATAAGATATATATATAATATATAATATAATTCATCGCTTGTAGTCTAGCTCTTTTTGAGTTGCCGGATCATAGGATAGGGCCTTATGCAGTACATATACTATAGTTGTAAATTTTTCTCTTTCCGACGCCCTTTCATTTTTAACCACTTCCTTAAAAACAAAATTATCACTAACATTACATACACTTACAAAAATGTCAAACAATATCTTGTCAACCTGTCCTATCCCGATACAGAAAATATTCTTATTGCAAAAATAGTTTAAACATTAATTTGTGTTATGTAGAAATCATAAATTTAAATCTTATTTACATGTTAAAAGGAAGAGACAACCCACAACACAGGCAATCCTAGGCCCCCAGCCAGTGCACATTACTTTACCTAAATATCCTGTATTTTTTAATATAATAAAGTTTTTCTTTCTTTCTTTTTAAATATTATATAGTGAAAAAAAATCCTGACTAACTAAAAATAATTTTTCCGACTCGTAGAGGATTTGAACCTCCGCCCTCCGATGGTCAAGTTTTAGCTATATCGGCGCTCTAACCTACTGAGCTAACGAGCCTTGCCGTCATGATGCAAATTGTGTTATATGATTCTACATTTATCTTGCATCATACAATTATGAACTTTAGCTCATTGACATTGAATTCACTTTTGTGTTTTTGCACCAAGACTCATAGTGAGTAAAGGACTATAATATTAAAGTAATTAGAGTCATTCATAAGAGTAAGGCCGTTTCTCCACTGCTCCGGTCCGGCAAACGTTAATTACCGATCCGATTTAGAAACTCACAACAGTACTTACGTGCTTCTCCACTACTCCGGCATCCGGTTTTTAACGATCCGCTAACTTGCTAGATCGGAACGCTGTGTTTTATCGGTCCAAGTATATCCAAGAGGTTATAAATTATTATTCATAGGTTTATTTATTTATAGTTATATTATATAATTAAGTATTAGTGAACTATTTATTAAGTAGATTATAATATTTCAAGATAGACAATATAAAAAAAGTAATAAACTAGCCAGGCAATAAAATATTCAGAATTTAGAACGTTTTATTAATAAAATAAAGTATATGGGTTTAATAAGTTAATATCAGTGTTGCATGATAAATATACAAGTATCGGTTATTGTCGGATCGGATATAGTGGAGAAGCGCAATCCGGCTTTCCGATATTTTTTTAATGACTCATTCCGGCTTCCGACGCCGGACCGGAGCAGTGCAGAAAGGGCCTAATACTAAGAATAGCTGCTCCAATTTAGTTAAATTTCGTGATTTTATCCCAAAAAAGAGTTTTATTTTACTGTTTACTTTAAAATTTTAACTAAGCATTTTCCAAGGTAGCTTGAATGGTCTGATTTCTACAGCATATTAGTTAGTTATTAACTTATTAGTTTTTTTTATCTAGACTAAGGGCGACACCAGAACACATATTCATTTCATTCCAGCTAATGCGAGATTGATAACGGGCAATTACTTTTTTGATATGAACAATATAACTATTTAGATAAGTAAATATTAAAACAAAAATTGGTGACACAACTCTACGTCTTGGTCTCTGATGTGACCATTTTATTTCTTAATAGGCAAGTATGCCTTCTGTGCCTATGAAACGACTTACATTTTTGTGTTGTGCTCAGCCATGAATCGAACGCACGATCTCAAGCTTGAGGGTCGCTCAAACCAAATCACTATGCATTATTAAAGCTTCCGCAAATTGCCGCAAATTGCCGCCAATTATTGTTAAAAAATATGTTAATTTTGGAATATACTTGAATTTGTCTATGTTAGTTGTTTCAACTATGTATTTGCGTGTTGTTCCCACGAGAATGTAAGTACGTGCTCCTATTTCACCATGCCTCCTGCCGATAGAGGACAAATCTTTATTTTTAATTTATTTAATTTACAGGTTGCAGCTCCTTACAAACGTTGTGTAAAAAAACTTGGCAATTAAAAGAGTGGCGGAGAGTTTATTGCCAGTTCTTCTTTTCCGTTCTACGCCCTTGATTTGAGAACTGGCAGTAAATGTAAAATTAGAAGCATTTAATGAATACTATATCGTTTTTGACGTTCATAAGTGTACATTGTATTACCTACATGAATAAATGATTTTTGACTTTTATACGACACACAAGAAAATACACATCTATCTATAATATAAAAATGAATCACAAAAAAAAGTTATGCGCTTACCACGCGCATAACTCAACAACGCCTGGACCAATTTGGCCAATTCTTTTTTTACAATGTTCGTTGAAGTTCAGGGATGGTTTCTACAGCGAGAAAAATTCGAATAATTGCCGGAAAAACCATAAAAACCGCCCTTTTCTTTTTCCCATACAATTATTTTCTAACTAAAACGCAGTCAATTTGAGCATTAGGGTGCTTTTTTGATATTATGTTATAATGAGGCGAAAAAATAAATATTTTTAATCAAATAAATTACAGTAAATTTGGGACAAAATAAGGTAAGTTTTCTCCAAATTTCGTAGAAAAAAATTTTATTTTTAAAAAGATATAAATAAAAAACCAAAAAATTGGTTTTTTGAATTTTTCACCTACATTTTGAGGTTATGTGAAAAAATTGCAAATACAAAAGTTGTAGATCTTTTTATGACCTACAACTTTGCCATTCAACTTTTTTCCATAGGACTTTTAGTTTTGCCGGTAATCAAGATAAACAATTTTTCACCCTTAAAAACTCACCCCCTCCCACTTCCCGAACTCGGATCGACCGTAATTTATTTTTCCTTTCATTTTGATCATATTCCCCTGCTTTTCTGATGGGTTTCATCCTACTGTATTTTTTTTTGGTTTCTAAAAATTATCGACCCTGGTCTATACGTAGGAAAAAAACTGCCACATTACAAATCTTTATGACAGGACGAAGTCTGTCGGGTGCGCACTGCGCACCCGTATGTACCCGTATCGAAGGCGTCGAGTCAACGTAATATTGTTTATGAGGTGTGCGAACATAAAATATAGATGCAAAACATAGAATGACAAGACAAGTTATTTTTATTACGTTATTAGGAACAAAATTATACGACTAATACAATTTTTACACGCTTTATATTAGCTTCACCTGTATGTATGTATGTAACCGACTCCTTCGGACTTGATTTTCACCCACTTTTAACGGACAGAATTAATTCAAACATTGCGCACCTGTCAAAGATCGATGACAATGCGATAATCCGAAAAAAAAAATTTAACTAAAAAATAAATAATAGTTGAAAAAAATCTGTGCCATATTTTTCGTCTATCGAGTATCGAGCAACCCACGCTTTTTCACAATAATACCAGTATTTTTTGTTCATTACCATTTTCAGCCTACTTTTTAGTTTGATGTTCTTTAAAAGCGTGTTTTTTTAGTTTTTTTTAACTATTATTTATTTATATATATTTTGTGGGCGTATTTGCAACCTATGGCATCGACGAACGTTTGACGAACATTCATCGTTAGAAAACAGAGTGGTTTTATGTTAGAATAAAAATGCCACATCTATTCAGTTTGAGAACACTAACATTCGACGCATGCGCAATGGCTTTAAAGCGACGCACAGGCGGCAGTAATTAATTGAAAAAATAAAAATTTGATATATTATTGCACCCGTGATTTTTTTAAACCTTTATGTAAATTGCCGTAATGTAGACGATATTTTATTTAAATAACAAGTGAACGAAATGTTTTACCAAAAATCAATTCAAAATAATTTAATTAAAAATACTAGCGGACAAATTTTGATAGGCACCTTGGTAGATATATATTCTCCTAATTATAAATATACATAAAAATTTGGTTTTTAGCAAATAACCGATGAGCGCACTAATCCTGCAGCCGGATCTCGTACTATTAGTGATGTCTAAGAAAATTCTATTTGTTGTTAGCATTAATTCACATTTATTTGTACCTGTAGTTAATTGGTGTTTAATGCTTAAGATATAACATATCAAATATTACATACCTACTTGAGATAAGATATTACGTAAAAAATAATTTTACTCATATGTAAATATTATGATAATTCATAATTTGTATAATTAAAATAGCATACTATAAAATGCACTTTAGGAAGTAATTAATTTTAACTTGAAAATTAATTAATAATTACTTAGTAATTAAATTAAATTAATCTTCAAGTTAAAATTAATTAATTTCTATTGCGTTAAAATATACTTAACTTTTATTACTCAAAAATTAACGTAATAAGTTATAATGGAATGAATATTGTGTGTTTCTCGCACACAAGAAAAGAAATAAAGATTATTTCTAAGCACTTAAATAAATTACCTACCTTATTTTAATATTCTCAAAGCGATATCTTTAAGTGCAATGTCAATCTGTCATACCTACCTAAAAGTAGATCACGACTTGACCGATTTGTCTGATTTTTTTGTTGTGTTTGTAATTCTCAGGAGAAGGTTCTTTTAAAAGAAAAAAAAATTGCGCGGAAAATTAGAAAATTTAAGAATACTTAACCACCATACAATTCGAACTTTTTGGTGTAACCTTATGGCGTTTGACATAACACAACATTGACAGAATGCGTGCTGCAAATATCGTCAGAGGATGTAAGAAAAATGAATATCGTTCAAATTAAATGCTTCGATCGGAGTTATTATATTGATAATATAATAATATGCGAGCCAGAAAAACAACCAAAGAATGTTGTATAACATAAAGCATTAGTATAATAAACACTTTGTTTCTGAAATATTTTTAATTAATTATAACAATTTGAAATCAATATTCATAGTTAAGACAGGACAACGTCTGTCGGGTCCGCTAGTAATTATATAAAAATGAAACCCGTTTTCCGTTGTCACGACATAACATGAAAACGGCTTGACCGATTTGTCTGATTCTTTTTTTATAATATTCCTTGAAGTACGAGGATGGTTCTTACCGTGAGAAAAATTAAAAAAAATTGAGTGAAAAAGTCTAAAAACAACACTTTTCTATATTCCCATACAAAAAATTCGTAATAATATTTCAAGGCAATTTGAACTTTAATACCATTTCATAAAATTCAAGTGTTAGTGGAGGGGTTTCGGGAAGGTAAATTTTTATTTTTTGACATAATGTATTTGATGTATTATCAACTTTCTTTTTTTATCTTACTAGCTAGACCGGTGTCCCGAATAGCAGAATATAAGTATTAAAAAAAAATTAAGAATCGGGTTAATAAATATATGTGTAGGTACATAGTATGTTTTTTACTACCTGTAGTCGCGATACGTAGTGAATAAATACTCCGAGGTATCAACGTCGTTTACAGACTTTAGTAAAAATAATGAAATGGCTCGATATTACAATGTTTATATTGTTAAGAAGACTATTTTATATGTAAACTATTTTATATCTGCTACACACGTAAATATAGGTATCTGTTCTCCATGAAACTACAGTGAAATGAATTCAGTAGTTCCATTATCACTTTAATTATGATTTGAAACATTATTTATTAATATAGATAAAACATAAACCAATTATGATTCTAAAATCATTATTTTCATTGACGTTACCTATGTTACACAGATTAGTTTGATATAGAAATGTAATGTCATATGTCAAGCGGCTGTCAATTAGCAACGTATATATGTCAAATAACCTGAAATGTGAAAATTCCACATGAGAATCATATTATTTACTATTATTTTTTGTTTATTCGATGTGATTTGTAAGTTTGCTTTTATTTTTTTTATGATTTTGTTACCAATATTTTTGTTGTTGCGTGTTCAGAAATGAAACTTCAAATTAACTTATATTTTTGTACGTTACAAATCAACTTAAAATTCACTGGGCCGATTTCTTAAATTCTTGAGTAGCATAGGGTATATTGTTTCCGAAATAAAAAAAAAATAAAAAAAAATAAATAAGGCTTGTGTTCCCAAATAAAAACATCATTTAAAATATGTTTTCCTGGCATTCTAGTCTTGTTACCTTAGTTCCACAACTGAGCGTTTTTCAAGGCAGTTTTTGCCGCGCAACACCACTATGTGGATTCAGCTGCCCACTGAAGTATTTCCGAACCAATTCGGCTTAGGGTCCTTCAAATATAATATAATTAATTCTTGAAAGCCCGGCAACGCACTTGTGAGCCTTCTGGCAGTGTGAGTGTCCGTGGGCGGCGGTATCACTTAACATCAAGTGAGCCTCCTGTCCGTTTGCCTCCTATTACATAAGAAAAAAGTTAATCAATGGTACATATGAAATGTTTCATGATTTCTTTACTTCACACACATAATAAACACGTATGTTTTAAATAATTAGCATTACTATGGCTTTTGGTTTTTAGTAATTTTATTTTTCATGTATCCATCTCCAGGATATGCTAAATATTTGATAACTTACACAGACTCAAACTACTATGAAGAGACGAAAACACAGCAGGTCACTGAGGAATTTGAACCAGTTACAGTGTCAGTCAAGAACTCTCTATCCAAGAACATAAACTGCGATGATTTTTCGTCATATGCACTTAATTGTACGACGGAGGCTGCGCTTGTGTATGATTCGAGTCGGATGACGCCACCAGTACCATCGAAGCTAACCGATTGGTGTAGGTGAGTGTAAAGATAGATCATCAGTGTCGGAAACGTTAATGAGGAATTACACTTATTTCACAGTAAGAATATCATAATATATATTAATTACGTGTCACGTTGTTTGTTCGCAATGGACTCCTAAACTACCGAACCGATATCAATCAAATTTGCACACCGTGTGTAGTTTCAACTTAAAAGATAGGATAGCTTACATCTCAATGTATACCCGCAATATTATTTTATTGCAAAATATTTATTTATTATTTGATAGTCACAATTCTAACAGATGGCGCTGTGTTGAAAGTACCAACGTTTCACATAAGCTACAATTTAATGACATAACCACCAAAAAAGCATGGTGGTCCCCATGACTGGTGTTCTCCTACCGTTTTCCTTGAATAGCTACTATGCTACTATGCTTTGCTACTATATAATTTAACAAAAACCTTAGCCACAGCAACGCTTGGCCGGTCTGCTAGTAATAATATATATTTTCACAAGTACATGTTTGCGCTAAATCCGTGACAGTCAAAGAAGGATGACAATTGTCGGTTTTGACTTTGACATGAGCACGGAAATGGTAGGGGGTGATGGCGCAAGGATGATTTATTAAATTTTAACCGCTGTCGCGTGCGCACTATATACCGCATTTTCTTTACCATTATTAAAGGATCCAGTGCTTGACACACTACCATTGATGGTAAATGGTAGTCTTAGTGATTGATTATTAGATTTCTTTTTATTATACCGACACGCGACAGCCGAACCAGCGCATAGTATTATACCGAAAGAAGGGAGCATCCTGGATATAGTACCTAAAACGCGTTCTTCATTTGTTAATTTAAAAAAAAATACTGCGGTGTCTCATCTATAAGCACGTATACACTAATGTTTTAATTATTATTTTCTGTAATAAATATATTTATGAACCTTGACCTAGGTTTTCGAGATCAGCCTTTATGAGGATCGATATTTGATTCACGATCAAACCGGGTAGACGACATACCTGGTTACCGTGATCGTTTCTCTTTACTATTCTTCCAAACAAGATACATGTCGATATTTTCTATTTACTAGCATATTATATTTGAGTGTATAGAAAATCGATTGGTACATAAATGCTCAGAGGGTTGAGAATTACTCGATTTATGACTAAGATTTTAAAGTTATTTTCATCTAAGGTGGTCTTTGATGACTTCTACATTTCTTTTAATGTTATGAAGAAGTATGTTTTTATCGAGAGCTAATCAAATCCTACTATAAAGACTTTAAGTACCTTTAAAAGGGACTTTAAACTATTTTACGGACATATTAAGCTTCCCCTTTAAAGCTAAAATCTAGTGTTATTCCAAGTGCTCGTAAATAGCTGGTTAAGAGACCTTTCTCGAAAGCAGACACCTAGACTTCGAGATTTTCTTTGAAATGGTAGTATATTTTTCTTCTCATCTCATATTTGAATCACGAAAAACAAAACGATGTCACGTGCCTTATATAAAAATTTAAAACAGTTTGTCCTGTATGCATATTATAATTCAGTATAATGATTTAGGGTTCTTCACTAAAATATTGTGGCTCGAAGGAAAGAATTTTAATAAAATAAAAAATGTTTAGTATGCAACAGAACAGTTACATGAAATTTGAATCTGTAGGCATCCCTACTCATCGGCAAAGAAGACAGACGGTGTAGGCCGAGAGAAAAAGCCGGCGTAAAAACTCTCGGTACTCTTTTAAAATAGCAAATCATCAAACAACACTTATGTTAAAACAAATATCGCAAATTAATTAGAAGTAGCCTGTCTAGCACTAGTCCCAGGCCCTTTTATCAACTGGATAATCGTTAACTTTATAGTAAGCCTTTTTACACAGCTTTTCTTTAATACATTTCTTAAATTTATTAAAAGGCAGAGATGAAAGAGCCTCTGGGATTTTATTAAAGAAGAGTATACCTTTTCCCAAAAATAATTACTAATTTTGATAGTCTAGTAATAATGTGTTAATGGCGAATTCCA
Source organism: Pieris napi (assembly GCF_905475465.1). Classification (NCBI taxonomy): domain Eukaryota; kingdom Metazoa; phylum Arthropoda; class Insecta; order Lepidoptera; family Pieridae; genus Pieris; species Pieris napi. The sequence goes on from NC_062252.1 coordinate 9,391,216, forward strand.
TGTAGCTTGTATTTTTACTAGGCGACAGACAGATACACACGAAAGTAAATAAAAAACCATGCAACTACACCAAAATCTCGTTAGCAAAATTATTATTCTTCAATTAGTTGGATTTACATTACTATTTGCTTTCAAAGCTGCAAACTCAAAGCGTTGTGACTTTGATTAGAGAGAAATGTACCAACGACTAAACCAAATAATTATAATATCGTATATATAGGTTGATGTTGTTATTAGTTCATCACTACACATAAGCTTTGACTATAACATGTTATTATATACGTTCCCATGCAATTTGGTATACGCTATAGTGATTAAAGGCTCTTGACCACGCACGCTGTAAAGCACACGAAACGTCGGTTAAATTTAAAATTATGAAAAATAATTGTAAATACATAACTTCAATAAAAGACAATACAATGATAATAATCAATTTATTTATTTATTAAAGTACACCACATCATATATAGCATTTTCTACAGTAGGTACATGTACTACAATCTATCTATTCTAAAATACATGACAATTACGGTGAATACATATGAAAAAAGATACAACAAAAATACAGTACCGTCTACAAAATTTAGTTTCTACTAGTAGATACCCGATAGGCGCTTTACAACGCTTTGCGAATACGTAATCGAATGAGAGGTGCCTGAACTCCTACTCCTTGGATTTTACAGACGGAATTTGGTGGATTCTTCTGATTTTGAACCTTGGGAATAAATAAGGGACGACAATGTTAATATTCTGCAAACATATTATTTATTTATTTGCTAATCAGTATTCCTACAGCTACTCATTAAACAATATCCAAACAATTACATTATACACAAATCAAAAAACGGAATCTAAATTTCACCAACATCATCTTGATGGTTGGAGGTCTTCCACACGTTTCACAAGGCATACTCCCCTCAAAGGCCGGCAACGCACCCACTAAAAATGGGTGTCTATGGGCTGCGTAGACTGCCCTTTTTGGTCGTCCCGCAAGCTCGTTTGCCCCCCTATTATATAAAAAAAAAAACGGAATACACATTCAAACATAAAGCACAATTTTTACATGTTTCTAAAAAATATATATTTATAATAAATGCATTGATATAATATATATTTAATATAAAGGAAGATTAACAAAGCCATTATTAAAAGATACCAGAGTTTTTTATATTATTTACGTAGGATTATCTGAGAATCCATTTATAATCTAATTTATTTATAATCATTCATTTACAGAGCAATTAAGCACCTTATTAACTGCGCATTAGATTGGAAAGTCGAATGCAATGTTGTGAGTGAAAGTCATTTCAATGAAGACAGCATACGGGGTCACATACACGTTGCCAACAACATCTGTGATGATGAGCTGTTTCAAATACGTGAGTGTAATGTAAATTAACGTGTCAATCATTCAGAAAATTGAATTAGTAAATTACCGCGTATTCGATTATATTTATCATTTGCTTCAAATTTATTTAAGATTGTAATGATTATTGAGGGGCCTCATAGCCTAGCGGTCTTATTAAGTGGCAGCTAGGTGAGGGGTACCGGGTTCGATTCCCGGTTCGAGGGCAAGTTTTAATTTAATTTAAATTTGTTCTCGGCCTTTGGGAAGGTTGTGCGGTTCCGGGCGAGTGCCTAAATCGTACATGGAGGACACAGTCGAATTTTTAAAGACAAGTACGAATTATAAAAAATCCTATACTTGACGCTGGCTAATGCACAAATCGTGCCAGAGCCATAAAAAAAATGATGATTGACTGGCCTGCCCTTAAGCTTGGAATATTTGGTGATAGTTCTACCGAGACACTGGTTGTCAAGATGTTGCATATATTATACTCAAGTTTCGGACTTTGATAGCGTAATCCAAGATAATATGTCTTCGTACTGACTGTAGCCGCAGATTAAGGGTGTCGCTCGCCCTCTAGAGAATGCACATTTGACAATTGACAGTGTATAATAGATTTAAACTATGACCTGCAGAAATCGCATTTCTATCACAATATCTCAGATATTAGAGATAAAACATTGTTAGATGTTTTGTATTTCAACCATACATTCAAAGCTACAGGTAAACGCCTTGATTAACAAAAAGGAACAGGACAGTTACGGTGTATGAGATGTATGTATGTGTATGTATTTTCTTGAGATTTTTTTTTGTTTAGTTATGTTGATCATATCCCGTCAGCCATCCGTCATTTGTTTATACATATTGTTTGTAATACGTTCAATTCATTTTAAACAGGAAAATAATAATCAAATAATAAGCTTTGTTTATCAAAATCGTACGGTTGAAAATTATTTAAACGTTTACGTTTTGTTAGTAATGGAAAATATAGATAAGAAAAGAAATTAATAATGAAAAACAAACAAATATTTCAGTTCAGCGTTTAACGTGGTTTAGAATAAACAATTCTCCGACACTAAAAGCTAACATTGTATATTGTCTATAGTAATGCGTAATTTCGCTTACCCAAGCTAACCTTATTTCCCACAGGATACATGGAGTTATCAGCCTGTATAGAAAGTTCCCAGGACTCTTGGGAGGTGTGTTATAAAAGCTTTAAACACACTGTGGAGGAACAACAAAATACAACCCACGAATGGACACATTATGAAGTGCATTTTTACTTATGCTGGTTGGGATAATTTATGTGTATATGATAGCTTTTAAGGGGCATATTGCCGCATTTATTACAAGCTCATACAAGGCACATTGCCGCGTTTATTACAAGCTCATACAAGGCTCATTGCCGCGTTTATTACAAGCTCATACAAGGCTCATTGCCGCGTTTATTACTAGCTCATACAAGGGACATTGCCGCGTTTATTACAAGCTCATACGAGGCACATTGGCGCGTTTATCACAAGCTCATACAAGGCACATTGCCGCATTTATTACAAGCTCATACAAGGCACATTACCGCGTTTATTACAAGCTCATAAGAGGCACATTGCCGCATTTTTTACAAGCTCATACAAGGCACATTGCCGTTGCCGTTGCATTCTATACATGAATATAGTTGCTATCAACATATAAAATTTTAACAGAACGGTAGCGTTTACCTGCTATTTCATCTTGAACTTTAAAAACGCTTTAATTTTTATCAACACTTATTTTGCCGAAACGCGCGTGTTGTCGGTACCAAGTAAGCAAGTTAGGTGTTTTTTTGGAATGGAATCTCGCTGTTGGGCTTAAGGGTCTTGACAGCTCATCTCGGGCTGTTTTGACGGGATTGGGTTTTTCCCGCGACTAGGCCAAGGAAGTCTCTTGCAAGAACCTCGGCTTGGGCCGTCGCGGGGTTGTCAAACGCCTGAAGGGAACTGGTTAGGTGTTATGGTTCTAATCCTATATAAATAAAAAGGGCAGCGAAATGAGCCTTAAAATCTGTTTGTACGACTTACAATTTGCAACTATAAATTATGTTATATAATACCTGCAGCTGAGTTTCATCATCGGACGTCAAGGCAAAATACAAAATACCATCCGTATCACCTCGACGTCCGTCGTTCCACAGCTGAGCGTTTTCTAAGGCAGTTTTTGCCGCGCACCACCACTATGTGGAACCAGCTGCCCACTGAAGTATTTCCGAACCAATACGACTTAGGGTCCTTCAAGAAAAGAGCGTACCAATTCTTGAAAGGCCGGCAACGCACTTCGCGAGCCTTCTGGCATTGTGAGTGTCCATGGGCGGCGGTATCACTTAACATCAGGTGAGCCTCCTGCCCGTTTGCCTCCTATTACATTAAAAAATAAAAATTCCATAGAAATGAAAAATAAAAGAAAATATGTAGCGACACAAAGTCCACGACTTGACTTCAGATATCCGTTTTGTAATAATTTGTTTCTTTCTTAAAGACAAGTAGGTTAGGCTTTTTGTAGCTGACATATGTTGATTTTATATCTAATATATAAAATTCTCGTGTCACAGTTTTCGTTGCCATACTCCTCCGAAACGGCTTGACCGATTTTGATGAAATTTTTTGTGCTTATCCGGTATCTATGAGAATCGGCCAACATCTATTTTTTATCCCCCTAAATTTTAGGGGTAGTCCACCCCTACATTTTTATTTTTTAGACAAAAAATTTAATTTCTATTTTTTTATGATACAACATACAAAAATACATACAACCCCTAATTTTCACCCCTCTACGATCAACCCCTATTTTTTATTATAAATGATAAATATGGCAAAACGACGTTTGCCGGATCAGCTAGTAATTTTATACATATCGGTTTCTTCGATATATAAAATTCTATAATTTTAATCTTACACAGTTTTTTTTTTCAGTGCAAGGGCTAGATTTCGTAGGTGTACGCTCGAGGCGTTATTTGAAAAAGCAACAGCTTGCTCACATTTGGAAGCCATCACGTTGCAAAAGTTCTCCGTTATTGTTTCGGAAGGTGGAGTGTATCAGGTCAGCCAAACATTCGTTGGAATATCTTATATGGGATAAGAGGGAAACGAGCAGGCAGGACTTTGAATAAAGTGCTAACCGCGGGCCGGACCTGAGTTTGTTGCCGATATTTGAGGGATTTTTTAAAGATCGGTGGCCCATCTCTCTCCCTTCTCTTAGAATTCTCCTTTCTGTATCTATTTCTATAATTTTTCCACCAGAGAGATTTATAATCAGTCTTTTGTGCCTTCCAAAACCTAACACTAGGGAGAAATAAATACTCCTATAAAATTCATCAGTGGCGCTTCAACCTTTTTAAGTCTGGACCTCAGATTTCTGAATCCGTTTCATCTAATCTATAATAAGCATCGAACATACGACCTCACGGATGAGAGTTGCACGCTAAAGCCACTAGGCCAATACTACTCACACAAACACAAATACACCTATAACTCAAAGTTACTATAAAATAAATATAGTTAAAAAAAACTATAAAACACGCTTTTAAAGCACATCAAACTAAAAAGTGAAAAATAATTCCTAATTTAGGCTGAAAATGGTAATGAACAAAAAATACTGGTTTTATTGTGAAAAAGAGTGGGTTGCTCGATAGACGAAAAATATGGCACAGAGCACTTTTTAGTTTGATGTGCTTTAAAAGCGTGTTTTATAGTTTTATTAAACTATATTTATTTTCCACTTTTTAGTCCTAGCAGCAATACGTGTTGTCTCAATTTAATCGTATTGCTTTGTGGACTTAAAAAAAAATTCAATGTTTTTTCGAGATAAACCTATGAAATTATTATATTGTCGCTGATTCTTTATAAGTGTACAAAGTTTGAATTAAATCTGTCCGTTTAAAGTGGGTCAAAATCGAGTCCGAAAGATTCGGTTACATACATACATACATACATACAGGTGAAGCTAATATAGCGCATAATAAACAATCAAAGTATTTGTTTACTACTGTAAATTGAGAGTATTATAGTTATAATCCATACATAAAATGTAATTTCAAAAGGATTAATACAATTAATTCAAAGCTAAAATGTCATTCAATTTCCACACTGTTTATATAGAATCTATAATGAGCAATGGTGGCCTAGGATTAAAACCCTGACTTTATAGACCACAAGCCCATGAACAAAAAATACCTGTGAAATGACCCAACCTGAATTACGCTTAGAAGGCTGTTACTATATCTGAAAATAGCTCTGAGCACTATGCCGTCATTTCTGAGCGGTACATGTGAGTACGTGAGTGAATGGACTTTCTCAGGTACAATGGGGGAATTTCGACTAATTATTAATGTACGGCTTTGTTATAAGTGTATAGATGATTAAAAATAAATGTCGAAAAACCTAGTGCCGTACAAAAGTGATGGTGCTGGAAGTCGGTGCAAATTTTTAATTCGACGACAGTTGCAGGAGCAATATAGGTCATTTATTACTGTACGGCATTTGTGTGATTCCTTTTGGACACATATACAGATACTTTACCCGTAAACGCCGTACATATTCCCAGCGGAGCGGTCGAAAGCCAAGGGTCGTAACATATGTCTGATTAGCATATAGGTGATGATGATATGAAACAACATAAAATTAAATGATCTTGAGAGTACTTCACAAATAGATAACATTTTCCAGCATGCCGTACATTTTTTGTGGAACACATAGGTGTATGGGGTAAATTACTTTCCTCAGAAAAGAGTCATTTTCCGGTGACTTTTATCTGTACGGCAATAACACAGGTTATTAATACTTTAGACAATCTTCAATAAAAGATAAATGCCGTACACTTTCGATGGTCCGCTACCACCGCCTACCAATACAGGGCGTCCCAAAGTTATGGGAAATGAAGGGAAAGTACCTTAAATATCGTACATATGGTATTTTACTAAAAGAACACTTTATGTTATTTTTAAAAGTTATTAATTCTGCATTCAAAGATTTTTAAAAATTACTTGCCTCGTCTGGGAATCGAACCGACTTAAATGTAAAAAAAAACACCCCTACTTTTATGATGCCAATCGAAAGAATGGCCAAAAACTAATAACTCTTCTTAAGTAACATAGTATTTTAAAAGAAAGTAACAGCGTGAATATATCTTTTTAATCAAATTAAAAACATTATCTATCGTATTCGGCCTAAGAAAATCCCCTACGAGTCTGTTACTTTAGAAAAGTTATTAGGTTTTGGCCATTCTTTCGATTGGCATCATAAAAGTAGGGGTGTTTTTTTTTAAATTTAAGCCGGTTCGATTTCCAGATGAGGCAAGTAGTTTTTAAAAAATCTTTGAATGCAGAATTACTAACTTTTAAAAATAGCATAAAGTCTTCTTTTAGTAAAATACCCTATCTACGATATTAAAGGTACTTTTCCTTCATGTCCTATAACTTTGGGACGCCCTGTATTATATTTTTATTTTTGTTAAAAATATTTTTCCTTTACCTCTCTCTGCTGGTACGATAAGGCTGTAAATATACTTTACAGCCTTATGGTAGTATACTCAGATATGTACAGTTATTAATGACCTTAAGGGACACCTCAAACGTCGTCGAAGTTTTTATCAGCTGTAAAGAATAATCTGGAGAAAAATGTACGGCATCTGGTTTTTTTTCTTTATTTATATTTGTTACATATAAAATAACAATAATCTTTGAAAATATTACTCCCCATTTTACTCTAGGAGCATTTGAAAAGTCATCTAAATTTCGGAAATTTCATATATTTTTTATCATAATATTTTTATTTGTTACCATTTATAATGAACGGCTATAATGTACAACGGTAATATTTAGTAACATTATGTAAAAAAACAAGTTGCCGTACATTATTCTCTGATCTTACAGCAGTAAGAACCTGGTAAATCCTGAAATTTCGATAAATATTTAATTACACAAATATTAACTATAATATTTGGACGGCATAATTATAAAACATTATTGTCCGTGTTAAATAATGTTTTGAACATGTTGCCGTACATTTTACAATGACCTTAGGGTATATGGGTGTAGGGGTAGGGTTCCGACCCTTGGCTTTCGACCGCTCCGCTGGGAATATGTACGGCGTTTACGGGTAAAGTATCTGTATATGTGTCCAAAAGGAATCACACAAATGCCGTACAGTAATAAATGACCTATATTGCTCCTGCAACTGTCGTCGAATTAAAAATTTGCACCGACTTCCAGCACCATCACTTTTGTACGGCACTAGGTTTTTCGACATTTATTTTTAATCATCTATACACTTATAACAAAGCCGTACATTAATAATTAGTTGAAATTCCCCCATTGTACCTGAGAAAGTCCATTCACTCACGTACTCACATGTACCGCTCAGAAATGACGGCATAGTGCTCAGAGCTATTTTCAGATATAGTAACAGCCTTCTAAGCGTAATTCAGGTTGGGTCATTTCACAGGTATTTTTTGTTCATGGGCTTGTGGTCTATTATTTTACTCTCAAATGATAGAAAATATTTTGATGAAACGAATAACTTAGACTAAAAAATCTAATTATGTCGGGAACAGAAGACTAAATATAATGTTTAAGCATAAAGTATTGATTTCTCATGTAATAATATTTTGATTTGATTGACACTATCGTTTACAAAATTTTAAATAACTTGGCTTTACGAAATGTTTTAAGTCAAGTCATTTCCTCTTAAAGACAAACACATGAGTCCTTTTTTACGTTCGGGCAGTGAGTACCAACGTTGGGTGTAATGCTCCTCGAAACAGTAAACGACGCTTTGCCAAAAAAGCAGATCCATTTTATAATAGTCTCCATGTCTTCAGGCGTAAGATGCTGCAGTCACTGTTGACCCGTTAGGGGCCGTTCAAATATTAATTAAGCAGATTGACTGCTATTTATCCCCCCCCTTTTCTCTTGTCAGAAATAAGCAAAGCTCTCAAAAACAATAGCACATAAACGTATTAATTTTTTGAAGGAATCCTCGAAAATGCATTTCGTTTTCAAGCATAGACAATCTGTGGGTAATATGTGTAAAAAAGTAAATAATTTCTGTTGACGTAATCACCAAATAAGAAAATCAAAGACCCCCCTCCCCCCTATAGTGCTTACGTAATATTTGAACGGCCCCTGACACCAATAATAACAATTCCAAAGTAGAAATATAATAAATTTTTAAATTTAAATTGCATAGTTTATTGTCTTTTATTTTTATTGTACAATATATATTGTCTCTTTTATCATTGCATTGTTTCCCTTTAAATGTTGTGCACACTTATAATTGATGTACATGTATGTATTGTGTTTTTGTATATCGTGTGTTCTATGTATGAGTTTCGTTTGTGCCTTTTTAAAATAATAAAATAAATCTTCGCTAAGTTCAAATATGCTCTCAAAGCGTTGCTTAAGTTATAAAAATATGACTATTTCATATTAAGAAAATATTTGGGTAAGTTTAAAGGGAAACAGTATTTATTTATTACTATAGACTTAATAAATACACAATAATATTAACAATGTAACTATATCGATACCTCCCACGTAAGTTGTTGTATCTCCAAAACTGCAAATTTACAGTAGAGCGTTTCAAAGATTCAAATTAAACCAAAATCTGCATTTATTGTTGCATCTTTTTAAAATTTCGTATTTAATTTAATGTAATTAGTCTTCTTAACTACGTTAAAAGAAATTTTACGTAATATGTCTATTTGCGGAGATATTGTTCATACAACATTTTTCTCCGGAGTAGAAGCTTTACCAGGTGTTGCATCTGATACTAAACAACATTATACCGCGGCGCCCAGATAGCATCACTTGTGGTATAATATGATAGTTACAACAGCTGTATACGTTGAAAAACAGCGTCTTACTCTGTTGTATGTAACCAATACGAGGCGCGAGCGCGTGATTCTACCCACCCCGCGCCCCGCGTACACAAATGTATAGGCATATACATTGGTGTAATCTGTTCGCATTTGAAAATTACAACATTATGCGTCTGACAAATCCTTTAAAAATAATGTTTTTGTTGTTTTTTTACTTTGAATGGATATATTGATCCATATTAGGATATTTTTCAGCAAAAAAGCAAAATAGCATTTTTGTGGCATACAGCAACTTACGTGGGAGGTATCGATATGTATAATGTATATGTTGTATATTTTTCAGGACTGCGACAGGAATATGATGTATCCTAATTGCCCAGGAGGAGATCCAAGGCCCACTCATAAATTAATGAGCCATCTGGTCTCTGGCAATGCCAGTATATCAAACAATTATATGTGGTTACTTGTTTTTATATTATATTATTTCATATGAAACAATTATATTATTATATGTATTTTTTTTTTATTTCCTTATGTTTGTACAAAAGTAACAAATTCGCCTAGATAAAGATCTTAAATATCTTCAAAGAATCATGCATTTAGGCAATTCCATGAACACTAATGAACATCAATTAAAAAGGTCTCAAACTCAAGGGCGTAGAATAGACGATAGGAACTAGCAATAAACTCTCCATCACTATTAAATCCCAAAAGGATTTTTTGCAAAATGCTTATAAGCACCTGCATCCATTACACCGTGCTTCATCGCGTGGTAAAGCAGTTAATAATGATAACGAAAAAAAACCAAACGTTTCATCTCTATCAGCAAGCAACTGGGGAATTGGAATAATGTGTTCTGTGATCAAATACATTACATTAACACACACAAATATAATAATCAATCAAAATTCATTTGAGAGTTTTGATTAATTTTTAGTTTGAAAGTTACACCCTCGTGTACACTTAGGGTCCATTAATTTAATTTAAATTTAAGGGGGTTTTTAAATTCCACTTAGGGTCTTTCAATAAAAGAGCGCGCCAATTCTTAAAAGGCCGGCAACGCACTCGCGAGACCCTCTAGCGTTGAGAGTGTACATGGGCGGTGAGCCTCCTGCCCGTTTACTTGTTCTATATTAAAAAAAAACTAAGTTAAGACATCAAAAACAGAACTTAAAATGATTTTTTAAACTTAAAATCAATACCTAAGTTACAGAATAGTTAATTAACAAATACAATTTGAATTGAATCAAACAGAGAATAACGATAGCCTAATTGTCGAAAGAATTATCTAAATAGAAGAATGTCTTTAAGTTTGAAAAGACGTATTGAACCGGTACGAAATCCTCGGATGCTATTCTCAAGCGTTCTATTCAATATAGTGTTATCAAACATTCTAAAATCGCTGACTAAGTCAATAGACAACAAAAGCGTGGCTTATCCATTGAACGTAGTCCTTGATAGGTTTTTGATGATAACTGTCTATTCATACCGTAGTACTAATGCACTGACCTGATTCGGTGTTCGTAATGAGTTTTGCACTTTTGAGGGATAATGAGATGGCTCACATGTCTTCTGGGGGATTTTCAGATGGTAGAAATTGTTTTGTGAATGCAATTAGATGTTATATTGATGTTATATAGATTTTAGAGTCGAATTTTGAATCTGCCCTGCGATGCTGTAACTCACTTTTCGAACTCACTCAGCGGTTTTCGCATCGGCGGTCGCTCTGAAATCAGTCGTGAAGCAGTCATTTTATGATTTGGCATTCTGATAAACAATAAACTACACGCTCCCACCTTTTCAAAAAAGTGAGTTACAGAATCGCAGGGCTGTTTCGCTATGTATTAAATAGGAAATTTAAAGGCGGGCAACGCACCCACTAAAAATGGGTGTCTATGGGCTGCGTAGACTGCCCTTTTTGGTCGTCCCGCAAGCTCATTTGCCCCCCTATTATATAAAAAAAAAAGAAAAAATAATAATTTAAGTAAGAGCTAAATTTTGGGTTTCATTGTTTTTCGTCTCTGGGTTTTCTATAAAGTATACTACGGAGAGTGTTCGGATTGTTTGGGTTGATCCCTCCTGCCTCTTTTCAACACCGTACGAGCCGTACGAGCTCTAAATTTCACCAACAAATTTCATCAAGATGATCTTGATGGTTGGAGGTCTTCCACGGTCCGCTTCACAAGGCATTTTCTTTTGCGAACTAACGAACTGTGGAATCGACTCCCAGTGGGGGGTAATAAGTAACGATTCAAGGTTTACTGTGTAATGTGCGTTAACATAAAGCAACGTAGGTAGTATTGAAAAATTCAGCAGAGGAGCCGAACAATTTGACATATAGTATGATGTACTAAGATGACAAAAAAAAAGAAAGAAAAGGAATGAAATAATACTTAGTAGAAAGAAAAAATTAATAATAATTATTATTTTTGCATTAAAAAGTTGATTTATTGAAGAAAGCTCTAGGCTATAGAACATCGTGCTACGAATGGAACCACAGATCACACCTAGTCATATCTAATATTTAAAATTCTCGTGTCGCGGTGTTTGTGGTTAAACTCCTCCGAAACGGCTCGACCGATTCTCATGAAATTTTGTGTGCATATTGGGTATGTCTGAGAATCGGACAACATCAATTTTTTATCCCCCTAAATGTTAAGGGTAGTCCACACCTAAATATTTGTTTTTTTTTTTGTTTCTTTCTGTTTTTTTTTATGATACAGCATTAAAAGATACATACAACCCCTAACTTTCACCCCTCTACGAACAACCCCTTTTTTTATTATAAATGATATACATACATGGCAAAACGACGTTTACCCGGTCAGCTAGTATTTAATATATGAATATATTTAATCAAATATATATTTTTATTTTTTGTTATATGCTCTGCAGTCTACACATTTTAATCAATTACATATATTTTAATTAATACGTTGAAGATTCTAGACAACCTAGGTAATAGAATATTTCGATATTCCTATTACTGATTGTAATACCATACTAAATCGTACTAACGAGAATATTAAGTTGTATAAATAACATTTATCCCGCTTTAGGCAATTAATGATACCGTAAACTGTATTGTTAGTAAGATTTAGTATTGTATATCGATGTATCAGAGGACGGTATGGGTTTTAGTTAATTAGAATAAAAATGTTACTTAGCGCCACTATATGTTAATATTTAGTATTATATAGAAAGAGGCTAAAATGTTATAGACCACAAGCCCATGAACAAAAAATACCTGTGAAATGACCCAACGTGAATTACGCTTAGAAGGCTGTTACTATATCTGAAAATAGCTCTGAGCACTATGCCGTCATTTCTGAGCGGTACATGTGAGTACGTGAGTGAATGGACTTTCTCAGGTACAATGGGGGAATTTCGACTAATTATTAATGTACGGCTTTGTTATAAGTGTATAGATGATTAAAAATAAATGTCGAAAAACATAGTGCCGTACTAAAGTGATGGTGCCGGAAGTCAGTGCAAATTTTTAATTCGACGACAGTTGCAGGAGCAATATAGGTCATTTATTACTGTACGGCATTTGTGTGAAATGAAATAGTTTATTCTTGCAAGTAGGACTATATAAATCACTTTTACAATGTCTTCCTAAACTAGATGAAGTCGACATTTCCTAACTGACTGCCCTGAGAAGAAATGTCGAAACAAACTCGGGGGTCTTAGTCTCTTTTATAGTCCAGATAATACAATAATAAATTAATAAATTGGTGTAAACAAATGCAGAGTATTTACTGGACTGGTCTTTGGAAGAAAGAACCAGATCGACCTGAGCAAGCCTGTGCCAGCAGACGGCTAGCATGCCCCGAATAGCTCATGCAGCTCAACCATTTTTGAGGGAGCTGCACAACCCGGTACACAAACCCGGTGATTCCTTTAAGACACATATACAGATACTTTACCCGTAAACGCCGTACATATTTTCAGCGGAGCGGTTGAAAGCCAAGGGTCGCAACATATGTCTGATTAGCATATAGGTGATGATGATATAGAACAACATAAAATTAAATGATCTTGAGAGTACTTCACAAATAGATAACATTTTCCAGCATGCCGTACATTTACTATGCCGTACCTATGTGTTCCACCAAAAATGTCTTAACTATGAATATTGATTTCAAATTGGTATAATTAATTAAAAATATTTCAGAAACAAAGTGTTTATTATTCTAATGCTTTATGTTATACAATATTCTTTGTTTGTTTTTCTGGCTCGCATATTATTATATTATCAATATAATAACTCCGATCGAAGCATTTATTTTAAACGATATTCATTTTTCTTGCATCCTCTTTGACGATATTTGCAGCACGCATTCTGTCAATGTTATGTCGAACGCCATTAGGTTACATCAAAAAGTTCGAATTGTATGGTGGTTAAGTATTCTTAAATTTTCTAATTTTCCGCGCATTTTTTTTTTTCTTTTAAAAGAACCTTCTCCTGAGAATTACAAACACAACAAAAAAATCAGACAAATCGGTCAAGCCGTGATCTATTTTTAGGTAGGTATGACAGATTGAGAATATTAAAATAAGGTAGGTAATTTATTTAAGTGTTTAGAAATAATCTTTATTTCTTTTCTTGTGTGCGAAAAACACACAATATTCATTCCATTATAACTTATTACGTTAATTTTTGAGTAATAAAAGTTAAGTATATATTAACGCAATAGAAATTAATTAATTTTAACTTGAAAATTAATTTAATTTAATTACTAAGTAATTATTAATTAATTTTCAAGTTAAAATTAATTACTTCCTAAAGTGCATTTTATAGTATGCTATTTGAATTATACAAATTATGAATTATCATAATATTTACATATGAGTAAAATTATTTTTTACGTATATTATCTTTTCTCGAGTAGGTATGTAATATTTAATATGTGATAATATGTTTTATCTTAAGTATTAAACACCAATTAACTACAGGTACAAATAAATGTGAATTAATGCTAACAACAAATAGAATTTTCTAAGTTAAGTTATTTGCTAAAAACCAAATTTTTATGTATATTTATAATTAGGAGAATATATATCTACCAAGGTGCCTATCAAAATTTGTCCGCTAGTATTTTTAATTAAATTATTTTGAATTGATTTTTGGTAAAACATTTCGCTCACTTGTTATTTAAATAAAATATCGTCTACATTACGGCAATTTACATAAAGGTTTTAAAAAATCACGGGTGCAATAATATATCAAATTGAAGCTAATTTTTTTTTTTCAATTAATTACTGTCGCCTGTGCGATGCTTTAAAGCCATTGCGCATTATAGATTGTGGTTTTTTGTTTGCTTTATTTCAATAGAATGAATATTTTTCTTCTAGTATTTAATTACAATTAATTAATTCGTGTACTTCACAAAAAATACGAAATAGCATGAAATATTTTTCCCTTTGAGTGTAGATGAAGTACAAGTTTTGTTCAAAAACTTGAATGCGAAAAGTGAATTATAATCTATGCAACGTCAAAGCATTGTTCACTGGGAATATGAATTTGTGAAAAACTGGTGAAAATGGATTGTGAAAATCCATTAAGATTAAACGTAGTACAAAAACAAAGTTCATTAAAAATTATGGATTACACTTTTGGGATTTAGAAATTTTTGTTTTTTGCCAAGCCGAAAAACCTCTGATAACCAGCAACATTTGTATATTTTTTATATATATATATAGATAGAACTCCCCTTGGGCTTGGCGTCTCCCGCCGTGACACAGTGAAAACTACTCTGGAAATATTGTTTAAAGCGCAATCTAAGACATTAAGGTCAGACGAGAACTTATCGTCGTACTTAAAACCTCGAGATCGACAAGCATTATCTGGAAACACAAGAAGAAGATATTCATACTTTTTACCACAAATTACTTTTTTTACCACCAGCGTTGCATGCAGATCCAAAAATAAACAACCAAAGTCTATCAACTATTTAGTGAACCTGCTACAACTCTTCTTACAAGGCGAACGGACCTTCTGAAAACGAAACAAAAAACTAAAGAAATGAATAAATAAAAAAGCCTACAAGGAATTGACCACAAATAAAAATATGATCCAAAACTTCTATCGATCTATAGAAACAAGAACCAAAAAAGATATCATTAACTGCGACTATTATAAGTAATCTTATATCTTATTATAAAAGACCTCTCACCTAACCTGAAGCACAAAGATAGTGAAAAATTAGACCTTAAAATGAACGAGAACAATACTAAAATAATGACAAACTGTGTGATTGTTACAACCACTGTATACCTTAACAGAAAGCCTCTTGAATTTGTAAAAAACATGTATAGGTAAACAATTAATTACTAATATGGAACCGGCTGCCCACTGAAGTATTTCTGAAGCAATTTGACTTAGAATAGGTCCAGTAGAAAAGACCGTGCATGGTGTGACGGTAACATAAACTAGATATTTCTGTTATATATTATGTAACGTAACAAAATGAAACTGTCCGTACTATGACGGTACACTAAGCACATCAAAACATTGCTATATAGGAATGAGATGTAATTTAATATTTGCGTTATGAATCCCTTGTTTTTCTTCACAATGTTATTCATTAAACGTAGTAACAATAAATGAAAATATTGATAAATTAAAGTATAACTCGTTTGCTATCTGACCAACACCTTATGAATTTGGTAGATGCTGAAATTAAATTCTCGCTACATTTTACTAAGTAAGATAGTTGATAGGGTATTGATCGCCACGAAATTATTTTGATCACGAACCCAGTGAAGTAAGGTAAGACCCTCTAAATCATGTTGACGAGATAAATTGAATATTTTGATAAAGGCCGGTCAGTGACGTAGCGGACCTTCATATAGTTTTGTAACATAATATTGTTATTTTCTCCGATTCATTAGTTGGTTAGTAATAAAATTGGTGCTAACTAGATTTTTGTTGCATATAAATAAAATTATGTCGAGTGGTAGTAATTAAACTTTTTGTTGTCGTTTGACACCTGTTAAACCCTACTTTTTCACACTATAATACGGCAAAATCGAGTTGACATGATGTATGCTCTTACACTGTCCCGTTGTAGAACAACATTTATTTGCCGAGTTTTATTTTCGTTCACCATTCTCTTGCTATTCGCGTATTGTTATACCTAGCACAATTATACTATCGATTACATGGACAAACGACTATGGATTTACTCGAGATTAAAATCATGGAATAGATTATTCTTGGTATAGTTACACGTGTATAAATTGAAGTTTGGTCGAATCGACCCTTAGAGATATATCCTTTCTATTGTATAAAGTGTGCAAACCTTGTCTGCTGCTCTTGGCCTCAGATTTCTATATGTTTTTAGTTAGTTTTTTCCCTACTAAGTGATCTGCCTTCTGTACCTGATACACGCCGTAGATTATATAGGCTTTAACATATCACATACAGCTTCCCGAAGGATTTTATCTTTCACCGCACGAGTATTTAATGCGTAGGATACATACATGGAAAAATCCACTGATCTGCGATTTGAATGACCTCACGAGAATCGCACGCTGAAGCCACTAGCCCAAGATTGCCGTGTGTAAGCTGTACTATATTATAAGCTAACTAATAGTATTATTATCTTGAACACATCCGTGATTTCTGTTTCGATCTGATTTTTTTTGTTGAATAGTACTTATCGAGAGAATGTGAATGACAGGATATTGTATCATTGATAAATAAAACTGGCAACTATAAGGGTCCCCGCACATGGGCCACCGGCCACAACCACAAAACGCCGCCACTGGCATATTTCCTGTAATTTTCATACATTTTATATGGACTCGCCGCACACGGTGGCGCCGGTGGCGGCCACACGCTACAAATCGTCGCAGCTTGCTTCTTGTGGCTCGCACCGGCCACTAAACGCCGACACAAAAAGCCGCCACACGCCACTCGCGCGATTCCGCGCCCCTCTCTCCCTTACCTCAGTTAACCTGAAGTCGACGGTAACGCACGCACGTAGTCTGTGTTTCATATAGGTAGATAAATATGGATATAGAATTATTTATATCAGAGATACAATCCCGTCCTGCGATTTGGGATTCAAAAAGTGATAGTTTTAGTAATAGAGCAGAAAAATTTAAGGCCTGGGAAGAAATCTGCTAATTGTTTGTGGGAAATTTTTCGAATAAAACTGCCAAAGAAAAGAACATTGAAGGTAAGTTTAATAAAATAATATGAAACTATATATTTATATTCTATTTTATTGCCACGGTATTGCTACTTTATTCATAAAATATTCTTTTAACGTAAGTATCTCTTGCAGTAGCCGCTCGTGTTACTGGCCAGCCTGTATTTTGTATATTTTCGAGTCCCACTATTTTCAAAGTGTGACGAAAATTGAAACCATCCCTTTTGCGAATAAATTTGTGCAAAATGCAACAAGATTTCACAATGTCTTCTGAGAAATGAACAGAAGTGTTTAATAGGCGATGTAATATTCTCCATTTGTTTGCTAGTACGCCGAAGGTACACTCAATGCAACGTCTGGCAGGGCTTAACCTATAATTGAAAACTTTTTTGTCTAAGTCCGAATATTTTCCAGAATATGGCCTCATCATATTTTCACTGAGGCCAAATGCTTCATCATGTATAGTTCAATGGTTGTCGATTACCGACCTGTCGTAGTGAGGGGATATTTAATGTCTTTCTGTGTATCCAATAACTACGGTTTTTATCAAAAGTAGCGCAATTAAACCTTCTTCGTCAGAGTCCATTATGATACTGCAGGCAAGGGTTAAAAAAAGTAGCAGCCACCGACCGCAAGTGTCGACCACCGGCCACAAGTGGCTGTCGCGCGCTTCAGCTACCTTTGTAGCCGCTTCTAGCTTCTCGTGGCGGCGTTTGTGGCTGTGGCGTGTGGCCCGTGTGCGGCGACAGTAAAACAACAACGAACTATGTATAGTGTAGGCAGTGTATGCAGGTAACATGATTTATTACGAACTTAAGACTAATGTGCGAATTAAGTTATATAGGATTAGTAAAAGTACGAATAACAATAAATTAGTTTGACTTTGATTGATGTATTCACTCGCTAGTCCATTACAATGCCCGATTAAAGGATAAATAGAAGAAATCGTTACTAATAACAAATAGTTTCTTTGCAATTGTTATATTAAAACTCTCCCACATTATAAAGGCACCTTGCCTTTAAAAGTCTAATCACTTTACCCTTGAAAGTATTACGCAATTGATATTGATTGGTGCATCGTGGTGCACATTATTATAATTCCGGAATAATATATGACATTTTTTAATGTTTCAATAACTATTCCTAGTTACAGTCTGTATCTACGGATACGACCATTGATATATCATTTGTAAAGAACGTATGTTTTAGAAAACAAATTCGGTGAATCATTAATGTATAGAAGAAACAGTAATGGGTCCAGTATGCTTCCCTGAGGGTCACCTTATATCATTTATTACCAATAAAGGTCCTTTTTATAGATTAATGAACCTAATAATAAATAAAAAAACAATGGCGCTACAATCCAATCCGGGTCTTGACCTCAGATTGCATCTGATTCTTTGAGATGATAGAAAGTCCATTTCCACAAGTTTAAATGAGCCTTTTAGTGCGCTATATACTGTACTACTATATTGGCGTAGTCTTTAGCATGCTTGACTGTATAATGTTGGATTGTTTAGGATTATAGATAAAAGTTTCAAAAAATTCAATCAACATTACATTACTGTCAACTGAAAAGGAGAAAAAATGTGTGGATCTTGAAAGTACCAAAACGATATTGATGTAGTTTCGACTGTTCGAAGTTGGAATATCCATGGCATCATCTTGATATGATCATCAGCATTACTCGGGTCGTAACCGACACTCGGCCTTACTAAAACATCAGAGTAAACCTTCACTAAACCTAAACTAAAAAACTAAACCTTAAATAAACTAAATTTTATTAAGAATATTTATAAATAATTTCAATTCAGATTTGAAATTGTAACTCAATGCCATGACACTCCAGTGGGCAGCTGCCACTGAAGTATTTCCGAACCAATTCCACTTAGAGGCCTTCAAGAAAAGAGTGTACCAAACCTTAAAAGGCCGGCAACGCACTCGCGGCCCTCTGTCCATCGCGGTATCACTTAACATCCAGTAAGGCCTGCCCGTTTGCCCCAAGAAAGTTTTTCGTGGAATCATAACTGGAAAACAATAACAAGCGTCAAAGTTATTACAGTTTTCTAATAGTTTGACTATATTTGCCTTTACAGTGTAAGACAAGACATTTAGGCTTGTGTTGGTACAATTAACATAATTGTAAGATTGTAATCTTACTAAGTAAGCTTTGATCTAATGGCAGTCCACAATAGAGTAATATTGCGATGACACTATTGGTCAATATAGCGAACAATACAAAGCATCATGTCGTCCAAATTGTTACTATAATATACTATATACAAGTATGACTAGCCTAGAGTGAAATGCTTTTAAGCTTAATGCTATATAATATATGATATAAGAATAATGTACCTATATTATTTTAATGTACCTATGAAATGCAATCAAGCCAGGCGTGATTTACCTTTCAGAACAAGTGGTCTTGCTAAATTCAAAAAAGGTATCATAGCGAAACACAACATATTACCCCATTTCATAAAAAGATTCAGATTGCTCTCTTTTAATTAAAGTACTTTATCGGCTGTTTTTGTCAATACCATGTCGAAATCCGGCTGTCAACAAAAAGAAACCTATATGCATAGTTAATACTTGATTATATTATAATGGAAAACATCGTGAATATTTATATGTAAGTATATACAGTGTAGGTACCTACATATAATGGAACGTAAAAATCGACGGTGCATCAAGAACCGGAACAAGTAAACATCTGCAGAAACACAATGCTTTTACCATCAATATTTTTAAATCATACTTTTTATAAATATAAAATAATTATGCTTCGGGTCTGTAAAGATATTTACGATTTCGATCGAAGACCTCATTTCGTCTCCTGGGTCTCTTGTCTCCCATACAGTAAAGGGATATCCAGGTTATTTAGGTATTGCGTCCGCGTAGGGCGCAAACTCGCAGACTAGCGACCACGACAGACAAAATATGCTCTACCACAAATAACCCTCAATCGACCAATTTGATACGAAAGTTATTTTTTCCGTGATACAATTCCGACATACAAACAAGTGATGAATCTGCTTTTAGGTATTACAGAAAATATAATATAGAATGATTCAATATGCGACACACAATAATTGTTTGATTGTTCTCGAACGATTGTTCGTGTGAAATGAATTTTAAATCAGTCATTGTTGTCTAGATAGATTCTTTATATTTTATTGCGTTGTTAATTTAATTTGTTGTTCGTAATAAATCTTCTTGAAACAGTAAATCCTTATTCAATTCTAGCTGTTATATCCTCTTAGTTGAATTTACATCAGTGTAATTCAAATATCTAGAGATTGTCGCTAATCTGAGTTCTTGCATAATAATGTGATCCTTGAGCGAATAATTTATGTGTTAAGTGAGCTTTTGATATACCTAGGCCTTATGAATATACTAATATATGTAATCTTAACTTTTATCTATTAAAAAGTATCTTAAAATTTAATCACAAATTATGTAAACGTAAGACCAATTCGAGAATTTTTTAAATTTATTCCTTGAACTCGAGGAAGGTTTTTATGGAGAGGAATTCTTTTATTTTTGAAAAAATGTAAAATTAGGTTTTTATTCTGGAAAATCGATCTGTGAGGTAGCATAGCAAAATGTTCCATATGTTGGTATGTAGCTACTAAAGAGGTAGGGTAAGTAAAAAAATATATTATGGCGAAACAAAGTTCGCGGGAGCTAGTTTTTAATATAAATGTAACTTTCTTTGCATCCATTTAGCACTTGCTGAAACCCTAAAATCGACGATAAGAGTAAGGTACTCTGTCCACCATACCACGCGATCTAACTTTATTTTTATTTTTAATAAATTTTTTTGGAGAGCAGAGTTGGCCTAGTGGCTTCAGCGTGCGACTCTCATCCCTGAGGTCGTAGGTTCAATCCCCAGATGTGCCCCAATGGACTTTCTTTCTATGTGCGAATTTAACATTCGCTCGAACGGTGAAAGAAAACATCGTGAGGAAACCGGTTTGCCTTAGACCCAAAAAGTCAACGGCGTGTGTCAGTAACTAAAAATAATAAGAGAGACTTTCGAATTTTTTGATCCTGATCAATAATTAATGCAATGTCGCCCCAACAGTTTTATTTTGTAGGCGTTATAGCAACATAACGTAGAAATCTATGCTGCATTTTTATAGTAAAACGTAAGCTTATATTAGACATAATTAAATCATTTCAGAAGCTCTTTCATGCAGATATTAAATTCTTTGGCTATTGTACGTTGTAAGTAAGGTAGAATTCCTGAAACGACATTTCATTCACAACGATTTATTTGTTTTTTTCATAATATATGAGTCCTCTATTTGATATACGGTTTTATAAGCATAATTTATTCTTTATGTTTTTTTTAAGACAATTCACACCAATTGACCTAGTACCATGCTAAGCTGGTGAAGCTTGTGTTATGGGTACAAGGCAACGGATATCGCACACCCAGAACAATACTGAATTAAGTCTAAAAATCCCAAAATCGACTTATTTATTTAGAACAATAGGCAATTTTTTTCCGCGCATACCACTAAGACAGCCATATCTATATTTGCAAAAACAGCCAACAGATGTCGCGCTAAGTCTCTATTAGTGAATTAATAACTACCGAGTCGTACCGCGAATATGAATCTAATTCCAGTTGGGACATGTTCGTCTATGGAAGCAGCATGTAGTGACGTTACGAAACAGTGAATTATTTCGTAATAATTAAGTATTGTTAAATGCAAGTAGAAAATTACTCCGAATTATTTAGTTTTAATACAGTGTTGGTGAATTTCCTGTTTCTGCTGATTTGATAGTATTTCTAAATAATACTGTATTGGTGACGAAGGTATGTTATATTTTTTTAATTATTCCAAAATAGTACAGTGTTGTTTGATAAAGGTGAAAATTAGTTCAATGATGCACTATTGTTGGTAAATCTGAATAATGTTATAATTTCTGTAAAAAGAGCAATATTTTATTTTTTAATACTAAGAATTACTACTTATTATCTAAACTAAAAGAATACTTTTGAAAATTGTTTTTTTAATTTATTTAAAAGAAGATCTAACATGTTTTTTGAGATAATGCAGTATTAATGAATGAAATTTAATATTTTATGTTATTTGGCAGATGATGAAGGGTCGGGGTCTATTGTTGCTTGAAAAAGCAATGGAAGCAACCTCAAAAGAAGCTGGGTCAACTGCTCAACAAAGAAAAATAAAAATTTGTGCTGAAAATGAAGCAAATGCATCACCATCATCACTCGTGGTATCACCAGTCACGTCATCAGCTATCACGGTATCACCTATTGCAGCATCAGCTCTCGAGGTATCACCTATTGTAGCTTCAAAAAAGTCTTTAACACCTGATAAGAGTAATGAAAGTGATTTTATAGATGATTCGGATACGGATCCTACTTTTTCTATCCAAAAAAGACAAAAATCCCGGCCACCTCTAATACCTAGACGAGTATCTTCGTCTTCCTGCTCAAGTACCTCTTCAGACTCCAGCTCATCGTCATCAAGCTCTAGCAGCTCGAACAGTTCATCTGATAATGAATCCAATAGACCAGGCCCATCTGCAGCAGATACCCAAGTTGTTTCCATTGAACCTGCTCCAACAGACCCCAAGCCAAGAAGAAAACGAGTACGAAACCCTGCTGCCTGGAAATCAAAGATTGCTAAAACATTGCGCAATACAGGTAAATCTTATGTTTCTCTATCAAACCCCACAAAAAAGATCGCAGAACGTCGAATCCGTCCATCTTGTGGCGATAAATGTAAATTAAAATGCAAAACTAAAATAAACGAAGAGGCAAGGCAGGATATTTTCGAAAAATATTGGCTTCTGGGAGATCTAGAGAGGCAAAGAGAATACATTGTCAGGCACACGCAAGAAATAAAACCAAAATATAGGTACATTACTTCTCAAAAATTAAGAGCTTTGAATTCGGCGTATTATTTTGAAATAGATGGTGTGAAGATTAGGGTCTGCAAAGATTTTTTTAAGGCTACACTGAGCGTATGTGACAGATACATTAAGACAGCCCTTTCAAAGAAACGAGATGACGGTTTTATAGACGCTGATGCTCGTGGGAAGCATGGAAATCAGCGCAAAATAGACTCTGAAGTAAAAGATAGTGTGTTCAATTTTATAAACTCTATCCCAAGAATAGAGTCTCATTACCTAAGAGCTCAAACCACACGAGAATATATCTCATGCGAGAAATGCCTAGCAGACTTGTATCGAGATTATAAAAACCTCAGAGAGCAAAATAACTTACCCCCTGCATCAGCTTCAACTTTTAGTAGGATATTCAATGAGGAGTTCAACATTTCATTTTATGTTCCAAAGAAGGATCAATGTGACCTTTGCGAAAGTTATAAAAATGCCGATGGTGAAGACAAGGCTAGGTTAAGTGAAAATTATGAAAACCACCTGAAAGAAAAAGGACTGGCCAGATTGGAAAAGGAGGCTGATAAAAACAATAAAAATGTCGTTGTAGCAGTGTACGACCTCCAAGCAGTTATGCAGGTTCCTAAAGGACAAGTTTCCCTGTTTTTCTATAAATCACGTATTAACTGTCTTAACTTGACTGTAAGCGACTTAAATGCAAAGGATGTTGTTTGTTTTTTCTGGGATGAAACCGAAGCGAAGCGTGGTGCAAATGAGATCGGTAGTTGTGTCCTTGCAAACATTGAGTTGATTCTTGCAAAAAGTGATCCTAATAATGACGTGGATATCATATTCTATAGCGACAATTGCTGTGGGCAACAAAAAAACAAATACTTACTATCTGTCTATGCTTACGCAGTTAACAATATGCTAAGAGTTAATTCCATAACACATAAATTTTTGATCCGCGGACATTCTCAAAATGAAGGGGACAACGTCCACAGTGTAATAGAAAAACAGATTAAAAGACACTTAAAATCTGGTCCTATTTATTGCCCACAGCAATATGCTACTTTAATTCGTACTGCGAAAAAAACAGGACAGCCGTATCATGTAAAAGAACTTTTACACAACGACTTTTATGACCTTAAAGTCCTTCAGGAATCTTGGGGCAATAATTTCAATGTGGATGAGGACAATAACCAAGTCAAGTGGATTGACATTAAGCAACTTCGCGTTGAAAAGCAACATCCTTTGAATGTCTTCTATAAAACATCGTACAGTGAAACTGATTTTAAGAAAGTTTGTGTTCGAAATCGATCAAGGCGCTACAAAGATCAAAACTTTTCTCCACAATTGCTTAAAGCATATACAGAAAAACAACCTCTGGCTGAAAACAAAAAGAGAGATATAATGGAATTAATTGAAAAAAATATTATTCCCACTAATTATGTCAACTCTTATTACAAGACAGCATTAAATTTAGAGTAGCACAGCACTTACAGGAAACCTAATTTCGATATCTGAGTACCCTGTTGTTATTTTATTTTTTATAGTAATTTTAAGGCAGTCCATAGATAATTATTATGTAAGTAAACCTGTGATGTTACACTGTTGTGATTTAAATAAGACTTGTTAAACTAAAAAGACTTGTTAAAGTAAGTAGTAGGTATGCTCTTAGAGTTCTTTGTACATAGGTACAAATAAATATATATTCTATGTTCCTATTAGGCTAACTTTTTATTTAAATAACATCTAGTCCAGTTTTTGGATTATTTTATGTGGGTAGCTAAGCCATTATCGCAGCCATGTTCACGAGTGTTAGCAAAGTACCTACCACTTAAAATAAGTACTTAATAAGTAAGTAGGAAGTTAAAGTTTGTGCCTCGTTTTATTACTACCTTTTGAATCTTTATCTTTATCTTTGTTTTTTTTTCTTATTTGAATCTTTGTATATTTTTTGGTTTAAGATTGTGTTTTTTTTGCTTTGATCTATGGGTCTCATACGACCACAAACATGTAAGACTGTTTTTTTTTTCATAACATAGCTGATGACACTGTAACAGTGTATAATAAAAGTGCATGCTGATTATCATACACATCGTTATTTTATTTACCGTTTTATACATTCTATATATAGGATACATTCTTGAAATTGAAACAGATAATTCTTTGCTGAATATTTACAACCAATATATGATAGGATTACACTGCATTATTTCAGAATCAATCAGTAAGAACGGAGTAAATAGAAATATTTTTTATTTTATTGGTTCAATAGTTTTACAACAGTGAATTAAGTTGAAAAGTAAGGATTTAACACTTTATGTGAACTTTTTACAGTAATTAACTAATGCCATACTGATAAGCATTTGATTCATCACACAATATCTAAAACACCTAGGAATAACTTTTCATCTAACATGAGAGAACAGTTTTTAGTCGATACTCAAATAATTCCTGTTTTGACTTAGTGCAGTGTTGATCTGGGGGTGCGATATACATACATAGTATAGATAGATATACATATAAATACATATTTAAACACCCAAGACCTAATCACAATACCAAATGCTCATCACATCGATGTTCGTCTCAGCCGGGGATCGAACCCGGGACCCATGGATTCGCAGTCAGGGGTACTAACCACTTGACTTTATGATCATATACAGAAGGCTATCAAATAATGATCGAAGAACGGGATACGTTCTGAGCCCAAGACCCATATAAGGTTGTACCACTGGATTTTTAGCTATTGTTATTATAAATAAATATATTTTAAACTATGTACATAAGCGCCCTAGTCCTTATCAGTAGTCAGGGGGTGAGATTGAAGATCATGTTCAATAATTTTATTAACGAATTATGATTATTTAAACTCGAAATTTATACTCCCGCAACCCAAAGACGAAATTATGATTTAAAGAAAACACTTTTTAACCGGATTGAAGTACATAACCTTATGTTAAATTTAAAATTATGTAAAATAATTGTAAACATACATATACATAACTTCAATCCGGTTAAAAAGAGTTTTCTTTAAATGTGTAAAGGATGCAATAAAAGACAATTAAAACAAAGTCATTCTAATTGCACTCTTTTATTTAAAGTTTATTATTGGCTGTTTCTGTCAAATAGTGTTACTCTGTTTTTATGTCAATAAAAGACATTACGATATTATGATGTTTTCTTTAGACACGAATATCATGTTACTGACGCTATTTCACCATTGTCTCTTAAAAATTGAAAACCCAAATTCCGTGGTTTTAAATGTAAACTTTTGGAAAAACTGTACGAAACTTGCAGGATATTCTCGGATAGACAGTTTGTTACGTGCGCATAGTGAAACGTAAACAACAAGTATTGAATTTTCTTTGAAACTGCTGACATGAGACTTTTGTGCCTGTACTATTCCAGTTTCTGTTTTATTTAAAACGTAAAAATGTATGTAGAGGGGACGCTAAAAGTATAAGCTACGGAGGTAGCCTTACTTCTTTGTAAGATGGTGACACTTTTTGAAATTTCTGACATACCAACCAACCTAGAAATGTGTTTTGATTTGCAGTGAATATTTTCTGTGTGAATCGAAACATTAGTTAATTTACCAATATTTTTCTTTTGTTATTTTTTTTTTCAGTGCTACAACTGAGGCAATCGGGCAGGAGGCTCAACCGATGGTATGCCCATGGACACTCAATTCTAAAAGGTTCGCGAGTGCGTTGCCGGCCTTTTAAAGTAAAAGAAGTTGGTAAAAGAGTTACCTATATATGTTGTAAAATTGGTCCGGGAATACGGGCAGCAGGTTCCCGTTATTACCAAGAAGGTAATAAATAATCTTGTAAAACAGATTTCTTAACTACAAGTTATAAAAACCTAAAGTCGTAAACAAAAAGTAACAAAACGTGATGTTGCTACAAATTTCAATAAAAGCATCTTACCATATTTCACTTAGTACCGACCCGATTTGCGTACCGTGTAGAATCTAATAAAATACAGAACAACACATGTTTTTAGTATAGGCACCTTCTATATAAAGGGGATTTAATTTTAACGATGAATATTTTCGTCTCTAGTTTCAATTATAATTAGCATATTGTTTTCTCGGGAAGAAAGCGTTATTTAACGTTGTTTTTGGAATCCAGTGGTGTAATTAATGTCCGCGAGCGTTACATTTTTGTCGTGACAACGTCTTATAATTCGATGGAGCCGGCTGCACGCACGAAAAAACATGACGCATGCGGCATTACCTCGCTCTTGACGTATGCGGCGTTACCTCGCTCTGAGGCGTTCCTTTTAAGGCTTGAAGTGCAACGGATAGCGCAGAACGAGCGACAAAGAGGCACAATCTGCCTCGGCGTTCGGCAGAGTTCGTTCGTTAAAAAATTGACATAATTGTATTTATGCGTACAAATAAATGTAACTTGATCAATTCCATTTACCTCCTTCTCTATATCCATACAAAATATCTATCAAACATCTGCATCGCGTTGAGGGTAGCGTACACGTTGACGAATCGTATCCATAAATTTAATGTTTAAAATAAATATAAGCGGTAAATCCCAAATTAACTGTGAAAATCGAACTGTGTTATTGAAGAACTACCTTGTCAAATATTGTCAGCCCCAGAAGAAGCAGAAAAAGTGCGTATAAGATCTTCTAGGACCACGTCAACAATACGCGACGCATGATACCACCAAGAATGCAGTGAGATCATTTACCTGCAATAAGTGATATTGTGGATACATGAAGTGATTTAGTGCAAGGTCAATAGTGGCAAAGTGAGTGCGAGACTAGAAATACAAATATTAAATATTATTTAAACAGGTCATTGATATTCACGCAACTAAAGTTTATCATACTATACGATTTATTCAGATCACTTGTCACGAACGTTGTGGCTCCGTACAAAAGTTCTTAACGTAAAATCTAACTGAAGCCAGTTCGATCCTGAGTGTCGACACATATAGGTTTTATTTTTGTTTTATATTTTTATATTTTCCTTTTTCTTCTATATAATAAGGAAGGGAAAATTTGAGGAATAGATAAAATGCTCAAATGCATTGCATGCTCCAAGGACCTAGACATAAGCACGCAGATTCAATGTATACAGTGCTTTAGAGGTTGTCACAGTAACTGTACAGGACTTACAGTGGAACAATCAAGTGACACTTGGATATGTCCTCCTTGCATGCGTAGAGGACGGCGCTGCCCTGATGCATCGCCTGAAAATCCACAAGCCTCCACGAGGCGTCATAAAAAGGATCCAGGACAAAGCGACAAGCACTTGTCTAGGGATGACTTGCAGAAGGTAATTGCAGAGGGAATTAACCAGGCAATCGACGCTAAACTGGGTCACATACAGAATAAGCTGATCGAAACTCTAAAAGCTTCTCTTATTATGGAATTGAGAGAAGAAATTAAGTCCTTCATGATTCCATTCGTTGAAGAAACAAAATCTCTAAGGGAGGAATTAAATATACTAAGGAATGATCTCTCGAATAGCAATGCCATTGTAAGTGAACTAAAATCGCAAATTTCTAAGCAGCAGCAGTGGAACCGAATGAATAATATTGAGGTTGTAGGTTTACCTCAAACTAGCAACGAGTCGACACGCTCACTAATACAAAAAATTGCAAAACATGCTGACGTGGAATTGCAACCGGGCGATATTGAATTCGCCAATCGCGTACAGCCGAAGCAATCAACGCCAGGAAAGCCAAAAACAATTGTTGTTCGTCTCAGATCTCGCGACATTAAAGATAAAATTTTGTCCGGTTTACGAAAAAGGCGAGGAATTCAAACGTCTGATATTGGTTTGGCTGGTAATTCTAAGAAATTCTTTGTAAACGAGCACCTGACCCCTGAAAACAAATATCTGCTAAAAGAGGTTAAAACAATGGCTACGAACAAAGGTTACAAATTCGTTTGGGTCAGAAACTGTTGCATTTTTTTACGCAGAAACGAAGAGTCCCCAGCCATTACAATAAATTCGGAGCGGGATTTATCAAAAATTTCTTAGATTCAACTTTGCATTTGTATTTTTATTATTTAACTAATTATTTTACGGCATCGTTCGTGTATTTTTCAGTGGTTTTAGCAGCGCTTTGTTTCTTGATTTACAATTTCACATTAATAGTAACGCAGAATTCGAGATCTTCCTACCTAAATAAAAATGTTTGCATAAACGTTGGTACGTTTAGATTTTTCTTTAAATGTTGGATAAAACCCTAACCATATTCTATCAAAACGTGCGAGGCTTACGGACGAAAACGACTGAATTTTATCGCAATCTACTCTTATCTACTTTTGATATTGTTTTAATAACTGAATCTTGGTTAAGCGATAAGTTTTACGACAGCGAACTTTGCGGGGGTAATTATACTATGTTTCGGCGTGATAGAACTAAAGAAACATCACATAAAAAATATGGGGGAGGTTTGTTAATTTTTATATCTCCTAAATTGCAGGCTTATGAAAGACCTGAATGGAACTGCACTAACGTCGAAACTTTGTGGCTTACTATACCAGAAAATTCACTTGGAGCTAATGGTCGGCGTAATCTTCATATTGGATTGGTCTATATACCTCCCGATTCTAAGCAGCCGCAACGACTTATGACGTTTATTTCCTCATTCAGTCATATAATTGAATCAAACCCAAATGATTACTTCATAATTGTTGGTGACTTTAATCTTCCTATCATTAACTGGTCTCCCACGGGACCTATTATTTTAAAGCAGGGTACGACCCAGTTACAAGAAATCTCCGAAGATTTCATAAAAAAGTTAAATTCTTCTGGCCTAACACAGCATAATTTTATTCCCAATATTTGTAACAATGTGTTGGATTTAATATTAAGTAATGTCTCTCTAGATAATACCAGAGCTGACATAGCATTGGTTAAGCCCGATATGCACCACCCCTGTTTAAGTATTGATGCAACTGACTTACTTCTGCGCAAAATGTCTCCAAAAGTTGGTCAAAAGTATAATTTCTATCGCGGTAATTACGAAGCTATTAATCAGGAACTAAGCGAGGTCAACTGGACACAGCATCTTAATGGAGACACTATAGATGAAGTTACAACAAAATTTTATGATATTGTGAATAGAACTATTATAAACAATGTCCCAATAAGCCGTAATAAATGCAATAATAAGTACCCCGTGTGGTACACTAAGTCTCTGATACACGTCATAAAAGAAAAACTAAAAGCTCATAGGCGTTGGAAAATGTACAAGAACCCGCGAGACTATGACGAGTTCTCGTTGTTACGTAGTAGGCAAAAGCGTATATCCAAAAAGTGCATGCTATCTTATGAACAGCATGTACAAGATAACATGGCTAAGAATCCTAAGGCGTTGTGGTCATACTTAAGAAACAAGAGGCAATGTAAATCTGGGTACCCTAGTATGCTAGTTCTTGGAGATGAGTCATATAAATCGGAGCCTGAGATTTGTGAGGGTTTTAATAAATTCTTCAACAGCGTCTTCCACTCTCCTGACGATACTTATGACCTACCTGAACTACCTGAGTCAGATATCATATATAATAACATTCACATAACGGAACACGACGTCTTTAAAGCTATAAAAAATTTAAATATAAACAAGGGTCCAGGTAGTGACGGAATACCAGCAGTTTTCCTACAAAGATGTAGTAAGGAACTTGCAGCACCACTATCACATATATATAATCTGTCCCTTAACACATTCTGTGCATTCCCTTTAAAATGGAAAGAAGCACATGTAGTTCCTATTCATAAAAAAGGCTCCAAAAACAGAATTGACCATTATCGACCTATCTCAATCCTTAATTCTTTTAGCAAACTGTTCGAAAAACTAGTACATAATGTTATAAGTCCATTAATCACTAAACAACTACCGGAGCAACAACACGGCTTTACTAAAAATCGCTCAACAGTTTCTAATTTGACTATTTTTACTGACTATATACTGAGAGGTATGGATGAGGGTGACCAAATTGACGCTATCTACACGGATATAGAAAAAGCTTTTGATCGCGTTGATCATATTATCCTGTTACATAAGCTTTTCTCCCTTGGAATACGTGGTGACCTTTACAGATGGATAAAGTCATACATAACTAACAGACGGCAAGCAACAGTAATATGCGGGTACAAAAGCATGTTCACTAACATTACATCAGGAGTACCCCAAGGTTCAATACTTGGCCCATTATTATTTAATGCTTATTTGTACGATATAAAATATTGTTTTCACTTTTCTAAACATCTTATGTTCGCGGATGACCAAAAAATTTTCTTAAGAATAAAATCAATAGATAACTGTAATCAAATTCAACAAGATCTTAATAGGTTAGAAATATACTATAAGCAAAATAAACTTTCAATAAATATAAACAAATGTAATAAGATAACTTTTTCGCGTAAAAACAAAAAAATTCAATACACTTACAAAATCGATAACACCCCAATAAAACAAGTAAAATTAGTAAAAGACCTGGGAATACTATTAGATGAAAAAATGGGCCTATCACAACATATCGATGACATAACAGGCAAAGCGTATATGCAACTAGGATTTGTCAAGCGGTCATGCAAGACATTTAATAACATACATTGCATTAAAAGCTTATATTTTGCTTATGTTAGAAGCGTGCTGGAGTATGCGAGTGTTGTGTGGTCTCCATATTATACTAAGTATAAAAAAGCAATAGAAAATATACAAAAAAAGTTTGTAAAATTCCTTAGTTTTAAAAAATACCAATGCTTCGATAGTTATGCGCATTCTTACAATTATTTTAATTTAGACTCATTAGAAAGTCGGCGAAGTCAGCAAGACCTGCTTTTTTTACATGGTATCCTTAATGGGCGGATCGATAGCCCCTATTTGCTGTCGTTAATTTCTTTTAATATTCCTTCTAAATATGCGACAAGACACTCAAAATTGTTCCATGTGCCTCGTACGAACTCGAATTACCTGCATAATTCACCAATGTTTCGGGTTTTATCTAACTATAACACTAATTATGAGGAATTTGACATTTTCCACCTCACCAAGGAACATGTGAGAAAATATTTGAAGGGGCGGGAAGACTCGAATTTTGTTTAGGTTGTATTTGGTATTATTTTTTGTTTTAAATATTAAATTTCAGTTCTCTGCATATATTTTTTCTATTGATGCGCTTATTTGTTACATTTTTCTTATATAATATTGTATATCTATGTAATCTGTTTTGGCTTTTTGTACTGTATAAGTGTTTGTTTTGTAATATTTTGTATGTTAGCTGTAAGATTACTTATAATTAAATAAATAAATAAATAAATAAACAAATAAAATTAATTATTTTTTTGAAAAATGCAACTATTCCATCAGTGTTTTCTTATGACGTTGCCACGTTCAACTATCGTCAGTAATCCGACTTTACAGACAACCGATTTTTTGACAGTAACCTTTGCATACAATATTCGTGATCGATCTCGTGTTACTTCGCTGAAAATTTCCTATTAATATGCACATTCCAAATTCAAATCACTTTTAATATCTGCATTAAAAATTAATCCAACAGTACAAGGGACCAACTAGATATTATTTAATAAACTATCAAAAAGAATTTAGACTATAAATAATCCTAATAGGAAAATAAATATTTCATAGAATTTAAATTAATTGTATGAAGGTATCAGACAACAAAGTGTGTATGGAAAAATAAGCTTCATAGTAAATATCATGCTAAAAAATTATAACAGTCAGTGTTCAGAGTCCCTCAAGGGAGGGCTATGTAAGAAAATAAATAAAATTATATTCTTGAGGAAGTTGTTTATCTCCTAGTTATAAACTTCATTTTTTTAATAAAATACGGCGGTATTACTGCTGTAGGTTGTAAAACTTAAACCATTAAATGAAATAGCTTGAAAGTTTCTTAAAATCTCCTCTGCAATGAAATGAAGATTGGTGGATCTAGATTGGCTTTAAATAGTTTTTAACAGGTAGGATAAATGTGAACACTAAATTCTAATATGGAAAGGGCAGCTACCATAATCTGTTTTTTTTATTATAAATGTTTTCTAGATAATTCCCCGACTATGTAGTCGTCGGAGGTATTAAATAGCTTACGTAAATGGTATTGGTAACCCGTATGATTAAACACTACTACCTATTTCTTTTAACAACTTTCTGTATGACCGTTAAGGTCATACATGCTGTTAAAGCAAATCCCAAAAAGATGCCTCTTAACCTAATGTTAAACCACCATAATGACTAACATAAATTAGTAATTGGCATTGGTTTTTTTATGGAATCTCGCTGTTGGCCTTTAATTAAGGGCCTTTACAGCTCGGCTCGGACTGTTTTGGCGAGCGTAGCTCGGTCCATTTTATTATGAAATGGCTTTATTAACTTAAGCATACCGAAAAGAAAGTAAGCTAGCTACATTATACATGATGCAGGCGTTTGATCTATTTAATAGCCTGCGTGGCGTCAAGTGAGGTTTGGCGTGCTTTAAGTTTGACTATGTATATGTAAATAAATAAAAATGAATTGCACAATATGTAAGCGCAAAACTCGACGGCTGGACTTAATCAAATAATAGATATATCTTTCGTAGGCTATGGTATATGGTTGGCGGACTCAGTTTCTGCACTTAAACGGTCATTAGGTACGTTGTGCGTAAGTTCCTGGCTAACTAAGCCAGACTAGCTCCTGGCAGAAGCACAGAAGTCTCCTGGGAACTTCGCAGGCTTCACGGAGCGACCTCACTGTTCCGAGGATTTCTGCACGTTAGGAAGCATTCCAGGACTACGTGGGTGACTGATTCCTCAACGCTGAAATAGTGATTGCATAAGGGACTGTCTGTCGCGCCTAGGAAAAGATGTTTATTAAGGAGACAGTGGCCCGTAATTGTCCCTACCATTGTTTAGGGATTAGTTCTGTTCTTCCGTAAGCTAAGTATAAATCATATTAGGGCAAAACGAAGTTACGAAGGAATATATTTGTGTGTTATTTGTTAAATTGTTATATTTCTATATGTCATTTATTGTTGTCTCTTTGTTTTATTTTATCTTGTTTATTTTGTGTTATATAACTATAAATAGTCGATATAATTGTTTCTGTGTAATGTTTTTTTATATTGTAGCATAAATAAATGTTCTTATAAATACTATTTTCTATATAAAACTGAGATGATAATCGTACAGGCTCTTTGTTGTATCACACATAAAAATGCTTTAACTACATAAAGAAAAAACTATTCCATTAAGAGCCATACTACTATATATATTATATATACCTATATATAAACCTATTCGACTATTACTTGAATATTTCTGTGAAGTTACCAAAATTAGCTCCGTGACAACTTAAAACAAATTATAAATAGTTTATAATAATTTTACTGTTGTTACTTTATACAATTCCATACAAAACATTGCTTTTCCAAACTAAAAGTCGAATACCATTTAGAATTGCGTTTTGTATCTCTGCCCCATTCAAAATAGTTTTTTCATAGAATCCAGTTCAATTCAATCTTTTTAATCTGTTTTTTAGGAAAAGCTATTTGGTAGAAGATTGATGTTTTAAACTCAGTTTTTGTGCACATAGCTTCGTTAAGCATATGTTATTTAGGAAATTATTAATTTGTATGCCAAACTTATGCGATTTTAATTATACATGGCATGTTTCTATGTCGGGGTAAATTTGTTAACATACAACTATATATGTGAGAGGATAGTCGCACCATACACTGTTTCTGTATTGTTAACGTAAGCTATTTCAAAATCTATACTAATATTATAAAGAGGAAAGGTTTGATTTTTTGTTTGTTTAAAATGAATAGGCTCCGAAACTACTAGACCGATTTCAAAAATTCTTTCACCGTTGGCAAGCTACACTATTCCCAAGTGACATAGGCTATGTTTCATTTTCAAAAAAATGGGGGTTGCTTACTTAAACTTGAATAATCTAACCCAAGGTGTAAAAAATAAACAAAAAACTTCCTTCAATCGCGTGCGCTGCGAAAACTATTGATGATATTACAATTTTTCAGGTCACATCACTATAAAAAATGTCGCGATAGCATGTCTCTATCTTTTACGCTTATTGTGACTTAACTAACGTCACAATAAGCGTCCTTTTATAATTTTTTTATTTAAATACCACCGCTAGAAAAGGCTCTTTATTCGTACCTAGGTATTGGTATCCATATCAAAATAATTACCAACGTTTCACATAAGCAACAAAGCATGGTGGATTGGTGTTCTCCTGCCTTTTCTCTTGAATAGTTTACTACTATGTAATATAACAAAAATCTTAGCCACAGCAACGCTTGGCCGAGTCTACTAGTCTTTAATAAAAATACAATAATTAAATAGTATATTTATTTAATTAAATTAATTGTATTGAGAAAGCCTTGAGCTTAAGTACACTGAATATACAATCATTCCTCTTGGGGTTCAACATTCTTAAACGTTTAATTTTACCTCAGTTAGTTCGTATCGAGAAACAGGATTTTTAGTAATTTACATATTCCTAGTATTGTCTTTTTTGACATAACTTGTACACATTTAAAGAAAACACTTTCTTACTGGATTTTACCGAAAGTAAAGCACGCGAAACGTCGGATAAATTTAAAATTATTGTAAATCTATATATATAAAAGAAAGTCGTGTTTGTTACAACACTTATAACTCGAGATCGGCTGGACCGATGTTAGTTATGTCTTTTTTGATGGATTTTTCTCCACTCCGAATAGCAGAATAAGTAATAAAATATCGGATAAGTTATCGAATAACAATTAATTAATTAATTAATTTTACGAATGCACACGGCATGTGGTGACATTTGTTGACAAAACTACGCATCATTTTACGTCGAATTCGTGTCACTTCAAGAAATTCCGAACTTGAGGTAAATGAGGAGATGCATAACCAGGCTTTGATCTTGAAATCGAAAACATGTGTTACCTCATCAAAAAATGTTGTAAAGCAGAAAGTGCTTTAACATGCAGTATCGCAATATTGGCGATAAAGAGAAGAGGCCTAATGTGTAAAACTGCCATTCTTCTTTTGCAATGGCAAGCAATAAAACATTTCTCTATTTGCAAAAAAAGTTATCACCTTAATGAAATCCTAAAATAAGTTTAACTAAAGTAACAACGATATTATTATTAAGGCGGAACGAAGTTAGCCGGGTCAGCTAGTTTATAATAATACATAACTTCAATCCGGTAAAAAAGTGTTTTCTTTACATATTCCTTTTATTTTACATGCACAGCGGTATGTCATATAAGCATTTAGTCATATCATTGTATCCCATCAATTTTTTTTTTAAAAGACAATTCACACCAATTTACCTAGTCCCATGCTAAGCTGGTGAAGCTTGTGTTATGGGTACTAGGCAACGGATATACATACATATTATAGATAGATAGACATATAAATACATATTTAAACACCCAAGACCTAAGCACAACACCAAATGCTCATCACATCGGTGTTCGTCTCAGCCGGGGATCGAACCCGGGACCCATGGATTCGCAGTCAGGGGTACTAACCACTAGACCAATGAGTTGTCATAATTCTCCATGATATTCTTGTATTTGAACAGTGCGGAATATATTGAAGTCATAGTAACTAAGTTTGAAATTAATACATCTGTCTGTGTACTCCCTGACCACAACTGTTCTGTAATGTAATCAATTCGCGTTTATAACCTTGGAAGACGTCATAATATGTTTGTCAAATTTACAGTTCTTGACTCTATTGGTTCTGCTTTATATTTCAATTACCAGTGGCTTCAGTGTGTGATTCTCATCCCGGAGGCCGTGGGTTTGATTCCCGGCTGGAGCATTTAACACTGGCTCGTACAATGAATGGAAACATCGTGAGGAAACCAAGGCATGACTTAGATGAAAAAGTCTTCGTGTGTCAGGCGTAAAAGGCTGCAACTTGCCAATTGAAAAAAAGGCTAAGGGAGCGTTCAAGTATTACGTAACGCAATTTTTGGAGATTATTGACCCCCCCCCCCCATGAACTCGCCGTAACGTTTTTCAGTACCCAAGTACAGTACTGTACCCAAGTCTAGTAAAACGTTTCGTGACCACCTAGTGACTTTTTAGTTACTATTATGTGGTGTAAGTAGAAAATAATATTAACAATAACGCGTAATTCAATCCTCGCCCCACATCATAATGTTTTGCATACGGACGTTTTTTATTTTTTTACAATAGGGGTGCAGACAAGCTTGCGGGACGCCCAAAAAGGGCTTATCGCAGCCCATAGACACCAATTTTTAGTGGGGCGTTGCCGACCTTTACTCAGCTTCTATATTACTTAGAAATCTTATGATACTAATAAGAATCAAATAATGAATGCCTTTAATCTACTTTTACATTAATTCTTAACCACCCTCTAGAACTCCATCAGACTCGGCTACAAGCTACATAATGTATTCCCTGACACGTTAGCTATCACGCGCCGTTGTGGCTTTATGCGCTTCCGTTATTTCAGACGGTACTATGCAGAAGACTAACAAAATGTTATCTAGCCCAAGAAGTAAAATCTAGTATAAGAAGTATAATCTAGTATAAGAAGTTTAATCTAGTATAAGAATTAACAGGTTCCGTGATATAGGAACTGCCTGTAGACCGGAGGACTTTCTTTTATTTTCTGGCGATATTGTTTCGATTTGGAAAGAAGGCTGATGATTTTAAATTCAATGAAATTTTTCAGCAGAATATAGAACCGGTCGTTATAAAATAAAGTAAACGGCTTAATCCCGGCTTTGCATGATATATTTATTTTATTTAGTTAGACATAATTATATTGCAGACTTTGTAGATATAGGAGTCTTGTATAAAACTGTATCTAGTACATGCTCTATTGTCAACAGTTTTCGCATCGTACGCGTTTTTTATCGCTTGTTTTACGTCTTTGGTTACTTTATCAAAATTTTCACACTGTGCCCCTAACTTTAAAAAGATCATGTTTATAGGCGATTTTGGTGAAAGATTATTCAAATCGGTAAATTAGTTTTGCAGTCTACTTAATCCAATCAAACAGTGAAATCTTACGTAAACGTTTTTCAGCTTCTGGTAAATTTCTCTAATAAGAATGCAATGAATTCTTGCAAGGTTTTCCAGCTGTCAGCATAAATGCGTAAGGCTATGCAAAGACACATTAAAATTAAGGACTGTCACAACAAATAATACAATATGTTATGATTGATTGAAACGAAATGTTGCAATACGTTTCTAGTCACATAATCTCAGAATCTTACCTATAGTGTATAAGGCAGGAAAATATTTATATTAAACTTTTGTTTCAGTTTAGTATAAGGCTGTATCTAGAATGAATATTGCATGTTTGCATAAAGCCATCCGTTGATGACTGTTTAGCAATAAATGGTTGAGTTACGCCTGAATGCTTGCGTCTCTCTAATAACGATCTGATGAGGTGTGAAAATCGTCTGTGAGGTTATGGTTTCGTGATTTCGAATACTTGTTTTATTACTTAATTAGTTTTAGAAAATATCATTTTCTACGATTTAGGAATTACTATGTTTTAAAATTTGTAATTTTTTTTATGTTATTGTATTTAAGTGAAATTTTTATTACATCGTCTCAAACTTTTTCGTCTGTGTGTTTCATGTCGCGTGACGGTCGGCCGCGGATACTATCATATATCCATTATCCTTAAGGCAGTGTTCGTAAGAAACGTTGTGTTTTTCCGACTTACTTTGCAAATCCTGCTACCACGAAAAAGCTTTTCCATTTTTCAGCTTAAAACAGCTGTAGCAGTATGTAAAATCTATAGTTGCAATATTTGAAAATATATGAGCACCATGTAGGTATCCATCTACATATTAATATTGTTATTTATAAAACTATGCGCCTATTTTAGTATAGTAGTTTTTTTTGTTATAGGCACATGGTCTTCACATATAATTATCAAATCAATGTATACAAAATATTGTAAAAACTATTTTAAAAGAGTAAGTATAGAATTTCGTGCCCATTCTTCTCCATATGAAACTACTACCTTTTGGAAGGGGTAACTAGCACCATTTTTTTATATTTTCAAATTTAAACTACTAAACCACTGGAATCCCGAAATCTCCACTTATGTTATTTGTTTATATAGAACTATCACGTACGTTATTTCGCACCAGTACAGTTTTCATCGATGATGGACTATCAAATACAAAATAAATTCAAATAATTTACTGACATGAGCAAGCAATGTACTTTACATTACATTAATATAAAAATAACGTAGTTATTATTATGGTATGATAAGCATACTTGTTTCAAGGTCTTCGCAAACTTTTACATCCTTGATTTGATCAAAAAGGAGCTTATAATACTGTTCAAATTAGTTCCTTAAAATCCCCGAGCGAACACAAGGCTTATTTACTGGAAGTTTGGGAGGAAATTGCCCTGAAATATTTATAAGGGATGTCATGGATGAGTTTGTACATGTTTGCGGAGTCAATGAACTTCGTAATTATGATTTATGTAGGCTTCATGCTCGTTGTAATATAAATTGTTCTTGTGTGTTTGTTTGATAATTTTTTAACAAATTAATTAGTCGACCAGTCGGTTGAATGATGACTGTTTTTTTTGGTAATAGAGTACTGGTAAAATAATAATGTAGGACTAAACCTACACCTACCTACCCTACCTACTACCTCCCTACCTACCTACTCTACACCTACCTTTCCTACTGGAAAGAAATGTATAGGACGACAAAAGAAAAGATGGACAGAAGAACTAGCGGGGAAAACTGGATGAAAGTTGCTCTAGACAACGAGAAATGGAAAAATATGGACGAGTTTTTACCCTAAAAGGGGCCATACAAAAACTAGACCACTAAAAAAGAATTCTAACTTATGTAAAATTAAAGAAATATTAATAATAAGGAATGTAAACTAACCAATTGCAGTGCTGGCCTAGTGGCTTCAGCGTGCGACTCTCATCCCTGAGGTCGTAGGTTCGATCCAATGGAATTTCTTTCTATGTGCGCATTTAACATTCGCTCGAACGGTGAAGAAAAACATCGTGAATAAACCGACATGTCTTAGACCCAAAAAGTAAACGGCGTGTGTCAGTCACTGGAGGCTGATCACCTACTTGCGTATTAGATTGAAAAATGATCATGAAAAATAATTCATAAATCTGGTTATTATATAACTAAATAACTATTATCAAGTTTTACCTAATATTCGTATATCAGCGTCAAGCATATGAAATATAACAGAGCATAGCAAAACCGACTATTACGTGCAATTTTTTTTATTTAATAAATGGAAACTTAAGTTAATAACGAATTTATTTATATAACTCGTTTTTTCAGCAATTTTGGTGAGACTATAACATCAGATGCTACAAGTTGAGAGAACTATTTCATTTTAAGAAACTGAAATAACTCATATTAAGAAACTCACTCACTGGCTTTATAATTAGAAGAAGCACATAATGACACGGATAAAGAAATCTCCTGCCAAGACCAATAGCTATAGCGACCCTTTTTTTAAATAAAGAATACAATTAAACGCGCTCTAAAATTTGTATCTTAATCCAAACTCATATTTTACGAATACCGGAAAACAAGAAAATTAAACAACGGAAAAACAGATTGCAATGACAAACTGCGATAATAAATACGACAAACGCTAAGCAAATGCTTATATAATATTCACTGGGGTTCCTCAATAGAAAATTCGCAAGGAAATACCACATCCGTCTTGTGCACAACAGGAAAACATTTTAACTGTATAGGTTTGGGGGACCTCGGGGTAAACGTTTTTCCGTTGAATAATAACACAATATTCCCATAATTTTTCTTTATGTAATACATATGTAAATTGAAATTATATAACAGATAACCGCTAAGTTTAAATGCTACGATCACGATTGCTGGAAAGCAATTAATAAATTTGATTTTATAGCTGGCAAGTAATTATTAAATTTCATTTTATAGCTGGCAAGTAATTATTAAATTTGATTTTATAGCTGGAAAGTAATTAATAAATTTGAGTTTATAGCTGGAAAGCAATTAATAAATTCGTGTTTATAGCTGTAAAATCATATTCTATACGCATGCTCCATTCAGACACTTGTATATCGCCCATTGTCCTAACTTCTAACAATTACTAATTGTGCCATAGACACCATTGCTATGAGATGTTGGGCTTCTGGAGCAAATTCACCTCACAGCGCGCTTGCAGTTTGCGGGGAAAATAAAATATATAACGTCGATCACTCAATAATATCTAATTCATACATTATTTAAAAATTGGTATAATTTATATGTTGTTTATATATGTGTAAATTTATATTACGAAACTAACACATTTATTAAAATATTTATTACAATACTATTCAAACTTTACAACAAATAATACTTTTACTATATTCATTGACATTAACACTTGGTAGTAATAAATACATAATGTAATTCTAATTATGAACGAATAAGTATCGCAATGCAGAGAGGAAATGCTGCCAACGTTAAAGGTACACTGCCACAGGGACCAAACTTTTTAAATTTGTTTTGATTTTCTTTTAAATAATTTTTATTATTACGTTTTAGGTAAAATTGTAAATTATACTGTTTACTTGATTCTAAATAAAATAAGTAAAAAAAGTAGTTAGCAATTATGATAATAATGAATTTGTTATATTATTTGGTAATTCTTACCATATTTATGGTGTTATTTCTATATACATAACAACAACTAATTTTAGTTCTGTTTTTAATTAACCTTAGTATTATTCATTAATATAGAAAGACTGGCAAAATGAAATAAATATTAAAAATATAAATAAATATAAATTACAGTATTTTTCATTTTTCATTTCATTAAACTGAAGAACAAATTTATTTATTTACGATTGTTTCCATTGTTAAACATAATTATTACGGACGACACAGTAACCGCGACGACGCTTTTTGACACACTCTTTTCGCGGTAATATATAATATACTAGCTGGCCTGGCGAACATCGTACCGCCTAACAGTCGATTCTTTATTTTTTTTTAACACTTATTCTGCTATTCGGGACACCGGTGTAGCAAGTAAGATAAAAAAAAGAACGTTGATAATACAACAAATACATTATGTCAAAAAATAAAAATTTACCTTCCCGGAACCCCTCCACTAACACTTGAACTTTATGATATGGTATTAAACTTCACATTGCCTTTAAATATTATTATAAATATTTTGTATGGGAATATAGAAAAGTGTTGTTTTTAGACTTTTTCACTCAATTTTTTTAAAATTTTCTCTCCGTAAGAACCATCCTCGTACTTCAAGGAATATTATAAAATAGAATCAGACAAATCGGTCAAGCCGTTTTCATGTTATGTCGTGACAACGGAAAACGGGTTTCATTTTTATATTTTTATATATATATAGATATGACCTTGGTGAATCAAAGATATATTATTACCAATCATTATTTGATATTAAATTATCGCATTAACTTTTATTATTAGGTACAATTACAATCTTACTATCTTTATAGTTGTTACGATCTATTTCAGGAAAGTAAAATTATTAAACAAGTATTACTAACATTTCCGTAGAATAAAGACATCCTGCGTTTTTTTAGTACAATGATTTTCAATTTTGAAAAAAAATATGGCTATAGTACATCACGAGGAAGTTAA
This sequence comes from Pieris napi, assembly GCF_905475465.1. NCBI lineage: Eukaryota > Metazoa > Arthropoda > Insecta > Lepidoptera > Pieridae > Pieris > Pieris napi. The sequence goes on from NC_062252.1 coordinate 9,434,105, forward strand.
AAACTTTAAAACAGTCTTAAAAGTGTTTTGGTGTTTTTTTTTTAAAGTTGTTTTATGTTGGATTCTATAAACATAGTTATGGAGTAGATAGCATCTGTGCTATCTCCAGCTAGCCATTGATAAACACGAAATACATCACACAAACTTTGAATTTAACAGTGTTAAAATCAAGCGTCAAATGCTAGCAAACAACTAATTTTCAAGTACTTGGTATTCAGTTCACACGACTTTGACCGCTACACAATTTTAAATTAGATTCAAAACAGCTTGGGAATGTTTTGACGAACAATTAAACTTGTTAGGTGCGGAAATTTTGCATCTCGCACTTATATCTTAGGGCCTTAACACACTGGCGATTAGCGAGCGACTTGTAAGCGACGCGATTGCGATGCGTGCAAGCCACGACGAGGACGCGAACTCGCGGCGTACCTACCACGTTTTGTACACTCAGTAGCAAAATGGATTTTGACGAGGAAACACTACTGCTGGCTTTGTACATCGAAGACGCAGGAAGCGAAAGCAAAAGCAGATACAACGACGAATATGGGATGATCCATTATCAAGCGATCGACTGGAAGCGACATACAGGCGCAGCGTCGTCGCGACGTCTAGCTGCACAATCTCGTCGCTTTCAAATCGCTTGCTAATCGGCAGTGTGATAACGCCCTTATGATAAGATTTAGAGTCCAGACTACAGACAGCGTGATATAATGTTTTGGAATTAATATACGGGGATACTAAACTACTATTAATAAACGTTATACATTTATGTATAACGTTTACCATCAGAATCGAGACGTATTACACCCTTCCTAGTTTCTTAATAGAAAGAGTAAAATGTTATTCAACACATAAAATATTAATAATGACAACCCTTTCATAAATTGTGATATTTAGTAATAAATTATGACAGATAACAGTGGTCTATAATCGTTATATTTTTATATACCTATATTATAGTCGAAAACATAATGATTAATTAAAAAATATAATCGTCTATAATAATTCAATTTTTATTACATTAATTTATCATAAAATATAAATAAAGTATTAAAATTTTAAAATATGTACTTGTAAACAGTAATTTAAAGACAACAACGACAATAAATATCATCAAGCAATGTTGTGTTGAATTTAAATATATACAGTATTATTTTATGTTAGTTAAGTCTAGTTTAAAATGTGTAAAAAAACGCGTATGGCGTTGAAAATACGTGGGTATAGGTATGTTATCTAAAGCTGGCGGCTTCAACACATTTACACTTTGTGCTTGTGTAGTGTCTGTGAATAAGCGCGAGACGTGATGTCAAACTGAAATATATCATGAAAAGACTGTCCGTCTCTCTCGCGCTCGGTGAAGCTTATGAGTATAAAAGAGACAGTTATTGTTTTTCTTTTGCTACTGTTTATGTTGATCTTTACTGTTTTACATTATTATTATTTTATACATGTTGATCTTTTTTCAAACATTACCAGGGCAATCTCGTGAAATGGTGCACAATGTTTTTAAATATTTTAAGCATCTTAATAAAAACAGTTTAATGAAAAAATTTTATATTTAATTTGACATCAGATGCGACTGGGGTTTCTAAGAGGAGTATTGAAAGAATAGTTAGTGAAGTAAAAGTGAAGTGTGTTGAGCTAGATGGAGCTTATGTCGAAAAATGAAAAATTATTTACACAAACTTCTCTTATACTTTCTTGGTCGGGCTTAGAACTTTTGGATCCACCCTCGTATGCACATAATATTTATATGTATTTGACCCATTTTTATTATTTACAACCCACCCAACCTTACTAAAACCAGAGTAGACTAAAATATATAGCTTGGCAAAAAAGTAATATTTTTAAACATACTGTATAGTGAAATTGCATTAGTGTGAATACTGTGAACGCGCCAGCTTTCGATAACCGACCTATAACACTGACAATGTTTACACCTGGCCAGTTAGAAACATTGCTAATAAAAACTTTTTTTGAATTTTGATGTTAGCCCTCTTTGAACTGTAGAATATTTGACTATGGCAGGTGTCGCTTCAATGAGCCATCCGCCATACAGTCCTTACTATAGTACTATAAGTGACCTTGTTCGTACGTAGTATAACAATGTGTGGAAACTAGCTTGTCTTAAAGAAATCAATGACGTGTTTCAGACACGGCTGGTTGATCACCTTTTTCGCTTAGTAAAATATTTTTTTTTCTGACGTAGAAATGAGTTTGCACCAAGCCAAATTACAAACATTAATATACAGCCAAATGTTAATAAAACACGTCTAATGTACGTTATTTTCTTACGCATGAGAAAAAGTATTTTGTTAATATTAAGTTACTAGTAGACTCGGCCAAGCGTTGCTGTGGCTAAGATTTTTGTAATATTACATAGTAGTAAACTATTCAAGAGAAAAGGCAGGAGAACACCAATCCACCATGCTTTTTTGGTGGTTATGCCATTAAATTGTAGCTTATGTGAAACGGTGGTAATTATTTTGATAAGGATCAATACCTAGGTACGAATAAAGAGCCTTTTCTAGCGGTGGTATTTTAATAAAACAAAATTAATAAAAGGACGCTTATTGTGACGTAACTATAAAAGATACAGACATGCTGTCGCGACAATTTTTATAGATAGTGATGTGTCCACAAAAATTTTAATCTATCATTAATAGTTTTCGCAGCGCACACGATCGAAGGAAGTTTTTTGTTTATTTTTTTACACCTTGGGTTAGATTATTCAAGTTTTAGTAAGCATCCCTATTTTTTTTTGAAAATGAAACATAGCCTATGTCACTCGGGAATAGTGTAGCTTGCCAAAGGTGAAATAATTTTTCAAATCGGTCCAGTAGTTTCGGAGCCTATTCATTTCAAACAAACAAAAAAGCAAACCTTTCCTCTTTATAATATTAGTATAGATAGTATAGACTATCGTATTATATCAACAAATTACCTTAGTTTACTTTTACAATTTATATCATGACTATTCCTCTTTAGGTAATGATATTAAAACTACAATATCTTGCCATAAAATGCTGATTAATGCAAAGTAATAATTTAAATATATTGAGCTAACGAACGGTCATAGATAAGAAATAATGACGACACGATGACAAAATTACAATTACAACAATGACATGAGATAAACAATTTCAGAAGCTACAGACTTATCTCACCGTGATTGTGCTGTTTGCTGTTTTAGTATATTTATAAAATTTTTACTTCTCATATTGCATTCTTGTCTAGAGCATATTAACATAAAATGCTGACTAATGCAAAGTATGTTTTGTGATAAGGAACGGTTATAGATAAGAATGAATACAGATAATGACGACATGAATAGGTATCACGATGACAGAAGTGAGAAAATTACAATTACAATTATGACACCTATGTCTTATGTTTATCGTAAATAAACGATTTCAATAACTACATACTTATCTCACCTTGATTCTGCTGTTTACTGTTTAGTATTTTTATAATTAATTTCTAAGTATATTGCATTCTTGTATAGTGCATATTAATATTGTTACGAATCAAAATATCATTTACTAGTAGACTCGGCCAAGCGTTGCTGTGGCTAAGATTTTTGTTACATTACATAGTAGTAAACTATTCAAGAGAAACGGCATGAGAAAACCAATCCACCATACTTTTTTGGTGGTTATGCCATTAAATTGTAGCTTATGTGAAACGTTGGTATTTATTTTGATAAGGATCAATACCTAGGTACGAATAAAGAGCCTTTTCTAGCGGTGGTATTTTAATAAAAAAAAATATTGAAAGGACGCTTATTGTGACGTAACTATAAAAGATAAAGACATGCTGTCGTGATATTTTTTATAGATAGTGCTGTGTCCTGAAAAATTTTGATACATCATTTTGTTCTATCATTAATAGTTTTCGCAGCGCGCGCGATTGAAGGAAGTTTTTTGTTTATTTTTTTACACCTTGGGTTAGATTATTCAAGTTTTAGTAAGCCTCCCTAATTTTTTTGAAAATGAAACATAGCCTATGTCACTCGGGAATAGTGTAGCTTGCCAATAGTGAAAGAATTTTTGAAAACGGTCCAGTAGTTTCGGAGCCTATTCATTTCAAACAAAAAAACAAACCTTTCCTCTTTATAATATTATATTAGTATAGATTAATGTAGATTTATTACAAGAACACTAGCCTACAACCGTTTTAGATCTTGGCGTCAGATATTTGTGTATTTTGTGATCATTAATTTTTCATAGTAGGCGAGGAGTTAACCTTCACAAGATGTTGTTCTTTATCGTACGAGCGGCGAGAATTAAATGCGCACTTAGTAAAAAAATTCTAAAAAAATATTCCTTTAAAACTTATATTTCCTGTCAGTCCTCAAATCAAGACGATAGACAGACAATCAGACGCATGGACTTTGTGTTATTCATAAAAATATCGTAGAATTTCCGCGATGATCCGACACATTAGCTAAAAAAATTGTTATCATTCATAATTAACGAGGAAATAATTAATCCAAAATAAAATATAACGCCGTTTGTTATCTGCGGTGGAGATAACGCCAAAAATAAAACACCCATTGACCACGTGATATTGTCTATATAAAAGGACAGTCTTACGCCGTAGTATAAAAAGTGAAACAGTAGTAGGTGACATCAGATTTAGTAATTTTACAATGTATACTCTAACAATTTTGGTATTGTCATATGTATTGACGGTGGCAAATACAGCGAGGATTCTCGCGGTATTACCAACTCCATCTGTAAGCCATCAAGTTGTGTTTAGACCATTAATGCAAGAATTAGCAAGACGAGGACATGATCTAACAATCATAACAGCAGATCCGATATACACTGCCACCAAGTCTCCGGAGAACTATACAGAAATAGATGTTCATGATATATCATACAAGGTCTGGATGGATATTTTTACACACGGTGTCAAATTTGGAAAGAAAGATGATATGTTCGCACAGATGAAGAGTTTTACAGTTATTAATCCTAGCGTGGCAGCTGCTCAATTTAAGCATCAGCAAGTCCAAGATTTATACAACAGACAAGAAAAATTTGATTTGATATTCATCGAAGCCTGGCAAACACAAGTTTATTATTATTCTCACATATTCAAAGCTCCAGTAATTTTAATAAGTTCATTCGGTATGTTTGGAAATGAAGATATTGCTGTTGGTGCTGCAACGCACCCATTGTTGTTTCCAAAAATAGTGCAACAAAGAACATATAATCTTACATTTTGGGAGAAGGCTAAAGAGTTATACAGAAACTATTGGTTTCGAACATTGTGGTCAACAATGGAAAGAGATGATCGTGATCTATGGAGACAGCTTTTGGGAAAAGATGTGCCTGATTTCAAGGAAATAAATAATAATATTGATATGATGTTTGTGAACGTTCATCCAATGTGGATTAGTAACCAACCTCTACCGCCTAATATCATTCCCATTTGGGGTATTTATAAAAACCAAAGAAAAGCTTTACCTACGGTAAGTACTATACGCCGTAGGATACCTAAAGAATAATATAAAGCTAGCTAGGGGTTTGTTGTTTAAAGTGTATTTTAAATTTAATCGATATAATTAAAAATGAATTTCTAGGCGCAAAACTCGACGGCTTGGCCAATTCAAATATTTTTTTTATTCTTTAAGAAAAGAAGAAAACCTAAAAACTCGGTTTCTGTTTCTTGAATTGTGAACGCAACACTTTAAGTATATAATTTTACGGGTTATTGTTGCCCATCAAATCCGGGCGAGTTACTTGTTTAAAATATTAACAAATAAATATCTTCTAAGAAATAACTATATTTTTCAGGATCTTCAAAATTATCTGGACTCATCTAAAAACGGTGTGATTTACTTAAGTTTTGGTTCCAACGCGCACTCATCAGTTCTACCTCCTGAATGGATACAATTATTTGTTCGGGTGTTTGCTAGATTAGAGTACGACGTATTATGGAAATGGGAAAAAACAGAACTACCCGGTAAATCGGAAAACATCAAGATATCAAAATGGCTGCCACAATCAGATTTATTAAGTAAGTAATGAAGCTCCCGCCGTCTGGTAAATATTAACTTTTAAACATTAAATAAAACCTTTCTCAGGAATTTAAATGCGAATTCGTTCATAATATATTTGTCAACTCAATGTAGCAGAAGTCTAAATTATTAAAAAAAACTACTTTTAGATAAAACATAGTTCAGTTTATTGTTTTAACAAAATCAATATTAACTGATTTTATTTTGCTGTGGTAGTTCAAATATATTAACGCTTTAGATCGCAGGTATAAAAATAATTGTAGTAATGTTTTTTTTTCCGTTTTTATGTAATTTTGTAATCTTTTAGGACATCCAAATGTAAAACTGTTCATTACGCAAGGTGGTTTGCAATCCACTGACGAGGCTATAACTGCTGGAGTACCAACAATAGGGCTGCCAATGCTTGGAGACCAGTGGTATAATTTAGAAAAACATGTATATTTCAAAATTGGTAAAAAACTTGACATGGAAACCCTCACTGAAGAAGAATTAGAAACAGCTATTCATACTGTTATAAATGATACCAGGTATGTCTATTAATTAGTCAATTTTAAAGGATAGAATTAGATTAAAGATCTGTTATTTCTCTATAAGGTCTTGAAGGAAATTTTGGACCCTCACAGTAATGAGTATTTTGTTATTAATTAAAATCTTTAAGTAACAGTGCTCGCATAATCAATCTTTCTGATATCATATTGATTAATCGATATTAAATTGGAACCATCGTATATAGTAATTAATAACGTAAGTTTACGTATCCTTTAAGTTTCGGCGAGTTAAATAAATCGATTAAACTTCCAAAAACAGTTCGAATAACAATATACCATTCTTTAGTAAAGTAAAAAAACACATTTTTATCCTATTCTTACTTATTTGTCTCTTCTTGAACATTAAGCAGCTGTATTAATATACAACACGCATTGAAGTTTAATAAAGTAATATAACCGCAAAAATATAACCTATTTCGGAGCGAGTCTTTACAACTCCTAGTTCGGGAAATAGTAGCAGAAAACCAGTTTCGAATACGCCTGCAAAGATTTTTTGGTAGATGGACTCTAATGCAATAATAGCATACAACGGTGGTGTTATTTATGTGACTTTTCATGTTTTAATGAGAATACTCGTAAACTTCTTTAAATCTAAAGTAGAATATTTTTACAGTTACAGGGACAACATAGCAAAACTCCGGATACTCATGGAGGATCAGCCAGAGAGTGCGTTAGATCGCGCAGTGTGGTGGACAGAGTATGTGCTGCGCCACGGAGGCGCGAAGCACCTTCGACCTGCGAATGCTAATATGTCCTGGTTTGAGTACTATGAAGTAGAATTTGTACTAAAACTAGCATCTCTCTTACTGCTCTTATTGGTTTTGGTCGTAGCTGTTTTGTACTTCACGTATATCAAATTTGTTACGAAGCAAAAACTTAAAACAAATTAAAGGGATATTAAAAATTCCATGTAAATAAAAATCTCAAATAAAGACTTTACCCTTACTTTAAGCCAATGTAATATATTTTTAAAATTGATATGTTCAGATTAATAGTAAAAGATGACACTGTTAAAGATAATAATATATTTCTGGAATGTTTTTTGTGTTTTCAAAACCCTTTGTGAACATCGTGTCCCTGCTAATCGAGTTAAATGCATTTTGACGTAAATTTTCACAAAAAAATTTTTTCTTTACATATATGTATGTTTTCTACGTGATTAATAATTATGTAAATTAACGTATAAATTCTCGTTTTACATTATAAGAAGTTTATATTGGATATAAACTTCTCACTAAACATTTATAACAGAAAAACAATAACAAATCTTAAAAAATAACTAAAATATATTATTAAAAGGAGTCTCTTGTTATGGGTTTTTAATATTAAATAATACAAATTAGCACATATTAGGATACTTATTTATAAAAAGGACCACAAACATGTAGGCTAGCAAATTACAATAATTAAAATATATAAAACTAAATCTTATAATTAACTTAAATACGAGTATATACTCGTAAATAAATGTGTGCGCCATAAGGATTTTGGTTTATCCTACCTAACCTATTATATGTGGTAATGTTTACCACATAATCAAATTGTTAACATATTATTCAATAAATTAACAAGTAATTTGAGGGCATCCCAAAGTTAAAAAAAATAAAACATTTCAGATAGCTTCACAACAATATAAAACTAAACCTTAAAATAATAATTAAAGAAAATATACCCATCAACACAGTTATAACCAATCCAAAATTTTATGACCAAGGGTCTCGACACCGAATGGGACAAAATCATATTCGGACCCTAGTCCCCTGTACTTGCATGCTTTAGCTTTTTCAGCCACTTCACAAGCCGCACCAGCTGTGATGTTGGTTCCATGTAGATGGGAAGGGTCTCGTAGAGTCCGGCGTCTTGCAATACCAGTCGGCTCAAGAAGACTTGGCACGATGGAGGATGAACGACGTATGATATCGTTAAGTGTGGCATGTCTCGAGAAACAGCCTGCACTTTTTTGGCATGACAGTCCGTAATGTCCTAGCTTGTCGACATCACTGCCGCAGGGACATTTATGAGGAGCAAAAAAAAATCATTAACTATTAATTACTTAAGAAACCTCGTTTATATTCGAGTTTATTTTTTCAGAAATAAAAAGACGACAATACTTGAGAAAATTATATAATGTTTATAATGTTAGGAACGTTTAGTCACAGTATACTCGTATCACTACATATTATAAAGTGGATAAATAGGAGTGATTCACGACGTTTTGGTATATTTGTTAAGGTTTACGGTTCGTAATCTGAAGAAGGGCCACGTGGCTAGTATAATATTAAAGTAAATGACTTCAAAATCTAAACCATTATTCATTCCAAATGTAAGAGTTCGTGTACCCTTCGAGCTCGGTTTTCTACTTAGTTGGGTTTGTTTAAGCGTGTAGACTTTGTACCACGAGGTCTGTTTATTTAACGTATTTCAATGAAAATTCGTTCTTAATATTAAGAACGAAAAGTAAAGAGACTAAAAGATACGAAAAATTAAAAATTTAAGAAAGATTTACAATTTATTTACCTTTTTTTTTATTGTTGGAAAATCAATTTACTGACCCCCGCGCCGGGACAACGATTTAAAAGTGACGCGGGGAATGTGGGGGTCGGTCCGTGTGGTGCCATGTACCCCTACCCACTAAAACTCTACAGCCCCATCTGTTCGCTATGAACGGGAGGCGTGGTAACAGTTTCCCTTAATCCGTGCCTCCGTCATGAGCGTCTGCTCTGCGAGTCTTCGAATTGGCCTCAGAAGTTGGGACCAATTCGAAAAATTTATTTACCTGATCCAACAAGTTAAAAATATAATAAGTTATTTGCTCTTTATATAATTAGTGTGATATGCATTAGTAATTAAGATATTATTAGATTTAGATATTATTAGATTACGATATTATTAGTAATTAAGATATTATCAGAAGTATACCTCTCCTTATCGACGTTACAATTATTGCAATAAATTGCACAATGCATTTTTGACGTGCCAGCGTCTAATAAATCGATAAACGCCGGCTGCATCACGTAAAAGCACGACTCATTGTCCCGTTACGCTCATTGTACGCTTGCGCCTCATTTATCTCTCTTCTCCCGTTAATCCTCCTTTGTATCCAAACATAATAGTGTTAATTAAATAAAAATGATTAAATTTTCTTCATAAAAGTATGCAATAATTACATCAATGTTTTGTTATGACTTTGTCACGTTAAACTATCGTCCGTAAACCGACTTTACACACAACCATCTTTTATTAATAAGCAGCATTGGCCTACTGGCCTGTGACTCCTAAACCTAAGGATTTCTCTTCAACAACAATGTGCAACAATGGATTTTTCTTTTTAAGTGCGCAATGAACACTTGTTTTGTACACTAAATGTAAACACCGTGTGGAATTCGGGATGTTTTAGAGCATGTTACATATCCATTGCACTCCCTTTGCCCCGCATAACCAATACCTATACCGCTCTTACGCAACACCGTTATAAAAGGAAATGGACAACAGAGATCAGCCCTGCGATTCTGTAACTCACTTTTCTGACTGATTTCAGAGCGACCGCCGATGCGAAAACCGCTGTGTGAGTTCGAAAAGTGAGTTATAGAATCGCAGGGCAGTAGCTTTTGATCGAATACCGCACATAGGACTGGTCAATTCTCAATTAGTTAAGTTTATAATATAGATTATTTGTCGTGCACCTAATATCGGGCCGATTAAATAGTTATATTTAGTTTAGTCTTAATTATTGTACTAGTGATTAATTAAAGTAATTTAAATACATTTTGGTTTTTTTTGGGATTCACCGCTGGCCCTCACTTAATTAGCATGTCACTTACCTCTTGTCCTTAAAAAAGGGTCGAAGCAACAGATGCAATCTGATATAAGGACCGAAAGGAAGAACGTTTATAATTATTGTTGTTATTAATAAAAAAACAAACTTAATACGCAAAAAAGTTTAAGAAGTCTTCATATAGTTGCAAAGAAATATGGGGCACAAAATATGACTCATAAATTGTTAAGACAGATACATTATCATATAGTAAAACAAAGATATGAATAAAGATTTTATTAATTTAATCTAAATCATTATCTGTAATACCACAGAACGATTCACGTCGATTTTTCGCTTCACCTATTCACTGACATTTACTAGCAGACGTATTGACATAACGTCAAACTGACGTCTCAATTCAAAAATGGAATTCGCGCACAATTCAAAGAAACTCATGAAAGCTGCACAATACGTCTCTCAGTCATTTGATTTATTACAGGGTTGATACTAAGTTGAAATATTATTTATCTTATATATAAAATTCTCGTGTCACAATGTTAGTTACCATACTCCTCCAAAACGGCTTGACCAATTCTCATGAAATTTTGTGTGCATATTGGGTATGTCTGAGAATCGGACAACATCTTTTTTTCATCCCCCTAAAGGTTAAGGGTAGTCCATCCCTAAATTATTATTTTTTATTTTTATTTTTTTATGATACAGCATACATAAATACATACTACCCTTAATTGTCACCCCTCTACGATCAACCCCTATTTTGTGTAATAGTTGATATTTTTATTGAACTAAAAAATGTTTCCTAGAAATAATATTCATGGCAACACGACGTTTGCCGGGTCAGCTAGTTTATCTATAACACAAAATTTGAAAACGCTCAAGACTATATATAGATTTATTAAATCATTCCGTAATGTAGATAACGATATGATGTCATAATATTTAATTTACTTTACTCACAAAAAAATTCCTTGATTATCTGAGATATTGATATCAAATAGTTTCTTTTTATTCTCATTTAATGATGCTCACCATTGTGACTGGCACAATATATGAACAAACTAATATTGTACCATCATATATACCTATACTATATTCGATCAAATTAATAGTTATTACTGCAATTTTAATAAGTTATAGGTCTATCTTACCAAGATAAACAAAGTATATCTATTATCATAAATATATTGTTACTATTATGATACTAAAACTGTTTATGGGTTATCTTCTTATAGTTTATTCAGCACCATTTTAATAATTATGTTTTATTTTTTTGTGCTATCTGACGATTTTGTGGTTCACTATTTCTCCTAATTGGAAGTAATTCTAAATAGTCTCAAAGCTATTTTTACTTCAGTCTTACCCTTAATTAATGAAGAAATATTTGATTTAAATTGTATTTGAAACTTATTGTTCTGTTTTAATACGTTTATTTAATTAATTCACAATATTATTATTCACAAAAAACAAATTTTATTTATCAACTTCTTAACAATATTATTCTTATTTTTAACTTTAACTTTTTTATTTTAATTACTATACACCTTTACTTTACAAGACTTCATTTCTTACACTGCTAACTTTTACTTATACTATTATTAGAATTTTTTCTACTAAGTATTATTAAATTCCTTTTCTTTCTTTTTTTGCAACTGCGGCGCAAACTAGCTGCTGTGGTCTCTGGCAGAATGGCCAGTGCTGTGGAACATTCTGCTCCTCAGTATTGTGCTGAGCCAGGGCCAATTACAGCCACAACACACACACATTACACACTTGAAACGAACCGAATAGGAAAAGGGATTTTTGTATATACCTTTATTTTTTTCTTTGATTATTGTTATTTTGTGTGTTTTTGTTCGTAATAAATGTTATGTCTAAACCATATTAAATTAAAACTTCTATTGTCTCGGTTATGCTTAATCTTTTAATAAAGCAACAGGTAGCAACCCTAATTTCAACCAAATCCCTATCTACGTGAGAGACGTTGTAACCAAGTCACGTCGTATCCTACGAATAGCTTAACAATTCATATATCTGTTGAGATTTTGTCAGCACTTTCTTTGATGTACAGTACGGTTTAACTGCGGGATTATTTCAGTAAATTTGACAACCCTGCCAGTTCAGTCACCGCTGAAGTGAAACTTCGGTAATGAATGTGCAATTCAAGGGTGGCAATAAGTGAAGATTACATTGAGGCTCGGACCCAAAATGTCCGCAAGGCTAATCACATCTGATATAACATCTTTACCTCGTAATTTAATAACGCGTAATTCTCGACCTCATCGACCAACAATCTAAATCTTTGTTCTCACTAAAGTTTAATCCACGTATCTTCCTGACGTGAAGAAAGGCACACAATTGACAGTCGTAAGAATAAGAATACAATTCGTATGAGAGATTAGACTAACTAATAACTATTACTTTGCCTTAAAAAAGTTCACCATACGCACAAACACTTACAAAGGAATTATAAAATAGAGGGTGTTACTAATAAATATAATTGGAAAAACTGTAATCAAATTTAAAATGCGATAGCATAACTCAAGTGAAACATGTTAGTAACTGAGTCAAATGTAACGATCGGCCGAGTTAAATTATTATAAATCAAAGTTTATGAAATAAAAAATATGTATTTCGAACAAAACCAGTTGGTAAGTTGTGCGTTTAAACAAACAAAATCCTCAGATTTATTAATCATTATCAGTGTTGCTACAATGAATGTTGGAAGGGACAGAAATGTATGAATTTTGCATGAGTTATAAAACTTTTGTCTTTTATAGTAGTAGTGCCGTGTCGAGTGTTGTTTCAAACATTTTGGTCCAAACTTTTAACTTTTATACACTGTGATTGTATAATTTTACAATGTTTTTATACATTTTATGGATGTCGAAACTGTAAATTACACGTACTCAACGTGTTTGTTTAATAATTAAATATTATTAAGTAGTATGTTATTACTTTCTTAAAATCTAGAATATATAATATATTTTCTCTTGTATAAGTTACATTCTATTTATACTAAAATTTATGGCAATAACGGTGAATATACATATTTCAAAAAATTATAAAAATATTACATTCCAAATTTTAATTTTTACTAGTAATTTCTAATTTAAAAATACTTATTCGCTTAACAACGCGAATTAGGTACCTTATTGGCAAGCGCAAATAAGGTGTTGTGTTTTTTTTTAATGATCAGCCCACAAGAGTAGCGTTCATGTTTTATTCGCGAAGAATTCATAATATATCAGGTGCCTGAAATCCTAGGTTCGTTTTTACAGACGGAATTTGGGAGATTCTGAACCTTGGGAAAGAGAGGACAATCTTAATATTCTGTAAGAGGTTATTGTTCTGTATTTGTAAGAATGCATCACTGCCTAGACATCCGATCGATACAGTGACATCATTTTAAATTTCCTAAGTCGCTGAATTTGCAATTGAAAATCTTGTACTAATGAATGCAAGGTGTTGAAGATCGCATATAAGGGATCCATATAACGCTACCGTATTCAATAGACTGCATACTAAAGTGTTATACAAAGTTTTACAGCCAAAACAATCCGAATTTCATCTAAGAAATTCGAGAATTCGCGCGAATGTGATGACTACATTATTAACTTGAGATATAAACGTTAATTTTCTATAATTATATTCAGTATACAGTGTAGGTTTATAACCTGTTCAAAATGAAATAAAACTTTTTACATACCTTTTGTTTAATTATAGTTGTGATTCAACGAACCTTCTAAAATTCAACTAAAGTTACGTCATAAATAGGTCTACGTAATAAAACGTTCCAAATTTAAATGCACCATAGCCAAGAAACTTAGTAATAACGAGCGCTACATAAGAAATAGTATTAAAGCCTTAAAGAGTTTTCCAAGAAGATTTCCCAGATATTACGTAGGCAATTTCCTTGTTAATTTTCGACGACCCCGCTGATTAATGGGGAGGAAAGTTTCTTTACCTAATGAGTGTAATTGAAAAATATTGCCAACATTCCAGCGGTTGTTCCGTGATTTTAGCTTTAACAAGAAATCGTCGATTTTGTGGCTAGAGAATGTAAATTTCGACGTTGAAATTCTTATTTAGACGTATAAAAATTACATTTGCTGTTATGGAACTCTCATGCGTTCTGCATCGATGATTTTTTTTATGTACGGCTGGTATGGTCAAAAAAATCTAGGACCAAAAAAAAATTACATTTTCGTTGATAATATTGATTGAGGTGTCTCAATCGGCGTAGGACCTTTAGAATGAATTTGTTATTTTTTTCTTTGATCAATTTGTCTGGAAGTGGTTATAAGCGAAATAGTGGTAGTAATAATAATATTTCTACCCGGTATCATAGTTCTTAATTGAAGCAAACAGTTCTGCCTTGCGATTCTGTAACTCACTTTTCGAACTCTCACCAAATCATAAAATGACTGCTTCACGACTGATTTGAGAGCGACCGCCGATGCGAAAACCGCTGTGAGAGTTCGTAAAGTGAGTTACAGAATCGCAAGGCTGTTTGACTTTCTTGAGTATTTTATTTATTCACTAAGGTATTATGAAAGCATGTCTATATATGATCCAATATTTTAATATGAAGTTATGAAGAATATCCCTATACAACCTAAGAATAAATCACGAACCCTATTCCTAGAATATTCATATGAAATCATCTTGCTGGACTTTACCGTTAACGTTCACCGCACACACAATAAAACTGTCACTGTCATATTTTGTTCCGTTTAATCATAGTCATTTTCTATCAAGGATGTTTAAAGAAATACTAACAGTCGAATCTTAATATAAAAGTAGAACTTTTTTACTAAGCATTCACTAATAAACTTAAATGTATTAAAGAAAAGCTGTGTAAAAAGGCTTACTATAAAGTCAACGATTATCTAGTTGATAAAAGGGCCTGGGACTAGTGCTAGACAGGCTACTTCTAATTAATTTGCGATATTTGTTTTAAATAAGTGTTGTTTGATGATTTGCTGTTTTAAAAGAGTACCGAGAGTTTTTTACGCCGGCTTTTTCTCTCGGCCTACACCCTCTGTCTTCTTTGCCGATGAGTAGGGATGCCTTCAAATTTAATGACGTGGAATAAGTGATACATGTATCTTATGTTCCATAATAAACATATTTTATTTTATTTATTTTATTTTATTAAATTTTGATGAGGTGTCAAAATAACCTTAAAATTACGCGGATTTCATTGATATACCTATAGCATTATTAGTATCCGTAACACAGTATCGCCAGGATTCCTCAGTGCCTTCAGAGCCAAGTAAAGCCTTCCTCAATATCTTATGTTCCATAATAAACATATTTTTATTTTTTTAGAATTTAAATGATCATGACTTGATAGAATTACAATTGTACCGTTTGCGTAATTTAATTAATGTAATTAATTTAACAAAGATTTCGCAATAATGTGGTAACTTTTAACATACAGAATTTATTGAAATTTGCATTTTGTTGTGATATGAAACAATATTTTGATAACATGAAATTAAAGAAAAAAATTATAATGACCTCGTTTTAAATGTAATAGTACTTCATTTATTTATTTCCAACACACAAATATAATAACAGTATTTACAATTTTCTTAACCTACATAGTAATAATAATAATCTACTAGTTTTAAATTAGTAGATTAAACATAGGTGTTTCTGTACGACCACAACGTCTGTAGAACACACATACGTAATGTTATAAATTCCCATGTTATATATGTTCTATACATATATAAACGCCGACAAATGAAAACCCATGAAAATATTTACCGAACAAAAATATTTTTTGCTGATTGCAGTGTGATGTTTTCTATTTAAATTAATTTCTAGAAGCGAGAAAATCTCTGTCTACAGCTACCCTAAGACCTACCAATAAATCCCCTATACGAGGGAACAAAATAACAGATGCATATAACATTGATCGCCGCTTAGAGAACTCATATCTTTCGTGGAACAAATTTCATCTTATCTTCTCGATTTTTCATACAAGATATTCCCTAATACTTTCGCCATGGTTATTTGAATGGAAATTGAGAGTTTTATGAATAGTTTTTTCCTTACGTATGCTTTTCATATATTATATTGACGCTTTTAGTTTTGCTTGTGGGCGAGGGTTCTTTTGAAGAGTAAAATAAACATTATTATAAATTGAATGTTTAACCTAAGAATATTATCATAGCTTAGGTACAAAATAAAAATTTAAAATATATCACTACATTAAATGTTTTGCAAAGTTTACCGAGGACTGGTCATAATTACACAAAAGCAGTTCCTTGAATTGTAAATGTTTAATTAGAATTTCATTTTTATTTTAAGTACATCCACTTACGCGGCAAGCGACTCACAACTCTGAGGTTCGGAGTTCGAACGCCAGCTGTCACTATAATTTATTTATTAGTAATCTTACAGCTAACATAGATGTCACATAGATAAATAATATTATATATGTAACAGAAAACATAGATAAGTAATGTATCAAATAGACAAAAAATAAAAGAAGACTGATTTAACATAAAGAAACGACAATTATACTTAATATTTCAAAGAAAAAACTAAATTGTTACTGCTAAACAAAGTCACAGTCTTTCATCTTTACCTTAAATTTTTTTCTCACATCCTCTTTGGTGAGGTGGAAAATATCAACATCATCATAATTAGCTAGGTAAAACCCGATAACATTGGCGAATTATGCAGGTAATTCGTGTTTGTATGAGGCACTTGGAACAATTTTATATTGTCGCATACGGTGGAGAGATTCTTAGAGAAATTATCGTCAGCAAATATCTATCGCGTTAAGAATATCGTGGAATAATAATAAGACTTGCTGACTCCATCGACATAATATGTTTAAGTATCTATGTTATTAACAATTGCGTGTGAAATCTGGCGATTTTCAGACCAATCCCTTTCTGATCATTAAACAAAGTATCAATAGAACAGGTGCAGAAATGTGTATTCCCTATGCGAAATTAATCAGTTAAAAACTTAATTAAATACACTTCTAATACTAGGTATGTACTAGGTAGGTAGGTAGGTAGGTACATTTAATAAAGTTTGACCATAATTTTATAAATAAAAATATGTTTACAATTCATCTCCACGCATAGTACCAAGCTCTTACAGGAATTCAAAGAGAAATTTACATATTTGAATATTTATAGGAAGATGCGTAATAAGGATGCAAAAGTTATTCCTTTGCCATGACCATAGTGAAGTTAGCTAAATACTTTTTTTATATAGAACAGGGCGCAAACGGGCAAGAGGCTCATCTGATGTAAGTGGTACCGCCGCCCATGTACATAAGCCGGGAGATACTGACACAAAGTAGTGGGTCATTTGTACCAGTATGGCGGTTCTTCAGGGTCTTATTACGCAATGAAAAAAGAAAAATAATGGACATAGCGCTTGAACTCGTCGGATTAAATTGTGTGTCAAATGATTTTTTCCACAAAAAATTCTAGTATTTTCCGATAGTCCATAAAAAAAGATTTTTTTTTAGAAATTTGAATGTAAATTATTTTTTTAGCAGCAGAAATAAAGACGACAGGTATAGATATAGAACAAAATACTATTATATATATATATAAAAATATTATTAAAAAATATTTGTTTAATATCAAATGAACATTAACTATAAAAATAAATAAAATACTAATAATATATGAAATTCCGATTCTCTTGAAATTTTGTTTGCATGGTATATGTCTGAGAATCGGACAACATATATTTTTCACCCCCCTAAATTTTAAGGGTAGTCCACCACTAAATATTTATTTTTAATTTTTAGATAATTTATATTTTATTTTTTTATGATACAGCATTAAAAATACATACAAACCCTAATTTTCACCCCTCTACGATCAACCCCTATTTTTTATTATAAATGATATACATGGCAAAACGACGTTTGCCGGATCAGCTAGACATTGTATAATATTATAAAACTTCTATAATTCTAAAGCAATTTTTCGTTAGAGCAAGTTACGAACATTAGACAAACAACGTCGTTGTCTGAATGTCCCTTTATCTAAGTCTAGCTCCCGAAACACATTTACTAAGTTACCTTGGCCCACTTACCGAGTCGCAGAGAAATCTCGTTAGCTTCTGTAAGTAAAGCTTAGAATTGCATTAAAGTTTGTGCCACTGCCAGCAGAGTGGACAACCATTTTGAAGGACTGTGATCGGCCATTTTGAATTCTATTGATCTGTTTCTTACGTTTTACAAATGTACAAACATTTGATAAGATGTAGTAGAAATAATGCTTTAAATACGCTAATTGTTTTCAATTAGTGTTTTTTTGTTAAAAATGTTTAGAAAACCTATGTTCAGGTAGTTACTAAACAATTCTTTATTAAATTATATAATTTACTATCAAATTCCCTTTATTTTTCCCCTTACTAAGAAAATGAATGAAGTTATTCAACGATGAACACACATTCGATGTAGTGAGACATCCGTAATGCCCGAAATCACTTGAAACGAAAACTCAACATTGAAATCGGAAGCGCTACTGAAAGCTGCGCTGCAAAGAGACATAGGTATAGAAATTACCTATATACTATTTGAGCACTGTGGGCCTAGTGGCTTTAGCGTGCGTTTCTCATCCCTGAGCTCGTAGGTTAAAACACCGGCGTTGCACCAATGTCTATGTGCGCATTTAACACTCATTCGTACGATGAAAGAAAATATCATAATGAATTGTTGCAAATTTGTGAATTTAAAAAAAAGTGTACTTCTCTCTCAAAGGCCGGCTACGCTAGAGGTCTGGAGCGGCAGTTTCTGGTCGACCCGCAGAAGAACAAGAAAAAAAAATACTATGCTTATTATTGTTTTATATTTATAATATGAATTTATCGTACTATGCAAGTGTTTTTACTCGAATAATGTGTATCAGTATGTTAGTATATATCTTCATGACTACGCGACTCTATACGCTATAGTAGAGAATGAATATTCCTTTTTACTATATAGGTGTTTTTATAGTTAGTTCTGCGTCCTTTGGAGTCAACTGATCGATGTACCTAGTTTTAACTTGTGTATTATATTTGCTATGGCATAAACATTTCCACGTTTCTTTGATATTCTTCATAATCTTTAAAAAAACGTAAATGCAATCGTATTTTATTACTTGAATATACAAAACCAACGTCAATTCAAAGACCAACCAAATTAGTTCACACATATAGAAAAAAAGAAATCAAACCCTGAATATATGATTATTATATGAAAACCCCAAGTTATTACATCTAGTCATCCATGAAATGAAAATTTCAGGATTTTTATGGAAATTGCCAAAAAGACTTAATACGTCTTGTTATTTACATGAGTTTCGGCACCAATGTCGATCTATCAACGTTACCGGAAGAGAAGATTAAGATTTTTACGAGAACTTTCTCACGATTTCCGGACACCTTATGGAAATGAGATAGAGATGAATTACCTGGCCGATTCTTGAACATTATATCGTCCTGGGTATAAATACTGAGTGTTAATCTTTGATTATAGGTTTATTTTTGATGATTGGACACCGCATCACACACTCGTGGTTTATTTTTATATGTACTTCAATCTTGTATGAGAGCATGAAGAATTACATTTACATTTCTTAAGTTTTGTTCGTACTTGAAAGGTGGCCAATCGTTCATCGTTCTAACAAGAACCAGCAAAAAGAGATTATTTGAATAAATTATATTGATCACTAATGTGTACCAATGCATTTGTCCCTCCATACACTATATAACAGCCGATATTAACGTGAAGGAATTCATCGTAAGGGAACCTACATGGCATGGGATACACCGATAATAGTTTGACGTGCGGCACAGTGAGAATAAATAATTTGGAAACAGCCTTGCGATTCTGTAACTCACTCTTCAAATTCCCACAGCGGATTCCGCTCTCAAATCACTCGTGACGGTGTCATTGAAGAGTGAGTCATCGCAAGGCTGCCAGATACAGATTCAATTTGACGCCGAAATGGGAGTTTTAGCGAACTAATTTTTATATTTAACTCTACTGGAAACTAGTCTAAGTGTTCGTTAAAATTGAGAAACTGTTATAAGTTCCGTATTTCTAGAGATAGATTTCTTCGGAATTCAAGACGATTTAATCCTTTTCAGTTCTTGGATGTGTTTGCGTTTTTTATATACGAGTATGGAGTACACAAAGCTCCTTTATTATTTCTAAGAGTTTACTTTTGCCAATAGAATCTGCACAAACAATATTAGAAAAATCGTTTGTAGTTATATTCGAAAAAGTAAGCGGATATTATAAAACTGAGAATAACTGCAGATATAACTGTAATAATAAATTATTTATTCTTAAAGGCTCTTGGTGTACTGACTACACATGACCTGATGTGATTTTGACGGGATGCGACATTGCGTGCTGACTACCTCAACTATTTTTTTTCCATTAGGGAGCTTGGATCATTTTCGATTGATTAATTTTGTAAATTAAATAACCTTCTGACCGTCAAGAATATATTATTTTGATGCCGCTAAGGTTATCTATAATTTAGCAAGGTGAATCCGCGAACTTCCGTGCAAAATATATGAAAAACCGATATTCTTTTGATCGTAAATTTGGACATATATGGATTGCTATTCGCTACGTAGGATTCCAATAAATCAATCCAATTTCAATCTCTCCAGGAGCTCTCGAGTTTTTAATAGTTTTACTTTTATTTACGTAAGTTTGTTTATTTTGGAACCTCATAAGATTTCCTTAGCAAAATCGTGTAATAACAAATTACACGAGTTTGCTAAGGTAATTATTTTTCTATTATAAGTAAAAAAATACTGAATTTTAATTCGAATTATTTTTGAAGAATTATGCCTTTATTACACTAGTTGAACGTATATTAGTAAAACGTGATTTTTGAATTAATTTTTCACAATATGGTATTTTGTAGACATTTATTTTAAATAAATTAAAACCCTTATGATTATTATTATGTTATTTTTTTTTAAATGTAGATTAATTCACTTAATATTATCGGAACACTACACTAATTAAATAACGTAAATATAACATATTCTGCCTTTTAAAGAATTAACATTTTCAGCTACTACATTCACAATTTGGTTGAAGAAACAAAATTTAGTTTACTTCTGACATATTTCTTAGGACTTAGGGCACCTTTCACGTAGTTATGTCAAATGTCAAGTTCTGACAATTGACAAGTTCGTTATTTGACAAATTAAGTAGGTATGTAGTCTTTCATTGATATAACTTTTAGACATCGAAGAACACTTTTTTAAGCGGTTTTTAACTTACGAAAAATTATAATTAAACATACTTAATTTAGAAAAACACTTTTTTAACGGATTTGAAGCTATGTTTTATTTGGCCCGCTTTATAGTAAATGTTTTCGTTATTTGGTGACTATGTAGGGAATACTCATTATTCTTGTATACAAAAACTTTTGAAAACATTACAGAAATATATAATTATCTTTTACATTGTCATCTTTTACAATTATCCTGAACATATGAATTTTAAAAATATACATTGGCTTAAAGTAAGGGCTTAATTTTATCTGAGGTTTTTTTAACACTAAATTTTTAATATCCCTTTAATGTTTTTTAAGTTTTGGCTTCGTTACAAAACTGATATACATGAAGTACAAAACAGCTACGACTAGCGCCAATGAAAGCAGTATGAGAGATGCTAATTTTAGTACAAATTCTACTTCATAGAACTCAATCCAGGACATATTAGCATTCGCAGATCGAAGGTGCTTCGCGCCTCCATGGCGCAGCACATACTCTGTCCACCACACTGCGCGATCTAACGCACTCTGTGGCTGATCCTCCATGAGTGTCCGGAGTTTAACCACATTATCCCTGTAACTGTAAAAGTATTCTACTTTAGATTTAAGGAAGTTTATTCTTATTAAAACATTTCACACCACCGTTGTACGCAATTATTGCATTAGAGTTCATCTACCAAAAAACCTTTGCAGGCGTATTCGAAACGGATCTCTACTATTTCCCAAATCTCAGGAAGCAACGGGTTGTAAAGACTAGCTCCGAAATTTATACTAATACATATTCTGAAGAGGAAATATTCGTGTTTTTGTATGTATGTTTGTAATGTTTTCATACAAAACTACGGGACCGATTTCAAAAATTATTTTATCGTTAGAAAGTTGGATCTGTACTGACTGACATTGGCTATATATCATTTAAAAAAATATAGGGATCCTTAATAAGAATGCAATAATATGATGATAGAACGAAAACAATTGTAAAGTATTATAGAATGTATCAATATCTACAAAAAGTGTATGATGGCCTATCCCGAGTTGGAACTCAAAAACATGAAATTATTTTGCTGCCACAAAATAAAACTACGTCAAATGTTGTGTATGCGGAAGTTCTAAGACACTGAAGTTCTACAATCAAATATCTTCTCTATTAATATAGAAGAAGGACTTGCATTTTGAATATTTGTTTTAACAATTTATAATAAACTATTCAGAAATACCTGGACTGATTAAGAATTTTTTTTCATTACCTACTCGAAATCAAGACTTTTTCAATACCTGTAGAGTATTTTTAAATTTACTAATGTCGGACATTCTACGTAATACTCTGTAATGTGAGTCCTAACTTATCTCAAGACAAAAAATAATAGATCTATAATCAAATTCTATCCTTTAAATTGACTTATTAATAGACATACCTGGTATCATTTATAACAGTATGAATAGCTGTTTCTAAATCTTCTTCGGTGAGGGTCTCCATGTGAAGATTTTTACCAATTTTGAAATAAACATGTCTTTCTAAATTAAACCACTGGTCTCCAAGCATCGGCACTCCTACTGTTGGTACTCCAGCAGTTATAGCCTCGTCAGTGGACTGCAAACCACCTTGCGTGATGAACAGTTTTATATTTGGATGTCCTAAAAGATAAAAAATTACTTAAATAAAGAAATTTTATTCCTACGATCTAATAGTATATTTATGTCGCAACCAACTAGCTTAAGCCGTTCAATTAATAGCCTAGTCAATTAACTAAACAGCGCCGTTTTATTCGCTGCCTGAAAGATTTTGCTTCAATGTTTAAAATTTAATATTGACCAGACGGCGGGAACTTCATTACTTACTTAATAAATCTGATTGTGGCAGCCATTTTGATATCTTGATGTTTTCCGATTTACCAGGTAGTTCTGTTTGTTCCCATTTCCATAATACATCGTACTTTAATCTAGCAAACACCCGAACAAATAATTGTATCCAATCAGGAGATAGAGCTGATGAGAGAACGTTGGAACCAAAACTTATGTAAATCACACCATTTTTGGATGAGTCGAGATAATTTTGAAGATCCTGAAAAATATAGTTATTTGTTAAAAAATATTTAGTTGTTAATATTGTTTACCAATGACTCGCCCCGGATTAGCATGGCAAAGCGTAACCCGTAAACCTAGAAAAAATATATACTTAAAATTTTGCGTTCACAATTTAAGAAGCAGCAACCTGGTTTTTAGGTTTTGCTGAGTAATTTTTTCCCTCCATAAAAACCTTCCTCGGAGTTCAAATTAAAAAAAATAGAATTGGCCAAGCCGTCTTCGAGTTTTGCGCTTAGCAATTTATTGTTAATTATATCGATTAATGCTATTAAAAATTATTTTAAATTTAAAATACACTATAAACAACAAACCCTAGCTAGCTTTCAATTATTCTTTAAGTTTATTACGGCGTATTTAAGTACTTACCGTAGGTAACGCTTTTCTTTGGTTTTTATAAATACCCCAAATTGTAATGATATTAGGTGGAAGAGGTTGGTTACTAATCCACATTGGATGAACGTTCAAAAACATCATATCAATATTATTATTTATTTCCTTGAAATCAGGAACTTTTTTTCCCAAAAGCTGTCCCCATAGATGACAATCATTTTTTTCCATTGTTGACCACAATTCTCGAAACCAGTAATGTCTGTATAACTCTTGAGCTTTCTCCCAAAATGTAAGATTAAATGTTCTTTGTTGCACTAGTTTGGGAAATAAAAACGGGTGCGTTGCAGCACCAACAGCAATATCTTCATTTCCAAACATACCGTATGAACTTAATAATATTACAGGAGCTTTAAATATGTGAGAATAATAATAAGCTTGTGTTTGCCAGGCTTCGATGAATAACAAATCAAATTTTCCTCGTTTATTGATTAAATCTTGGACTTGCTGATGCCTAAATTGAGCAGATGCCAACATAGTATTCAAAACTGTAAAACTCTCAACCTGTGTGTACATATCACCTTTCTTCCCAAATTTAACATCATGTGTAAAATTATTCTTCCAGATTTTGTATGATACATCATGAACACTTATTTCTGTAAAGTTTTTTGGAGAGTTGTTTTTAGAGAATATCGGATCTGTGGTTATGACTGTTACATCATGTCCTCGTCTTGCTAATTCTTGCATTAATGGTCTAAACACAACTTGATGGCTTACAGATGGAGTTGGAAATACCCCAAGAATCCTCGCTGTATTAGCTACCGTCAATACATATGATAATACCAAAACTGTTAGTATATACATTGTAAAATTACTAAATCTGTTGTTACTGGCTAGCTTCACTTTTTATACTACGATAGCAACGGGTTAGACTGCCCTTTTATCTGCAAAAGATCACGTGGTCAATAGATGTATTTTATATGGCCGTAATCTCCACTTTAGATAACAAACGCCGTTATATTTTTTTATTGATTATTTCCTGATTTATTACAAATCATAACTAAAATTTTAGCTAATTCTGCGGATCATCGCGGACATTTTACAAAATCTTTATGAACAACCAACAGTCCATGCGTCGGATGGTCCCTCCACCTGCACCCTTGAATTGAGAACTGGCAGTAAATATTAATTTAGAAGCATAATTTTTTTCGCATTTTCTCTTGAATTGCTCATTTAATCCTTTTTCGTACGGTGAAGAAAAATATCATGTGAAAGCTAACTCCTCGTCTATTATGAAAAATAAACGATCACGAAATACACAAATCTGAAGCTCAGATCTAAAATGGTTGTAGGCTGGTGTTTTAGTTATAAATCTACATTCTTGTACCTACATTAATAAATTATTGTATATATTATTAAAAGATTGATCCCAAGTGTTTGACAATTTTAGGCCAATTTACGGCCTTAAATTTCTGCCAAAACCCTCCATCTTTTAGTCGATACAAACTCCGGGGAAAAAAATACAAATAATACCACTTTACAGGTGTGATACTTATTGACATTCAACACCTTTTGTCTTCAGTCACCGTGACCACGCACGCTGTAAAGCACACGAATCGTCGGTTAAATTACATAACTTCAATCCGGTTAAAAATTGTTTTATTAAATGTGTAAAAGTTATGTCAATAAAAGACAGTACTAAATTATATTTAGATTCGTAACAATAAAAATATAAAATATATAATACTAAACAGTAAACAGCACAATCACGATGAGATAAGTCTATAGCTTTTGAAATCGTTTATTCATCGTCATTATTGTAATTGTCATTTTATCACTTTTTAATCGTGATATTCACGTCGTCATTATTTCTTATCAATGACCGTTTCTTAGCTTAATACATTAAAAATAATTACTTTGCATTAATCGGCATTTTAAGGTATTTGTAGTTTTTATATATTTCGCTAGAGTGGATTTCTCGTGACAACTGTGATAACTTGTTGATATAATACGAGTAAATTATATAATAACATAAATTATCAATACACTTTTTCTGATGCGTCAAGCGAAGATTAATTGTACGTAAGTGTTTTATTAACATTTAGCTGTGTTTTAATCTTCATAATTTGGTACGGTGCAAAATTGATATTTTTTTCATGAAAAATAAGTGATCATCCATCACCAGAACATCCGTATATGATACACGTCATCGATTTATTTAAGACAAGCTATTTTCGTCACGTTGTTACACTCGTACGAGCAAGGTCACTGGTAATATTTGATTACATAAAGAAATATTGCTGAGTAATTATTTAGAGGCAATAATTGCTTGCATTATCAACGCCATACGCTTTATTTTACACATTAAAAACTTTAATACTAACATAAAAGATTATATACTTAAGTTAATACAATATTGGTTGTTTACATTTATTTTCGTTAATATCGAATACATTTTTCTTTAAATTTTTACAAAGCGGCTAACTATACCAGGCTCAATGTATTGTTTACAAGTCGAAGGGATAATGTCGATATAACAAACATAATCTGTTATATCGACATTATTCCTTCAATGGACTACTCTTATTTGATCGTAAAAACCGATAGTCGTGAGCGTCGTCCTAATTGGGAGCGATCGTACGATGGCGCGATGCGTTCTCGTCGTGCAATGAGTTCAAACATACAGATTTCATCAGAGTGTCCTATTTGCCTCGCAAGTAATCGTGCGAGCACATGAAATTCTTTAATAACGATTGTACGATGCGTTTGATCGTGCGATCATGTAATCAAAGCAACAGATCTCTTTTGAGTGTCCTAATCGGTTACTACGCGATGCGTCGACGCGCGAGGGGCGCGGCCGATGGACATCGCGCGATCTATTAGGACACCTGTTAGGTCATCGCACGACCTCTTTGATAGTGCGATGAAAAACGCATCGCGCCATCGTACGATTGCTCCCAATTAGGACGACGCCTCACAGACGATGACGTTAATAAGAGCATACAGAGCTTTTAATTTCGTTATAGAGAGTTTCCCGTTAACGAATGTCGTTATAAAGAATTTACACTGTAATACAATACAATTCAGCCGGGACCTTTGATTATGGTAAATAATATAACCGGTATGTTGTTCTAAACGATGTCATCGTAAACGGTTTTGGCTGTAATTTTATATTTAAATACTTTCTTTATATTTTAAGCTAAATTAATGTTATTAATAATTTAACGTAATTAAAAAATATAACGATGATATTATAGACCAATGTTATTTGTCATAATTCATTACTAAATATCATAATTTATGAGTGTTTTCATTATTAATATTAACATATAATACGTATATAATATATGTGTTGCAGAACATTTTATTATTTTAATTAAAAACTAGGAAGTTATACGTCTCGATTCTGGTATGGATGGATAACGTTATATACATAATATATGTCCCCCGTATATTAAATCAGAAACATTTTCGATTTCATTAAGTCTGGAATCTAAATCCTACCCTAAGATGTACCTACATAAGTGACGAGATGCTAAATTTCCGTACCCAACAAGTTTAATTGTTCGTCAAAACATTCCCAAGCTGTTTTAAATCTAATTTAAAATAGTGTAGCGGTCAAAGTCGTGTGAACTGAATACCAAGTACTTGAAAATTAGTTGTTTGCTAGCATTTGACGCTTGATTTTAACACTGTTAAATTCAAAGTTTATATTGTTATTTATTTCGTGTTTATAGAATCAGTTATAGAAATATGATTATTAATGCTACACAGTCATCGGACGGAAGGCAAATTTGATACCTATATTTGATGGCTAGCTTACATAATATATAAGATAGCTTACATAGATAGCACAGATGGTCTTTAGTTCATACATATGGTTAAAGACAACTTAAAAAAAATTAAACAGAAACATTTCGTTTGGTCATTTTTGACTATATTTAGTGTGTAACTGTTTTTTCAGAATGTTTGCATATTCATTATACATAAAAAACACGAGGATGTCTTTATTCTATGGGAATTATTTTGTGAAAAATATAATACTCGATTTTTTTTTTTTTTTAAAGGGACCCCTACATCCTAGCCTATCAGCCAGGCAGATTTGTGGCCAAGCAGCAGGGGAGTGTCAGAATCTCCCCTTTCTTAAAAAGGGACATTATTGTCTTAAAGGGTTGGCGTCTCCCGCCGGGCCCGGGCGACAACTACTCCGAAAATATCGTCATAATATTTATAGGTGAGTTGGGGCCCGCTGCCCGGCGACACCCGCGTTACCTCTCGTGCTATTTGTGCGGGTGACATATCTGACAATCTTGTCGCATAATACTCGATTACCTAATTTTACTTTCCTGAAATAGATCGCAACATCCATAAAGATTGTAATTCTACCAAATAATCATAAAAATTAATGCGACAATTTAATAAAAATAAAGAACGGTGATAATATATCTTTGTTTCATCAAGGTTATAATATTACGTTCTAGATATTCGATAAAATGTGCCGTCGCAAATTGCGGTACAGTAAATAAATAAATTTGCTCTTCCGTCTAATTATATAAAATAACGTAATTTACATTTAGTTATTTTTTTACTATTTACACTATATAAATAACAATAATAGTTTAGTAGGAAAAAAATAGCTTTCATTTGATATATATATATATATATATATGTATAGGTCGGTTATCGAAAGCTGGTGCGTTCACAGTACTCACACTAATGCAATTTCACTATACAGTATGTTTAAAAATATTACTTTTTTGCCAAGCTATATATTTTAGTCTACTCTGGTTTTAGTAAGGTTGGGTGGGTTGTAAATAAATAAAAATGTGTCAAATACATATAAATATTATGTGCATACGAGGGTGGATCCAAAAGTTCTAAGCCCGACCAAGAACGTATAAGAGTAGTTTGTGTAAATAATTTTTCATTTTTTGACATAAGCTCCATCTAGATCAACACACTTCACTTTTACTTCACTAACTATTCTTTCAATACTCCTCTTAGAAACCCCAATCGCATCTGATGTCAAATTAAATATAACATTTTTTCATTAAACTGTTTTTAATAAGATGCTTAAAATAATTAAAAACATTGTGCACCATTTCACGAGATTTCCCTGGTAATGTTTGAAAAAAGATCAACATGTATAAAATAATAATAATATAAAACAGTAAAGATCAACATAAACAGTAGCAAAAGAAAAACGATAACCGTCTCTTTTATACTCATAAGCTTGACCGAGCGCGAGAGAGACGCACAGTCTTTTCGTGATGTATTTGTGATTGTATTTCAGTTTGACATCACGTCTCGCGCTTATTCACAGACACTACATAAGCACAAAGTGTAAATGTGTTGAAGCCGCCAGCTTTAGATAAGATACCTATAATATAAATAGTATCCTAGTAATAATTGTTATTCACCTTCTTTTATTTTTCTTAAAAATAGACTTTGCTTTTACGACTTTGTTCTCCAGGGCAAGCGATATATAATTAATTTGTTTGCACCGACTTTGAACACTACACTAAAAAATATAACAAAATAAAAGAATACAAAGAAGCAACAAAAACTAATGATAAATAGAAGTATAGCAATATGACAAATAACATCCAAATTCTATAATTTATTGTCCTAACGTCTCTTCTTAACTGTTTTGGCATTTGTAATTGGCGTAGGCAGGCGAAATAGTTGATAAAATTATCACTTAAATAATAAATATCCAACACGACTAAATTTCATGACATCAGAGGTTGGACCAATAGTTTCTCGAGCTATGGCTATGTAGATATTTCTATTTCCTAGCTTAAAGAAGCTATAAATTGATTTAATATTTTAATTGTTCTGAATAATCTTTGGACGTGAAAAACTTGGTATCAAACGGCATAACAGGTAATGTTTCGGACCGTCAAAACATATGATTATTTTATTATAACAGGGGGCAAACGTGCAGGAGGCTCATCTGATGTTAAGTGTTACCGCCAACAATAGTCACTTAGCCAAAGGGCTCGCAAGTGCGTTGCCGGCCTTTAAAGAACTGGTACGCTCTTTTCTTGAAGGACCCTATGTTGAATTGGTTTGGATATACTTTAGTGGGCAGCTGGTTCCACATAGTGGCTCTCAGAGGTGGAACGATCGAGGTTATTATGGTGGAATTTCGTATTCTGCCGCGACGTCCCATGATGAAACTCAGCTGAAGACTCCATGGTAAGTACGGAAGAAGGTGCAGAGAGACTGCACATCTTTACGCGACGTCAAGGGATCCAGCCGTTCGGAAAGTGACTGGCCGTCGGCAATTGAACCGCTATTCGTTGATTACTGTGGAAGTGGAAGGAGCTGGTACTGGGGTAGCCCCCGCCCAGAGATGAGAATAGTAGGTACTCCATGTATCGATGTATGTTATGCATCAATATACTTTCATTTGCGTTCTGAAAGCTAAAATTAACGATCCTGCAACAAAATCCAATTGTCAGTAATTAATCGAAGTGAATAGGAATTCAATAGATGTAATTTAAGCTGACCCTCGTCAAGCTAAGACATTTTCGTCCAAAAGCTTTTTATAGATTGTAACAATCTTGGATTTTTATACATACTAAGCTTATTATTAATATAATATATGTTAGATTATATATCTTATTTTATTTGGAATGGATGTAATTCAAATAAACAATTGTGTGGTTTTCCTGTTGTGTACTGTTCCTGGGTCATCGGGGTGCTTTAAATATTAGAGGATTTTAGTTTTACTCTACATTAGCCACCTGCGTACAGCAATAGAATATGCAAAATATAGAAATGTTAATTGCTATGTAACGAATGAATGCAATGTAACAGTCGAGTAGCTACGTCTGGCTATACTCTCGGGGCGTAACTCCGACGATTTAGGAATTTTCTAAAGCCTGAGTGAGCAAAATGTACAGCCTTGGCTCGTACATTATTTATTAATTATGTCAAAATTAATAACATCTTTTTACCATTTTTTGTTATCTTGTAATTGTATACAAAATATGAGTAAACCCAGGAGATAATCTCCTGTTTCCTTTAAATGCTTGTTACATATCCATTGCACTCCCTTTGCCCGCATAACCAATACCTGTACCCCTCTGACGCAACACCGCATAAGGAGGAAATGGACAACAGATACCAATAGCTTTCGATCGGATACCTCACATCGGACCGGTCAATTCTCAATTACTAATAAGTCCATATTATAGATTATTTGTCTAGCACCTCATATCGGGCCGATTAAATAATCATATTTACAGGTCTCAATTATTGTACTATTAATTAATTAAAGTAATTTAAATACATTTTGTTTTTTTGGGATTTACCCTCACTTAATTTGCTGCTATTATTGGATGCAACTTCTCACAAAATAACTGAAGTATTTCCGAACCAATTCGACTTAGGGTCCTTCAAGAAAAGAGCGTACCATTTCTTAAAAGGCCGGCAACGCACTCGCGAGCCCTCTGGCATTGAGAGTGTCCATGGGCGGCGGTATCACTTAACATCAGGTGAGCCACCTGCCCCCCGTTCTATAAAAAAAAAAAAAAACATTTTGTAAACAAGAAACTTGGATTTTAAAGAATGACGAGTTTGTTGCCAGTTTTCGTCCGTTCAACTGTCATTATTTAAAAGCAGCCTTGCGATTCTGTAACTCACTTTTCGAACTCTCACAGCGGTTTTCGCATCGGCGGACGTGCTCAAATCAGTCGTGAAGCAGTCATTTTATGATTTGGCATTCTGATAAACAATAAACTACAAGCTCCCTCCTTATCAAAAAGAAAACTAGAGCAGCGCACCGTGGGCGTATTAAGAAACTAATTGGAAGTACGAACTCTGTAGTGACATCTATAATAATCTACGGCGGCAATCATATGACGTCATGAATCGCGCTATCATTATTTCTGTGAGGAAAGGTTAGTTATCGTCCCATGAGGTTGGCGGTGCTTGAGATTGCTGGTGGCGCCGCGGCCGTGGGGTTTTAGTGGTTATGCACAACAGCGAGTCCCACATAACCTTTCCCCACCAAGTCAACCGTAACGCATTTCCCCACGAAAAAAAAATAGGATAAATTCCTTTCCTGCTGTTTATATATAAGATTTCTAACATCGAGGCATCGATTTTTCTATACATTTGACGTTCTTTTTAATAGATGCATAATTCGGACCTGTTTAATACCTAAAAACACAGATTTTTATAAATAGTTTGATAATTCAGACTTGTAGTCTTAATTTATTTATTTTTAACAAAATATGCTACCATTACAGATTACTCCAATGCGGCAACTATTTACATTTAAATCACATATAAAACAATACATACACAGAAAAATATTTAAAAAAAATATATTCCTTACAGCATAGGAACTGACATAAAGCAGACCACTCTCACTCAAGGGACAATTAAAAACGTCTGATAGTGAATGCAGTTCATAAATTATTTCCATACATTGTGTCATATGTGCCCTCGTCGAGAGCATTTGCTGAGGATGCGAATAGTAAAGGCGGTCAATGTCGCCTTTTAACGTAACCATCAGACCCTGGGGCCTAGGCACAGGAGCACTGCCAGATTGGTTTCCTTTCCACGTAACAACTTTATAAGATACATGCTAAGCGCAAATTCTCAGTAAACTCCGAGTTCGATGTAGCGCAAAGAACTTATCTAATATATAAAATTCTCGTGTCACAGTTTTCGTTGCCATACTCCTCCGAAACGGCTTTGATTGACCGATTTTGATGAAATTTTTTGTGCTTATCCGGTAGGTAAAACTCCCTGAATGTTAGGGGTAGTCCAACCCTAAATTTTTTTTTTTTGGACGAAATTTTAATTTTTTTATAATGTGCCATTAAAAAATGCATACAACCCTAAATTTTCACCCCTCTACGGACCCCCCCCTATTTTTTAATATAGTAGATAGTTATTTTTATTGAACTAAAAAATGTTTCCGAGAAATAATGTAGGTACATGGCAAAACAACGTTTGCGGGGCAGCTAGTTATTAATAAAATTGGACACCAAGCGGGTAAAATGGGTAGGTAAACACCGTACATTCTACAATACAGGCGCCTGATGATTTTTTTTACCCGCTCCAGCATCACCCTATACTTTCTTTCATGAGGATCCAAGATTGCGCCATTATACTCCTGGAGACTTCTCATTAATGAATTGTAAACGACTCGAATGATGGGAATTTCTCTGGCCTGCCTTATTAGAAATCCAAAATTTATCAGTACTATCTGAAATATTTGATCTTTTTAATGTGATTCTTTTTGTTTCATTACTTTTGTCTAAATAAGTATGTCCCAAGTATTTTTGCACATTCTTATCTAAACATTTTTCCCTCACAGTGGTTGCATGGAAGAGATCGCTCGAAAGCGATGAGGCCGCCAGTTGCCCTCCTTTTTTTTAATTATGTCAATTGTATTATATTTCCGTAGGTACATGTAATGCAGTGTTAATTAATCAAATAAATAAATCCCCAAATGTCAGTTCTGAGTAGAACAAACATTAAAACCTTGTTCAATTCGCTTAAGCGAAATCGTGTCTAGTCATTTAAACAAGAAATTGGTTATAAGAGTTCACGGTTCGATACATTTCTACATTTAAGGAAGATATTTAAATCATCAGCAAACAATTTGATAATACTGGGCTTAGAAAAAAACGTTATCTTTATATAAAGCATCTGCAATAATTACCTTGTTTTAATGCATACGAAGAATTTGGCAAATAAATGATATTAGTCTCTCAGTATAATACATAGCTTTAAGCTTATTGTCAAGTTTATTATTATTATTATTAATTAAATTAAATTAAGTTAAACTTAATTAAAGTAAGTTTAAGTTAAAGTAAGTTTATCATAAAGCAATGTATGTACAAGATAAATAAGATAAATAAATTCTCATTCTCTCAAAAATCATAATATCAGTTTGAGTTCATGGAAATAAATAAATTTACTGGATTTGCTATAAAATCATTTCCTTAATCCAGGCTTTGATAGAATGATTGAGAATAACATAATAAAACCAGCGAGTTATTTATTAACTTAAATAGTTTTATGAATAAAAACTTTACAATAGATCAGTTTACTTTATTTTTTCTTTGTTACTCTAGATTTAAAGAAACAATTAACCATCCTACAAACAAAAATAGCAGTTAGTAACATCACAGTTATAGCAGCGATTAAAATAGCAGTTACGGCTAATAGCAGTGGTACTTCGTAGTATTCCATTAGTGACATGCCAGTGGCTGGTGATTTTAAATGACTTCCACCATACTTAAGTACATGCTCAATCCACCACATGGCGAGTTCCAACGGTCCTACGGGATGCTCTCTCATAAGAGAACGTAATTTTACTATGTTCTCTTTGTAACTGAAATAGAAATATTAATTTATTAAAATATTGTAAGACGTTATCATAATAGCGATTGAATAGTAATACCTAAAACCGTTAAATCGTTAAAAAAGTCACAATGCTGTCACTATGAAACTTTCGAGGCATGCTCGAGGCCTGCGATACAAGCTATGCAATAGCTTAAAACCCTTGTTTAGTAATCAGTCTAGTCACCCCCTTAAAAACAGTACATACCTATCTCTTTTTATTACAGTGTAAATACAATTTAAGAGAAAGAGATGAGACACTTAATGAATAAGAGTAAATTTTGATATGTTCAAGTCGTTAACGACTGGAATTTTGGTCTGACTCTTCTGTTGGGACAAGCCGTGATGGTTGAGGTGGAAGGGTGGACAGGCTGCTGGTTATTGTTATTGTACTATTTGTTAAATGGAAGGAACTGAAAGAAGCAATAAATCGAAAGCTAATGATGTACTATCCCATTGCATACATCTTAATGGAAATGGGCGGGGCATACCTCTTGCAAGATGGACAGAGGGACAAAAAGGATGATAAGTAAAAATACCCACCAGGGAAAATAAAGACAGGTCACCCTCTTGCACGGAGAGCTGACGTGCTAACAGAACTTGGAAAACACAAAACAGAGCAGAAAAATGCGGAATTGTTAGAGAGAGGTGGAGCCGTATGAAGGAGGCATTTACTCTTTAAAACGTGCTTGAACAAAATTTTCTTAGTTTAGTATAAATGTATTCCACATTAATGTTAGAGAGGCCTAATTAATTATTATTATGTTAATAAGAGCCAATAAGAGTCATTTATTAAAAAAATTGTAAGGCGTTATATTATATACTTATTTATTGAAAGTCACTGAAAAACAACATTTTTGTCTATAAACATAGGTCCTAAAACCTTCATTCAACCTTTATTCAAAAAGTACATTTTTGTCTCTTACTATCACATTATATTTATGCTGTAATGAAAAAAGACAACAGAGTCTTTGTTAAAATGGTGTAATTTGTTAACGTACGAGCCGAGATCAATATATGAATCGTATACCTCTTATCCCCAAGAAGTCTTTCAATTGCATTCCTAAAGTTGTCCTCTGTCAGCTGATAAATATCGAGCTGAAGGCCAATTTTGTGATGTACATATTTCTCCACGTTGTACCACTGATCACCAAGCATCGGTATCCCCAGAACGGGTACAGCTGCATTAATCGCTTCGTCCGTCGATTGTAAACCTCCTTGGGTGATAAAAAGCTTGATTTTTGGATGTTCTGAAAAGTGGATAAAATAAGACTATAAAAAATATTTGAAGTGATAATAATTAATTGTTTTGTTTAATGGAGGTAGGAAGTAATTTTGTTTAACCAAAAACGCATAACATAAATTTATGACTATAAATAGGACTTTCTACTTACTAAGAAGAGAAGGCTGTGGGAACCATTTGTAAAGTTTAATATTTTCTCCTTTTCCAGGTATGTCATCCTTGTCCCACTTCCACAGAACATCATAAGGTAAGTGAGACAGCACTTTTGTCATGGCTTCAATTCTTTCTGGCGGAAGCACGGAGGCTTTTACACTTGTACCAAAACTGACATAGATAACACCATTTATTGAAGAATCCAAGATTTGTTTTAGCTCCTGGAATGATAATATATTTTAAGCATAATAAATAAGTGTAGGCGCAAGTCATATAGATAGTAGTTTTTAAAACTCTTCTTGCTTTAAAACATTCTAAGGTAGGCCTTCTTTGTAATTATTTTATCCCGATAATTTTATGTCTATAGGTATAGCGATTTTAAAAGGCTGCAACGCTCTTGAGATGTTTCTAGAATCGATATTGTTGATAGAGCATGGACAAAGGTTTGACTTAAAAGTATATGAGCCATCTACATGTAATCCCTCATTCTATAAAACCAAATATGTCCTTCTTAAAATATATGATACATTGGCAGTATAAATTACCTTTGAAAACTCCTGCTCCTTTGGTTGATGAATACCTCCAACAAATATTATGTTTGGTGGCACTGGACGATTATTCGCCCAAATGGGACGTTCATTCAACAGTAATAACTGTACATTTTTCTGTAGTTCCTTAAAATTTGGCACATCTTCACCGAAATTTCGTCTCATCATTTCATAATCAAACTCCTCGGTTTGTGCAACTATGTATTCAACGAAATAATTCTTGAACAGCTCTTGTGCTTTTTCGAAGAGCGTAAGGTTGTAGAGCTTTTGAGAAACCAATGAATGGTATAAAAGTGGATGATATGGTGCTCCAAAGGAACTATAAACAGAAGGGCCAACTCCCAAAGAGCTGATTTGGATAACCGGTACTTTAAACACGTGACTTAATCCCAACAGTGGACGAACGTAAGATTCCACCAACAACAAATCAAACTTCTGCTTATACAACTTCTTGAATTCGGGTACTTGAATCTGCGTTTCCACCAAAACAGTTATTCTTTCAAATCTGTCCTTAAGCTCTTTGAGGAAACCATCTTTTGAATTTTTAGATTTTTCAAGCCATTTATCTTTATCAGCATACGACAGTTCATGGACGTCAATTTCTGTTAAGTTTGGGAGTGGTTTGTCTTTAGGGAACGCTGGGTCCGTAGTAAGAACTGTAACTTGGTGTCCACGTCTTGCAAGTTCATGTATGATGGGTCGAAATGCACCTTGATGACTGATGGCCGGAGTAGGAAATATACCCAGAATTCTTGCAGCATTATTAAATGTTATGCCAAAAAGAAATATAAATAAAATATTAAACTGGCACATGTTTACGTGCTACTTTGCTATCTTGCTTATACATCGAAATCATATTTAGTAATGATAAAAATATTAAAGGCGAACACGCGTATAATACATTTTATCATAACTAAATAAGGCCTAAGGTTAATAAACCTTCAAGTGCTACCAATAATAACTTTGTAATAAAAATTATGTCATAAACTAATCAGTAGTAACCCAGATTGTAATAGTATGTAATAAGTTATTTCAAGACAATATTTAAAAACTTCAATTTATGGGGGTTAGTAAGTACTTTACGTAGTAGGCAAATTGAAATAATTACACCTTTACCTTTAATAATACAACGTAAGCACAAAAACTTTATTCATGTTTTGCAAATAAATTAAACAAAATAAATTAACTTTTGAATTACCATTTTACCGACATTTAACAAATAATCAATGCCATTTAATTATACATTTTACTAAGAGATTCTGCATTATTAAACACATGGTAGGTTATCACTCGGAATTTGTAAAATATTTGGCACGTATATTGCGAAAAACAGAAAGTTTCTTGTTTGACACATTTCACATCAGCTGTCAAATCTCACTTACTTTTACGTTCTTTTCACTTGGTTAACACTTGCACGGCATCTCGGACGCTAGGTGTTCCTATAAAACTACTTTAATCTGGAATAAACTAGTAAACAGATGTTTATAACATCTAAATACGCGGACCCTATGTTGTCGTGAATTTGTTGCGCCCTCTATTGACTTACATTCTAAATCTGCAAATCAAGTCGTTATTTTGAAACTAATCAATTCATCGAATTGTAGAAATTAATAAATAAAACTTTTAATTAAATAACCATCTAGTAATAAAGTGTTAAAGTCCAAAGATTACATATTATTATCTAATACAAATAATTATTACCTACGCATAGTCATCATTATTTGAATGATAATATTGAATCACCGAGTATTATCGTACAATCGCTAGACTAGCAAGAAATAATAATAAACAATTATGTCATTGTAGTTTTAAATGTTATGTCAAGTAAATATCATTATATTGTAATATTATCTATTAATAGTCGAATAACTTTTCAGATACTTAGATACGAAAACTATAATTTTTATTTGAATAGGTATACTGAATACTAAAATACTTAGTTTGATAATTCTGGGCTTACAACGAAATTTTATGTTTATATAAAGCATCTGTAATGATGCTACCTTCTTTTAATGTATACGAAGAATTTGGCAAATCAATGATATTCAATCATATCAGTTTTAGATCATGGAAATAAATAAATTTACTTTATTTGCTATTCAATCCTTTTCTTAATCCGGGCTTTGATATAAAGATTGAGAATAACAGAATAACAGAATAAAAACAGCGAGTTCATTATTTGATAAAATACTTTTATGGATAAAAACTTTACAATAGATCAGTTTACTTTAATTTTTTTCTTCGTTGCTTTAGATTTAAAAAAACATTTAACCGTCCTCCAAATAAAAGTAGCAATTAATAGCATCACAGTTGTAGCAGCGAATAAAATAGCAGTTACGGCTAATAGCAGTGGTACTTCGTAGTATTCCATTAGTGACATGCCAGTGGCTGGTGATTTTAAATGATTTCCACCATACTTAAGTACATGCTCAATCCACCACATGGCCAGTTCCAAGGGTCCTACGGGATGCTCTCTCATAAGAGAACGTAATTTTAATATGTTCTCTTTGTAACTGAAATAGAAATATTAATTTACCTTAAAATATTGTAAGACGTAATAAAAATACGATAGAACTTTGAAATTTTAGTTAAATGAATTAAATTTTCTAACTACAACATTGAACTAAACGGCGTTCTGAATAACGTAATAAATAAGGGACACAATAAACGTAACAATTAATTTTAATAAAAATAATATAGTATTGTTTTTAAATATATTGTCTTGCTTACATGAGGTTTTCTTAAATCACTGGAAATATATAAAAGAATGTGTGACATTAAACATAGAAGAAGATAGAAAGTGATGAAATACTCTTTATGAATAAGAGAGTAAATTTTGTCATTTTCTAGTTGATTACTAATCGGGTATTCACGATCAGGTTATATCTGTTAATTTTAATTTAATAATTTAATAAGAACTGACTGTCTGACTCTCCTGCTGGGATTGGCCGTGACGGGTGAGGTGGAGGGGTGGAGGGACCGCAACTAATTATTGTTCTTGTATTGTTTGTTATAAATATAAGGAACTGAAAGAAGCAAGAATTCAAAAGCTAATGATGCACTATCCCATTGGATACACCTTAATGGAAATGGACGACCATATTCCTTGTATGAAGAAGGAAAGAGGGACAAAAAGGTTAATAAGGTGAAAAGACCCACCAGGGAAAATAAAGAAAGGTCACCCTCTTGCATGGAGAGCTGAGCTTAAAGAGGTTGGGGAAGACAGATAGAGCAGAAAAATGCTCAAGGAAGGGAGGTGGAGCCGGTCGAAGGAGCCATTTACTCTTTAAAACGTTCATGAGAAAAATATACTTAGTTTTTTATAAATTTGGAATAAATGACGCCTAATTAATTATAATTATATTTATAAGAGTCTAGTTTGCGTATAAAAAAATATGAGGCGTTTTTAATTCTATATAATTAGTAATTTAAAGTTTATTTAGTCTTATATAACACTTTAATGGAGAAATAAAAATAATCATGTCTAAAAATCAGGCCCTAATTGAAAAAAACTCGCTGTTTTATAAAGTACATTTTTGTTCATTTCATCTCATTATGCTGTAATGAAAAGACACCGTAGTGTCTTTGTTAAAATGGTGTAATTTATTATATTTTACTTAATGACGTGAGCCGATATCAATTGGACCTTTTTCTTACTGGAACTATCATTTAATTTTTTTACGACAAATATTTACATGAGGTTATTATAGGGTACCCATTTTACCCAGTAATGTACTTTGTTTGTCTTGGGTATGATTGTTGGAGGTAAGGGACCTTACTATCACATTATATTTTTTAAGATTCTTAGAGGTAAAATATATAATACGGAAATGTTGGAGACTGGGGCTGCGTGCGCCAAAACCACACTCGGCGTGGTAAGCGGTCGCAATTGCTGGCAGTGCCTCGGGCGCGTACGATTTTACTCAGAGAACACTATTTACGTGTGTCTTGCGCACCATAAATATTATTGCTTGTGAGACGGATATATTTAGTTGCACACTGGCTGGATTTATAATTAGTTATAAAAAGGACTAGGTTTTAAGTTTTTACTTGTTATGTCCATATTATGTTTTTAGTTTAGATTGTTGTATTAGTATTAAGTTACTGTGAAAATAGGAAATAAGGAAAATAAATTTTATAGAAATAAAAATGGTTTACCTCTTATCCCCAATAAGTCTTTCGACTGCATTCCTAAAATTGTCCTCGGTCAGCTGATAAATATCGAGCTGAAGGCCAATTTTGTGATGTACATATTTCTCCACGTTGTACCACTGATCACCAAGCATCGGTATCCCCAGGAGGGGTACAGCTGCATTAATAGCTTCGTCGGTCGATTGTAAACCTCCTTGGGTGATAAAAAGCTTGATTTTTGGATGTTCTGAAAAGTGAATAAAAAACATTTGAAGTGATAAATTGTTTTGTTTAACGGAGGTTGGAAGTAATTTTGTTTAACCAAAAACACATAACAAATTTATGTCAATAAATAGGACTTTTTACTTACTAAGAAGAGAAGACTGTGGGAACCATTTGTAAAGTTTAATATTTTTGCCTTTTCCAGGTATGTCATCCTTGTCCCACTTCCACAGAACATCATAAGGTAAGCGAGACAGCACTTTTGTCATGGCTTCAATTCTTTCTGGCGGAAGCACGGAGGCCTTTACACTTGTACCAAAACTGACATAGATAACGCCATTTATTGACGAATCCAAGATTTGTTTTAGCTCCTGGAATGTTAATATATTTTAAGCATAATAAATAAGTGTAGGCGCAAGTCAAGTAGTTATTAGTTTTTTTTTTGTTTTGTAATTCTTTTATCTTGAAATATTTCATCCTGATATTTGTCGTGCATTGAACTTCGATTTTAAAAGGCTGCAACGCACTTGAAATCTTTCTGGAATCGAGAGATGTTGATGGGGCATGGGCAGAGGTTTCACTTAAAAGTATGTGAGCATTCGACATGTAATCCCTCGTTATATAAAACCAAATATGTCCTTCTTAAAATATATTATGTTACATTGACAGTATAAATTACCTTAGAGAACTCCTGCTCCTTTGGTTGATGAATACCTCCCACAAATATTATGTTTGGTGGCACTGGACGATTATTCGCCCAAATGGGATGTTCATTCAACAGTAATAACTGTACATTTTTCTGTAGCTCTTCGAAATTTGGCACATCTTCACCGAAATTTCGTCTCATCATTTCATAATCAAACTCCTTGGTTTGTTCAACTATGTATTCAACGAAATAATTCTTGAACAGCTCTTGTGCTTTTTCGAAGAGCGTAAGGTTATAGAGCCTCTGAGAAACCGTTGAATGGTACAAAAGTGGATGAGATGGTGCTCCAAAGGAACTATAAACAAAAGGTCCAGCTCCCAAAGAGCTGACTTGGATAACTGGTACTTTAAACACGTGACCTAATCCCAACAGTGGACGAACGAACGATTCAACCAACAACAAATCAAACTTCTGCTTATACAACTCCTTGAATTCGGGTACTTGAATCTGCTTTTCCACCATAACAGTCATTTTTTCAAATATGTTCTTAATCTCTTTAAGAAAACCTTCTTTTGAGTTTTCAAATTTCTCAAGCCATTCATCTTTACCAGCATACGACAGTTCATGCACGTCAATTTCTATTAAGTTTGGGAGTGGTTTATCTTTAGGAAACGCTGGGTCCGGGGTAAGAACTGTTACTTGGTGTCCACGTCTTGCAAGTTCATGTATGATGGGTCGAAATGCACCTTGATGACTGATAGCCGGGGTAGGAAATACACCCAGAATTCTTGCAGCATCATTAAATGTTATGCCAATAAGGAATATTAATAAAGTGTTACACCGGCACATGTTTGCGAGCAACTAGCTTGCGTATACATCGAAATCATATTTAGCTATGATAAAAATATTATAAGCGTATTAACCTTCAAATGCTACCAAAGTTACTTTGTACTAAAAATTATGTCATTAAATAATCATTAGTTAGTTAGTTAGATTGTTTTAGAATGTAATAAGTTCTTTCAAGACAATGTTTAAAAACTTCAAATTATGGGGGGGGGGGTACTATGCGTTAGTACGCAAATTGAGTCTTTAGAGCTATCTTAACCAAAAGTTAATTTATGTTCTGCAAATAAATTGTTTAGGAAGATTGATATCGTGCGTGTCCTGGTTTAATAAATTACTAATAATATCCAATTCTTGACTTTAAATCATAAAATAAATGATTTCGCAAACCTAGAATTCGAATTATACCGGAATTGAAATCGCTATTAAACTTTGAATACATTCACTAGATGACACTACGATATTAAAGAAACGCTCGTTACAAAAACAAATAACTTTTGAATTACTATTTAACCGAAATTTAATCACCAAATATGTTATTTAATTTTACAATTTACAAAGGAAGTCTGCATTATACAACACCACTACCTGATAGGCTATCGATTGGTACTTCTTGTTTTATATTTGGCAACCTCGGAAAACATTTCATTTCATTTCACATCAGCTGTCAAATGTCACTTACTTTTACGTTCTTTTCTCAGACGCTAGGTGTTCCCATAAAGCTACTTTAAACTATAATTAACTAGTAATCAGATGCTTAAAACTTCTAAATACGTTTTTTGAAAATAATTTATCTATAGGTACATCGAATTATTGAAATTAATAAATAAACGTTTGAATTAAATACCCAACTAGCAATAAAGTGTTAAAGTCTAAAGATTACATATTATCTCATATAAATAATTATTACCTACGCATAATAATCATTATTTGTATGATAAATTTGAATCACCGAGTATTATCGTACAATCGTTCAACTAGCAAC
Organism: Pieris napi; assembly: GCF_905475465.1. Taxonomy (NCBI): domain Eukaryota; kingdom Metazoa; phylum Arthropoda; class Insecta; order Lepidoptera; family Pieridae; genus Pieris; species Pieris napi. The sequence goes on from NC_062252.1 coordinate 9,477,289, forward strand.
AAATAACAATAAATAATAACGAAATTGAAGTTTTTAAATGTTATGGTAAGTATATAACGATTTAAATATATATTAATTAATAATAATCGAATTATTTTTCAGTTGTACGAAAAATATGATTTTATTTCAATATGGCAATATTAGAAATACTAATTTAATATATTACGAAAGGAGAATGAAGACTTTATTATAGTAATTGAAAGTATAATATACGTAAAACATGATTTGGGAATTTATTTCTAATAATTTGGAGTTTTTTAGACATTTATTTCAATAAAAATTTTAAAAGTATAACTATACATTTGTTTAATTTAAAAGATAATTGAAGTGAAACTTCTTTATCGGGATTTTTTTTTTATTTGCAAGAATATGGTATAAAAATCTTATGGTTGTACAATCTTAACTCCGCATATTCTGCCACACACAATGGCGTGCAAATTTATCTTACATAATTAACAATTAGAATTTTACTATATTACAATCAAACCTTATGTGATTTTATAATCACATTATTTATTTTTTATATCCGGACAATCAGCCATATATAAATAGGCATGCAAATGTCATAAATTTTTGCTATGTCATATAATAAAAACATTAACATAATGTCATGAAAATGATTGGAAAAAAATTTAGTGTAACATTTTTTCGTTACGCGTCACATTTTTCCGTTACGCGCCATGTTGCTTTTAGAAGTCACACTTCTTTATCGGCGTTGGAATGAAAGTTCTTTATCGACGTATGGGAGAAATTTTGTAGTAAATCGTCACGTTTTTCGGTTACGCGCCATGATGCTTTTTGAAGTCAAACTTCTTTATCGGCGTTAGAATGAATTTTTTATCGACGTATGGGAGAAATTTTGTAGCAAATCGTCACGTTTTTCGGTTACGCGCCATCTTTTTCTTGTCCCTACCACGGTTGATCCGAAGAGATTCGAAGCCATTAATAACAAAAATATATAATAACGATAACAATGATAGTAATAATTCTATTACAATTAATGAAATTCTGTAATAATCTTAGTAGTAATAAGGTAAAAATAATTGTATTTGTATTCATGTCTATGATAATAAAAGCCTTTTGTTAAACTTCATTTAACCAATTTCGTTAAGTTGCATATAGTAGATCATTTTTCGAAAAATAAGGTCATAAAGAAGTTTCACTTCTTACGTGTGTACACCTAGTACACGCACACATTTTTTTATTTAAATCCTTATTATTATTCGCGTGTCTAATAATTTCATCCCAAATAATTATTATAAGTATATTGTAATCTAATAATTAATAATGGAAGCTAAAAGCTTTGCCGTGATAAATTACAATTTTTTTTTCGACGCCGGCTCTAAAATATCGAGTGTCTTAACTCTACTGTTATCAGATATGTTTGATCATAAAAATACATGATATTACGGCATGATATTCATGCAGTATCAGGCACAAAAGACTGATTATATAACAGAGTCTAATCTGTAAAATATTGAATCAAATTCCCTATTATCAAATATTTTTTAAATAATCAAAAATGAGACCGATCAAACGATAATACACATTTTTTTTTCTTATCTGAATGTTTCGAATTGATGTCACTGACCACGAATGATATATAGCAACACAAAGTTGTCTAATAAATTCACGATTGAAAAACATATATTTAAAGTATATAGTAACATTGCAAATGCAGAAATCCTAAAGTGACGATACTTCACTTACTGGAGAAACGAAAGTGAATTATAGTTGTTTTTTTTTCTTTCGACGGTGACATTGATTGAAAGCAATTTGGTATCAGGTGTCGTAATAAATCGAAGGTAGCTTAAATAAAACTTTAATTAAATTCAAGAGAATACCTAAAGAAAACTTTATCATGACAGACGTTGTCAATTATATTTTATATCAGCTATTTTGGTATCAATGAAATAGTAAGGGGTTCGCATATGTGTAGATTATCTTTGTATTGCTGGTCACATTAACGCTTAACAAAATAATATGTACTTTAAAAAACAGAACTAACAAAACTATATGTACACACATACATACATTATATTCTTGAACATGTCTACAAACGTGTTATGTCAAATTCCAAGTTCTGACAATTGACGAGTTAGTTATTTGACAAATTAAGTATGGTTGATTATAATTTTTCGTAAGTTCACCATTAGTATAATTAATTATTTATAGTAATAATACAAATATATGCAATTAAGAAGCAAGATAAGTATTTTAGTATATTTATTTTTTATATTTGTAACGAAAGTAAAATAATTACCGATTTAATACCGACCGATGTGTGTCAACGTTAAAATGCTACGGTATCTGTGTGCAGATACGCTATATTTATTTCTAAAAAATAATGTCCAGCGGTTTGAAGCCGTAACAGACCTCTCGACATAGACATTTATACTCGTAGTAGTTATTTTCGTTATTCGGCGACTACGTAGGGAAAACTCATTATTGAAATGGATTTTAAATAGATTAAAAAAAGCTTACGCGCGTAAGAAGTTATACTTCTTTGGCATTATTAAAAATAGTTTTTGATTGCATGCAAATAATTAATTACAATTAAATAATCAAAGACTGGAAAAGGAGTCATTATAGTCAATAAAGTTCAGTTTACATTTGAAAAATTAAATAAATAAATATTTATTATTATTCTCTCATTAAGTGTAACATAAATTCTATTATTATTCGAATGTTGTTTTTAAATTATGTCCAATGCCGTAGCATCTTTCGTGGGCAACTTAATTCTGTTAATTTTGTGTCACGGCGCCTAAAGAAGTATAACTTCAAAAGTAATTAGTGTTTAATATTGTAAATTTAGTTCACATGGAAATGTTGAATTTGTATCCAGTATAGTTTTTTACTATATATTTATTTCATTAGATAAATCAATAAAATTGTAAGAACTATTATATATGAGTTTCCCAGGTACAAAGTCATCGCATGGAGTACAATTACATAGTACTTAGGATGAAACCTTGTCAGTAGCTGTAGCCGTGTTTGACAAGTATTATTCAGCATACACACACTTACCTTCTATGCCTTTGTGCTGGCGTCGTTTGTATTTGATTTAGTTTGTAACTCAAATCAAAGGCAATTAGCTCCACTCTAAGGTTAAGCCTTTAAGCGTCCGAACTAAGAGAATAGATAACATACAGTGGTGGTCATATAATTAGAAAGACTTCTTATGAATATACAAAGTATATCTTCAACGTACAAATGTTCGTAAAAAATGTATACATTTAATAATAATTAATAATCATCTAATAATATAGCCACTCAAATAAATAACTCATGAATTATAGAAAATATAAAAAAGGATTGTGTCGTTTTATGAAACCACGGTAAAAGTGAAACTTTTTTTCACATTATAGACATTTAACTTAAATTTTTTGGAATAATATTCCATTAAGGGTATAAAAATCGATTTATCAATCTTAATTTTATACTTGGAAAATTGGAATAATAATGGGAAATAGTGAAATAATAATAATAATTTTATTGAACTCAACTCTCAACTCTTTATATACACATTAATAATAGTTATTTAGATTTTATGCACATATTAATAACAATTACTTAGATTATAAACACATATTAAATAATAGTCTATACACTACACGGTCAACTGCTGCGAACTATAGGCACCGCCATATTGGCCTTGGCTGCTATGACGAGCGCCTTTCATTTTATGCCTACTCCGCTGCCGACCGTCACGCGACATGCAACATACAGACGAAAAAGTTTGAGACGATGTAATAAAAGTTTCACTTTAAAACATATCATACTTTTAATAATTACAATATGAGTCTTACACATGTAGGAGTTTATTTTCTGTTACTGGCCGCTTGGACGCCTAATTAGAAGCATTTTGATTTTTGAAGTGAAACTAATATAGAAAAAAATTTAGTGTAACATTTTTCGGTTACGCGTCACATGTTTCGGTTACGCGTCACATTTGACCGTTACGCGTCTTTTTCTCGTCCCTACCACGGTTGATTCGAAGAGATTTTAAACCATTAATAACAAAAATTTATAATAACTATAACAATGATACTAAAAATTATATTACAATTTATGAAATTCTGTAATAAATAATAATCTTAGTGGTAATAAGGTAAAATGAAATAATTGTATTATTTGTATTCAAGTATGTGATATTAAAAGCCTTTTGTTAAACTTTATCTAATTTAACTTTATTTAACCAATTTCTGTAAAGTTAGTTGCATATAGATAATTTTTCGAAAAATAAGGTCATGAAGAAGTTTCACTTCTAACGTGTGTACACTAGTACACGCACATTTTTTTTTTTTTTACGGCAACTCAAAATTTAATCTGAATTTTATTTTGTTTAAAATGGGCGAAAATAAAAATTTTAACGCGTCAACTAGGCAAATAATTGTTAATTTACATATTATAGATCATAAGTGGGCGTACAGAAGCATAGCTGAGCAATGTAAATAGTTCTGTTAGGAATTTTTTTGATCATTATAAAACAACTGTTGAAATGTTTGGAAAGGCTCTACAAGATAAACCTCTTCCAGAGAAGATACGATAATCGTTCGAGTTGCTAAAAAAGACCCAAAGGCTCCAACCGGATTAAAAATAAAGCTTTTTCGCCTGATGACCCGAAAAACATCTCGTCATGACTAATACAGCGAAGAGTAGTGAAAGCTAAATTGTTTGAAAGATTCTCTCGAAAGGTCTTACAAAACAACACCGAGAGAAGCGATCATTATTTGCTGAAAAATATGTCAATTGGACGGTACGAGAATGGAAAAAAAGTGTTGAAATGTTTCAAAAAAATACATTTTATGCCTATTATAATTGACTGTCGACCTATGTCATATTTAATTTGACGTTATTCTTAAATAATAAGAACACTCTAATTGTGCTTTGGTTTTAAATAAAAATCAAGGTGATATGGATGTTTAAATAATACCTTTTTATATAAACGACCGGTAAATTTGTCGAATCGCGGCTCCCCCTTAACAGTTACAATCTTTTATATCGTTATTTACGGCTTGTATGTAGTACCCCAAGTAATAGGCACATAGCTTTGGACCCCTTAAAAAAAATTAAAAACTGATATTACATGCATGATGTAAAGTATATTATCTCAGTTCCGAGTGAATAACTTTAGGTTAGGTTAGTTTATTTTTATTTTTGAAGTTTTACTTCTTTAGGCGCGTTATGAAAAATTGATGAGAGTGAAATTTTACGATGCGCGCGCACCGTGACACAAAATTAACAGAATGAAGTTGCCCACGGAAGATGGCGGCATTGGACATAATTTAAAAACAACATTCGAATAATATAATAGAATTTATGTTACACTTAATGTAAGAGAACAATATTAAATATTTAATTATTTAATTTTTTAAATGTAAACTGAACTTTATTGACTATAATGACTCCTTTTCCAGTCTTTGATTATTAAATTGTAATTAATTATTTGCATGCAATCAAAAACTATTTTTAAAAATGCCAAAGAAGTATAACTTCTTACGCGCGTACATAAGTACACGCACCCTTTTTTATTGCACCATACCTTTGAGTATTAAGCCTTCTGGCTTAATACTCAAAGCACCATACGGACTGACCCCACACTCCACTCCGCGTCACTTTTAAATCATTGCCCCGGCGCGCGTCAGTAAATTGATTTCCCAACAATAAAAAAAATGTTAGTTTTTTTTATTCTAAGCGGCGATTGTGATCAGGTTAGGTTAAAGCCAAAAATGTTTACCTTCATTCACTCTTTTACAAATCATGATGCTTTAATTAATGTCCTTGAGGTTAAAGAGCATGCCCCACCACATTATTGCACACAAATTGAAGCTGTTTTAAGGTGGAGTCGTGATTCGACAAATTTACCAAACAACCCTCTGATGCTTTCATATAAAACTAGACAGACGTTTGACAACAATCACACCTAGTAATAAGTGAGGTGTGGCCTATTGGAGGGCATGTCTGTAGATGCCTATTATATTGCTATACACTTGACGATCAGAAGAGTAAAAGAAATATACATTATTTGCTTCTTATTTTACATTTATTATTTCTTAAATCAAGGGCGTAGAACGCAAGCGAAGAACTGTCAATAAACCCCGCAACTCTTTTTAAACGCCAAGTTTTTTATTTTACACAATGTTTGTAAGGAGCTGCAACCGTTACACCATGTTCCATATGACATATTAATAAATGAATAGTTAATTTATATAGAGGTAGCCTGCATGTAAAACTCCTCTGAAAATACAATCACAATATAAGAAGGTAAACATATATAATAAATATGTTTTGCATTATTGAGTCTAATCGATATCTTAGCTTTATATGTTAAATATTTACGTTACCTAAATAACAATTACATTACAGATGTATTAGGAGAATTGAAAAAGTTTTTGATGGTATTATTCCAAACTTTATAATCGTATTACAATACCGAAAGTTCAGTGTATTCCAAGATTCTAAAACTAACTTAATTAATTACAAAGAAACGTCCGGTTGCCCTGTTTCCAATTTAACTTGGAATGACCCGAAATTGAGATGGGAAAATCTAAATATTTATGAAAATTCACTTCCAATAATGTTTGATTGTAAAGGGTAGAGTTAACAAGTTTGAAGGAAGGAAGGAATTTCTTATATAATTAGTGGTAATTATGTTAACTTAGACATAGACATAACATTTATTACTAACAAAAACACACATATAAACACACAAAATAACAATAACAAAACAATAAATAAAAAGAGAGATATCAAAAACAAAAACAAAAAAATTCCCATTCGTTTCGTTTCAAGTGTGTAATGCGTGTGTGCTGTGATTGTAATTGGCCCTGGCTCACTGCTCAGCATTATGCTGAGGAGCAGAATGTTCCACAGCGCTGGTCATTCTGCCAGAGACCACAGCAGCTAGATTGTACCTAAGTGTTTTGTAAAGGTGCATTGTAAAATTATTAAAAATGAAAATAAAATTCAATTAAAAGATAAGAATAATTAATAAGAACTAGAATAAACATATTTTTTGGGTGGATTAAAAAACTAGATTTCGTAACTTAATCTTAACTTCCTGATAAAAAAAATTATGATAAAGAATTATTTTCTTCACAGTGCTGACGGGTAACGGGTAGGTAGGTATGTTATTAATAGTACCAAGAATCTTTTCTTTATTATGAAAGTGTGTACGTTGTATGGAGATTTTACAATGGTAATATCTAAAAAAAGGCCTAGTTTCTTGTCGCTGATAAATTACTTTAAAAGTTTTCAAAATCTGACTTTAAAAAGCTTGAAAATCAACAAGTCAAGTCCAATGATTTGACTTCTAAACTTCGTCCGGAGACGGAGCGACGTGCAAAAACAAATTCTAATTCAAAGTGTAGGCCGGAATCTATGTAATAATGTTTCTGTATTTAAATTGTTATAATAAACAAATTGAAACAACGTTTATTAATTAAAGTTTTTGCGCAAGATAACCTTTTACCTCGAATGTATTCTTGGATTTACCAAGGGCCTAATGTTGGACCCCAAAGTTTCTAGCCGAAGTTTGATTTCCGTGGAGACTTTCGAAATATGAAAGCCACAATACCAAAATAACTTTTCCCACAGAATTGTCAAGCTATGCTCTGTAACGCAATGTTCTATATTTTGTATTACTTTCATTTGTTTTTCCTTATCCGTGAATTGATACCATATTAACGCGACAAATTCAAAAACTTGGATTTCCGAACACATTTCACCAATATATATTATGATTTGGTAATAGATACTCCACTTTAGTTTGGTGTATTTTCCCAAAATATTTTTCCAATAAAACGAATCATTTCGTGAAATCAAGTAGATTCTTTTAGTATGTATTTACCAAACATAAAAATATTTCAAATCAATTGTTGTTCTATATATTTACTAGTCGGAATTTAAAACATTTAATTTTTTCGAAGTCTCTATTGTGGGGATCTTTTGTCTTTTGTCCCTGCTGATTCTTCATAATTTAAAATTAGTTTTCATTCAATGATTGTCATACCTTAATCCTCCTTTGATTTTAATAGATATTACGGCTTATGCATGACACATAGAATTATATACGGTCTAGTATTATTGATCGACGAATAGATACAAAAACACTTTTCGTTGATGAGTATTCACTTCAATTAGAAAAGCTTTGAAACGAACATATAATTAACAGCATTAAATAATCAGAGGCGCTACAACCTCTTTGGGTCTAGGCCTCAGATTTCTGAATCTGTTTCATGATCCGCCTCCAGTGCCTGACACACGCCGTCGACTTTTTGGGTCTAAGACATTTTCTCACGATGTTTTCCTTCACCGATCGAGCAAATGTTAAATGCGCACATAGGAAGAAATTCCATTGGAGCACAGGCGGGGCTCGAACCTCAGGTATGAGAGTCGCACGCTGAAGCCACTAGGCCAACACTGTATATTATATGTCTAAAAAAATCGTAAGTTCAATATAAATAAATAGAATAAATATGTATAACATTATTTATAACTGCCCTGCGATTCTGTAACTCACTTTTCGAACTCACACAGCGGTTTTTGCATCGGCGGTCGCTCTTAAATCAGTCATGAAGCAGTCATTTTATGATTTGGCATTCTGAAAAGGTCGGAGCTTGTAGTTTATTGTTTATCAGAATGCCAAATCATAAAATGACTGCTTCACGACTGATTTGAGAGCGACCGCCGATGCAAAAACCGCTGTGTGAGTTCGAAAAGTGAGTTACAGAATCGCAGGGCTGTAAAGGAGCGTAAAAGAAATGATTACTATTACTTAGTCACACAATGCCTGTTGTAACATTCCATCGATGCGACCTACCTGTAAAAAACTGTGACTTATGTAAAAAATATTGTACATAATATTAGCAACTAATATTTTCAAATAATTTCATAACACGATGTACATTACTAACCTACTTTAAAATTTCTCACTAAGTGAATGTTATTCTTTGAAAAATAAAGTATCTTTGAACCGAACACTTTATTTGTTTTTGTAATACAGCCCTTTCATTTCAGATCCTTAATTGGCTGTCGTCACAACACGGCGTCTGTATTATACAAAATAAATTCCTTTACAATGCAATGAAATTGAATAATACGTCTCCTTTCAATTGGCATTATATTAATAATACAATTAAATAGATTAAAAGGCCGGCAACGCACTTGCGAGCGTTCTGTAAATGTCCATGGGCGGCGGAATCACTTAACATCAGATGAGCCTCCTGCCAGTTTGCCTACCATTACATAAAATAATATTTTGAAGATCTGCCTTGCGATTCTGTAACTCACTTTTCGAACTCTCACAGCGGTTTTCGCAGCGGCGGTCACGCTCAAATCTGTCGTGAAGCAGGCATTTTACGATTTGGCATTCTGTTAAATAATAAACTACAAGCAGAAAGAAAAAAAGTGAGTTACATAATCGCAAGGCTGGTTCTGTATCACCATTTCCAGTCCTAAATTATTGGACTCCTCAATCATTCAGAACCAGCCAAGGACAGAGAGGCTACGACAAAACGTACTGTACCACAATGAATGGTGTCGATACAAATTCATACTAAAATAATAAGTCCTGCGTACATACCTCGTTACGATGTAGCCAAGAAGAAAGGCACACAATTGTCAGTCGTATGGATTTGGAGAAATTGTATTAGTTTGTGAACAATAACAGAGGTAAGACTGATATTATGATACCTTGCCTCACAATAGTTCACAAATACGCACAAAACACTCACTATAAAATATAACTAACTAACTAAAAGGTATAAATCAAAATAAAAATGCGTCTAAGGATGCGTACAGACTATGTAACATATTATATAACTTGTGTTTTATAACATGTCCACATTATGTAACCTTGTTATTCAACATTATAACATAAAACAATGTACACATTAGAATAACAATTCAATATAACAATGTTATATAACCATTGTCATTTGTCGCTCTCCAGAGCTATCCACAATGTCGACACGAGAGGACGTTTTGCTGGCTGCGGCAGCGACTGTTGTAATTTTAAATAACAAAAGACCAACAAAAAAACGTAGATGCTGCGTTCGTCCTAGTATAGGTACATATCAATAACATGTTATTAACATGTTTTATAACATTCAGTGTCCACATTATCTGAAACATGTTGTATAGCAATGTTGTATAACATGTTATGTTATATAGTCTGTACGCACCTTAACATAATCCGAGTAAAACTAACGTCAAAAAAACGACGGTCCGCCGAGTAAAAATATTTTTGATCAGCCTCATCAAATTTTATTAAGCTAAAATTATGTATTTCGAACACATTCGTATCGTAACACCTCATTCGGGTTATTTTAAGTCGCATTAAAAAACACAAATTCCCGCAAACAATAACAAATCTTATCAAAATGAAAAATGTATTCTAAAATAGATTCTCCCGTGGTTTAAACCCCGGCGGGCAACAGATAACGTGTAATTTGCGGTAAAAAAGGGGTTATCAAACGTGTGGACATTTAAAAAAATTAATGTGTGGGTTCCAACTTTTTAATCGGACCTTTTTGTTATATATCACGTTAATGAGGTGCTTCGGATCTCCAAAGGTAAGCTACGTTCTCATGGTGAGTAATTAGATGGGTGATCTATATATTATTTTATCGTCAAATTAAAATTCATCGCGTTATACAGACAGATGGGCTAGGAACTTCATTTTACAATATGTATTACTTTTTCAGACATATTAGGAGTGCCCTATCATTTACAACCTATTATCGCACGGTGACAAATATTAACTTTAAAAACTTATCAGAAGTCGTAGATAGAGTATAGAACTAGATGAGCTTCTAAAATAACAATAATAGATAACTAAAGGGAGAAGGCATTAACGTGAAATACTTAAGTGCGAGCGAAACAGAGTATCAGTTTTTCTGTCTCTATTTGCGTATCGGGTTTTAATTTGTTTAGCACCAAGCCCTTGGTGGTAAACAAGTTTTCACCGCTTACTGATAAATCTGTGAAACCCAAGTCAAACCCATATTTTAAGACTTTATCCTTATAAGAGGTGTATTTAAAGTGTCAGTCATGGTGAATTGTTGCATAATTGGCTGTAAACGCTATAGTGAACGTAAAGAACCAAACATAACCTTTCATCTGTAAGTAGCTTATTTTGTCACGACTCAGTAACTTTGTTCAAGAATTATTCATTCGAATGTGTATTTTGGTCAATAATAAGCAATCTTCAATGAATTAAAACTGTAAATACGACATATTATGTCGATCATTCGCTATCTCACACGCTGTACGCTGATGCCTGGTCTAAACCATAGTCCGTCTACATCAGAAGTATAGATACTTTGAAGGTATTGTCATATATTACGTCAATTTATGTAACAAATAGTAAAAACCCTTTATAGACCGGAGATAGTGACACAAAATAGTGGGTCATTTGTACCACTATGGCGGTTCTTCAGGGGTCTTATTACGCAATGAAAAAAATAAAAATTATGGTCATAGCGCTGGTACCGGCGGCACAATCGCGTGGGCGTTAGTCGAACTCGTCGGATTAATTACGAGTGTCAAACGATTTGTTCCACAAAAATTCTAGTAATTTTATCCAAACAAACGCCATCGACTTTACTGGGTCTAAGCCATTTCGAGGGAATCGTGTGGACACCGAACGGAATCTACTATTTTCCCCAATTTTGTGTGTTATATTAACAGGCTGAGATATAAATATTGTTAAAAAAGTCGCAAAAAATCTTGCAAGTTGTATTGTATAGAAAATTTCGCTCACAGCAAGGAAAGTTGGTTTAAAAATTATCTTTACGCATTACCAGTTTAAAAATTATGCACGAAACACAAATACACGTTAACTTATTTGGTATATTTGATTTGTAATTGTTGATGCCTCTGGCTGTTTTGTTCAGTAGTTTAGTGGAAGTCCTGAATTTCCATTCCGGGAATTCAGTCATTCAATCCAGGCGTAATTGTTAACTCGTTAGCTCTAACTCTCGATATGTTGTAAACTGTCCAGATCCTAGAAGAGTATCGCAAAAGCGGAACTTATGTATACCTCTACTGGGTAAAGGCGCACGTTGGTACGCCGGGTACGGCGGCGGAAAAACTAAGAACAAAACCTGAATACGCCGCATAACCTGTGTTATGTTAAATATTTTTTAATATGATATTAAACGCCAGATCAGGCAAAAGACGTTAGAATGGAATGATCGCTACCTGGGGGTTGAAACAGCTGGAACTACAAAAATGTTCATCGGAGATGTTAGAGCTGCACATCTTAATATATATAAATTACGTGTCACGTTGTTTGTCCGCTATGGACTCCTAAACTACCGAACCGATATCAATCAAATTTGCACACCGTGTGTAGTTTGATCCAACTTAAAAGATAGGATAGCTTACATCTCAATTTATACCCGCAATATTATTTAATTACAAATTATTTGTTAATTATTTGATAGTCACAATTCTAACAGATGGCGATGTGTTGAAAGTACCAACGTTTGAAATAAGCTACAATTTAATGGCATTACCACCAAAAAACCATGACTGGTGTTCTCCTACCGTTTCCCTTGAATAGTGTACTACTATGTAATAACAACTTTGGCGCAAATTCTTACAGGGCACGGCTTTCGCTTATTACCTGCATATAATTAAAAAATACAAGTCCAACATGTACCTGCAATAATGACAAACAAACCGTAGAACATGTGGTTATACATTGCCTTTTATTTGAACCATTCCAGGCACGACCTGCAGCAACAAACACAGATGCCAGTAGACACACGGCCAATACATGTTAACAAAGACCGTGCCTGGAACAGTTCTGTGGCAAAATTATTAAATTTGTAAAAGAGGCAAATAAAAATGAAAGAACGGGTCCGCAAGCAATTGCGCCGATGTAAGAGCGATGACTGCACCAAGAATTGTATTTGTATACTATTTAATAATATTATTTTATGTATCTTTTCAGATATAAAAAATCAACATCTATAAGAAGTCCCTGGACACTATGGCAGGGGATCGGAAAGAAAAAACACTGTTAAATTGGCGAAAATGTTCCATTTGCTTACTACTACTACTAAACCCAAGACGTGGCGATCAACCAGTCGACTAGCCAATTGATCAACTATGTCTAATCTTTAGATAATGGCTATTCATTTAAAAAGTAATATTCTTTTCAAAGAAGATACCACATGCTAAGAACCGAAGTATATTTTTCCTCAGTGATAAAAACTTACACAATTACAATAAATCGCGAATAATCACCAGTACTTGACCTTACTCAAATGATAGTTAACCTTGTAACTGCGAAATGTATTTTCGTTTCTTAGAAAAATAAGTTCAGTTCTATTTAAGAAGCATGCGTTGCCCAATTATTTAGTTACGTGGGACTTTAATTAAGCCTAAAATATAATAATAATCAATTAAAAATTAAAATACATCTTCGAATATTATATACTTCATTATCGAGTACATATTAAAGTTACGCTTGCTTCAAATCACAACCCTTAAATGTTATAAATTCATTTGTGAAAAACTACCGAATGTATGTGCGGTTATTACAGATTCGGAGATTTAAGTGTACAAATGGTTTATAAAATGCGTTTATTGTTCGAGGTGCTAAAAAAATATTGCAAAATACACAAAATCACAGCTAACAGCAGCAGCAACAGAAAACAGCTTGTAACGTCATAAATAATAATAATATTTAGGACGTGATAACATCTTTTAAATTGATAAACGCCCACTGCACGCTAGAAAAAACATGACTCATTATTACGTTCTGCCTAAATCGAACGTAACATGACTCATTGTCACGTTCCGGCTGAGGCAAGCGTAATATGACTCATTGTCACGTTCCGCCTGAGCCGAGCGTAACATGACTCATTGTCACGTTCCACCTGAGCAGAGCGTAACATGACTCATTGTCACGTTCCGTCTGAGCCAAGCCGACTTTACTGACAACCAAATTTTTTACATAATATAATGAAATCACTTTGATTAATAATAATAATTTGGACATATGCATCATTGACAAAATTGACAGACAAAATCACGAATTAATTAGATAAGGACTAATGTCAAATGTCAAATGTCCGATATAAAATTTCTAAGTTTGTCTGTCTCAAAATAGGTTAATAAACAATTTTAAATATAATGCCTATTATGGGTCTATACATTTATAATATATAAACAAAAATACTGATATCATCTTGCTACCGACGTTCATAAGTGTACATTGTGTTACCTATATGATTAAATAATTTTTGACTTTTGACTTTTTACCGAAATTGTACATCTTAGGTGGTTTCGAGGTCTTTGACAAATCCATGCCTCCAACGCAGCTTCGGTCTACCGGATTTTCTCTTGACACCAGGTTGAGACCCAATCTTCATAAGATTGGGTCTCATTCGTCTACGCGAGCTAACCACTCAAGCCTCATGCATTTTATGTTTCCATATATGGAATGGATAAATAGGCCCACATCGGCAACGTAAGGTTAAAACGTTATCGTCTGGTTTTCTTTGGCAAATTTCCAATTAAGGAACAAGGAAATGTCTAATGATGTCTAATCGACTGTTTATTTGACTCCGAGGGGTACTATAACCCTCCTAAAAGTAATCCCAATTACTTTTTCCATTACAGGCCCTGCATTAAAGCAAATTATGTACAGCTGTGTATTGCCTATATTCGAATGTATTTAACTTGTATGGATTTTCGCTTACTAAAAAATAAAATGCGTGCGTACAAAGTACACATGTCAGAAGTGAAACTTCTTTGGCAAACTTATTTTTAACTCTTGTTCATATTTATACTAATCTAAAACTTTTGATTTCCGAGACTTAGAGGAAAGGAAAAGGGAAGATATGGAATTTTATGAATTTAAATGTCATTAAAATATTAAAAGTGTCGAAAATTAATACAAATTATAAATTGAATTCTTTTATTAATTTCTTCGATTATAAAAACACGTGGCATTTTAATTTACAATTCGTCATTTGAGATTTCAATAAATTATTTTGCATAAAATATAAAATTTTACTAATTTCATGAATTCTCTTATTTTAAAAATAGAATTTCTATAAGGTAATTCGCCCTTCTCACTCTCTCTCAATCGGTCTCAATCGCTCTCTCAATTTTCTTCGACAAAAACGCTGCACATCTTCGTGACGCTAATATTATTATTATTGCGTTTCATCATCAATAAAATGTATACCTACATATTATTTAAAGTCTCAGCAAAAAAATATATATTCAAAATGGCCACCTTTGGCATTGGCTTGGCCTTTTAATCTACGCACTGTTTCCAGGGAAATTTCGCCACTCGCGACGGCACCATACCGACTTGGTGCAAGGCGATCACTGCAATCCTATTTTCTTTAACACCCCATTCCATATTGTAATTTGATAGTGAACACAAAAAAATATGTGAAATGACGCGAAATAGAAAGAAGTTTTTAAAATAATAAAGATGTTCCAAATTCAAAATAATTAATAATTTAAAAAAAAGAAAAGTTTTTATTTAACAGTATTTATGGCCAGACTAGTTATAAATCGGAAGAGTTTTGTTGTCGTTTTTTTTCGACTATTTTTGTGTCCGTTTCATATACTAACTACCAGTCGCTTTGATTACTTAAAAGTTTAAAAATATACAGCGGTTAACTAGCTAACTAATCAAAATTAATTCCTAAAGTTTTCCACAAACTAAAAGGGTCGTCGGGTTTGGTGGTTTTGTTAGTCGTGTGGGCGTATTGTGGCAAGCTCTAAGTCGACAATGACCGACGGAGCTTACAAGTTTGGATTCAGGTGAGCTTTAAATTTCAACAAACAGCTGTATTGATTAAAGTTTATACCGTTTTTATAAGAACTCACCGTCATTTATTTATTTATTTAATTATAAGTAATCTTACAGCTAACATACATAATATTACAAAACAAACACTTAGACAGTACAGAAAGCCAAAACAGATTACATAGATAAACAATATTATATACGAAAAATAAAACAAATAAGCGCATCAATAGACAAAACTATATAAAGAAAACTGAAATTTAATATTTAAAACAACAAATAATACTAAATATTTCGAATCACTACCTAAACAAAAATTAGTCTTCCCGCCTCTTCAAATATTTTCTCACATGTTCTTTGGTGAGGTGGAAAATATCAATATCCTCATAATTAGTGTCATAGTTAGATAAAACCCGAAACATTGGTGAATTATTCAGGTAATTCGAGTTCGTACGAGGCACATGGAACAATTTTGTGTGTCTTGTCGCATAAGGAGAAGAAATTTTAAAAGAAATTAACGACAGCAAATAGGGGCTATCAATCCGCCCATTAAGAATAGCGTGTAAAAAAAGCAGGTCTTGCCGACTTCGCCGACTTTCTAATGAGTCTAAATTAAAATATTTGCAAGGATGTGCATAACTATCGAAGCATTGGTATTTTTTAAAACTTAGGAATTTTACAAACTTTTTTTGTATTTTTTCTACTGCTTTTTATACTTTGTATAATATGGAGACCACATAACACCCGCATACTCCAGCACGCTTCTAACATAATAAATAAATTTAGATCTATTAGATATTTGTTTTTCAATAATAAAGAAAATACTGTCCTATATAACAAAATTGACGTCAACCAGCCAACATTTGTTACCCACGCTTTTCTGAAGGTATACCGTATATTCATATCCCTCTCAGTAATGTGTTAATAATAATCTTAGAAACTCCTTCATAAATTTTTATTAAACGAAGCCAGTTCCTAAGTTGAAATATTAAACTTCTCGTGATGACTGGATTCCCGAGACATTTGTGAAGCAATTACCTAAATTGTCGAAACAATTTCGGTCAACGACCCAAAAATTTTCTTTACACGAGTTGTAATAATTTCACATATTGTGTTGTTGTTTCACATGTTTAATATTCGTATGAAATTAAGAAACATATGAATGTCTACAAAAGCTATTGTTTGCGTAGAGTCAATTAATTCCTCTCTTTAAATTAATAAAAAATTATTGCGAATGTTGTTACAGATACCGGCAAACTTCTTGAGCATTAAACAAGGTAGTGGGGGAAAGTTTACGCAGCGCGAGACACAAACGTCAACTGATTTACCAATCACGCGATTGACACGTCACTCCGCCGCCGCGCATCACCGCCCGCCGCCCTCCCTCCCAGTAATACTTAAAAATCGCTTCTGCGCAGGCAAGGAAATTTGTTCAAGATGTTTGCCGGTATCTGTACGAGACTTTGTTTTTACTTAAGAGGAGTGAAGTAATACAGAGTTAGTGTCTACGCGACTACTAGAGATTAGGCGTATTATTATCAATTACGAGTTTTGCCGACTGGGGACTTTTATTGCAATCAGATCGTAAGCTTTTATTCACTTGTACGTTACAATGAAAATTAATGTTAGAAAAACTAGAGTTTTTATAACATTTTTGTTTCTTAAACTAAAAATATTGTTACCATCTAAAACCAGACCACCAACACATAATCAGCCATTAAATAAATAACAATAAAATAAAATCTATATTATTATTACAAAAAGTGTGCGTGCCTAACACCGCGAATGGCAGATGGCATTCTGTTTTTTCGGAGGCTCTCGTTCTGACGCCAAGGAAGAATGTAACATATTCCTAGGTTCAATATCTCATATTAAGTTTTAAACTACCAATTTGATATTTAAAACTATGAAATATATCATAGATGCATTTGAGTGTATATAAAATTTTCTTTCTAAATAATCACCATTGCTTTATTTTGTATCATATCATTTGTATCATGCTATGCTGTAAAATTTTCACGTACAATAAACATTTCGTTATTAATGTTGTAGTGAAAGTACGGTCCGGCTTAATATTAATATGCCTAGTTTAAAATAAAGTCTTCGTAAAAGGTATTTTGTACTCTTCACGATATTTTTAGTAACACAGTGACACATTTTTATTTTAGCCGCTCTAATACGACCACAGTAAGAATACGTCTAGCCTTAATAATAGTTGCAAAGGCAATCAACAAACAACTAGTTAATCAAACAAAATACAAATACAAATTGCCTAACAGAATGCATTCCTAATCTCGTTAACACTAATATATATAGTTAAAGCCTAGCAACTTTTTATAAATTATCTTTCATCATCAATGGCTATACAGCCCTTTGTGAACCTTGGCCTCCTTAAGTATATTTCGCTATCGTAATTTATTTAGTGCTTTTTGCGTCTAACTTCGAACCCCTATTGTATCGAGGTCCTTGACAAGTCCATCCCACCATCGCAGCCTCGGTCTACCGGGTTTTCTCTTGCCTCCAGGTTGTGAGTTCAGTAAGGAGTTTGGGTTATGTCGTCCGCCATTCAGTCAACATGTCCCAAACACTTGAGCCTTTAGCATTTTATAAATTAGACGATATTGTCGTCGTCAAGGATGTTATAAAGTTCTTTATACAGGATAATACGTGAAACACCATTGTCGCAAACAGAGCTAAAGATTCTTCGATAATTCTTCCGCTCGAAAATAAAGAGTGCAAGCTCGTCTTTCTTGCTAAAGGTCCAGGTTTTTTAATTTACATCTGAAATTTGCCTAATAAAATGATTAGACTGCCATATTTTATTATAACATATTCTGCGTTTAGCCGATGGCCTATACATTTAAGGTTTCAAATGAAATTTTAAGCTGGCTTATATGTAGTTGAGTTGAACTTTTGTGAATTCATATATATGTATTTGAGGAAGAATTTAAGAACGAAGCTACTAAAAGTATTTTTATTAGAATACGAGGAAATACAGTAATGTAAATTTAAAGATATATTTTTGGAGTAGACTTACTCGAAATAATACATTACATTGATTATTTTACTAACACGAATATCATATGGTTGTTAGATAAACAATAAACTATAAGATCTTACCTTTTCAGAATGCCAAATCATAAAATGACTGCTTCACGCCTGATTTGAGAGAAAACCGCTGTGTGAGTTCGAAAAGTGAGTTACAGAATCGCAGGGCTATACCCATGTATACAGTATGTACTTTTTGTTACCACTCAATATGACTATGCTGAGGAATGGAAGCCTGGTTATCCATATCACAAGTTCTTACCTAGTTTGGAAACCAGTCTCCCAATGCCTTCTTAACTATAATCTTATTGTTTGTTGCAAATGTTATATGGGAGAAAAAAATATATTATTATTATAACTCCCACTAGCGCTAGTGAAATAACCTCTCATGGTTGGCGATGGGGTCGTCACATCCGGATGCCGAGAAAAACGGGGACTATAGGCACTCAACTGCACTGAGAGCGCTTATAGATTCAGAGTCGCAGTCATGCTTTATTACCTGATGATACGCACACCATATTGCTGTTCATTGTGCAGTAATGCAACGACCCTGAGCCAACTCCATATTAATCTCATAATCCATTTCAACATCAATTATATACTGATAGCGCATAATTTCGTACTTTGGACACACAATGGTAGGGTTGCCGAGAGCCTAAAGAAGCTTATCGTGATTGTAAACTGGAGGTATTACCGTTAATTCGATCTGCATTAACGTTCGCCAACGAAATGGATCGATACCGTCAGACTCATCAGGGAGAAAATAAAGAAATTATTAGTATAAACGTTACATTATTAAAGCAGTACAAATTGTAGAATAACTTTTAATTTATTACTTAGATTTAACTCTACAAGAACATGAACTATATTGTGGACATTACTCAGACACCTAGTGTAAAACAGCTTGACACTTAAAACTATTCTTAGCACTCGAGACGTTATTTAAAATGTCGCTGTGAATTACGAGCTCTCGCACATTTGAAATTTTTCTTCCAATTTTATTTGTAAGCTCCTTAGTGCACTGCTTTTAAATGTATCTGAGTAATTGCGTCGCTCCGACATCAGATTGTCACATGAAGAATAGAATTCCAAGGATTATCTGAAAAAATATTGTGAAATTTTAAAGACTGCAAACGCAAAGTGCTAGTACACTGTAATGCCCGAGTTACACGAGGCTAGTTTTTCAAGCTAGGATAGGAAGTAAGCTAGTGTCAGTAAGCTAGCAAGCTAGTACTTCTGATTTCGTGTAGACAAAACTAGATTCATTTCTGAGCTAGTAAGCTAGTTTACAAGCCAGGATAGTTTTTAATAGGATGGGGTTCTATTTTTATCGGCCACATGAAGCTAGTACATAAGGTACCAGCTTCATGTGGACGGCGAAGCTAGTTTTCAGTTGGCTAGTAAGCAGGAACCACGCGTTTTGTTTATTTTTGTTACCGCGACATGTTTTTGAGATTTTAAGATGCCCAAACTAAGTACGGATATTAATTTACTCAACAGCATATCAAACAAATACTAACGCAAAATACACTTATATTCTTCTAAATCTTCATTTCGAAATTCTTCCAGTAGTAAAGCAAATGAACCCGTTTTTGTAACTCTTCTTCTAGTTCGTCTAGCGCGAATTGGCACAGTTTTCGAAGTAACTCATTCAGTCGAATAGTGTTTCTTTCGCATGCAGCTCAATTTGGAAGTATGGTCACCTCAGTCACTAATCCTAGCCTCATGTAAACAGAACTAGCATGTTCCAAGCCAGGTCAGCAAGCCAGGACAGTACTAGCCTGCTATCCTAGCTTGAAAAACTAGCCCCGGACATGACTCTTATTAGCGATAGCGGTTGTCACCTCGACGTCAATTGAGTTTTAGTTCCGCGGGATCTCAACGTCCGTTTCCCAGACATATCTTAATACCGTACCGTTTGCCTTTTGTTTTCCATGGAGAGTCGTGTCTTCCTAAAATTATTCTACGGACAATCGAACCCCTTTAGGTAATATATGTCTTTAAATTAATATAGACAGAACTGTGGTTACGGTGGAACACGTAAATCAATAATCGACCACGTGTGCTCAAATTTAAGAAGTGACCGTTTTCATATGGCATTTATTGAGACAGGAATGTCCGACCATAGGCAACTTTATATCGAGTTAAAAAAATCCAAAGCCCCGCAGTTAATATACTCTGAATATGAAGCCATTGACTATGCTAAATTTAACAAACTATTCACGACCTACAATTTAGATGTAGCAACACTTGATTATTCTTTACTAGAAGATACGATTAAGGACTGTGTAAGGAAATGCAAACAAGTAAAGAAAAAGATACTTAATCCACCTCAGAAAGATTGGATAAGTGGAGAAGTCATTAGTGCAATTCACTTTAGAAACCAATTATGGGCTGAACTAAAAAAAAGATCCTACAAATATAGTTGTTCAAGCACAATATACTACTACAAGAGATACGGTCAAAAGGAAAATAAGGGAAACTAAAGATAATTACTTCTCCAACGAATTTATTAAACACGCTAAAAACCCTAAAAAAATGTGGAGTCTAATAAATAAATTGGCTAGTAACAAGCTAAATAAAGATTGCACACCTTCCAAACTTATTATAGACACTAAAGAGTTAACTCAAACAACTGATATTTGTGCTGCTTTTAATACATACTTTTCTACCATAGGGCTAAAACTAGCCAATGAAATACCAACACAATTTCACATTAATTTTACACTAGCACTTCCTCAAAGTCTTAACTCTGAACTATCTAACTTTAATCCATGCACAACACTTGAAATCACTAATATAATAAAAACACTAAACACGAATTGTAGTAGTGGAATAGATGGGATCAATACTAAAACAATAAAATGCGTAGTTGATCATATTTCTGAATATCTCTCGATCTGCTTTAATAAGCTGCTGCATAATGGTGAATTTCCGGATTCTCTTAAAAAGGCCAGAGTTGCTCCTATCCATAAATCTGGCCCCAAAACCGAACCCGGCAATTACAGACCAATATCTATTCTACCTACAATATCAAAAATATTAGAAAAGATTATTTACTCACGACTTGACACTTACTTGCAAACTAACAATTTCATTTTTAAACGTCAATATGGTTTTAGATCAAAAAGCAGCACTTTATCAGCCACAGCCGATCTCGTTAGCGACATAAAACAAAATATTGACTCTAAGAAAATGGTGCTGGGTGTCTTTATTGATCTGAAAAAAGCGTTTGACACCGTAAGCCACAACTTATTGCTTAAAAAATTAGAATGCATAGGAATAAAAGATCGTGCACTAAAATTATTCAAATCATATCTATCAAACAGAACCCAGATAGTAAAAATAGGTAATGCTCAAAGTTCAGAAATACCAATAACATGCGGCGTCCCACAAGGATCTATATTAGGTCCATTGTTATTTTTAATATATATTAACAACATTCACGAACTCGGTTTACACGGCCGAATCACTCTCTACGCTGATGACACCTGCTTATTTTACTTTGGTTCAAATATCCAGACTATGGTTGCTCAAGCTCAATCAGACCTAAATGTTCTATCTTCTTGGTTTCAACAAAATCTTCTAACAATTAATATTTCAAAAACATCTTATGTAATATTCAAGGCAACAAATAAACTCATTCCTATCTTTCAACCGCTTAAAGTTCAAGACGTTGAAATCAATAACAAAAAATGGGAGAAATATCTGGGTCTTAGAATGGATACAAATTTAAAATGGAACTTTCATATATCACACATAATTACCAAACTAAAATCACTTATAGGCAGATTTTGGTCAATATCTAAATGCATTCCGCAATCTGTACGTCATTTGATCTATAATTGTTTAGTCAAGCCACATTTCATATACCTAATTGAAATATGGGGTACAGCATGCAAAAACAAAATTTCTACAATACAAACACTACAAAATAAATTAATAAAAGCACTATTCAGATACAATTTTTTAACACCTACTAATAAAATCTACCAAGAAACTAAAATTATGACGATTAAACAACTATATGTTTATAGCACCTGTATCCTTATTAAAAAATTTTTAAATAACTCTCTACATAGTAACTTATCATTTAATAAAATCAAATACACCACTACACGCAATACTCGTCGAGCGAGTTTGCTTATCTTGCCAAAGCCGCGCACAAATTATTTAAAGAGATCTATTAGGTATGAGGGTGTGCAATTGTTTAATCGGTTGCCGTCTAAGCTTCGTAACATTAGCGTGATTGATCAGTTCAAAAGGGCATTAAAGACACACATCAGAATGGGCCCATTAGACTAGAATTGGGCTAGCTGATGGCGATGTGTATCTCGTTCGTATATATACTTAATATTAAATTTCTCATGTAAATAAAAAAATAATTTTTGTAATGAGAAATAAAGTTCTTTAAACATTTTTGGTTAGGAGTTCTCTATTTGTTATCAAACCCGAATAGGTACATAAAGTATTCTCAGTATGTGCAATTGGTGTTCTAGCATCAAACAGCTTTGTTACTAACATAATTTTGTAGCTGACTCTATGCAAAATGTCTAGACAGCTCTTCAAGATTTTTATTTAATTTACATGAGATTTGACAGATGATAGACAAGGTTGTGTGTTGTCGTGTAGTGACAATTTTGAATTTGTTATAGACGTTATTGTTGACCAACTTCCAACACCAGTCTGTAGGGTCTAGCTGATAACCAAGCCTTGATAACTTTTTTAATCGTGATATCTCAGAAACGGTGGCTCGTAGGAAAAAAGTATTGGTACATTTTGTATAGATAATTTTATGATCTACATTTTAAGTGTCACGTACTTTTATAATAAAACTTACCGTTTTGCTGAAAATCGCGAAAGACAATTTTTTTTACCTTTGACATTGAATAAAAAAAAACCATAAACGGAAATGATGGGAACTTTTAAATATTATTTTTAATTATGTTTTGAATTTTACTGATTTTCTGCTTGTTGGGACTTTTTGTACCTTCACTATCACATTTTGGTCTAGATTGACTGGACTATTATAAGTGTATCAAATACAGTTAAGCGTCATATTTTGAGACGCAGCGATTGTGGGTTTAAAACTGTATCGTTGAACCGAAATTTCTTGTCAAATTGCCCAGTGATAAAAAATCTAGAATTGATGGAAAACATCATGCATTACAAGAAAAGCTTTTTGAAGACTTCACAACTCGAGACCAGTTATCAGCCATACTTAAGAACGTTTCTGACGTAACAGTTTATTGTAAAAATTATTAATTATTATAAGATTTCAGTCGCTATTTAAAGACGTACTTCCCACTAACTAAATCGGATTATAAGGCAAATTTCAAGGAAATATTTGTCATGGAATGTTGTATAAAGCTTAACTAAACAATTTACAAGTAACACAAGGCGTACGGAATCACAGAAGAGCCAGTTACATCCCAGAATTCCCCAAAGTACTTACTCGACATCAGTTAGTCCTTCATTACTATTTAGTTAGACTTGAGTCTGTTATCAAAATCAACTTGTGTTCTTATTAATTAATTACAATGCGCAAATTTCATAGAACTGTAATGGTTACATTAGACGTTGTAGAAGCTATTTGGCAAGATTTATTAACCTTTCCAGTAGATTTCTTAGTGACTTTATTAGTAGTATTACACAAATGTAATCCTAGACAGTAGACTTCTTATATAAATAATCACAAAAAAAAAAAACTATAATTCATGACAATAATAATCATTAAATCGTATTTTCAATATTGTTTTTTCTGTTTTATTATAGTATTTGTTATTTGTATGTATAAGAGAAAGGTGGCTAAAATCTTTTTTATGAAATACATATATATAAAATTCTCGTGTCACAATGTTCGTTCCTATACGCCTCCGAAACGGCTCGACCGATTCTTATGAAATTTTTTATGCATATTCGGAGAATCGGCTACTATCTATCTTTCAAACCCCTAAGTGATAAGGGGACTCCCCAAAAGTTTATTTTTATTTAATGGATATTTTTTTTATTATACAACATATAAAAATACATAAAACCCTTAATTTCCCTCTACGATCAACCTCTATTTTTTATTTTTTTATTTAAAACTTATGACTTGAACTCAGAGGTTTATATATGAAGAAAAATTCACGGAAAAATCTAAAAAATTTTCATTCATTTGGTACGTATGTTTGGAAGAGCGCTAATAGTTCATGCTATTTCAAGAAAGTAGTCTTGAGTAATGTCTTCGAGTCGTTTTTGTGTTTTGTTAGATATAGTGCTTCAGATGATGACTTAAACTGTGGTGATGAGTTTGGTTTTCTTTTTTCTATTCTAGTCAATTCTTTAGTTTCTTTCGTGTTCCCATGGCTTTTCATCAATGATACAATTTTGTCTAATCAGAAGGGAACCTTTTCACTATTCACCCATTTTTTGGTTAAATTTTTCTTGTAAGTCCTTTCGCTTTTTTAATCCTCTTTTAAACATAAATTTGGCTAAGATATTTCTTATTCTTTCAAATTTTAAACATAAAACTCAAAGGATTTTAGCATTTTTGAAATTTCTTAATGCATATTCAGTTATAAATTAAATTCAAGAAAATTTAAATCCCAATTGAAGTAAAGCACCATCTGGCGGGTAGTCCCGCAACTAATAATGACTTATTATAGCTCTGTCAGTCAGGATCGATAAATTACGATTTTTGTGTGTCATTCGGTAGATGGCGGTAACAGCCCAAATAATTTTTGAAGTTTTTGTTTAAAATTTTAACATTGTGCTACTCTCTACCCAAATATTATGTAATATTCTAATGCTTTGTTACATCCGATTTTCATGGTTTTCACAGAAATTTATCATCAAATTAAATGATGTAAAAATACCATCCGTATCACCTTGACGTCCGTCGTTCCACAACTGAGCGATTCTTAAGGCAATTTCTGCCACGCACCACCACTATGTGGAACCAGCTGCCCACTGAAGTATTTCCGAACCAATTCGACTTAGGGTCCTTCAAGAAAAGAGCGTACCAATTCTTAGTGCGCTTACCTTCTGGCAGTGCGAGTGTCCATGGGCGGCGTTATCACTTAACATCAGGTGTGCCTCCTGCCCTGCCCTCCTGTAACATAAAAAATTTTTTTGTTAAAATTCAAGTCCGTTACGAAATAACTTTTTCTTCTTATTCTTAGAAAATCCTCTAAGGTTTTTTAACCCTCACAGTCGCGCATAAGGTGGTACTTAATAAAACTAACGAACTCACCGGTTAAAACGTTTATCTTTACGTAATTTTACTCCATAACGCTTTTTTAATGGACAAAACTCTATGGACGAATTCTTAAATGGATTAAAACAAAACCGATGAAATGCTCCGACGACATCACAATATATGTCAGCTGCAATGTAATTAATTATAGAAAACATAAGTATAGTAAACATTGAAAAAGTAAAATAAAATATAAAGTATATTGTATGTATACAGTTTCTATGAAACAAAAACAGTAATTATATATAGACAACAGAACGGTAATACCAGTAGACTATATTTACAAGATTGCACATAAAGCGACCACAACACTTATAATTATTTTAAAAAAATACAAATTTAGTCAGTGGCACTACAACCTCTTTATGTTTTGGCCTTAAATTTCTGAATCTGTTTAATGATCTTTTTTAAATCTAACAGGCAAGTAGGTGAACTGCCTCACGCCTGACGCACGCCGTCGGCTTTTTGGGTCTAAGATATGTCGGTTTCCTCACGATGTTTTCCTTCACCGTTCGAGCAAATGTGAAATACGCGCATAGAAAGAGAGTCCATTGGTGCACAGCCAGGGATCGAACCTACGACCTAAGGTATGAGAGTCGTGCGCTGAAGCCACTAGGCCAAAACTTACTTTAATAATTATTATTCAAAACAGATATAAATAGGTTTTTGCCAAGAAACAACTTTCATTTTACATTCTCAACTTTCTTAGTACTTAAGTGGACACGTTTCCCGTTAGATATATGAAATAGGTTGTTACGAGGGTATCCAATTTTAAAACGTCCCCAAATAGCTGTTCGGTGATAAAATTTTATCTACTATTTTAAGAAAACGCTTCGCTTCACGACTATCTGACAATAAACTAAAAGCATACAAAATAGGTACAACGCATTCTTCGTATAATATGACATTTTATGACATGAACAGAGTAAAATTTATAAATTGTATATTTATTTTTGACGGCTTTAATACAATGATTTATTTTAATAATGTATTTATATGTAACTAAAGTTAACAACGAGCGACCACGACGAAAGCCGTACTAACTATCGCTAATTAGCTGGTGGCTTTGGATGTTTCAGAAGATGGCCGTTAATAATGGTTTCTATTATTTTAGAACAAGGAGGTTATAGCTGTTGGGCTATAGTTGGACGGACCACGCCTTTCTTGTTTTCCAGCACTTTGGGACGATGCCGAGCGAGTATACGACCGGAGACAACTCAGGAGTAGTTGCACGTAGCAGACGCTGCACAATTGGGGGGATGCCATCAAGTCAGCTCGTCAAACTCAAACTCAAAATATCTTTATTCATATAAGTTTAATATAGGTAAACAAGTACACTTATGAATCGTCAAAAAGAAGTTAAATTATTTGTAAATTTACATTTACTACCAGTTCGCAAGTCAAGGGCGTAGAGCGGGTAAGAAGAACTGGCAAGAAACTTTCCGCCACCCTTTTTAATCGATAAGTCATACAAATTGTTTGAACTGGAGCTAATCAATCCCATGTTGTAAAAACGAATACAATTTTCATATAAGGGGTGGGTTGTCTTTTGGAGCCTGGTTGGTCGTACACTCAAATTAGTTCTATATTGCGTATTATACTGGTGAAAGTCACCATTTGTTTTAAAATCGTTTATATTTTTTTTGTGCGTACAACAAGGCTTCAAAAATGTATTTACCAGATAGTGTCATAATATTTATTTCTTTAAACTTAAAAATGCCGTAAAAATGTCAAAGAAAGATATAGCTTTGCGTATAGCACTTTGCTGGAATATCAGGCTTCGAAGTGTCATCCACATCCGGTATTCGCGTAATCGCAGGCACTATTTGTGTCTAGTCGTATGCTAATGCAAATCCGAGTCAATAGGCATGGTGGGTATTAAAATCGCCGAGTATCACGATTTCACCCGTCAAAACTCTCGACCATCGAACCCATAGCTTTTTAGCGTTTATATGTGCTTTATGAGTCGGTTTTGTTGTTCCTGCTATGGGGCCTGGGGTTCAGGGTCCGGGTCCGCATCCTCTGAGATACATGCAAACTCCCACCCGAGGCATAAAGGAACGTTCCAATTTGTAACCCGGGTAGAGGTGGGAGTTTTCAGCCGGGGAAGATATCTGAGTCTCAGTAGGAAAGAGCAAGGCCGGCTTCGAAGTCTCTAAATGGTAATGGTATGGTAGTGCGTGGATGGTGTCTTGGTTAGGCTCAGAATTGCCCCAGAATACAAATTGCAATTGTGCGGTGGACGCACAGACGGGGATTCTCCACCGTGAGCCCGTGCGTAGTCAAATACAGACTAGAGTTCGAAATATTAAAAAATAAATCAATGGCACTACAACCCATTTAGGTCTGGCCCTCAGATTTCTGTATTTGTTTCATGATCTTTGTTAATCTAATAGGCAAGTAGGTGATCAGACTTCTGTGCCTGACGCACACCGTCAACTTTTTGGGTCTAACGCAAGCCGGTTTCCTCACGATGATTTTCTTAACCGTTTGAGTGAATGTTAAATGTGAACACTGAAAGAAATTCCTTTGCACAGCCGGGAATCGAACCTACGACCTCAGGGATGAGAGTCACACGCTAAAGCCACCAGGCTAACACTGCGAAACATTATTTAATAAGTTATATGATACAAACAATTATTATTATAGTATCTCGTAGATGCCTGGTATTTCATACTACTACATGATACCTATTTATTGAAAGGATTTTTTTTAATTTTTCCTTCTGAACAAGTCGTCTTTTTCGGGTCTAGGGCAATTTGGTATCCTCACGATGTTTCTTTACCGTATGAGCGAGTCTTAAGCGCACATAATCAAACCAATGACCTCAGTAACAAGATTTCCACGATCAAACCACTAGGCTACCACTGCGACGGTCTGCTATAATCAGAAATACTGACCTACAAACTGACTAGACCTTGGTATAAAATATTTCCAACGGTCTTAAATAATTTGAGCTTTCAACTAAAACAACTAAAAGTTGAATGGAACGAAAATTGTGCAATTTACTAACATTAATTCTATTGAAACCAATTTTGTTTATTATTTGCCTATCTTATTTTTATGGTTTGTATTTTAAAACTCGTGTTCCTTTTAAAGACAAATTTAAACTGATGGAAGATAAAGAGTTGAATTAATTAAAATACGTTCATTTTATATATCACAAATAAGGGAATATTATTGTATGTAATGTATGTACCATAAGTTTTTTTTTAAAGACAATTCACACCAATTGATCTAGCCCCATGCTAGGTGAAGCTTGTGTTATGGGTACTAGGCAATGGATATACATACATATTATACACCAAATGCTCATCACATCGATGTTCGTCTCAGCCGGGGACAAACCCGGGACCCATGGATACGCAGTCAGGGGTACTAACCACTAGACCAATGAGTCGTCTAAAAAGTCGTTATTTTAGTATATTTCGGTTTCCTTTAGTATCACATTCTACAAGTTATTTTGTTATTTCTTTTTATGTATTTTAAATAAACATTCCTTAAAAAACCTCTCTAGTTTAATCTCAATTAAGTCTCAACTTTAATTTTTCATTATAGCTTGTACGAATGTGAGAATTTCGTCATAATGTATCTACAAATTGACGTCATGTTGCTGGTATAGCAGGATGTCGTTAAAGATAAAATGATCAGAAACATATGCAGAGAACTAAAACCCAATTATAGGATGCAGGATGGATATATGGTACAAACTATCGATCAAGATCTAATATATTAAATTCTCGGGTCACAATGTTCGTTCCCATACTCCTCCGAAGCGGCTCGACCAATTCTTATGAATTTTTTTATGCATATTCAGTAAGTCTGAGAATCGGCTACTATCTATCTTTAATTCTATGGGAATTATTGCTGGCGATAGTCGCATACGATTTCTCGCTCCAAAATGTGCGAGAAACTCTCTCCATCTAAATGGGCCTAAAGAGTGAAATGGCCTTCTAATATAAATGTTACATTAATCATTATGTTTTAATTAAGGCAAAATTTTAAATAGTTTTTATAACTTATAATTGCTACGAATTCTCAGTCAGTATTTTAATTAAAGAACCTGCGTAGTAATAGAACTACGTGTAAAATTCGCCTGCAGTTTTCTAACTTATTTTGAATACGGTATTTTTTTCTAAAGAGCAGTGTTGGCCTAGTAGCGTCAGCGTGCGACTCTCATACCTGAGGTCGTAGGTTCGATCCCCGGCTGTGCACCAATGTGCAACTTTCTTTCTATGTGCGCATTTAACATTTGCTTGAACGGTGAAGGAAAACATCGTGAGGAAACCAACATGTCTTACACCCAAAAAGTCGAAGGCGTGTGTCAGGCACAGGAGGCTGATCACCTACTTGCCTATAAGATTTAAAAATGATCATGAAACAGATTCAGAAATCTGAAGCCAAGTCCAAAAGAGGTTGTAGCGCCATTGATTTTTTCTTCTAAGATGCAATCGTTAACTCTCCGTGGCTGATATAACCAATGGGCTGCTGCGTCCAAAAGCTGGGTCTACAGATTAATCACTGTCAAAGCTTTCCCAAGTATTTTTATCTTCTCACATAAATCCTGACACGTTGACTGTAATAACGTGTAGGGATGCTTTAATAAATTGATAGCTATTTTTCTAACAGACTTTTGGGCAGTTTATTTAAAAAAAAAAAATAGCTGCGATGTTTCGATGCTGGTCATAAAAGCACGAAAATATTGTAATGTTAATTAGGTGGTTGGTCGTTAGGCCTCGTGGCTTAGGTTCCGAAAGGTGGATATAGGATTCAATTCCTGGAATAGGAATCTAGATTGTAATCTTAATATCCATGTTCTTTTTTAGGGGTTTGAGTAGGTTAAATTTTTTTGTAGGTTTAATTTTTTTTTTTTCACACCAATTGACCTAGTCCCATGCTAAGCTGGTGAAGCTTGTGTTATGGGTACTAGGCAACGGATATACATGCATATTATAGATAGATAGACATATAAATACATATTTAAACACCCAAGACCTAAGCACAACACCAAATGCTCATCACATCGATGTTCGTCTCAGCCGGGGATCGAACCCGGGACCCATGAATTCGCAGTCAGGGGTACTAACCACTAGACCAGTGAGTCGTCGTGAATAATTGTTATAATTGTACGAGATATTATTTATAAGTACCTACTATACTAAAGTTATATTATTTAGTTAGTATAGTTAAGGTTATATAAGGTTCAATTACATAGATTTACCTCGATAGTTGGAAATCCTCAGTTTACTTCACTAGTCATTTCCTTTTGCGAGCTAGCGAGCTGTGGAATCGGCTTCCATTGAAAGTCATCCCTGAGAGATACGACCTCCAACTATTATTCTCTACTCTATAAGCAAAGAGCAAAAGGCCGGCAACATACCCTCTAACATATTAGTCCATGCGCTGCGGTAGCTGTCTTTTACGGCTGTTCCGTTGGCTCGGTTGCCTAAATGTATAAATAATTGTTTGTATGAAACGAATAAACTTAAACTACTGGACCGATTTCGAAAATTCTTTCTTCATGCTAGACCAATACTTAGGTACATATTCTTTCAGAACAATGAGTAATGTCTAGCAGAAAAAAGCCGGGATGAGTATAATACTAACAAAATTATATGAACTATTAAATTTATACTATAAAGAAATGACCAGCGCGCAATACACGATAGAATATTGTATGTCAAAACAGAAATATTGGCGTCTCGCTGGGTTAACATAAATTGCTTTGGCCTGATTTATGTTCAACGCGTCGAACATAATTTTATATAATGTTAAACATAAAATAATATCACAGGAGACTGAAGATCTGGTAGCTACCTTGTCAAAGAATTAGTCTAGCTAGTCAAAGGGGGAACGCTGCCAGTATTTTCGGAATCTTGCCTAAAGGGACTCCTGTTAATAATATATTTTAGTTATTATATGTAAAGGTTAGTTATTTATTTCAATGTATAATAATAAAGTAGGTAATATATACGGTTTTTATATTAAATAAATTTAGTTTATTTTTATTTGGTTATTACCTTTGTATGTAATAATAATATCACTTTTATTCATATATATATACCGGTTTATATAAAAAAATATAGCAGTCACGGCTTACTGTGGTTATGTACCGAAATCCCATTACATAACATAACTTAATATTTATTTTACTTTTTATTTAAGAATTCAGAAATAAAAATAAAGATAAATTTTATTTAAATAATAGGTAAATCAAACACAATACTAAATGTTTCGAAGGCTCTATAACGCTTACGAAAAAGCTTTAAAGCAATGTAACTCACACCAGTGAGTACTATATTTTTAGCCAAGAATTTTTAAGAAGAATCAGCTGCTTTATTAATAAATACACTTTAGCATCATTCCCTAATTAGACACTCTATATAATGTTGTAAAACACTAGTTGACACTAGTTTTTGACATATAAATTAGTGAACATTGTTGGCTTTGGTTGGTTGATAGTCTCTACACACATGACTATCTATCTATATGCACATTTAATACTCGTATGAGGCGACCAAAGAAGTCGCTAGCATGTCCCAGTTATAGAAGGCTGACCTACTTGCCTATTACAAAAAAATCACGAAATAGATCTGAAGTCTGAGGCTTAGACCTAAAAAGTTGTACCGCCACTCTTTTTTATATATTACAGTATATATAAGCAATAACAATATATTAAGTTACAATTAGTCGGGTAATTTTGAACACCTGACACCATTTTACATTCTAATACAGAAATTGGTTACAACGTAGAGAATATTGTGGTCCTAATAATTTCATACATGATAGGCAAGAGATATATTATATTACGTTTATGAAGCTCAGATATTGAAACAAAATATTCAAAGTTGACTTTAGAATATAAATTTCTGATACCATAATCTCCTTGGCTACGCTTGTAATGTACCTAGTACCAGTACGTTTCAACGCACATGGGCAAGGACCCGAATACAAATACAGGGATACCAGCTAGTGAGCAATTAATAATCTTTTTCATTATTTAAGTTATAATTTTAATACAAAACCACTTAAATAGTAAAAAATGCATAATTTCAAGTCGAGGAAAGTAGTAGAATAATGACTTTGATAAAGTCTCTACTGATTTTTACCCTAAAAGATACTTATTAGAGCATTAGGTAAAGGAAAGCAATTTAAAACACTATAATCCAATCAATCCATTACTTATACAAAAAATATTAAATAATACGTCCCACATTGACAATTATAGTAATTTATTTTACTCCAAATTGGTCTTCAGAATAGAATATATTTTCTATTCAAGATTCGGTAATCTATCTAAGTAAATTATATTAAATAACAAGCGACCAAACAGGATATAATTCAAGCTTTATTTTCCTTCATTTCAATGAGATATCATAATCATCATTACTTGTAGGCTCTTAACAACATTTCAACGATACAAGAATATTCACATAAATTTAAAGTAATTTGTAACACCTATAAAAGATTAATTCTAATAAATCTTTTATGATAATACAATAGTAATTAACAATTATTCAAAAAATAAACTAATCTTTTGAATTTTTTTTCGTAATACTTTATCATATCGATACGGTAACTGATTACAGTTTATAAATTGATGTTTCCAGATTTTTTATCAGTAGTGCGTGAAATTACAATGGCGAATCTAATTTTATTTTTTGTAGTGATATCAGCATGGAACTTTACAGAATCTGCAAGGATTTTAGGTGTTTTTCCAACACCTTCAATAAGCCATCAGGTTGTATTTCGTCCAATTATGCACGCTCTTGCAAAGCGGGGACATGACGTAGTAGTAATAACCCCAGACCCTGCTTTCCCGAAAGGTAAAGCTCCGCCAAATCTCACCGAAATTGACGTACACAATGAATCATATATTCATATAGACAAACTGCTCTCAGTGAACAGAGGAAGAAAGAATGATTTTATAACACAATTTACAAAAATCCTTGAAGGTATGCCAATTATATTTGAAAGTCAGTTACAAGTACCAGAAGTGCAAAAGGTACTAAAAGATGAAACGGACTCTTTTGATTTAGTGTTCATAGAATCTTGTGTAAGAGCGGCGTTAGCAATAAGTCACGTGATAAAAGCACCCGTCATTCAAATAAGCTCATTAGGAATTTCAGCACCGCAGTATGCTTTAGCTGGTGCTCCTATACAACCTTTTGTTTATCCATCACCACTTCAACAACGCATTTATAACTTATCATTACTTGAAAAACTTAAGGAACTTCTGTCGTTTCAAAAGATAATTAGACATATTTATGCGACTGATCATTTGGACTATAACTTGGCGAAAAAATATTTTGGAGATATTCCACAGTTTGAAGAGCTGTTTACGAACACGAAAATGTTATTTATTAATGAACATCCTCTATGGGCTGACAATCGACCGGTGCCACCAAATATTCTGTACATTGGAGGAGTACATGAAGTACCGGAAAAACCTCTGCCTAATGTATGGTAATATTAGATAATACTCGCCTTACTAGTTTCTTAGGCTTACAGTGGTAACCTATTCATGATTGCTTTTAAATAAATTTAGTTTTTATAGTTTCAGTTTTGAATATACCAAAATCATTGTTTCTAGTTCATCTGAATATAAGACGCGTATATTTCTTATAAATCGTAAATAATTAACATTTCAAACTACGTTTATCTAGAAGCACGCTGCAGTTTCACCCCTTTGTTGTTGACAATTTCCCAAGTACCGCATTTTGTATCGCCGATTCTTGTGAAAACATTTAAGGAGAGTCAATAAAGAGATTTACTATAACATGGGTTCATTCAGGCGGTAGCTATGTAGGCACTCCGAAAGTAGGTCTGCGTTGCGATTCTGTAACTCGCATTACGAACTCTCACAGCGGTTTTCGCAGCGGCGGTCACACTTAAATCAGTCGTGAAGCAATCATCGGGGAGCTTGGGAGGGAGGGAGCTTGTAGTTTATTGTTTATCAGAATGCCAAATCGTAAAATGACTGCTTTACGACTAATTTGAGCGCGACAGCCGCTGTAAAAACCGCTGTGAGAGTTCGAAAAGTGAGTTACAGAATCGCAAGGCTGGCCTCAATAATCACTTAACATTAGGTGAGATTGCGGCGAAATGTCTGTCCAGTTATATTATAAAAGTACACCTATATATACACATATACTTTATGGCTCTTTTAATTATATTCCAACAGTAGTAATGTAATAAGTTATTTTTCTTATAGCCTCTAAAAACATATTTAGATTCATCGAAGAATGGAGTCATTTATATAAGTTTTGGAACTAACGTGCGGGCAAATATGCTTTGTCCTGAAAAAATCAAGGTTATGGTAAATGTGTTATCGAAATTACAATACGACGTTCTCTGGAAATGGGATAATGAGACTTTAATAAACAAATCGGAAAATATAGTAATATCCAAATGGTTTCCCCAGTCGGACCTTCTGAGTACGTAGTTATGTTTACCAAATATCAATTTAAGAGCGTCCCAATTCTTAAAAGGCCGGCAACCCATTTGCCAGCTTTCGGCTAATGTGAGTGTACATTGGCGGCAGTATCACTTAACATTAGGTGAGCCTCCGTAGGCCTCCTATTACCCATATAAAAAAAATATTTTTGTAAAATTATTATATATTCATCTATATTTAATAATTTTCTCGTGTCGTGTCGCGGTGTTTGTAGTTAAACTCCTCCGAAACGGCTCGACCGATTCTCATGAAATTTTGTGTGCACATTGGGTATGTATGAGAATCGGACAACATCTATTTTTCATCCCCCTAAATGTTAAGGGTAGTCCACCCCTAAACTTTTTTTTTAATTTTTAGATTAATTCTTAATTTTTTTATGATACAGCATTAAAAAATACATACAACCCCTAATTTAGACCCCTCTACGACCAACCCCTATTTTTTTATTATAAATGATATACAAGGCAAAAACGTTTGCCAGGTCAGCTAGTATTAATAATATCCTTTTAAAATCTTTAGTAGCAACTCATAGTTTTATAAACATATATTCATTATACTTAATATTTGAATTCATTATAATTCTACTGTTTTTCTATTTCAGAACATCCTAAAGTGAAATTATTCATCACCCAAGGAGGTTTGCAATCAACCGATGAAGCCATAAATGCTGCCGTACCACTTCTAGGTGTGCCATTGTTAGCTGACCAATGGTACAATGTGGAAAAGTATGTTCGTCACAGAATAGGAGTCCAAATCGACTTTGAGACTCTCACGCATGAAGAATTCAAAAATGCCATAGATAGTGTTATAAATGATTCAAGGTAAGTTATTATATACTCAGATGGTGACTTGCTCAAAATAGATGCGTGGATAATTTATATTAAAGATTGCTTTGTTAATATAAATCAAAATGGTTTATTAACAGATGTTTATTCCATAACTAAAATCAATTTATATAGGCGATCTTTACGTATTTTTTCCTAATAATCCTAGATCATGTTTTTGGAATAATCACACATAACTCAACCGTGAATTTTCCGCGAAATAAATATTATTGTGGAAAGCAGAGAAAGGTAAATATTTGGCTTTATTTGTACTTTTAATTGATTAAACAAAATCTTTATTTACATATTATTCAACAATTATAATTTGAATTTAGAATCTTAAAATACTTGCGACAAGTAACTTATTTTTACTATTTTTTAACAAAATTATCAGTAGTTTTTTATTGGGCCACTTACTTAGGTTTGTTTCTTTTAAAGTATGCCCTAATCCAATGTTATTTTTAATCCTAAAACTCCTAGTTACTTAAAGAAAAATGTTATGTTCCTCTCTGGCGGTAGTTTTGACTTGCGTTCCTTAGACAATCAAATTCTTGAAACCCCTATTCATAAAACTGAATTCTATCACTACTCCTTTACTGTGCAAAGTATCCTGCTATGGAATTCCCTACCTATTGATATTAGACGAGCTCAGTCCTTAAATTTATTTAAGAAGCACCTTTTTGATCATTTTCTATCTGCCTCGTAATTAGCTCTGCTGATATGTATTAATTATTGTGACTCTGTTAACCTTTTGATTGTATCTTAAATTTTTGTTTTTACATATTTTTATTTATTATTATTGTTATTTTATCTTTTGATTTTACTTTATTTTATTTTAGTTATAGTAAGTGTTATTTTGAGTTTGTTTTTTTTTTAAATAATTTTTGTATTACTTGTACTCTACCCTCTGTAGGTGTTTCTTTTTCATTGTTTCACTTTAGGGTTGCCTGGAAGAAATCGCTTGTATAAGGCCGCCCGTTGCCTTATAACTTTTGTAACCTGTTTTTTTTTATTTTCGTTATGTGTATGTTTTGATTAAGGTAATAAAGTATAAATAAATAAATAATCCTACTTGCCCTTTGGATCAAAACCTCACTCTTATCTAAAAAGCATTATTTCAATATTTCAGTTACAAGGAAAATATAATTCGCCTTCGTTCAATTATGCGTGATCAACCCATGAAACCGTTGGATCAAGCTATTTACTGGACAGAGCACATTTTGAAACACGGCGGTGACCATCTTCAACCACCCAACTTTGGTGTCTATGGAATTTTTGAATATTACGAAATTCCATTAGTTTTAACTATTTCCTTTTGTTTATTTATTGTTGTATATTTATTTGTTTGGATTTTAGTTATCTTATTGAGGGTTTTAAGAAAACTAATATTCGGTAAAGTAAAGACGAATTAGGTTTAATATATTTAATATCATAATTACAAGAACAAAATAATCCTGAATCAACTATATATCAAAAAAGAAACACATATTAAATATATTCCACGAATATATCCAAGCTAGCTCGTTTATTTATTATATAATACCCGTATTTGACTAAATATTTCTTTATTTAATTATGTTTTTCAATATTTTCCACCAAAAACTTAGATATAATTAAAAAATACAGTAGCCAGAATTTTCAATTCTTGGAAACTAAACTAAAACCGAAATGCCTTTAAATATGTAACCTGTAATAATTAATAATTATGCACAGTATTATCATAAATCTTTGTAACATATGTACATTGTTCATAAGATTTGATTGCGGTATCTGTATTACGATAATTATTAATCGTTATTACAAAAAAACAAAAATATTTTAAATTTAATCTGCTTTAAAATAAATGTCTTGAAATTGTGATGTTCATTTTTTAGAGATGCCAATACTTGTAGTTGGTATAATTGACTGTAGATCAGTGTTTCCCAACGTGGGGGCCACGCCCAACAGGGTGACAATTTGATTGTTAACGGGGGCACTTGCGAGCCTTCTGGCATTGTGAGTGTCCATGGGCGGCGGTATCACTTAACATCAGGTGAGCCTCCTGCCCGTTTGCCTCCTATTCTATAAAAAAAAAAAAAACCAAATTATTTGTCATTTGAATTTAAGTTTTTATATGTTTTACTTACTATGTATTGTTAACAATTTCCTAGTAATTTCTTCCTAAATCATAGGTATCATTTAATTAAACGATAGAACATTTTAAAATAAAAGTTATGTATAAAACTAATAATTTTATTGAAAAAATTCAATGGTATGAGGTCTGTGTTTGAATCCATACCTTAGATAAACACGTAAAACAACAGCGTATTTTTTTATTTTCTATTTTACATTTAAAACAGTATATAAATACGCTGTATAAATTATA
The DNA here is from genome assembly GCF_905475465.1 of Pieris napi. Classification (NCBI taxonomy): domain Eukaryota; kingdom Metazoa; phylum Arthropoda; class Insecta; order Lepidoptera; family Pieridae; genus Pieris; species Pieris napi. Next base: position 9,516,010 of record NC_062252.1, read on the forward strand.
AGTACCTGGTTATAATATTGCAACAATCTGTGAGGGTAATTGATAACTTATTGCGACATATAAAATCAGAATATTAAAATAATTTCTTTTAGATCTTGGCGCTAAGCTGATCATTCGTTATATTAATAGGTCCGTTTACAAAACGATACCTCCTTCTTTTTCCTTTGTTACGTGAGCGTGTAATACAAGCAGACGCATTCGTGGTCTTGTTTTTAAAGCTACTAAGCTTACGAAGTAACAGGCTAAATTATATAAGATTAATTTGGTAACTATGTCAAGATGTTTTTGTACCCATTCCTAATAACCTGGAACTTACCTTACAGAAATTAACCTACTTATATTGTACGAGAACACGATAATCAAACGTTTACGTAATATATTTATTCAAATGATATAATATTCGGATTTATATGTGTTCGTTACCAGGGACCAGTAGATATATATTTTATAATGTTGAGTGAATCGTGACACAGTTTTATTTTTTGGTAGAAATTTTAAGAAAAATTGATTATTATCTACTAATAATGTTTCTCCCAAAAGTGGTTGTTGTTCTTTTCAATGGCAACAGAAGCCGCGCGGATATTAGCATTTTTTCCTTTTCCATCAATACGTGTTTCGTCTACTAACTCTGAAACTGTCAAGACGAGGCCACGACGTAACTGTCGTCACAACAGATCCACGTTTTGCATCAGGAACGTCACCGGCAAACTACACAGTCTCAATCGCTCTCTCCCTTTTCTTCGACAAACACTCTGCGCATCTTTGTGACGCTAATATTATTATTATTGCGTTTCATCCGTAAAAATTTTACCCTCATGCGCCTCTAACCTCTTTAAAGAAGTTTCACTTAAAAAACTCGTTCCAAGTAAAGCCTATTTGTAAAATCAAAAATAATGTAAAGTCATAGTTTTTACAAATGAAATTTTTGAATAATGGCAGACAGAAATATACAAACAGAAAAAGTAATCATTTTACCATTACTCTTTTCTAATAGAATAATTTTAGATAAAGGATAATGCGCGACCGTGAAGTTTCATTAAAATATCATGTTACGTGGTGAGATTTATGTTATCTATGAAAGCAAAAACAATCTTATAAATTAAATAAAATTGCACTTACTACGACTATATTCTAATTATCGAATTAATCAATTGATCGATGTAATAATTTTTTTTTATAGAACAGTTAAGTGATACGCTGCCCATGGACACTCAGAGGGCTCGCGAGTGCGTTGTCGGCCTTTTAAGTATTGGTACGCTCTTTTCTTGAAGGACTCTTAGTCGAATTGTTTCGGAAATACTTCAGTAGGTAGCTATATTAATAAGATATTTAAGAGGACCAATATTTTTGACACTAGCAAATTTAGCCGTACATAACTTTTAAATTTGCTATGAATTTTTATTTCCGTATATTTTTTTAAATATAATACATCACAATACAAAATATTTGGTCTACAGTACATCCTGGGACTCTCCGGGGCCTCTTTTAGCTCATTCCACTTGAAGGGCAACTTATGTCACCCAACATCACTGTGGTTGCATCATCCCTCCAAAGCCTGATCAGCCTACCTGTTTTTCTTTTCACATCTCGGAACTGCCCTTCAGTAGTGAATCTTTTCCATTTCTCGCGACTTTATCTTGTCACGCCCACCGCTATTTAAGCTGTCTTGTTTACTGTAAAACATCTTCCACATTTGTGATACTTCTAACTTTGTCTGCCCTTGCGTGATTCTTCAGAGTAACACTCTAATCTATTATAGGATTATATAAATACACTATACTCACACACACATACAATCACAAATACGCACACACATAAACTAGACTTTTGTTTTTGTTAACTTTTTTCTATTTTATTATAAATTATTTATTGTTCGTTTTTAAAAGTTGTATTAGCAATACTTTTTGCCACTATGTCCAAGAGGGACTGGTGACTTGTAATAACAGGTTTTCCCAACCTTTTTCAAGCACCAGTCTCTCACAATAATAGTATTAAGTTTATTGTCAAAAAAGAAAGATGGTGAAATACCTGTATCATAATCTCGTACAATTCAATATTAGATGCAAACTTTATTATTATTATTATTATAAATACTCATATATTAAAATTCATTTATTTCTATAATAGTACAATTACTTTTTCTTTAGTTTAACCTTCGACACAAATAAAGATCTTACAAAACTAAAAACAATTTTAAGAATAATTAACAATACAATTATAGTAATAATTAGAATTGCTGCAACTACACTAAGTAAGTTTAGTTCATAGTATTCTGTCCAGGACATTCCAGCAGATGGAGGCTGTAAATGGTCCCCTCCATGTTTTATCACATGTTCGATCCACCACACAGCATTGTCCAAAGGTTTTAGTGGGGTATCTCGCATAACATCTCTTAACTTTAAAATATTCTTCTTGAAACTGAAATTAAAAGTGGTTTTCTAAAGTTATATGGCTAGGCTAGGCTTGCGTTCGTTTATTACGTTGATGTTTCTTTATGAGCAGTATTGATCAAGTGGCTGCAGCGTGCGACTCTCATACCTGAGGTCGAAAGTTCGATCCCCGGCTGTGCACCAATAGTCTTTATTTCTATGTGCCATTTAACATTTGCTCGAAAGGTGAAGGAAACCATCGTGAGGAAACCGACTTGTCTCAGACCCAAAAAAACAGCGTGTGTCAGGCACTGGAGGCTGATCACCAACTTGCCTATTAGATTTAAAAATGATCATGAACAGATTCAGAAATCTGAGGCCAAGACTTAAAGAGGTTGTAGCGCCACTGATTTATTTATTTTTGTTTCTTTATGTGTGTCCACTTGCTCCTACCGTAAAGACATACAGCGTGAGGCAAAATTTGACGGCATGTGTCAGGAATATAATGCTGATTGACTTGACTACAAAAAATAAAATCTATTTCAGAAATTCTACAAATTGATCCATATCTCGATAAAGGGCTCAAAAATAGCACTAATGAAGTATGGATTACGCAATTGTTTCGTATATTTTAATTCCAGCTTTTTTATCTATAGGCAATGTCTTATCAAATTTGAAGTCCCAAGGTCGATTACTCTTAACTGTTCTAATTAAGTCAATGATAAGATTATTGCCAAATTTATGATAAAATTAATATTAATTGTGAAATCCTTTTGAATGAATTGTCATATCATTTAATTAATACGTGATTTAACGTAGATATTAAGTAGAAATATTACCAAAATAACAACTTCGACTTAAAAAAAACTTAGCAGAAAAAGAAAGAAGTTTTTATATGTTTTACTTACTATGTATTGTTAACAATTTCCTAGTAATTTCTTCCTAAATCATAGGTATCATTTAATTAAACGATAGAACATTTTAAAATAAAAGTTATGTATAAAACTAATAATTTTATTGAAAAAATTCAATGGTATGAGGTCTGTGTTTGAATCCATACCTTAGATAAACACGTAAAACAACAGCGTATTTTTTTATTTTCTATTTTACATTTAAAACAGTATATAAATACGCTGTATAAATTATAAGTACCTGGTTATAATATTGCAACAATCTGTGAGGGTAATTGATAACTTATTGCGACATATAAAATCAGAATATTAAAATAATTTCTTTTAGATCTTGGCGCTAAGCTGATCATTCGTTATATTAATAGGTCCGTTTACAAAACGATACCTCCTTCTTTTTCCTTTGTTACGTGAGCGTGTAATACAAGCAGACGCATTCGTGGTCTTGTTTTTAAAGCTACTAAGCTTACGAAGTAACAGGCTAAATTATATAAGATTAATTTGGTAACTATGTCAAGATGTTTTTGTACCCATTCCTAATAACCTGGAACTTACCTTACAGAAATTAACCTACTTATATTGTACGAGAACACGATAATCAAACGTTTACGTAATATATTTATTCAAATGATATAATATTCGGATTTATATGTGTTCGTTACCAGGGACCAGTAGATATATATTTTATAATGTTGAGTGAATCGTGACACAGTTTTATTTTTTGGTAGAAATTTTAAGAAAAATTGATTATTATCTACTAATAATGTTTCTCCCAAAAGTGGTTGTTGTTCTTTTCAATGGCAACAGAAGCCGCGCGGATATTAGCATTTTTTCCTTTTCCATCAATACGTGTTTCGTCTACTAACTCTGAAACTGTCAAGACGAGGCCACGACGTAACTGTCGTCACAACAGATCCACGTTTTGCATCAGGAACGTCACCGGCAAACTACACAGTCTCAATCGCTCTCTCCCTTTTCTTCGACAAACACTCTGCGCATCTTTGTGACGCTAATATTATTATTATTGCGTTTCATCCGTAAAAATTTTACCCTCATGCGCCTCTAACCTCTTTAAAGAAGTTTCACTTAAAAAACTCGTTCCAAGTAAAGCCTATTTGTAAAATCAAAAATAATGTAAAGTCATAGTTTTTACAAATGAAATTTTTGAATAATGGCAGACAGAAATATACAAACAGAAAAAGTAATCATTTTACCATTACTCTTTTCTAATAGAATAATTTTAGATAAAGGATAATGCGCGACCGTGAAGTTTCATTAAAATATCATGTTACGTGGTGAGATTTATGTTATCTATGAAAGCAAAAACAATCTTATAAATTAAATAAAATTGCACTTACTACGACTATATTCTAATTATCGAATTAATCAATTGATCGATGTAATAATTTTTTTTTATAGAACAGTTAAGTGATACGCTGCCCATGGACACTCAGAGGGCTCGCGAGTGCGTTGTCGGCCTTTTAAGTATTGGTACGCTCTTTTCTTGAAGGACTCTTAGTCGAATTGTTTCGGAAATACTTCAGTAGGTAGCTATATTAATAAGATATTTAAGAGGACCAATATTTTTGACACTAGCAAATTTAGCCGTACATAACTTTTAAATTTGCTATGAATTTTTATTTCCGTATATTTTTTTAAATATAATACATCACAATACAAAATATTTGGTCTACAGTACATCCTGGGACTCTCCGGGGCCTCTTTTAGCTCATTCCACTTGAAGGGCAACTTATGTCACCCAACATCACTGTGGTTGCATCATCCCTCCAAAGCCTGATCAGCCTACCTGTTTTTCTTTTCACATCTCGGAACTGCCCTTCAGTAGTGAATCTTTTCCATTTCTCGCGACTTTATCTTGTCACGCCCACCGCTATTTAAGCTGTCTTGTTTACTGTAAAACATCTTCCACATTTGTGATACTTCTAACTTTGTCTGCCCTTGCGTGATTCTTCAGAGTAACACTCTAATCTATTATAGGATTATATAAATACACTATACTCACACACACATACAATCACAAATACGCACACACATAAACTAGACTTTTGTTTTTGTTAACTTTTTTCTATTTTATTATAAATTATTTATTGTTCGTTTTTAAAAGTTGTATTAGCAATACTTTTTGCCACTATGTCCAAGAGGGACTGGTGACTTGTAATAACAGGTTTTCCCAACCTTTTTCAAGCACCAGTCTCTCACAATAATAGTATTAAGTTTATTGTCAAAAAAGAAAGATGGTGAAATACCTGTATCATAATCTCGTACAATTCAATATTAGATGCAAACTTTATTATTATTATTATTATAAATACTCATATATTAAAATTCATTTATTTCTATAATAGTACAATTACTTTTTCTTTAGTTTAACCTTCGACACAAATAAAGATCTTACAAAACTAAAAACAATTTTAAGAATAATTAACAATACAATTATAGTAATAATTAGAATTGCTGCAACTACACTAAGTAAGTTTAGTTCATAGTATTCTGTCCAGGACATTCCAGCAGATGGAGGCTGTAAATGGTCCCCTCCATGTTTTATCACATGTTCGATCCACCACACAGCATTGTCCAAAGGTTTTAGTGGGGTATCTCGCATAACATCTCTTAACTTTAAAATATTCTTCTTGAAACTGAAATTAAAAGTGGTTTTCTAAAGTTATATGGCTAGGCTAGGCTTGCGTTCGTTTATTACGTTGATGTTTCTTTATGAGCAGTATTGATCAAGTGGCTGCAGCGTGCGACTCTCATACCTGAGGTCGAAAGTTCGATCCCCGGCTGTGCACCAATAGTCTTTATTTCTATGTGCCATTTAACATTTGCTCGAAAGGTGAAGGAAACCATCGTGAGGAAACCGACTTGTCTCAGACCCAAAAAAACAGCGTGTGTCAGGCACTGGAGGCTGATCACCAACTTGCCTATTAGATTTAAAAATGATCATGAACAGATTCAGAAATCTGAGGCCAAGACTTAAAGAGGTTGTAGCGCCACTGATTTATTTATTTTTGTTTCTTTATGTGTGTCCACTTGCTCCTACCGTAAAGACATACAGCGTGAGGCAAAATTTGACGGCATGTGTCAGGAATATAATGCTGATTGACTTGACTACAAAAAATAAAATCTATTTCAGAAATTCTACAAATTGATCCATATCTCGATAAAGGGCTCAAAAATAGCACTAATGAAGTATGGATTACGCAATTGTTTCGTATATTTTAATTCCAGCTTTTTTATCTATAGGCAATGTCTTATCAAATTTGAAGTCCCAAGGTCGATTACTCTTAACTGTTCTAATTAAGTCAATGATAAGATTATTGCCAAATTTATGATAAAATTAATATTAATTGTGAAATCCTTTTGAATGAATTGTCATATCATTTAATTAATACGTGATTTAACGTAGATATTAAGTAGAAATATTACCAAAATAACAACTTCGACTTAAAAAAAACTTAGCAGAAAAAGAAGTTTATTTTTATAACAAGATTTTGAATTTTTTTTAGTAAGGCCAAATTAAAGTGGTAACCAACGGTAGCCCAATTGGTGCCGAAAAACCGAATGGCCTATAAATGGTTTCCCGTCGGTATTGTTTAAAGCGATCCCAATAATATGTAGACAATATTAAAAATGTATTGTTTTTTTTTTTAATTTTAGGCACTTTGATAAGCAAGAGCACGACTGCCCACGAGTGGTTTAAGCGTGGGACTTTAACCATGAGGTCACGGCCATAAAGTATTTATTAGGGTGCGTACAGACTATGTAACATATTATATAACTTGTGTTTTATAACACGTCCACATTATGTAACATTGTTATTCAACATTATAACATAAAACAATACTGTACACATTAGAATAACAATGCAATATAACAATGTTATATAACCATTTTAAATAACAAAAGAAAAACAAAAAAACGTAGATGCTGGGTTAACATGTTATTATAACATTCAGTGTCCACATTATCTGAAACATGTTGTATAGCAATGCTGTATAACATGTTATGTTATATAGTCTGTACGCACCGCATGTTTATTTTTATCTGGCAGTCGCTATGTTAACAATCTCTAACACTATCAACATTAAATAAGAAAATGGTTTTTCTACTTTCTATAAGGGCGTCTGAGATACATACTCAAAAGGTACTATAATATAGGTTGTAATAACTTACCTTTGATCTCCAATTATAGTTTCAATCGCATTTCTAAAAGGCTCTTCTTTCAAAGTGAATAAATCAAGTTGTAAGCCAATTTTGTGATGCACATACTTTTCTACATTGTACCATTGGTCACCAATGACTGGCATACCCAAGACAGGTACTCCAGCCGTTATTGCCTCGTCAGTGGATTGTAGACCTCCTTGTGTTATGAACAGTTTTACGTTGGGATGTCCTAAAACGATAACTTTATTATAAACAGATATTAAGAATCTCCATGTACCTCTTAGCTTAGTATTAAAAAAAAATCAGTAGCGCTACAATCTTTTTAGGTCAGACCCGCAGATTTCTGTATCCATTTCTTGATCAATTGTCAATCTAATAGGCATGTGATCATCGCAGCCTCGTGCCTGACACACGCCATCGACTTTTTGTTTCTAAGGCAAGCCGGCTTCCTCACACTGTTAACCTTCATCGTTCGAAAAAATGTTAAATGTGCACATAGACGCACAGCCAGGAATCGAACCTACGACCTAAAGGATAAGAGCATGCTGAAGCCACTAGGACTAAGCTAACACTGCTGCTAGTATTTTAATCACGCGCTTTTTTACATGTTCCTCACATACATATGTGTATATTGTGTATATTACATAATATAACGCGTGGTTTCAGTATAATCTTTTTTTAATAATTAACTCAAAAGCTGTCTCATTAAGGCTGAATTTAGTGTCACGCTGACCCCACGCGCACCGTCGGCGCTGATGGTCGAGATATATGAACTTCTAGGAAGCGTTTTTGAATGACGCGTAGCTATCAGCGCGCACGGTGGTCAGCGCCGATGGCTGCGCGGCCGTACGCGTCGCGCGTCGGCGCCGCGTAGCTGTCAGCGCTGAAGATCGCTAGAGCGCCTCTGCTTTCAGTGAGCGTTGTAGTGTCGAACGGACGTCGTCAGCGTGTACAGACATGGCAAATCGCGAAGTGGATACAGGTCGAGTAAGGCGGTCGGTACGATACTAAAACGAACCACGCTGAGCGTCAGCGCTGACGAACTACGCGCTGATCTATGAGCCCTGACGGTGAGCGTGAGACTAAATTCAGCCTAAAGACTTATAATTTAATGGTAAAATTATTTAATATCAATAAAAAAAATTAGATTTTACATTCTAGCTGTGATAGGTACACAAATTAAACCTAAAAAAAAACAAATATAGTAGGTTAACCCTAGAAATTACTTTACCGAAATTATCTACAAGGGAGAAGAATTTCTAATAGATTACCTAAACTGTGAATACATTACTCACACACCGAATTCCTTTAAAAACTACAATTTGTCTAAATACCGAGTATATTAAACGAATGCACACAGGCACAGGCGTACACAAAAGAAAATACATAGATTTTAATTTTAAACGTATAAGTAATTATTGTTATCATAATATTTAGATTAAAAATCATCTACAAAGCTTAAACCCTACTTACTTAAAATATCTGCTTGAGGGAACCACTTAGAAATTTTGATATTCTTCGGTTTTCCTGGTAATTCATCCATGTCCCATTTCCATAAAATGTTATAAGGTAATTTAGATAAAACCTTTATAATTGTTTCAATTACTTCTGGAGGTATAATCGAAGTTTTTACATTTGTTCCAAAACTTAAATATATCGCACCGTTTTTGGAAGCATCCAGGTATTGTTTGAGATCCTAAAATATAAAGGTTATGTTATGTTACTAAAAAAATTGGTTATTAGTTTATTAAAAAAAACAGTGACGGTACAACCTCTTTAGGTCTTGGGCTCAGATTTCTGAATCTGTTTCATGATCATTTTTAAGTAGGCAAGTAGATGATCAGCCTCCTATGACTGTCACACGCCGTCGACTTTTTGAGTCTAAGACATGTCGATTTCCTCACGATGTTTTCCTTCACCGATCGAGCGAATGTTTAATGCATAGTGAGAAAGTCCATTGGTGCACAGCCAGGGATCGAACCTCTGACCTCAGGGATGAGACTCGTACGCCGAAGCCTCACTGCTCAATTTAAAATTAATTTATTAAAGCTGTTGTTATACTCTATGTGCTGTTTTATTGTTAACAATTATAGCAGTATCAATAAAAATATTAAAATATAATACCTTTGGAAGTTCTTTTGGCGGTGTTTGGTGGACTCCACCGATGAATTTAACATTAGGGCCAACCGGCCGATTGTCTGCCCAAAGTGGATGTTCATTAACCAAAGCTAGTTTAATATTCTTAAAAAGATCATCAAAGCTAGGTACATCTTCACCAAGATGTTTTCTCATTATTTTATAATCATTATCTTCAGTCGTTCTAACTATAACATCTAACACCACAAAACTTATTATTTCATTAATCTTCTCAAGAGCTGTCAAATTGTACAATCTTTGACGACCGGGTGACGGATAGAGAAATGGATGAGTCGGTGCACCAAAAATGCCATAGTGTGCTGGTACTAGACCGAAAGAGCTTATTATAACTACTGGTTTATTAAATGCATGGCCTAGACCATATGCTACACGCACACATGCTTCCGTAATTACTAGATCAAATTTATCCCGGTCTTCCGTCACAACCCTTTTCACTTCTGGATCTTCATTTTGTTTATCAAACACTATTGTAAATCTTTCAATAAATTCCTTGATTTGAGTCAATAATTGTTGTTTATCCACTCTATTATCTATGAGTAATTCTTGCCAATTTGCATAGGAGACATTGTGTACGTCAATTAGCTTCAAGCCTGGAATATTAACCTTAGCAGGATCAGGCGTTATGAACACAATATCATGGCCTCGTCTTGCAAGTTCGTGGATGATGGGACGAAAAACTATTTGGTGGCTTATAGATGGAGTTGGAAACCATGCTAATATCCTCGCGGATTCTATCCCCGCGAGGGATATTAGTAAAGCAAACACAGCCACTCGTTTCGACATATCTAACCTAATTACAGGATAAATTAAAACTACGTTTTGTATAAAGATAGCACAGATATCGCATTGATAAAAAATTATATAATAGTAAGTAAGTGGAACATATATAACTACATATTTTTTTTAAGACAATTTACACCAATTGACATAGTAAGCTGGTTAAGCTTGTGTTATGGGTACTAGGCAACGGATATACATACATATTATAGATAGATAGACAATATATAAATACACATATAAACACCCAAGACCTAAGCACAACACCAAATGCTCATCACATCGATGTTCGTCTCAGCCGGGGATCGAACCCGGGACCCCATGGATTCGCAGTCAGGGGTACTAACCACTAGACCAATGTTGCCATCCGGAAGTTTTCAAATAATTCAATTATCTTTTTTCATTAGCCAGACTCTTGTAGAAAAGTATTCACAGTACACTGTATACACTGCATGTGTGTAACTAAACTCGAATGGGTTTAGGTTCGACCACACTTCATCTGACTCTGTCACAGGCCGAAGACGCCGAATCGACAAAACTAGGGTGAACCATGGCAGGGTTTTTTTGTGAGTTTGCAAGTGAATTTGGTATTTGACATTTACAAAGCACAGTGTAAATGTCATTGGTCATCTATCATCTCTTTTTACATGTCATTACTAAAATGAAAAATATAATTTAGTATATCTACGAGTTGACCCAGGCACACAGAAGTCACACAAATAAAGAAAGAAGTCAGAAGTCAGTGAGTCTTTATTCAGAAGTCGCCATTATAAATAAAGTGAAGTGAAGTGACCCAGGCCATGTATTTCGAGTAGTATGCAATAAGTATTCTGATATCGTACACTCCGGATTTGAGATATAAATCATTATTGATAACAATAAGTATCGTTGAAGCGAGAACTCCGATAAGTGATTTGATTTAATAAATAATCATTGAGTTATATTTTATGCATTTGGATATAAAAAACGACAAAATAAATTTTAAGTTAATTAAAATTTGTCACAATCATTTTATACTAATACCCTAACATAGGATTTTCTAAGTCGATATTTTAATAAATATCGTTACCAAGGAGTGAAAAGATCTAGAAGTAACAACTCACGAACACTAGAACAAAAATTATATGTATTATGTATTGTATATGAACGAAGTTAATTCTTATTAATAAATGATTGATTACTCACTGCATGTGTATGGTGTAAATGTAAGTAAATGCCAAGCGTCTATCTCATAAGTTTCATCGATGCATTATTACTATTTCTTTTGATTATTATATATTTCAATATTATGAAATAATTATTTTATATTTTTATTAACAATCGATTAAAGAACATATTTATCCAATAGTCATATTTATCCAAAAAGCACATTCTCTTGAAACTCTAATGAAACTCTTGGATTTAAGCTTAGAATGTAACGAGGCCGAAGATTATTTTTATATCCACATATGTTTTTATATATACACAGATATTTATTTTATTTTATTTTTATTTGTCATAAATTTATTTACTTTCTACCGTGACACAAGTTTTTGAACTAGTAGGTACGAAGGAAGAACTAACACAATATTTTAAATATACAAATAATTTTACAATGCAATTAAAGTATTTACTTCCTTTCTTTTTTTGAGTAAAATAAAGTTATCCTAAAAATAAAATAAACATATTTTATTTTTTTATTGTAGTTTGCTAATAATTTGATTTAGAAGTAAGAAGTAAAGGTTGGCCTTTACTAAAGTAGTACGCTTTTAATTTTAGACCCCAAGCTATATTATGTATACTAGCAGACCGGTCAAGCGTTGCTGTGGCTAAGGTTTTTGTTATATTACATAGTAGCAAACTATTCAAGGTAAACGGTAGGAAAACACCAGTCATTGGTACCACCATGCTTATTTGGTGGTTATGCCATTAAATTGTAGCTTATGTGAAACGTTGGTACTTTCAACACAGCGCCATCTGTTAGAATTGTGACTATCAAATAATAAACAAATATTCTGCAATAAAATAATATTGCCGGTATAAATTGAGATAAACTATACTATCTTTTAAGTTGGATCATACTATACACGGTGTGCAAATTTGATTGATATCGGTTGGGTAGTTTAGGTGTCCATAGCGGACAAACAACGTGACACGTAATTTATGTATATTAAGATAATGCTCGTAAACCCATGAACAGTTGATAACGTTTAATAAAAATTTAAGGTTTTGTCATGGAACAACAAAATGGACGTGATGGATTATTCAGCCCTAATTCGTTAAAGTTCAAAGAGATTCGCGAAAATCTGTCCATCAATCATTCCGCGATTTAGATTGTAAAAGAGAACCAATCTAATTTTTAAATGGATTCGTTGGGATTTAGAAAATTGTTTGAGTTTTTGAAAAAAATCGTTTCAAACGATACATTATCATAATGAAGTTATTCTTAAACATAATACTATTTTTTTTCATTTCGTTAGACTCGGTGTTACTCAGTTCAAGTGAAAACAGTAATTTTTTCATTTCTATTTTGCATTTTCGGGTTATTTTTAATATAACCGTTTTTTGGATGGTATTCGGTGTTCGGAGTATGAATAATTTTTTTTTTTTTTTTTTTTAAAGACAATAATTGTTCCGATATTTCCAGTGTTATACATTACAGACTTTATTCTAAATGTGTTTACAATATATGAATATTAAGGGGTCGGTATGCTATCCATGTTCCAACCATACCTTTTCTTAATCCATTTATTGAATTACATATCAACTAAACCACCCATTTCTGTACGGTTTTATGACGTCATCTCAACCTCTCTCAGAAGGTAATATTTTAATTTAATTTTACATTTTCACGTTAAAACTAAAAATATAATATCCCTGATTTATTAATCTGGGAACAAAATATTGTTGTTCTTTTGTTATATTGTCGGCTCACGATTATGTGCCGGTTATGTAAGACCGCTCTGGTACTGAACTGAATAAGTTTACAGCGCGGTCTATATGATGTAACATGTTATTTTTGTTTTTCTGTAGTGGACCAAGAAATATCCAATATTTTCACCCTTCAATAACAATGAATTTCCCAAAACATATGTAATATACAGAGGAAAACAGCGGTCCCGCGCATAATTTTCCCTCTTTATGTGAACATACGAATAACGGTTTCGTACTTTATTGAGTTTTGTTTCAAAAAATTATATACAATAAGAGGCAAACGGGCAGGAGGCTCGTCTGATGTTAAGTGAGACCGCCGCCCATGGACAATTACATTGACAAAAGGCTCGCAAATGCGTTGCCAGCCTTTTCAGAATTGGTACGCTCTTTTCTTGAAGGACCTTAAATCGAATTGGTTCGGAAATACTTCAGTGAGCAGCTGGTTCCATAGTGGTGGTGTGCGGCGAAACTGCCTTAAGAAACGCTCAGTTGTGGACCGACGGACGTCGAGGTGATACGGATGGTATTTTGGTATCTGCCTTGATGTCCGATATTGAAACTCAGCTAAATGGTATGGTAAATGCGGTAGAGAGACCTCCCATCTCTTCGCAACCCCAAGGATCAAGGGAGGGAGCGATCAAGCCGGACGGAAAGTGACTGGTCGTTGACGATTCTAACGGTCAAGCGGAAGGAGCTGGTACTGGGGAGCTCCCGCCTAGAGGTGAGAACAGTACTCCATGTGGGACCGAATTTGAACTTAATAAAAACGAATTTTACTATATATTATATAATAATCAAAATAATAATTAGTAAAGCTTAAAGTAAAATCAAAGACAATTATTATTAAGTTTAATTTAGTTACTTAAATGGCTTGTTTGATACAGACGCAATAAAATTAATTTCTATATATATAAGGGTTTCTATAAATAAGTGCGTGCATCACTGATGGAGGTTATGTTATCTCAATGAGTTTGAATCCGTCATTTGTTTAATGCATTTCTTTTTATATAACTTGTATTAAAAGCCTCAACTTTAGATGCTATGTTATTAACTTAAATACAATTATTAAGTTAATATATTAATTTTATGGGTGAAATGAATTAGACATAGACATAGACATCACATTTATTACATACGAAAACACACACACACAAACATAAACACACAAAATAACAGTACTCAAAGAAAAAATAAAATAAGACATAAAAAACAATAAAAAATAAAAAATTCCCTTTTCCCATTCGGTTCGCTTGAAGTGTGCAATGTGTGTTTGCTGTGGTTGTAATTGGCCCTGGCTCAGCATTATTCTGAGGAGCAGAAAGTTCCACAGCGCTGGTCATTCTGCCAGAGACCACAGCAGCTAGTTTGCGCCTCAATAGCAAAAAAAAAAAAATACTAAGTAGAAAATAATAATAATAATATTAAAGTTAGCAGTGTGAGTAATTAAAATCGTGTGAAGGGTGTATAGTAAATAAAATAAAATTAAAAGTTAAAAATAAGAATAATTGTTAATAAGTAGATATTTTTTGTTTTTGTTTTTTTTGGGTGGATAAAAACTAAATTTCGTGGGACTTTTGTTGAGTAAGTAGATGTGTCTTATAACTGCGACTAAAATTCGACTTTAATTGAAGACTCTTCAGCGGAGGATGGATATTATTCCAACACTTCGTCGCGCAATATTTAAAACTTCCACGAAATGAAGCCATCTGATGCTGGGGAATGGCCAGCTCCTGAGTACAACTCCTGCCTTGGTGCTTGTTGGCATTACTACGCCAAAGGAGCTTTTTGTACAAATATTTAGGATGTTTAGTATATACTACATCAAATAACAAACCTGTCAAATACAATTTTTGTCGACCTTTCATTGTTAGAAAGTTTAAGTTGTTCAATTATTGACATATCCACATATTATTTTAATACTCGCTGCTTCCTTTAACTTGGCAAACAATTCAATAAACAAAATGGTGGCACAATTCCTGAGGTGACAAAGGGTCATAACCGCAGTACCCTGACGTCGCTTTTCAATCTGTGCAAAAGACTGTGGTCCTTATGAAACGACAATAGTCGACAATAGGTTTTGGCCAATAATAATTAATGTTCGTTTGTGATTTTATGCTCAAATTGTCGGTCCAATAGGTGTTTACAAAGCTTTCTATAATAAATGAGGACCTCAAAATTCGTTTATCGTCATTTTATTTTGACTACCGGCCTGACTAATTTTTATTAAAAGCTAATGACATTGGATAAAAAAGTGAGCAGTTTTTGTTACCATTTTTCACTTAGTGTTCAGCCTGTACCACATTTACCATCGATCTTTATGTATGTAGAGCAGTGTTGACCTAGTGGCTTCAGCGTGCGACTCTCATCCCTGACGCCGTAGGTTCGATCCCCGGCTGTGCAACAAAGGACTTTCTTTCTATGTGCGCATTTAACATTCGCACGAACGGTGAACATCGTGCGAAAACCGACATGTCTTAGACCCAAAAAGTCGACGGCGTGTGTCAGGCACTGGAGGCTGATCAAAAGATTTAAAAATGAATATGAAACAGATTCAGAAATCTGAGGCCAAGATCTAAAGAGGTTGTAGCGCCACTGATTTTTTTTTTGTTTATATGTGTTCGTTACCTTATAGTACAAGCAAATCTTAATTTCTCATAAAAACTGACAAGCTTAGTGGAAATTGACACCCGTAAGGTTGACAGACTTGCTCCTTTATCACTGTACCATAAACAATTTCTACAAATATTTCTAGCATAAGAATTTAATTGCTGTGGTGCGCTCGCAAACTTCGCGATATGCTACAAGCATTACGACGCTTGTAAACAATTTCCTTAACTCTGGACTGGAATGTCAAATATTTGTGACAGTTTGAGATGTACCAGGCAATTCTAATTCAAATAGTATTTGTGAATTACTTGGCTTATTAATAATCAAACGAGATAGGACATTGATATATTGGTTTAATACATTTAGCACTCGAGTTATGTTAAAATATTATCATAGGGATACTGCTGTTTTTTGGAAATACTAACATGATAATCAAAAAATAAATAAATATGTATAAAATGGTAATGAACAAAATATTCTGGTATTATTGTGAAAAAACGTGGGGCGCTCTGTGCCATACTTTTCGTCTATCGAGCAACCCACGCTTTTTCACAATAATACCAGTATTTTTTGTTCATTACCATTTTCAGCCTAAATTAGGAATTATTTTTCACTTTTTAGTTTGATGTGCTTCAAAAGCGTGTTTTTTAGTTTTTTTAAACTATATTTATTTATTTTTTATTTTTTAGTTAATTTTTTTTTAATTTTTTAATTTTTTTTTCGGATTATTGCATTGTCATCGATCTTTGACAGGTGCGCAAAGTTTGAATTAAATCTGTCCGTTAAAAGTGGGTCAAAATCGAGTCCGAAGGAGTCGGTTACATACATACATACATAGAGGTGAAGCTAATATAAAGCGTGTAATATAAAATATGCCAAGTCTACATACAGATACAGAAATTTATATTGATAAAGATTATACAATTATCCCGCTAGCTCCTATACCTTGAGCACAACCCAAACATGACATTTGATGAAGATAAGGTTGCGCACATGTGTGTAACGACATCGCTATATTCGACTGCCCATTCCGTAACAGGAACTAACTTTAATATTTATTATCATAGCTTAACGTATACACATTCCTAATAATTATACTATATCTAAACTTTAATCAAACATTAAGAATTAGTTTTTAAAATGCTGTTTCTCTTAGAATATGAATAATAAATGACAGTAAACATTATTTAAAACAAAATAAGTGGTTTAAATATAACAATGATTGTTAGAAATTATTTGAAGAAGTCTATTAAGTATGTGGGTGTGCAATTATTTAATAAATTGCCGTCTAAAATTCGTAATATTAGCGCGTTTAACCAATTCGAAAGATACATATCAGAATGAGCCTAGACTAAAATTGGGACGGCTGATGGCGACGTGTATCTCGTTCGTATATTCATAGTAAGTTTCTCATGTAAATAAAAATATATTTTTGAAGTTCTTTAGGCGCGTTATGAAAAATTTATGAGAGTGAAATTTTACCATGCCAAAATTAACAGAATGAAGTTGCCCACTAACGAATTATTTTTAAACCAGCCGGGCGCCAAGCGTGCGCGAGCGAGATGGGAATAAGACAATCTACAAGTAAAAAGAAATAGAATTTGCGTGAAGTTAGCAGCAATGCCAAAAATTTGAATGATCATAATGACCTTTGTAGTACCTTTTAAACAAATAAAGTAGTTTTAATTATTTTTTTAAAGAAATTTAGCAATGCTTTTTCACAAAGACCTATTGTTACTTAGTTAAAAGGTTATGAAACATACCTAGTTATTAAATTGAATGAATAATATAATAAATAATAATAATAACTATTATTAATATTAATTAATAATTGAATAATATACTAAATATTAAATATTATTAAATTATAAACGTTAAATATTTATTAATAATTATTTAATATTTAAAAAAAAAGAAAGCCAAAGAAGTATAACTTCTTACGCGCGTACATAAGTACACGCACCCTTTTGTAATGAGAAATACAGTTCTTTAAATATAGAAAATGTAAAGCTTCTTGGGACCGTGAGAAGCCATGACTAGGTTACTACTACTGTAAAAGTTAAATCCATTTTTCATAATGTTTATTGTGTAAATAGTAATTCAGTGTTTATTAGAAACTCGTTGCCAATTTTGTATAGAGTTGGCTAAATTGGAAATTTGACATCAAATATTCTATGAACGTCTAAGGACATCTGCGACTTGTGGAAATCTAATTCGAAGGAGCGTTGACAAAATACAAACAGTGTTTCCTTGAAATGAATTATTTACTTCTATTTATTTATTAACACTTCCTTGTAAGTATACACAAATATAGTAATAATAAGCAATTCAAATAATTAAATAAAAAGGAGAGCAACTGGCGATTTCGAGCGATCTCTTCCAGATCACCACTGTAAGGAAAAAAATAAGATAAGGTAAGCGCAAGAAATGCAAAACTCAATAAGACATATACACAAACTAATGGAACAAAATGGACAATAATAAAAAAAGGACACATGAAAAACTGAAAAACTAAGATAACCTTGTAGTTGATAGTTGTAACACATAACATCTTCAATACAAATAATGATTGCATAATTAATAAGCATTTATTACAACGATATTTTGGATATCGGTTTTAGAGCTGTTAAAATTTCTTTAACCAATTAACGCAAAGAAAAAATTATAATAATTTCATTCTTTGAAATCCTCAATGTATTCTTATAATTGCAAAATTTCTTGTAATTCTGATTTTTTGTAATTAAAATGAATAGTTTATAGAAACGTATTCAAACTTTTGGTACAAATAAAACATTTAATAATTTATGTTTGAAATAGTCATTTGTTTTTTGAAAACTGTAAGTCAGTTTATTAACAGAAATATGTTACAAGTAGAAACCAAAAATATAACTGGGCATTACTCTAACGGTACTCTATTGAGGTCGCCTGCTAGTCTAGTAAGAGCATGCCTGATTTTCCATACTGTGCGCAAACTATTGTTTTCCCGCCCATTTCATATTGCGATCCATACAAGAGTGTAGCAAGAATTTGTTCTATATTTAAATTTCTACTTTGAATATTTCAGGTGTGCAGGTGTTTCGCGTTCTTGGTATGCTCTGTCTTTTGTATCCTTTTGTGTGGGTCTTAATTCAGCAAAAGCCAAGTTTTCAAGTTCTTCCTATACCCTGGTTTTTGAGACCTGGTAATAAATGTCAATTTAGAATAATTTTATTTATCTCGCTCCCTTAGGGCTTAACTCAAATCTTTGATAAAGTGAGATTTTTAAATAAAATTATCTAGTCGTCAGCGCTGAGAGAGATAGAAAAAGGTTTTTGCGTTTTTTGTGTCCATGAGCGGCGTTATCAATAACATCAGGTGTTCTATAAAAAAAGTAGTAAAATAAATAAATTGTCTGATTCATACAATGTCATTCATATTTATATTTATATATTAAATACTACCCGTATTTAATATAACAGTAACAAATTAATTATTATATCAACTTTTTGTCACCCTTTTGAATAACCCAAAAGCCTAAATGAGCAGAAGATGACGATTCTTTTGGCGTCAAGCCAGACGTACTCGTGTATTACTTTCACCTCGCTGTGTTCATATGCCCTCTAATGAGCGCCCTTCACTATCTCTTATCTCGACAATTTTGTGTGTATAAATTGCTTATATAACTGTTACTATGGTATAAAGCAGGTATGGGCAACCTTTGACATGTTGAGGGCCAAACTTTAGCGTGCAAATACGTTCGCGGGCTGCGTTTAAAAGTACATAGTTCATTTTAAAGGAGTGATATTATTTTTTTGCGATATATATTAGACATAAAATAATACGGCAATGTTTTTATAGTACAATTTATTGAAATAACAAAATGATATTTAAAAAAATGGTACATTATAATTGAATTGTTAAATTTGCAATTGTTACTACGAAAGTTAAATACACCGAAATCAATGAGACACTTGAATTTGGGAAACTAATCCATCTATATTTGGATTAATCAAAGGATTTGATATTTACCGCCTTACTGTCACTCCTGTGAGTATAAGTAATGTAATATTTGTTTAATTGGTTTTTTTCAAAATGTCTCGCGGGCTGGATCATATCTTACAGCGGGCCGGATTCGGCCCGCAGACCGGTGGTTGCCCATGTATGGTATAAAGAAATGTATTGTTTTAGTTGGCCCAGTGGCTTCAGCCTGTGACTCTCATCCCTGTGTTCGTAGGTGCGAATCCGGGCTGTGCACCTAAGGATGACCTCTCGATGTGCGCATTTAACACTCACTTGTGAGTAATGGTTGCAGCTTCTTACAAACGTTGTGTAAAACAAAAAACTTGGCGATTGAAAAGGGCGGCGGAGAGTTTATTGCCAGTTCTTCTCTTTCGTTCTACGCCCTTGATTTGAGAACTGGCAGTTAATGTAAAATTAGAAGCATTTAATGTATATTTCTTTTTTGACGTTCATACGTGTACATTGTGTTACCTACATGAATAAATGATTTTTGACTTTGACTTGTACATTGAAGATAAACATCGTGAGGAAATCGGCATGCTTTAGAACTTAAACTTTTATCGCCCAGTTTTCACTATTAAAATGCTTGTTACTAGTTGCGACCATTACAGCGTACTTCAAGCGACATTTCACGAAAGCAACGAACTATAATAGCTGTTGAAATAACTTCTGATACAGGTTATTTCACCAGTGCAATCAGCCGACCCCGTTCCTTGTGTGAATGCCATGCTGATATCACCTCTGAGGGGGAGCTCCCCAGTAACAGCTCCTTCCACTTGACCGTATTCAAGGAAGAGCGTAATTATGATCAATCCCTTTCCGAGCAGCTTGATCCCTTGGCGTTGCGTAGATATTTGCGGTCACTGCGTCTTCTATCGCATTTAGTGTAATAGAAGTTGTTCGGATTAATATCTGCAGCTGAGTTTAATCATCGGACGTCATGGCAGAATAAAAAAAATCCACCCGTATCACCTCAACGTCCGCCGTTCCATAACTTTTGACGTGACAACGTCTCATAATTCGATGGAGCCGGCTGCACGCACGAAAAAACATGACTCATGCGGCGTTACCTCGCTCTGAGGCGTTACCTCGCTCTGAGGCGTTCCATTTAAAATTGACATAATTGTATTTATGCGTACAAATAAATGTAACTAGATCAATTCAATTGTGATTTCCATTTACCTCCTTCTCTATATCCATACAAAATACCTATCAAACAAATTATTTTTTTTTTTTGAAAAATGCAACCATCCCATCAATATTTTTTAAATGACGTTGTCACGTTCAACTATCGTCGGTAAACCGACTTTACAGACAACAGATTTTTTTTTAAAGCAGTCTCTGAACTGCTTACCTAACATGCTAGATACATATCAGTAAAACAGACCCAATAATGGATATATTATATAATCATTGACTGAAAAGTTATTTTTCATGATAAATAATGTGTAGATATAGAAAGGATAATTTCACAATGTAAACATTTGAAAACTTGTATGAATCCCGTTGAACCAAATTTATAAAATTCGTTTCAAATATTTGTAAAATCTTGTTTACACAAATATCTGACCGTAAACGTAATAAATTCAACTAAAATACGGTGCATACTTTGAAAAATGCATATCTAAATTGCAATCTCGGTTCAAAGGCGTTTTCTTGAGAGCAGTTTATAACCTCAAAGAAATAGGACTTTAAAGGACTGTACTACTTGACTAAATAATAATAAAGCGATGAAGGAGATTACAGAATTGAGACATAGTCACACTTGGACTTTATATTAAATTAATTTTAGTACGCTCATTTCTTAAATAAGTAATATAGTTTGTTAATTTAACATATCGGAAAACATATAGAGATATATAGTTAAAACAATTTTTTTTCTGCAGGTATTTGCAATCAGCCATAAGGCTATGAGCGAATTTGTTCTGTGGTTCTGTCATGAGAAGTGACTTCCCATTGGAAGCATCTACTCATCTTCTGTCTAGAGCTACTTCCGGTCTTCTAGCTCTAGAATATGGTGACGTTTTAGTCGACTAACATACTGTCTAATGGTGAGTTGGCGAGCCAGTTCGTTCGGCTCGACAGCTTAACCGCTCTTTGTATTTAGCTGCCAGTCTCCGGATATCCTCTTTGATAGTTCTCATTTTAAGATGTTCGGGGACTTCGTTGTTGGTTATGTACAATGGTACTTTTGCAACTGCTCTTAGGATCTTGTTCTGCTGTCGCTGGAGTATATTTAAAATAAATAAAATGTAAGGAGAAAAGTAAAAGCACTAAAGAGACGTCCTTCTGCGATGATTTCTTCAACGTAAAGAATGGTAGAAAAAATGAATCAAAACAGTGAAGAGGTTTGGAATATATGTAACTAGCCGTTTCGCGCCCGCTTTGCTGGACGAATTAAAATAAATTTTATGTTTCATTATTTTTTTTTTTTTTATATTTTTATTATTCTTCTTCTTAACTTCCCTCTAAGAAAATTGAAATATTTCGAAAATCGAGTTTTTAACAGATTTTCACGTTTTGCGGTTCTAGGAAGCCTCTTTTGTTTTTATCAGCGGGAAAAATTTTCATAAAAGTAAAACAGAAATAAAAAAATGAAGAAACGTTGGAATTATAAAAATATATAGCCATAAACCATCTAGGAAAAATTTCGCATCGAATGGTGGTAGTTTCATGTCGATACGATCAGTGGTTTAAGCGTGAAAGAGCCTCAAACGAACACCATTTTCTTTTTATATATATAGATTTAGTAATATTAAACATTTAACATTTACATTCTTAGTATAACTTAATCTTTAAGTTTATTTCAATTTCAACGGATTTTCGGATTTCTCTAAATATATATGCAAAAACATTTCCTACGATTGATTACAATATGACAATGGCTCCAGCTTGTCGAGGAAAAATTGTTCACCAAATGCTAGGCACCAGCTGTCAGACCCGTTGCTAAACTTCTCATATCTGTAATAGATCTACAACATTTAGTGTAACATAATACCATAATTATAATATATATACGAATATTATATATATACGAGTATAAGTCAATGTAAATGATATTCTACGGTACGGGAGAATACCTCAGATTGCCCTAGCGATTTTTGCCTGTTATCAGACCTCAAGGAAGGAATCACTGAAACTGAAAAAATTTAGACCAAATAAAAAACCGTACTGTAATAATGTTACTAAAAAGTTCATCAGCCCACCTAATTTGAATTCAATAAACTCATAAAGCCAAAAGCTTAACAATTTCAGTCAGTTTAAGTTCTACTGTGGTTATAAAAAATTCACTGAAATGTAAATATTATTGTTGGTTTTAAAAGGTATAGGAAGCAAACAAAAGATTAGAAAAAAGAAATGAAAAAGTTCTCTGTAAATTGAGCATAAAAATAAATTTGTGAATGAGTGAAAATATACTCAATTGTAATATGCACTTACAGGAAATCCCCGTCAATTAAAAGGAAGCAATTAAACTATTACCCCAATAGTTTAGTATCTCTAACCTCGTGTATAACAGTAAAAATAATTGTTAGTTTTTTCCGTTTCAGAATTAATAATCTGATAATATTGTTGACTTTGTAATGGCTGTAGCGTGAAATCTAAAGTATAATATTATATTTTTATAAGATGACTCTGTATCCAGATTCGCTGTATCAAATAACGTTGAGATGGAATTGAAATTAAATAGATGCATTTGAAGTTCACTTAATAAGGTCTACTTTGACTTTGATCCGAAGCTTGCATCTGAAACTTATTATTAACTTTATTAGAAAACTTCAAAGATATAAAAAGTTTCTTTGAGGAAAATTGAAGTAAGTGATTACAAATCTCTTAGCAGTACTAATAAGAACGTTCAG
This sequence comes from Pieris napi, assembly GCF_905475465.1. Classification (NCBI taxonomy): domain Eukaryota; kingdom Metazoa; phylum Arthropoda; class Insecta; order Lepidoptera; family Pieridae; genus Pieris; species Pieris napi. The sequence goes on from NC_062252.1 coordinate 9,539,782, forward strand.
TAATAATATTTTATACAACTAAGCCTTGTGGCAAAAAATTTATAAAAGGATCTGGCTGATTTTATGCTTTTTAAAAATTATAATTTTGAATTTAAAAATTATATTTTTTCCTAAACTGTACCTACAAATTTATTTTATACTTTTACTATACTGATGGAATAAAGAGGACTTAGGTGGTGGTCTCATAAAGTTTATGAAGATGACATTTAAGAGAAATGAGTAAGTAAGTCCATAAACAAAAAACTTATTCACAGTTCAGCTAAAGATCTTCATCATCTGTACCCATTCCCTTATAATCCCATGACTGTAAATTCGTGGTAAGAAACTATGATAACCTCACATCGTATCCCTAACTTTAATAATAGGTACCTACCAACTGTCGTGAGACTGATCTTAATTTAGGGGATTAAAAATGATTCATGTGCACTTTTTATTATTATTTTTTTTTTCTTTTCATGTATTCTTTATTACTTTAGTTTGTTTTTTGTTCCTGATAAATTTCTGTTTCTAAACAACTAAATGTAATACATGTATTTTTGCACTTCTTGCCTTTCTTATGTAATTTAATACTTTTTTTTCTCACAGTGGTTGCCTGGAAGAGATCGCTCGAAAGCGATAAGGCCGCCAGTTGCTCTCCTTTTTATTTAATTATGTCAATTGTACTATATTAATGTATATGCAACGAAGTGTTAATAAATAAATAAATAATAAATAACCTCTCTGAAATGCCATCTGGAAGTTAACCTCACAACTTATCGGCAAGTATTCGTTCAAGAGTTAGAATCTTCGTTATGAAGTTATGTAACACGAACTCGTCCTTTGCTCTTAGAGACTTCAATAATTCGATATTTTAGAATTCTTTAAACAATATATATTTGAAAACACACATTATATACTCAAAGTCAAAATCATTTTTTCATATAGGTATAACAATGTACACTTATCAACGTCAAAAAGAAATACATATTAAATGTTTCTCATTTTACATTTACTGCCAGTTCTCAATTCAAGGGCGTAAGAGCGGAAGAGAAGAACTGGCAACAAGCTCTCCGCCACCCATTTTAATCACCAAGCTTTTTTGTTTTACACAATGTTTGTAAGGAGCTGCAACCATTACACCATTTTCCACATGACTTCTTAAGTAATTAAGAGTTAAGTAATAATAATAAAATAAATGAAAAATCAAGATTTGTCCTCTATCAGCAAGAGGCATGGTAAAATAAGAGCACACACTTACATTCTAGTGGGAACAACAATGTTCAAATATGCCTTTTTAATATTAACTAAAAGTAAACGTATAAAGGTTTTTTTTTAAAGGACAATTCACACCAATTGACCTAGTCCCATGCTAAGCTGGCGAAGCTTGTGTTATGGGTACTAGGCAACGGATATACATACATATATACATAGATATACATATAAAAACATATTTAAACACCCAAGACCTAAGCACAACACCAAATGCTCATCACATCGATGTTTGTCTCAGCCGGGGATCGAACCCGGGACCCATGGATTCGCAGTCAGGGGTACTAACCACTAGACCAATGAGCCGTCATAATATGTCATTAGGCAATTTATATAAACTATCACCTAAAGCACCGATTTCATTGTAATATCGGAAAATTTAGCTGCTGAATCGAAACTAAACCGCCATTTTAGATGGTTAATAGGATTTTAAACGGATTAATAAATTCTCGATTAAATTGTACAACATACAAAACGGGTATGTTATTATTATGACTCTAAAACACACCACAATGGCGATGATAGGTTATCAAAACGGAATCATGTTTTGATTGTCATAGGTGATGAAAGCTATATTACTCCGAATCCAAAAACAAAAGACAATCAGCTTAGTAGGTGTTTCCTTTCGAGGATCAGCCAACTAAGGTAAAGAAAAGAAGAAGTCAAGGAAAAAAGGTGATTGCCTCATTCTTTGGTCGGAAAGGTCATTTCGCGACAGTTGTGCTAGAAGATGGAAGGACAGTTACTGAATACTGGTGTGTCAATTTAATGCTGCGAAAGCATACGAAAATGCCATAGAAGAGACCGAGGAAGAATGGGCCCACTGCTTTTCTCAGTGGTTCCATCGAATGCGACGATGTGTAAAGGAACGGATATTACTTCGAAAAACAATAAAAGTTTTGGCAACTTTCTACAATAAGCCGTATTTCATTTTCTAAATATTTTCAGTGTTACCTAGGGATTTGTGATGTCTGTCATGTTTCCTTATTGATAAAATAACTAAGTTGCGTAACGTAGCCCAGTGTTTCATAGCCGCGCATGCAATTCGCTTTCTGTTCCACTCGAGATTCTTTTAAAAAACTGTTTGTCAATAGGCTGCTTCCCTAGTCTCTAAAAATTAGCTCATATTACCCTATCTTAAATCGGGAGCAAGAAATAAAATATACTTAACTCGTAAGAAAAATATTGTGAGTTTACTGCCGTGCGATTCTGTAACTCACTTTTCGAACTCACACAGCGGTTTTCGCATCGGCGGTCGCTCTCAAATCAGTCGTGAAGCAGTCATTTTATGATTTGGCATTTTGATAAACAATAAACTACAAGCTCCCACCTTTTCAGAATGCCAAATCATAAAATGACTGCTTTACGACTGATTTGAGAGCGACCGCCGATGCGAAAACCGCTGTGTGAGTTCGAAAAGTGAGTTACAGAATCGCAGGGCAGGCATATGAGACCCAAAAAGATAGCGGCGTGTATCGGGCACAGAAGACTGACCTATTAGAAAAAAATATCACGAGACAGATAAAGAAATCTGAGGTCCGTACTAAAAGTTTTTACTTCCACTGGGCTTTTCTTTTTTTTAAGCAAGCTTTCTAGAGTAGATTGAGCACGAAGTTTTTACTTTTTGGAAATACCGTTAACATCTTATTATTTTTTTTAGAAAAAGTAAAGTACATTTATTTTTCTATTTGAGTTTACGTTTGTCTGAAAATTATGCTGTAAGCAAAGAAATAAATTACCTAGAATGATGAAATCTGTACAAAGAGTTGAGCTCACTGAGTCTCACAGGCTGAGACGATAAATAATCTACGTAAATAATACATAAATTAATCATCAAATACACCAGTATTTCCATTATAAACCTCAAGTATTTGTGTACTAAATTATACAAATATTAACGGATAATAAACATAAACAAAAGGACTATCACACGCTTCAAGAAACCACAATAAACATAAATATGTTATACAATAATGGTTAAGCGTAACCTTTTGTAATATATAGATTATAGGTATACGTTTATAGATATTTAATCTCCAAAAAGATAACAATAATCACTTATGTAAGATTAAATTATTATTACTATTAATTATGATAATATTTATTTATATTCCTTTTTATGCTGTGCCTGTACCCGTGTGCTTTCTGTGAGAAGATGTTCCGTGAATCCACACTTTTAACGGTTGTAATAGAAAAATTTGTGCTCCCTCGTAAGTTTGGTCTAAAAAGTTAAACAAATGTTATTACACTTAGGAAAAATCTATGAGTGTTGAAAATCACGTTTAAAAACTGTTATGTCAAACAAAATTACAAAGTTGATAGTTAGGAGATTGTGAAATGAAGTGTCATAATTACAATATCAACTATTTCTTCCAACTTCAATAGCTTTCAACAAAAATTAGACAAAAACTATCTTTGATAATATGGACTTTTCCTATACCGGGATAAAAAAAGAAAAATCCAGTGGCACTACAACTTTCAGGCTGTCGGTTTTTAGGGTCTCAAAAATACATCACCGTTCGAGCGAATGTTGAATGCGTAAATATAAAAGTCCATTTGTTCACAGCCGGGGATTGAACCTACGACCTCAGGGTTGAGAGTCACGCTGAAGCCACTAGGCCAACACCGGTCTAATTAATAACGGGATAAATGGTCTAGAAAAAAGATGATATATTATACAATCCCGTTATCTTTATTTAACTGTTTTTTAAACAAAGCTAATTCAACTTCAAACAAAACAAAAGACTGAAAACGACAATGAAAAAACAAAACAAACTCTATTTCCAATTCCTGAATGGAAAAACGATGCTTGTTTGTGTAATCACTTGTTAAGGGGCAGATGTTTCTTTGTTATTCTTTAATTGTTTGACATAGTTGTTCAAAGTCAAAGGTGTCTTTAGCGAGCACTTCAGTTACTGACTTTTTAATTTTATTTTTAACTCGCCATTATAAACGTATCAAGCTGTTAGGCTAAGAGCTTCTCAACCTTGAGGTGGTGCTTTCAGGTCAGCTATTGAATTTTATTAGTAGAACTGGTATATTTTAAATTAAAAACCGACGAAATTGACGGAATGTATAAAGAAACGAAGACAACACTTATCTATAATATAAAAATGAATCGCAAAATGTGTTGGTATGCACATAACTCAACAACGCCTGGACCAATTTGGCCAATTCTTTTTTTATAATATTCCTTGAAGTTCGAGGATGGTTCCTACGGAGAGAAAAATTTTAAAAAATTGAGTGAAAAAGTCTAAAAACAACACTTTTCTATATTCCCATAGGTACAAAATATTCGTAATAATACTTAAAAGTCAATTTGAACTTTAATACCGTATCATAAAGTTCAAGTGTTAGTGGAGGGGTTCCGGGAAGGTAAATTTTTATTTTTTGATATAATGAATTTGTTGTCTTATCAACTTTCTTTTTTTTATCTTACTAGCTAGACCGGTGTCCCGAATAGCAGAATAAGTATTAAAAAAAAAATAAAGAATTGACTGTTAGGCGGTACGATGTTCGTCAGGCCAGCTAGTTTGTCTATAAAGATGATTATTGAAAGAGATGTAAAATATTTTTCCCCGATTTACATGACATATTTTATTTTTTATACATAGAGAAACGTTACTCTATGTTCTGTGTATAAAATATCACGGCCTATGTATTTTACAGCAAATTCTTGTTAATACTTATTAACATAATATATTTTAGCAAAAGCTAATTAAATACACATAAGAAAATGGAGCCTTAACTAATTAAAGCTTGCAATGTTTATGTGTTTCAATTGATCGTATCTGTGTTCAGTTTCCAATACTTGATAGTTCATTTAACGTACTAATGAACTATTAGAATAACAATAGCTCAAGTTATGGGAAAATAATTATTATTTTCATAGACGTTAAATAGTTGTCTATTGTTTATTTTTAAATACAATTAAATTAACCTCGAGTCGAAAGCGAGAATGCTTCAAAGCATGGGCGGAAGCAGCGACATTATGTGATCCCAATACCAGCGAACTAAAAAAGAATGTTACTCTGCCTACAGGACCTTCAAACAGGAGATGCTAGGGATAGGGCAAAATTTGAGCACATTGCCAGATTTATCAAGAGATTGGCCCGCTCTTCATGAAGGATCTGATCTCTCGACAAAGCAGTCCGAGGGAATTTCTGTGAGCCCTCCGTTCCACCCGTGCACAGGGAGAAGCGGTCGCGTGCAACTCGACAACTGGTCTTTGGAAACCAAATTCAACGTTAAGGTTTAAAAATATTCTGTTAAACTTATAGAAGGAAAAATGTCAAGCAACAATAAAACACGACAAAAATAAAATTATCTGCGTCTTCGCATTATTTAAGGAAATAAAGGACAAATATGTTGAACATGAATACAAAGGAATATTAATTCGTTTGCTACTTTAGTACGTCTTCTATGCTTTCTCCTATTCTAAGTTCAAAACAGAAACTTCCGTCACGAATCACGCAAAATGATTTTTTTGACGAAATTTATATTTTAGGTGTTGTTGATAAAAAAACTTGTAGTTTTTGTCTCTCCACTAAATAGTTATATTATACTTCTGTTTATGAAAAAAAGCAAGTCTGTGTGAGACTGATGCCTGCTAAAGGTAATAGTACCTGTGTTACAGGTCATCAGGCCTCCACCACTTCGGATCGACAGAAGATACAATACAATACAATACAATACATTACATTACATTACAATACATTACATTACAATATATAGAGGAAACCACATAGTAAATCTATAAATTAGTTTTCGAACATTAAAGATTTATATATGAATTTTTTTCATAGACAGGGGGATAAAAGAAAGTTGAATTGATACTTCATTATATTTTCTTTGTCGTACAACCTTTTTTGATCAACCCACTCAAGCGTGACGTCATCCTATACTCTTTGTTCATAATGTAATGTAAGAGTAATTCAATATGTATAACCATCATGCTTTTAATAAAGTTTTATTACTCTAAATGAAGTTTGTAATATGAATTAAATTCCATGTTAAATATTCTAGGAAATAACTTTTGACGTAATAACGTCTTAGAACGAAAAAACATGATTCATTGTCACGTTCTGCCTGAGCCGAGCAAGAGCAAGAGCGCGGAACAAGCGATAGAGATAGATAGAGCGGAATTCCATTGTTTATTGCAACAACAATTGCAGCAAAAAAGATATATAATTCATGCATTTTAAGAATTTTATTAGCTTTAACATAATCTCATAGTTTATTTTTAAAGTAGCTTCTTCAACAATAATTATTTCATATTATTTCTTAGTGACCTATGAGTTGAGTTATGGGTAATATAGGAAGTAATGTATTTATAATAAAGGAAGTAGTTTTCATAGTAATCAGGCACACATGGTAATCTCGAGAGCTAGTTTTTAAATTTTTAAATAGCTGCAGTATCACTTCAATGCGGCAAGTATTCACTTATACTGTGTTGTGTCTACATATAGAAAAAACAATAATATTACGAAATTTTACAGTAGAACATTGAAATTGTCTCTATGCCTAATGCATGCCCCTCTAAAGCATCTTGATTATATCTTTTAATAGTAAAGTACGGTTCCTGGGTCATCGGAGTGCTTTAAATAATAGAGGATTTTATGTTCACTCTAGAACCACTCGCGTACAATAATAGAATATAAGCGAAATGATGGAATGTTAATTGCTATGAAACGAATGAATGCAAAGTAACAGCTGAAGAAAGTGCCCACGTTTGGCTATACTTTCGGGGCGTAACACCGACGATTTAGAAATTTACCACGCTTATAAAACTAAGAAAGCCGGAATGAGTAAAATCTACAGCCTTCGTACAATTAAATTAGGGATTAGAAAATAAACCAAAAAAACGTTGTTTAAAAAAAAAGATATAAAACGTTGTTCCGAGTGACTGTACCCGTGAAATATGTTTTCCTAAATACGTAATACTTGTCGAGAAAACAGAACAACTGCAGGATTTCGCTAAAATTATCAACGATAACAAAATCTATTACATTTAATAATACTAAGGATCTGTTTCACAATGTACAGATAAGTTCTACATAAGTTCTAAATTAGCTATTTATTACTTATTGGTAGGATAAACACTATTGTTTCGTTTCACGACTGTCAGATAGCGCTATTCGTCACATAAAGTCCATCATAAGTTATGAGTCCGATGAATGTCAAATAGCACAATTTATCTTTCAAATAATTTATGTGTTGCATAGCTATTGGGTACTTTATACATACATTGTGAAACAGACCCTAAAGATTTTGTTTGTATCAATTTTTTTTTTAATCCATCTGCAATCAGCCTCATGGCTTTTATCAGATTATATAATAAATAATGGCAATTAGGGAACGCAAATCCAATAATTTTTTTTTTCCCTCCGTAATTCATAAAGTGTCAGACTGCGGCAAGTTTTGCCCTTTTCAGCCGATACACACTGTCCGTCGTTTCCAAGAGGCCCGACGCTAGGGGGTTGAAAATAATTTCTTTGCAATATTTAATTTTATTTATAGAGAAGTTTCATCGAAATTGCTTATATTAGTTATTAAGTATGCAAAATAGGAAAATATAAAGAAAAGGGCGACAATCTTTAAATTATTTTCCTGTTTTACTATTTACTCCTGAAGAATATCAATTTTCAAAACAAACCGAAATAAAATTCTTTATACAATCAAATGTACGAATACTCAAACAATATTAAAACTGTGGTAGTCGAGTCACGGCCTAACGAAATTATCACTCGCATTTTGTCGAGGGCAATTTCTGTCAGCGCCTGAAGAGAATGTCAACTCAAAAACGCAGTTTGTGAGCTATGAAATATGCGGAACTGTATGTTAATGTCCGAACTTAAAAAGCTCATGCTGCTTAGCCAAATACAGATTATGCCTCACATATTAATAGTTAATCTATGATTAAAATCTACTAAGTATTGTAATACCAAAAAAAAAAAACAGCCGTGCGATTCTGTTATTCCGTGAGTTCATCTCGCACTAACAACGAACCCTTCGTCACTCACGTCATTTTTTGAATCTCATGGTATTCTGTTAAGCAATTTCACATTACGGTTTGACAAGTGGTCCTTCCACTTGTTTGTAATTTATTGTTTATCAGAATGCCATCAATCGTCAATTGGCAATGCGACTGCTTCACGATTGATTAAGCGCGACCGCCGCTGCGAAAGCCGCTGTGAGAGTTTGAAAAGTGAGTTACAGAATCGCAAGACAGGCGTCAAATGGGCTCTCTGATGTTAAGTGATACCGCAGCCCATAGACACTCAATGCTAGAGGGCTCGCGAGTGAGTTGCCGGCCTTTTAAAATTGGTACAATCTTTTCTTTAAGTCGAATTGGTTCGGAAATACTTCTATGTGCAGCAGGTTCCACAAAGTGGTGGTGCGTGGCAAAAAGTGTCTTTAAAACTCTCAGCGAGTGTTCATCCAATCATGAACATAATAATTGTCAGAAATTCGACAGAGATGACAAGTTTTATTAATTTTGTTAGCTAATACTAACCATAGATGGTGCAATTTGCATTAACAAATTTTGTTTTAATTTATTGTAAAAAGCCTATATCAATACAAGTTTGATATTGCAATTTATTAACTTGTAAAATGCTGGTTTTGTTCGTACACAGTACAGCCACTGATGTCTTCCAAAATCATTATTTATTTGTTATATATCAGAAGCGTAGTATAAATAATATAAATTTTAACAAATTGGTGCATGTACTAATAGGTAACATTTTCTTTTCGTGGCCCAAAGTGAAAGTAAATTGTAAATCACTACCATTTTACAGGAAAGCCGGGACGTGAGACGGGGTGAAACCGAAATTGTTTGGCAAATTGTTTCCATTAGACACGAGAAAATTGCGTGAAGATCTGACGGTATTTCCGTTTCGTTATTTAAATAAACACGACTAGCTTCCGGTACTTGCTGCAATTTACCAATAATTGTTTATGTTTAGTCTAGTTGTTATACAATTAATCCTGAGGCTAATCCTAGGTCCATAGATGTGCACAGATTATTTTTATTTATTTATTAACATTTCGTTGCATTAAAAAAAACACAAATAACACAATACACAAAAAATATAGGGGATGCAACGGGCGGCCTTATCGGCAACAAGCGATCTCTTCCAGGTAACCCTAGTAAGGGAAAACTAATAAAAGAAATATGATGAGTAGGTATAGTGCACGAAGTGCATAACCAAAATATGTTATATAAAAAAGAAAAATATATAGAACTTTAATCTAAAGTAAAACAAAAGAAAACTAAGGGGGCTCATAGGCTAACGGTCTTATTAAGTGGCAGCTAGGTGAGAGGTACCGGGTTCGATTCCCGGTTCGAGGGCAAGTTTTAATTTAATTTAAATTTGTTCTCGGCCTTTGAGAGGGTTGTGCGGTACCGGGCGAGTGCTTAAACCATACATGGACGACACGGTCGAATTTCTTAAGACAAAGCACGAATTATAAAAAATCCTATAATTGACGCTGGCTAATGCACAAATCGTGCCAGAGCCATAAAAAAAAAGAAAGAAAACTAAAAAGCTAATGTCACGGATTCATGAATGGCGATGAAAATGAAATACAAGAATTACAAAAGTAACGATTATATTATGTTAAGTCAAATTACACTCTTTCGTCTGAGTCTGTCAAATGGTGTCTAAGCTATAATGAAAACAGTACTTTAGTCAAAACGGGGCAATTAGACTAATTTATTTATTAACATAATTTATTTGTTAAAGAAGTTTATTTTAAATGTATACTTCTCGCAAGGAAATCGAAATTGGAATTAGGATTTACGATTCAACCCAGTCGCCTATCATAATTGTCAGTAATGTCAGAAATTATGTTACCTTTAACGCTCAAAGATTTTGTCTGAACCTACCCTTTCATCAATAACCCAGCCACTGGCAATTTTGTGAACTGTCTCAGAATTTGTCTCATATTTATGTCTTATGACAGTTTATAGAAATTTAAAAACACCAATATAAAGACAGTTTTTATTATCTAGCACTTTATTTACATCAGAAACATTATAACAAAAGAGGTAATAGAGGACAAAAGATGTAAAAGGACGGCCTTGTTAAGAAGGGTTTCTTGCAGCCCGGACGAAGATTGGCTTTCTGAAAACTTAACAAGGGCACCACGCGACGTGCTAATTATGCAATAAGGTGCCATTTGACAGACCTATAGTGGGCTACACTTTGTCAAGCAGGCTCTTGACTGGAATCCCCAAGGCATAAGGTAACGTGGCTGCCTAAAACAGACCAGCAACGAAGTATGTAAGAATGCAGACAGACAAAGTGTTCTAGGCTTGATGCCCTCTGTTTTATGGGGGACTATAAGTCAAGTAATAAAAATCAGTGGCGCTACAATCTCTTTAGGTTTAAGCCTCAGATTTCTAAATCGGTTTCATGATCTTTTTTAAATCTATTAGGCAAGTAGGTGATCAGCCTCCAATGCCTGACACACGCCGTCGACTTTTTGGGTCTAGAACATGTCGGTTTCCTCACGATGTTTTCCTTCACCGTTCGAGCGAATGTTAAATGCGCACATAGAAAGAAAGTCCATTGGTGCACAGCCGGGGATCGAACCCACGACCTTAGGGATGAGAGTCGCACGCTGAAGCCACTAGGCCAACACAGCTCAGTGTAATAAGTCAAGTAAGTCTGGTGAAATCGTCCTAGTATCTTAAAAAATCCTTTATTTGTTGTTTGTTTTAAATGGCTATTCAATTCAAAAGACAAATTCCGATGACAGATAAGATCTGTAAACATTCAAAGGTAGTTCAATTCAACTTGACAGTCGTTTTGTGATAGAACGAACAATCGTAAACTAAACAATAAATAAAGATTACTGTCTGTTCGCTTCGCCAAAATATATCCTGTGTGTGGCTAGGAACGACGCGATATCAATAATTGTTATTTCCGTAAAAAATATTCCACGTTTTGCCTCTGGGACAAATTACCCATCCTCCTATGTTACCAGCGCATAAGGTCTACAGTTTCTCTAATCCAATCATAGACAAGTAACACAAACCGTCTTTCCATTTGATCAAAAGACATGCACCGTCATTTCATCTGTTAATTTAGTTTTTATTGTACACCTTTCACGATTACTAGATCTTAGTTCACTTAGCCTCACACACATTCCCTGGTCGGTCTCCGTAACGTAGGAACCTTTTCTTTAACTTTTTCAAAACTTTTAAATTTTTCCGACTATTCGCCGTGTTAAAAGAAGAAAAATGTTCTTTCAATTTATTTTATATATGTATTTATTTTATTATGCTGCATATACCAGCAAATTTGCAGCTAAATTAAATAATATATATGTAAAGGTAAAAATAAACTAACTTTTAGCTAAGTTATTAAAAACTTAGGCCAAGTTGACCATCTCTATGGTTTACATTGACACGTTCTTATTAATTTGCGATATTTGTTATATAATAAGTGTTGTTTGCCATAGTCATTTTGTATGATGATTTGCTATTTTAAAAGAGTACCGAGAGTTTTTTACGCCGGCTTTTTCTCTCGGCCTACACCCTCTGTCTTCTTTGCCGATGAGTAGGGATGTCTACCGATTTAAATTTTATGACTTAGAATAAGTGATACCGGTATCTTATAATCCATAGTATTTTTTTCCGACTATTCCATTTTATATATAAACGTAATAAATCCAATAGGCTTTCGACGAACAAAGTCTTAACCAATATATATAAGAGAATATAGTTTTAAAGTATTTTTCAAACCGCTTCTTCCCTTACCTTAAACATTACATACCCTTTTGTTATCAATGGTCAGTTGAAGCTTAATGAGAGAATAAATATCCTACATTGTTGGTGTGCGTGTCCGAAAATACATTTTCTGTTCCTTCATTTGCTCTTTTGCGATACATTGTACGATATATTGCAATTTTCATTGGCTTAACATGCATGACTGAATATCATAAAGTCTCAAATTCGATACCTGGATGATGCTGAAAATTCATCAATCAATGATTCATCATTTCATCGGAGTATAAGAGTTATGAAATAGAGATTACAGTTCTTGTACATTGCCAGTCCCAATAGAAATCAGCCGACGTGGCCGTATCATCTTCGAATATATTCAACTAATGGAAAATACACCGCTATACGTGTAAATTTAAAAATAATTAAATCACATTTATAATCTAGCGTAAAAGATTTAGGCTAGTCTGTATGGGCTTGAAATGGACTGCATGTGTGTATACTACTTACTGAATATGCTTTGAAATTAACATACTAATAGAATATTTACGACAATATTGTATAAAGCATACTACCAACTCAATGAACTTATGATTGTCTATCAATAAATTAATTAAAATCTAATTATAATCTAGGGTAACTAAATTTTCTTCAAGTCGACCTAAAATAAAAAATTCTAAATTTATATAAAGAGATAAGGCAGGTAAACATCAATTTTCAGGAATTAGTATAACAGATTTTTGATGTGAAACTTCTTTATCAGCGTTGGAAAAATATTTACGTCACGTGACGTCGTCACATTTTTCCGTTACGCGCCATCTTTTTCTTGTCCTGCGATTTCAGATCCAGTTTATTGATTAGTTGCAAGATTTGTTGTTTGTGAAGTTCGCCTACCTCTGAAAACTAGCTTCAGGCTTACCGCAACGTACTGTTATTTATATTGGATATGTTTTTTCACGTTATATTTAATTAATATTATTATTTATGTCAAAAACCGTGTAGTGCGTTCATAAAATGTAGAAAATGTATATTAAAAACAAAAATATAATAACGATAACAATGATAGTAATAATTATATTACAATAATCTTAGTAGTAATAAGGTAGAATGAAATAATTGTATTAGATATTTATTTATTCTATTATATCAGCTATGTCTATGATGATAAAAGCCTTTTTTAAACTTTATCTAAGTTAACTTTATTTAACCAATTTCTATAAAGTTGCATATAGTAGATCATTTTTCGTAAAATAAGGTCATAATGAAGTTTCACTTCTTACGTGTGTACACTAGTACACGCATACATTTTTTTTGCTTAATCTGTACTAATATTATATAGATTTTTATTAAATAAAAAATAATATCAGCATGTATCGTTTATTTTATAAAAACAGTAAGAAAATTCCTAATTTATCACGTTCTAAAAATGTGTTTCAGTCTTAAATAGTTTGCTTGATCATCCAGCCAGGTTCTTAGTGCTGATACCTTGGCGTATACTCCAGGGTACTTGGGTCTTGCGCATCCAAGGCCCCAAGACACAACTCCAGCCAACTTTGAATTATGGACTAAGGGGCCACCGCTATCACCCTGAAATTTTAAAATGTCTCCATTTTTAATCACTACATATTATGTGAATCAACATATTTAAGACGAAGTTTTTAACGATACAGAACGAGAGTCTCCTTATCGCCTTTAAAACCAATTATGTTTAATTTCAATATTTGTTAGGTGTAAGAAATAATGAACTCTAAGAATTCGTTAAATTTGGAACAAAATAAGACAAAAAAAAATTTCTTTTAATTTATTTTATAAATATATATATTATATTTATTTTATTATGCTGCAAATAGCAAATTTAATAATATAATAAAATAAATTAAATTCATGACGAAGCTTTCAAGTAATATATATGTAAAAGTAAAAATAAGCTAACTTTTAGCTAAGATATTTAAAACTTAGGCCAACTTAGACATCCCTATGGTTTTTTTTCACGTCCTTATTAATTTGCGATATTTGTTTTATAGTAAGTGTTGTTTGCCATAGTTATTTTGTATGATGATTTGCTATTTTAAAAGAGTACCGACAGTTTTTTACGCCGGCGTTTTGTCTCGGCCTACACCCTTTGTTTTCTTTGCCGATGAGTAGGGATGTCTACCGATTCAAATTTAATGACGTAGGATAAGTGATACCTGTATCTTATATTCCATAATAAACATATTTTAATGTTCACGTAGCCTGAGAGTATGGGCCGGAATTTGGTTTCAATTTTTAAGGAACATACAGACCCAATATATATATACACTCTTACTAACCTGGCATGCGTCCTTTCCTCCATCGGGAATGCCTGCACAGAGCATAGACTTAGTTATCTTATAGAGAGGTAAGTAGGCAGAGCTGCATACAGCGTCGCTCACTTTCGGTACTGCCACAACTTGCAATGTTTTTGGAGCACCTCCACCCTCCTGGAAAACATGTTCATAATAATAATCATCTTTCTCTGATCACTATATATTTGTCATGAAATTACAGTGAAATTGGCTTGCAATTTGTCAAAATATAATAATTAATAACAATTTAGTTAACGGAGTAATGGCGTTTCTGTGAACTGCCGTTGTTATTATTTTTCACTCTCAAAAATTAACAATGTCAAAGTCTGACTAAACCCGTTAATACTTGTAGTTTATTCGATTTGCCATTATTAATAGTTCTACAAATTAAGGGCTATTTAATAGTCTATAGTAATAGTGATTTTATAATCATTATTATTATCGACCATTGAATATATTGGTATAGAGTGGTGTATGCAATTTATAAACCTTTAACTTAAGAACTAGATTCTTACTATAAAATGCGCAGTGCGCATATCAAAATCTAATCGCCAACCCTTAATCGTATTATAGGTGATCTGTGACTTGCCGCTGATCAAATAGTTTAATCGTCGTGGAGTAGCTATTTGATTAATGTGGTGCTACAGTCTAAAATTTTTAAACTATGCAACACATTTAAATGAAGTTTGTATGTATTTCATTGTATTCAAAATGTATTCTAATTAATTTTTGCTTAATTTCCGTGGTGGGGTAATAATTACGATTGTGTTAATTAAAAAAACCTAAGCCTGTGCAATTAATGACTCTAGCCAACCATTCCAAACCTAAATATCTATACTTACCCGTAAAGCTCCCCACCCGGTGATGATAGTTTCTTCACCATCACCAACTTCCTCTCCCTGCTCATACAAGTCTATGGGTTTTGCTCTTTCATTGAACTCTATAGGGTTCGTTAACCATACAAGGCCTAAATCACAGTCCATTTGGCTATAGGTGAAGTTTGAGTGGTACACATAATCTCCAACTTGGTATAATTCACCTCCTGTTCTACTCGATGATGAACCGACTCGTACTTGGAGGTCTCTTGGTAGTGAGCTATGGAAAAGTTTTTATATAACAATATATAATATTTAGCTAATAACTAGCAGACCGGCCAAGCGTTGCTGTGGCTAAGGTTTTTGTTATATTACACAGTAGAAAACTATTCAAGGGAAAAGGTAGGAGAACACCAGTCATGGGGACCACCATACCTTTTTGGTGGCTATGCCATTAAATTGTAGCTTATGTGAAACGTCGGTACTTTCAACACAGCGCCATCTGTTAGAATTGTGACTATCAATTAATAAACAAATATTTTGCAATAAAATAATGTTGCGGGTATAAATTGAGATGTAAGCTATCCTATCTTTTAAGTTGAATCAATATCGGTTCCGTAGTTTAGGAGTCCATAGCGGACAAACAACGTGACACGTAAATTATATATATTAAGATAGAAACGTAACGATAGATTGTGTGTGAATTTTTAACTAAACGGACGCCCGGACATGCATTACTCATATACGATACAATTATACTACACGTAAATGTGTAGAATGTCACGATTTCAAACACCAAAATTCACATATAACGTGTACGAATTAAACTAGAATTGTGCTGAAAAAGAACCGAGTTTATGCGAACTAGCGCCTGAACTGTATGATTATTCCTTCGTCATTTCATTTCTTTTTTAATTTAGTATTAAGATGATTACTGTCGAACTAAAATGTAACAGTATTGTCAATGTAATATAACAGATAATTTAGCACTGATTTAGACTGATTCTCTTTCCGCAAAGATTCTATCGTAAATTTCGTGTTAAGACCTCTGTTTCTGATATATCTCTGATCTAAGATAGGCTAGTTTCCTCAAGATACTTTCACCATAGGAACAAATGTTACACATTTAAAGAAAATTGGTTAGTAGTCATATTTTGAACGCTTAACAAAAATAATTTAATATAGATGGCGTTCAAGTTTTGGTATTTCTAATTACTACTATTAATAATGACTACTTAATAATGGTAGATTCATTGAACTTTTCGGAATTGAAATTTTAAATTTTAAAATAATAATTTAGAATCCATGACGATGACAAATTTGCTAGCTAGTTATACACTGGCGGAATAAAAAGGTTTTATGCTTGGCCCGTTCGTAACATAATCTATCAAATAAATTCAGGAGATGAGATAGTTAATTTAGACCTTGAAGACTAGATTAATTATCTCAACTCTTTAATAAAAAATACTCATTTTCATAATTCCTGAATATTTTTCCAGATTAAATAACAATTTAATTAAAACCTAGTGAAGTCTTTAATCTTCTTTTTTAATTAATAGTTTGAGATCTTAAATTCTCGCTAAAACGGTTTGGGAACCTTTGTATTAATTTCTTTGTTCTTTTAAGTAAAAATTAAATTGTATAAAGAATTTTAAATTAAATAGGTATATAACTCCATCAAACATGCTGTGGTATTGTACTGCCAAGACTTTAATAATTGAATCGATAACTGATGTTGGCACTGTCAACATGTATCAAATAATTATAACGATGTTGTTCTTGATACAGAGGTACCTGCTGATTTTGTTAGTTTTAACGTAGTGGCTAGACTTTCCTAAAGAATTATTGTTCTACCAAACATTAAACCCCATACGAACTGTAACATATGTAGGGTTTTTTTATTTTCATTAGTATTCACTTTTTATCTTAATTTTTTTATAGATTTTATTAAAATATAGATTTTTTTTTAAATCTCCAAATTATTACTTTGTTTAACCACCAAATTCCAAAATAACATTACAAAAATTTCTCGAATTTTCAGATCCACCTGGGCATCGTAGCCAAGATCTCATGCTGTGAATTGGAAGATACCTTGCACAATAAAGCAGTATACATACCCAATGAGACAGTGGGCAGCTGTGACTACCAAGTCATTGGCAACAATTGCACCACCACAGCTGTGTCTGCCACGAAACGTCAAAGACACCTGGTAGGGAACAGCTGTTATGTCTATATCCTCACCACCCACGATACGTGTGTCTTTTACTGGGGTTGATACTGAAATACAAGCAATATTTTTTGTAATACCATCACATTGCACCTTGACTAGCAGCTGGTTCCACAAAATAATAATCGCTCTGATAGTACGCACTTCAGGGTGACATGGATGCTATTTTGCCTTGATGCCCGATAGCAAAGGGAGCGTTCAAGTATTACGTAACGATTGGGGGGGGGGGTTCTTTTGTAAAACGTTACAATACGGGGCGGGGGGGGGGGGGGGGGGTTTTGTCTTCACTTCCCACAATATATGTTGTAGAAGGTTATGAATCAAATGTACATTCTCATATATAAGATTTATTTTAATTAACCTTAAAACGGGTCCCTCTAATTATTTAATTATTATAACTTGTATGGATGTTAGCAACGTAGTGTTAAAAAAATAAAAAAATAATATTTGTATTAAGATTTAAAGATATTTTCTCACACAATGCTTTAAATTCCGTTATTCAAATAGGAATTTTCAGTCGTAATTTAAATTTGCTTTCTGGGAATTTCCAATAGAAGCCAAATATTAACAGCAAACAAATCATGGTAGATTTCAAATGAAATATCAGCATTCTATACACAATAGCACGCATAAAGCCTTAGTTCGTAAAATAATTTCATTAATCAATGCATCAATACTAATTAAATTAACAGTATTATATATATACATAATATATATTTCAACTAAACGCGGCCGAGACTAAATGTTTTATAAATTTGTCTCGGGACTCTAAAATATATATTTAACAAAATATGCAAGAAATAAAGAAAACAATAAAAAAACTAATTTGCCTTTTGGAAGTTATACTTCTTTAGGCGCGTTATGAAAAATTGATGAGTGAAATTTTAAGATGCTCGCGCGCCGTGACGTAAAATTAACAGAATGAAGTTGCCCACGGAAGAGGCTACGGCATTGGACATAATTTAAAAACAAAATTCGAATAATAAAATAATTTATGTTACAATTAATGTCAGAGAATAATAATAAATATTTATTTAATTTTTAAATGTAAACTAAACTTTATTGACTTAATGACTCCTTTTCCAGTCTTTGATTATTTAATTGTAAATAATTATTTGCATGCAATCAAAAACTATTTTCAATAATGTCAAAGAAGTATAACTTCTTATTAATTAATAATAAAAGACAAAATTCTTACCAGAGTATCCCGCCAAGAGTACAACTCCAATTAACAAGAACATTTTACTAATTACAATACACAGTAGTTAAAACTAACCAACTTATATAGCAAATTATTACAAAAGGTTTATCTGCCCGATAGGGCTCACCTTCACACCATTTCTCATCTCTTATCAGATATATTATCTAGGTTTAATTGCAGTGTTTGTAAATAAACTAATCGAGAGCTCTTCAATTATCTGAGAAATGCCAAAAACTAAAGTTTCACAAAGTATTCAATACAATAATGTAATACAATAACAAAACAAAAAAAAATCAATGGCGCTACAACCTCTTTAGTTCTAGGGTCAGATTTCTGAATCTGTTTCATGGTCATTTTTTAAATCTATTAGCCAGCCTCCAGTGCCTGACACACGCCGTCGACGTTTTGGGTGTATGACATGTCGGTTTCCTCACGATGTTTTCCTTCACCGTTCGATCAAATGTTAAATGCGCACATAGAAAGCAAGTCCATTGGTGCACAGGCGGGGATCGAACCTACGACCTCTGGGATCATAGTCGCACCCTGAAGCTACTAGGCCAACACTGCTCTTTATGGTTTAAACAAAAGAACGTACAAAATTAAGTGTAACCCGTTATTGAGACCGTTGTTAAAGGGATTTAAACAAAATGTATTCCTAGGACATGCTAGACACTGTTAGACGCAGTTTGACAGCAATTAAGTTAAACAAAATCTTTTGTCATATAATATGCTGCACCCATATATTTATATTGCATATGTATAAGGGCCATAATCAGAGCCGACTTAAACTAGGCTGGGGCCATTGGGCACACAAGAGTTTGGGCCCTTTTGGAAAGTAAAAAAAGATAATTATAATTTAAAAAATTGACTAAGTATTCTAGGTCAAAAATACAGTATGATATATTATTATGTAATTTTTTTTTAAAGACAATTCACACAAATTGACCTAGTCCCATGCTAAGCTGGTGAAGCTTGTGTTATGGGTACTAGGCAACGGATATACATACATATTATAGATAGATATACATATAAATACATATTTAAACTCTCAAGACCTAAGAACAACACCAAATGCTCATCACATCGATGTTCGCCTCAGCCGGGGATCGAACCCGGGACCCATGGAGTCGCAGGGGTACTAACCACTAGACCAATGAGTCGTCAAAAATTTATGATATTAGAATGCTGCTGGTTTTTTGGTTACGATTACGATAACGGTTTCTTTCGAGATATCTGTTGAGTCTTCTATTATATTCTTATTAATTAGTACAGTAGGAATACGCACAGTTATCAATATAATGGCGTAGTATAATTCCTTGATAAGACTACTGATTTGTGAAGAAAGTGTAATGTGCCCGACAAAAATGTTTTGAGAATAAATGTGGGAGAGAAATTGTCGGTCCTTCGGGGCCCCCTGAGAATGGGGGCCCTGGGCACGGGCCCCGTGTGCCCTTATGGTGAAGACGGTATTGGCCATATTCCTTATATTATAATATAGCTGATTTGGTTTTAAGTGAAGGAGATGTGCGGCCTTTCTATAAGTTTGACAAGTTTTAAGAAGTAGGTCTAAAAAAGATCCTGGGGATGATTTTTTGTACTGTTCAGGTAATACTGAGCAAATGTGGAATCAGTCAGCCAAAAACTTGATAATGCCGAGTTTTGTATAAATAATGCAATGAATTCCATGCAGAAATAATATTTATTAGTAATTATAACAATCAATCATGTAGTAGTTTGTAAGTTTATCGCGAATTTAATATTTCTTATTATCTAAAACAATTGTTCTTTAGTTTGGGTTTATTTGAACTGAAATATTTCCGAACCAATTCGACTTAGGGTCCTTCAAGAAACGAGCATATCAATTCTTAAAGGACTGACAACGCACTTCAGAGCCTTCTGGCAATGAGAGTGTCCATGGGCGGCAGTATTACTTAACATCAGATGAGCCTCATGTAATATAAAAAAAAGTGCGTGCGTACAAAGTACTCATGTCAGAAGTGAAACTTCTTTGGCTAACTAATTTTTAAGTCACATTTATATTTATACAAATCTAAAACCGATATATTTCCGAGACTTAGAGGGTGGGAAAAAGGAAGATATGTTAGGAATTTAATGAATTTAGTTGTCATTAAAATATTAAAAGTATCGAAAATTACAAATTATTAATTTATTTTTTTAATTTATTTCTTCGATAATAAAAACACGTGGCATTTTAATTTACATTTCGTCATTCGAGATTTCAATAAATTATTTTGCATAAAATATAAAATACTAATAGGTATTTCATCAATTCTCTTAATGAAATTTTAATTTTGAAAACAGAACTCTATAAAAAAATCTTTAATTTTAAAAAATAAAATTAGTCTCAATCGCTCTCTCCCTTTTCGTGAAGCTAATATTATTATTATTGCGTTTCATCCGTAAAATTTTTACTATACCCTCATGCGCAAAGAAGTTTCACTTCAAAAAAGTGCAAAGGAGCACACCCGACAGGCATGACACGCAGCAACCGCTGCCAATGGACATCTATTTCGGCCTACCTCTTAGGACTTTGCTCAAGGAGCGCGGGAGTACGCCCTTTTTTAATACTTGGAGGTCGTATATATTCAAAATTTTGTATATACATTTTGAACAGCATACAAACCAATCACTATCTATTGAAATCATTTTCTATCATGCCATCGTAATTAACCGTGAACCAATAAATAAATGATAAATTAAGTAATATCGATAATATGATCTTGACACATTTGATTCAAGTTACGCGTAATTAATTAATACACGTGTTACAATCACTCTATAATATCGAACCAAAATGAGTGTGATGTTTAAAAGATTAGGTCGTGGCTTAGGTATAATTTACATAATGGTACTCAAATTAAATGATTGTTGATACTCTTACTGATAATGAAAAGTTGTTGAAGGCATATTGATATGCTAGAGCAGAGATCCCCAAACTTTTTTGTGTCGTAGACCCCTTGCCATGTTTTCCGTGTTGGGTAGACCCCCTACTTACCTGATATTGATTTCCTGTAAATTTCTAACTGTAGTGAAGTTTAGTGTTAAAAACTTAAAGTAAAAACACATGTTAATTTATGCATTTATTAATTGAATTTAAATTAAAACTACACAAAATAAAATTTTGTATCTGTTATGTAAAATATACGTAGCATTAAATAAAACAAACTATAAATAAAATAACACAAGCAATAAGTCAATATAATGTATATGTTTTGATATTATAAGATAGTATGATGTAAGTAAATAGGTACTATCACAGTATGTGTTGAGATCCACCATCGTGGACCCCCATTTTCGTTTCATGGACTCAGCAAAAATTTTTTTGCTGACGTAGACCCCTTGCAGGTTGTCATAGACCCCTAGGGGTCGATATAGACCACTTTGGGAATCACTGTGCTAGAGGTACGAACGAATATATTAATCCAGTAAATTTCTTTCGTTAATACATTTTGAATAGTGCTGTTGGAAAATCACGGAATAAGAAATGATTATTTATTATTTTTGGGCAGCGTTGGCCGCTTCAGCGTGTGACTCTCATATCTGAGGTCGTTCGATCCCTGGCTGTGCACCAATGGACTTTCTTTCTATGTGCGCATTTAACATTTGCTCGAACGGTGTCACTTAGACCCAAAAAGTCGACGACGTGTGTCAGGCACTGGAGGTTGATCACCTACTTACCTATTAGATTTAAAAATTATCATGAAACAGATTCAGAAATCTGAGGCCAATACCTAAAGGTTGTAGCGCCACTTATTTTTTTTATTGTTTTTTATTTATAATTTTTAAATTAAATTAGTTTCAACTTCTTTAACTTCTAACAAAAATTTATTACAATAATTACATTTACAGTTCACTTACTCACACACATGCACACACACACTTACTTATTCAATAACATGCACTAAGGCGTGTTGGAAACGGTTTAAAAAACAAAAATAATTAAAAAAAGATGTAATTAAATCAAGAATTTACTATTAAGTTTGGTATGGAAGAGCAGAGTACCCTGATACAGGTATTTTTTTTGTTTTCATTGTTGTCAAATGAATAAACACATTTTTATTTTTTTATTTATGATTTGTACAGTAATAAAACTTTACAGCAACAATGGTCAACGAGTGTATAAAACTAGAAGTAACAGTTCTTAAGAATATTGTTTTATTAAATAATTTAATAATCATTATCACACAACACGGCATAGGAACAGCTCCAGATTTGTTTTGTGAAACATAAGACTCTGGCTCAGCTTAGTGCAGGTATATCCTAGAGTTTGTCTACACTCTACAACAATGCCTAGTTATTGCTCCGACACCTACACTACCAAACGGGTCAAGTCAGTTAATTCATAAGAAAATTGTGTTCAATGTTACAGAACCGATTTCTGCCTTGTGATTCTGTTACTCAAACTCTCACATCGGTTTTCGGATAAACGGATCGCAGGATAGGCGGTTTCGCAGGATAAACAATAAACTACAAGCTCCCTCCTTATAAGAATGCCAAATTATAAAATGACTGCTTCACGACTAAATTGAGCGCGACCGCCGCTGTGAAAACCGCTGTGTGAGTTCGTAAAGTGAGTTACAGAATCGCAAGGCTGTTCGAAAATTATTCAAAAACCGACAGTTTAAAATTTAAAAATTTGAAAAAAGAACATTCATTTCAAAGTAACATCACCGGCGAGATACTTGTATGAACTGTTATCAAGGCTATAAGAAAATATGCAACTTTCCTGAAACAACTGCTCCAGTTTCAGCTCATTTAATAACAATGCGAGTCTTTGAAAGCTGTAAACTTGAAACGGCGCACAAAGCTTGGTAGCTAATTCCACATATCACAATAGCGCCTCACTCTACATGTGAATGGAATATTTTCCATTGTTCATCAGATTTAAGGATGTTTTTTATCGTACCAAAAGGCAAATGTAAAGTGAAAATCAACCATGGATAAGCTTGTGTGTGAGCGGTCTTTTAGATTATGTGAGGCGCACGAAATAACTTTAAACGCCGTTCTCCGATGCAGAATGTTACTTTTACTATAGAAAATATGAAAACGTATATATATTAAATATTGTATCTTTAACTAGCTTCTACCCGCGCGGATTACTTAATTTTGTAATATTTATATGATCAGTATATGTTTTCCACAGCAGAGTGTTTTAAGGCAGTATTTTCCGCGCACCACTACTATGTAAAACAATTCAATTTAGGGTCCTTCCAGAAAAGAGCGTACCAATTCCTAAAAGGCCGGCAACTCACTCTCGAGACCTCTGGCATTGAGAGTGTCCATGGGCGCGCTATCATTTAACATCAAATGAGCCTCCTGCCCGTTTGAACTCTTGTTCTATAAAAAAGTAAGGAATAAGATGTTTAGCTATATAATTACGTAATAACTCAAGACAGAAGATCCCATAAATAGGGACTGAATAAATTAACCGACTTGGTATTACGTGGATCTCAACAACTTATTACGGTAGAAGAACTGAGTTGTGAGACTTATGGCAATTATACACGCGCCGCGCGAATTAAAGCGCCCTTCACATCACATAAGAATCACACAATCTATTAGGAAAAACCGTAAAAATATTCGTACAATAGTTTTTGAGTTTATCGTTTAGATAGGCGGACGCAGTTAGATATCACCTGTTTAATACATAAACACAACGCAACGCATGCATAAATATATTGCTCATACTCAGATTGATTTGTTATTTTTGTATTAAGTCACTTGAGTCAGTAAATATTAGGATTTAGCATTTTGTAGGTAAAACAAAAAATACGTAGCATTTTTTTATTGCCCTCAAATAAGTCAATTTTGTCCCTTTTTTGGTGGAGATTTTTTAGTAGCAACACTTATGAAATGTCAGAATTCTACGGAATTAAAAATCAGAGTATAAGTTATTATTATTCTATTGAAAGGTTATGACAATAATTGACATATGAATTATACAGACAATACTAACCTTTCAGAAGCAAAATATCCAATGAAATTATAATAAGCTCCTGTTTAACTGAGAAAGCGGAGAGAAACAAAGCGTTCAATTGTGTTTGTGTGATGGCTGTCTTTAAAGTGCTCTTTACAATACGCCAGTGTCTAGGACAAGTCCGCTTTAATGTTTTGATATAATAACTAAACGAATTTAAAAATACGTTTATACATATTTAACAAAACACGAATTCTTTCATTTGAACAAGTGTGTTTTTACACGTAATAAAAAAAACATGAGTATGGTCATTAGAATAATCCTAAGTTATGTACAGATTACTTACCTTCGTATAATCAAATCTTGTTGCTTTGCTTTGTAATTTTAGATACAAGAGCCTAAAACTCCTCGATCTATACCTAATATGTATCTTTAATACATTTTTTTAAGAGCAGTGTTGGCCACTAGGCCACCATCCTTGAGGTCGTAGGCTCGATCTCCATCTGTGCACTTATGATTTTCTGTCCAGTATTTAACATTCTCTCGAACAGTGAAGGAAAACATAATAAAGAAACCGGCTTTCCTTAGACCCAAAAGTCCAGACACAGGAGGCTGAAAACCTATATGTCTATAGGTTGACAAGATCATGAAACAGATACAAAAGTCCTTGTAGGTCTTTTAGACCGAGGCCCAGAATGATTGTACCTTAAAAAATTATGATAGATTTTAGTGATTGTTACGTATAATAATAGTAGGTACTAAGTTTTTTTTTGTTGAAACACACCTTGTGTACCACAAACCAGTCAATTGCCGAGTTAAGAACTCCACTTAGTTGTTTGTTAAATACATACTACACTACACAAGATTCAACACCGTCTTTTATTCCAGTACTAGCGCCAGTTCTGAAGTACCACTTAAGTACACTGTGATTTAAGCGAACCTTACATTGGATTGTGAGGTCTGCTTGAATGGAGTCAGTCTTTATTAAGTCAATACTCAATTGTCAATTCTACGCTTCAAAGAATACGATTGAGTTTGAGACGGCACATCTACATCGCTTTGTTCGTGATTGATGAAATTTCGCGATTGTATCAATTTGAATAAAATTTGCTGGTTTCATTACATATTTCTGGTTACGAATGAATGGCTATTATCAAGAGTAATAATTTGCGTGACGTTTTAGGTCGGGACTCTGCAAACCCCAATGTTTATCTATTATTACGTCAATATAAGTTAAGGCACCTCTTGGAGAGGCGTGCTCTCCAATATTCCACATCTCAATTAATTTTAGGTTGAATTGCGGCCAAACGTTTGTCTAGTTTAGCCTAGAGTTTAAACGTTGAATCCTCGACGTTTAAGTCGTGTCTATTTGATTTTATTATCATCATATTCATCATCATCAATTGTAAAATATGTGGCGGAGAGTTTATTGCCAGTTCATCTACAAGTACACTTATGAATTGTCAGAATGAAGTTAAATTAATATTAAATTTACATTTACTACCAGTTCGCAAGTCAAGGGCGTAGAGAGGGTAAGAAGAACTGGCAGGAACTTTCCGCCACTCTGTTTACTCTTTCGTTCTACGCCCTTGATTTGAGAACTGGCAGTAAATGTAAAATTAGAAGCATTTAGCATTTAATGTATATTTCTTGTTTGACGTTCATAAGTTTACATTGTGTTACCTATATGAACAAATGATTTTTGACTTTGACTTGACTTGAATAAGCAATTTTTTGTATGAAGAAATCGTGCGGAAAGTAAAAACTAAAAATGTGATGAAGAACATTGATTTGCTTTCCAGAAATTGCTCACGCATCAAAAAACACAGCAGGTTCACTTTGGAGGCATATATGCTATAAATATATAGCTAGAACCGACACTTAAAGATCAAGGAGAGAACATATAGTATTGTAGTAACAAACTCTTAAATTGTATTAAATTTTATTATTTTATTTCTTTCTTATGCTCTCCGTGTCCTCCATGTCCATCACCACCGAGAGTCTTCTCAAGAGCCACTGTGGCTATAGTCAGTGCTAATCCTAGCGGAAGGCCTCGGAAAAACAGATTCCAGATTTTTTGCATTTTAGTACCGAATGAGGGTTGATATCTCCATATCTCATTCCTATTAACAATATAAATAATAAAATGTGTTAGAAATATTTTTTTTAAATAAAACTAAACTTTTAACAGAACATATTATAACAATCTTTATATATATAATTCTTCTGTGAGTGTGTATGTCACTGAACTTCTCTCAAACGACTGGACCGATTTTGATGCAATTTTTTGTGTGTGTTCAAGGGGATCTGGGAATGGTTTAGATTCACAAATCAGCCCGCCAGATGGCGCTGCAGTCGGTACTTTCATACTTTGCTTTACTAATTGCTTGAAATATCATGCAGGACAACGTCTGTCGGGTCCACTAGTATACCTATAAAATAACAAGAAAAACACGTCTATAAAAATCGTAAAAGTTCAATATAAATATGTATGTATTCCAAAATATCAAAAGTCACTTCTAGCATTTATTTATGTGTGAACGAGCGTCTAAGAAATTATTACTAGCGACCTACCTACACTTTTGTAAAAAAATGTTGTACATATTGTTAGCAATGGCTCATTGGTCTAGTGGTTAGTATCCCTGACTGCGAATCCATGGGTCCCGGGTTCGATCCCCGGCTGAGACATACATCGATGTGATGAGCATTTGGTGTTGTGCTTAGGTCTTGGTGTTTAAATATGTCTATTATAATTATATGTCTATCTATCTATAATATGTATGTATATCCGTTGCCTAGTACCCATAACACAAGCTTCACCAGCTTAGCATGGGACTAGGTCAATTGGTGTTAATTGTCCAATCATAAAAAAACTAATATTTTTATTTAAAAAGCTATATCATTATCAAATAATTTCATAACACGATGTACATAACTAAACCTAATATAAATTTTCTCACTAACTGAATGTCTTTGAGAAATAAAGTTACTTTGAACTGATATAATATAACAGTAGAAAAACGTTTTATATTTTAAACACCTCTTAATGCTAGTAGCTTTTTAAATGATTTTAAAATCACTTCCGTAGATTTAAAATCAAAGAAAACTCTCTTTTCACTGTTTGAAGTTTTGTGGTACAAGGAGAAGACGTGTCTATCCGTTTCCTTGTTAACATGTGAGACAACTTACGCTCGAACCCAATAACCTATCTCAATCCATAAACCACTATCTGAGATAGTAATCTTAATCCAAATGTTGTAGCAGGTGAGCCAATAACCAATCGACGGATTGTAATAGCCATCTGTCGATACAAGCTATCCATGGGAGGTCGTATCGGTGTCTGTGGATAGACCTTTGTATGAAAATGACAGTTGACGAATTTTAACCGTCGCCAAAAATAGATTGTCTTCGTAGGGTTTATTGAGATGCAAATAGGAGATCGATCGAACGTCACGGTCTGATCTCAGATTGTTTTCTATCTGAGTTTGAGGATTAATTATTGGGTTCGGGCGTTAGCATAACGCAGTGCCCAAAACTATTTTTGGATTTCTAAACTTACCTTATCCACGGATCCTTCAGGCCTTTCTTAGCCAATGCCTTTTCGAGCTCCTCCAATTGTGGAATGCCTTTTATGCTGCAAAATTTATCACACTTTGGAACCTCATATGGAGGATCACAGCCCATTTTTATCACAAAATTGTTTTTGGTCTCGCCTTGAATATATAGCTCAAAACTTCAAAGTCATTCAATTGTCATATTTTTCTAAATATACAAATTTTAACTAAAAAGGTTTTTGTGTTATATTACAAAATCTTGGTTTTTTTTATGGCTCTGGCACGGTTTGTGCATTAGCCAGCGTCAAGTAAAAGATTTTTTATAATTCGCACTTGTAATTTGTCATCCTCGGCCTAGAACGTATTGCTACGTTCTAAACCTTCACAGTCTCTTTTCTTAGGTAGCATACTCACTGCTTGCCTTAGAAATTCGACCATGCCCTCCATGTACGGTTTAAGCACTCGCCCGGTACCGCACAACCCTCCCAAAGGCAGTGAACAAATTTAAATTAAATTAAAACTTGTCCTCGAACCGGGAATCGAACCCGGTACCCCTCACCTAGCTGCCACTTAATAAGGCCCTTAAAAAAAATCTTGTTAAGAATTAATCAAACTGTATGAAGTCAATTTCAATTTCAAAAAATAGTTTATTTTGTTTCACAAAAATTTTTAGTAATACATGTCCAGTGTACATTATTTCCTGGAATATAACTAGACACGTTTTTACAGCCTTTTTTAAAAACTTATAAAATAGATAAAACTATGTAGTTAAAAAACAAGTTATAATGTTTCGAAAGGAACAATAACAAACTACAAACTAAATTTAACAATGTGGTAAAACTACCTGGTAACTATGCAATCTTTAGATGAGATTTGCATTTTTGAAACTGTATGAAGTAATTAATTGCTAAATGCATTTATAATACTAGACTTAACGCCTGCCTAAAGACACAATAGAATACATTTATATATTCCTATTATGAAGTTACACTGGAACTAAGCTAGGCTTTATAGCTAGCTTAAGTTCTACGCTTACTATATTCAACTTAACTTCTAAGTGCTTTATGGTAGGGGAGCCCAAGAGGGGATTTCGGGATTTACTCAAGCGCGGCAGATTAATATATAGGGGGATACCTTGTACCCGGTTAAGTACCTCCACAAAATATGAGGCCCATATATAAAGCCGCACGTGAAGGAGACAGGATCAGTTTAGTAAAAAAAAATTGACCATCAGAAATTCCCGAGCGCGTCAGATTAAGGTAGGGTGAGTTAATTACATCCTAAAAAGTGTATATTCCACTAATCTGACAATTTGAGAGTGACGGAAAAAAAGGGGAGGGCAACAAAGTTGTAAAAAAAAAACGTCATTTCGACATTCTCGAGCGTAGCTAATTTTTTTTTATTTTGAAGGAAATAATTCAAGAATAATGAAAAATATATAATCTGACGATTTCCGCAAGCCGAAATAACAAAAATTCGTCGATAAAGTTAAATGTGTGCAGCTGCGTGATGCCTACATTTCCTTAAACCGATCGGAATCTACTAAACGGCGTTCTAAATATTTCCCTCCAAATTACATTTCCTGTGAATTTGAACCGATTCGGACCGATAGATTTTGAGAAATTTTGAAAAATCTTAAAAAAATAAGAAATATTTTTTTTTAAAGTGGTTTCTTTATCGATCAACTTCAAAAACTAATCCGCCTTTGAGCTTGAAAAACCACGTCGATCGCCACCAAGCTGGTCAAAAGCGGTTGATTCGTTCGAGAGATATCGTACACGAAAGAAACCCGAAAAAGTGTTTTTTCGGGATTACTCCGAAATTTGTGGTTCAATCAATTAAAATTGCAAAATTATTTATGAGGATGATAAAACTGCGTCGAATGCCGCCAACCGCGTGAAAATTGCTTGATCCATTCAAAAGTTATTGCGGTTTGAAAATTCCAAAAATAGTGTTCTATGAAACTTCTATCAGACTTTCGAGCTGGGAGAGCTCAAATGCATAGAAATGTTATTTCTTTGAACTCAGCGAGCTCAAAATATCAATTTTAAGCGCCCAGGAATGGAATTAGCGGGAAGTTGCAGGGATGGCCCTTTAGGTGAACCGTTTTTCTATTTTTTTTTTGTCAGATCAGGCTAATCCCTCTAGATAATCGTCAGATTATGAGAGAGTACGTTTAGAACATAAAGATGAACCACATATATCTTAATCTGACGCGCTTGAGTATTTCAAAATTGCGATTTTTTTTTGCATATTATGAAAATGGCCGTGGGTTTGCGTCCCATCGAAATCGTCAGATTAGTGAATGAGAGCTTTTTTTTGGTGCACTTAACACTCCCTAAGAAAATCTGACGCGCTCGATAATTTTTTTTTTTTTTTAATTTTCAACCCTTAAATACAACCACCCGCATCATGCAAACGATCAGATTAACATACGTACATTATTAAAAATACGTAGGGCATAGATGCTATCAATATCTGACGCGCTCGAGGATGTCCATGCAACAGTTTTTTTTTACATATTTAACAATCTATAGCCGCTTCCCCCACCGATGAAAAGGAATTTATCATATAACATTTTTTTCTTCTTTTTATCTAAGCTTTGCATCCCAATAGGTCTCTACGACGCTCGAGTAAATCCCCATTTAGCATCGTGGGCTCCCCTACTATTATGTCTGCACAGCTTAGAGACTAGTCCTCTTTCACGCTGGGATTCTAAATTCAAAATGATACTTGTAATTTAATGGCGTATATTTTTTAGAAAAAAACAGCTGTCAAATACTACTGTACTAAATGTTTTATTTCTTAATAAAGCTAGAATATTATGAAAAAGAATTATACTACAACCCTTGATCTTGGTCTTAGATTTCAGTACAGTATTTGTGCGCTTTTTTAAAACTGAAAACTAGGTAACTTTTTCGGTGTAGTGCATGTGCATGCAGTGATGATTTCCTCACGATCTTTTCCAGTACCACATTAGCGAGCGATACTTGCGCACGAAGACAGAATGTATGTGCAAAGTACATCAATCCTACGACCTCCGGGGTCCGATTCGCAGTTTCAAAGCACTTTAGACGATGTATACGAGGCACAGAAAGATGAACAATTCTCATTCCTTTAAGCAGATGCGGAATTGTGAAATGCTTAATGTATTAAAGATTACATAAATAATATACCTAATAAATTATGTAGCATAACTTGTTCACGTAAATAAATAAGTCTTACCGTATAAAATTTTACTTAAATGAAATGACAGCTATTTACGTTGGAAATAATAATTTCAAAATGGCTGCCCCAAGCGAATTTCCTTAGGAAGTCATTAGCACATTCCTGATGTAACTATGGAAAATAAACTTTTAGCTACTTATTGTTGATTATTTTTCTTATTACTAAATTATGCGATGCAATGCCTCGTAGGAACATGAATTATCTGCGTAATTAGCTTATGTTTCGGATTTTCGCTAGCTATAACACAAATTATAAAGTGTTGTTAGTAAGGTAGTAATAGTAATTTAGATTTTTCTTTAAAATATTAAGTTGTCGTTTCTTTAATACTTAATTTCACTTTTCTTTTTGGAACGAAGTTCCTTATCGCGCGTTGTGAAAGGGGGCTAGACGGAAAAAATTCTTACGAAAAGTTGTCACGACACTTTTTTACTATTTGCTATTGAATACACCGGTTCTCTTCCGATCACCGAAGTTAAGCAACGTCGGGCGAGGTCAGTACTTGGATGGGTGACCGCCTGGGAACAACACCTCGTGATGTTGGTTTTTTTTTTTCGTCGTAAGATTGGTGTCGAGAAAATCTATCACTGTTATGATACCAATTAACATATAAATTAATCGAAAGGAATTTCGTTCCATCCGGGTGTCCCTTGACACCTCTAAAGTTTTTTTTTGTTTCAAGTTTTCTGTTTTCCCTTTGTATATTTTCAAAATCTTTACTTTTATAAAATGGATATGAATAGCTGTAAGATTACTTTTAAATTAATAAAATAATATGAAGAGGTATTTTGGACTCAGAGATAGACCTGTGGCAAGCTTCGTCGGCAAGAAGAATAATAGCGTCAGGAAAATGTTATAACAGTCATATTTATCTTCTTATAATAAATAAAACATCAGTAATTGTAAATGTATACATTTCAAAATAAAACATTTTTCCGAAGAAAATAATAGTGTAGACTTATTTTAACTGATTTTATAAATATAAAAATTTGTTGTCTGTAATGTCGGTTTCCGAACGATAATATTTTACGTGATAACGTTAGATACCTTTATGATTTAAATTGAATCATTATCACTTAATTATCATTATTTTGTGTAATACAAATAAGGAAATAATTGAAAATTACAAATGAATAAAATACACTTGTTAATTCATTATTTTTACAATAATCAAAGAACAAATATATTATCGCTGATCAAATTCTTTAAATGGTATTTACCTTTTTTGCTGCAATCGTTGTTGTAATAAACAAAGGATTTCCGCTCTATCTATCTGTATCGCCAGTTCCGCACTCTCGCTTGCACGCTCGGCTCAGGGGGAACGTGACAATGAGTCATGTTACGCTTGGCTCAGGCGGAAATGTTTAATATAATTATTAAACATAACTCATTGTCACGGCTGCAGGCATCAATTTATAAGACGTTTTCACGTCAACAATGTATACGAGCCTTCAGTGGTATCGGCATGTGACGTTTGTTTTAATATGTATATTAATGTCTCATTGTGAAATATACATTTAATATTAAACAACCTACTATCACTTTTAACTGTAAAGGTAAGCTGGTTTGGGCCCTGTTTGAGAAAAAGCGTTAGCAGACCGCGAAGAAAATCTCGAAAATAAATAATTAATTGTAAATTTTAGGTTAAATAATATTTATTATTTGTCAGTGCATTTAATAAAAAAAACATGTTTTACAACAAACATCGAACTGACAACCGGAAGTTATACTTAGCACTAACCTGTATTCAGTGTAGATTTAGCGTTGTGACTTATATATGTTAACGTAAAATTGTAAACACCGTTAGATTGTAATCTTTCTCGCGAGATTATAAACTGTCGAAAGATTGTGAACCTCAACGTACTGCTTACAATTTAACGTATTATTATTCGGTAGATTGTACTACACTAACTTAGTTATCATTCAAACTTCTTTGGTCAATTACAGATTAATTTTACTTTCCAACAATTTCATATAACTACCGAATAATAATACGTTAATTTGTAAGCAGTTCGTTGAGGTTCACAATCTTTCGACAGTTTATAATCTCGCGAGATAGATTACAATCTAACGGTTTTTACAATTTTACGGTGACATATACACCAGTAATGTATGAAATAAGTACTAAGTCTTGACTGTGCTTACCATTAGTACTAAAAGATTTAAACTTGTCAATGTCTATTTAAATAAACCCTGTATAAAACAAATACGTTAATTAACAGAATGAATTGTTAAGAGAACAGCACAGAAGAGGTAAAACATTTTGTCATTAAATTGAGCGTTAAATTAAACTGTGTGTAAAATCCTTGAAATAGGGTTGTCAACATCAGTTTTATTGCCTTACATTTATATTTGTACTCTCTGGATTTTTAGTTAACTATAATAATTTTTGGCTTATGTTTAACTTACCACCAGGTATAGTAACATATAACAGACAAAAATAGTAAATGATTACCAAAATTAAACCCGCATTTTAATGTAAAATTACAACCTAAGTTTTAACATCTCGCTATCCTATTTAAGCAAACTGGCTCCAAAAAACTCATTGTTAGCCCAAAAATAGTTAATGAAAACCAAATTATTAACCATATTTTAATTTAAAATGAAATGCAAAAAAATAAAATCTCGTTATCCGATTAAAGTAAATTACCCTCGGCAAAAAAAATATTTTGCCAAACACAGTAAAGTAAATTTACTCCTAACCTTTTTGTCTCCAAATTGATTAACCACTACAAAAAAAAATTATCTTGAGCGTTTCGTTTACAACCAAATGCTATACCTAAAATAAAAAATAAAACTCTTACAATTTCAATAATCCCTTTTTTAATTATTGAAACAATCATTAAAAAGATAGTCCTCTTAAAACTAATAATAAACAGTTCAAAGATCTTAAAACTAAACTAATAATAAGCATTTAAAAAATCTTAAGAAGAATCAGTCTTCTGTATTAATTCACTGCACAATTAATGCTTTCTTAGCTTTGGCTGGTCGTCCTCTTTTGCGCTTCATGCCAATCGGAATAGCTCTGGCCTCTGAAGGTGGCTGGACGTGCTTAAGCCGAATCGCCAATCCAACGAGATGTCCCAGTGTGGTGGGAGAGGATCGTAAGCCGCAGACATAACTTAA
Source organism: Pieris napi (assembly GCF_905475465.1). NCBI lineage: Eukaryota > Metazoa > Arthropoda > Insecta > Lepidoptera > Pieridae > Pieris > Pieris napi. Next base: position 9,574,175 of record NC_062252.1, read on the forward strand.
TATGGCATCATAATGCTTCATTTGGTAATAAGCCTACATTTTATGTCAATCATAGTGGTTTATTTAGGCAGAAATAGCGCATTAATTTGCTCGCTAAGATTTGGTGATCATTTACTACATTTGGTGTTCGAATACAATTTGAAGTGCAGTCGTGACTAAAATAGCTAGTACTATTGTAATTTTAGACGTTATTTATCTGGTGTTAAGTATATATTTTTGGTAAAAGAACTAAGGGTATCAAAGCATTTTATGGTGATCATTATATTTAACCCCATAATTTTTCTAGTAACTAAAACTAATCTTAAACCTACGAATTGAATGCATAATAATTTTTATTTTAAAATATTGTATTAATACAATCTCGATAAACCTAACAGTAAATTAACCGTCTTACCTTTTATGTCTTTCATATGTGGTTTTAATAAAAAACATGCCCGTGTTCACAATATACAGTGAAAACAGTCGTATATGTTTGCAGTTCATGTCCCTGAAAATCAGCAAAAGATTCTCCAATCTCATGCTTTCATAGCAAAGTAGTAGTAAATACTTCCTGTCCTGCGACACAGGGAATCCTAGAGCGCCTCCAGACTAATGAGCATTTTATTTTATTTTATCTTTTGTTGTGCTGTTTCCACTTGAAACTTTTTAAAAGCTCCGCGTCATCTTTTTCTTAGATTTATATAATAATAACTAGCTCCGCGAACTTCGTTTCTCCTTTATGTGATTTTACTTAGCCTACCTTTTTAGTACATACCAACATGGAACATTTTGCTATGCTACCCTAGAGTCTTTTCGGTTTTCTAGAATGAAAACTTTTTAGGGTTTTCTGTGAATTTTCCTCTATATATAAACAGAGTTCAAACTTCAAGTCATAAGATTTTAATTAACATATAAAAAATCGGGGTTGATCATAGAGGGGTGAAAATTAAGGGTTGTATGTATTTTTGTATGTTGTATCGTAAAAAAGTAAAACAAAAATTTTATCAAAAAAATTAAAACTTAGGGGTGGACCACACTTAACATTGAGGGGTTTGAAAGATAGATAGTAGCCGATTCTCAAACTATATATGCATAAAAAATTTCATAAGAATCGGTCAAGCTGTTTCGGAGGAGTATGGGAACGAACATTGTGACACGAGAATTTTATATATTAGATTAAGCCTCATTTATTCCTTTAAATAAAACTTTTTACAGACACAGTAAAGGTCACCTCCAACCGGCTCCATCCCAATCCCCACTAACTTCTCTAATACCATCAGCCCATCGTGGAAGAGAGCGACCTCTCTTTATATTCCCTTATGGGCCTTTCCATCTTGTTACCATCTTGTTCCATGTTGTTTGTTAGATTTATATATTACGAATCTTTGTCTTTCTGGGTCTAAGACATGCCAGTTACCTCACGATGTTATGTAAGTGTTAAATACATATAAAGAAAAGTCCATTGGTGTACATCTGGGGTACCTACGACCTACGTAAGTACCTGTATCTTATGTTCCATAATAAACATACGGTTGAGAGTCATACGATCAAGCCACTGGGCAAACACCGCTGTTAATCTTAGTCCAAATAAGTATACACACAAGTATTTGATTTTGAACTACTTTCGACAGTGTTTGAATTCAATAATCTATATATATATCAGAGGATGTAAGGAAAATGAATATCGTTCAAAATAAATGCTTCGATCGGAGTTATTATATTGATAATATAATGATATGCGAGCCAGAAAAACAAACAAAGAATGTTGTATAATAACAATATTTAGAATAATAAACACTTTGTTTCTGAAATATGTTTTAATTCATTATACCAATTTGAAATCAATATTCATAGTTAAGACAGGACAACGTCTGTCGGGTCCGCTAGTTATATAATAAATATCCTGCTTCTAAAACTTCTCCATTGGACCTTAAGCTAACTCAATACTTTCTAAGCATGGGTATCTTATCCTTGAGGTTGTAGGTTCAATCCCGGGCTGTGCACTAATGATATTTCTGTTTATGTGTACATCTAACAGAAAACATTGTGAGGAACCTATGTCTCAAATCCAAAAAATAAAAATGATCAAAGAAATGGATGCAATCCGTGGCCAAGGCCATTATAGGACTGTGAAATCTACTGGATTAATATTTAGTTTCTAAGCTTTGCGCTGCTACGCAAACACCCTATAATATTAACAAGAACATTTTAATGCGGATTTAATAAAATAGGTGAACAATAAAACAACTTAATGAAAACGTTTATTTTATTTAAACAATATTCATTTACAATCATTAAATATGTTAAAAAGACAAACTTCATTCGTATTTTACATTGCTTACAAATTGTTTCCGTGGAAATTATTTTACAAAGAGATTTCATTGACTTAATAATTACTGTACTTTCATTTAAATTTTTACGGCGGATCGTAACTAACTTTCCTATGTGGATATTAGCAATTGATGTACAAATTTCGTGTGGATTGCACAATTCAACATAAAGTTGCCTGATTCTCGACTTTTAAAGATATAAGGGAATTCTATCTATGCACACACATACATACACAGCTGACAAGTAGAGGCTATATTGTGTTTCCAATCTCGAACATTTGTCACATCCAATACGAAGAATTTTCGCATCGAATCAATAATTCACGGCACATGCATTCATGTGTCAACGTCTTCCAAAGTCTCATTAAACTTTTGTTTAATTGAACGAAATTAATAAAATATTGATGAAATTAATCCTTGTCATCTTTAAATGTCAACTACCTGTAAAATGTGTACGGTTTTTGGGCTTTAGTTTTAATTACGCCTTATACAACATAAGAACATCAAAGCCAACCGATCTATCCACCAGCTCTACGTTGTTTTTGACGACGGGAACTGCAAACGGGAACGACGACGTCTGCCTAAAGACGACGTCCCGTAGACGGGTTAGTTCCCGTCGTGATCATGCGCAGGCGCAAGTTCCTGTCATGATTATTCTCTTAAAGGCCACCGGATCATGTCGATGTTATTAGTTGAATATAAAGTATTTTCGTTTGTAATTAAACCACGCGAATCAAAACACAGCTTTAATTATTATTACAGTGAGAACTCTGGAATAAAACTAATACATATCTAGGGTTATACACAATACCTAAATCTATATTTACATGTTTTCAACAATAATTTTACATTCATGACAATTTTTTATATATTTTTAAACGACCAATCATCATAATTTTATACATAGCAAAATGCTCTGAACATCGGGATTATTTTAAACTCAATTATAATAATTGATCGCTTTGTTTTTACTTATAATTGTATATATTTCGGTGTTATATTGGAGTAAATAAAATATTATGCTATGAAATTTAAGAATTTATTATAAATAGTTCTTATTTACTATCGCAAAGAAACCTATACCAATTGAGATGTATTTAAAGTCAATACTCAAAAGTCGTTTCATAGACGGTTAATAATATAAAATATTATGACTTAATTATAAATGATATTGCACCGAAATGTTATTTTTGCACCATGCCATGTGAAGTAAAATTTGTAAAAAAAATCATTTTCATTTAATTTAGAATTTAGTTATAAATGATAATACATTTAATAATAATTATACGTAACACAAGCTTCAGTAAAATGAAATATTGTACCGAGATTTCAATTTAGTTATTGCTATCATGACCTTTATTTATTTATACTTTATTACCTTATTCAAAAACATACACATAACAAAAATAAAAAAGCAGGTTACAAAAGTTATAAGGTAACCGGTGACCTTATCGCTAACAAGCGATTTCTTCCAGGCAACCCTAATATGGAACAATGAAAAAGAAACACTTAGAGGGTACAAAACATGCAAAAATAATTTTGAAAAAAAAAACTCAAAATAACACGTTACAGTAACTAAAATAAAATAAAGTAAAATCTAAAGAAAAAATTACAATAATAATAAATAAAAATAGGTATAAATAAAAATTTGAAAACCAATCAAAGGGGTAACTGAGTCACAATAATTAATATATAAGCAGAGCTAATTACGAGGCAGAAAGAAAATTATCATAAAGAAGACCTTTCTTTGGCTTTACGAAAAGCCATTAATTATTATTACTAGACTTCGTTTTATTTAAACAATTTTGAGACCACGATTGTTTATCTTTATTTAAGACTAGCTCTGCTCTTTGGTTCCACACACGTTAATTCGGTCGTAGCGTGAAGTTTTTATAGCCTACCTCGATAAATGTAATGTTTAAACAAAAGTTTTTTTGGTAGACTGTACATAATTTTGCTCGATTGTGAATTTATTGGTATCTTTCACGCCTTGTTAGTGTAACCTAACGAAGTTTTCATATGAATCCCTAACTTTTTGGAAAATATTCTATAGCCTATGTTCATTGGTGATATTGATAATAAATCCCGTTTTATTTCCAATCATGACAAAAACAAACAGCTTAGATTATTTAACTTTTTTTCTTTTTTTTTTTCTTTTGCTTGTTATCCTATATTCTAGCTACCTTCAGTACCGTCGATCTGATTCCCACGGGTAAAGGCCTCCTCCAGCTTTTCCCAACTGACTATGTCTATGGCTCTCTTTCTCCATTCGTTGAGGCCAAAACCTCATCATTCTTATATATCCTTACCATAAGGGAGCGTTCAAGTATTACTTAACGCAATTTTTCCCCTCCCCCATGTAACTCGCCGTAACGTTTTTCAGTACCCAAGTATAGTAAAACGTTTCGTGACCACCTAGTGACTCTTCAGTTACTATTATGTGGTGTAAGTCGAAAATAATATTAACAATAACGTGTAATTCAATCCCCGCCCCGCATCGTAACGTTTTACAAAATGATGAAGGGCTCCTAAAATTCGTTACGTAATACTTGAACGGTCCCTAACCGGGGATAGTGGTAAATCACAGAATCTTAATATATACCTACTTGTTTTGGTAATCTAGAAAAACACATTTTAGTTTCTGTAGACCAAACTGAATGTTAATCACAAAACTAAAAGTTGAAATGGTAGACGATGAACAGTTCTGCAAACAGACTACAGCTGGCGTTGGTAATTTGAAATTTATCCACTCAGAGCGTGTAAACAAAGGAAGTTTGACTTTGTTGTTTATCTCTTACTAGTTAAAGATACGCTACACAAAGTTATATTTCAAGTGCTATTAAATTAATTGCGCAGTTTTAAAGACTATTCACCTCGGTCAGTTTTGAAGTTATACTTCTTTTGGCGCCGTAGGGAAAAATAATGAGAGTAAATTTTGTCACAAAAAAACCGACACCGTGAATATCTGTTCAAGCGTCGGTAAAACAGTCTGGGCCGCTAGATGGCGCTTGCTGTTTTATCGACAAGTTGCATTGTCTGTCATGGCGTAGTGCTTTTCAGAGTCGTGTTTATTAAAAACAAAATAAGATTTCTATACGAGAAAACCCGTTCTAATATGTGAAAAAACATAGTGTTTATTGTAAACTATCATGATTGGAACATATTATATCGTTTCGATTGGAAGTGACCATTAAAATGGACAAGAAAAATGCAATTTGAAGAGGGAAACGTCCCTCTAAAGTGCTCGAAGAAAATTATTGAGCCAAAGAAGTATAACTTCTAACGCGTGTACATTAGTACACACAGTTTTTCTTTAAATTAGACAAACTGAATACAAGCCCTTTCGCCGAATTTGTTGTAAAATTAATTTCAAAAAGCGCGGTTTCACGGTATACCAGATACGTGATTGCCTCTTTCTAATCATTTTTAAGCAGTTGTTTCACTTAATTAAACAGAGTGGATGAAATTTATTTAATAACAATAGTTAATGCCATAGACAGCAGTCAGTGACATAACTATGTTGAATAAAACATATAATATAGGAATATTCGCAGGTTAGTTTTTACCTTTAATACAAGTCAAGCAGTATGGTGCAAGGAGCATGCGTGGCCGTGATTTCAATGGCCGATATCCTGGCGGACAAGGCTATGCTGTCACTGTGTCCTGATTTGAGTAATTGCTTGTGGCGCCGTGGGGTTTAGTGGGTATGCACTGCATCGAGTCCCACATAACCCTTCACCACGAGGCAGCCGCACAGCGGGTATGCGTAACGCACATCCCCACAAAAAAGGTAGATAATAAATATAAATATTTATGCAAAATACATATATATAACTAGCCGTTTCGCGCCCGCTTTGCTGGACGAATTAAAATAAATTTTATGTTTCATTATTTTATTTTTTTTCATATTTTTATTATTCTTCTTTTTAACTTCCCGCTAAGAAAATTGAAATATTTCGAAAATCGAGTTTTTAACAGATGTTGACGTTTAGAGGTTCTAGGAAGCCTCCCCGAATGTTTCCGCGGTGAAGTCCGTATGGATAAATTTTCATAAAAGTAAAACAGCAATAAAAAAGTGAAGGAACGATGAAAAAATGGAATTTAATAAATAAATAGCCATAAACCATCTAGGAAAAATTTCATGTCGATACGATCAGTGGTTTAGGCGTGATTGAGCCTCAAACGAAGACCATTTTCATTATATATATATAGATTCTTATGTTTAAATATATAGTAATCAACTTTACGCAAGATAAAATCTCGATACGAATTCCATATGATAATCGTTAATTCAAAAATTATTTCTTATTTAACGTAGTATGACAATGGTATGGATACATATCTGATCATAGTGTTATATATGATTTTAAACTATCGCCTTATTAAATATAAGATACAATTCAAACATTACAAATACTTATATCACAACGGTACAATATTTACAATAAAACTTGCGCGTTCATTACGCGCTCCATATGTGTCAGCTGATTAACGCTAGGATGAGAACCATTGATGGATGTACTCCTGAGGAGTTCCCTCTTTGCATCGCCAGAGGATTTTCGCCTGCAATGATTTGAATATGGAAATCGGTTTCGAATGGTAAAGCGAGAGCGATGCTTTGATCATTGCTAAATGGATGTCGATCATTGGATATCTAGCACAGAATTTAGAACAGTTTTTGACTCGATTTTAAGCGAGTTATATTTAATCAATGGAATTACTGTTGTTTATACATAACACTGATTAACTCAAAAGTGTAATATTATAACAATTCACAGCAGATCTAAGCAAGTCAAAGTTAGAAATTATATTTTTATAAAACAATTTCTTACACACCAAACATATTTACTATAAATGAAATGCGTCTAGTTCATTTTATGTATATGCAATACAGCATCTTTAATCTTCTACCAAACTGGAATTGAGTTTTAAGAGATCATGTTTAATTCTTTTTATATTTGACATGCTCGAAACTATTTGAAAAAGGGGTTGGCATTTAAATTCCATATTTTACTGTATTGTCATATATAAACAAAACTTCATTCCTAACTACCACGTATTTATGTATGAGGCTGATGGCGACAAATCTCGTGTTAACATATTATATACTATCTATATCTTACCTCTTAGCACATGAACCGCTACAGCAGAAGCGGTGACATCGGCTAAAGCGCACGTGTAGTTACCAGAGTCATTTCTATTCGCATTGGCTATATACAGTCTTGATAATGCGCCGTTAGATGTCGCCTCCGTTTTTACACTGAAACAATGTTTATACATTTAAAATAGGGTTTAAATTGTTTACAAAAATTGTACCAATATTTTGACGCGACGTCTTATAATTCGATGGAACCGGCTGCAAGCACGAAAAAACATGACGGCCTTACCTCGCTCTGAGGCGTTCCATTTAAGGCTTGAAGTGCAAGCGAGAGCGCGGAACGAGCGACAAAGAGGCACAATCGGCCTCCGCGTTCGACAACGTTCGTTCGTTAAAAAAATTACATAATTGTATTTATGCGTACAATTATCTCAATTTTTTGTGCCTCTTTGTCGCGCTCACGTTTGCACTTCAAGCCTTAAATGAAACGCCTCAGTGGTAACGCCGCATGAGTCATGTTTTTTCGTGCGTGCAGCCGGCTCCATCGAATTATAAGACGTTGTCACGTCAAAATGTATTATACAATAAATGATTATTTACGTGAGACACTGTGTGTTGATATTAATTTAATAACGTATGATGTGATAAGTACGATACAAATAATATAAGAACTGACCAATTCATATGACTAATAATGTAAAATGTAAAATTCCTTTAAAGACAAATTTGCGTGCCATTGTGTGTGGCAGAGTATGCGAACTCACGATTATACCACCTTACACGTTTTTGTACCATAATTTTTCAATAAATTATTATTATTATTAGAAATACGGCTATAGTAGTTCAGGCCACCTGATCGTTGCGCTGACCTGTTGTTCGTGAAACGAAATGACAGTTTAAATAACGGCTTTTGTTTTCCGGCACTGAGGATTCAAGGTAAAATAAAATAAAATATGTTTATTATGGTACATAAGATACAGGTATCACTTATTCCACGTCATTAAATTTGAATTTGTAGGCACCCCTACTCAAGACAGCCCTTTTATCAACTAGATAATCGTTAACTTTATAGTTAGCCTTTTTACACAGCTTTTCTTTAATACATTTCTTAAATTTATTAAAAGGCATAGATAAAAGAGCCTCTGGGATTTTATAAAAGAAGAGTATCCCTTTTCCCAAAAAAGAATGACTAACTTTAGATAGTCAGGTACGGGGAAATTGCAGCCTGCGTTTGTTCCGAGTATTAACATTGTGCGTATGTTATATTCTAATAAACTTATCACTATTTTTGTATTCATACATAATATTTTCATAAATATATTGCGAGGGAAAGTTAAGTATATTAATTTCCTTGAATTTATCTCTAAGAGATTCCCTACATTTTAATACATAAGCAATATGAATCTACAAAATCAATATAAAAAATTATAACGTCACTTGTATGAGATACAGTAGTTTTTGGAAAACTAATTTTAAAAACTAGACATGTATCAATTTTTCCGACAATTTTGTCAAACAAAAATTTCTCTTTGTTAACATTATGTCACAGACTCAGGTAAATTTAATTTCGCATCCCCATTCATTTCATATTCCAACAACGGAAAAATTCCCTCTATACAACTAAAAACCTTCCATTTTAATTCCTTGCATATTTGAATACCGGTTACGGAATGCATGTGTGTATCAACTAAAAATTGTTACTATTTCTCTTTTTACATTCGGATTTTTAAAGCTTGCACGGCGTAATTATACAGACAACGCGTGTAATAAACACGTTTAAATTTGTAAAAAACGTATTTATTCAAATTAATTACTAGTATTATCTTTTATTGACATAGCCTTTACACATTTAAAGAAAAAACTTTTTAACCGGATTAAAGTTACGTATTATTATAAATTTACAATTATTTAACATAATTTTAAATTTAACCAACGTTTCGCGTGCTTTACAGCGTGGTGGTGACTGAAGACGTGACGTGGTGGTAACTTTAATACGGTTAAAAAGTTTTTTCTTCACATTAATTACTACAAAAAGACATGTATCAGGACGTATTGCTAATAATCGAGCTTTAAGAGGCTTTAAGAGTTTATTTGTAAAGAAAACCAGAATGTGAGTACATAAAAATAAATCAGTAGCGTTACAACCTTTGTAGGTCTGGGCCTCATTTTTGAATCTGTTTCATGATCATTTGTCAATCTAATAGGCAAGTAGGTGATCAAACTGTCCCTGACATACGCTGTCGACTCTAAGGCAAGCCGGTTTGGTCGCGATGTTTTCCTTCACCGTACGAACGAGTGTTAAATGCGCACATAGAAAGAAAATCCATTGGTGTACAGCCGGGGATCGAACCTGTTGTAGGTTCTCTCTGATGAGAATCGCACGCTGAAGCCACTAGACCAACACTGCTGCTGTGAGTACATACGTCTATAACAAACCTAATTGTACCTGCCAGAATAATCGCAAACTCTGTGTATGCTGACGCACAACGCACTTTTACATTTCGTCCTAGACTGAGATTTCTGTGTCTCTGTGTGTAGGTAATCCTTCTGTGTCTGACACGCGATTATTTGGGCCTACCGGTGTCTTCCAGATGCTCTTCCGGTTTCACCAAGGTAGCGAGTTTACGCGTATAGAAAAAAAAAATATGTGCGTGTACTAGGTGTACACACGTAAGAAGTGAAACTTCTTATGACCTTATTTTTCGAAAAATGATCTACTATATGCAACTTTACAGAAATTGGTTAAATAAAGTTAAATTAGATAAAGTTTAACAAAAGGCTTTTATTATCATAGACATAAATACAAATACAAAATTATTTCATTTTAACTTATTACTACTAAGATTATTACAGAATTTCATTGATTGTAATAGAATTAATATACTATATTATATAATATATATTAATAATAATTACTATCATTGTTTTCGTTATTATATATTTTTGTATATATAATAACGAATGGCTTCGAATCTCTTCGGATCAAGCGTGGTAAAATGTGCCGGTCAATTTTTTTCCAACGCCGATAAAGAAGTTTGACTTCAAAAAGCAACATGGCGCGTAACCGAAAAATGTGACGCGTAACGAAAAAATGTTACACAAATTTTTTTTCCAACCCCGATAAAGAAGTTTCACTTCAAAAATAGTGCACGTAATTTGAATGTAAGACGTCAGGACTGGCATACTCGAGCCATAGGTTCAACCATAAAAATCGGCAACTAAATATCGCGCGTCTCGTCATGGTCATCGTTTCGAAAATTGGGAACAAAGCTAACAAACTATTGTAACGTTTTACGATAGACCGTTACGGTTTGGTTTTTAATTAGTTTCCTAGTGTGTCCAATACGCTAAAAACATTTAACCCTTTACGGCAAGTGATGCCAATTAATTAACGGCGTGCTAACAACCCTTATTTGAAATTTGCAAAGATGAATGGGGGTGGTTCTAATTAACTTTAAGATTAATAAACATTGAATATATTTGGTTTAATTAAAGCTAGATATTTTATTTATTTAACCATGAATTTGTTTGCGATTATTTTGAGTATTTACCTTAGAGGGAAAGACTTAAACATGTAGTCTATATTATCTATACTAATATTATAAAGAGGAAACATTTGTGTTTTTGTATGTATGTTAGTGATGTTTTCATACAAAAACTACTGGACTGATTTCAAAACATCTTTCACCATTAGAAAGCTGGGTCATTCTGACTGACATACCCTATTTTACATTTTCAAAAATAATAGGAATCATCATTTTTCTCCATCGCGCCAAAAGAAGTATAACTTCAAAAATTACGAAATAGATACAGAAATTTGGTGCCCACACCTAAAATATTGTAGAGCCACTGGTTTTTACATTTGAGCCATTTATATATTCACTCAAGATGTAACAGCAAGAAGTTGGACTTGGCAGTATTACCAACATATCAACTTAATAGTACAAGTTCAGTACAAACAAGATGTTTGCATAAATATCCTTATCATAAATTAAATATTACCGTCCGTTTTGCACGGTTGGAATAATATTTTAAATTGTAGGAATATGATGGTAAAATAATTTTAGATAGATAGTAGTTTTGGTGTTTAATAGTTACAAATTAACTATTATTGTATTAGTATTAACTAAACAACATTAATCTTAAATATAATTAAAAATCTTAAATCTCTCTTATTTTTTAAATCAATTAATTTTAATCTGTTATGTTTTTTTGACATAATAACCGTCAACTGTGTGTGTGTGTGTGTTATATTCAAATACAGATCCTCTTTTTGCTGAAACTAGCTTAAGGAATATTAATAATTTCATAAGTGACGTTTTAGTCTCTTCTTAAATGGTCTGCCAAAAGGATTTCATGAATACCGTGAGATTATCATTTAGAAAAGGGAACAAAAACGGATGAAATGCATGTAAGCCAAATAATAAACGTTTTTCTCTCAGTAAAACCTAAACGTGTGCAGATATGCGATAATAGAACAGAGAAATCCACTCTGGAATTAAAACCGTAATTCTTCAATCTCTCACGTTTCGCAGTTTCTAAGCGTGAATTTTAAGGAATTTCTAAATTGCTTGACTAGACAGAATTTTACGAAGTCATCGCTTTAAAAGTCCACGTTTAAAACGTCTGCAAGAAGCTTATTTTAACAGAATAAACCGTGCACAGATGTTTACTTAGAACGTCTTTATTGTTTTGGAAATTTCAATTCTATTTTGTCGCCATCTTTAAAATATTTCTTTAGTTTCACTTACTTCGTACTATTTAGTACAAGGCGCACGTAAAGAATACATTGAGTTAGAAATTGTTCATAATGTTATTAAACATTGTTAAATTTTGACCTGCCAGAGCAAAGGACTTTTTCCAACGAGTACTGTCACGCACTGCTCTTCTCCATTGATAGGCAGTTAACCAACTGTCTTTCCATCGTGGACTGTGGTCCTACGTATCAATGGTCTCTGGGATATCAGGTCGAAACCTTTTGGCTCCATTTTCTATGTATTTAAGCAAATTAGAAGATGAAATTAGTTTACATCCAATCGGAAGCTTCACTGTCCTATGCATTCTTGAATCAGTCCTTAAATAACCAAGCTTTGAATTGCACCGTTTATGAGATATATTATGCTATCGTTAGAGATAAATAAAATTAAAAATAAATGATTCTGTAAATGTAAGACACTATAGGCGATGTTATATGATATGATATATCCGATGGCGCTATGATCATCTATTGCACTGTCAAGTAGGTGATGAGTCTTCTCTAAGGTGATGGCATGACATGTGTCGCCGAGCAAGTGTTAGATGCCCACGTAGAAAGCACGTTTGGTGCACAGCCGGGGTTCGAACCGGTACTACTTCTAAGATAAGAGCAATACGCTGAATTCCAATGGCCAACATCGCTTATAATACTGTAGGTATATTGCTCTTAAATTATATAGAAATATTAACATAAAAAACATAACAGTACCTACTTTATCTGTTTCAGCAGCTTTTTAGGATTAATCGATAGTTTTTTTTTTTCAGATTAAAAAACTTAATGCTATTTTCAAAATGCACTAATTATAATGCCATTTTGTAGGTCATAATAATTTGAGATCCCTTTATATCTCTTGTAGCAATCAACTTCTGAACCTTGAAACCATTTCAAAGAACGTATCCATAATTGTTCAAATCGGTCCTTTCGAGAATTTAAGATACACACAGAGATACCACCCAATTGAGCCTCCTTCTCGAGAGTCGATTAAGAAATACAAAGCTAAAACATTCAGTGTCAAAGAGAAAATAAACAACTACATGCTATTACAAGCCATTAATTTAGGAAAGGTTAAATTCAAAGAAAAAATATGAATAATGAATGAGTGAAAACGGTGAAGGAAAATAATTTGCGAATGTTAATTTACGAAAACGTTCTTAACGTTTAGAAGTCTGTTTTAATATTATATCATTTTAATGGAATTGTTTAATAGAAACTTTAATATTCATTGTTTGAATAGCAGTGCTTATCAATAGCTTGTAATGTAATGTAAGAACATTTGTGAGGTTATGTAAGGTTAAATTTGTGTATTAATTTACTTCATAAAGTAGTGTTGGCCTAGTGGCTTCAGTGTGCGACTCTCATCCCTAAGTTCGTAGGTTCGATCCCCGGCTGTGTCTCAATGGACTTTCTTTCTATGTGCGCATTAAACATTCGCTGGAACGGTAAAGGTAAACATCGTGAGGAAACCGGCTTGCCTTAGACCCAAAAAGTTGACGGCGTGCTTCAGGCACAGAAGGCTGATCACCTGATACAGAAATCTGAGGCCCAGACCTAAAAAGGTTGTAGCGCCACTGATTATTATTATTTTTGTGTTGAAAATAAATTGTCATTGAAGTCGATTAAAAGTTAATTGAACTGAAATTCTGTAAATACTTTACTAAAATGTTGAAATTTCTTTAAATTAAAACTATAAACATACCTGACACCACCTCTTTTTGTGTCGTAGTTCAGCAAGCGGCCCCCATGCTTCCAGTTGACTTGCTTAGCGGGCTGAGGTACCTCACTGACAATACACCTGAGTTCTATTATTGAACCTTCTTTGTAAAACTTGTCCTGCAGCGGTTGGCCGCGTTCATCGATTATTTCCACTTTCGGAACTGAAAAGAAATGTACAATGTAAGTGATAAATATTTGTCCATTTATGCCTATTTATTACATAAACAATTCATACATAGGAAGATAAATTTATATTATACTAGCAGACCGGCCAAGCGTTGCTGTGGCTAAGGTTTTAGTTATATTACATAGTAGTAACCTATTCAAGGGAAACGGTAGGAGAACACCAGTCATGGGGACCACCATGCTTTTTTGGTGGTAATGCCATTAAATTGTAGCTTATTTGAAACGTTGGTACTTTCAACACAGCGCCATCTGTTAGAATTGTAACTATGAAATAATAAACTATTCTTTTGCAATAAAATAATATTGCGGGTATACATTGAGATGTAAGCTATCCTATCTTTTAAGTTAGATCAAACTGCACACGGTGTGTAAATTTTATTGATATCGGTTCGGTAGTTTAGGAAGTCCATAGCGGACAAACAATGTGACTTATATATATTAAAATAGATATATATATATATATTTTGATCCTGTAATTTTAATAAAATCTGATATGTCATCTGCCTGGGGTTAGGAAATCTCCAATTATGTCCAATCACAATCGTATAATGCCGCTGGTAATGGTTGAAATTCTTATTGAATGTGAATGCGATAAAAAAAATCAACATCTATTTATATTTGATGCTTATCTAACAATCAAGTTTCATACATCTAAATGTATGTAAACTGAGTCCCCAGAGAGTTCAGACACTATATTGTCTGTCTTTGTTCTGTAGTAAAAGTCTTCTGTGCCACGCAATTCAAAATTATATTTTTATCTGAAAATTTCTCCAAGTGTTGGAAACTAAATCCTTCATATCCATTGATATACAAAAAACCCAAGATGCACGTCACGTCACTCAACGTCAAAAAAACGTCCTCAAAAAATGAGCGCAACATTCTAAATTGTGCGCTCATTTCAAATAGTCTCGCGTCTAATAAGTGGAGTCGATGTTATTTATTTGTGTTTTTTTTATAAATAAATTTATGTACTTTTGAACTTTTTTGTGTGTAGTTTTTGACAAATATATTTACGCTATATAAAGTGTAGGTCAGGAGGTAGCCAATTTAACATTTTTTTTTAATTTAAAGAAAAAACTTTTTAACCGGATTAATGTTATGTATTATTATAAATTTACAACTATTTAACATCCAACACCTTTTGTCTTCAGACACCGTGATCACGCACGCTGTAAAGCACCCGAAACGTCGGATAAATTTAAAATTATGTTAAATAGTTGTAAATAAAAAACCCTCCATCCTACCGACCACGGTCGGTTGTAAAATTTTATTACTTTAAGTACGTATACACTGCGTTCTAATAACAACTTTAAGCAATTCGCGTAAGGTTGATTTTGCAATAATATATGCTTGTAACATATACTGTTATAGACATACTGTTATAGAAAGGGACAGAAATAGTGTTTCGGGACACTTTCGAGCGCTACTTTTATTCGAGACTGTGCATCTTGGGTTTTTTGTATATCAATGTTCATATCCTACTCAAGTCCTATCATCATCACAACTTTAAGATTTTAGAAAATAACTAAATAGATTCATTAATTTAAAAAGGAAACGAACATTAATGGATCAAAGTTCAAAGTAAGTTTGCGGGTTACATTTAGTCTTTGATGAATTAATAAGTAACATTGAGTTAAAACATTATTTACTCTGAGGTCCGATCCAGAGGACGTGAGTTGATTTTTTGTTCTCACACAGTCATTTCGTTTTACCACAGTAAGTATAATTTTGTTCCACGTTGTTAATTGTTTACCCTCAAATATTAATACCCGAAAAACCCTTAAAATTTATTTTTTTGCCAACATGGGATGTGATTACTTAGCTTCAAAAATTTAAGATTGATGTAATAGAAGGTATAAAAACGTTTTTTTTTATTTATGTTTGTTGTAATGTTTCCGTTTCGGTTTTTCTTCTATATATATAAAAATGAAACCCGTTTTCCGTTGTCACGACATAACATGAAAACGGCTTGACCGATTTATCTGATTTTTTTTCTTTCGGAGAAAAATTAAAAAAAATTGAGTAAAAAGTCTAAAAACAACACTTTTCTATATTCCCATACAAAATATTCGTAATAATACTTAAAAGTCAATTTGAACTTTAATACCATAGCATAAAGTTCAAGGGTTAGTGGAGGGGTTCCGGGAAGGTAAATTTTTATTTTTTGACATAATGTATTTGTAGTCTTATCAATTTTCTTTTTTTTATCTTACTAGCTAGACTGGTGTCCCGAATAGCAGAATAAGTATTTTAAACAAATAAAGAATCGACTGTTAGGCGGTACGATGTTCGCCAGGCCAGCTAGTAGTTTATAAATATACCAAATTCTCAGAGACTTACGTGAGTCTTAGCTAAAACATGATTCTGAATCTCACATTTACAGCGGTTAGAATCGCTGATTTAGGATTACCAAAATCGCTTACTTAGGAAAATTAAGACAAATTAAAAAAAAACACCTCATTTATGATCTTTCACTGCCCTAAGCTTCCATATATCAGGTTATCTGTAAATTTTCTAGCTGTTTCGCGATCTTTAGATATTCAATTATTTATTTACGATATCTATTGGAAGAGTCTTCGAGTAATCGAAGAGTCAAAACTAAGCGCTAAGTAGGTCGATCAAATACTATTACAAGAAGTCGAAGTAAGAAGTAGACATGGGGAGAAATTGGCGGTGTCATTCAAAAAAAGGCAAAAAGGCAAAAATCATTCCGGAACTGTTACAATAATTATTTTATGATTATATAATCTATTAAAAATTAATAGATCTTCCAACTAGAGTCTTTAAAAATTGACTTGGTGTATTACTTTTGGAAAAAAATTGATAATGATATGTACGATACAAATAATATAAGAACTGACCAATTCACATGACTAAAATGTGAATTGAAAACTTAAAATTTGCGCGCCATTGTACCACCTTACAAATTTTTGCACCATATTCTTGCAATAAATTATTATTATATTTCGCTGTTATTATTTTTGTTTATCACCGTACAGCGTTGCAGACATATACATATAGTTTAAAAAAAAAACATTGCGATAAACATATAGAGTATCTTGTGACGCTGTGAGGCCTTCTCGTAAATGTGGATACTTTTATTTCATGTTTGTTAACTAGCGTAGTGTCAATGTTGGGTTAGCTTCAGCATGCGACTCTCTAAAACTAACTTATGTTTACAATTTCAACTCTCACGTGAATATGAGATTAGTAAGGATTTTAATGTTGATTTTGTTAATGTTTAAATGTTACGAGCAATATTGGCCTAGCTTAAGGACCTATCTGGTCGCCAAATTCCAAAAAAGTACATTGTTTCTTTCCATGTTTCGTCATCGTTGCTTGAAGTAGGGCAAATGGAAAAAAATATGGTGGAGTTGAGTAGTTTATGTATCCATTTTGAAAGATCGTTACACAAATAACGCTCGATAGAAAAAAAATCCAAACATAGCCAATTTTTGACACTTTTAATTTATTTTATGACGAAAATGTATATAGAACATGATTTTGAAATTTACACGATATATTTTATCGCAAGCCAAGTAATCCATTTTAGAAAAAAAATTGATAAAATTACATTAATTTAATGTTTTACATAACTAATTCTTATTACGGGCCGGCGCACCTCAGTGCACCAGCTCTCCACAGCGCACCGCGAGACACTGACACAGCAATTTGTGCTGGGATAGGGCCTTAAAGGTGCAACTTTCATTCCTGTGATCGTATGTTTACTTATGTACCAATGGACTTTCTGTCTATGCTTTTTAATTAATAATCGCAGGTACGGCAAAAGCAAAGAAACCAGCATACCTAAGACCCAAATCGACGTGTATCAAATACAGAAGGCACAAAATGTGAGACCAGGGTTGTAGCGCAACTTGTAATTAGTCTTGTTTTAATTTTTATACCTTTACTTGCCATAAGCATCAGCCCTTAAAATAAATAAAACCTTTTTACAAATTTCAAAAACTTTAAATGATCATTAACAACATACATATAATAACAAAAAAAAAACACACGTGTCTATAAAAATCGTATATAATTTACACAATACATAGTTGATATTTTAATATTTGCAGATCAACGAATATTTTTATTTTGTTATAATTTAATAACACGTTGTACATAACTAAAAAGAAATCAGTGGCGCTACAACCTCTTTGGGTCTTGGCCTCAGATTTCTATATCTGTTTCAAGATCATTTTTAAATCTAATAGGCAAGTAGGTGATCAGTCTCCAGGGCCTCGACTCACGACACACGCCGTCGACTTTTTGGGTCTAAGATATGTCGGTTTCCTCACAATGTTTTCCTTCACCGTTCGTGCAAATGTTAAATGCGCACATAAAAAGAAAGTCCACAGCCGGGGATCGCACCTACGACCTCAGGTATGAGAGTTGCACGCCGAAGCCACTAGGCCAACACTGCTCTGCACATGTACACAACTAACCTACATTAAATTTAAATTTTCGTACTTAGTGAATGTAGGTAATTGTTTGAGATATAAAGTATAATTGAACCGAATCATTTGATAATAAGAATCTTCATTTTTACACGTTTTATATTAGCTCCACCTGTATGTATGTATGTATGTATGTATGTATGTATGTATGTATGTATGTATGTATGTATGTATGTATGTATGTAACCGACTCCTTCGGACTAGATTTTGACCCACTTTTAACGGACAGATTTAATTCAAACTTTGCGCACCTGTCAAAGATCGATGACAATGCAATAATCAGAAAAAAAATAAAAAAAATTTAACTAAAAAATAAATAATAGTTTAAAAAAACTAAAAAACGCGTGGGTTGCTCGATAGACGAAAAATATAGCACAGGGCGCCCCACGCTTTTTCACAATAATACCAGTATTTTTTGTTCATTACCATTTTCAGCCTAAATTAGGAATTATTTTTCACTTTTTAGTTTGATGTGCTTTAAAAGCGCGTTTTTTTAGTTTTTTAAACTATTATTTATTATTATGTGAAACTAGTAACTGTTAAAATAAATTTCATTCGGATTCACTTGACTTAACTGTTGTAGTTAACTGTAATATCAAGACCTAGAAGTGAGTTTATCCTGAGCTTAACTGAGAGGCATAAACGTGTAATTGAAGACGACATAAGGGAGGATTAAGGACAACCACAGAGCACATAAAACAGTTGTTTCCTGTTTCTTAATTTAACTTGTGGTTACCCGGAAATGGACGCTTAGTGGCTAAGCGAAGCGTAATCAATTGAGATTTATTTATTGATTAAAGTTCACCACATCTATAGTATATGTTACAAGCTATCTATTCTAAAACACATGACAATTATGGTGAACATATATGTTACAAAAAATCGGTTGTCTGTAAAGTCGGTTTACTGACGATAGTTGAACGTGACAACGTCATAAAAAAATATTGATGGGATGGTTGCATTTCTCAAAAAAAAAAAAAATTGTTTGATAGGTATTTTGTATGGATATAGAGAAGGAGGTAAATGGAAATCACAATTGAATTGATCAAGTTACATTTATTTGTACGCATAAATACAATTATGTCAATTTTAAATGGAACGCCTCAGAGCGAGGTAACGTCTCAGAGCGAGGTGACGCCTCAGAGCGAGGTTACGCCGCATGAGTCATGTTTTTTCGTGCATGCAGCCGGCTCCATCGAATTATAAGACGTTGTCACGTCAAAAATTAAAATATAACAAAATTTACTTGTAATTTTTTGCTTAATAATACGGATTAGGTATCAGCCTTGCGATTCTGTAACTCACTTTTCGAACTCGCACAGCGGTTTTCGCAGCGGCGGTCTCGCTCAAATCAGTCGTGAAGCAGTCACTTTACGGTTTGGCATTCTGATAAACAATAAACTAAGAGCTCCCTCCTTATCGAAAAGTGAGTTACAGAATCGCAAGGTAGGGATGAAAGTTGCTGGCCAACATTAAAATTATTTTATTAATATTATGAATATGAATTCACGTGAAAATTGTAAGCATTTTTTATATCAATAATAAAACCGACATTCAAATTATTTTATTTCATATCCACGTGAAAATTGTAAGCATTATATTATATGGGAATAAAAAATTATGCAAATATGAATGAGAGAACCGTTCATCACAAATATAAATTGACTTTTACAAGTAAAACGTCTGAAAATATTATGAACATTTTTATCCCATCTAATACATAAAATTCTAGTGTCACAATGTTCATTATACTCCTCCGAAACGGCTCTACCGATTCTTATGAAATTTTTATACATATTCAGTAAGTTTTAGAATCGGCTTCTCAATCCAAAATTGATTTTTTTATTTTTTAGACAGTTATTTTGTTTTTATTTTTTATGATACAGCATACAAAAATACATCCAATCCTGTGTTTAAATTAACCCCTATTTTTTATTTGTTAAATTAAAACTTATGACATGAACTTAGAGGTTTATATACAGAACAATTCACAGAAAAACCTAAAAAGTTTTCATTCCGGAAAACCAAACAGTCTCTGGGTAGCATAGCAAAATGTTTCTTGTACTATGTAGGTATGCACTAAAAAGTACGTTTAAGTTAGTTTTTAGATATAAAAAAAGTTCATAAATATATAAATTATACCATTATAAAAGATTTTCATATAACGAAGAGTGTATAAAAAAATTGATTGCGATCGATCAATATTAGTGTAGTTTGTTTCTCAGAACAAAGAAAAATTATTAATTTGTTATTATTTGTTTCTTTGGTTTTTATTTTTTATGTATGTTTTCTTTAAATGTCAAATACTCCACATATATTATTTCCAATCAATATTTATTCTGTGGGCTGCTGGTCCCGAGTAATCCGGGCCAGTTCGAACACGGTTAAGTTAAGTCCGACGACCGTTTTTATCCAAATTGTTATTTGCTCAGGTGTTGATAGTATCAAATTGTTTTCCACGATAATATTTTCGTTCCTACCCTCATTTTCTGTTAATTATTCATAGCCATTACGTATATTTACGGAGCTGGATTCGTTTTTATTTATATTGAAATTTTTCGAATCTTTTTTGAATGCTCTTAAAACCTTATAGATACTTAAATAGTATTAAACGATAACTATAAAAAGGATTCCCCTACCCAATAGACAACTTAATTTTCAATTTTGGGGTTGCTAAACGAAAATCAATGTTTATTGCGTCCCTACTTGGCATTCCTGAGGCTTAACGGCTCATACAGGGTGTCTGGGCAGTAAAAGGCTCGTGTAGGCTGTTAGAACGCATTTACGATCCTCACATACCATACTGCATATAATTGCTTCTCATAATGATAAGGCAGCGTTCACGTTCGATCTTGGGGTTTCATTTACGACTGTTTAATCTACGTTAAGATATCTCACATCACAAAGTGTTTCGGTAGTAAGTAAGTAGTGTATTTAAAGAACACACCAGAGTTGATATCGACTAAAAGATAAAGGGTTTTTGCAGAAATGACTCACGGTGTCCTCAATTTCGCCGGATTGTTTGTCTTGAGATTTTAATTTGGATAATATTGGATCCCAGGTGTTTGGTAATTTAAGGATTTTTTTGAAGTTATACTTCTTAAGGCGCGTTATAAAAAATTGATAAGAGTGAAATTTTACGATGCGCGCGCACCGTGACACAAAATTAACAGAATGAAGTTGCCCACGGAAGATGCTACGGCATTGGACATAATTTAAAAACAACATTCGAATAATAATAGAATTTATGTTACACTGATTAACAATAAACTACAAGGAGGGACCTTATCAGAATGCCAAATCATAAAATGACTGCTTCACGCAGACCGCCGCTGCGAAAACCGCTGTGTGAGTTCGAAAAGTGAGTTACAGAATCGCAAGGCTGCTGTGATACTTTTTGACATTCAACACCTTTTGTCTTCAGTCACCGTGACCACGCACGCTGTTAAGCACGCGAAACGTCGTGTAATGTAAAATAATTATAAGTTAATATACATAGCTTCTATACGTTAAAAAAGTGTTTTCTTTGAATGTGTAAAAGTTATGTTAATAAAAGACAATACTAAGTAGTGTATTCACTACATAGTATAAAACAAAGTCGCTTTCTCTGCCCCTATGTATGCCTTAATCTTTAAAACTACGCAACGGATTTTGATGCGGTTTTTTAATAGATAGAGTGATTGACGAGGAAGGTTTACATGTATAATAACATCCATTAAATATAGATGGAGAAATACTGTTATTTTTGAGGTTTCTAATGTGATGTCGTAAATCGTAAATAATTAAATTTTTCCGCTTACATTGCGAACCCTATGAGATTTATCAAAATAATGTACTTAGTATTGTACACATTGAAAAGGTCTATAGAAAACTCCGGGATGGTGTATGTCTATCTCTCATGGATATCCCACATTAACATTTTTTTGTCATTTACGACAAATAATGGCTAATTTTCGAAGCGATTTTAACCAATAGGTACAGATTTAATATAGATCTATATGGCCCTTTACAGCATATGATTGAAATGAATATTTTCGAAGATATTACAAATTTAAAAATTGCGGGACGCAGCGCGTCGGAGGCCGCGGTTTTCCCTATACTCTATAGCACTTTGAATTTAGTATCAGCATTGCATCCGTGCGAAGACGGGGCGGGTCGCTAGTAAACTATATATTGTTTGTCGCCTAACTAAGCGTAATACTAACTAACTGAGCGTAACATCCTTTTCTCGAAGCATTTCAGGCCATCAACTCCCCTTAAAGTAACCCCCCCTCCCCATAAATTATAGTTTACGTGGCTAGTAAATAAACGTATTAACGATTTACGATATAATTTACGAAACGCATTGTTGCAGTCTCGCTGACCACGACTGGCTGAAAGCATTCAAAATGTCGAGCAAACAATGTAAATTTAGGTTTATATCTGTAAACAAAGTTACTTGATTGTGTCGCCTCAAATGGAAGCGAAATAACAATTTCGTTTTTTAGTAGTTCGTAAAACTACAAAAATATAATTTAAATTAGTCATATCCATATATATAAAATTCTCAGTCTAATCAGTGGCGCTACAACCTCTTTAGGTCTTGGCCTCAGATTTCTGAATCATGACCAGTTTTCAATCTAATAGGCAAGTAGGTGCTCAGCCTCATGTGCTTGACACACGCCGTCGACTTTTTGGGTCTTAGACATGTCGAATTAAAAAAATTATTAAAATTAAATTAAGAAATTACAAAAATATAATTTAAATTAGTCATATCCATATATATAAAATTCTCAGTCTAATCAGTGGCGCTACAACCTCTTTAGGTCTTGGCCTCAGATTTCTGAATCATGACCAGTTTTCAATCTAATAGGCAAGTAGGTGCTCAGCCTCATGTGCTTGACACACGCCGTCGACTTTTTGGGTCTTAGACATGTCGGTTTCCTCAAATGTTAAATGCGCACATAGAAAGTTCATTGGTGCACAGCCGGGGATCGAACCTACGACCTCAGGTATGAGAGTCGCAGATAGTTATTTTTATTGACCTAAAAAAATTTTTACTCGAAATAATATACATGGAAAAACGTTTGCCGGGTCGGCTAGTAGTATATATTTAATAGAAAGAAAGTTTCTTGTAAAGTTATAAAAGTGACAAACTAACTTAAACTAATTCTTTATTACAATTAAAAGATTAAAGTACTGTAAAGAACACTTTGAACAGACAAAAGACAACATTATGAACTGATCCTTCACAAAGTAAGTACTTCTAGCGTGTGACATCTTTATTTAATAAAATTATATGACGTGCTAAGTACGGTTATTATTTTAATTAGGCATACTCGGGCATAATGACCGTACCCATTTGCGTTAAAGTAAGTTAATTTTACTCTAACGTAATTCTCATTTCTCTATGGCATTGTTTTAATGTGTCTTATCTTTTATTTACAGAGCAGCGTTGGTTTAGTGGCTTCAGCGTGCGACTCTCATCCCTGAGGTCGTAGATTCGATCCCTGGCTGTGCACCAATGGAATTTCTTTCTATGTGCGCATCTAACATTCGCTCGGACGGTAAAACATCGTGAGGAAACCGACATGTCTTCGATCAAAAAATTCGACGGCGTGTGTCAGGCACAGGAGGCTGATAACCTACTTGCCTATTAGATTGAAAAATGGTCATGAAACAGATTCAGAAATATGAGGCCTTGACCCAAAAGAGGTTGTAGCGCCACAGATTTATCTTTTATATTTTTTTTTTGCAATATAAAAATGTCTTTAATTAAAGTCATGATTACAATCAGGTAAATAGTATTTACAATTTTATTTACCTACAAAGTAATAATAAAAATAATTAAAAAGAAACTTAAAACTAGTTTAAAAGTTTGACCCCTGTCTTTTATCTTTTGTATATTAGATCTCAAAATTCCAAAATCATTTATTTATGTAGGTTGTACAAAATGTACACTTATGAACGACAAAAAATAAATTCTAATTTTACATTTACTGCCAGTTCCCAAATCAAGGGCGTAGAACGGAAGAGAAGAACTGGCAATAATCTACTGGCGTTATGACTTTTATCCACAGAAGGTCGGCAGCGGACTTGCGACTTGATTTAAGATAGGTAAGATGGGCCAGGAGGCTTACCTGCCCATTACTTTCTATGATTTTTATAAGCGACTGATACAAAAGTTGAGAATTAAACACACATATACATACCTTTAATAGGAAAATCCCGACCTTCACTTAGTTACTTTATTTATCTCAACGTAAACATTTTTGAACAATCTATGCCAGGATATTTTAATAATTCAAAGATGAAAATACTAAACACCGTTTAACTTAATATTCTCTTTTCTTTACAGCGTAAGCAAAAATAGGCGAAAGGGGATTTTGATCAGATTAGAACAAATAAGTTTTTATAAGGAGCTTAGATAAAATCCTAAGCCTAGTCGATAGAAACAGGGACCAGCGAGAAAGTTCAGTCCTAGCATAGAAGAGAAGGGAGATGATGCTGTTAGTATAGCAGTACCAAGTCTGACCATTTAATTTCCACAACTGAGCGTTTTAAGGCAGTTTTTGCCGCGCATCACAACTATGTGGAACCAGCTGCCCACTAAATTGTTTCCAAACCAATTTGACATAGGGTCCCTCAATAAAAGAGTGTACCAATTCCTAAAAGGCCGGCAACACAGTTGCGAGTCTTCTGGGACTGTGTGTGTTTACATAAAAAACTGCTAAAAGATTGAAATTATTTTAATATATGATACTGGCATAAATAAAATATTTCTCTTACCAACAACACTCAAATGCACTCTTCTAACAAGTGGTGGATGTGTTGAAATCTGGCATTCATAGTATCCTTCGTCCCTTTCACTCACGTACTGAATGAGCAGGCGCCAGTCATTAGGATGTTCAAATGCAAGGGAGTAGCGTGAGTCGGCTGAATATGTGTGTCTTCCAACGGACAGGAGATGTAGTTCTTCGCCTTTCCTTCGGACCCAGGAAATCTGAAAAAAATTTACTCTTAAGAACTTGCAGTATTATATATTTTATCCCCCCGCTATATTGATTGAATATAAATGTGCGTTTGTATTATTATTAAACAACATAAAATAGCAAATGTGGAAAAATATATAATAAAAATAGCCTATTTTCAAGTACTATGATAATGAAGTTTGTATTAAGTTAATGGTATTAATATATTTAACTAGCGGACCCGACAGACGGATATTAAACAAAGTATGAAAGTACCGACTGCAGCACCATCTGCCCGGCTGATTTGTGCATATAAACCATCCAGGGCGCTACCCAAACGCACACAAAATTCATTCAAATCGGGTAAGCCGTTTAAGAGGAGTTCAGTGAGATACACACGTACAATACAATTATACATATAAGGATTAGAACATGACCTTGGATGGAGTGAAGGCATCAACAAAATTCTTCCATTTGTAATGTGATGCATTCTAAAATTTATTAATCTTCATTCTAAGAGAATAGTTAGCATAGGAGAGGATTGACACGTTTGACACATGATCCCGTCTTTACGTCTTTTAATTGCATGCAAATAATTAATTACAATTAAATAATCAAAGACTGGAAAAGGAGTCATTATAGTCAATAAAGTTCAGTTTACATTTGAAAAATTAAATAAACAAATATTTATTATTATTCTCTTACATTAAGTGTAACATAAATAATTCTATTATTATTCGAATGTTGTTTTTAAATTATGTCCAATGCCGTAGCATCTTCCGTGGGCAACTTCATTCTGTTAATTTTGTGTCACAATTTTATATAACCATTTTTAAAGTTATTTTTCTTAAATGTTCATTTTACGGGACACATACCAAAATATTTTACACAATAAATATCTTTAGAGCTGTGCTGTTCAATGGTCCAGAACTTGGCTGAACTCCAACATTGTACGTAATTATTCTACTATGATGTTTACATGACTCAACCGTGATAATTTATTCTAAATTATGAATGCACGAGCCATTTTGGAAAGGTAGGAAACTAATATATATAACATAAATTATATACACGGTCATTTTCTCACGATTGAGAAAAATAATTTTTTTTGGAGTTATAATTCTTTTGGCTCGTTAGGGAAAAATTATGAGACTAAATTTTTACGATGCGCGCACACCGTCACAAAAATCCGCCATCCTGAATATCTGTTCAAACGTCGGTAAAACAGTCTGGGCTGCTAGTTGGCGCTTGCTCTGTTTTATCGACAAGTTGCATTGTCTGTCATCAAACCAAAATAATGATTTCTATGCGAGAAAACCCGTTACAATGTGAAAAAACATAGTGTTTATTGTAAAATATTATGATTAGTACATATTATATAGTTTCGATTGGAAGTTACAATTAAAATGGACAAGAAAAATGCCATTCGAAGAGGGAAACGTTCCTCTAAAGTGCTCGAAGAAAATTATTGCGCCAAAGAAGTATAACTTCTAACGCATGTATATAATTACACACACGTTTTTTTTTTTTGTATTTATATCAAGATTTAAGACTAACAATGTTACTAATATAATTGATTTAATCATCGGTAAAATGGTTTATTCATATGTTGAATAATTGAAGACAACATTGAACTCCAACACCAAATCTGTATACCAAATTGCTTGTCAAATTTAGAACCTCCAATTATAATCCCTCAATCACAGGTTTCTAACCTGTCTGTGTCAAGGTGGAATGTTACATTGGGTGAGTTATGTATATGTAATCCAACCATAAGTAGGATTAACAGCAATACCCAGAATAAGACACAGAGAATACATCTACGCATTTCTAGAATCCTGATGGAATATGGAGGCCCAAATACTCTAGAATTTAGATGACTTATTATATTAGGTCATATGTAATGAAATTAGCGTTTTGTATGGGAGGAACATAAAGTAGATTTTATGATATATACTAGTGGACCCCACAGACGTTGTCCTGCATGATATTTCAAGCTATGTATTAGGATATTAAAGTATGAGAGTACCGACTGCAGCGCCACCTGCCGGGCTGATTTGTGAATCTAAACCATTCCCAGATCCCCTTGAACACACACAAAAAATTTCATCAAAATCGGTCCAGTCGTTTGAGAGAAGTTCAGTGACATACACACTCGCAGAAGAATTATATATATAAAGACTAGCTGTTCCCTGCCACGCTTCGCTGTGGCATATTGTGGTTGAGAAATGAGAAATAAAACATTTCATATAAGTTTAATTTTGCAATACTTGTGGAAAAAAATTGGATAAAAACAATCCATGATGCGGATTATATATCATGTTAAAATTTCAGCTCAATCGGTGCAGAAATTTTTGAGTTTTTCAAGCGTACACAAACCAACATAATATTTTATATAGATATTTCACTTATCAAAGTATGTACCATTGCTATCTATGCACTTTTACCATCTTATAGGTACATAGTTCCTTGATCAATTGGTTTCGACTGTTGAATGTTTTACCTAGCAATAAGTTACAGGCTCACCTACCGTTAAATGTAACACCCATTTTTCTGTGGCGTGTACGTTGCCGGACTTTTAAGAGGTATATTCTTGTCTTGAAGGCAATGTTGTCAATCAATTTAAATCAGCCGACTATGTTGTTATTTAAAAAAATCAGTGGCGCTACAACCTCTTTAGGTCTTGGCCTCAGATTTCTGTTTCATGGTCATTTTTAAATCTAATAGGCAAGTAGGTGATCAGCCTCCAGTGCCTGACACACGCCGTCGACTTTTTGGGTCTAAGACATGTCGGTTTCCTCACGATGTTTTCCTTCACCGTTCGAGCAAATGTTAAATGCGCACCTAGAAAGAAATTCCATTGATGCACAGCCGGGGATCGAACCTACGACCTCAGGTATGAGAGTCGCACGCTGAAGCCAATACTGCTATTATTATTTAACATGGTTAAATATAACTTAAATTGATACTTACAGTTTTTTCACCAAGATCGTGAACTCTGCAGTGCAAGTGGACGCGGCTACCGAGCTGGGCGGTAACATTGTTTGTTGAAGCATCATCTTCGAAGAAGGGCAGGGGCTCTGATGTGGTAGTGGATATGTCTTCCTCTGGATACTCGTATGATTCCGTGAAGACCTCGTGCCAAAATGGACCGGTTATAATCTTATTGTCACCGGGTTTGAAGTCTGCGAAAAAACATTGGAATATGTTTTAGTTTACAGTTAATCTAAGTACGATGTTTATCTTTCGCTTTATTCAAACTTAGTTAATTGAATTTACATTTAAATTTAGGTTGTATAAATTTTATAATTCATGAATGAGTTTCTTATGATCATCCTTCTGGGCCGGACACTTCGTTAATATTGGGGTCTAAAACATGCCGCTACGTGACCGTGTATTCCTATATGTCACCATAAAATTGTAAACACCGTTAGATTGTAATCTATCTCGCGAGATTGTGAACTGTCGAAAGGTTGTGAACCTCAACGCACTGCTTACAATTTAACGTAGTATTATTCGGTAGATTGTAATCTATCGAAGTGAAACCGTCGAATTGTGAAACGGATCGCACCTCGCGCGCTGATTGGTTGAACGGAATATGCCCCGCGCCACCATATTTGTTTGTTAATTCGTTTGTTTTCGAATGTAAATTGTAAATAAAAAAAACTTGTTCGTGTACAGCAGAGGTACGAACTAATAACTTCAATAATCGTACGTTTAACCACTTAATGTAGAATATAGAGTATTTAATATAGGAGAAGTCCTAACGCATGATGAACCCGTCAATTTTATTACATAACTAGCTGACCGGGCAAACGTCGTTTTGCCATTGTTATCATTTATAATAACCCTTTTATTGATGTTGATCGTAGAAGGGTGAAAATTGAGGATTGTACGTATTTTTTTATGTTGTATCATAAAAAAAAGAAATTAAAAATTTTGTCTAAAAAATTAAATTAAAAATTTAGGGGTGGACTACCCCTAACATTTAGGGGGATGAAAAATAGATGTTGGCCGATTCTCATAGATACCGGATAAGCACAAAAAATTTCATCAAAATCGGTCAAGCCATTTCGGAGGAGTATGGCAACGAAAACTGTGACACGAGAATTTTATATATTAGATAATGACGCGAGCTCCAAGGGCGGATCGGCAAATGTACCGATCTCTAGTTCCAGAGGCCAAGGGTTAATTATTTGGGTCGCCAGCGAAGAACATAACGTCATGATCGTAGAACAATGTCGGATTCTTTTATATTATAATAATAATAATTAATTAAATATATATTTTTTTTTACAAAAAAAACATAATATGATTGCATAATAAGTTACATTAGAATACCGCTGTGGTTTATTAATATTATGGCTACATTTAGTGTTAGTGTTTTAAATTTCAAATTAATCAGTCGGTAAAGTGACGGATTTGATAGAAACATGTGATTTTTCTAGATAACTGTGTAATTTAATGGTATTATTTTTATTTTGTTTTAAAATAAAACCCTTTTGTTTGCGTGTAACCCAATTTTCATAATAACAGAATATGAATTAAAATAGTTATGATAAAAACTAACATGATTATATTATTTTCAAATGGATGCCCTGTAAAGTTTATTATTAGTCAGATCCGTCACTATTCTACGACTATGACGATAATAATAAAATTTACCAATAATTAATGTTGAAGAGAAGTGTAATGAATTCTTTAAAGAAAAGTTAGGCGTATAATTATAAACTTGGACAGCAAAGCCGGAATTACGTACGCAAACTAATTAATGTTTTGAATTTTTAAAGCAGTGGTCGACTTTTGAAAACTAATAAAGTTGTAGAAAAGAGAAAAATATAGTTAAGGATTTCACAAGCAAACATTAAAATCCCAAGAATTTGTTGTTTAATTAGTTTTATCCGGAAATCGGTAAATGGAAAGTTTACTATTTATAATTATTGATTTTACTAAACTTTCAGAAAGTTGTTGTTCGAAGTTCCGTATCCCCGAATGGATAATAGGACCAATAATTATTTTGCCAAGAAACATGAAAAATGAAAATGTTTATTTGTATCTCAATTTTACATTAAATACATGAGTTGAGACAGCCCCCGTAAGTAGTCAGAGACACTTGTGTTGGGGTTGGCTCGCTACTTCCCTTATTTATACAATATTGAGACAGTTGTTCGAAAAGAAAACAAAACAAAACAAAACCCAGCTAAGAAGCAAAGCCGATAAAAAATTAAATAAAATGAAATGTAATTCTCATAGTTTCTCTAACGATTCTATGAACTTATGCATGCGTGGTTGTGTGTGTATGTGCGCATATGTGTGTGTGTGTGTGTGTGAGTGTATACTTGTTGTTAAGTATATAATTATGTATGTGTGTGTCAAACTAGCGAACTCGTACTAAAACGTGCTCAGTTTCCTCATAAGTTAAAGTTTTTAGCCAATCCGTTATAACTTCCTTACATTGATACAAAACATATAATACAGGAAAATGGACACAAATAATATTTCAATCACAATTGTTATATTTGTTTAACGATTTCTATGAACTACTCCGCAAAGACTCGAGCTTCCTTTGAGATACCAAAGCTCCAAACAATGATCCCTAAGTACAATAACAATGTCAGACCTTAGTGGCTTCTGAATACAATAAGAACTTTATACGAATTGCGGAGTTTCAAACTGAAATTTTAACAAATGATACTCTCAAGAAAATCGAGGGAAAGACAATGAACTGATATTGAAGTGAAAAGAGCATTTTAGAATTTCCTCACATTTAGGACGGCTATAGTCGCGATGTTGAAACGTATTATGCCTCATATTTATGTATTTTTTTCTTAATAGGCAAGTGATCAGCCACCTGTGTCCCACACACGCTGTTAATTTTTACGTCTATGTGATTCCTTCGCTGGACCTCAAGGTTGAGAAGCGTTCAAGCGTCTACGCCAGGTACTTACTGATCACTTACTAGCACGCTTTAAAATAGATTAGTCGATAAAATATTTGATTGTTAATGTTTATTCCCTTTTTAGTCTCTTAAAGAACTAAGTAGTTATTATATATGCAGGCAATAAATAATCACACATCATCTTTCGTAGATAACCAAATATTAGTTATATTATTATATATAACTAATAATAAACAGTTTAATTAATTACAAAAATTACAAATTAAATGAGAGTTTTTTTTTATAGAACGGGGCAAACGGGCAGGAGGCTCACCTGATGTTATGTGATACCTCCGCTCATGGACAATTCCAGAAGAATCGCGAGTGCGTTGACGGCTTTTTCAAGGATTGGTAAGCTCTTGATGGAAAAGAGCATTTTTCTCAGTCATTATTATTTCTATTACTTTGTGTTCTACAGTACCTACCTTTTGGGTAACTTGTTTTATAAATCCCTTGATAATACTTTTTGTAGAAAACGTACTAAAATCGTCCGTTTATAATCATCTTAAGATTATTTAAATTACCCTGTCTTGTAAATACTTTAATGTTTTAATATTTGAAGATTTCAGTTCATATCAGGCATGGCAATTTTCAACTGTTATTGCTTCTTTTGTATTGTTACAAATAAAGTAATAAGTTTTAATGAAACGGTTATGACAGAAGTTATGTAAAAGTATTAAACTTGTTTATTACAATTTGTTTATGTGTTTAGCTGTAAAACTCTTGTTAACTGTATTCTCTTATAAGGGAGCATGATAAAGATAAAGAAACATTATGGTTATATCAGATTCAGTAGCTAAAGCACGGCAACATTTTAATAGACTCAAGTAACAATAGATGAGATTACATACGATATGTACGGTTCCTGGGTCCGGTGCTTTAAATAATAGAGGATTTTAGTTTTACTCACCCGCGTATAGCAATAGAATATAAGCGAAATAATGAAATATTAAATGCTATGAAACGAATGAATGCAAATTAACAGTTGAAGAGAGTGCCTTCGTCTGGCTGTACTCTCAGGCGGCGTCCTAATTGGGAGCGATCGTACGATGGCGCGATGCGTTTTTCATCTCACGATCAAAGTGGTCGTGCGATGACCTAACAGGTGTCCTAATAGATCGCGCGATGTCCATCGTGTGATGCCGTCGTTCGATGGCTGGCGCTCGCCACTTAAACGATGGCTCTTTACAGTCGCGTCGTCGTCGACGCGTCGCGTAGTAACCGATTAGGACACTCAAAAGAGATCTGTTGCTTTGATTACATGATTTCACGATCAAACGCATCGTACGATCGTTATTAAAGCATTTCATGTGCTCGCACGATTACTTGCGAGGTTCAAATAGGACACTCTGATGAAATCTGTATGTTTGAACTCATCGCACGACGAGACCGCATCGTGTCATCGTGCGATCTTCGCCAATTAGGACAACGCCTTGGGGCGTAACTCAGACGATTTAGGAAACCTCCACGCTTATAAAACTAAGAAAGCCTGAGTGAGCAAAATGTACAGCCTTGACTCCTACTAGCTGACCCGGCTAACATTGTTTTACAATAATAATAATAATAATAATAATCTTTATTGACATATTTGTAATTACAGAAATCCTATGAAGACTCTGACACCTAAACTAGGCTTTAGTGCCTGTATCTCAGGAGTCAGTGGCTTATATAAAACTTACGACAGTAGGTACTAATATCGCTATTAGATACGACGTTTTTTTTATTAGGGCCACAAAATTAGGACCAACACGTCATGATATAACAATAAAAAAAACGAAAACTACAAAATATAAAAAGGGTGGTTGATCGAAGGGTAAAAATTCAGGGTTCTATGTAATACCAAAAAACATTGGATTGGACCACTTTTATCACATAGCGGCATAAAAAAGAGTTGACAACCTATCCTCGGACCCACCGAACATTTTTTTTTCCCCTTTTAAATACATCTGCAATCAGCCTCATAGCTTTTATCAGATTTTATAAAGAATCCCACCGAACATAACAAAAAAATCGGTGTAGCTTTATGTACATAGATCACGTTAGCTACTGTTATCATGAACATAACACTTTCTAAAACATGCATGGATTAATATTATAACTTTTAAGTTAACCAAGATGGTACCTATATATGGTGGTAAAGACCCACCAACTTATCTATGAAATGGAGAAAATGGGAACTACGGCCGCCATGTTGAATTTCGGCAGCTACAGGTTAGTGCTGTCTACTTTCCTTTTGTAAATTACTCGATATTTTTTTCATTGATTACTTTTTAAAGGAATTGTAACTTAAAAAATATAAACCTGAGTGATTCAACTACCTATAGTTCTCGTCGCGTAAAAATAACGCTGGAATAATCTGAGGGGCTCTCCCGCATAGGTACGTTTGGCTTAGCGTAAATTCTCTCCACTCCATTTTTTTTAATATAACGTCCTAGAGTGGGAAAAGGGCAAGAAGAAGAAGAAAGTTATTAAATTTCATTTGCCTACTTTGCTAAACATTTAGTTTGTAAGTGGGGTACCTACATTATATCAATTGAATGCCAGAGAAAAAGCTAATGTATGTATCTACATTAATTTTCTTATTTTTGAAGACTATTTAGTGCTTATATTATCATTTTATTATTATAAAACATTGTTAGGTATTGTTTAAAATAATAAAATTATGTTTATATATTTACCTAGTTTCTTATCTGACATACCCAATCATGGGTAACTTTTATTAATTTGCAACACTAATCTAACTTATCTGTGAACTGAGTGGTAGCGCCACCGTCGCTTTAGTGCTCGTTCAGACACGGCGGGAACCACGCGGTTTGAAAATCACACGGCAACCGCGCGGATCTTATTTACATAGGTGTTTATATAATCGTCCACACATAATCGCGCGGTTAGTCCAACCGCGCGGTTACCGCCACTCAACCGCTAGAAAATAGAATCGTGTGGCACCCGCGCGGTCCTATTACTATGAAGATCTTACTCAGCGTTCATTAGCATTGCGGGCACCGCGCGATTAACACGTCATAACAAGAGCACGCGTGAGCTCGCTATCGCTTCGACACTGAGTTATTTATTGATGAAGTGGAGAGTTTTTCTTCTGGTGACACGCTTACCTCATATGTGTTTCAGAGCTTGAAATATCTTCCCTGATTAGTTCAATGAGTTCATCAAAAGATTTTATTGACATTCTCAAATAGTCACAAAAAATTCTCTCAAACATTCTTAAATTGGGATATAGTGTTACAAATTGGCCATGTGTCAGTCGATTCTCTCTGAATCTGCCTTTTCTTTATTTTCTGTATCAACTACAGACACGCAGTTCCTCTTCGACTTCCATCTTGAAACTGATCGCTAACTAACCGCCACTGTTTAAACAGTCGACATTTTTGCGGTTCAAACCGCTCGATCTGACAATCGCGCCGTTCCCGCCGTGGGTGAACGAGCACTTAAAAGCGACGGTGGCGCTACCACTCAGTTCACAGATAAGTTGGTGGGACTATACGCATCCAGCACCAAAAGTTATGGGACTCAATTCACTCCAGGCAAGAGTCACTATTCGGTCATGTCCAACCCGACTCAAAGAGTCGCGATCGCTGTTGCTATTGCATTGGGACAAATTACCTATGATAAGCAATATCAAATTGTTATTTGAAAATTTCAAATGACCGATGACTTACCGTTTACTTGAGGTGCTATGACACATAGTGTTCGTGTAAGCAACGAGCTGAATATCAGCAGACCAGCTGGCGTCATCTTCTTAACCTCGAGACTTAGGCGCCATAGACTTCATCTGGCCAGCTTCTTGGTTACCTGGAACAAATAATATATATAAATAATTGATTCCCAATGTAAAATACTTTTTGTATAAGTTACATAAAATGTATGAAGGTAGGTAGACTCTGCAACATGGACCAAACTTTCAATTTTTTTTCCAGCTCATCTTAATATTTTATTTAGAGTAATTAATTATTGATTCCATAAATATATTATGATATATACAAATTTGTATTATATCAGGGAATCTTCATACATTTAATCTGTACATTTGCATTTAATCACGCCAGTAGCTATACTAGCTATATTGGTATATGCCAATCAAAAATATTTATGATTGTTTTGCCAAGAATTGAAAGGTTATATATATATACATATGGTTCTGCCATATGTATTTTTTTTATGTATTTTTACATAGATTGGTAAAATTACCCACGTTCATCATTGCACATTCATTATTCCACGTTCTTGGGGAGTAAAACGGTCCATGTTTATTTTCAGTGTATTTCACATTTGTTCACTACACAATTTTCAACAACAGAATGACAGGAAATGTCATATAAAAAAAATAAACAAATTTCTTTAGTGCCAGTACTTTTGCGCCACAAACAAAATATATATTGAATATGGGATAGGTTCAGTCTCAAGTTTTTAATTTTTTTAGGGTATTTGGAGGCTGGAAACTTTGCTTCTCAGCCATGGAGGTGCTGCTCTTCTTGGTAATGAGAATAATAAAATACCACTCGTTTTGGGTGGTGACTTTAACATTAATTTCGCAGTTGAAAATTCAAAACCATTAATTAACTTTCTAGAAGAAAAATTTAGTCTTCAGTTAAATAATAATCCAAATACACCAACTACAAATTCATGAACGACAATAGATGCTATTATTACAAGATATTTAGATAATGTTGAAACACGAATTTAATTTTATTTAACTATTCTTGATTTCAAATAGTATCAAGAATTTCTCAATACCTCTACAGTACTTTTGAATTTACTAATTTCGGACATTCTAAGTAAATGATGTTACGAATAAAAAAATGTGTTAGATTATATAGTGATTGTAAAGTAAAATCTGTATATTGATTAGATTATGAATGTACATGTGAATTTTTTTTGAACATGGGGCAAACGGTCCGGAATACCGCCGCCCATGAACACTTTCAATGCCAGAGGGCTGGCAAAATATATAAGTATGAATCGATCTACGCGTGTGGAGCCGCGGGGCATTGCTAGTATTTAATAATAAGGTAGAGTTTGTTTCGTTTAGTTGGATGAATGTCGTTATTTTATTAAACAAAAACTTCATTTGAATTGATTCATAGGAAGGAATCAATTCAAGTTAAAGGTTATGACCTTTAACTTGACCAGCAATGTGTTATGTATATGTTACTGTAAAAGCTCGAACTGCAGTAAATCCTAAGATATTGCAGTAAAACCTAAGATCTACCAATTCCTAATGGTAAATGTCCCAAAAGGTTTGCGATTCGAACTCTTACCACCATTCCGTTGGCATTAATGGCACGGTAAATGTTCACAAACAAAACATGACTAGCTTATGTAAGCATTATGTTTGTATTTCGTTGTTAAATTCCAAATAGAGAACTACTGATTCATTTAGATAGATATGATAGAGATTGAGATATTCAGAGATATATATACGTTACGTGTTTTTTCAAAATAATTTAAATAAGTTGATATTAGTTTGTGCTTATTACTATCATATGATACCTTTATAACACTATGTACCTGTTTTGTTGAATAGTTCATTAAAGTAAATAATTAAGAATTACTCATTGTTTTATTCCTAAAACCAACATCTACCAGCTGACAGTGGAAAACCTAGCATATACTGAATTCGAATGGTAAAAGCTCGAAAAAATCGTCGTATTTTCAGAAATACTTACATTTACCAACTCATGTCGGTAAATCCTAAGACTTACACTTAAACCTTAAGACTAACCGTAGTTCGAGCTTTTACAGTAACATATACAAACATAAGGTCACGGCATTTGGACGTTATAAATATCACCTTTTGATATAAAAGGAGGTGAATAAATATAATAGTTTCATATTCACCTCTGAAGATCACCGAAAATGAGACAAGTTTGTAAATACAATTTTAAAATTATTATTAAATACGTATAAGTTTATTAATTTAAAATAATATTTGTTCGGATTCCATTCAAAAAGTGTAACATGTATCTCCCTGAAGATCGTCTTGCGACAAATTCAAGTTTACAAATAATTCCGATGATTATAAGTATTGTATAACTTTAATTTTTCGAAGTTGGTGTTATTTATATTAAAAAACAAATTAACCTAGTAAACTTTTTTGTTTTCATGTTACTATCTATTCCTCTTTCAAAAACAATATTTTTATAAAGTAGAATAGTATTGGATATTTCCATAAATAATACTACATTTTATTACAGATTATTATTCTGGCCGTTGTCATCGCTGTAGTGGCGGGAGCAGCCATCCCATCCAAAAACTCGGAAACCACAGAGTACTACTATGACCCTAACGAAGTACTGTATTGGCGCAATGACGTAGATAACATTAGTCTCGGAAAATACAAATACGCGTGAGTTATTAAAAAAAATTGGATGGATATTTGGTCTATAATGTTTGGTCTAGATTTCCAAATTACGTCCATTGATTCTAATCTCGAGGTGTGCTTTTAATATTCTACTTTGTAAACTCTTCAAAATGGTCTAATTGGTATTGCAAACAGAGATTAAAAAAGGTTTGTAAAGTCGAAGCATTAATATATATTTGAATTCAGAATTTTATATTGTTACAGATACTGGCAAACTTCTTGAGCATTAAACAGGGAAGTGGGGGAAAGTTTGCGCATCTGGGACACAAACGTCAACTGATTTACCAATCACGCGATCGACACGTTACTCTCCCGCCGCCCCCCCTCCCAGTGATACCTAAAAATCACTTCTGCGCAGGCAAGGACATTTGTTCAAGATGTGTGCCGGTATCTGTAGTAAATATTTCAATCACGAATATTGATTGTAAATGTCTATGATCTAATATTTGTGTTTTGTGTTACGTTGCGTATTTCGTCTATTAACTGATGTTGCCTAGAAGAGAAAAAAGACAGTCTTTATTATTTTAATATCCTATACGTTATTTAAATAAATTGCAAATAAATATAAAAGTTTTTATATTAAATTATATATAATACGTATACATATAATAATGATGTCATTTTCGACGTTTCTATTATAGAATCTTTAAATTAAATTTGTATGTCCTAAATAATAATCTAATGTCATAGTTGATCGTTTTTTTAATATTCTTGAATAGGAATTTGATTAAAACAAGAATTTGGTGCTTTGGTTGGTTCAAGAAATAATTCGTTTATTATGTAGAATTTAAATTAAACTTATACGGATCTAAACGAGGATATTATTCAAATAAATTGACGTTTTGGGTACGTACGTACTCGCGTATATAATCCAGAAATTTTAAATTGCCTTTTTTAGTTTGCATAGTCATGGTTAAGACCGTCTCTAGCATGAGCGTATGGTTTAAAAATATTTTTTTTTAATGAATTTCAATTAACTAGCTAGAGATTAAAAGAAAAATATCTAAGAAAATAACAAAGACGTGAGGAACGTTTGGGCATTAAAATACTTTTTTTCAACAGTTTTGAACTAAGAGGCGGTACAAAACAGGAACAAGAAGGATCAATCACAAACAAAGGGCGCGAAGATGAGGCTTTAGAGGTCAAAGGCTCTTATTCGTGGAAGTCATACTGTGAGTCAGGTGCCGTGATCACCTACACTGTGGTATACACCGCTGGTGTTAAAGGTTACAAGCCAGTGTTGTTTGAAAGTGGCGTTTTAGGACTAGTTGGCGATGCGTTGTTTTCATCTCTCGGTGGTTAAAAGCGGATTTATAATAAATGTTTGTTACTTTAACTATGTCGTTTTTATGGCCCTATGGCCAAATGTGTTTAAAAAGTTAGATCTGATATTTGTTAATGGTTTGTTATTAGTGTTGACTAATCGGCATATCGAGCCCGTTCAATCCTGAGGTCATATGTTTGAGCTTTTGATGACTACAATTTGTTATCGACGTGAGCAATGTCGAAGACGAGAAATGTGACGAAAAGTGTAAAAGAAAAGTCTTTAAGGGTCGATTCGACCAAACAAGAGTAAATCTTAATCTTAGAATAAATCGTCAGTTAATCGAGAGTAAATCAATTTTACGTTTTACCAACTACAAATTCTAAGAATAGTGGGCCTATTCGGGGATTATTACTATACCGCCGTTTCGCACGGAATAACAGCTATTCCTAGAATAATTTAATGGCGTCAGTCAGTCCAATCAGCTGATTTCTGTCATTTCACAAATATGTATTCTGTGTTTTAATTTCAAGTCAACCCAATGTACTAAATTAATAGTGTGGCATTGTATAATGAAACGTTTAAACAATTTATTATTTATTTATTTATTTTTAGATTTTTTATTTTCTATCCTCCAATAAGCCTCAAACAAACAACAAATAAAAACTTTTTATTGGCATTTGACACCTGTTAAAAGCTACTTTTTCACACAATAATACGGCAAAATCGAGTTGGCATGATGTATGCTCTTACACTGTCCCGTTGTAGAACAACATTTATTTGCCGAGTTTTATTTTCGTTCACCATTCTCTTTGCTATTCGCGTATTGTTATTCCTAGCGCAATTATGCTATCGATTACGTATAGAAACGACTATGGATTTACTCGAGATTAAAATCATGGAATAGGTTATTCGTGGTATAGTTACTCGTGTATAAATTGAAGTTTGGTCGAATCGACCCTAAATCGAATGACTTAACCCTGATTTTTCATTCCGTAAAGTTCTGACATTTCATAAATGTTGCAACAATAACGTTCTCCACCGAAAAAGGGACAAGTACTCGTATGTCAAATGGTAGAGACAGCTAGCCCATAACACAGGGAATCCCAATGGGGGCTAGTAATTAATATATTAACATCTTATGTAATAGGTAGTTTATCCTATACCTTTTTGGTGTACTTAGATATGGTAACAATGTTGCCACTGTTTTACCAACGTTCAGAGAAAAAATTCATTAACTTAACATCGGTAAGCATAGAGAACAATATGTATGGTGACCGGTGGCGATTCTGTCAACACCAGCGAAGGTAATGGAGTCAGCGCTTCAAAAGTACATTCTCGATCAGGTAGGCTCTCAACTCTCTGACTCACATCATGGATTTCAAGCAGGAAGAAGTACCACGAGCAACTTATTAAGCTTCTTCACTTGCATAGTACCAGTTGTGGATAGTGGGGGACGAGTTGATGCAGCCTTGATATGCGAAAAGCATTTGACATGGTTGATAATGATGTGCTCTTGCAAAAATTAGCAAAATTTGGCTTCACTGCGTCATTGATTAGGTTTATGGCAAGTCACATGACAGGTAGGGAGCAGTATGTGGAATATGATGGCATTAAATCTAAGAAATATTACACTTGGTCTGGCGTTACGCAGGGGAGCAATTTGGGACCTTTAGAATTTTTTTTAATGGTAAATGGTCTACCATGGGTAGTAGAACAGGCAAAAGGTTTGTTCCCGGACGAACTATAACATTGAGAAACAGCCAATCCCAAGAGTAGCCGAAGGACGACTAAGGAACCTAGGGGTTAATTTAAACGTGGAATTAAATTTCGGGATAACATAAAAATAATTTGTACAAAAGCTTACAGGAATTTAGGGTTTATTTTGCATATGGCCCAATGTTAAATGTTAAAAACAAAAAATTTGGCGATTAAAAAGAATGGCGGAGAGTTTATTGCCAGTTCTTCTCTTCCGTTCTACGCCCTTGATTTGAGAACTGGCAGTAAATGTAAAATTAGAAGCATATAATATGTATTCCTTTTTTACGTCCATACGTATACATTGTGTTACCTAAATAAATTTGAATTTAATTAATTTAATATTAAGTTAATTTTTTGAAATTAAAATTCTGAATTATAACGTAAATAATGTTACAATCGAGCCAATTTATTGACCTGCGCTTGAAAATGATTTTATTATCCTTGGGGCATTGTAGATCTGGATTTTCACGAAAAAACTCTCGCTGTCAGCTATCCGCACGTGACATTTCAAACGACGCTGTCATTTTTATTTTATAGGCGGGAATTTCGCCGGAAGTTTTTCAATTCAATAAAAACTTTTATCTCACTGAAAGACCCAGAACGTGAAGCACTTTAAATTTACATGAAAACTAGGCTTTTTAGATCTTAATCGGAATGAAAAAGTTTTCAAAACGTTGAACTGGGTTTTGTTAATTTTAGGGCCAAGAGTCAAGAATACTATTGAACAGCATCAGAATTTTAATTTAGATTTTATTATTAAATTGGCCACCTCAGTCTAAAGACGCACGCAAGTTTTGTTTTTCTATTAATGATACAAAAAAACAATCTTGACTGTGTATCTCTTTAAAAAAAATATAAATTATTTTCGATTAAAGACTGAGTTAGATCGCAAGATATTTTTGTGTTCAGTCGCGACAGTTAACACAATCTTTTGTCACTGGATGGAAAGATACAAACACATACAAACATAGGCGATAACCGCACTTTACATTATACATATTTTTTTATAATTATACTTATTTATACTTACACTCTTATAAATTAATATTTAAAAATTGATAAAGAGAAAAATAAAATATACTAAAAATATTGTCCTCTATTTTTCAGCAGGTCAGCATTTTTTTATATTTGCGATGCTTATTCGTTGAGCGAGAAAAGCATGCCAGCTCTGGGCTCACCGCTCCGGCAGACAGCAACTAAAATCTTTAATTAGCGCCTGTACACTCGAACCCCACGTCCCATCGGAGTCCCCACGGAGTCTTCTCCAAGGTAAACAAAATTAAAGTTAGAGGAAAGACTCTTATATATTTGCCGTTTATTTTTTCCGCCTGTTCCGCGGCCGCGCCAATTTTCTACATCGCCAAGTATAGCAGGGGCCAACAACTTTAATAATATATCGTACTCACACTGCACTTCTTCGAATCTATATAATATTTCAAATATAACAAGCTAAAGTGTCAACTGAACTCACTGTAAAGGAGACAACTTTTCCTCGTCCTTTTCAAGAGTTGAATTTATATTTATAGTATTTATGACAAAAGAAAACGAGGAAGACAAATAAAAAGATGGGAAGATGATGTGCGAAGAGGAGCTGGCCCTATGTGGCTACGTAAAGCTAGAATCAGAGAAGAGTGGAAGCTCTTAGAGGAGGCCTATGTCCAAGGACAAGCTGTAGAACAGAAACCAACCAACCGGCTTACCGATTAATTATTAGTATTTATATTTTTATTTTTAGTGTTAATTTTTTGTATTTCACATCTGTATGTACTAGTCGGTATAAGTAATTACAGCAATAAAGGCTTTTATAATTATTAATTTAAACATCTCAGTTCTCACCCAAGAATTAAATGATACATTTTTGCTAACATATTATAAAAAAAACCTACTAGTAGTGGCGCTATAACCTTTTACGTCTTAGAGTTTCGTATCTTTGTGATAATAGGCAAGTAGGTGACCAGCCTTCTGTACCTAACACACGCTGTCATCTTTTTGGGTCTTAGGCTTGCCAGACTCCTTACAATGTATTCCTTCGCCGTACAGACACAAAGTCAATTATTGCACAGCCGGGATTTGAACCTATGATGAGGAATGAAAGTCGCAAACTGAAGCCAACCTACCCAAAGTTCACATGAGCTTGTGTAAGCTTCTGCTGGGGCAAGTGCACTCCCTTTTCTATAAATATCATACTTCGGATACAAGGACTAAATATTACGCAGGAGAAACGGAACGCCATAGATTGAAAATTGTTGTTCTTAGAAGAAACGGCTCATTATTATAGACTTCCAGTTATGGAACCCGACCTCATGATTAGCAGAAGAACACAGTTTAACAGCAGTTAAAGATAATAGTGAAATACTTGATTATTTAAATAAATATTAAGCGTTCAGAATTTTCATATTACAAATGCGAGAAGCATAAAAATTATCATTTTGGTAAATTTT
This sequence comes from Pieris napi, assembly GCF_905475465.1. Taxonomy (NCBI): domain Eukaryota; kingdom Metazoa; phylum Arthropoda; class Insecta; order Lepidoptera; family Pieridae; genus Pieris; species Pieris napi. The sequence continues at coordinate 9,617,424 of NC_062252.1, forward strand.
TTCGTTCAACGAACTGTCATAAAATGGCAATTTCATATATTCAACGAATAAAATTTCATAAGAGCAGCCTACTAGATTGCATAACGAGGATTTATTAAATCAACTTTTTATTCCATGCATTTTTGTGATATGGATGATAGTTTTATGTGTATTTAGTTAAAATATTTATTGGTACAAAGTTATTTAATATTCTTGTTGGTTTAAGCGTATTACTAATAAATAATGTATAAGTTAAAGTTTGTTATTTATAAAATAACTAGCGAACCCGACAGACGTTGTCCTACATGATATTTCAAGCGATTAGGATAGCAAACAAAGTATGAAAATACCGACGGCAGCAAAATAATCACTAATGAAAAAGTAACGTGGGCAATCAACTCCTTCCTTCCATTCAAAGCGGCTGGTTTGGACGGCATCTTCCCAGGTCTACTAAGATGGAGTGGGAACTTATTAGTAGACTATCTTGTCTCTGTCTTCCGAGCCTGTATAGCCCACCGATACATACCCTTGAAATGGAGAGAAGTAAAAATCATATTCATCCCAAAACCGGGTAAAGAGGACTATACCCAAGCGAAGTCCTTCAGGCCTATTAGCCTTACTTCATTCTTCTTAAAAACGATGGAGAGGCTAGGAGACCTGGAGATATGCAGCCGGGTATCGCTATCCAAATTCCTACTCCCTAATCAACATGCCTATAGCTCGGGCAAATCAACGGACTCATCACTCCACAATGTCGTGTCTCGCATTGGCAACTCCCTGAAGTTAAAGCAGTCAACCCTTGGTGCATTCATTGACATCGAAGGTGCTTTTGACAAAACTAACTTCACGAGTATAACCAGAGCACTAAGGTTATGTGGAGTACCATCAACCCTTATAGAATGGATAAACAACATGCTAAAACAACGAGCTATACAGTTCACGGTAAACTCCACAACACGAGGCATTGTCAGCAGAGGATGTCCGCAGGGTGGTGTTCTATCGCCGCTACTGTGGAACCTTGTGGTTAATGAACTAATCACAGAACTCAACGCTGACAATCTCTACACTGTGGGATATGCTGATGACATAGCTATCTTGATATCTGGGAACTTTGAAAGCACCTTATGTGACCTCATGAGAAGAGCTTTCAAAGTGATTGAGAGATGGTGCAATAAGCACGAGTTATCTGTCAACCCATCAAAAACAGAACTAATACTTTTTACCAACCGAAGAGTTCTTGGACCGTACAAACTTCCGAAACTCTTCAACACTGAACTCATACTCAAGTATGAAATCAAGTACCTAGGTGTGATTTTGGACAGTAAACTGCTCTGGAACAAACATCTAGAACACAAACTAAACAAAGCAACGATCGCCTTTTATCAATGCAAAAAGATGCTAGGCGTGAATTGGGGCTTATCGCCTAAAATAACATTATGGATATACACTGCCATAATTAGGCCAATGCTAGCCTATGGAGCCCTTGTTTGGTGGCCCAGAACAGAACTTCAAACGGCAATTACCAAACTCGGACGCTTCCAAAGGCTTGCTTTGTCCGCTGCTAGCGGTTGCATGAAAACAACACCAACTGCAGCAATGGAGATGGCCCTGCAGATCTTACCCCTGGACCTACACATACAGCAGGAGGCAGCCCTGGCTGCTATCAGGCTTATGGTACTGGATCTATGGGGAAAAAACCACCACAGTACACACACAGCGATTCTCAACAGGGCAATAGAGTATCAACCTCTTATTGCTGCGCCCTGTGATAGAATCACTAACCAATTAATATTTAACAGGAAATATCTTATACAACTGAGAGAAGAGGAACATGATCGGTCGACCGTAAATGAGCTACGTATATATACAGATGGATCCAAAACAGGGTCTGGCTCAGGCGCTGGCATATTCTCTCTTGATCTCAACATCAACATACACCTACCCTTGGGCACACAGAGCACGATCTTTCAATGTGAATGTGTCGCCTTAACCGAAGCAGCCAGAGCCGTGCAGCGGCTAGGGATTAATGACTTTTGCATTAAATTCGTATCCGACAGTGCATCCGTGCTGATGGCGCTCGGAAACAAAAAAACCAACAGCAAACTAATACTGGAGTGTCATGAAGCACTGGAGGTCATAACCCGAACCAATAGGGTTACCTTGCAGTGGATAAAGGGACACAGTGGATCTCTCGGCAATGATGCTGCGGACGAGCTTGCGAGAAGAGGCTCCGGAATGATGCCTGCTGGCCCGTATCCACTCCTTCCTTTGCCCTTCTCGCTGGTGCGAACCTGGATTCGCCAGAGATCCGCTGAACTCCAGCAACAACGATGGTCGCATGGTGCGGCCTGCAGACAGTCCAAAATGGCTTTGCCAGCAGTAAACCCGCAACTGACAAAGCGACTACTTAACTTAAATAGAACTAACCTTAAAATAATGATAGGGACAATAACGGGTCATTGCCTCCTAAATAAACATCTATTTATCCTAGGCGCGACAGACAGCCCCCTGTGCAGAGGCTGTTTCAGCGCAGAGGAAACAGTCACCCACGTAGTCCTGGAATGCGAGGCTGTGGCTAATCAACGTGAAAAAATCCTCGGAACGGTGAGGTCGCTCCGGGAAGCCTGTGAAGTACCCAGGAGACTTCTGTGCTTCTGGAAGGAGCTAGGCTGGCTAAATTAGCCAGGACTCGTACGCACAACGGACCAACCTCGAGTCTAATTGCGGAGAAAGGAGTCCTTCAACCCTAAACCCTAAACCCTATACCGACGGCAGCGCCATCTGTCGGGCTGATTTGTGAATCTAAACCATCCAGGGCTCCACCCCATACAAAAAAAAAATCATTCAAATCGGTCCAGCCGTTTAAGAGGAGTAAATTGACATACACACGTACAGTAGAATTTTATATATATATATATGCACACGGTGTGCAAATTTGATTGAAATCGGTTCAGTAGTTTAGGATCGGTTCATAGCGGACAAACAACGTGACGCGTAATTTATATATATTAAGATTACCATACTATATTACTCAACAAATTATATGTTTACAAAAAATGAATGAATAATCTTAATTATATTGATGAATTATTAATTAATTATTAATTAACAAGTTTGTTGATGAATCTTATAGTCTTACTATTTACATAATAAAATAGGAATTTTGTTCATAAATAAATAATCGCCTAAACCTACAAAAAGCTAACTGTAGTACGAGTGAAAGCTCGCGTCTAGAAGTTGTAGTGGAACCCCCACATATTAATTAGTTGTAGACTTATTTAAATCATAGTAAAAATCTAGATATATGCTAAATAAAATTATATATTTTGTTTACACTTTTTTTTGTTAATAATAGTAATAATAAACTTAATAGTAGTGCAATAGACGTCCTTATCACTACTAAGCTATATTAAGAATAATAAGAATAATGAGTGCAACAGTGGGAAACATAATTTATAAAACCAAAAAAAAAATCATGAAATTCTAATCTAAAAAAAAATCTTTTTGGTTATTATTATAATTGATTAAACCTTCCTTACTGAAAAATTCGCTTCGTTTCCTTTTCTTTTGCATTGCATCACTATTCGCTGTTCACGAATCTGTAAGATTAGCTTTTAAGTTTTTAGTTTGTTATTAATATTTTTTTTGTATTACTTTAGATTAAAGTTCTATTAATATTTTTTTTATATAACATTTGGTTCTGCACTTCTCGCACTCATCATGTTTCTTTTTTTAGTTTTTGTCTTTAACTAGGGTTGCCTGGAAGAGATCGCTTATTAGCGATAACGCCGCCCGTTGCATCCCTTATAATTTTTATGTATTGTGTTATTTGTGTTTCTTTTATTTTTATATATAATTAAAAAAAAACATAAAATATTTCATAAACTTTTATAACATACTATACACTATACAACCATATATTTTACACGTGTACCGCAAAACTGACATACTTATCAAAATATACGTTCGAAATTCAAAATTCAAAATTGAGTTCATACTCGCCTTTCGCAAATAAAGAATAACAGTGATGTATTACGTGCGGGGAACATTTTGAAGAGATTTCGCTGGTGAATAACCCAGAATACGGTTTATTACAGTAGATAGTTTCCCTAAGGCCACATATTGCCCTAACCGCACCCAACTCGGGAAAGCTATTTGCTAAACAACGCTCAACACACATTTGTTTATATCACTAGGGATGAAACATATTTATTTTTACAAATTGTCATGTCTTAAAAACATAATAATAATATTTTTTTAAATGAAATTCGAGAGATCCTTTGTAGATATTTCTGATCGCAACTTCTCAGAAAGAATACCATGCTTGTTCTGGACAAAACTCTGCTGCGACCCAGTGCTCACTTATGGTTCTGAAACCTGGCCCCTTAGCAAGAAAGACGAGATCTCTCTCCTTAATTTCGAGCGAAAGATTCTTTGTAGAATCTTTGGTCCTGTTTGCGACGACGGTGTTTGGCGTATTCGCTACAATGAAGAACTTTATAACATCCTAGACGACGCCAACATCGTCCAATTCATAAAGTGCAACAGGCTCAAGTGGCTGGGACATGTGCACAGAATTGCGAACAACAGAACCCCAAGGTCCTTACTGAACTCACAACCCGGTGGCAAGAGAAAACCCGGTAGACCGAGGCTGCGTTGGTGGGATGGAGTTGTGAAGGACCTCGAAACAATAGGGGCTCGCAATTGGACGCAGGAAGTACTAGATAGATTGCGATGGCAAAGTGTAATTGAGGAGGCTAAGGCCAACAAGGGGCTGTATAATCATCATCAATGATTCAACAGGGGCTGTATAATCATTGATGATGATGATGATCCCCACTCAGCCTATATCCTTTTAATCACCTTGCTCAAGATATAGCTAACAAAAGAAGAAACAATTCGTAAGAATGAGCGTATTTACTTAATACCCGAGGTATTGTGAGCTAAATTATCCAATGAATAATTTATATTATAAGAGGTGAACAATGCCTATCTACCCTACACTTGTAGCCACAATATTGGTTGTATATAAATATGGAATGTCTATGCTATCATATTACTTGTCACTTGAATATCAGAGCTTCAGGAAACAGGAGTTTCCTCAAAGCTACCAAGATTTAAATGGTATTTACGATGTATAAAATAAAATATTAGTTAAATTTAAAACTCGGTTTTATATAACATTAGAATTATTTATAAATGACAAAATATTTCATCGCACTTATAAAAGTCAAAAACAATTAGACTTTGTTGTGTGGCATAGAATTAGCAATAAAGCTATTTGGGTGTACAATCAAATAAATCTGTGTTCTAAAAGTTAATCGATTTCGATGAATAGCTGTTGGTCTATTGAAACCAACCGATTCAAAAGAGCACGAAACAAATTCAATTATATCTCAAACCAGTCCAGCCAGTTGTAGCCTATAGCCTAACGGTAGCCAAAATTAATAGTTTTATGTTTTTAACTGTTAAATATATAATTTTATATAACATACATATAAGATTCTGTTGATGATCTGTCAGAGGGTAGTACTTACAATCATGTAAATTTTGTGTTATACAGCTGTATTCATGCTACTCGTTTTGTTACTCTGTGAAAAATAATGTGTTATATTGTGCAAGCAGTGCAACAGAAAATCTCAATTTCATTAAATCCCAATGAAATTCAATAATTAATATAAACGTTTAGAAAAACTCATCGTGACTGGCAGAATGGAGGGCTCCAGACGTGGACCTGGACCGATCAAGTAAAGGTCTTACAGGTCTTACCATCATCCAGGCGCAGAGGCTTGCTGATGACAGGAGAGAGCTGAGGAGTGCGGCACCACTAACACGACCTTCAGAAATGAAGAGTGTGACTGAAGAACAATAAGGATTGTCTTTTTTATTATATTTCAAGCAATGCTCCTCTATCTGTGGACCGATCTTGTGGTGTCAAACTTGGCTCAGCATATAAATGGACGCATAAAGACTCAAAGTTTACCTCGTAGGATCTTTATCTTGAGTCTTAGGTTCGGTTCAATGCAAAAAATCAAGCGATTGCAACGCAAATTTAGCCCCAATGTACCATTTGGTTTTAAATTCTTTACTAAATAAATGTAATTTTTTAAATCTATTTTTTCTTAACAACGAAAAGATTATCTCCCACAAAGTCTACAACATATTAATTTTATACACTTGCAATTCACATTTTCAGGTGGAAATAACCCGGAAACTCAACATTCATTAAATTTAATTCCTTGTTAGATCAAGGAAAATATAAAAAGAATATTTTATCAACCCTAATGGTTAACCCGAAGCTCGTACGAATATTATATTTTTCGGCAAAAAATGTCTTGGAAGATATCCAAGGAAGGCTATATTACATTACAGATTGCATCTTAACAAGGTACGTCTGTGTTTGACGGTTATTTTCGTATTTTATTTAAACAATTCACATTTACCTTGTTTTAAACATAATATTTTTTGTCGAGTTTTTAGATGGAGTATTTACTTGTTCAAACATACGTAGAGACTATATTACCGTAGGTAATACAATATAAAGAAAATAAAAATAAAAATAGCCTTTATTCGAGTACACTATAACTACAGTAAGTCCATGTCCATGCAAGAGTAAAGGCCTCCTCCAGATTCTTCCATTTGTCCCTATTTGTTGCGACAATTTTCCAGTTTTTTCCCGCTATCCCTTTTTTCGTTTCTTCCCAAGTTGTTAGTGGGCATCCTCTCTGGGCGGCTTTTTCCCACTGGGCTCTTCCAAGAAAGGGTCTTTTTGACCCATCTGCCATCACAGATGCAGCCAATGCGACCAGCCCATTTAAATTTTAGTATATGTTGCAACGTCTTTTATTTTTTTACGGCTTCGTATGACCTTGTTTTTTACTCTTCTTTTAGTTTCAATTGAAGAATCGAGTGCTCCATGGCTCCAGGTAATATAATATACATATATGTATTATGTATTATTCACAAGGTCAACCCCCTTTAGTTATAAAAAAATACATTTTCTGATAATATTCCTTTGTCCCACTTCACCACAGATCTTAATTTGAAATAAAGAAACAATAAGCTGTAATAATATGTACCTAGAATTTAAATACAGTATCAAAACATGCGATCATTATAAATCATTTGTATGGTCTAAAACTAATCTAAAAAAACGAATAAGTAATCGCAATACAGCGAGGAAATGCTGCCAGCTACACAATTTTCAACAACAGAATGACAGGAAATGTCATATAAAAAAAATAAACAAATTTTCTTTAGTGCCAGTACTTTTGCGCCACCCAGTATAGATATAACAGGTCAAACAGACAGGAGGATCTCCTGATTGTAAGTGATACCACCGCCCACACTCACATTGTCTGCTCGCAAGTGCGTTGTCGGCCTTTTCGGAATTGGTACGCTCTTTTCTTGAAGGAGTCATAGTATATTATCAGATAAATCAGATATGTCAATTTCGAAATCGAACTAAAAATTAAACATTTTACTCGTCATATATCTGAGACAACATAAATTATTTTCTTTCTCTCAAGACCACATAGAGGTTGTCAAGATAAAGTTATTTATTACTTTATAAGTTATAACCATACAAATCGTTTGTTTTCGTTTTCGCCTTTGAAACAATATGTCGCCCGTTGCTAATAAATCTTAAAGTTACAAAATTGTCAATAGAAAATTTGTTTTATACGTAATATATTAAACGAACTTAATTTTCTGTGTGTGTTTTCTACATGTCAGGAATATTATAATTATCAGGAAATATTATGATCGAGTTTATTGGCTGTTGATTTTTTATGGTTGCTTTGTTTAATCATTGAGCTTTCTTTTATAACTTTCAAAAGTTTAATTTGATTTAATTGTTTCATAGTTTGGAATCATTAATTAAAGAACCAAAGTTATGAACAAAGCAAATGCCTCGACGCGCATTCTTGACTTTTGACAGTGCGTACAGGGAACATAAGATAGTACAGACTTACTTGACTGATAGTACTGATGAAATTATTTAGAAAATAAGAAAATTTCACATTCTTCTTATAATCGACAACAATGCTTAAAGCGTTTGTTAACGTAAATGTGATAAATTATATATATTATATCGTTTTGTATTTAATAATAGTAGTTTAAGGGTATTATAGATAAAAAATATGGATGGTCATAAGCCGTTCTGGGTTATCAAATTCTTCTCTAGGGTAGAATGCCTAGCGAACCCCGAGGGCCCATATTAAGGGCGTGTGAAGGGCTGAGGTGTTTTTAGTGGGTGGGGTCTCGCTACCCCTCTGAATAGCAGAGGGTTTTGAGTGTAGACCCAGCTCCACAGTCCCCGCGTCAAGCTCGACATCGTTGATGCGGCTCTGCGTAAGCGCATTTTCACCTCGTATAAAAAAAAAAAATCAAATTCTTGTAAAATGTTTGTTGGTCCAAAAATCCTCCTGGAACCCACCTTTATTATTGTGAAACTTTTATTACATCGTCTCAAACTTTTTCGTCTGTTTGTTGCATGTCCCGTGACGGTCGGCCGCGGAGTATGGATAAAGTGAAAGGCGCTATTCATAGCAGCCAAGGCCAATATGGCGGCGCCTACAGTTCGCAGCAGCTGACCGTGTAGTGTATAGATATGTGTATATAATCTAAATAATTGTTAAGTATTATGTATGTCGTACTCAGTCATATGTGTATACTGTCATACGTATAAAAATATTAGTTGGAGACTTAAGTCTACTTTTATTATTTCCCATTATCATTCCAATTTTCCAAGTATAAAATTAAGATTGATAAAGCGATTTTTATACCCTAAATGGAATATTATTGCAATTCTTTGCAGTTAAATGTATATAATGTGAAAAAAAGTTTCACTTTTACCGTGGTTTCATAAAACCACACAATCCTTTTTATTTATTTAAGTTAATGTTAACATGTAGATAATATTATTATAGGTAGACTACTTTTTGTGATACTTTTTAAAACTATCCTTTAATCATTTGTGTTAAAGCAACCGCCAATAATTTAAATAAGTTTTAATTTTCATAAAATTCGGTAAAACATTTAAATTTAACTCGCACAGATATTTAATATACTCGTATTAAATTAATGTGGGTAAAACCGCTGGGAGAACTTAATGTTAAATTGTTAATCCAGTGCGCTACAATTTCTAATATCATATAGTTATGATAGGTTCCATTATTGTCATATCCATTAAATTAAAGTACTGAAACCCGAGATGCATTTGGCAGATTAATTACGGAAAAGCAATCTCAATAGCATTGCGCTTGAAATCACCACAGATATTAAAGCTTTAATATTCCAAGCCTATGTCTTGAAATGTAGTACAAAAAGCCTTGTATCCACTGTGCATAGGCTAAAAAACCGCATACATTCAGTGGAAAGGAACGTATTTAATTTAAAAATAGAAGAGCAGGGACGTTCCATTCTGCATAATGCCGCATTGCGTTTGTGGGCAACTGTGAAAAGCCCGCGAAATATATTATTCCTTATCTGTCCCTCGGGCGCGGTACATCGTTTTGAAATTCTCTTATGATGTCATATTGTCTCCTCTGCATATCAATGATATTTCACTTTAACTTCAGCGAAAATGCAGCTACAAACCACCGCACGTTTCATACACAATAATTATAATGTTTAGCTTAGAATTGGTTTAGTTAAAGCATTTGGCAGTAGCGGTAGCTGAATTTCAAATAATTGCAGCGTCTATACATACCAGTAGAAATGCTCGTTTATTTAATTGATATAACGGGCGAAATAATTACTAATTACATCTGATCTGAGCAAATTTTAGACCTAATTTAAAAATGAAATAGGCACTTAATAATTCTCTTAATATAAAAAATATCAGAGCATAAAACAAAATCTAATAAATACAAAGCGCGACGTATTTAAATTAGCTCTGAAATAATTAATGGAATCGATTTCAGAACAGAAGTATTCCTTATTTAAATACTATTTAAGCGCCAATACCACAGACTAGTAGACTCAACATTTAAATATTTCGTCTTTATAACTCATTTGGCTTAAACATTCCTTAATTGTATCTTAACTTTTTAAATCAATGGTGCCAAAGATATTAAAATATAACACCTCTTTCGAGGTATCTTTAAAAAAGTAAAAAGTAATATAAGCATTTCCATGATTAATTTCATATTAATTTTCTGCGAAAACAGACTATTCAAATCTGTGAAAAGATATATTTTAATTTGGGTGGCATTCACGGAATTATTAAAAAAGCTCTTGACCTTCTGATTTGGTTAAAAATAGTACCAATTAGCGATGGAATTTGCATTATATTAAACTAAATTCAGATTTAAATTAAATTTATTTTAAAGAAAAATTGATGCTACATTCCCAAGGTCATCTTAAACGGCGAATTTTACGTACGTTACAATATGTCTATGGTTTGTCTTGTGGGAATAGAACTAAGGAAACGAATCTTACAAAATGTCTTTTTCTGTTTTATATATAGTAACCCCCACAAATACATATAGTACTCCTTCTCTTCCTTTAGTGCCTCACCATTACTGGAGGTTGACCGTCAGTCTCTTAAAGCGTGTCTTGTCCTGTGCCAGATGCAGAAACTCTTCCGCAGTTGCAATACCCGTCCACTCCCTAACGTTGCAAATCCAAAACTAGCGAACTGTGGAATCTACTCCCGGTGGGGGTCTTCCCTCAGAGATACGAGCTCCAAATGTTTAAAAATCGAGTGTAATCCTCCCTCAAAGGCCGGCAACGCACCCACAAAAATTTGGTGTCTATGGGCTGCGAAGACTGCCCTTTTTGGTCGTCCTGCAAGCACGTTTGCCCCCTATTATATTTAAAAAAAAAATATTCTTCCTTCTACCCAACACGCCGTTTACCCTGGATTTTACCCATTATAATTAATTGAAGGAGGTATTAGCGTGGTGCAACACGTGGCCTACATACGCAACTTTCCGATACATACAAATAGCTGTTACTAAATTTCTAAAAAAGCCTTGATTTCAATGCAACCGAAAATTTTCTATTCATATCCATTTGATATTCAATTAATTAATTAAATACAACAAATCATGCTTTAGTTTTATTTTCATTTGTTTATTACTTTAGTTTAGTCATAGTATGTAGTCATCCCTTTGTAAATTTTCTATCCGCGATGGAAGGCTAGTTACCACAGGACTTCTATAGTCCTATATAGGCACAAGCCTCTCACAAAGATGGTCAGTACCTGCAGCATGTAAACCCGTAAAATGCAATACCGTGAAGAGGCAAAAAAATGATTATTATTCCTACTTCAGTTAGTCTTTAGTTCAAAAGATCTTAAAACCTCGTTTTTCGAAGAGAAATGATTGCCGAAAACATAAACTTTTTAATGTGAAAAATTACATTATTTTGGTTAAGAACGACTTACACAAATCAAAAAGGTAATTTAAAGAAGCCATTTTCTATTCACTACGATCTGAAAATAAATTACTTAGTAATAAATAACCGTTAAGGCTTTGACATGTATTGGAAATACGTCAATGGGGACCTAATTTTCATTACCAATTTTCTTTATCGTCGTATTTTTTCCATTATGTATCGTAATTATAAAAGATTATCCCATGTACGATCTAAGTTACTCGAGGAAAATTTTTCATAATAATAAATTAAAATAACATATTTAGAAACGCAAGTTTTCAAATATTTTGCAAATAAGGATTTTTATGTGAAACGGGCATTTTTATGCAAACGGGCAGGACGCTCAGAAAGTGGTACAAGTGCCCATGGACACTAATATTGCCAGTGTTTTAAGAATTTGAATTTTCTTGACCCTAAGTCAAATTCGGAAATATTTTAGTGGGCAGCTGGTATCACATAGTGATAGTACGTGGCAAAGACTGCCTTAAAACGCTCTATGGAACGACGGACGTCGAGGTCTGGTGAAGTTTCGTATTCTGCCTCGTTGATGAGGATAATATATACAGGTTGGCCAAAAAGCCGTGGATCAAACGCAAATAGGGGTTAGATGAGGTCATCAGCTGCAAAAAATTGTTCTACGGGAGGTCTCTAAGCTCAACCACTGCAGAATTATGATTTATTTTGCGTTTTATCCAAGACTTTTTGACCATCCTGTATATCCGAAAACCTACTACAGACAAAAAAATTATAGCCTATATTAGTTAAAACTCTAGCAGTATCACATCGACATCCGTTGTTCCTGAATCTGAATAATTATTTCTTCAAGGTACCTTTAAATACACGGCGTCGTGCTTCTAGCGTCTTCTTCTCAATGTAAATAAAAAACAATTGAAACAACGTTTTTTTTTTTAATGGCTCTGGCACGATTTGTGCATTAGCCAGCGTCAAGTAAGTATAGGATTTTTTTTAATAATTCATGCTTGTCTTTTTAGAAATTCGACCGTGTCCTCTATGTACGGTTTAAGCACTCGCCCGGTACCGCACAACCCTCCCAAAGGCCGAGAACAAATTTAAATTAAATTAAAACTTGCCCTCGAACCGGGAATCGAACCCGGTACCCCTCACTTAGCTTCCACTTAATAAGACCGCTAGGCTATGAGGCCCCTAAAACAGCGTTAAGGAGACATTTCTATTTTGTCCGTACACGTAATCTGCATATCCAAACTGTCCACAAAGAGCCATGGTCCGGGCATTTAAATGAAATGCAGCGTTATCGGATTAAATGGCATTTAATTATTACAATTATTTCAGCAACTGCGTAATACACGTATAAAAGACATTAACAAAAGGTATTTGTGTGAATCGCTTACGATATATTATTTTAATTGAAGTGTATGTAATTGCCAGTTTAATATCATAATAATAAAGACTGCAAAATGTATATAAAGTCAATATTTGTCTTTAGGTTGACAAAATACGTAGTAAAAGTATTTACACCGTCAGTCTGCCCTGTCTTACTTGGGCAGACTGACGGTGTAACAAAGGATTAAAAAGCTGGCGTACTTAGGCAGACTGGCAGACCAACGATGGATCCAACACACGACACCCTGGAAAGGACCATAGTTAGGAAAGAGACCACGGCGATGGTGGGCGGATGATCTATTGGATTTGGCTGGCAGAAAGTGGTTACACCAAAATAAAAAAAGTAAATCCACAATGAGTGCAGTTCAATGTAGTGAAACACAAATAATCCATTGTATATTTAAGAGAATATTCGTGAATTATTAATATATACATATGTGTATACAGAAGTATACAGCAAAACAATATTTATTCTGTAAGTTTATTAACACTTTGTTTCTATACATATTTGGTACATTTACAATCAGATAACATAAATTTAGCCTTAGGGCGGCCTTATCGCTAACACGCGATCTCTTACAGGCAACTCTAGTAAGTAAAAATAAATACTTAGGGTAAAGTTCAAAAGGTAAATAATAAATTTTTAAAAAATACACAACACTGTAGTCATACAATTACAAAACTAAAATAATAATAAAAACGAAAGCTATTCTTAAGAGTCATGAATCACAATGCTGGGTTCTAAAATCCATAAAATGATAATTATACATTTACAAAAAAGAATAAATAAAATAACAATTGTATAATTACAAAAGTCACGATGGAAAGGCTTAGAGATGTTTATGTAAATATTTACTAAATAAAATGTTCTTCTTCACCTTGCCTCTAAATAAAAATCACATGTTGATAATAAATCAACCGTGAATTAATGGTTACGTTTCTTTGATTTAGAGTTCGATTCTGTGTGAAACAACGTGTGGAGTTGGTTGGCACAGAATATCCTTCACTTTATCTGATCCTTTTCCAAATTCCGCTCCAACTTTTAATCTAATAACGCACTTCCTAACTTTTTTGTATGGCTGACGCACAAACCGTGCAGGCCTTAAAATTATGATAAATTAATTTAGAGGCCGGCAACGCACCCACTAAAAATGGGTGTCTATGGGCTGCGAAGACTGCCCTTTTTGGTCGTCCCGCAAGCTAAAAAAAATATTGGTTGTTTGTAAAGTAGGTTTACGATCGAGATGTTTACGTGATAACGTCTTATTGGTGATATAAGTTTTTGGGAAGTAAGGAATTAATGAAGATAACAATTTTTTCAAATTTTAAATTACATCTATCGTTTTATTCACACTTTTGATGATAAATTTCGGGTGTAAAATGACAAGTTTACTTATTCGACTATGATATACATTTTTCTTCATACATTCACGGAATGACTGGCAGCGCTCGAGATGAGACGGGAGATCGGTCCGTCTCTCTCTCGTTATACCTGCGATCGCGCTCGTGAGGTTTTGGTTTGACACAAGTTTCTGAACATGTCACCCGACTAAAACGATTTTAAAGACGTTATCACGTCAAAAAAAACTGAGTCAGAAATGTTTTTGTCCCATACAAACCTACACAGGCAAGACGAGATTTCAAACAGACAAAGAAACTCTTAAATAAATCATAATAATTTAAACTCATTAAGATATAAGTCTAAATCTGAACCCACTTTAATTAATATCATTTTACGAGCGATTTATTTCAATTGTATTTTATCTGTGACAAAGCGATTTATCATCTGTGCTTAATTGCTAACATTTCCCGCCATTTTATTGTGAATAAGCCTGAAACAAATGAACTGTTATTTAAATCCAGTATTTTATTGGTACTTTTTAAAATACATCGTATTTTTTATTTTATAAAAGGCAGTTTGACTTTTGAAAGTTTAACGGCAGTTAAAAATTTAGTTAGCTTTTTTTCAAAACATTCGTATAGGGCAGCAACTATTTGACTTTTTTGACAGACACAAAATTTGCGTAACTTGTCGTTTTGATTTGCTGTATGAAATGTGGTCAGCGCGTATATAGTATACTAGCTGCCCCCGCGAACTTCGTTTCTCCTTAATGTGATTTTACTTTTTATATTTTATATACATATATATATCTGTATACGGAACATTTTGGTATGCTACCTAAGAGAATGTTCGGTTTTCTGGAATGAAAACTTTTTAGGTTTTTCATAATATTTTATTAAACAAATAAAAAATAGGAGTTGATCGTACAGAGTGAAAATTAGGAGTTGTATGTATTTTTGTATGTAAAAAAAAAATTGTCGAAAAAATAATTTTTTTTTTTGGAGTGGACCTCGCTTATCACTTAGGGGTTTGAAATATAGATAGTAGCCGATTCTCAAACTTACTGAATATGCATAAAAATTTCATAAGAATCGGTCGAGCCGTTTCGGAGGAGTATGGGAACGAACATTGTGACACGAGTATTTTATATATTAGACATAGAGATAATTCGCATTAATGAAGTTTTTAATCTGTACTCACATAAACAAAAGACAGTAGAACTAATTGATTCCAAACAGAGACAAAGATAAATATAACTTAACGGTTAATTTAACAAAGTACGTTAACAATTAAAGTAACGACCTCCGACAAAAACGTTGTCTGCTCACAAATTGTCTAAAGAATTTTGCTTGTCTTTTTTTTTGCGAATTTTGTTTTTCAATTGAAATTTAGTCTGGTTAAGTACAAATATGAAAGTCAATACAGCTAACAACAGTATTGTTTTGGATATCCAAAATGTAGATAAACAATTTATTGGTACAGATAAAAAGCGAACCTTTAGATAAAAACGAACAATTTTACGTCCACATAAACAAGACCTTTTTTAGCTAATTTAATTGAATTATTATTTTCACTAAATCACGCATATTTTTGTACTAAATTATAAACTAAATCATTTTCATTTCTAAAAAAACTATGATATTCAGATAATACAGTATTTACAATTTTCTTAACCTACATAGTAAAATAAATATAAAAATAAATTCAAATAGTTTGGTTTTTAATTCAATTTAATAAAGTTTTTTTGTATAAGTTTTGAAGTATTATTATTCTTTTTTTTTGGGAATGCAATGTAAATGATACCTAGGTTATTGTTAAACTAAACAAACAAAAATGTATTAAGTATAGACAACAAAATTGTCCACATTAAAACATGGTTACTGACAAACATTAATGCTCTGAATGTATTTAGTATGAATATTTTATATCTGTGGGAATTGTTTACATTAACAGGGCTATTACGTATAATCTGTTCTTGTCTATTGTCATTTTAAACTGGGTCAAATATATCAAATATAATATACGTATATAAAATAATTGGAAACCGGCTTGCCATAAGCCAAAAAAGACTTGCCAAGCCCAGGAGGCTGATCACCTACTTGGCTATTAGATAAACAAATGATGATGAAACAGATACAGAAATCTGAGGCCCAGACCTAAAAAGGTTGTAGCACCACTGACTTTTTTTTTAAATTTAAAACTGATTGCCAATTAAAGATTTAAGTTAGCGGCTAGTAGATAGTACCGGTGACCGAAGAGCAGGTGCTTTCCTCGCTCAACGAATAAGAATCGCAATACAGAGAGTAAATCCTGCCAGCGTTAAAGGTACACCGCCACAAACTTTTAAATTTGTGTACAGGTACACAGGCAGTGGCGTAGCTACCTAGGGGCTAGGCGGGGCAGTGCCCCGGGGCCCTCAAGCTCAGGGGGCCCTCGAAGCCTTACCAGAAATCTCGATCGTTCTGAACTTTTGGAAATTTTTCCCATTTTCAAAATAAATATGACAGGTTGCATGCAACCCCACTTAAATCAATTTGAGAGAAATTCAAAAGTTAGGCGTAGGGAATTCCCCTAAACTCTTTCTGTAGGTTGACAGTGTTGTCATTTTGTGATATGTGCGTTTTATTGCAAATTCGAGTTAAGATTTTTTTTTGAGAACGGTTAAAAAATTCATGCTGTATCAGGAGTAAGTAAGCTAATGTCAATAAACTTTTTTGTACTAGTCAATATAGTGATTCAATTTTATTTGATTTTACCACTCATATTGATGTCCTTTAAAGTCAATAAATCGTGTCAAATCTAAAGATTTCGGCTACAGCTCATTGTATAACGCGAATTAGATAGCAATTGAAAACAAAACCGCATCAAGTCTGGATTTAAACAAAGTCATTGATACTTTTGCGAAAACTAAACATAATTGTTAATTAGTCAGTTGGTAGGTAGGCCCAACCTTTATATAATAAACCCTTGAATCTTCTCTATGTTGTTACTGTTTAATATTTTTTTTACCTGCCCTGCACAAAAAAGCTTAAGTAGCTTAGCATTTTTAAAGTATTTGTATAATTCATATTTTTATTTGATAAAACCTAATCAATTTACATAGCAGTGGGGCCCCATTTTTTTAATTTGCCCCAGGGCCCTTGGTAACCTAGCTACGCCACTGTACACAGGTACACCGCCACAAAGTTTTAATTTTTTTTATTTATCAATTTTTAATTATCATTATTATTACTATGTAAATTACAAAAAATGTAAATACTTTATATTTGTGTGTTGGAAATTAATGAATTGCAAAATCATTTTAATCTGGCAGTTCACTAACATTTTGTGATACACGAATACTGGACCAAATTACATGTTTAATTGATTCGATAAATAATTAAATTAGTTTATACGAAATACATTTAAATGTATTTAAAATTCAATGGTCTCAAGAGACAACCCAAGCGTAATAATTGGATGAAAACTCCGACTAATGTCTTAACAAAATTCATACAATTTGGCCATTCGGTCGAGAGTCATTGCCAAAACCCATTTACGGAACTAATCTTATTACATTCACTTAAAACAAAATTATTTTATAAGTAATTGCTATCCACATATCCAGGCCTCTAATAAAATTGATTAAGTACGCCACTAAGTTTTGCCTACACAAGTGTGACCACACGTGTGTGCAACGACCAGGGACCCGAAGTATGTTCAAGAACCGCCAACTTTCCAACAAGTCTTCGTCAACCTCTGTCTTCGCCGTATCTTGGGTATCAGAGCAGATCTCTAACGAGCAACATTGGGAGCTCATTAGCCAGCAGTTCAAGCGATCCAAATAGAAATGGATAGGCCACTAGGATACACTCCGAAGGGATCCCAATCATATCCCCAAGCAGACGCTTGATTGGAACTCGCAAGGAAAGCGAAAGCGTGGCTGTCCCAAGCAAACCTGGTGTCATACAGTTGCAGATGAGGCGAAGAGAGCCGTTAAGACTTGGAGCGCGGTGAAATACGAGGCTCAAGACCGAACGCGATGGAGACTCACTATTGACGCCGTCTGCCCCATCAGGGGGGGGGGGATATTATGTCAAACACTAAAGCAAGGAAGTAAGGCCTATTAAGGCAAGGTCAGCCTTCTGTGCCTGACCCATGCGGTAAGAGCGCTCATTAACAGAAAAGTCTACACTACGACCTCAGGGATGAGTCACAAGCTCAAGACTAGGCGAACATTGCTAATTTGATTCGTGGAATAGGTAAATATGATTGTCAAATTCGATTCGACTTTGATTTTTGATTTTTGAAAGTTAATTTTTTTAACTCACTTCAACCGATTAACAATAGAACTATTCACAATACAAAATATTTACTTTTAAATGCATTTTTAAAGCATTGTATGAATTTTTATGAATTGTTGATTGATTGATTTTAATCATTTAATATTCATAAAAGATTATCCTACTAGAGGTTTTAAAATCGATTTAATGTACTACTTTAATTATGATTCGCGTGAAACATTATAAATAATATTAATTTGATGATATTTTAATATATTTTAATAATGTAAATATTTTATCACTATAAATAATATAAGAATTATCTATAATGATGACTCATAATGTATGTAACTTCTATGTAAAATTAGTTTTAAGACGTTGCACGCCATTGTGGCAGAATATGTGAACTTTATATTGTACCACCTAACATTTTGTACCATATTCTTGAAAATAAATTATTATTAATTCGCCTTGTAATAGTTCTAGATATTCTAAAGAACGGTACGGTGGCGATACACAATAAATATGAATCCCTGAATACATACCTCGATATATCCTTGATTTGACAAAGCAAACAGTCAGCCTCCGGCAGGCTCTGGGACCAATTAATACAGGAACAAAGAGAAAGTTTCGACCGATATATATATTCACTCGGTACGTACACAAAAAGTTCACACGCCCTCACGAAATAATGTAATATTGAGGACGTAATAAGCAATTAAATAAACATTTACTATCATAATTAATATGTATAATATAATGTGTGTATAATATAATAATTAATAAACATTACTACAATCCACCATTACGCAACGTCTAACCAAAAACAACAAATTCAAAGAGAATAAAATCAAACGTAGCGGCCGTGTCAAATTATGCATTTACCTCAACAATTTGAAAAAGTATCTCAAATTACCCTCAAAACTAATTAAAAATAGACAATTAAGTTGATATAATAATACTATTTTTTAGTTATTATATTTTAAGGTTAGTTATTATTTTTAGTTGATATTATTTAAAATCAGAATTTAAATCACATCCGTGCAAAAAGCATATAAACATAAATAAAAATGAATGATCTGCGACCGTAAATAATTTTAACGGCCTGTTTACTTTACACCGTGTGACACTCGTGTCGTGAAAAATGCCGCAAAAGTCTATTTTTAACCATTAAAAGTTCAAGTTTCTATATGAGCGTTAAAGGTGTGAAGATTTTGCCTTATAATTATTAATAAAAAGCGTATTAAAAAAAATTTAAGTGACATAAAAAGCCTTTTTTATGTAATAGGAGGCAAACGGGTGCACTGGCGAGTGATACAGGCGCCGATATACTCACATTGCCAGAAGTCTCCCTAGTGGTAGGGGAGCCCACGATGCTAAATGGGGATTTACTCGAGCGTCGTAGAGACCTATTGGGATGCAAAGCTAAGATAATAAGAAGAAAAAAATGTTATATGATATATACCTTTTCATCGGTGGGGGAAGCGGCTATAGATTGTTATAAATGTAAAAAAAAACTGTTGCATGGACATCCTCGAGCGCGTCAGATATTGATAGCATCAATGCCCTACGTATTTTTAATAATGTACGTATGTTAATCTGATCGTTTGCATGATGCGGGTGGTTGTATTTAAGGGTTGAAAATGAAAAAAAAATAAAAATTATCGAGCGCGTCAGATTTTCTAAGTGCACCAAAAAAAAGCTCTCATTCACTAATCTGACGATTTCGATGGGACGCAAACCCACGGCCATTTTCATAAAAAATAGCAATTTTGAAATACTCAAGCGCGTCAGATTAAGATATATGTGGTTCATCTATATGTTCTAAACGTACTGTCTCATAATCTGACGATTATCTAGAGGGATTCGCCTGATCTGACAAACAAAAATTAGAAAAACGGTTCACCTAAAGGGCCATCCCTGCAACTTCCCGCTAATTCCATTCCTGGGCGCTTAAAATTGATATTTTGAGCTCGCTGAGTTCAAAGAAATTACATTTCTATGCATTTGAGCTCTCCCAGCTCGAAAGTCTGATAGAAGTTTCATAGAACACTATTTTTGGAATTTTCAAACCGCAATAACTTTTGAATGGACTAAGCAATTTTCACGTAATTTTATCATCCTCATAAGTAATTTTGCAATTTTAATTGATCGAACCACAAATTTCGGAGTACTCCCGAAAAAACACTTTTTCGGGTTTCTTTCGTTCACGATATCTCTCGAACGAATCAACCGCTTTTGACCAGCTTGGTGGCGATCGACGTGGTTTTTCAAGCTCAAAGGCGGATAAGTTTTTGAAGTTGATCGATAAAGAAACCACTTAAAAAAAATATATTTCTTATTTTTTTAAGATTTTTCAAAATTTCTCAAAATCTATCGGTCCGAATCGGTTCAAATTCACAGGAAATGTAATTTTGAGGGAAATATTTAGAACGCCGCTTAGTAGATTCCGATCGGTTTAAGGAAATGTAGGCATCACGCAGCTGCACGCATTTAACTTTATCGACGATTTTTTGTTATTTCGGCTTGCGGAAATCGTCAGATTATATATTTTTCATTATTCTTGAATTATTTCCTTCAAAATAAAAAAAAAAATTAGCTACGCTCGAGAATGTCGAGATGACGTTTTTTTTTTTACAACTTTGTTGCCCTCCCCTTTTTTTCCGTCACTCTTAAATTGACAGATTAGTGGAATATACACTTTTTAGGATGTAATTAACTCACCCTACCTTAATCTGACGCGCTCGGGAATTTTTGATGGTCAATTTTTTTTTACTAATCTGATCCTGTCTCCTTCACGGGCGGCCTTATATATGGGCCTCATATTTTGTGGAGGTACTTAACCTGGTACAAGGTATCCCCCTATATATTAATCTGCCGCGCTTTAGTAAATCCCGAAATCCCCTCTTGGGCTCCCCTACCATAGTGAGTTGCCGGCCTTCAAGCTGTCTGAAGAACGGTTTACAATTCGACTTGTATTTTTGGTTGCATAACATCGTCTGAGAACCGAGTTTGATGATTGCAATCAGCCAATTTGTTCTGTTTTAAGGAAGCCTAAGAGCCTCAGCCTATATGCAGTTCTTTGGAAAGGAGAGTGCTCTTTTTTTAATAAGAGGAGATCTTCTCCACTGGGAGCCGATCCAACAACTACCTACTTCGAAAAAGCAAATGCCTAGTGAAGCGTACTGTGGATGATTTCCGAACAAACCTAAAATAATATTTACTCTCCCCAAAACCACGCACGGTTTATAATAACTAAAATTTAACATACATTCAAATGTCATCTATGATTGATCAACAAAGCTAAATCAAACTTGGTTACAGGCCCAAAAAATAAAAAGGTGTTTTATCTTTTATAATTAAAAACATTAATCAGCGGATTGATGTATCTGTTTCATAATCATTTTTAAATCTAATAGGCAAGTAGGTGATCAGCTACCTGTGTATGACACTTGCCGTCGACTTTTTGGGTCTCAGGCAAGCTTCCTCACGTTGTTTTCCTTGACCGTTCGAGCGAATGTTAAATGCGCACATAGAAAGAAAGTCCATTGGTGCACAGCCGAGGATCGAACCTACGACTTCAGGGATGAGAGTCGCACACTGACACCACTCGGCCAACACCGCTCACTAGTTTTTCTTTTATAATTATCTAATAAAAACAAACACAAAATTTCATCGGGATTTTTTTCCATTAACATTCGCATTTTGATTGTCTACTTGAAAGTTCTATCAAATGAAATCCAACTGCAAACAAAAAACACTTACAACTGAATGCGGGAAAAAGGTTTTCATATTTTGATATATAATTTTTATTTTTAACGCGATTTTTATGTGATAATTTAATCTTTCAATATTTGTTCTACTGTATTTAAAATATTTTGAATTGAACTGCATTTTAATAATTTACGTGATTAAAATTAAATTTTCGTTGCACCGCAAAGGTTTTACCATTAATTCAAGCTAAATGCGGGATTATAAATGAATTGAATAAAGCTCCAAATACCCAAAACTTATAAACCTTTTGAGCTCTGCCCTGCGATTCTGTAACTCACACAGCGGTTTTCGCATCGGCGGTCGCTCTGAAATCAGTTGTGAAGCAGTTATTTTATGATTTGGCATTCTGATAAACAATAAACTACAAGCTCCCACCTTTTCAGAGTGCCAAATCATAAAATGACTGCTTCACAACTGATTTCAGAGCGACCACCGATGCGAAAACCGCTGTGTGAGTTCGAAAAGTGAGTTACAGAATCGCAGGGCTGTTCTTTTCTGTCACGTCGAAAATATTTGGTTATTATTTATTGACCATATGTTATCGAATTAATAATAATAATAAACAATATTATGTGATATGATAAATCACTGATAAAGATAATTTACCTAACTATTCAAAACATAATTGTATCATATACATATGTTTTCAAAAAACCAGGAGAAGAATGTTTCTAGAATTGTATTTGTGTAAAATTAAAAACATAGTAATTACTACTGAAACCTACTGCTCGGTTCTCTTTTAATTGTGGTGATAAAATAAATTGTTTTATCTACAATTATTTGTATTGTAGTCTTAAAATTATATGAGTTGTTAATAGCTTTAATTTATATAAAACATATTTTATATAAAACTTATTTTACAGACTAACTAACAGCTACAACAATGATATATTTTGCTGCTTCATTTATTTTATAACACTGAAAAAATATTGGTTGTTTGTAAAGTAGGTTTACGATCGAGATGTTTACGTGATAACGTCTTATTGGTGATTTAAGTTTTTGGGAAGTAAGGAATTAATGAAGATAACAATTTTTTCAAATTTTAAATTACATCTATCGTTTTAAAAGTGTGAACTTTTGATGATAAATTTCGGGTGTAAAATGACAAGTTTACTTATTCGACTATGATATACATTTTTCTTCATACATTCACGGAATGACTGGCAGCCCTCGAGATGAGACGGGGGATCGGTCCGTCTCTCTCTCGTTATACCTGCGATCGCGCTCGTGAGGTTTTGGTGTGACACAAGTTTCTGAACATTTCACCCGACTAAAACGATTTTAAAGACGTTATCACGTCAAAAAATCAAACCGAAAAGACATAAAGTAATTCGTACTAAAATAAAATCAGAGATATTTTACTAATAGTGGAAACATTCCAAGAGTCAATAAAAATGTGTGAAACTCATAAAATTTCACTAAATCCAACACTGGTGAAAGTGGTGGTTTTGCCAGTCCTAGTCTGCAAAGAGGTCGCCGTTATAACTTAAATCGTGTTATTTCATTTCACGCTCCAATTTTTGGTAGAAAAAGCGGTCGTTGCTTTAAACTAAAAATCTATTTATATTTTAGTACTACTTTCAAATACTAGCTTTTACCATCCCTGTCAGAAAAGTGGGAAGGCTTGAATTTCCTTACATTGCTATGGTCTAACCACGGTATAAAAACAATATTTAATATATATAGTATATTTAGGACAGTATTCATATATCACAAAAATACATACACTATCCTTACAATACTAAGCTAATACAATAGTGACATTTTTAATAAAATATATAATATTAAATACATAAGATAAACAATGTCGCTACTGTTAACTCACTCTGCGAACATAGTAAAGGTGACAATAGTGTCTAAGACAGCATTCTGAAGGCGTGACACCTTCGTTAACGGGGATCTTTATTGTAGCCCACCATCCCTAAGACAAATACTGTTGGGTATATAAAGGAATAGATGCCATACAATCTGTAATAAAGAAAACGAGTAATCACTCCAATATAAGGCAGTATTCATATGGAGCCCAAACATTCGATTTACCCTCTAACATACTTAAACCTGGTTTTACACGCTTGAGATTGTTTTTTTTATTTAACAGGAGGCAAACGGGCGGAGTGTTATCTGATTTTAAGTGATACCGCCGCCCATGGACTTTTCGCTAGTGCGTTGTCGGCCTTTTAGGATTTGGTACGCTCTTATCTTGAAGGACCCTGATAATAGGGTATAAACGCAAAATTGCTACGTTATATACACATATAACATAGTGTAATTCTATGATTTTTTTGTGTATGTCGTATATAACACGACATGCACAAAAAATATGAGTCGTAAACTTATATACGTGGCCCATATAATTTATATAATTTGATTAAGACAACACTATTTAACAATATTACGAGTAATACATACCGACACTTACTTTTCACCTTTCTATCAGCCTCTTTTTTTTAAAAGCGATATTAATACTGTATTAATATATGGCAAAATAACATTTGCCGGGTCAGTACTTCTATTATATTCTGCCTCATTGGTTCTGAACTAAAATAATAGGGACTGAAACTAATAATAACTCGATTTCAGTTTCTGATACAATAAAATCAATTTTATGATAGGAAAGTTTCTTAGAATTTAATTACGAGTATTCCCTGTAGTCCCATTATGATGTTTCCGTGAAGAAAGGAAATTTTCCAGAAATGGTTCCTGAATACTGAAATATTAGCGCCATATCTCGAGGTATCAAGTCGGCTAAATATTATAGAATATCCGGCAAACTCCGTCTTTACAATTAACATATTAATATTATTTATAAAGAAAAAAATCACTCTTACAAATAAAATAAATATCTCTCTTCATCAAAGCGTAAACACCGTTTGACAGAACGAAACAAAATTATTTAGTTAAAAGAGTAAATTAATGAGTGAATTTTTAAGGAAATTTAATAAATCAATCGTATGTAAAGAGCGTGTAATCTATACTAATATTTTAAAGAAACATATTTGTTAAGAATTGAGCAGTGTTGGCCTAGTGGCTTCAGCGTTCGACTCTCATCCCTGAGGTCGTAGGTTCGATCCCCGGCTGTGCACCAATGGACTTTCTTTCTATGTGCGCATTTAACATTCGCTCGAACGGTAAAGCAAAACATCGTCAGGAAACCGACATGTCTTAGACCCAAAAAGTCGACGGCGTGTGTCAGACACTTTAGACTGTTCACTACTTGCCTATTAGATTCAAAAACGATCAAGAAACAGATTCAGAAATCTAAGGCCCAGACCTAAAGAGGCTGTAGTGCCACTGATTTATTTATTTGTTATAAATAATCTCAAAAACTACTAAATAGATTTCAAAAGGTGTTTCACCAATACATGATAGCTAAGTTTAATTTTGTAATAACAAAAAACTTTTATATAATATTGAAATCACAAATCAATTAATCAATGTACTTTACACTTCATCAATCGTTGAATTATGAAAAAATTATTCATTTCACTTCGGTTATTAATTCAATTTAAAATGAAGTCATGTATCATAGTAATAAGCTAACAATCCAACGGTCCTTAGGGTGCGTACAGACTATGTAACATATTATATAACTTGTGTTTTATAACACGTCCACATTATGTAACCTTGTTATTCAACATTATAACATAAAACAATACTGTACACATTAGAATAACAATGCAATGTAACAATGTTATATAACCATTTTAAATAACAAAAGAAAAACAAAAAAACGTAGATGCTGGGTTCGTCCTAGCATACATATCAATAACATGTTTTATAACATTCAGTGGCCACATTATCTGAAACATGTTGTATAACATGTTATGTTATATAGTCTGTACGCACCGTAAGTCATACAAATGTACCAGAACATAATAATGAATGTATAAATAATTACGTATATTTGCATCAAGAGACCTAAGGTAACAGACGGAGCCCTACAGGTAGGATCGAAGTTTCAAGGTGGTGGGATTTTCTCAAAGCTATAAGGCACACCTACTCATATTTAATGGCTTGAAGGAATCTTTACCACTTTGAGGGAAAGGGAGAAATGAATAAAACAGGGCATTATTCAAATCTGATTTATCCATATACATAATTCTACTGTACGAGTGTATGTCACTGAACTACTCACAAACGACTGGACCGATTTGAATGTTTTGTTTTGTATGGGTTTGGGTGGCGCCCTGGATGGTTTAGATTCATAAATAAGCCGGGCAGATGGCGCTGCAGTTGGTATCTAGGTTAATCTATACAGCAAATAATCAACTGGTTTATATAAATCTTCTGTGCATGTGTTCGTAATTACAACGGCTGGACAGATTTTTATGAATGTTTTGGTGTTTTCAAGTGGAGTCGAGAATGATTTACAATATTAGATTTTTTTTAATGTAAGACGTGTATACAGGAAAACGTTTTGGATCCGCTAATCTTAATATATATAAATTACGTGTCACGTTGTTTGTCCGCTATGGACTCTTAAACTACCGAACCGATATCAATCAAATTTGCACACCGTGTGCAGTTTGATCTAACTTAAAAGATAGGATAGCTTACATCTCCATTTATACCCGCAATGTAATTTTATTGCAAATTATTTGTTTATTATTTGACACAATTCTAACAGATAGCGCTGTGCTGAAAGTACCAACGTTTCATATAAGCTACAATTTAATGGCATTACCACCAAAAAAGCATGGTAGTCCCCATGACTGGTTTTCTCCTACCTTTTCCCTTGAATAGTTTACTACTATGTAATATAACTAAAACCTTAGCCACAGCAACGCTTGGCCGAGTCTGCTAGTTGTATATAAATTACACTTTCTGCTTTAAACAATTGTGACAACCCCGTCAGTCGTGTCATTGCCTATCTAAGGGTCCCCGCACACTGGCCACCGGCCACAACCACAAAACGCCGCCACTGGCATATTTCCTGTAATTTTCATAGATTTTATATGGACTCGCCGCACACGGTTTGCGCCGGTGGCGGCCACACGCTACAAATCGTCGCAGCTTGCTTCTTGTGGCTCGCACCGGCCACTAAACGCCGACACAAAAAGCCGCCACACGCCACTCACGCGATTCCGCGCCCCTCTCTCTCTTACCTCAGTTAACCTGAAGTCGACGGTAACGCACGCACGTAGTCTGTGCTTCATATAGGTAGATAAATATGGATATAGAATTATTTATATCAGAGATACAATCCCGTCCTACGATTTGGGATTCAAAAAGTGATAGTTTTAGTAATAGAGGAGAAAAAGTGAAGGCCTGGGAAGAAATCTGCTAATTGTTTGTGGGAAATTTTTCGAATAAAACTGCCAAATGCTTCATCATGTATAGTTCAATAGTTATCGATTACCGACCTGTCGTGGTGAGGGGATATTTAATGTCTTTCTGTGTATCCAATAACTACGGTTTCGACTTCTACGACGACGTCTTTTTATTAAAAGTAGCGCAATTAAACCTTCCTCTTCAGAGTCCATTATGATACTGCAGGCAAGGGTTAAAAAAAGTAGCAGCCACCGACCGCAAGTGTCGACCACTGGCCAGAAGTGGCTGTCGCGCGCTTCAGCTACCTTTGTAGCCGCTTCTAGCTTCTCGTGGCGGCGTTTGTGGCTGTGGCGTGTGGCCCGTGTGCGGCGACAGTTATGTTCAAATGAAATCTGCCCATGCCCTGATTTGAAAGCGACCGCCGATGCGAAAACCGCTGTGTGAGTTCGAAAAGTGAGTTACAGAATCGCAGGGCTGAACTAAATAAACTTGGTAAATTTGATCACTTTTAAATGACCCAAACTAGTTTAGTTATTAATTTTCAATATATAAACTGACTTTATATGTTGAATGTGAGTTGACTTATAAATATTTTTTTCATCTCAGGCGACAGAAGCAATTCCATGCGCCAGACAGGCAAACATGAATCATTCATTTTAATGCAGCGTAAATATAATTCAGCTAGTATCATAAATCAGATGTCAACAAGCGTTAATACGATAGAGTAATATTTTCCTGCCCACGTAGACATATAATTATGTCTGCTGACGTGGAGACGGGTGCAGTGGAAATTGTCTTACATTTTCTAGTTCAAGCTGTTGCGCGTGAAAATATATGATGCTAGACCAGTGTTTATCAACGTACCACGCCCTACTGGAGGGGCTTTTTTTGTAATTGGAATTTCCTAGTAATCTTTATATATATAATTCTTCTGTGAGTGTGTATGTCACTGAACTTCTCTCAAACAACTGGACCGATTTTGATGAAATTTTTTGTGTGTGTTCAAGGGGATCTGGGAATGGTTTAGATTCACAAATCAGCCCGCCAGATGCCGCGTACTTTCATACTTTGCTTTACTAATCGCTTGAAATATCATGCAGGACAACGTCTGTCGGGTCCACTAGTTTCTTCATAAAATCATTTAAGTTTCTTAAGTGAGCAATTCTATGTTTTTACGTTAAAAATTATGTATGTTACATAAGGTGGGGAATGGCTAAAAAAGGTAGGAAAACACTGTCCTAGACCTTTACAAGTGTATGTGTGTATGTATGTATAGTGTACATTACCAGAAGGCTCGCAAATGCGTCGCAGGCCTTTTAAAAAATTAACATATTATGTGAACTATAGTGATACCTACATTTTACAATCACTGCGATAACTTCAAACCCCGAAAGTCTCAACTGGCACACGTCTGGTAGGTTTTATAAGAGTACCTACCGAGAGTTTTTTCGCCGGCTTTTTCTCTCGGCCTACACCCTCTGTCTTCTGTACCGAGTAGGGATGTCAACCGATACAAATTTAATAACGTGGAATAAGTGATACCTGTATTTTATATTCCATAATAAACATATTTTTATTTTTATTTCACATTTGGTCGGGTTTTGGTCATTAGATACTTTTTTATCAATTTACTTATACCTCTCACCTAACAGGCTTATTATGTACATGTATGTATTTTAATTTGCTGGGACAATATTTCATGGGATATTGAACCACAGCGGCGGTCGCTCTCAAATCAGTCATAAAACAGTCATTTTACTGTGAAAACCGCTGTGTGAGTTCGAAAAGTGAGTTACAGAATCGCAAGGCTGGTGTCGGAGACGGCAAATATTTCTTATTTTTTACTTGAAGTTGCTGAACTATCCGTTCTCATAGATTCTCTAGGTACATTATGTGTTCGGTGTCCCACTAGAATGTAAGTGCGTGCTCCTATTTCACCATGCCCTCTGCTGATAGGGGACAAGTCTTTGTTTTTAATTTATGTTATTATTATTAATTACTTAAGATGTCATGTGGAACATGGTGTAATGGTTGCAGCTCCTTACAAACGTTGTGTAAAAAAAAAAACATGGCGATTAAAAAGAGTGGCGGAGAGTTTATTGCCAGTTCTTATCTTCCGTTCTACACCCTTGATTTGAGAACTGGCAGTAAATGTAAAATTAGAAGCATTAATATGTATTTCTTTAATGACGCATCACAAGTGTACATTGTGTTACCTACGTGAATAAATGATTTTTGAATTTGAATTTGAATTTGAATGTATCTTTTGTCAGAGCCACGTGTGTTTTCTTGTCTAGTTCGTATCTGGATAACATACGCGGGACAGTCCAGCAGCAGAGATGTGATTATTATATGCCAGAACGCTCTTTAAGTGACAAAACATGCGCAATTGACCATTGGTCCCGGGGTTCGAACCTACAACCTTTGGGATGAGCGTGGTATCCTGAAGCCACTAGGTAAAAGTTACCAATCGCCTAAATGGGAAACATAGTTTGAGGAAAATCGAATTTGATTTGAATTCAAATATCGAAAGCCTATCATACAAGTGTCGGTAACTCTTCTACTGTGTAGGCAACAATTTAGTTCCACAACAGACTATATTGTTAGACGAACAATAGATTTACGCGAATTTCGTTATTGAAGCTGTACTTCATACAAATTTATTGCGCAAACGAGTTCATAACACACGCTCTTTTTTTGTTTACTAACTAGCTTAAATCAATGAAAAATGTTTTTTTTTTAAATACATTTAAGTGGATGCCAGGCTTTTAGGGCCCTTTTTTTAAATAATAGGAATTCGTATCACCGGGAAGGACCGGGAGTCGTTTCCACGGTTCGTTAAAGAAACTGTCTAGTGCGTGGAACACTAGCAGCTACCAAGATATCGCTGTAATATGTAAAGTACTAGCAGACCGGCCAAGCGTTGCTGTGGCTAAGGTTTTTGTTATATTACATAGTAGCAAACTATTCAAGGGAAACGGTAGGAGAACACCAGCCATGGGGACCACCATGCTTTTTTTTATGCCATTAAATTTAGCTTATGTGAAACGTTGGTACTTTCAACACAGCGCCATCTGTTAGAATTGTGACTATCAAATAATAAACAAATATTTTGCAATAAAATAATATTGCGGGTATAAATTGAGATGTAAGCTATCCTATCTTTTAAGTTGAATCAAACTACACACGGTGTGCAAATTTGATTGATATCGGTTCGGTAGTTTAGGAGTCCATCGCGGACAAACAACGTGAAACGTAATTTATATATATTAAGATATTACTTGTTCAAATGTCAATAGATACATGTCTTATATAAAAATACATATTAACATTACTTAAAGAACATAGTAACTTAAATAGATTTAAAGTGTGAATGTCTATAATTGTAATCAATACATTTTTGGACTTTTTGGGTCTAAGACATGCCGGTTTCCTCACGATATTTTCTTTCACCGTTCGAGCATATTTTAAATGCGCATCTAGAAAGAAAGTCCATTGGTGCACAGCCGGGGATCGAACCTTTAACCTCAGGGATGACAATCGCACGCTGAAGCCACTAAGCTAACACTGGTCAGCTATTACATTTTTCAGTTTCCTTTTAACTTAAGCGTTAAATTTTTAAAGCACACGACGCTAACACAACGTAATATTAAATCGCTCAGAAAACTGTTTCTAGAAATCATTTCAAAATAATATTGCAAGCTTCGCTAGTACATTTATCAGGTGTTAGTTTTATAGAACGTTTTGAAATTGCGCTATTGCTCTTCGATAACAAGAATTCAGTGCGCTAAATTTGATTTATAACAGACTATGGTGTGAAACACGCTCATTAAACGTTTTCAAAGGAAGTTATTATTTTGATTTGTATATTGTTGGAATTGGACAATGTTTGAATATGATACATCCATGCGTCCATGCGTCGGGTGGTTCTCTCCCTAAAATATGCCAAGGTGGCCGTTGGCTGGCCATGCGTCATACTCGTGAACGGGTGCTACTTGTGGTGACTGGTCGTACTTGAATTCGTGTAAGCGGTGATGTTAATTATTTTGACTATGCTTTTGCATGTTGTTCTCACGAGAATGGGTATAATACAAACGTTGTGAAAAACAAAAAAAAAATGGCGATTAAAAAGAGTGGCGGAGAGTTTATTGCCAGTTCTTCTCTTCCGATCTACGCCTTTGATTTGAGAACTGGCAGTAAACGTAAAATTAGAAGCATTTTATGTATACTTCTTTTTTGGCGTTCATAAGAATAAATGATTTTTCGAATTAGATATATTTAGACATCCAAGCACGTGTGTTTAATTTCGTAAGTGTATGTATTTGTCCACTGATGTCTCGAAAACTAATAGTTAAGATAACTAATAAGTTAGAAAAGATAATATCTTCTAATAAGCCTTTTATATACCCTAAAATGTAAGTCAAATCTTGGGTATGTGCTCCATCAATTTCCTTCTAATGTTGTCTATTTTTGGTTTAGTACAGCCGCTTGCTGTTGACACCTACTAGATCATATATTTACCTCCACCGTGTGCCAATGATACTTTTTATTGCAAGTACGGAATATATGTATCTGGTTATAAATAGAGTCAGTAATTTTTGAGATATACACGCATTTCTGGACGAGTATAATGTAGGTAAATAATATGTTTCAAATTCACTTATTTCATGTTTAATTTTATTAAATGTAACGTAAATACTGCATTGAAATATAGATACTATAAAATATTCAAAAACTATGATCGTAAATATACAGCTGTAAGGTATACATTAAGGCAACATTGTAAGGAATTAATTCTCAACAGATTCAAATTACTTACTGTCAAACGAACTGTCAAATTTTGGATTGGCATTTGACTTTGTTGAAATATTTGACAAACAGATAACACACACTAATTGTTTGTGTAATCATTGCTTGGCTTTACAAATTAACAGACAATTTGATAGTCTGTAGTAACTTCAGTCATTATTAATAATGTCAGAGCAAATTAAAAGGTTTAAAGTGTTGATAAATTACTTTTAATAATAAACTCAAACTCAAAATATCTTTATTCATGTAGGTAAACAAGTACACTTATGAATTGTCAGAAAGAAGTTAAATTAACTGTAAATTTAAATTTACTACCAGTTCGCAAGTCAAGGGCGTAGAGCGGGTAAGAAGAACTGGCAAGAAACTTTCCGCCACTCTTTTTAATCGCCAAGTATTTTCATACAAATTGTTTGAACTGGAGCAAATCAATCCCAAGGATTAGAATAATTTAAGTATTCCTCAAATTTATAAAAATAATAATGACTACGATGTCATTATTATTACCGACCCTTGAATAGTCGTTAATTTATTGATCTAGCAATATTGACAAATCCCATTAATCACTTAATGCTTTTGAACTAATTTACATTGATATTATTAAATTATAATTACAATGGCAGCTGATAACACCATTGCTCCGAATTATGTATAAATAAATAAGATAGAAACTTTTATTATCATTAATTATTGCTTTGTAAAACTTCGTATGTATGACAGCTGCTTTTTCCGAATGAATAATGAAATTTATGGAATCACCAATCATAAATCTTTATAAACTGGTAACTATGTAAAACTTTGGCAAGCAGATTCAGGCACATACATTTAACGGCTTCAACTAAGGACCTACGCTAGTCCCCTGCAACTTCTAAGTTTTTAAACTATCCGGTTAACGACAATAGTTCTACAGTTATTATGGAGAGTGTTCAGAGGAGTGGTTTGGATTTATATTTATAAGCTGACTTTCATCATCGAACGTCAAGTCTGAATACAAAATACCATCCGTATCACCTTGACGTCTATCGTTCCACAACTGAGCGTTTCTTAAGGCAGTTTTTGCCACGCAACACCACTTTGTGCAACCAGCTGCCCACTGACGTACTTCCGAACCAATTCAACTTAGGGTCCTTCAAGAAAACAGCGCACCATTTCTTAAAAGACCGACAACGCACTTGCGAGCCTTCTGGCAATGTGAGTGTCCATAACACTTAAGCCCCCTGTTACATTAAAAAACTTCTTTGAAAATAGTTCAAAATAAAGAGTTTTCTATTACTAGCAATGTTGGCCTAGTGGCTTCAGCGTGCGACTTTCATCCCCGAGGTCATAGCTTCGATCCTTGACTGTGCACCAATGGACTTTCTGTCTATGTGTGCATTTAACATATTAGATATCACAGATATCTGAGACTCAGACCTATAAAAGTTCGCGTTGTAGAGGTTTTTCCTATAACTACCGCTATTGAACATTACAGAATACCAACCCTATTAACCTAATAGAATAGTTGTTGTTTAGAACAGAAGGGTCCCAAGTGCTTTCTGACCTTTTAATATTTCGCTTATTTCTTGATCTCGTATTGGGCGGAAATATTTCGATTCCATACAAACAGCTGATTGTATGTAATGTAGTATAATTGAATAGTCCGGGGTATTTGAAACCATAAAGAAAACACGCAAAATGGTCATTTTCGTATAATATTCATATAGTACGTGTAAAACGCTGTATTGGTGTTATAAATAACCAATGTTGATCGAGTATGTAGTTAGGGATATTTACGACCACGTCTTTGATGTACAGTAATAAAATAATTCGTCATAAAAGGTCACATTCTTAACTGCTAACAGAAATTATTCACAAACCACGCGGAATTGTGTCATGCATGAAATACTTAGTCAATACTGAGGAAGGAAAATTATGTGTACTTTGGTACACGCGTTAGAAGTTATACTTCTTTGGCGTAACAAGATAAAAATCTTTTCCAAAATTTTATTCTACGTTTATAGAAATAGCGTCACTAACAATACAAAAAAGGTATTTAATTCATTGAAAGTTTTATTATAACGCATTATCTACTTAAAGTTTATTTAAATATCACAAAATGAAATGTTGACTATAGTTAACTTCAGAGTGTAGTTTTTTTGTGACGTTGTGCGCGCGCATCGTAAAAATTTACTCTCATCATTGTTGGGGATGGGATCATGCAATCGTTTAGGTCGTGATTATGAAACTCGTGAAATCCCGAAATCTCCGAATACATGAACAATTCCTTAGACTATTAGACGTTAAATTGAAGAGTTTTTATTAGTTACTGCAAATCATAAATATATTTCAATTCTCAAGTGCACAGGCGCTGATTAAAGTTTTAAGTTGGCGCTTGGTAGATAGTACCGGTGACCCCAGAGCTGGTGCTTTCCTCGCTCAACGAATAAGTATCGCTATACAGAGCGTTAGAGGTACACTGCCTCAGGGATCAAAGTTTTTACATTTGTTTTAATTTTATTTTTATTAATTTTTAATTATTTTTATTATAAAATTGTAAACACTGTATATTTGATTGTTATGAATACTTATAAATGTATAGTATTCTAAAAATAAATTTAATATTAAGATTCACAGTAACCAAGTTAAGTTAGATTGACAGTTTGTTTACTTAACCAGACAGTTAAGCAAACAAACCTAATTTAACAAGAAGGATTTTTAACATGTGTCCAATAACACTACTTACAGGCTATTTAGGGTCTCCTTAAAGGCTGCGTTGGATTACTAAGGACAGGATCGTTTTCAATAGGAAAATATTTTCTGGATAATATTATTATCTATATATTTGGATCAATATATTCATTTTCAAACCGCAAACCAAGGAATAGATGAGACGTCGGAAAGCTTAAGTGAAATTTCGTGTTCTCACAACCGCTAGTGCACGCATTCGAATTATTACTATCTACGATCGCTTTGGGCGTTATCACGAAGCATAATTTTAGAATTACAAATTCAATCGATAGGTAATAGGATAGATGTGTTTCAAAACTTTTGAAGTTTAAATAAGTTTTGACACATTTCAGAATTTCGTTGGACATTATATGCGATATTGTTTTGTTTACATACTAGCCCCCGCGAACTTCGTGTCGTTTTTTTAGTAGCTACATACAGCATATGGAACATTTTGCTATGCTACCCCATAGAGACTGTTCGCTTTTCCGGAATAAATCCTACTACATTTTTCAATTTATTTTCCATAACTCACTTCCTCTGAATTGAAGGAATAAATTGTTAAAAAAAGTAGAAAACATTGGTACGCTCTTTACTTGAAGGACCCTAAGTCGAATTAGTTCGCAAATAGTTTTTATACTTTATCTATCAACGAATTTATTTATTTAAAAATATGTTTGGTTTAAAACAGACTAGCTATCTATCTATGCACAAAGATTATTATATTAATTATTGTTATATTTAAAAATAGGTTTGCCAGCGGGTATAACAATAAAAGGTTAAACCTCAAAACAAACAAAATAATAAATAAAACTAATTGCACACCATTAAACAGCATGCTTTGTACTTAATAACTACTACTAACTTTATAAACTACTAGCTGACCCGGCATACGTTGTTTTGCCATGTATATTATTTCAAGGAAACATTTTTTTTAGTTCAATAAAAATTACTATAATAAAAATAAGGGCTGATCGTAGAGAAGTGAAATTTAAGGGGTGTATGTTTATATGATGTATCATAAAAAAATACAAACAAAAAACTTTGTCGAAAAAATTTAAAAAAATTGTTTGGGGTGGACAATCCTTATCACTTAGGGGTTTTAAAGATAGATAGCCAATTCTCGGACTAACTGAATATGCATAAAAAATTCTTAAGAATCGGTCGAGCCGTTTCGGAGGAGTATGGGAACGAACATCGTGACACGAGAAATTTATATATTAGATAATGTATGTTTGTAGTATTAATATAATTTTCTAAATAACTAATGTAAGGCTTTTAGATTCTACACTATATGGGGCACTAATTAAAATAATAATTAAATAGAATAGAGTCTTAAAAGTTCTCATTTTCAATATAAACTTACTCGTGCTTCTCGGCGAACTTTAAAAGTCGATACGGATCAGTGAATAAGGAAACTGCGTCTTAATTTGGTGCATGCGGTAAAACATACATGAGTTTTCACTTAGGAAAATTTAAATCTCTTTAAATGTGTGCGGTTAAGTATGAACTGCATTTTAGGTTAAGGTATTAAATTTTGAGCAGTGTTGCCCTAGTGGTTTCAGCGTGCGACTCTCATCCCTGAGGTCGTAGTTTCGATCCGCGGCTGTGCACCAATGGACTTTCTTTTTATGTGCGCATTTAACATTTGCTCGAACGGTGAAGGAAAATATCGTGAGGAAACCGACAAGTCTTAGACCCAAATAGTCGACGGCGTGTGTCAGGCACTTTACTGATCACTACTTGCCTATTAGATAGCAAAATTATCATGAAACATATTCATAAATCTGAGGCCCCGACCTAAAGAGAGTAGCGCCACTGATTTTTTTTAAATAAAAATTTTGTATATATTTTTTAATATATGTATACACTATATTAAGAAGGCTTTCAATATTTCATATTCTCTAATGAGATTTTTACCATCACATTCGTGTACAATGAATAGTGATAATACGATACGAGTGATAGTCCCGCAGTGGTGCCCCCCCCCCCCCCCCCCCCATTATATAAAAAAAAAAGAATAAAAATAATAATGCCAGGCATAGACCAAACATTAGGTATAAAAATGGAATCAATTCTCTTTTGTTTTTAAAATAGAAGTCATTTGTTTCTATCGTGTCAGAACGTTTTCTTAAAACTAGATAAAGTTGAAGTTCGCGCGGTAATAAAATATCTCTGCTTGAAAATTTTTCCTACGGAGCTGGTAAATCGAGACTTGAAAGCAAGCTCCCAGCACAAATAAATAAATTCTTGTTCTTCAATAAAAAGTTATAATGAGAATTAGGTTTGGTAGCGATTTTGTATAGATTTGTTTAAATAAAACTCTTTGTTTTATGCTGGGTAACAACTAGCTTTTAAGGTTTAAAACATGAGCTTATATCAAACATAAAATTAAGGGTAGTGGGGTCGCGACGCTAACAAAAACTAATTTGGCTCATGTAATGGTAATAAATCTAAGTGACACTTCAATACAAGTGAAGTCGACCTTTTTGGACATTATCGGAAACAAGAAATGTATTTACAATTAATGAGCCTCCAATAGCTAACATTTAGTATGATAGTATGACGGCTTCTAATTATTTACTTTAAAAAAAATATTGGTTGTTTGTAAAGTAGGTTTACATTCGAGATGTTTACGTGATATCGTCTTATTGGTGATATAAGTTTTTGGGAAGTAAGGAATTAATGAAGATAACAATTTTTTCAAATTTTAAATTACATCTATCGTTTTATTCACACTTTTGATGATAAATTTCGGGTGTTCGGTCAATGACAAGTTTACTTATTCGACTATGATAGGTATACATTTTTCTTCATACATTCACGGAATGACTGGCAGCGCTCGAGATGAGACGGGAGATCGGTCCGTCTCTCTCTCGTTATTCCTGCGATCGCGCTCGTGAGGTTTTGGTGTGACACAAGTTTCTGAACATGTCACCCGACTAAAACGATTTTAAAGACGTTATCACGTCAATATATTATACTAGCTATACCCTGGCACGGTTCGCTATGGCACATTGTGATTTAATGGTTGAGAAATGCGCAGAAAAAAAAATAGATAAAAACAATCCTTGATGCGGTTTATATATCATGCTAAAATTTCAGCTCAATCGGTGCAGAACTATTTGAGTTTTTGAAGCGTACACAAACCAACATAACATATATTTAAAATATATATAGATATGTAACTAATGTAAGGTTTAAAGAAAACACTTTTTAACCGAATTAAAGTTATGTTTTATTATAAATGTACAATTATTTTACATAATTTTAAATTTATCCGACGTTTCGCGTGCTTTACAGCGTGCGTAGTCACGGGACTGAAGAGTGAAGACAAAAGGTGTTGAATGACAAAAAGTATCACAGCTGTAGAAAAAGTTGCATTATCTGTATTTATTTCCCCGGAGTTGGTATCGACTAAAAGATGAAGGGTTTTGGCAGAAATGGCTCACGGTGTCCTCTATTTTCGCGGATTGTTTATTTTGAGATTTTAATTTGGATATTATTGGATCCCAAGTGTTTTTTTAAGGTTGATTTACGGCCCTTATTCAAAAGAAGTAGGAATCACTAGGAGCAAGGTCCAATGAATATTCCATCAATTCAAAACCAGGTTCTTGAATGACAGCCATCACAACTCGTTGGGCCGTTATCTTGGTGAACACAAATTTTGCAAGTTTACGACAACCTTGTTATATGTCCCGAATACAAAGTTCCCGTATAAGTGACGCCATGATCAAGGTATCATTATCACCCCTTGGCTGTCTCAAAAATGCCCACGATCTTACCGGCGGATGGAATCGCCTTAAATTTCTTCGGAGTTTGGAGATGACAGTGTCTCTCTTACTCCAAGTCATAGACTGTCTTTTCGTTCCCGGGTTATGAATCGAGCCCAAGCAGCATTGTCAAATTCTCGTTTGTTTATACTTGTCAGAACGCATTCTGTACATGCGCGTCTACACTTCTTCTTTTTCTATAGTTGGGTACAATATTTTAGTCAGTTCCTATATTAATCTTCATTTTTTCTGGAAACGACGGAACGACGATCCACCAAGACAATGTTTTAAACGTTTTCAAGTAGTATATTTTTTTAAGCAAACACATTATATTACGCGCAAACAATTTGATCCATTTCTAAGAATACGTTTCGACACGACGCAAACAAATTACTTCTATATCTGAAAAACAAAAGAGAATTGTTTGCTGTTTTCGTTATTATTATATCTGATGTAAACGTTTTGTTCTTTATATTTTTATTATACAACTAGCTGGCCTGGCGAACATCGTACCGCCTAACAGTCGATTCTTTATTTTTTTTTAATACTTATTCTGCTATTCGGGACACCGGTCTAGCTAAGATAAAAAAAAGAAAGTTGATAAGACAACTAATACATTATGTCAAAAAATCAAAATTTACCTTCCCGGAAGCCCTCCACTAACATTTGAACTTTATCATATGGTATTAAAGTTCAAATTGACTTTTAAGTATTACTACGAATATTTTGTATGGGAATATAGAAAAGTGTTGTTTTTAGACGTTTTCACTCAATTTTTTTTAATTTTTCTCTCCGTAAGAACCATCCTCGTACTTCAAGGAATATTATATTAATCAGACAAATCGGTCAAGCCGTTTTCATGTTATGTCGTGACAACGGAAAACGGGTTTCATTTTTATATATATAGATATCACTATTTACTAAACACCCCTCGTAAATCACTTTTTTACAGTACAAAGTTGGATTTTAAAATATTTCCTACAGTTCCCCATACAAATCTTAAAATTACGTATAGTCTAGTCGACAAGTTGAAAATGGAACAAAATAGAGATACTACTCTTAAAATTATGTGCGATAGCTCATTGGATCCGGAATGACGTCTAGAAAAATGTGCTAAAAGCGTGTATTTATATAAGCACATAAAAAATTGCAAAAGTTATAGACCATTAAAGATGAAAAAATAATGGCATTTAGTAGATAAATCAATTAAATTAAATTTTCAAAATTATATTAAGTTAATGGATTAAATTATTTACTAACAACATACAGATTTTGAATACACAAAAACAAAGGCGGTGCTATAGTTCCAAACAAGCCACAATATATTTTTCAATTCATAGACCCAATATCTTTGAACTACAAAAAAATAATTGGTTCTCAGTTATCTGTACGAATGACTCTCAAAGGATACAAACGTTTATTTACTTACTTTAATCAAAACAAAAGTAAGTAACCTGAAGGTATATAGACATGGGACTAAGTTTCATAAAATAATTCATTTTTATAATGTAGACTCGGCCAAGCGTTGCTGTGGCTAAGGTTTTTGTTATATTACAAAGTAGTAAACTATTCAAAGGAAACGGCAGGAGAAAAACAGTCATGGGGACCACCATGCTTTTTTGGTGGCTATGCCATTAAATTGTAGCTTATATGAAACGTTGGTACTTTCAACACAGCGCCATCTGTTAGAATTGTGTCAAATAATTTGCAATAAAATTACATTGCGGGTATAAATTGAGATGTGAGCTATCCTATCTTTCAAGTTGGATCAAACTACACACGGTGTGCAAATTTGATTGATATCAGTTCGGTAGTATATGAGTCCATATCGGACAAACAACGTGACATGTAATTTATATATATTAAGATTATAGTAGGGTTTTAGCTAATTTTCCACCTTACCAAAAAGTATGTGAGGAAAATATATGTGAAGAAGCGGGCAGACCTTGACTTTGTTTAGCCGTAACAATTAAATTTTTCTTTAAAATATTAAGTATTAATTTTCGTTTGTTTAAGGTTTAATATCAGTTTTCTTTTTCTTTTTGTACATTAAGGTTAAATTATGTTTTCTGTTTCATCTCATTTAATTCATTTCAATATAATCTGTTTTGGCTTTGTGTATTGTCTACGTGTTTCATTTTATAATATGGATAGTTAGCTGTAATGTGTGATGTGTTTGCTGTAAGATTACTACTAAATAAATAAAATTAATTATACATTCAATAAAATATTATTTTTTATATATTTATTTATAGCCGTACCAACCAACTTTTTTTCTTATGTGTGGTCTACATAAGAAAAAAAGTTAAAAAAGAACAAATAAATTAGAATTTAGAACCAATGTTGCATATATAATATATATATATATATATATATATATATATATATATATATATATATATATATATATGTTATATTAGGCACACTACAATTGCTTAATAAATAGTCAAGTAATGGGGGAAACAATTAATCAAATCAGACAAAACATGAAAAAAGGAAAAATATCGTAACGGAAGATTGTGTCAAAACTTTGATTATAGTTCGTTATCTATCAATTCAACACAAAAAATTTCTCTTTTCAAGCCTTCTCTTAATTAATTTGTGTATCATACTCCTTTCCACAATTACTTTGATGTTTCTTGTCAGCTACTGACAGGAAACATGTTCCTTTTTCGCAAAAGCCTTAAGGCAATGTTGAGTTAATAACAAACAAGATTTAGCCTTAACTTCTTAAAGCTTGTTGAGTCTGACTGAATATTTATTTCGATCAATAGATGAGTATGAACAGTGAGATTGTTTGTATGATTGTGATATCAAAAGTTTTTTAAAGTTAATTGTGTAAAAAATAAATAAAGTGTGCAACCCGACGTAGAACAACTTTTCTTAAGAAATATTATTACCTATATTATTATACCTTTTGTTCTTCAAAGTAATATTGGATCTTAATATCATCTGATAATAATAATATCGGCCTTGTAGGAACTTCTCGAGGTGCTTTTAGTGCGTATAGCTCACCTCTTACTAGCCTCTGTCTAGCCTAGTCTCTGACTAGCAGAAATTCTGGTGTGGGTCTCTACCCAGGGGTATGTGGGTCGAG
The DNA here is from genome assembly GCF_905475465.1 of Pieris napi. NCBI lineage: Eukaryota > Metazoa > Arthropoda > Insecta > Lepidoptera > Pieridae > Pieris > Pieris napi. The sequence goes on from NC_062252.1 coordinate 9,659,178, forward strand.
TCGAAATTTCGGGGGCAGGACGCAAAATTTCACCTCAGAATAAAAAAAGGAGTATTTCCTAAATAAAAAAAGGGTGCGTGTACTTATGTACGCGCGTAAGAAATTATACTTCTCTGGCATTATTAAAAATAGTTTTTGATTGCATGCAAATAATTAATTACAATTAAATAATCAAAGACTGGAAAGGGAGTCATTATAGTCAATAAAGTTCAGTTTACATTTGAAAAATTAAATAAATAAATATTTATTATTATTCTCTTACATTAAGTGTAAGATAAATTCTATTATTATTCGAATGTTGTTTTTAAATTATGTCCAATGCCGTAGCATCTTCCGTGGGCAACTTCATTCTGTTAATTTTGTGTCACGGTACGCGCGCATCGTAAAATTTCACTCACATAAATTTTTCATAACGCGCCTAAAGAAGTATAACTTCAAAAATCATTTCGTAAATCCTCAACTTCAAAATTTCTTTAATTACTTATACAAAGAGTTTTTCCCTTTTTATATATTTTTCTTAAACATACTACGCGTATAATATTCACTTGTTAACGATAGAACAATAAAATTTTCTTCACAAAAATCGGTAGCAATTTTTTAAATTCCCCAAGCTTTCAGAATTAACAGGCGTGAACCCAAAACAAATTACGAGAAAAACGCTTACAAAAACGAAGGCTTCCATTGAAAAAAGCACATTCCCTCGCCTGGTTAGGAATAATGGGATATTTCACATGCCTAGCCATTTTTACGATTTCTTATCGTAAAAGCTTTCATGTTATATAGATGTCGCTAAGTGTAGAAAAGTTTGTCTTTCTCGTATATAATGACTGTTAAGAAAACTACAATATTTTCTTATTTAAAAATTAAATCGAAGCATTCAAAATTTTTCTTCATTCAATTTTTATTAATTATTTTAGTAAACTAAGCACATTTCTTTTTCAAAAATAAAAGACGTAACATATACAAAAAGGCTAAAATGGAAATGGGTCGGCCACATTGGCCGCATTTGTGATGGCAGATGGGTCAAAAAGATACTTGGAAGGGCCCAGTGGGAAGTAGAAAGAGAGGATGCCCACCAAAGACTTGGGAAGATGAAATAAAAGAGATAGCGGGAAAAAACTGGAAAATTGTCGCAACAAATAGGGACATATGGAAGAATCTGGAGGAGGACTTCACTCCGTCGGAGGTCGACTACTAGTGTACAACTTAAAAGACATGGACTCACTGTTGTTATAGTGTACTCGAATAAAGGCTTTTTTTTGAACTTGTAAAATATCAATCTTGACCCACTACTTACTTAGCCATCTGTGGCAACCAGAAACAATAATTGAAATGGAACCCTGTTCAAGTATTTGAAATACTGAGTCGATAAGCTACTGTAATATTATATTTATACTAGTGGACCCGACAGACGTTGTCCTGCATGATATTTCAAGCAATTAGTAAAGCAAAGTATGAAAGTACCGACTGCAGCGCCATCTGGCGGGCTGATTTGTGAATCTAAACCACTCCCAGATCCCCTTGAACACACACAAAAAAATTCATCAAAATCGGTCCAGTCGTTTGAGAGAAGTTCAGTGACATACACTCACAGAAGAATTATATATATAAAGATTTAGTATTCCGATTCGGAATTGGTTTTATAATTAGAGTAGAATAATTGACACGTCAAGGCGTAACTACTGACAAAAGGCAATAATGAACAATCATTGTATTCATAGCTACGAACACAATGAAAAGTTTTATTGTATTTTTTATCGAAATCGGAATTATCACAGCGAAATCTAAGCTATAAATTGACCCAAAACAAGGGTAATTACGTGCACATGCTCAAACTTACCCAATAACTTGACCTGAACAAACATTCTGGCACCCTCATAAATTGTCGACTGACCCCTGCTTTATTACCCATAGACTAAGTGTAGGACATATTTTGGTAACTAATAATCTATGTCTATTAGTGTTCTAATAATTTAATGACCCGTTTATCAATTTATGTTAGTGGACACAGGAAAAACAAATGTTACGGAGTGAGAATGTCAAACAAAAGACGGCACGACTTGTTTGTTTGTTATTGGTCAATAACCGGTCTAATAACAGACATGAGACGGGAAACGTTGTCATTCTATTTGACCAATCATAATCGAACAAAACTCGCCATCTTTTCGTCTATTGTTTTATATTCTAAACCCCCTGTTTAACGTATACGTTGATTTGCTATTTTAAAAGAGTACAGAGAGTTTTTTACGCCGGCTTTTTCTCTCGGTCTACACCCTCTGTCTTCTTTGCCGATGAGTAGGGATGCCTACAGATTCAAATTTAATGACGTGGAATAAGTGATACATGTATCTTATGTTCCATAATGAAAATATTTTTATTTTTATTTTAATCCCGTTATAACGGTAAGTGTGTATTTTCGCGTTCCATTACGCTGTTCCAAATAAATATTGTAAAAGGATTGCATGTCATAACTATTTTTAAAACAGCGACAACATGGCGTCCACAGATATTCGTACAGAATCATATTTGAAAATAGAACTGGGCAATTATCTGCAATCAAATAAATACTTTGTAATATGGAGAAACCTTTTCATCTAAAAATTCACGAGCTGTATTTCAAATTTTCGCAGCAATAGAAATTAGTAATTGCCCATTTCAGTACTTTAGGGAGCCGTTAATATTCAAATTATTTAAGTACTTAATTAAGACAGTGTTTAAGTTTAATTGCGCACTCAAGCGAATTATTGCTAAAGTTTACATTTGTCTATACTCAAAGAACAGTTGTGTTTAGAAACATTAACAACAAACACAAGTTTGCAAAGAAGAAGAGATGTTTCTCGTGTAAATAAAATACATTTTGGCGTAGTCTCAAGTCGTCAAGGCGCTTTAGTTTAAATTTTGTTTTTCTGTTATTTGTAATCAGTAAGTGGTTACAAATACGTTTGGCTTATTACCATAACGGGATTAGAGAATTAACACACATTGTAATGCAATACTAATTATGCTAATTAAGTTAGTTTAACTGTAATGTTTTAGCTATTTAACTTGGTTCACATGAGTAAAATTTAATTTTTGTAAAACCAGGAGCAATCGGGCTGAAGGATCATCTGGTGTTTTACGCCCGCCTATATAGAATAACATAGCCATTCACATTGAAGGCTCGCAAGTGCGTTGTTGGCTTTTTAAGAATTGATATGCTCTTTTCTTGAAGGACCCTTAGTCGAATTGGTTCGTAAATACTTTTTTTTAAAGAGTAACAAGAGTTTTTTACGCAGGCTTTTTCTCTCGGCCTACACCCTCTGTTTTCTTTGCCGATGAGTAGGGATGCCTACAAATTCAAATTTAATGACGTGGAATAAGTGATACATGTATCTTATGTTCCATTATAAACATATTTTATTTTTATTTATTTATTTTTACTTCAGTGGGCAGCTTGTAGGGCATGGCAAAAACTTGAATAACGCTCAGTTGTCGAACGACAGACATCGAGGTGATATGGATGGAGGTATTAATCCGAACTACTCACACTCTCCATGGTAAATGTGGCACCACCAAGGGATCAAGCTGCTTAGAAAATGACTGGTCTGACGACTCGAACTGCTCTTCATTGAATACGGTCAAGTGGAAGAAGCAAGAAGCAAGCAAGCAAGAAGAAGAAGAAGAAGGTACTGGGAGCTCCCGCCCATAGGTGAGAACATTACTACATTACTGTCTATGAACACCTGTATACATCGTCAATCTTCAGCATTTTAAACTTCTACTCATTTTTAGCCTACCATTATTCTTCTATATGTTTCAAATAACAGAGATACTCCAACCACCGCAACACGCAAGTTTGTGTTTACAACATAGGAATCATTTATATCAGCAGATTATTTGTATCAAGCATCATTATGCAAATACAAACCATTACAACGCCTATCTATGTTCAGATAATTACAATAATTAACAACTTGCACTCATCAATACCATTGGACATGCAAATATTTTACAAAATATTTTACTATCAAAGGGTATTTTAATTTCGCAAATGAAGGCCCAAATACCCATGAATATAATTAAAAATTTTGTGTTAATGTTGACAGCGATCTTTCGTCAGCGCAGCATGTGCCAAACAACATTTGCATTGTAATTAGCCAACTGAATTTAGCGTAGGGATGCCAAAACAGAAAAAAGGTTTCTCTAAGTTTTCGACAAGAATGCAGCACAGAGTTATGTTAATAATTTAATAAATAATGTCGAGATTTTTATTTCAAATTCACTGTAAGCCTGTGTGTGTTTTTTTTTTTAATGGCTCTGGCACGATTTGTGCATTAGCCAGCGTCATGTATAGGATTTTTTTATATAATTCGTGCTTGTCTTTAGAAATTCGACCGTGTCCTCCATGTACGGTTTAAGCACTCGCCCGGTACCGCACAACCCTCCCAAAGGCCGAGAACAAATTTAAATTAAATTAAAACTTGTCCTCGAACCGGGAATCGAACCCGGTACCCCTCACCTAGCTGCCACTTAATAAGACCGCTAGGCTATGAGGCCCCCACCCTGCCTCAGATTTCTGTCTGTATCTCATTATTTTCTTTTTCTAATAGGCAATCATTTGGCTAGAATACTTGACACATGCCGTCAAATTTTTGGTCTAAGGTTTCTTTGGTCTTTGGTATTGTCTTGTCTCGTACAAGCGAGTGTTAAACGCGCACATATTCCAAAGAAATGCGCAAAGAATCCATTGGTGCTTTAAAACAAATGTATTTCACCCACTAAGTCCCGGCAATCGAAAATATTAAAAAACGTTTGATTTGATTTAGAAGAAGTATTCTTGTTATAATATTTTTCAAAATCAAATCTTTGATTATTCAATTCTTTCAACTGTCATTAATTATTTATCAATATATAATTGTGCAATTTAGACTTCCATAGAAATCCTCCTAATACAAGTTTAATGGAAAAGATATATATGTATATATTGGGAGAGTTCGAAAAGGTAGATGGGCAAGTCCGAGATGGATATATTTTCCTTTTTCTTCTATATTTCGTGAATAGATTTTTCGCTTGATTTTCCGTTAAGCACAAGAAAGTTTAATGTCTAAATACTTTAAACAATACCTTGGTTTCCCTACCCAATGCAAGAAAGGTTTTCAGTGATGCTCTTTTCTCCCGTTACAACATATAATCATATACAGTTAATAGCATATGCGAAGCCTCAGGTAAGACGTATTGAATAAAACATAAGCATGATTAATTAATCCATCTAATTCCACTACCAAATAATCACCATACGTATTACGTACTAAATAATTCGAAAATCGACAACCCTAACTCACCGGGCAACCAGAAATAATTAATACTCTCCACTGAATTAATATAAAGTTAGGTACAAATTGGAGTAAACAACGGTCTCTAACGACGGCCAGCTCAAATATTATCATTAAAATGATTCAACAAAAGCTATTTCCTTGAGCCTGCATACATTACTCAGCCATCAGTACTCTGATATATCTGTGAGGTGAAGATAAATACAAATATGAAATTATAAATTTAAGTTGGTGTTGTATTTGATATTTTGGAATAATAAATACTTAACGGAGGTAAAAATCTAGTGGCTACAATATTTTTAGGTCTGGGCCTCAGATTGTGTTATTGATCTTCACCGTTCGAACGAATGTTAAACGCGATTCTAATTTTTAAAAAATAAAATATTATATAATATTATATTATATCTAATATATAAAATTCTCGTGTCTATTCTGTGTTTGTGCCTAAACTCCTCCGAAACGGCTCGACCGATTCTCATGAAATTTTGTGTGCATATTGGGTATGTCTGATAATCGGACAACATCTATTTTTCATCCCCCTAAATATTTTTTTTTATTATTTAGATATTTCTTTCTGTTTTTATTTTTTTATGATACAGTATTAAAAAATCTTTCACCCCTCTACGATCAACCCCTATTTTTTATTATAAATGATATACATGGCAAAACGACGTTTGCCCGGTCAGCTAGTATAATATAATATTCCTACAATGCAATGCAATAGATAACTTCATGTGATAAACTCGCATTTATATGCATTAAATAAGTAACAACACGGCTGATGGCGCCGTGTAGGTATCTCGTTCGTATATATTAAATTTCTCGTGTAAATAAAATATTTTTTGTAATGAAAAATAAAGTTCTTTATATTTAAAAATACTATATATTTATTTATATAGAGCAGTGTTGGTCTAGTGGCTTCAACGTGTGAAATCTCTGAGATGAAGGAATACGTGAGGAAACCGGTGTGCCATGGACTCGAAAAATCAACGGTGTGTGTCAAACACAGTGTGTGTCTATCAAAAATAAATATAACGAGACAGATACAGAAAGGCCAAGAGCAAAGGGCGTAGCGGAAAATATTCTTTTATTCATACTTTATATAACAAAAATAAATATATTCATCACGATATCCTATACAACTTTAACCCCTAGATACAATACTGTTCATTTGGAATTCAAAATGCGATAAAATAAAGCCAGTACGTAATACATACGTAAACAGCTATAATGAGCCCATCGAACATCACTGATTAGAGCCGTTATATATTATTTCGAAAATATTAATATAAGTACGTATTTTATAATACAAGCAAAATGATATGCATAAAGTCACTTATATTCTTGACGATTGTATATTTCATTCAGAAAACCAATCAATAGAAGATAATCTATCACACTTCCGTCGCGTCCAAGCACCTAAATGGAAAAAAAACAGATGAGATGTAAAGATATTAGAGCCACTCATGGCCATGTGTAATACCTTTTCAGAATCCCTATTAATTGCGCCAAAACTTGTAATACAAGGTCACTTTTCGGTAGAGTAATTTTTTTTACAGTGGGGGCCGAAGTAAACAAACAGTTTTGATTTGAAAAAAATTTATATCGTATAACTTAATATCTATTTTCAATATACTCAATAAACAACTTTAAATAGTATGTGTAACGCAAAAACTCATCAGTGCCAATCTAGTGGATATTATGAAAAAGATACAGGATGTAGATTTTTTCGTTTTATACTATATGTTAGCTTATTATATGTTTAGTGATACTAAAATTAGCGCACTCCTTCCTTAAAGGTCGTCAACGCATCTACTAACAAAATGGGTGTGCATGAGATGCGGTAGCTAAGTATTTTTAGTATTTTTTTTATTATTTTCAAGTATTTGTAGTAAGTAAATACTTTAAATATTGAAACTAATTACTAAGTATAAATACAATTACATAAGTTCATAAGTATAAATCAAAATAGATAGAGAGATATCTAAGGGTGGCAATCACACAATTTGAACGATTTTCCGTACAAAAATTCGTATATTTAAACTCTTCAAACTAAGAGCTATTGGATCGTTCAATAACTCCAACACAGCATTATAAGTTCCATTTTTAAATGGGACTTGAAAATTGCTTTTTCGTCAATAAAAGTACAAGTAAAAAATTGTAAGTGGTTATCAAAAATGTTAATTGTTCTTTTGTCAGTTTTAAGTTGGAATATGTTAAAAATATTGAGTCAACTGCTAGGTATGTATATGTATATCCTGTAACCCTATAATGTACCTGTTTATTAATTTTTTGCAAGTCTATAAAGTCTAAAAAGTACTATCTTCAGATGAGTCACAAGAAAAATGTCAAGTCTTTTCTGTTTGAAAATAAATCAATAATTTTGAAAGAAATAAACTTTAACAACTAAAACTTTTGTTATATATATATTTCATATCACTCGCACCAATGGACATTCGGTTCTGTAGGAATCGACTTCAGAGGCAAAAAAAATAAAATTCTTGGTCAGTGGTTATATTATACTTCAGGGCAGTGCAAGGCACTTGAAACGTCTCATGTAATTGTAATAAATACACGTATTTTTTCCAAGAAGTCAAAATAAAAACATGACATTAATACTAAACAGTGCATGTGGAACGAAAACACGGAATTTCCACGAAAACTAGCTACTTGAAACCGCGAAAAACGAAATTATACATACGAAAGAAAAGATTTTTTGCTCCGCTAACGTTTTCACCTGCTTTCAATGAAACGACATTTCCATGATCTAAATTCAGATTTTTAAAGAACTGGGTTAGTATTTTTTATTTTATTAAATTCCCTCGCTAATGAATATCTCAAGTGTGAAAACGGAGCTTTGATATATTAAGGTCAAAAGCACTTATATCAATGGGCTTACTATACGCAAATAAATAAGATACAGCACTCAAGTAGTCACAAGTCCAATTAGAGAAATATGCAAGGTAAAAAATTATTTTACAATACTATAAATCATACATATACAGTAAACCCCTTTATAACACGGTACTCTTATAACGCATCTTCATATTTCAGTCAATAACACGGGTATTCCCCCATATACCGCGGGGATTTCACACGTTATATTTCTCTACAATGACATTCATAATGTACGCACATATTTCTTTCACATAATAGTTTTTTCTTAATATTAAGTCCTTTCTAATCCCCTTTCCCCGTTAACGAGAAGAGTTCAGCATTTGTACATAACGCGTTATATGAGGTCATAAAACGCGTTTCCTATAACGCGGAACCATGGTTAAAGTTTTTACTCACTCAGGCACCACACGACTTCCAATAGAGAAGCCGATCACAAGGTACGAAAACTTCAAATCAAAGTCGGGATTGCAAACGCTTTAGTTCGCGGTAACCGACCCTGATCTGAGAGAAAATAATATGTTCAAGCATTCGCTGTCACTGTCTTTTTACTCGCTTCACCTGTATGTATGTAACCGACTCCTTCGGACTCGATTTTGACCCACTTTTAACGGACAGATTTAATTCAAACTTTGCGCACCGGTCAAAGATCAATGACAATGCAATAATCCGACAAAAAAAATGAAAAAAATTTAACTAAAAAATAAATATATGACAATCAAGTCTAATTTTAATAAATAATAGTTTAAAAAAACTAAAAGACACGCTTTTAAAGCACATCAGCCTAAATTAGGAATTATTTTTCACTTTTTAGTTTGATGTGCTTTAAAAGCGTGTCTTTTAGTTTTTTTAAACTATTATTTATTAAAATTAGACTTGATTGTCATATATTTATTTTTTAGTTAAATTTTTTTCATTTTTTTTGTCGGATTATTGCATTGTCATTGATCTTTGACCGGTGCGCAAAGTTTGAATTAAATCTGTCCGTTAAAAGTGGGTCAAAATCGAGTCCGAAGGAGTCGGTTAATATCACAAATATATGTATGTAAAAGTTCACGAGTTCATCTAGTACAGTGATTCCCAAAGTGGTCTATATCGACCCCTAGGGGTCTATGACAACCTGCAAGGGGTCTACGTCAGCGAAAAAAAAATTGGGGGTCCATGAAATGAAAAAGGGGATCTCAACACATACACTGATTGTCTATTTACTTACATCATACTATCTTATAATATCAAAACATATACATTATTTGTAAAAGTACCTACATATCAGATAAAAAAAAATATTTTGAGTAGTTTTAATTTAAATTCAATTAATAAATGTATAGATTAACATATGTTTTTACTTTAAGTTTTTACAATAAACTTCACTACAGTTAGAAATTTACAGGAAATCAATATCAGGTAAGTAGGGGGTCTACCCAACACAGAAAAACATGGCAAGGGGTCTACGACACAAAAAAGTTTGGGGAACTCTGATCTAGTATGTTTATATTTTTTGCTTTCAATTAAAATTCCTTTACGATATTCACACATTCAAGTCAAGTGTTAAGGCGTGTCGCATTCATAATATAACGTATGAATAATTAAATTTTATTCAACTTAACACCACAAACTTAATCCGTATTATAAAAGGTGTTAATTTAATATCCGTGAAACACATTGCGCATAAAAGCATGATAATTTTAAAATTATTTTCTTATTTCCACAATGTTCATCCGTTCATAGAACACTTTTTGATTATATTTCGTGTTTATGAAGGCATTGACATAGACAAAGATATAACATTTATTTCTAACAAAAACACACACACATAAAGAAAAATAAAATAAAAAATATAATGAGACCCTTTTCCCGTTTGGATTGTTTCAAGGTTCTGGAGGAGCAGACTGTTCCACAGCGCTGGTCATTCAGCCAGAGACCACAGCAGCTAGTTTGCGCCTTAGTCGCAAAAAAGGAGAACAAGGGACGTAGTAAATACTTAGTTATGTACTTTTTTTTTTCATGAAAAAAACAATAATAATATTAGTGAAAGTAAGCAGTGTAAGTAATGAAGATGATAAATTTTTTTGAAACTAAAATTTTACTTTAATTGAAGACTCTTCATCGGAGGTGGGATATCATTCCAACACTTCTTCTATTGTGGTTATCTTCCCGGTTGGGGTATACTCGTATTTATACTTGGTTTTATGGGGGAGGACCTTTTCAAAATGAACAAGCCGGTACGGCCAAAGATGCTTTTCAGTAATTCCAGTATTATTGGTATCCTTTGCCTTCTTGATTTTGCGAATTAGGTTTATATGTATTCACGTGTATTGTGTGTGTTCAAACACATAATCAGGACGCTAAAAACCGTAACATCGGAGCGACGAGTCGCCACCAAACTAGTCGCATTTTATAATTACGCTCAATTTTCCGAAAGCTTATATTATTGTAGGAAAGTGTAGTTGCGGCCTATAACTCAAAAAAAGGGTGCGTGTACTTATGTACGCGCGTAAGAAGTTTTACTTCTTTGGCATTATTAAAAATAGTTTTTGATTGCATGCAAATAATTAATTACAATTAAATAATCAAAGACTGGAAAAGGAGTCATTATAGTCAATAAAGTTCAGTTTACATTTGAAAAATTAAATAAATAAATATTTATTATTATTCTCTTATTCGTATATTCGTAACATTAATTCTATTATTATTCGAACGTTGTTTTTAAATTATGTCCATTGCCGTAGCATCTTCCGTGGGCCACTTCGTTCTGTTAATTTTGTGTCACGGTGCACGCGCATCGTAAAATTTCACTCTAATCAATTTTTCATAACGCGCCTAAAGAAGTATAACTTCAAAAAAATTCTTGGTTATTTCGTAATTGTTAATCTTTAGGAAGTTATCAATTCTGCGATTGGATCACAACTAAATATATATAACACATCCCATACAAACGAACATGGCGTTTAATAAACGTGAGCGCCATTCTCACAAATAACTATGTATTTTGCTTTTTTTTTTCTAAAACAGCGGGCAAACGGGCAAGAGGCTCACCTCATGTTAAGTGATATGTCCATGGACATTCTTAATGCCAGAGGACTCGCGAGTTCGCTGCCGGCCTTTTAATAATTGGTACGCCGTTTTCTTGAAGGAACCTAAGTTGAATCGGCTCGGTAATACATCAGTGGGCAGCTGGTTTCACATAGTGGTTCACGGCAAAAACTGCCTTAAAAAAACTAAGTTGGAACGATGTCGAGGATATACGGGTGAAATTTCGAATTCGAAACGGCCTCCTGAATCCTCCTGCATCCGAACAACTCCTCTGAACACATATTTAGGCATATGAGTACACAAGTATGGGAAAATACGCAAAAGCTTTACTATCGGTTACCCATTGTATACTGTATAAAGCTATCTTTGCTTCCTAAGTTTCCCAACCCTTCGAAAACAACATGTTTTCAACTTATATGAATACAAATTTCCCTAACTTTAAGGTTTTACCCTCAAGACAGTCCTGTGGTTTGTATAAGAAATTAATTAATCTATTGAAGTTTACAGAATATTTTCGTTAAATGAAAATCTGGCGGAAATTGAGCAGACATGGATCTTTAGGTAATAAATTTGGAGATCATGTATACAACGTATAAGTTATTAAGCGAGAAATAAATTATATAAGGAGAAAATAAATGAATAATAATTCAAATTAATTAACTTCAGTTAGTCAATAACTATTAGGTTTGGTTACCATTTGTAATGAACGGGAGCCCACTGTTTTTACTACTCGTATTATAAGCCCAAAGATTTGACCTTGAATAGTATCAACTAATCCTAGTGGATATTGCGTGTGAAGTGTATATTGTATAACCTATATAAATAAATTATATTTTAATTTTGAAAGAGTCCAAAGTTCAATAGTACTATATAGCCTTTTAATGTTTCGTGACAATATTTTTTAACAGATATAAATTGATTTAAGAACTCGTGGAAACTAGCTTAACAAACTAAAACCTTTTTATAATAAACGCAAATAGAATTTAATAAAAACTAAGTTCAAATATTTCTTGCTATACAACCGTTTCAAGGGCTTCCTTTGATGCAAATTTCAATGACTTTTTATTTATACAGAATTTAAATTTTATACTAAATACTATAAAACACAATGGTGGTTTTATTCACTTTTTAAAGGGATACTTTATACTACTACAAGATTAACACAACCCTTTCATGGTTCATTGCCAGCGCCTATAGTATTTTCTTTTAAATATTCTTTAGCTTATTACTAATTACAACTTGTTCGTCTATCTCGGCAACGTTTTTTGCATTTTTGTTGATTGAGTTATAGACTCCATTCCCATTTCAATCAACACAAATTCATTGAATTTTTGAATTGATTTCTATAAGATTGATTTTTTTATAAATAACTAGCAGACCGGCCAAGCGTTGCTGTGTAGTAAACTATTCAAAGGAAACGGTAGGAAAACTTATGTGAATCGTTGGTACTTTTAACACAGCGCCATCAGTTAGAATTATCAAATAATAAACAAATATTTACAATAAAATAATATTGCGGGTATAAATTGAGACGTAAGCTATCCTATCTTTTAAGTTCGAGCAAACTACACACGGTGTCCAAATTTGATTGATATCGGTTCGGTAGTTTAGGAGTCCATAGCGGACAAACGACGTGACACGTAATTTATATATATTAAGATTTAAGTTACATATAATTAACGCAGCTTTATCAGTAAAAATATTTCGCTTGACCTATGTCCAATCTATCATAGAGAATACAGAGCATAAAGCTAGCATTTATTTAACAGGAAACAGACTGAAACATCACCACAGCACTAACAGTTAAATAAAATATACAGTTTGAATATCGGACCTACCCTAAAACAATTCCACGGAAATAAAAAAAAATAGCTATAAACAAACATGACAGTTGGACGGCTGCCTTTACAAACGTACTCACGGTTTCTACTTTTTATTACACGCTTTATATTAGCTTCACCTGTATGTATGTATGTATGTATGTAACCGACTCCTTCGGACTCGATTTTGACCCACTTTAAACGGACAGATTTTATTCAAATTTTGCGCACCTGTCAAAGATCGATGACAATGCAATAATCCGAAAAAAAAATTAAAAAAAATTAACTAAAAAATCAAAAATAAATAATAGTTAAAAAAAACTAAAAAACACGCTTTTAAGCCTAAATTAGGAATTATTTTTCACTTTTTAGTTTGATGTGCTTTAAAAGCGTGTTTTTTAGTTTTTTTAACTATTATTTATTTTTTAGTTAAATTTTTTGATTGGACATAGGTTAGTTTTTTTTTACTATTATTTATTAGTTACATTTTTCTAACCTTCCATGGCTTTCTAACCACCCTAGCTCGTCTATAACTGCAGCAAGCTGGTTTATAAATGTTGTTATGTTATATTTAAAGTGAAAGTATACTTATCAATATTTGTCTACACATGCAAATCTAACGCATATGTTAAGAGCGATATGTACCCCTAGAGAAATGTTTACAGGAAATTCATCTTTATTCCTATAACATTCAGATTATTTTAGTTTATAGCCAATTTTAGTCAATAAGCCACTTCGACGCCTTTTAGTCTAGACGTTAGGGGAGCCTAGCTTATGAGAGAATGTTTAATACAGTGTGTGGTGTGTATATAAATCAAGTCAGGTAGTTTTTACTTACTAAATTACATAATCAACCTGTATTGAGTACTAGGACAAAATCCATTGGTTTCTATAACATATGATTGAATACACACAAATACTGTATATATGTGTTGGAAATATAAAAAATCAATGGCGCTACAACATTTTTAGGTCTGGGCCTCAGATATCTGTATCTGTTTTATGATCATTTGATAATTTAATAGGCAAGTAGGTGATCAGCCTATTTTTGGGTCTAAGGCAAGCCGGTTTCCTCACTATTTCCTTCACCGTTAGAGTGAATGTTAAATACGCACATAGAAAGTCAATTGGTGCACAGCCGGGGATCGAACCTACGACCTCAGGGATGAGAGTCGCACGCTGAAGCCACAAGGCCAACACTGCTCCAAAATTTATCAAAATATCACACGAGTAAGTTCTTTTGTGGGAAATAAAGTTCTAATAAATTGACGATGTGACTCAACGTTTTAAGACTTGTTAAACTTAGTTCTAAACTAATTATGAAATGATAATCTCAACTCAAAAATATATATACCAGCTTTATATTAGCTTCGATATTAATATAGTGTGGAGGAACATTTCCTCCAACTAAGAGGGTTCTAGACCAATCTAACCATTGACTGGCCGGCCCGAAGGTCCCAGTGTTGTATATGTCACCGTAAAATTGTAAACACCGTTAGATTGTAATCTATCTCGCGAGATTGTAAACTGTCGAAAGATTGTGAACCTAAACGAGCTGCTTACAATTTAACGTGTTATTATTCGGTAGATAGACGAGAGAAATAATACGTTAAATTGTAAGCACTACATTGAGGTTCACAATCTTTCGACGGTTCACAATCTCGCGAGAAAGATTACAATCTAACGGTGTTTACAATTTTACGGTGACATATAGATTCTTAGCAACCGGAATAACTTCGTTAGCGCGTTTCAGAGTCTGACGTCATCGCATTGATTTGTAAGCGCAGATTGTAATGTAGGTATCAATATAATAGTATAATACTTCCAACATAGAACAAAAAACTAAAAAAGTGCGTGCGTACAAAGTACACATGTCAGAAGTGAAAGTGTCTAAAACAGGAGATTTCCGAGACTTAGAGGGAGGGAAAAAGGAAGATATGTTAGGAATTTAATTAATTTAATTGTCATTAAAATATTAAAAGTGTCGAAAATTAAAACAAATTATTAATTTAATTTATTTCTTCAATGATAAAAACACGTGGAATTTTAATTTACAATTCGTCATTTGAGATTTCAATAATTCCCTTTACGAAATTTTTAGTAAAAAAATAATAATTTCTATAACGTAATTCGCCCTTCTTACTCTCTCTGTCGGTCTCAATCGCTCACTCCCTTTTCTTCGTAATAATTTTACCCTCACGCGCCTAAAGAAGTTTCACTTCAAAAATACTACCAAACTATTACACCATTACACCCCGATGTTTCAATTTAAAATAAATAATCCAGTTGCGCTGTAACTATGTGGGTTTTGGCCTCAGTTACGTTTCATTGATCATTTTTATTTCATAGACAAATAAGTGATCGGCCTTCTGTACTTGTCATCAATTTTTAGGTTTGATACATACCGATTTTCCCCGCGATATTACTCCACTGCCCGTAAATTCCGTTGGTACACACGGGGACATACCCTTAATCCACTAGGCAAACACCAAATCAGTCATGCTTAAACACTCATTTGTTTTTGTTAAATTGTGTCGACGCTTTAATAAAAAGCAAATCGTTGCCTTATAAATAATAAACAAATATATTACTCAAAAACATTTTATATTACACTTTTGGTAAAAGATATCAAATGACACCATTATCGTAGTTCAAAGGTTCTTGTATGTATTCAACATAATTACCTCAATATAACATAAAAGAAATAAATCATGTTTTCAACAGAAATGTTTTTGAATTATATGGAAAGAATTGATGACTTTTATCACACGTTGTGAACGCTAGACACAAATATAAATCAAATAACAGTGATTAATTGTTAGAGAGATTCTATAACACAATTTCAGACAAGGTGACAGATTTTTAGTAGTTTATTTGCAACTTACTTAGAGGTGAAGAGTTTCTTGCCAGTGCGTCCTTTCCTCGTCCTTGGTTGGAAAACTGACGGAAAAATAAGAACAATTAATGTTTATTGCGTTCAGTAATTTTTAGAAAAAAAAACTTTAGAGGTGTCAAGGGACACCCGGATGGAACGAAATTCCTTTCGATTAATTTATATGTTAATTGGTATCATAACAGTATGATAGATTTTCTCGACACCAATCTTACGACGAAAAAAAAAGCCAACATCACGAGGTGTTCCCAGGCGGTCACCCATCCAAGTACTGACCTCGCCCGACGTTGCTTAATGTCGGTGATCGGACGAAAACCGGTGTATTACAATAGCAAATAGCAAAAGAGTGTCGTGACAACTTTTCGTAAGGATTTTTTCCGTCTAGCCTCCTTTCACAACGCGCGATAAGGAACTTCGTTCCAATACTACTTATTAAGAGATAAAAATACTTTATCGTTACGAGTAAAATCGTTTAGAAATCTAATTAATCTTCTCTTTATATTAAGATTAGACCAATGATTAAAAACTTTAACTAAATGCTAAATTCCCGTCAGTCAATCGAAATAGTATGGTTTAAGAGTATCCTAAAATGTGTATTTTTTCTAATTAGAAGACGTAAACTTTGAGAACTGGCACTAAATGTAAAATTAGAAGCATTAATATGTACTCGTATTTCTTTACTGACAAGTCATAAGTGTACAATGTGTTACCTATATGATTAAATGATTTTTGAATGTTGAATTTTGAAACGAGGGTTGGAGTGCCAAGACATTTTTCTAAAAACGCTGAAGACTTGGACCGACAAGGACCACCAGCGCAAGTGACATCGAAAGTATATTCTTTTGTCAAGGAGAGCAAAACTAACTTTGGGTCTTTGGTTGGGTTGGGTAAATATTTCAAACAATTCTTAGGGTCTGTTTCACAATGTACGGATAAGTTCTAGCTATTTGTTACTTATTGGTAGGATAAACACTATTGTTGCATTTCACGACTGTCAGATAGCTCTATTCGTCACATAAAGTCCATCATAAGTTATGAGTCCGATGAATGTCAAATAACACAATTTATCTTCCAAATAATTTATGTGTTGCATAGCTATTTGGTACTTTATCCATACATTGTGAAACAGACCCTTAGTCTCATAAATACAAAAGCTGTGTTCTAATCTCAAGAAAGGTCTAATTCGACGCGTCTGTCATACACAGCCTGGCACCTGTCAATTTTATCACCGTCACCCCACATAACAAATATGTCGTGTATGACACGACGGCTTGACAATATCATTTTCTTCTACTGCTAATACTTTATATTATCCCGAACAATCATATTATATTACAGCGGTCAAAGCGGTGACTTTATAGAAATATTTTATTCTACTTTTGATTATAAATGACTTACTATAAAATCTATAATTATATAAAAGGGATTATTATATAAGGAATAAAACTGGACCATTAAGACTATATTAGGTTTAAAGACTTTATTTCTCAAAAAGACAAAAAATGTCACTTACATGAGAATAATACTCTAGATTAACATAACATTGTAGTCGTTCTTAAAATAATCACAATAAAAGATAGCCGTACATGCAATAAACTTAAAATTAAAAGTAACCAAAGAAATATGAATTAAAAGTAATTATAAGAAATTAATTTAAAAGTAATTTTGTTTAACATATTCACTTAGCTTCGATTTGAATGAATTGATAGATATATTCCTGTGACTATATTGACTATTGAGCTATCACTGTGTATTATACTCGTATGTGTGTGTGTTAAGGCCGATTTACATTATCTTAGTGTTTAGGAGAGTGCTTTAGGATAGTACTTTAGTTGAAACATGTAAACGCTACTTGCTTTAGTAAACCCTACGCTAAAGAACTTGCCTTTCAAGTTGTACTAAAGCACTCTCCTAAACACTAAGATAATGTAAATCGGCCCTAATGTGTGAGGACACCGGGACGGGCTACAGTAGTTAGATAACATTGAATTACTTTGGTCGTACTTCGTACTAGAACCATTCCTTGTTTTGCTGTAGAATATTTAAAATAATTGTTGAAATTGTTTTGTTCGTGTCATGCAGTCTTTTAATTGTTGTGTTTACATTTTCATGTGATGGTATATTTTAGTTACGTTTATTACTCTTACATTTTCTTTCTTATCTGTGAAGCAATGTACACATAAGTAGTCTGTTTGATAATTTGTCTGTCGTGCACCCGTGTACTACAGTGATGGTACAAGAGATTATCAAAATCCAAAAGTGTCTAGTCTGCCTGGGTTTTTATAATAGAGAAATAATTATTCATTCGTGATATATACAATTTTGCGCCCGAAATAAAAACAAATAAATCACGCGTTAATCGTTATACTTGCTGTGAATTCACTGTATCGTAGTCAGAAACTCGGTAGTTATCCCGTAAAATAGTACCACGACTGTCTTCTTGGCTTTAAGATGTTAATAAATATTACGTAACGACGATGTGTCAGTATGTACGACCAAATAAAAACTTGTTTTAAAAGAACGTAATGAAACACAATTTTCTCTTAAATATTTTTTTTTATTTATTAATAATTCGTTGCATTGACCTAATTATATAAAAATGAGGGCTGGCAGCTTTCGAGCGATCTCTTCCAGCCAACTGTGAGAAAATTAGAAAATAATAAGTTATTTAGGCAAAACTAATGGAACGAAATAAAGTTATTAAGATATATGTAAACAGTGAACAGGACAATAATATAAAAAGACACTTGAATCACGATAATTTCAGATCAGTTTCACATCAGTTAGTACGAAAGTTAGGGATACAAAGTGGACAGGTAATTCTTGTACAATACATTATTTGAAGATAGATAGGGAATATATTTATTTATTTATTAATGTTTACCACATCATACATAGTACTAAATCTACGGCAAATGTTACAAACTCTTTTATCTAACAATTATTTAGATTATATACATAATATATTAAGGGTCGATTCGACCAAACTTCAATTTATACACGAGTAACTATACCAAGAATAATCTATTCCATGATTTTAATCTCGAGTAAATCCATAGTCGTTTGTCCACGTAATCGATAGAATAGTTGTGCTAGGAATAACAATACGCGAATAGCAAGAGAATGGTGAACGAAAATAAAACTCGGGAAATAAATATTGTTCTACAACGGGACAGTGTAAGAGCATACATCATGTCAACTCGATTTTGCCGAATTATAGTGTGAAAAAGTAGCTTTTAACAGGTGTCAAACGACAACAAAAAGTTTTTATTCCTTGTTGGTTTGAGGCTTTCGTCTAAAAAGGAACTTCTGTTGAGCCCAGTAGAATTTCATTCTAATATTATAGAAAATAAAAAATCTTAAAACAAATAAATAAATAATAAATTGTTTAAACGTTTCATTATACAATGCTAGACTATTAATTTAGTGCGTTGCGTTGACTTGAAATTAAAACACAGAATACATATTTGTGAAATGACAGAAATCAGCTGATTGGACTGACTGACGCCATTAAATTATTCTAGGAATAGCTGTTATTCCGTGCGAAACGGCGGTATAGTAGCAATTCCCGAATAAGCCCACTATTCTTAGATTTTGTAGTTGGTAAAACGTAAAATTGATTTACTCTCGATTAACTGACGATTTATTCTAAGATTAAGATTTACTCTTGTTTGGTCGAATCGACCCTAAATAATATATATATACACTACACGGTCAGCTGCTGCGAACTATAGACGTCACCATATTGGCCGTGGCTGCGATGACGAGAGCCTTTCACTTTATCCCTACACCACGGCCGACCGTCACGCGACATGCGACACACAGACGAAAAAGTTTGAGACGATGTAATAAAAGTTTCACTTCAAAAAGTTTCACGTTAAAAAGTTTATTCAAATCAGACAATTTAAGTAAACATAGACAAAAAATATTATAAAATACAATTATACATATATTAAATTACAAGTAAAAGCAAAATTTTCCCATTCTTCTACATACAATAAAACTTGGATAAGTTTTAACGCAAGTTTTGATAAACAAAAGCCAACATCCAAGTGAAAGAAAACTACGAACTCCATTCATTTACGGTTAGCCGAGTATTGTTAAATTATTATTACATAACAACTTTTCAGGAGCTAAAAGCAAAATTCATCGCTGCAGTAGAGAATTAGCTAGCATAAAGGAGTTTTACACTGGACGCGGTTTTAAGGCCAGAGCTATCAGGAGTTATTCTAGTAGTAATATTACACTTTACGTAGATTTAAAAGCTAGTAAGCGAGATGTTTTTTTACTGTTTCAAAGGCATACATATGTTAGCGTAGATTTGAAAACATAAAAAAAATATTTACGAACTATAATCAATATGTAATACCTTATTTTTATTTATAAATACGGTCAGAGCGGTTTCAGAGTAAGTATAACCTTTTTAACAAACTTGAACATATTGACGTGTATCGTTTAGTTAACAAACATATAGGCGTTTTAAAAAGCCGACACCATCTAGGTACGTTACAATTTTTTGAACACCCAAAAAGAGCAGCGATCGCATGCACACCCATTTTGGTTGCGTTGCCGGCCTTTGAGGGATTATATTTTTACTATTCAAATAGTAAATGTCACTCAAGTACAAGTTTATACTGTACCAATTCTACTTAATATAAGAGCGTAACGTATTCTTAAAAGGCCGGCAACTCATTCGCGAGCCCTCTGGCATTGAGAGTGTCCATGGGCGTCGGTATCACTTAACATCAGGTGAGCCTCCTGCCCGTCTGCCACCTTTTCTAAAAAAAATCATTTTAACCGCGTAGTGTATACTCGGCATATCGTAACGCGAGAAAAGCGCGGAATAAAAACTTCTCTCAACCCTCTTAAACTAAACTGTGTGAGATAAAAAGGTATTTTATACCCTCGCTTCGAAAAAACTTCTGAACAAAAGGTGGGATGGTGGGAAGGATTATACGAATATTTGTGTTATGATTATACCGAGACAGGGACGAATTCCATAGGGATATGAAAATAAAAAGGGCGCTACAACCTTTTTAGGTATGGGCCTCAGATTTCTGTATCTGTTTCATGATGATTTGTGTAATAGGCAAATAGGTGATCAGCCTCCTGTGCCTGACACACGCCGTCGACTGGGTCTAAGACAAGCCGGTTTCCTCACGATGTTTCCCTTCACCGTTCGAGCGAATGTAAAATGCGCACATAGAAAAAAGTCCATTGGTGCACAGCCGGGGATCGAAACTACGACCAGTGGTACGACTCTCATAGTCGTACGACGAAGCCACGAGGCCAACACTGCTCGAAAATTTATCAAAATATCACACGAGTTAGTCAATTTGTTTAGCTACAAAACTGATTTCAATGCCTGAGTTCATAAATATATGGCTGGTCATACAGACATTCAATAACGTCACCAAACGGCGAAATCCTTTGACATTTTTATTTACATTTAGGGCTGATGTCACAAACCGGAGGATATTGAGTCGGCTACTCACTACGAAATACATCATTCTTTTTTTTATAGGGCAAACGAGCCTACGGGACGCCCAAAAAGGGCAGTCATCGAAGCCCATGGACACCCATTGAGTGGGTGCATTGCCGGCCTTTGAGAGAGGAATAAATTCTTTCTCTAAATTTAAGGTCGTATCTCCTACCCGGAGTCGATTTCACAGTTCGCTAGTTCGATAAGTAATACATCAAGGTGATGCTGATGAAATTTTGAATTAATACCGCACATACGGTGTAGAAACGATCGGATCAAATCAAACAACTCTACAGAACACTGTCCATAGTAAACTTTTTCGTGATTATTCACTATACATTTCTCTATGTTTAGATGAGAGATAATTAATTAAAATACATTAATTATTTTAATTAATTATCTTTCATATCTAAACACGATTTAAAATCCCTAAATCTGGTCATCGAACAATCTTTGCACTTACCAATCTCGTAGATTTGTCTTCTGATAATTGGCATGAGTTTATAAATATAGTCTTATAATTAATACTGCCTTGCGATTCTGTAACTCACTTTTCGAACTCACACAGCGGTTTTCGCATCAGCGGTCGCTCTCAAATCAGGGCTGTTGATAATAATTTTAAAAAAATTGTGTAAGGTGGTACAATCGTAAGTTCACATATTCTGCCACACACAATGGCAATGGTATTATCTTTAAAGGAATTTTACATTATATTATTAGTCATATGAATTGGTCAATTCTTATATTATATGTATCGTATCATACTTTATTAAATTTATATCAATATATTTAATATTAAACCACATGTTCATATAGTACATATAGTTAGTTTTTAATATACCTATTATATATTTTGTATATCAAGCATGAAAAATTATATAGAATCCATCTCTGTTTGCATATAACCGTATTCCAAACTGCTGTTTGAAAAGGGTCGGGTTTGAAAACTCCATATTAAGTTATCTGTAACGACCCGACATTGCTTATAACTGAATTTCGCTCAGCACTTGTTCTTGGCTTCAAAAATGTCTTGGAAATTTCTTTACGAATATCACTATACTGTCATTAATAAGAACAACTACAAGAGTCTTTTCTATAACTTTTGTTCAATTTGGAGTAGAGATTCTTGGCCCGTTGGGTTCAAGTACCCTGGCGCTAATTAAAGATTAAGATTGGTGCCTGGAAAACAGTTCTGGTGCTTTCCTCGCTCAACGAAAAAGGCGAGTGGAAATGCTGCCAGCATTAAGGCCTACAACGCACTAGCAGTTCTACGATTATATAAATAAATAACTGCCGCAACTTCTTCGACGTCCATCATGTGCAATATTTCAAGAAGCACTGACGAGTGATGATTGCGGCAGACCGCAATAGGGACGGTTAGCCGGAATACGGCATGCCGCTACGGCAGACCGTACATACCGCGGCCTACCGCAGCGGCACACCGCATCGCGGCCAGCCGCTAGTGCGTTGTAGGCCTTAAGGTACACTGCCAAAGGTATTTTGGAATATAATTAGTATCTATCTCAAATATAACAATTACACTCATTTAAACTTGGTAAAATATTTTATTTTTATTTAAATAATTTTAATATTACTTACCGAGCTGAAATATACTTAGGTATTTTATAATAAGTTCAACGCTTGGTTTCTTAATATATAAGTAGGTAGTTCTAAGAACAGAAATTAGGTATTTCTAATGAGAATACAATCTCTTTGAACCTTCAACCTTCTGCTCGGCTCTGGTTTCCACAGATTTATTTCTTAATTGCCCCGGACTACATACGTGACCGGCAAAGGCTAGTTAGAGTGTTAAGAAGGTCTTAAATACGTCTAATTATCCCGGGGCGAACAGCGGTTCATGCCTCCGTATTCATTCCATGACAAGA
Organism: Pieris napi; assembly: GCF_905475465.1. Lineage (NCBI taxonomy): Eukaryota > Metazoa > Arthropoda > Insecta > Lepidoptera > Pieridae > Pieris > Pieris napi. The sequence goes on from NC_062252.1 coordinate 9,682,499, forward strand.
ATGAGGGTAGTTTTGTGGATACATTTTAATCTACCCTACCTTAAACAGATATTTTTAGCAATTTCGATACTGTGTTATTTATATTTAGACTTAGCCGTGATTTCAATGTCCCTTATTGGACATCGAACGCATACTACGAATAGAGTTGCATAAACCTGTCATTAGCTATAATATTTATCTAATCATTACACACAGTAGGATTATAAGATACGGACAGTAGGAAAAATGAAAGGATAGAAGAGAACGTGGAGGGGACAGCATGTTGATAAAACAATATCTCTTCTATATTAGTTAAATGTGTTCTTTAAGCAAAAATTGCAAAATGCTTAGAATCCCTGACTATTAGAAACCTAATCTCACTTTTAATTCTAAAACTTTAATTTCATAGTACAAAGAGAAATGTCTAATTATTAGTTTAAAAGACACATATGAGAAAAGTTTTATGATATCACTGTTGTGAATGTGAGAAGGATTATAAAAAATAATTATACTTTGTGTTGTGTTAAATGGCTTTATTAAATTTCTCTGTAACACATTAAGATTAATTTAATGAGAAAAGTTCGGCGTCTTGAAAATAAGTTTCATTTTTGTAGAATTCTCGGATTATTTATAAAAGATAGCCTATGTTACTTAGTAATTACTAGTACTAGACTTTACCAATGGCAATTTTTTTTCTATTCGCGCTGTTCAGATTTCATTTGGTCAATACCAACCGCTGACACGGCTCACGTGTGTTCCAAATCTTAACAGCTGAAGATGCGCAATACACCAACAGCCTTGCGATTCTGTAACTCACTTTTCGAACTCTCACAGCGGTTTTCGCAGCAGTCTGATTCCAATTTTATTGTTTATCAGAATGACGATTTGGCATTCTGATAATCAATAAACTACAAGCTCCCTCCTTATCAGAATGCCAAATCATAAAAAGACTGCTTTACGTCTGATTTGAGCGCGACCGCCACGCCCCTGTGAAAACCACTGTGTGAGTTTAAAAAATGAGTAACAGAATCGCAAGGCAGCACACGATAATAATATCATGTATGTGTAAATAGGTGTAATTAGTATTTAAGATAATGTCTTTGAATAATAAATGAGATTTGAATATTGCTGTCTTATTCATGTCTCGCTTCCTCTCAAAGTGGCGAAGACTACTTCAAGCCCTTAATTATCGTGGTGAGCCTGCCTGATAGCTTTGAGATAATCCCACCACCTCGAACCTTTGATCCTACCCGTAGGGCTCCGTCTGTTACCTTAGGTCTCTTGGTGCAAACATCCCGTACTTATATTCACTATTTATGTGTTAGGGTACGTCTGTAGGGCTTAGGGATCCGTAGGGTTGTTAGGTTCTTACGTCTCACTCTCTCATATATTTAGTCATCTAGTGCAGCTTGCTCATACATACATTACATATACTATACAGATACTCCTGATATTCAATACATATAAGTTTTAAACACACATTTCACGAGCACGAGCTGTTCACGCGCTATGAACAATCCTTCGATGAAGGTAAACATCGTGACGAATCTGGCATGTGACAGAATAAGTATAGTTTAAAAAATTATTGATTTAAAAGCGTGTTTAATAGTTTTTTTTTAACTATATTTATTTTTCACTATTTAGTCCTAGCAGCAATACGTGTTGTCTCAATTTAATCGTAATGCTTTGTGGACTTAAAAAAAATTTCATTGTTTTTTCGAGATAAACCTATGAAATTATTATATTGTCGCTGATTCTTTATAAGTGTACAAAGTTTGAATCAAATCTGTCCGTTTAAAGTGGGTCAAAATCGAGTCCGAAGGAGTCGGTTACATACATACATACAGGTGAAGCTAATATAAAGCGTGTAAAAAGAAGGCTGGTCACTTATTTGATGATGTTCCTGTTTCTTCGATAAATCTCTTTCAATGTAAGGCCAATACCAGGGAAGTTCTTTATGGAACAAGGGTTAACTGCCACACCTGCCAACCTGCAACACCTGCCAACCTTTAAGGAAGTGGTACGGTCTTCTCTTTCTGGCTCTTAAGCCGTAACGGATCGAGTAAATTTATATAAGTGAAAAAAAAATTATCAAAAATTTGTTTTACAAAAAATAAAATATATTTACTTAATACTCTTTGTAATAACTTAATTAGACTAAAAATTAACCTGTATTAGGAGAAAAGTCGTTAATAAAAGGATTAGTTAAAATTATCTCCTCCGACCTGCCCCAATTAAGAATTATTATAAGTCATAAAGTTTATTACGGTGCGTACTTTGGAGAATTTTAACAGCTTAAAGTTATTATATTCCTTTAGGTAATTTCGAACAGACACAAAGGTGCTCGTCAGAGACAATTCACTGCTGACCTTCGAACTTTCTCTTTAGAAAACAATTGACTGCGCGTCTTGTTAGATTGTCATTTGTCAATAGTTTCCCGTTTTTAACTTTTTCTTTGTTTTTACTTTATAATACACTTCTCATACGGCCGTATCTATCTCTTTTAGTAATTTAACTATTCTTATTGTACTGGCTAGGTGGAAACGAAGTGTAAAATAAATTAAAACAAGTATTTTTAAAGAATTTTTAATAATTACAGGCATTATTTATTAAGCACTACCTACTACTGATTGTTTTATGACAATTGTAAATTTTCTTGGTATCATCAAAAGCATTTTTTTATTATACAAAAAATTGGTATTTCTCACCGATTTTAATGTAACCATAAAAAAATCAATGACTCATTTTAACTCTACGTCTCAGACTTCTACGTTTTTTCTAATAAACAAGGCAGCCTAGGTCTAATATATGCATTGAGTTTCCAGGAATTATACTTCGCAAACACATGCGTGAACAACAAATAATATCAATAAATATGCATGACATGGATAATTCAAAAAATCAGAATATTAAGAAAGTAAATTATGTTGTATGTACAAGTGTAGTTAACTCAAATGTTTATTAAGTTACAGTACATTTGTTTTTTATTATAGAGGACAAGTCTTTGTTTTTTTTTTAACTTATGTTATTATTATTAATTGCTTGATATGTCATGTGGAACATAGTGTAATGGCTGCAGCTCCTTACAAACGTTGAGCAAAAAAAATGCCGATTAAAAAGAGTGGCGGAGAGTTTATTGCCAGTTCTTCTCTCCCGTTCTACGCCATTGATTTGAGAACTGGCAGTACATGTTAAATTATAAGCATTAATATATATTTCATTACTGACGAGTTATAAGTGTACATTATGTTACCTATATGATTAAATGATTTTTTACTTTACTATTATATAAATTATATAAAGATCGTATATAGTATATAAATGGATATGGAACTAACGAAAACTCTTAATCCAAAGAGGCAATTTTTGTGTATATTTCATTGATAATTTATTGTCAAGTTCACCTAGAATTGCCTTTTGTGACTGACACTATACGGTGTAAGTATCACATGTACAATGTTTTTCTTAACCATACGAGAATCTGATATTCTTGTGCACCGTATGAATACGAGCAGATATAAAGGCTCAAACGTATGATGTCACATGAAATGTATCCAAAACTAAGAGAAATACTATTACTGTAATTTTCCAAATCAAGATTCGATTTACGGGTCGTTAATTTAACGATCAACGTAATCACCATCTATAAAATCAAATAAAACTCGACCATTAAAAAGTTTCAAGAATCTCAATATTTTTACTTTTTCTTAAACTCTAGACTCAGGTCTTGCTCGACCTCCTCGAGAAGGTTTAATGGCAAAGGTTTTATATAATTTTAATTTGAAATTACATTTATATATTTATCTGTGAATACGTATTGAGGTATTCCCGTTATGAGGTGATAGGGGTGATTATTTATGATAATTTTAACCCAGAGTTATAATATCTAATATATAAAATTCTCGTGTCGCGGTGTTTGTAGTTAAACTCCTCCGAAACGGCTTGACCGATCCTCATGAAATTTTGTGTGCATATTGGGTATGTCTGAGAATCGGACAACATCTATTTTTCATGCCCCTAAATGTTAAGGGAAGTCCACCCTTACTTTTTTTTTTAATTTTTATAAAAAAAATTTTTTTATGTTTTTTATGATACATGCATTAAAAAATATATACAACCACTAATTTTCTTCCCTCTACGATAAACCCCTATTTATTATTATAAATGATATACATGGCAAAACTACGTTTGCCAGGTCAGCTAGTTACATTTATATATTTATCTGTGAATACGTATTGAGGTATTCCCGTTATGAGGTGATTGGGGTAGTGAACCAATATTGAGTTATCATGTATTTTAGCTTTATTTTAGTTTAAGTCAAGTTGTTTTTGAGATTATCCACTAAAATGCCTTAAAAACAAAAACAGATACGAAACTTGGCTTGCTAGCGGCAGGGGGCTCACCTGATGTTAAGTGTCCCTCGCACTGCCAGACGGCTCACAAGCGCGCTGCCGGCCTTTTAAGAATTGGTACGCTCTTTTCTTGAAAGACCCTAAGTCGAATTGGTTCGGAAATACAAAAAATCAATAAATGACTACAAAATATTATTAATCACGGGTTACAATTGTCCAAATTGTTATTAAAATGTACGTGCACTGTTACAGTCCAACCCCGTTAAAAAGTTTAGATTTATAAAATTCCCGATCTTACTAACGGAGCTAATGGATGTCCTATGAAAAATAAATTAACTATTGTAGCGTTACTGCCAGCGTTAAAGGTACACTGCCACAGGGACCAAACTTTTTAAATTTGTTTTGATTTTCTTTTTAATCATTTTTATTATTACTTTGTAGGTTAAGAAAATTTTAAATACTGTATACTTGATTGTAAATAACAATATAATAAACACTATAATTATTTGCTTTATATTTTCTAACTTCTATTAGACAAACAAATTATTAGGGTCGTGGAAAATAAGATCCATATATGTCTTATCAAGGATTGTGATGGAATCGACATTCTCACTGTAATTTCTTCAAGCTTATTACACTTCGCTGCACGGGTGCATCGCGATTCTAGGAAATGTAGTGTTCCCAATACGGAAAAGGATTTATAGAATAAAACAAGAGCAATTTTAAGGACTAAGAACCCGTGCTGGAGTGCCAGATTTCCCAGTTCTCAATGACGTATCAGGACAGGTAATAGGGAGAGGTCGGTCTCTATTTTCATATGAGTTCATTCTTTAATTTCGTATTTTTAAATATATGTTGCAGCCAACTAGCTAAATAAGCCGTTCAATTAACAGCCTAGCCGTTTAACTAAACGTTTAACTAGCGGCCTGAAAGATGTTTAGCCAGTTCATTGAACAGCTAGGCAAATGACTTGGATCGATGACGTTCCATTACTTGCCTAGCCTGTTGACTGTTAATTTAAATTTAATTCCACTTTCTGCCACTCTCAAACTCGAAACGCAATTCTTCAAACTGTGAATATGGCGTCGGCAAACCACAACTTTGATGGTGTTTTCGAAATTCTCATGAAAAACAACAAGTACAATGGAAGAGTGTAGTGACAATAATAATGTGAATATGACGTAAGCAATTTAATTTTAAAATAAATATTTTTCATGTCATATGTTTATCTTTTTTTATTTCTGCCAAATAATGACTCTATCGTACGAATGGCCTAAGCATTAGCCAGCCTGTTTATTAAATGTAACAAACGCTACGTCTGAATTTCTTTCAGGCCGTGAGTTAAACGGCGCCGTTTAGTTAAAAGGCTATGCTGTTAATTGAACGGCTAATTAAGCTAGTTGGCTGCGACATACACACTAGATTATCCTAAGGGGCACTACCCGACTTCGTCACTTCTACGACAATTCCATAGGTGTAATTATTTTCAAAAATTAAAAGACAAAAGTGACAATTTATTCCCCTCGCGGGATTTAGCTTTGTAATAAACCTTGCGTTTTAGTAGAAAATATTATTAGCCGCGAGGCACGTCAGTGTATTGTAAAAAGTTTTTAACTGTTCATAGAGATTGCTTGTTTCGATATTGATGAGTTTTCGTTAAAGCGAAAAGAGCAATTACAATTTCCCGTTCTAAAATGCATACAAATGTGTCTGGTGAGTCACTCAAAGAATGTCTCGAATGATTTTAAAGTAATAATAATAATAATAATCTTTATTTCTTCTCTCGCATATACATATACATACAAGGGTATTATGATTAAACTAAGATGACAACATTAGGAAGTGTATGTGAGAGACTGGTCTCTGTAAAAGGAGACCTGAGTGACAGATAGCCAGCCTCTCCACCGCCGGACCGGAACACGTACAATCAGGTCATTGTCATAAGATACAATAGAAGAAAATAAGTATTAAGTGCTAAAAGAAAACATTGCAAACGGAGTCGTAAAAATAAATTTGGTGTGTGTTTGTGTGTGTGTATGTGTGAGTGTGTGTCTCTCTAAGTGTGTGTGTGTGCGTGCGTGAAAGTGATTCAACTTATGGACGAAATTTGAGACAATTTTAAATGAATTTAAATTTAAGGCTTTTTTTAAATAGCACAGGAGGATTTTGGCTAGAGGGACTGGAGGGGAGGGGGTCAGATGTTAAGTGATACCTATGAATTGGTTCGCTCTTTTCTTGAAGGACCCTAAGTCGAATTGGTCCGGAAATACTTCAGTGGGCAGATGGGCTCGATTGAGTAAAGGACTCGTCTTTATTTCGATGGTCATATTTAATGAATTGTATTAAAATTTCTAAGTAAATAAACAAAACTTTGCATTTAAAACAGATATTATTTACGGATAGTTCTTATGGTTTATATAATATAAATTGAGACAGAAAGCAAAAAAGCTACGTTAGGTAGTAAGTAATAGCGATGAAGAATTTAAAGTTTCCAAAGTTAAAAAAAAACCAAACTCAAATTATTTATCTACGTATATTATCGGATTACCCCGCCAGCCAGGCTTAAATCCTTTTCTTACTTATGATAACAATATTTGAAATCGATTCAGTTTTTGATTTTATTATCTCTCTTAGTAGAGATAACACTAAATAAATCGTTGTTTGAATAATAGATAAGCACACAAATCCCTTTCAAGCACTTATTTACTTAACGTATGAAAATAAAATTGGCGACATTTATTCACTAAGCACACTTTCATCCTTTATAAATATATTAAAAACCTTTTTGCTTGCGCAGAGATTATTTATATGTTCTTGAATAAACGATAACAACGTTTGTTCATATCATATGATAACCTCCTATTATACCACCGCCCATGGACAAACACACTGCCAGAAGGCTCGCATTCGTTGCAGGCCTTTTAGCAAATGGTACGCTCATATCTATTTTAGTTTACAAATAATATATTTGGTACTATATTTTCATACCAATTTAATCTGAATTATTTTAAACGAATGATTTGCGTAGACTGCCCTGCGATTCTGTAACTCACTTTTCGAACTCACACAGCGGTTATCACATCGGCGGTCGCTCTCAAATCAGTCGTGAAGCAGTCATTTTATGATTTGGCATTCTGATAAACAATAAACTTCACGCTCCCACCTTTTCAAACCGCTGTGTGAGTTCGAAAAGTGAGTTACAGAATCGCAAGGCTGATATTGTTGTAAAGAAATATCTGCGGTTATGGCTTGATATTTTAATTCGAGCAGAGAGTTGGTACACGTGACAAGAATGCAATCCTGATACTATAAAAACGTTACCATTTTATAAACATAAAAGGAAAATATAATTTTAAAGTGAAACTTTAATTACATCGTCTCAAACTTTTTCGTCTGTGTGTTGCTTGTCGCGTGACGGTCGGCCGCGGAGTAGGGATAAAGTGAAAGGCGCTCGTGATAGCAGCCAAGGCCAATATGGTGGCGCCTATAGTTCGCAGCAGCTGATCGTGTAGTGTATAGACTATTATTTAATATGTGTATAATCTAAATTATTGTTAAGTATTATGTATGTCTAAGACACAGAGTTCAAAAAAAATATTAGTTGGAGACTTAGTCTACTTTTATTATTTCCCATTATTATTCCAATTTTCCAAGTATAAAATTAAGAATGATAAAGCGATCTTTATACCCTTAATGGAATATTATTCCAAGAAAACCGTGGTTTCATAAAACGACACAATCCTTTTGTTTTACCATCAACACTCCATTACTAAAAACAAAACGTGTTTTGCACGCTTTAAGCTAAAGTACTCTTCTCTTCTATAAAATTGTGTTTGTGCTGTGATGAAAAGTCTACAATCCTAGAACTTAAATCTGGCTTCAAGAGAAATCAAACTCTTAAGTTAGGTATATTTTCGTATATTGGAAGAGATTTAAAGATGATTGTGACTTGCCTACGTTAGCTTACTTCTGTCTATAGTGGTGCCATGAATGCAGATGGTGACAGGGTATTTAGGGCATTACTGTCCATAACTCTGTAAGAGCGCGACCGCAGCTGCACTCATCCGAGAGCGGGTTATACAGCGACAACTGTCAAACTTCCTTACAATTTTTTAGAAATAACAAAACGGAATAATTTTCGGCCCTCATCTGCAGTTAGACATGCCAATTACAAGAACAAAAGCAGTTAAAGCTATGTTAAAGTAGTCTATACTTATATTATAAAGAGGAAAGGTTTGATTTTTGGTTTGTTTCAAATGAATAGGCTCCGAAACTACTGGACCGATTTCAAAAATTCTTTCACCGTTGGCAAGCTACACTAGACCCGAATGACATAGGCTATTTCATTTTCAAAAAAATTAGGGAAGCTTACTAAAACTCCAACCCAAGATTTAAAAAAATAAACAAAAAACTTCCTTTAATCGTGTGCGCTACGAAAACTATTAATGATAGAACAAAATGATGTATTACAATTTTTCAGGACACATCACTATCTATAAAAAATGTCTCGACAGCATGTCTCTATCTTTTATAGTTACGTCACAATAAGCGTCCTTTTATTAATTTTTTTTATTAAAAACCTGAAGAAAGGAATTGATCCTTATCAAAATAATTACCAACGTTTCACATCAAGCTACAATTTAATGGCATAACCACCAAAAAAGCATGGTGGATTGGTGTCCTCCTGCCTTTTCTCTTGAATAGTTTACTACTATGTAATATAACAAAAATCTTAGCCACAGCAACGCTTGGCCGAGTCTACTAGTCTTTAATATTTAACATACAATAGTAGGTGCATTTAACCGACAACAATTTGTGTAATGCTATATAAAGTGTAAACTCTATATAACGACACTGATTGTGCATTTATGTCGTTATAGAGAGTTGTCGTTAAATGGAAGAAGAAAACTCTGATTTTTTTTGTCAATGTCAAATACAAAAAGAATTATTTAAATAATAAAGTGGTAGACCACACATAAAATTAATTAAAAAGCCGCAAAACGAGCTACTTCATTATGAGATAACAAACACCACAATCTCTTTAACATTCAAATTACTGAGCAAAAGGCATTCCACTCTTGACATTTCAAAAAGATGAAAGGAGATTTTGATTAAATTGAAACACGAAGTCTCGGAAGTCGGATTTATAAAATGGCAACACTCGCTGTGAATAAGTGTGACGAATTACTATGACATTTTCAGTGTAACTTAGTTTGCTTTAGACCTATTTACGGGAAGTAAATATGAAAGTGCAGGCAAGGTTTCGTCAAGGGGAGAGAAAGGGTAGAATGGGAGAATATGGAGAAAGCTTTTGTCAGGTTCGGCGAGATTTGATTTTCATTTATTCTGTAAGCTACTCGTACATCTTAGCGTTCGATATTAAGGACTTTTTATTTGAAGTGTCAATCAAGTAATTGTCAAAGTGTCAATTAGTAGGCTATCGAAGGTGTCGAGTGACGTAATAATAATCACTATAATAAGTATTCAGAGGAGTTAATTGGATTAATACCTGCAGCTAAGTTTCATCATCGGACGTCGAGGCAAATTCCACCCGTATCACCTTGACGTCCGTCGTTCCACAACTTAGCATTTTTAAGGCAGTTCTTGCCGCGCACCACCACTATGTGGAACCAGCTGCCCACTGAAGTATTTCCGACCAATTCCATTTAGGGTCCTTCAAGAAAAGAGCGTACCAATTCTTAAAAGGCCGGCAACTTTCGCGAGCCCTCTGGCATTGAGTGTCCATGGGCGGCGGTATTACTTAACATCAGATGAGCCTCCTACTCGTTTGCCCTATTTTCTTAATTTTCTTAATTTTGATGTAAAAGAACATTGAAAAGTTGGATGCAATGCAGTCTTGTTATCACGCTAATTGGCATCAAAAGTTGGTGTAAAATTGGTTGATAGAGTTTTTATTAACATTTTCGTATTGTTCCGATAAAATGTTTTTCAGAGCAATCCAATTAATGTTTTAATTTAATAAATGTAAATATGTGTTGAATTACGTGAATGATTAACAAATATTTGCTTTTAGCAATATAGACAGGCTTTTATGATTACAAAAGTTGTTTTTGTAATTAAAACTGCCTTTAAAAATGCTCAGTTGTGGAACGACAGGCAGAATACGAAATTCCACCCGTATCACATCGACGTCCGATGATGAAACTCAGCTGCAGGTATTAAAAAGAACAAGTAAGTAATATTAGAAAAAAAAAACAAAAATATTAACAAAATATAAAAGTCGCTGACTCAACAGATAGATTTGAATAAGTGACCACAGGAAAATTTCAAGACATTTTTATGAAAACAAAGAAATGCAGAAAGTAAATTTTAAACCACTTAATATAAATTACATAAACGTAATACAATAAAGAGCATGCCCTTATAAAATATATGAATAGCGGAAACCACAATAAGAGAGACAGAAGATTTTATGAAGAATAAGAATAATATTTAAGGCGATCCAACCTGTCAAAAACTTATTAACGTGGTCACACCAAACTGGTGGTCTCATTAGATAAAAAATATTTGCCCCAAAACACTTCAATGATTTCGCGAAAATAAATCATTAATTGTTTGCGCAACATATTAAAAAATAGAAAATATTCTATACATATAAAACCTTTAAAACTACGACCTATTTTATAAAATTCAAGTAAGGAGTTCGTTATTTCTATTTTAATAGTATTTATATAAATAATAAAAAAACATTATTGCTTTTTAGATTACATTCTAAATTTAAAGTGCCTATAGTAATATAATATTTATTATACTAATAATATAATTTACAAGTTCTCCTTTCCTTCGCCTTCTGTAATTTTTTCTTAGTGTTCTTTAGCGGTTCGAATCCACATCCTCCCTACATCTTATAAGCCTGTCTCTCTTTCTGTTAAGCTACGGTTTCCTAGAAAAGCGGTGCCGTTAAATAACGGCCGTAATGTAACGTTGGGTGACGTCACCCATACGTTGTCTATAAATAACATCGGAGTAGGTTTTCTAGAGAAGGTTGTGTGTCACCGTAACGTCAAATAGCGGTGCTGTTATTTGCATGACGGCCGTTATAGCGGTGATAAACAGTAGTTCAATGTTTTTCGCGTGTAGCGGTGCGCATATTTAATTAATACAATGACTTGGACGAGCGAAAATGATGAACAATTAATTTATTTTGTTAAAAATCACGAAGCTTTGTACAATATCAAATCCAAAGAGTACAGACAAGCTCAGATGAAACAAAATTTGTGGAACGAAATTGGAATAACACTTCAAAAATACGGTCGCACTACTTTCTAGGAAACCACAGCTTGGCCACCGTAAAGACGTTATTAACAACCGTAAAATGACGGCCGTTAGTTAACGGCACCGCTTTTCTAGGAAACCGTAGCTTTTACATTTTGGCTTATTTTCTCTCATCATATGATGATTTACAATATTTCAAAACTAGTAACATTGCTGCTTGTTCTAATAAAAAAAATATAATCTAAATGAGTATGCATACGATATTTTTGTAATAAAAGGTCTTGTCGCGTGGATAATGACATCATTACTAAAAACGTTGTGGAAATTTGATATTGTTTTACGTTTTCATAATATTTGAAAGCATAATTATGTGAAAATAATGATACGAAAGATCCTTGTTAATGTAATATATAAAATTCTCGTTTTACAATGTTCGTTCCCATACTCCTCCGAAACGGCTCGACCGATTCTTATGAAATTTTTATGCACATTCAGTAAGTCTGAGAATCGGCTATTATCTATCTTTCAAACCCCTAAGTGATAAGGGGTGTCCATCCCATAAAAAGATTTTTATTTTTTACACAATTTTTTTTTTGTTTTTATTTTTTTATGATACAGCATACATCAATACATAAAACCCCCTACATTTTCACCCCTATACGATCAACCCTATATTTTATTATTGTTGATAGTTATTTTTATTAAAATAAAAAAATGTTTCTTAAAAATAATATACATAACAAATACATAATAGCAAAACAACGTTTGCCGGGTCAGCAATTTTATATAATTTTCAGAACTACATTATCTTGTGGTTAAATTTTTCGTAATAAAGTTCGCAATGAACAAAGAACTACATACACAGTGAATGGTATATTTATTTTATAAACCTGTTCATTTTGCATTTTATAGATACTTAGAACATAGAAAAAACCATTACTTTTCTGAAAACCTCCGAAACTAGAAAACCAGATCGCGCGCTACTGTTCGCTATAAGGTCAATTGGAACTCGCGTAGGTCCTTTTGCACGGCTTCTCTCTATTTCCAGCTATATCTAGGCTCACTTATGGGTCCGTGGCCGGTCTATATCGATTACATATCGAAACGTACCGGATCGTTCTCTTTCGTGTCATTCTTATATATTATAATTTTTAATACCGATTTTACCAACAGAGTCAGTTGGTAAAAGCTGGAGGAGGCCTTTACCCGTGAAGGGTTCCGATCGACAGTACTGAAGCTAGAATATAGGATATATGTAGGATAACAAAATTAAAATCAATGTATCTAATATATAAAATTCTCGTGTCGCGGTGTTTGTGGTTAAACTCCTCCGAAACGGCTCGACCGATTCTCATGAAATTTTGTGTGCATATTGGGTATGTCTGAGAGTCAGACAACATCTATTTTTCATCCCCCTAAATGTTAAGGGTAGTCCACCCCTAAATATTTTATTTTTATTTTTAGATATTTTTTTCTGTTTTAATTTTTTTATGATACAACATTAAAAAATACATACAAACCCTAACTTTCACGCCTCTACGATCGACCCCTATTTTTTTATTATAAATTATATACATGGCAGAACGACGTTTGCCCGGTCAGCTAGTAAAATTTATAAAAATTGTTTGTCATGATTTGGAAATTGAATAACGATTTTAGTGAAGCTTGGTCTTGGTACCGCTGGATCGACAGATCCACTCTGTTGATCCAGCGGTACCTGAGGACCTGCTGCAGCTGTAAGGCAGCAATTGGTGAGAGGTAACACAGAACAGGGACCGCTGGAAGATTCTCATTTCGCAGGCCATGACACTTCTCAGAGCCAGCGGAGTAAGTAAAAAAATGTGAAGTGACTTTCTTTTAAAAAAACTATTACTACAACAGACAACTATAAAACCTTCCCAAGAAAAACTTTTTAATTAATTTACTCTTGTCAAAGTCAACCTCAAGTTTCGGGCTTAGACCATAATTTATTTACGCGTAGGCTTCATAAAAACTTTTACTCTAAAAGCAGGTGTTTTTAATATTAAATTACAGCGTACAAATAGCATTTTGGTTTTATATATAATATGTAAGATTAGAAGCTTTGCCGTAAAATTCTGCAAATATAGCCATTACTTACTGACCGTTATTAACAAAACCATTAACAGTTATTTTGTATGTAATCAAATTGTCTTCTGACACATGTCTTCCTATTTCCATTCTGTTCTATTCTAGACTAGCCTGCTCCAAATTATTGCGTCAATTGTATAATACAACTAGCGGACACGACAGACGTTTTTGAAGTATAAAAGTACCGAATGCAGCGCCATCTGCCGGGATGATTTGTGAACCTACACCATCCAAGGCATACAAAAAAATCATTCAAATCGGTCCAGCCGTTTAAGAAGAGTTCAGTGACATACACACGTACAGTAAAATTATATATCATCTTCTATAATATAAAAATGAATCGCAAAATGTGTTGGTAAGCGCATAACTCAACAACGCCTGGACCAATTTGGCCGATTCTTTTTTTATAATATTCCTTGAAGTACGAGGATGGTTCTTACGGAGAGAAAAATAAAAAAAATTGAGTGAAAAAGTCTAAAAACAACACTTTTCTATATTCCCATGAAAAGATTCGTAATAATACATAAAAGTCAATTTGAACTTTAATACCATACCATAAATTTCAAGTGTTAGTGGAGGGGTTCCGGGAAGGTAAATTTTTATTTTTTCACATAATGTATTTATTGTCTTATCAACTTTCTTTTTTTTATCTTACTAGCTAGACCGGTGTCCCGAATAGCAGAATAAGTATTTAAAAAAATAAAGAATCGACTGTTAGGCGGTACGATGTTCGCCAGGCCAGCTAGTAGGTATATTATATAATCCTATCTTTTAAGTTAGATCAAACTGCACACGGTGTGAAAATTTGATGAAAATCAGTTAAGTAGTTAAAGAGTCCATAGGGGACAAACAATGTGACGCGTAATTTACATATATTAAGACGGAGATACATAAAAAATTTAAAATCTAAAAAGCTAAAGAAAACACTTTTTACCGGTTTGAAGTTATGTATTATTATAAATTTACAATTATTTTTACATAATTTTAAATTTTTCCGACGTTTCGCATGCTTTACAGCGTGCGTGGTCACGGTGACCCCACCCCGGTGGAACACGGTGTGGTGGTTAAATTAAGTAAAAATAATTGTATATTTATAATAATACATAACTTCAATCAGGTAAAAAAGGGTTTTCTTTAAATATGTTAAACTTATGTCAATAAAAGACAATACTATCTAAAAATCTGATGTTACACAGCAGAACAAGCAGATTAAAGATCCATTTAATGATACTAAAAATACACTACACAATCGACAATTAAAAAAATAATGAAATAAAAAGTAAAAGAGTTCAAGCGAAATGTAGGTCAAGAAATTGAAATGATATCGCCCGTGAAATGCAATACTGAAAAGGGTCTTAAATGCACTCACAATGCGCCAGAGAATTGCATTGAAGATGCCTCAAGCGTCCACGGCGTATTTGCGACTTATACTGACGTATAATGAATTCCTGAACTTATTATACCGTTTTATACGCAGATTTGAGGGGTTAAATTATTTATTCAAAGTTTCAAGGAATTTGGAATAATAAGACGATTCATTGGTCTAGTGGTTAGTACCCCTGACTGCGAAACCATGGGTCCCGGGTTCGATCCCCGGCTGAGACGAACATCGATGTGATGAGCATTTGGTGATGTGCTTGGGTCTTGGGTGTTTAAATATGTATTTATATGTCTATCTATATATAATATGTATGTATATCCGTTGCCTAGTACCCATAACACAAGCTTCACCAGCTTAGCATGGGGCTAGGTCAATTGGTGTGAATGGTCTTTAAAAAATTCTTAAAAAATCTTTCTTCGATATTATTTATTTATAAAAAACACAATCCTATCCTAACAAATGACTAAATCGACAAGAATGCATAACCAATAAATTATGTTCTAAAATTATCGTGATTCATGAGCACTTTTTATTTTTTATGTATCCTTTTTTAGTTTAGTTTTTTGTTGCTAATTAAGTTTTGTATTAAAAACTATAATATTTGTTATGTATTTTTGCACTACTTGCTTACCTTATCTAATTTAATACACGATGGAAAAAGGAAAAGAGGAAGACAGAGCAAGAGATGGGCAGACGATATAAAGAGAATAGGAGGCACAACTTGGACACGAAGAGCTATCATCAGAAAATAATGGAAACAGCTGGAAGAGGCCTATGTGTCACAGGACACGCTGACTACCTAAAACGGGTCAAGTGATGTATAAGATTAAGTTTTATTTATGTATTAGAATTATTTTTTTATGAAACTTAAATAAGTGTTATTATATTGTACTGGGTGTCAGCAATAAAGGCTTAATAATAATAATAATAATATTTTTTTCACAGTGATTGCCTGGAAGAGATCACTCGAAAGCGATATGGCCGCCAGTTGCATTTTCAACATGTTCGATTTTTATTATGTTAATACAATAAGTATTCATAAACAAATAAAGTAAACTTTCAGTATATCACAAAAGGCCCCAAAATCGGAGAAATTACGCCACTTTATCCTAATCCACATGTACTATCAAATAGAAAATTCCTTTTCCAATTAAATCACTCTCATGCAGCCATGAAGTGTATCAATCAAGCCGCTTGGGAATAAAAACGTTGAAAAACATTGGATCCACCGCAAAAGTCGGCCTCCGTCAATCCAACTAAATAAAGATTACTTTATTTAGGTATCCCCAACTATTAAGTTGGGGATACAGTGAAATGGCCGGACGCCAGTTTTTATGTACACTCGTGAGACAAAACGTTTAAATTTTGTTTCTATTTCGAACTGTGTTTCTAAAAATATACGTACAGTTTTAAAGAAAAGCTTTTTGTATTCTATGATATTCTTACTATATACCTTTTTCGAATAATTTAAACTGGACAGCAATGCCATCTTGTGCTTCAGTTAGCTTTTGTATGAAGCAAGGTCACTATATTGTTTTTCAAATGACTAGTGCTTTTGACTGTACTTTAGCATAGTTTACGTCAGTCAAGCTCAATTAGGTATTGCGTTGAAAGTTCGAACTAGGTCGATTAGCTTCACATCTATCAATGATCGTGGCTTAATCACTTCTGTATAGGATTGTACTTTAGTATTATCGTAAATCACATATTTTTACACTAAAATATATCGCACTTTTTATAAAAAATGTGATATTTTTAGTTTTTTAGCAAAAACTGGTAAGATGCGAAGTTACAATATAACTGAATATAATTTGTATATTGCGTCTGCCTCCAACTATTGTTTAAGGCTTTTGAATCAGTCACGAAATAGCGTGAGCTGGACAAATGACCCGACTTGTACTTTATTAATTACAATAGTAATTATTATATAAATATAATATATATTGTATAAAAGTAACGTATCCATACTAAGACGCTTACGCAACAACTTTTATATCGGCACTTTGTTACCAACTGATTCTGAGTTATTTGGACATTATATATAGAGGTCTAGAAAATTTAAATAGCTATTGTAACTGTAGATACTGCTGGATCGACAGTGTAGGAGGACCTGCTACAGCTGAAAGCCAGCAATTGGTTGCACAGAACAGGGAGCGCTGGAAGATTAGTAGCCAAGCCACTTTTTGGGTCGCAAAGCTAGCGGAGTTCGTTAGGGGGCGTCCATAAATTACGTGAGGTGTTTTTTTAAATTTTCTGTAGCTCCCTCCCCCCCTGGTGAGATGTCGTGAGATTTTATTCACCCCCCTCCCCCAACCCCCAATCTCACGTGAGATTTCTCAAAATGTGGGTTTCTTAAGTAAACGCGTTGGATTGTTATTGTAAAAAGAAAAAAAATTGCTTTGTGCTTTTATTTTCGACTAAAACAAAATTAGTGAAATGTTGAGCGTTTAGGTATGGAGTTAGTGGGAAGTTGCAGAGATGGCCTTTAGGGTCAAACGTTTTCCTAAAAAAAATTTTCAATCAGAAAAAAATGCGTGATATTTGCCGAGATCCCCCCTCTCTCCAACGTAAGATTAAATGAGATTTGGCTCGACCCCCTCCCCCCCTTAAACACCTCACGTAATTTATGGACGCCCCCTTAGATATTATAACTGGCAGAATGGAGGTCACCAAACCTCGAGCCCAATTAGTCGCTGGACCGATCCAGTCAAGGTCCCTTCAGGTCCTACCATCACCCAGGAGGAGAGGCTTCCCGATAACAGGGGAGAATGGAGGAATTTGTGCAGCGCCACTAACACAACCTTAAGGGTCTGTTTCACAATGTACGGATAAGTTCTACATAAGTTCCAAATTAGCTATTTATTACTTATTGGTAGGATAAACACTATTATTGCGTTTCACGACTGTCAGATAGCGCTATTCGTCACATAAAGTCCATCATAAGCTATGAGTCCGATGAATGTCAAATAACACAATTTATCTTCCAAATAATTTATGTGTTGCATAGCTATTTGGTACTTTATCCATACATTGTGAAACAGACCCTTAGAAATGAAAGTGCGATGTAGAAGAATTATGTATAATATGTGTTTATTGTATGAAATGTTTAAATAGTAAAAGGAAGTATTAGTTTCGTTATTATCACTTGAAAACTGTAAAGAAATTCCTCACGTACGTGACCATTTCCACTGTAATGCACTCGAAACTTCGATCTTAAACAAGCGTCTAAAAGTTTTTATTACAACAGTTGTTCAAATTCCTAATGAGATAGCTCCGTACTTTCTGACCCAATTTCATAATCCAAAGACTCATTACTTATCTCTTTTATTTAAGAATGCAGCCGAAATCTTTGTTTTAATTCTATAGGAGACATTTTTGTTTATTAAGAAGTTTTAAATATTCTTTTACCTATCAAGGGAGCAGAGTTGGCCTAGTGGCTTCATCGTGCGACTCTCATCCCTGAGGTTGTAGGTTTGATCCCCGGCTGTGCTACAATGGACTTTCTTCTATGTGCGCATTTAATATTAGCTCACGGTGAAGGAACCGACATGTCTTAGGGAGCGTTCAAGTATTACGTAACGCAATTTTTGGAGATTATTGACCCCCCTTCCCCCATGTAACTCGCCGTAACGTTTTTCAGTACCCAAGTATAGTAAAACGTTTCGTGACCACCTAGTGACTCTTCAGTTACTATTATGTGGTGTAAGTCGAAAATAATATTAACATTAACGTGTAATTCAATCCCCGCCCCGCATCGTAACGTTTTACAAAATGACCCCCCCTCCTCCCAAAATTCGTTACGTAATATGAACGCTCCCTATAGGCCCAAAAAGTCGACGGCGTGTGTCAGGCACTGATGGCTGATCACCTTCTTGCCTATTAGATTTAAAAATGATCATGATGTGACATTCAGAAATCTGAGGCCCAGACCTAAAGAGGTTGTAGCACCACTGATTACTACCAAGCCTGAAACCACTAAAGTAACGCTCTAGGCACAGATACCTTTAAACTAACTGAAGTATAAAAATGCTGTATTCGGAATTAAACAGAAACAAGCACATGCTCGTTCGAATATAATAAGTGTGTACAGATTGTATGGAAAGTCCATACGTTCGACTAACTGGAATTAACGTATTATCGTATATAAAACTGAAGAAACTTTCGAATAGTTCATACCTCAGGCATATGACCGAAATGGAACGTTATGTTGCGTAATATTATCACCCGTCTACATACGAGTACTTGTAACAGTTAACCATTCAATATTAGAGGATTGACAATCGGATCTGTTACTAGCGAACAATTTCAAATATTACTAGTACTAATTTTGGACTTGAGGAATCAAACCTAAAACTAAAATACTTTAAATAAATATTATACAATTAAAATTGTTGATATACTTTAAAGGGATTATATGATTTAATTAAAACACATGTAACTCAATAAAAATTGAGTTTAATTCGTCTATTGGAATCTCATTAAATTGAATTAAATAGTAAACTATTTACATTTTAAGTAGATGCAGCTAGTTTTCAATGTTAAACACAAATAATAAGGACTCTTTTTAAAAAATAAAACAATTAGTAAATAATCACTTATAATACCACAAGCCCGAAATGCCCGATAATTTTGAAGCTCGTGTGGTATTCGGGGGATTATTTTTCCGACCCAAATGTCGGCCAATAGAATTGCACCATGAGACGAAATGTACAGTTAACAAATAAGAATTTCATAATGAATAAAACAACTACTTAATACTTTTCTTGAAGCAACGACCAGAGAAAATTTTCACAAAAAATTATCAGTATAATACCATGTAGGTTGTACCACGTGACGTCGAATGGTGCAATTCTATTGGCCGATATTTGGGTCGGAAAAATAATCAGGAACATTTGCCCATACGGCAATTCTATTTGGGGTGGAATGAAATACCAATGGTACTTTATATTTGCATTTTAAGGAAGGTACACAGGAAGACTTCAATACATCTTAAAAGCTATGATAACAATAAAGAATTTGATAACGTCTAACGATGTCATAATGTTTGCTCCCTCTGTCAGATATTAGCATATTATTAGTTCGTCAAATTTGCACCAGATGGCGTTATAAACAACTACAAATATAATGTACATATATATTTCGGTATAGGAAATGAAATTTTACTGTAGAAAAGACATCACTGTGTCAGCACTTCATCTCCAATTATTGCTAATGGCATTCAAAATTGACTAAATAAAAAAATATAATGTATTCATACGAGATTTACTTCCAGTTCTCTAACAAATTTAATCGACAAGTTTTTACCATGATTCTAGTAAGCTGCAACGATCACATATATTCTATTCATGTTAACTTATTTTTCTGGTTTCCATACATAAAATGCTACGTAGAAATTTAAAATTTATAACCTACTTTACAACAATAAGCCTGTATAATTCTCTCCTCGTGTTACAAAGCCACTTTTAACTTGTGATTTAAGCTTCTTAACACAGAGGTACACGGGTCCGTGATAATTTTGAAGACGCTTTCAGTTTGTATCTACATTTTTTATTATTAATATTAACAAATCAATCATTTAGACAATAAACTAAAAAAAATGTGAGCCGTCACGGGACGCCTGGCAGATGTGAAACAGCGACATTATTTTGTAAAAGTAATATGCAGAAAAGAACAGATTGTGATAGGAACTAAATATGTCATATTGATAAAATAAAATATTACGATTTTTTTTCCAGATAACTATGACTTTTTATTGAATAAAAATTTATTTTCATTAAATACAAAAATTTACGAATTTATTTCAAATCGTGACTACTTAATTCGTTTAATCAGTGATTTCGAAATACGCACACCGTACACACTACTGCATATAGACTGTATATATATATACCATCATATAGCGTGGCGTCGCGTCGCCACGCCAGAAATCGGTTTTACGTGCGGCTATAGATGTTTCACATCAAAACACGTGGAATTCATAAGGTTTTTAAGTTAGTAATGTTTTATTATTAACAATTAAATAAATTTATAGTGCAATAATTCGAAGCAGAAGTTTTACAAATGCGACCTATTTGAGGATAAAGATATAAGAAAAAGTGAATACCAAAGAATTTTTGTCACCTTTGCCTAGTCATACGTTTCTACTTTTTTCTTTTGTTTCACTAACACGAAGCCTGGTCCTCCAAGTGACAGCCTATCTTGAGCTTGTGTTATTAAAGAAATTACCTTCATAAACACAGGAAGAAAAGTGGTGGCCTAGAGGATAACTCTCAACTTACGCTTAAGGTTTTACTATCTATTAACGCTTGTACAGTAAATATCGTAAGGAAACACATCTTGAGCCCAAAAATCCCATAGTAGCCCTTATTTATTTATTAAGGAAACTAAACAGATACATCACTATACAGAAAAAATAAAATAAATGTAAAACATAAAATAAATAGACACATTGGACATATCCACAAAAAAAGTTTCACTAATATAAAAAACAAAAAAAAAACACACACATATACACTTATTAACTTTTGTAATATTCAGATGACTCTCTTTTACTAAAACCTTTGTAGTCCAATTTATTTGTAATAGTAAAATTTATTTGAAATTTTTAATAAATGCTCCCATATTTCCACTTAAAACTCATTAGAACTTATTTTTCCAACAATAATATAGGAAATAAAGTTACTGAAATGAACTTTATTCATATAATTTAGTCTTTTTATGAGCTTCGTGAATTACAAAATTTTCGTGAAAGTTTAAGGTTTCATTTTAACTATTAGCATATGAGCGATGTGTCAATTGTTGAATTGGCCATTTCAGGGTGTGGCCAAACATAATTTATGGCCTTTTGTTAAGTAATCTGTAAGTGTAATACCAAAATAAAAATATACAAGAACTTATAAAAAAAATAATGCTTCGAGTATGTACCTACTTTTATAACTAACTCTGATTATTTATTTATTACTGGCCAGATTATTTATTAATAAATACAACCATTTGAAATAATTGGCCAAAATTAATATGTACTTTTTAATAATAATAAAAGCCCGTTTAATTTCCAATTAGTGTTGGCCTAGTGGCTTCAGCGTGCGACTCTCATACCTGAGGTCGTAGGTTCGATCCCCAGCTGTGCATCAATGGACTTTAGTTCTATGTGCGCCTTTAACATGTAAAGGAAAACGTCGTGAGGAAATCAACATGTCTTAGACCCTAAATGTCGACGGTGTGTGTCAGGCACAGGAGGCTGATCAACTACTTGCCTATTAGATTGAAAAAAATGATCCTGAAACTGATTCAGAAATCTAAGGCCCAGACCTAAAGAGGTTGTAGCGCCACTGATTTTTTTTTTAAATTTCCAATCATTACAAAAGTAGAATATACAGCTTTGTTGTATACATTTTTTCTTGTTATCCTAATATCCTAGCTCCCTACAGTAACGTTGATCGGAACCCCTTCGCGGATAAAAGCCTCCTCCAGCTTTTGGAAAAAGCATCTCTCCATGGCTTTCTCTTTCCATTCGCTTCCTGCTAACGATTTCTTCTCTTTCGGAGGCCCTTTTCTTCATCACCTTGGTGCTTTACATAAAGTTGTACTTAATCCACCTTTTATCTGTGCATCTTGCTAACTTTACTAAATTTTATTTCTGAAGATTCGAACCCAACGCAAACTTCGCTTTCCGTCTTCAAAAGATCAATACATAAGTGTAACTTAGTTTGTCCCAGTAATGTGCCTTGATAGCATACTTAAAGTTCAAAAGAAGCTTTAATCAAACTTTTCCTCAGTAATAAATTTTCATTAATTTTTCCGTTTATTTTCCTCTTTGTGTCGTTTAAAGTTTGCTGGTGTTAATATTAATAGCCTAGTTTGAATATAATTATTCAGGTCAAATATGGGTTAAGAATGTCTATTAGAATTTTATAACTACTTAGGTATTAATAAACGCTCAGTCCGATAAGGGTTAGTAAGTTAAGCAATGCAGTTTTTATTAATTGAAAGATGAATTCGAGACAAATTAATGTTTATTGATTTATGTGTATAATAATAATGTCTAGAATTTCAAAGATCTGTAACATTATGTATTATTTTCTTCGCTTTCTAAAATACAAAATAAAAAAATATTTATTTATTGACAAAAGCTTGCCAACATTAGTAAATACGAAAAATAAAAAACAAGATTTATTGTGACAAGCACTAAGCAATTATAACAAACACGAAGAAAAAAGTACATCGATTTATAAATTATGAAAACTAAAAGTAAAATTATTTCATAGTGTGAGTGATTCAACTATGGATATCCTCGTTTATCAGAATGCTTAATCTTATATATAAAATTCTTAATCTTATATATATTGCCAGAGGTATCATACTAGTTAATTACGAGTTAATAAATATTCTTCATAAACCCCGATTTAGGAGTTTAAAATTGGTAATTGCAACGCGGATCCACCGGTCGTATGTTTTATGAAAGATAAAAATCAGTGGCGCTACAACTTTTTTTAGGCTGGGCCTCAGATTTCTGTATCTGTTTCATGATCATTTGTCAATCTAATAGGCAAGGTGATCAACCTTCTGTGCATGTCCTCACCATAGTTACCTTCACCGTTCGAGCGCATGTTAAATGCGGCTCTATGACCTCAGGGATGAGAGTTGCACGCTGAAACCACTAGGCCAACACTGCCCTGCGATTCAGTAACTCACTTTTCGAACTCACACAGCGGTTTTCGCATCGGCGGTCGCTCTCAAATCAGTCGTGAAGCAGTCATTTTATGATTTGGCATTCTAATAAACAATAAACTACAAGCTCCCACCTTTTCAGAATGCCAAATCATAAAAAGACTGCTTCACGACTGATTTGAGAGCGACCGCCGATGCTAAAACCGCTGTGTGAGTTCGAAAAGTGAGTTACAGAATCGCAGGGATGCACTGTTTTATGACCATAGCCAAAATACAAACATACTTTACTTTCTGAGGTTATTTATTATTCTAGTCGTTATACATGAAGTTCTAACTTACGAATATGACCGTAACTTAACAACGGGTATTTCGTGGATAATATTGCAGAAAATCCGTCATAATTAAATTACTTTTAGCAAGCGTTCAATCGCATGTGCTGCCAGCAGTTAAATCCAATTTTGGCAAAGGTATCGATATTCAACCGCGGTGACGTTTTTATTTTATACATAGTTATAAAGATATATAATGGTTTAGTGAAAACGTAAACTAGAGATAGCTCTGCCCTGGTACGTCGAACAAATAAACAGTTAACCAAAATATTATGTAACATTATTCAAATGTCGTTTTACGGTTCCAATATATAGACCACTACGAGTAGTAGACTTGGCCAAGCGTTGCCGTGGCTAAGATTTTTGTTATATTACGTAGTAGTAAACTATTCAAGAGAAACGGCAGGAGATCACCAATCCACCATGCTTTTTTGGTGGTTATGCCATTGAATTGTAGCTTATGTGAAACGTTGGTATTTATTTTGATAAGGATCAATACCTAGGTACGAATAAAGAGCCTTTTCCAGCGGTGGTATTTTAATTTAAAAAAATTAATAAAAGGATTCTTATTGTGACGTAACTATAAAAAATAGAGACATGCTGTCGCGACATTTTTTATAGATAGTGATGTGTCCTGAAACATTGAAATACATCATTTTGTTCCATCGTTAATAGTTTTCGTTAATTGAAGGAAGTTTTTGTTTATTTTTTTACACCTTGGGTTAGAGTTATTCAAGTTTTAGTAAGCATCCCAAATTTTTTTGTCAATTGTAAAAAATATCATCATCACAAGTTATTCATTTTCATAAAATGGCACTTGATATCACTCGATTTCAATAAAAAATATCTTAAGACATATCATATAGACTTTCGAACTCGATTAATAATAATTAATGGCTGTAAATTAACGTGGTTTACCCGCTTGGAACCGTAAGTTAAAGAAAGCCCTTAAAATAGGATAACAATATTACAAGCAAACGACTTGCAATTAAAAATATTTAAATGGTTAAAAAAACACAAAAAATTATGTTAATTGAGGCAGGTATATTATGTTCTATAGAATGATTACGTCCAAATTTTATTATCAAAACTGTGGAATTCTTAGAACCAAAGCGCGTAATAGTTTTTAAATTGATTCGCAAATATCATTCATATTGCCATGTTATTTCAGAAAAGGCTGTTAATATTAACTTTGGTCGCAGCTGTTGTTGTGTTTAAGTATAAAGGTTAAGATAGCCCTCAGGTATTATGAGCTCAAACATCTCCAGAATCTCCAAATATTTATTTAATAGGCAATTGAGCAGTAAAAACGCTCCAATATTTAAACATTTTAACTACGTCAGCTGACGGTCCACCGCTATCCGACCATTTTTTATAAGTTTACTAGCTGCCCCCGCGAACTTCGTTACTCCTTAATATGATTTTACTTAGCGTACCTTTTTAGTACATACCAACATAGAACATTTTGCTATACTACCCCAGAGACTGTTCGGTTTTGCGGAATGAAAACTTTTTAGGTTTTTCTGTGATTTTTCTCTGTATAAGCCTCAGAGTTCAAGTTATAAGTTCTTAACTAACAAATAAAAAATTGGGGTTGATCGTAGAGGGTAGATGAAAGTTATGGGTTGTCTGTATTTTTGTATGTTGTATCATAAAAACAAAAAAAATATCTACTTAGGGGTTTGAAAGATAGATAGTAGCCGATTCTCAGACTTACTGAATATGCATAAAAATTTGCACAAGGATCGGTCGAGCCGTTTCGGAGGAGTATGGGAACGAACATTGTGACACGAGAATTTTATATATTAGATTTTACATGTTTTTTCATGTTCATGCGAACACCTGACTTTTTTCAAGTCCGTATGATACCTACATAAAATAATATTGAGCTGGCTTCCCACTTTCGAGCAGCTGTGTTGGCCTAGTGGCTTCAGCGTGCGACTCTCATTGTTGAGGTCGTAGTTTTAATACCCGGCTGTGCCAATGGATTTTCTATGTGTAAGTCGCAGGAGGCTGAGCAGTTACTTGCCAATTAGATTGACAAATGAATGACCAGCGCTGTGGAACATCCTGCTCCTCAGCATAATGTGAGCCAGAACCAATTACAACCACAGCACATATATGCATTACACACTTGAAACGAACTGAATGAGAAAAGAAATTTTTTTTTTGATATGTCTAATCATACTTTTTATTTTATTCTTTTTCTTTGATTATTGCTATTTTGTGTGTGTGTTTTTGTTAGTATATGTCAAGGTCTAAACAGATACAGAAATCTAAGGTCCAGACCTTTTGGTTAAGACCAAACCTTAGATTCCACTTTCAAAACCACCCGGACCGGATTCTGACTTTCGTATTTATTGCCTGATGTATATTATATACATCTGTTAAAATTTTAAAAATAAATAGTAGCTTTTAATATAATAACAGTAGTAGCTAGGTAACAAAACAAGAACGTATTTCTTGTAAAATTAAACTGTTATTCTCACAAATAGTTGTTTATACGTCAAATATATTTTACGACAAAAAAGGCAGGAAAAACAGAACATTATTGAGACGAGTGCAATAGAAACGGTCCGATTTTCCAATAGCTTTGATCTCTCGAAATTGGAACAATGGAGAGCCACTGCATGCACGTCAATGAACTTACGTATGTACGATTTGGCAAAGGCAATTTGTCTTTGGTTTTACTAACCTATTAAGAACGATGTTGTCCTCGTGGCTCTTTGGTATTTGCACTCGAAATACAAAAATGGACTTTGTACATTTAAAATTTATAATGTATGAAAACACCAACGTTATGAGAGAAGCGGCATATCTTATACCCAAAATTCTGCACAGAAACTTTTAAGCGCTTTTTTAAAGTGCCTAAGCATTTAAGTCATAATTATTAATTTATTATTCAATCATAAGACGAAGACTTTTAAGTATGTATAGAAACAATTCATATTAAATTCATCTGATATTAAATTAATTTTTTTTTTACTATCCAGTAATTGTTTTTTTTTAATGTTTGTTTTGATTAATATTTGTATGATCTCTACATGTATGTCATGTTTGCCTTTAAGTGCTTGTCAGATTAAAAATTGTATTTTGTGGTTGTTTTACCAATGTATTAGTGTGCCAAGCGTTGGCAAGCTTTTTATCAATAAAAAAATTGAAGTATTAAACTTTTTGCGATCACATTTTCGGTGTTTCAGTCATAGGAACTGGATTCGAAAAGAGATCCAAAATTTCGCAAGCGATTGTCATAGAGGACTTTCTTGTACGCAAACAATTATTTATTTATTAGTTTAACACGTAGAAGCTCAGGAATCTTATCGATAGTGCTAGTCTAGTCTATGATTTTATCTATCTTTTATTTAAAAAAAACACATCCTCAGTTGCAAACCATCATACAATACCAAAAAATTAGACATAATATGTTTGATTTCTTTATAAATCGAGTGTTTTTGATTACTTTTATTGCTTTTTTCATAAGCTTTTATGTTCAAATATATGTTTATAATGCGACCTATATTGGTTATATTTCCTAGTATTATATGTAATTTTAGCTTACGAAATAAATAAATAATATTGTACTGATATGGCAAAAGTCAAATACCAGAATTCCGCAGATACTTACGATTCTGAAAGAAAACTGAATTCTTCAAATTACGTATAAATAATAGTTATAATCATAGTATTATTTTAACATAATATGATCTTTTAAAAACCCTCTCTTAATTGCACTGTTTTAACTATAGTACTCTTTTATCTCTTTCTGACTAATTGTATTTACACAAAAATGAATAAAGACAGACTGCTTTTGTTTCAGTGGTGTAAATTGAATAATTTGTTTCAAAGCTATTACTTCACGTCAAAGAATAAACTTTGTATAATTAAGTTGTAAAATAGGTTTCCGGAAGACGAGAAACCCAATTTAAGGAAATATTTAGATAGGCTTTACTAAATTAGCGGCAAAAGAAGTTATATCATTAGACAAAATTTATTAATTTACAAATTGTTTGTAAACATCCTACCATACATCTGTCCTACTGTCACCACACTATTTATGAAATTTCGTCGAATAGATTTAATTATATATAATTTGATTAAAAATTGTATCTTTTGAAATTATCTGTATGAATAAAATCTGTGCGATAAAGTTAAAGATTACTAAAGAGATTTTTGACCGGTCTTTAAAATAGTAAGAGAAAGTACTACACGAAATCTATGCGGGCTATACTAAAAAATACTGCTATGGTAACATTTACACATACCACAGCGGTTTTCTAATGTAACATATTTATAATTTTACTATATTATATTGTAAAATATCACATGGGAAACTAAAATACTACAAAGTTGAATAAAAAATAATAGATATTGCATTACAAGACGCCAATAACTAATACGAAAGTTCATGTAGTTTGCAGCTTGTTTTCATACTTTTTATTATAACTTGTTATTTGATATTATTTCTGGCTTGCTACAGTCATAAAAGAAAGTTTCTAAACAACATGAAAACAGCTGTCTCGAAAAAATAAGAATCCGACGCCAAGTGTAAACATAAAGACTATATTCTTCGCGTGGTTTTCTCTGTTGTGTTGGCTAAATACTTTATATTTGTTACAAGATACCCCTACTAGGGACAGCGATAGTTGCCAGCCTTTGAGGAAGGAAGGAAAGTTGCCTATCGCTCTTAACATATATTGCATATTAAACGTATTTTAACGTATTTGTTTCCTCACTATGACAAAAGAAAACGAGGAAGATAACTAAAAAGATGGGAAGATGAAGTGCGAAAAGCAGCTGGCCCTATGTGGCTACGTAAAGCTAAAAACAGAGAGTGAGTGAGAGAGTGGAAGCTCTTAGAGGAGGTCTATGTCCAAGGACAAGCTGTATAATAGAAATTACCCGGCTTGCCGATTAATTATTAGTGTTAATTATTAGTATTTCACATTTTTATGTAGGTACTAGTATAAGTAACTACAGAAATAAAGGCTTTTATTATTATTATATTTCGTTATTTATTTTTCATTTCACGCCTTTTTCCTGAAAGGGTAGACAAAGACCACGAATCTCCACATGCTACAGTCCCGACTCCACGCTCGTCCGTTATGGGTACATTTAACTTGTTCCTTCTCTAGATTCTCTAGATTTAGTCCAGGTACGAAAAGGCCTACCACACCCGACTTCACCATTCACAATTGCCTTGTATATCCTACTTGTTAACTGCTTTTCATTCATCCGTTCTACATGACCTAAGCATTTCCTTTCGAATCCTTGTAATTACGTGCCATTTACCCACACTGCGCACGTATACAATTACTTATCCTATCACGCAATTACACCACAAATACTTCTTAACGCTCTCATTTCCACGGCATTTATTCTACTCTCATCCGTTCTCTCACCCAACACCCACGCCGTATATTATTTTAAACATAATAATCATTTAATTGCGTATATTCTTAGTTATTATGTAGAAAGCATTTCGCTTATCTGATATGTCATTACAATGTATTTTTAACCGCAAATATACGGGACTTTTTACAAAACACCCGCCACGTACACATTTTAGTGCAATTGTTTCAGGCACCATTATCTCTCATAAACGCGAACTCTTATTATTTTATCGTCCCCTGGTACATTTGTACTGACAATGTGAAAAATGTATTTAAATTTTTTGTGAGAGAATTCAAAATGAAAAATGAAATTGCTAAGTTAGGTACGTCAGAAAAATAAATAAATAATAAACCACTTTTAATGTGAACCAACGCACTTAATAAGGATACATTCACTAAAAAATAAAATATATGAATAGACTCAGATGTTCAGACTCGTATTCAAATTGAAAATGTGCCTGACCAAAAGGTTTGTCATCTCTGACATGTCAAAAAATGATAGCTGTCAGAATTTTACGGAATTAAAAATCAGAGTAATATAAAAATACATAATAATGATAAAGATGTCGTATCAATTTAATCTAGCACAAGGCCGGCCTCTTGTTCTTGCGCCTCGTGGCCATTGAAACAGTCTTTGTGACCATCTATCATCGTAGTACCTGACCACGTGACCATACTGAGTGATGTGAATGGCGAG
This sequence comes from Pieris napi, assembly GCF_905475465.1. Classification (NCBI taxonomy): domain Eukaryota; kingdom Metazoa; phylum Arthropoda; class Insecta; order Lepidoptera; family Pieridae; genus Pieris; species Pieris napi. The sequence goes on from NC_062252.1 coordinate 9,712,642, forward strand.
CCTGATTTTTTTTATAAGCCGCTTGCATTAAAACATTGACACCGATAAAAATCACGGCAATCAACAAAACGATTATATAAATTGTGTATTATTTTATAATAATCAAATTATGAACTTTATCTAGAGATAATATAATGTATAATTATGAATATAATTCAAAATTCGCTTTTTCTTGTTCTCAAATAAAATGCATTGGACGACGTATCTTCCGCCACTAAAGACTTTGTTTTAAGGTGATATCAGACGGTTCACTCGAATGATTGTTCACTCGAGTGAATTCTTCATTTTTTTTCATTCTATGTTCACACGGCTTAGACGAAATGATACAGAAATGAACATTCATTGTTCTTTCTTTTAAATATGTCATCGAATGAAGTCGTACGTCTTGGAATTAGTTTAATTTGTGATCATTTAATCAAAGAGTTGACAAAAAAGAAGCAAAGAAAACGTCGACGGTGGTGGGTGCGACCATGGATTGAAAGAAGAAATTTATTTAAAAAAAAAAGTAATGTATTTTGATCGTTCCACTTGAACAGCATTTTGCCGCATGAAAACAATATAATTTTTTTTTTTTTTTTTTTTTTTTTTTTTTTTTTTTAATATATATAATAACACACAGAAAAAAAAAGTTATAACTTCGTCGACAACGTGATGACCGTCGGCTACAGGACTCGAAACAAAATGGCCGAATCCGAATGAAGGTTCTCTCAGTGTTCAGACCGTTCATTTCTCGTTCATTCGGAGTGGGAATGAAAGATACCGGATGCCAATATCCAACACTGTTGGATCGGTTCACTAATGAATTCATTCGGCACTCGTGTTTCATTTTTTGTTCAGACATTTCATTTCGAGTGAAATGTACCGAATGAAAGGTGAAAATGAACAAAAAATGAACCGTCTGATATCACCTTAAGTTAGGTATGTCAAAAATTTGTATGGCTTTACGTCTGACATTTTTATAAAATTAAATCTATTTATGCTGTAAATGAAATAATAGAAATCGTAAAAAAAAGTCTATTTATACATATATTTATTTATTTATAAGTAATTTTAGCTACATATCCATATCATACAAGAAAAAACTTAGATACAAAGTCAAAACAGTTTACATTGATAAACAAAATATACGAAACAAAACAGTAATAGATAGATGTACGAAAACATAAAAGATTTGTTAATTACAAATCTTCTATAATTTGGTCAGAATAAGATGTTGTTAGGTTAGCTAATTACGTAATAACTTAAGACAAATTAAATTAACAAACATTTTTTGTGATAAATTCAGAATTAAATGTTAAAAGAAATTAAATGCTAACTAGATAAACAGCCTGTCTCGAACTTTGATTTCGCTTAGTATATATATTTTTTATAGATAACTCCGAAAAACAAAGCTACGAGTACTTTTAGCGCGCAATATAGAAACTAATAAAAACGGCTGCAAACGGCTGAGAGTAAAGTTTTATGTGTATATATTTATTGGTTATTTGTAAGGACGAAGTTTTGCTTGATTTACTATTTTGTTTGTTATATGTAAAACTTATAAGAAGAGAAGGGCAGGTTTCGACAGCGTTGAATACTCTGTCAAAGTAGTGCTTACGTGAGTAACAAAAATGTTAAATTGTTAGATTTAAACTCATACTGCCACATAATATCTACCTGCTCACCGTCCACAATCTATAAAACGAGATGCTTCAGAGATCTAATATGTACACATTACACTCACTCACTCACATGCATCCACACATTCACACACTCACTCACTCACATGCACCCACACACTTCCTCACTCACATGCACCCACACATTCAATCAATCACATGCACCCACACAATCACTCACTTACCTGTACCCACTCACTCACTCACATGCACCCACACACTCACTCACTTGCATGTGCCCACACACTCACTCTCTCAAATGCACCCACACACTCACGGACTCTTGTGTGTTGCAGTCAAGTTAAAACAGTTAAAACATTGTATTTACTATTAAGTGTGTTATGGAAGAGCTGGAACCCAGGTATTTTTTTAATTAAAAGGGTTCCCAAATATTACACATTATAATGAGTTGTGTCAAATAAACAAACATATTTTTTTATACTTCATCCAAAATCTAATACAGGTGAAACTATGACAGACAGGAGTCAATAGATACAGACGTACGTGACTCGCACAGTGATGTACTATTGATTGTGCACTTCATTGTACATTCAAGTATCTGAGGACGCTTTTACACAATAGAAACTTGATTATTATTGAATTGTCTATGCGTATGGTAAAGAAACATAGCATAATGTTTCGGCATCTATTATATATATTGGTGGTAAGGATGAGAGACAAGTGGGAGAATTTGGAGACGTTCACTCCGTCGTAGCTCGGGTACTGGTTACACATAATGACATGGATTTAATATAATCCTGATTACGTAGTACTCGAATACCGGCTATTTTAATTTTTTATTTATTTTTAATAACAATTTATGCGTGAAGAAGAAATCGCAGCATAATGTTTGGGTATTATGACTGGGTTCCCTATAGTCCAAGATCCCAGAGCGATAAGACACAACTTATTTTCTAAAGCATAGAACCTTCGGTTCTAAGTAGTCTCTCGTGTACTTTTTAATACCTGTACGCTTGTGGAGTTGGCTCGGTGACACCTGCGCATGTACCAGGTGAGAAAGGTAACTAAAAATCAGAGTTACTTAAGTTAAATTTTAATGACTGATTTTTACATATAATTTGTAGAATATTACTCTGAAGTAATATCAAAAAAGTTAGACGCTGTTCATGGGCCAGAACTTTTGTCAGACGCTTTAAAGCTCTACAAAAAATAAATGAACTTAATTTATTTTTAAATGTCTGATTTTTATATATGTTATTCAAATAAATATTACAAAGTTATATTTAATCAGTCAGACAAATTGTAATGACCAAACATCCCCTAAACACAAAAAATACTCAACTATGAGTATGAGCGCGAGAGCAGTATGAAGTTGCCCACGGAAGATGCTACGGCTTTGGACATAATTTAAAAATAACATTCGAATAATAATAGAATTTATGTTACACTTAATGTAAGAGAATAATAATAAATATTTATTTATTTAATTTTTCAAATGTAAACTGAACTTTATTGACTATAATGACTCTTTTTCCAGTCTTTGATTATTGATTTGTAATTAATTATCTACATGCAATCAAAAACTATTTTTATTAATGCCAAAGAACTATAACTTTTTTCGCGCGTACATAAGTACACGCACCCTTTTTTTTTAATTTGGCTTGCCTCATTTACGTGGCTATGTAGCCTTGTGTTAACTATAAAGAGCAAATGTTGATTGCACAATTGGAAACAAATAGCTTCAAAATCTCGGTAGATCGATAAAACAGTAAGTTAATTGTTTATTCTTCTTCTATTGGTACCATTACTGGAGGTTGACCGTCAGTCTCGTGAAGCGTGTTCTGTGCCAGATGCAGAAGAAGAACAAGAGAGTAGTTGCCTATTTTCCTTCTACCAACACGCCGTTTACCCTGGATGTTATCCATTATAATTAAATGAAAGAAATTAATATAACGGTCATGCGTTTAATTTGACTTTAATAAGACGTTTAATAAGGATTTCAAATGTGATCTGAACATATTAGTTTGGTTCCATGTCAACTGTAAACCACATCTAAAGACAGGTTCGTTACGTCTTAGGGTATTAAGAAAAGCTTTATTGGTCGCGTAATAGTCTTTTTCACGTGAATAACCCGTTCTCGGACTAATAATGTTCCATTAGTTTTACTGAAGATATAAACTATAGATGGTACTGATAAACCAAATTTAGATGTGTATTTTTTTTTTAAAGACAATTCTCACCAATTGACCGAGTCCCATGCTAAGCTGGTGAAGCTTGTGTTATGGGTACTAGGCAACGGATATACAATATACATACATAAATAGATAGACATATAAATACATCTTTAAACACCCAAGACCTAAGCACAACACCAAATGCTCATCACATCGATGTTCGTCTCAGCCGGGGATCGAACCCGGGACCCATGGATTCGGAGTCAGGGGTACTAACCACTACAGTCTAGACCAATGAGTCGTCAAATACGAGTATATATACCAGTGGCGGTATTGGTCTTAGATTTTTTTTGTATTTATTTCGTGGTTGATTTTTAAAAAGTCTATTAACTAAAATAAAACATAAATAAACATAATAATAAAAGGAATTACAAATAAATAATCTACCACAATACAATAACCAAAATATAACCAAACTTAAAAGAAAGAAAGAAAGAAATTTATTATATACGTACACAATAGAAGGATATTTAGGTAAAATAAAGTGCACCAGCCCCCACACTAGCATTCCCTGTGTTGTGGGCAGCCAGTCTATTCCTTTTGACATGGTAACGGTACTTGACAATAATTTCTACATAACACAATCTATAATGAAACTATTTTAGCATAAAATAATATTCCCTGTTTCAGCATAGGACAAGTTGATGAGATTTTGTTTAAGATTTTTAGTATTATGTAATGTGAGTTTTGAAATGTTAGTGAAAATTTTGGTTTTAAGACAGTGTTTAAAGATGAAAGAAAGGGCCTCGGGAGGGGCGTCATAGCCTAGCGGTCTTATTAAGTGGCAGCTAGGTGAGGGGTACCGGGTTCGATTCCCGGTTCGAGGGCAAGTTTTAATTTAATTGAAATTTGTTCTCGGCTTTTGGGAGGGTTGTGCGTTACCGGGCGAGTGCCTAAACCGTACAGGGAGGACACGGTCGAATTTCTAAAGACAAGCACGAATTATAAAAAATCCTATACTTAACGCTGGCTTATGCACAAATCGTGCCAGAGTCATAAAAAAAAGGGCCTCGGAAGGAGAAAAATCGTAGGGTAAAGTGCGGTTTTTGAGTTGCTTATATGTGGGTTTGCGTTGTGTATGATGATGATGTGTTTGTTTCGAAAAAAGCATTTTGTTTGTATATTTCTATTAAGTATAGATGTCTAACAGTTAATAGTTTTATTTCATTGTACAATTTTGAAGTTGAGTAGCGAAAAGGTTTCCTATGGTGTTTGTGTGGTAAATCTTACCAAATAAATAAATTTTATTATCGTACAATTAGACACCTTATTTGAGCTATGAGATTTTTTTTAAACTTTAAAGAATTAAAACTAAACCTTAATATTAAAAGAAAACTTACAAAGTTACAAAAAAAGGGTGCATGTACTTATGTACGCGCGTAAGAAGTTATACTTCTTTGGCATTATTAAAAATAGTTTTTGATTGCATGCAAATAATTAATTACAATTAAATATTCAAAGACTGGAAAAGGAGTCATTATAGTCAATAAAGATCAGTTAACATTTGAAAAATTAAATAAATAAATATTTATTATTATTCTCTTACATTAAGTGTTGTACGAATTATTATTCGAATGTTGTTTTTAAATTATGTCCAATGCCGTAGCATCTTCCGTAGGCAACTTCATTCTGTTAATTTTGTGTCACGGTGCGCGCGCATCGTAAAATTTCGCTCTCATCAATTTTTCATAACGCGCCTAAAGAAGTATAACTTCAAAAATTACACACAAACAGAAATATGGTGCACAACCGTGGTTAGAAGAGAGTCGAGACTACACTCAAGCCAGTAGTAGTTATTATATTAAGATAAAAAATAAGTTTAATGATGTGCTCCCACATGAATACCTACGTACATTATGTCAAAAAGTTTTGAAGTTCGAATGTCATTCGGCCATTTTGAAGGATTTGAGGTCAGAGACTTACGAGCACGTCCCAAACTTATGACACTTTTCATAAAAGTACCCGTCCATCATCCACAAACTACAGACTCGTGTAATTGTCTGTGGTCTTACTATCTTCTATATATGATTTTTTCGTAAAATGCGTTTAGTAATCACAATTTTGGAATTATTTAAATTAAATTTAGAAGTATGTTGTAATTACAGTTTGCGTTATGCATTTAAATTGAATAAAACAGTTAGATACCCACAAAAATTTTGTTTGTTTTTTGTTATATTGTGAATCATATTTTAATAAGAATCTTACAAGTTTGCAAGTAAAATCAGTCGAATTTTTATAATTACCATCATATATAAGTATACTAACTTGTGAGAATATATATTAGCCAGCTGGCTATTAGTGCCGACTGGACATATATATAATTAAAAGTTGTTTTAATATAGTAGAAATTAATTGACGTCGTTACAGACATACAACAATACTTTCCTCGTTATATATTTATAACACCAACAGATCTGGCAAATAAGCACGCATGTTTGTTTTTAAGATCTTTGTTAAAAGTACGAAAATCGATAAATTCAAGTGATAACTGCGCACATCAAAAGAGTAGTAGTAGGCTTATTATGGTAACACTATTTTGATGCAAGTTAATTCTTTGCTCAAACTATGTTCAAGATTAATATGCAGTTTGGGATTAATTAGACCCAGCTGTTGACACAGATTAGCATCATAATTGAACCACTCATATTTCAAATCTAGGCCGATTAAACTGCGCGATTAATCGTCGAAGCAATTTATGTTCATAGATAAAAATTCACTTCCGCATGAGTGACTCCTATGTAGTGTTGCGTAGAAGTGTGACTTCTATTGTATGTAAAGATGTCTTGAATAACTGATAGTTTAAAGAAAATCTTTAATTCATTTTTGAAGGTATACTTCTTTAGGCGCGTTATGAAAAATTTATGAGAGTGAAATTTTACGATGCGTGCGCACCGTGACACAAAATTAACAGAATGAAGTTGCCCACGGAAGATGCTACGGTATTGGACATAATTTAAAAACAACATTCGAATAATAATAGAATTTATGTTACACTTAATGTAAGAGAACAATAATAAATATTTATTTATTTAATTTTTCAAATGTAAACTGAACTTTATAGACTATAATGACTCCTTTTCCAGTCTTTGATTATTTAATTGTAATTAATTATTTGCATGCAATCAAAAACTATTTTTAATAATGCCAAAGAAGTATAACTTCTTACGCGCGTACATAAGTACACGCGCCCTTTATTTTGCATTAGTCTACTCTTTTCTATTTGAGCCCTTATAATCGCATTACATTTACCAACTCTTTTGCCCGCACAATTTTTTTATGTAACAGGGAGCAAGCGGGTAGGAGGCTCATCTGATGTTAAGTACCGCTGCCCATATTCACTCTCATGAGGGCCGCGAGTGCGTTGCCGGCCGTTTAAAAATTATTTCAGAGGGTAGCTGGTTCCACAAAGTTGTGGTGCGCGGCAAAAACTGCTTTAAATAACGCTCAGTTGTGGACGTCGAGGTGATACGGGTGGGAATTTCGTATTCTGCCTCGAAGTCCGATGATGAAACTCAGCCGGTATTAATCCGAATTACTCCTCCGAACACAGTTGTCTTGAATATTTGACAATAGTCAATATCGAATTGTATAATTGACACTTCTTCAAACTACACAGACCTTTTCGAATGTTACTTCTATAACGTACTAAGCAAGCAAGTCTTTTGTTTACATAGATAATATCAAAACCATCTTGTCAAGGCATAAATTCCCGAGATGGTTCTCATATATCCAAAGATCTTAATCTAAATTAAATCTATTCAGTTGTAAGCCCTTATAATCTGAGTGCAAATTGAGGCTATTGTTTTGTTAAGCCGAAAACTGTGTATCTTAATACTTTGTTATTGATAAACAAAGAAAGTGTATCAATGATATATCGTAACGTAGTATTTTGTTAATGCATATGGTTCAAGTTTTATATTAACAAAGGTTCATTTTGAATTAATTTATACATTGATGCTAATAAAAAATATTAATAAAATACTAATACTTGATTTTTAAAGTGGTTTTGATATGGTACTTTATTATTTACACTACGCTAAGATTCCCATTTCTAGGTTACAAGAATGTGTTAACGTTCATTCAATAAATGGATTAACATTTTTTTATTTAAAATTTTAATCCGTATTTCCACCTATATGTATGACAATATACTGGAGATGTATACGGAAAATTTATACATACGGACTTCACCGCGGAAATATTCGGGGAGGCTTCCTAGAACCTCAAAACGTCAACATCTTTCAATTTTCTTAGCGGGAAGTAAAAAAGAAGAATAATAAAAATATGAAAAAAAAATTATGAAACATGAAATTTTATTTATTTCCTATTTTAATTCGACCAGCGAATCGGGCGGGAAACGGCTAGTGATATAATAAACAAATTTACATGAATGAAAAATGAGCAAACAAAACAAAAATGGATAAATTATTATTTATCTGTTGTGTTGCTAGGCAACCAGCTCATTTAAGGTACGCGAAGGTCCAAGCTTACATACATAACATAACATAATACATCCCTTATACAACCTCCTTAAATCAGGAGGGTCCTTTAAAAGTGTCAAGTGTATAAGTCACCCTTGTATACCAACACATTTGTCAGGCTTCCAAACCGAAACAAATGTAGACTTCACAGATTGAAAGTTAAATTGATTACGAACCAATCCAACTAGGAAACATACTATAGTTATAGACGGTTTGTTGACGCTGAAACTATTGGTTTTGGACTGTTTTATTGAAGTTATACTTCTTTAGGCGCGTTATGAAAAATTGATGAGAGTGAAATATTTTACGATGCGAACACACCGTTACACAAAATTAACAGAATGAAGTTGCCCACGGAAGATGCTACGGCATTGGACATAATTTAACAACAACAATTGAATAATAACAGAATTTATGTTACACTTAATGTAAGAGAATAATAATAAATATTTATTTATTTAATTTTTTAAATGTAAACTGAACTTTATTGACACTAATCACTCCTTTTCCAGTCTTTAATTATTTAATTGTAATTAATTATTAGGTCCTTACATATGAAATTGGCGTTTTACGTTTTGTCCACTTTGACCTCAAATATCTCCTCTTTGGTTAAGAATTCCAAATCAAAATTTGTACAGCTATTTACTCATGTATTTGTGATTCGATGATCGTCATTCATTTGTTTTTTTCTTCTGTTTTTTTCTGTTTGCGTCACTCATTTTACAAAATGGAAAACTTAAAGTATCGCATTATTTACGAGTACGAGTTCCGCCGTGACACTAGTGCTGCGGAAACGACTCGAAGGGTGAATGATGTGTATGGCGGTCATGTTGCAAAAGAAAACACAGTTAGTTTTTGGTTCCAACGTTTTCGTTCTGGAAATTTCGACCTGCAGAACAAGCCCCGTGGACGGCCTGAGACCCAGGTTAATAATGAAGTATTGAAGGCTATTGTGGAAGCGGATCCATCGCAAACCACGTCCGAGTTAGCTGCAGGCTGCGGTGTTAGTGATAAAACTGTTTTAATTCACTTGAAGCAAATTGGAAAGATTAAAAAGCTTGAAAGATGGGTACCTCACGAATTGACTGAAGCAAACCGGCAAAAGCGCGTCGACTGCTGCGTTACATTACTGAACCGGCACAATAATGAAGGTATTTTAAACCGAATCATTACCTGTGATGAAAAATGGATTCTTTACGATAATCGGAAGCGCTCAGCACAATGGTTGAATCCTGGCCAGCCAGCCAAATCCTGCCCCAAGCGAAAATTAACCCAAAAAAAGTTACTTGTAAGCGTTTGGTGGACTAGTGCCGGTATTGTTCATTGCAGTTTTCTCAAATCTGGCCAGACTATTACGGCTGATGTCTATTGTCAGCAATTGCAAACCATGATGGAAAAGCTAGCGGCTAAACAACCTAAGCTGGTCAATCGCTCCACGCCACTGCTACTTCGCGACAACGCTAGACCACACACTGCACAACAGACGGCTACCAAATTAGAAGAGCTTCAATTGGAATGTCTAAGACATCCTCCGTACTCCTCGGACCTTGCTCCAACAGATCACCATTTTTTTTCGAAATTTGGACAACTTCTTGCAAGGGAAAAAATTTAACTCCGATGGGGTAGTCCAAATCGCCTTCACAGATTTTATTGATTCCCGTCCGACTGGTTTTTTTAGTAAAGGGATCAATGAACTACCTATGGGATGGCAAAAGGGCATAGAAAACAATGGTTCATACTTTGATTAATTAAATATATTATATTTAAAAATATTCGACTTTTTGTTCCTCCCATACAAAACGCCAATTTCATATGTAAGGACCTAATATTTGCATGCAATCAAAAACTATTTTTAATAATGCCAAAGAAGTATAACTTCTTACGCGCTTACGTGAAAAAAGGGTGCGTGTACTTATGTACACGCACCCTTTTTTTTATTTATTTCATAACATAAATATAATAAGAAACTAAATATATAGCCAAAGATAGAATACTTATATCAAAACTACTTAATTCAGTAAAAAATATTAAACACATTCAACGTAATACCTAATTTGGCTGTATTGTTTTCCGCGAGAGTTTAAATTTAAAACGTTTACACGCGAGTTATGTTCGGTAGCGGTTGTTGTAGATATGTTTGATGCGAAAACCGCTGTGTGAGTTCGAAAAGTGAGTTACAGAATCGCACGGCTGATTTATATTTCATGAAACACTTTGTTTGAATCTGGGTAACAACTCACTTTAATGGTTTAAAATATGAGCTTATAACTAACATAAAATTAGGGGTAGTGGGATTGCGACGCTAGCAAAAACTAAACTATTTAAGGGTTAACAAATCTAAGTGTCACTTTAATACAAGTACAGTCGACCTTTTTGGACATTATTGGAAACAAGAATGTTGTATTACAATTTATGAGTGTGGAAAAAACTAAAGGATTCATTTTAGCTTTAATTGTGTAATGATTGTTAATATTTTGTTTACGCTTCTATCTATTAACTAAAATATATATGTAACTTAATGTTAGATCACATAATATAATATATAATAAGTTTTTTTTCAATAAGTAAGTCAGCTTTGAACTAAGGCACGTAATCAACCGAAATGCAATACTGCAAAATTGAGCTATCATCAAATACTTATCTATGGAGTTTTGTACCCGCGGAAAAATTTAAAACTAAAATGAAATACGTGCATCGTACAAATTGTATTAAAAATCGATACGTTCGAATAAAATAGCACAATCACTATTTACGTATATAAAAACTTTTCATAGACAACTTTAAACCCAAAAGATATATAATTTGAATAAAATGAGAAACTATTTACGCATAATTAAATTTGAATATTCATTGGCACGTTTTGAATTCGCCCGGTCCAAGTTCATTGAAAATAAATCTAAATTCAAATTTTCAAGTCATTTGTTTTGAGTTTGTTTGGGTTTATTAATTCCATCACAGGATATATATACCGAGAACATACTGTCATACAAAGTTGTTTCTTATATGTGACAATTGACACTTCTGCAATTCCAAAATTTATACATTTTGTGAAGATACGAATTTATTACATTATTTACATAATTCGAAGTTTTAAGTGCTTTTAAGCAGTCGTGCGAGAGATAGACCGTTGAAAGATATATAATCATTTACTTATTATGTAATTAAACTTTTTAAATTAGATTTTATAATCTAATTATTAATTGTTATTAGGTACTATTTCTATGTAGGTTAAGAAAATTGTAAATACTCAAAATTTGTGTATTTTTTAATAATATTTTATTATAATATAAAACTCCTTTATTATAATAAAATAGCAGTGTTGGCCTAGTGGCTTCAGCGTGCGACTCACATACCTGAGGTCGTAGGTTCGATCCCCGGCTGTGCACCAATGGACTTTCTTTCTATGTGCGCATTTAACATTTGCTCGAACGGTAAAGGAATACGTCGTGAGGAAACCGACATGTCTTCTAAGACAAGTCTTCTAAGACTTTTTGGGTCTACCCAAAAAGTCGACGGCGTGTGTCAGGCACTGGATGCTGATCACCTACTTGCCTATTAGATTTAAAAATTATAATGAAACAGATTCAGAAATCTGAGGCCAAGACCTAAAGAGGTTGTAGCGCCACTGATTTATTTTATTTTTTATAAAGCTCCTGCGTCTAGTTTGAAAAATGCGGTATTCGCAGTCTTAATAAGGCCTGTACCCTGAATCGTCTTAAGTTATTATATAGAGATCGGATAAAAAATACGAATTAATAATTTGATCTCATATCTATAATCTTAAAACTATTTCGTATCTGTTTTACTTATAAAGTACATTTACTAAGTGAATCAATCCATTATTTCAAAACTAATACATAACAAACGATCCATTTTATCCATTAATAATTTCTAAATGATACAATATTATCATAATTCTATTTGGCAATTGATTGTAGAATAATTTATGTATTACCAAACAATACAATTTAATTTTACATCAATTTAATATTGTTTGATTTTCTATTACTCTTTTTGATTCGTTGCTTCAATATGTCATGTAAAACAAATACTTTAGTGGCAGTGAATTCGTCGTCCAATGCATTTTATTTGAGAATAAGAAAAAGCTAATTTAGAATCACATTCATAATTATACATTATATTATCTCTAGATAAAGTTCATAATTTGATTATTATAAAATAATACACAATTTATATAATCGTTTTGTTGATTTTTATCGGTGTCAATGTTTTAATGCAAGCCGCTTATAAAAAAAATCAGGGTCGCTAGTCAAATCACTCAGCATGGACACATGGTCAGGTACTACGATGATAGATGGCCACAAAGACTGTTTCAATGGCCACGAGGCGCAAGAACAAGAGGCCGGCCTTGTGCTAGATTAAATTGATACGACATCTTCATTATTATGTATTTTTATATTATACTCTGATTTTTAATTCCGTAGAATTCTGACAGCTATCATATTTTGACATGTCAGAGATGACCAACCTTTTAGTCAGGCACATTTTCAATTTCAATACGAGTCTGAACATCTGAGTCTATTCATATATTTTATTTGTTAGTGAATGTATCCACTACTGGTTTTACGTCTAGTGGTAAAAAAACGCAAAAGTAAAGATAATATTTTATAAAAATTTTTTTTAAAGGTTTACTAAACCTGGAATTAGTAATTAAAGTCAATTCGATATATTGTTCGTGATATTGAAATATTTGTTGTTTTTGTATTAGGTCACTTGACTAAATATTTAGATTTACGTTTTTATTGCCTTCAAATGGGTTAAATTTGTCCCTTTTTTCGGTGGAGTACTTTTTAGTAACAGCACTTATGAAATGTCAGAATTCTACGGAATGAAAAATCAGAGTATAGGTATATACAAATGAAATTGACGTTTTTTTTTTTTTTTTTTTTTAATATTATGCAACAGCTTCAACTTTATGCCAGTTTCGAAATTGACGTTTCGTCGTACTGGCCATTTTGACTTCAAATAACTCCTCTTTGGTTAGGAATTCCAAATTCAATTTTTTACAACTATTTAATCGTGCGTTTGTTTTTCAAAAACTATGATTCATTTCAATTTGCCGATTAAATTTTGACCTAATATTGAAGTTCAAGTTTAGCCTAGCTATTGAGGGTGGTTTCACACGCTCTCAATTTCCATGAAATTTAATAACTAAAAGCTGTTTATTAAAACTCACTCAATTTTGACAATTGCCGAATGTTTTATTGTGCCAATTGTCAATCAGAACAAATAGTTTTATAAAGATAACATAATACCTTTTTTATGTAGCATTTCAAAACATAGCGAAACGTTATTCAAAGCCGCGAACCATTAAGCTTCAAAGTATGTACTTATTTATTAATTCAGAGAATTCAGTTTCTATTGTATTATAATGAAATTAAGTGAAACTAGTATTGAAACTATAAGCTATTCAAATTAAGATTATTTTGAACAAGCTTCATAAAATAATTCAATTATATCAATTCATTTAATTAATTATAGACACTAACGTGAAAGCTTTATTGGAAATTTAAATATTTTGTAAAGCACTTACTAAAATAAATTTTTAGCTTATTGTACACAAAAGTAATTAATTATTAATTAAAACTGCTACGATTTTTGTATAGGACAGGATACTTAAAATTAAGTGTTAACCACCCATGGACAACTGCTGCAACAGGAGGTTTGCAAGTGCGTTGCCGACCTTTAAGGTACGCCATAGGCATAGCAGCTGGTTCCATAAAGAAGAAAGAAATTTCTTAATAATACGAATAATTAATAGCTTAATAATTAATATTACTAACAAACATATAACAAAATAGATTTGAAGCTAATTATTATTAACAATCAAATTTACGGATAATCCGTCACTTGTTAAATTCAGGATCTCGACAAATACGTTATCTATATTAATAAAATTGCATCGCAAAATATGATTCTAAGCGCAAAACTGGAAGAGTAATTCGAGTAGTTCTTTTATTAATTCCTTGTACCCCGAGAAAGGTTTCATGGAGACAAAAATAATATTAATTTTATTTGGTACTAAGTTTATGTCGGAAAAGCACCGTATGTTTGTATGTACTAAACAGGTAAAAAATCCTATTAAGGCGAAACGAAGTTCGCTGGGGAGGCTCGTAAAACACGCATAATATAACGTTTGAATCCACGTATTAAACATTCCTTCTATGTCTTAGGTATATCTATGTTTTTATTGAAGAATATTTTTAATAATATCAAAATTGCCCGACAGCAATCTAATATGGGTCAGTTTGACGCACTGCGGGATGCGAGGATTATTAACATTCCGTGTTGATATCACTTCTTTCCTTATTACGTCGTATTTTATTCACATAAATATAAGACCATATTTCATGAAAAATGGCCGACGTTAATTTTTATAATATAGGCGGACCTAATAAAATGGTCATTAAAATAAAATATCTTGGAGGTCCTGATATTGGACTAACGTGCACGACTTCCACCACTGTGGAACTCGTAATAGCGGTTGCTTCTAAGACTTCAATATTGTTTATTTTTATCTTACAATAAAGTTCACAAAAAAGAGTGCGACTGTACATGAATTACAATCTTGATTATACAATAATTATGGCTAATAAGTAATATTATTTTGACCTAATTTTCTACAATACTAATCAATGGCTTAAACTAAGGTAATGTTCATTAACAGTCTTAGTGTTCTATAATATTTTGACACTATGTTCATGTGTCCGAGATACTGCACTTGCACTTATATTCACTACACTAGGTTTATTAGCATAAAAGAGAACTATCTCTTTAGGCATTTATTTATTTATATGTTCTAAAACAACGAGTATTCATAAAATTACAATCCCAATTTTTTCACATACAGATCAATTATATTAGAATATAAGCAAGCAAGGGAACAAATTAAACAAGCAACCTCAAAATAAATAACAAAATAAACTAAAACTAAATATAAACTTAACCAACTTAAGAGCATGATAAACAAAGTTACGGTAAGTTGGTAGATTGTTGTAAAATATATCCATATTTTCTTCAATGTTAGTAATCAAGTTGTAAGAGCGAGATAGCCTATTCACTGGATCATTAAAAGTAGCAGATAAGCGAGCTGTAGGTACGTATAGAAAACTTTTAGTTCTACTAACACTAAATTGTGTTATTATATCATAGGTGACATAACGCGCCATGGATATTAAGTCATTTAATTTTTGAAGTGAAAACTTCTTTAGCGGCGTTGTACAGTTTTTTTGGAATGGGTAAAAAATGTTAAACTCGCGTCAGGACACGTGACCTGATCGAAAATTCGTAAGACGGATGGAGAGTAAACAGCTGGCGCGGCGTAGTAAATGTAATATAAATTGTCATGTTTGTGTACGATAGCGCAAAAAATAAATATTGTATTCTACCACATAAATGATAGTACTTTTATACTGATGATTAAAGCAATTCGTGCAAAATTATTCCCTTACCATTCCAAAATATCAAAAATGCACAACGTTATTATGCAAGTATTCACTTCTGCCGGCACTCCCGGAGTGCAACCCGTCGAAATTTTTAAACCGTTACGTATTTATGTAAGTAAATAAGTTATTTAGTGCACAGTGCTCTAAAATAGAATAGTATCTACCTAAATAAATAGGTTCGATTTCTGATTTCAAAATCCGTGAAGGAAGCTTCACATAAAATCGTAAAGACATGTTTTGTTCTTTTTACGATTTCCAGGGATTTGAAATCCATTAATCACAGAGTAAAAATGGTCAATCGTTTCCTGGAAAATGAATGGACTTTCGATATTATTATAGTGTCCCGTAACCCAATTGGAGAATATATTCCCGCGCATTTATCTTTTTAAGACATTTTTTAGTTTAACCAGAAACAATATACCGTAAAACACAAAGCTACGTCGGTCTGCTACCACATTTATTATTTAACACTTTAGCCCACAAAACAGAAGTTATAGCCGTTATTCAATAACCGAAAAAGCGTCCGAAATTATAAAAATAAATTGTATTTGTTTTATACGTTTTAAATTGACAGTATCGAATAATAATAGTAATTAGTGGCGCTACAACCTCTTTAGGAAGGGCCTCAGATTTCTGAATCTGTTTCATGATCATTTTTCAATCTAATAGCTAGGTAGGTGTGTCTGACACACGCCGTTGACTTTTTAGGTCTCAGACATGTCGGTTTCCTTCACCTTTTGACCGAATGTAAAATGCGCACATAGAAAGAAAGTCCATTGGTGCACAGCCGGGGATCGAACCTGCGACCTCAGGGATGTCGCACGCTGAAGCCACTAGGCCAACACTGCTCATAGCATCGAATACTGGATATACAAGAGCAGTGGAATAACATGTCTACGCCGGAGTTAAAAATTAGTTACAAAGCGGGCATAAAAATAAAACGACCTACATGGTGCGTCTAGACAATGGTGAATGTGTTCCATTGTGTGCATTACACATTGTTTATCTTTGATCTAGTATAAACGGAAAATACACTTTCAAAATTATACTGTAAGGACTCGCTATACATGTTTCATTAATATTTTTTACTGTAATATTGTGTTGGACGAGTCTAAATCGTATTACTCACCTTCCTTATACGAAAACATATATAAAATCCATCAGAGCCTAGCCTATTAATAAAAGCTTGAAGCTTGAAAATCACGCTTATCCACTAAGCTACTATTGTTCTCCAGTTTATAATCGCTATTTTATAAATAGCCTCGTCATTATGAACAAGGATTATTTCTGGAATGTATACTAAATTCCAAGAGATATACAGTAACAAAACCTTTTTAAACTGTCTATTTTTTTTTATAGAATAGGGGCAAACGGGTAGGAGGCTCGCCTGATGTTAAGTGATACCGCCGCCCATGGACACTCTCAATGCCAGGGCTCGCGAGTGCGTTGCTGGCCTTTCAAGAATTGGTAATTTAAATTGATGAGCTTTGGTCCACCCAAAAATATTTATCTATTTCTTAATAATTATTCTTATTTTTAATTTTATTTTATATACTATACACTTATACACAAGACTTCATTACGTACACTGCTAACTTTTACTAGTATTATTATTATTACATTATTTTTATTTTTTTGCGACTGAGGCGCAAACTAGTCTGTGGTCTCTGGCCATTGACCAGCGCTGTGGAACAGTCAGCTCCTCCAGGGCTGCTGGGCAGGGCATGCTGAGCCAGGGCCAATTACAGCCACAGCACACACGCTTTACACACTTAAAATGTACCTTGTTCTTTAAAAGAAAAAGAAAATTATTTTGAGTGTTTTAGTGTGTGTGGCCTAGGTCTAGGCTTAAAGCTTTAAGCGTGCGACCCTCATCCCTACGATCGTAGCTTCGAACCTCGGATTGGAGTTTTACAATGCGCATTCAACACTCACTCGTACGATGACAGAAAACATCCTGAAGAAACCGGCTTTCCTTAGGCCAAAAACGGCGTATTTTTACGTTGCTTGCCTATTACGAATGATCAAGAAACAAAGACAAATCTGAAGCCAAAACAAGGTGTTGTAATGCCAAGTGTAATGCCAAAAGTGGCGGAGAGTTTCTTGCCAGTTTTTCTTGCCCGCTCTAGGTATGCCCTTGACTTGCGAACTGGTAGTAAATGTAAATTTAACATCTTTTCTGTTGACGTTCATACTTGGTTACCTATATGAACAAAGTTATTTTGAGTTCGAATTTGAATTATTTCAACTTGTAGTATTAAACAAAAATATTACTATTAAAAAAAACAAAGTGTTAAGTTGTCTTGTGTGATGTATTAAAAACCATAACTTGTAATAAGATCGCAAAATCTAAAATCACATCTCGCAATACAATTTTCATATAAGCTAAAAACAAATATTGTTTGAATCTCATTTCGATAATACTTAGAAGAAAATTCTCTTTAACAGAAAACGTATTATTAGATTAAGATTTGGGAAAATTGGATGGGATTGTAATTCGTAATATATTTTCGTAAATACATATACTTTGATTGTATTATTTGATAGTAAAAAATATAACCAAAACATATAACAGTATTTAGTATAAAATATTGTTTGCATATAATATATTATGTTGATGATAGTTAATAAACAATTGGGACGGATGGTGATTGCCGACTATTTGACGATCTGGGTTATAAATTATTTCTTTCTGAAATTATATATTTATTTATTAACACGTTCTTGCATGTAGAGAAATATAATACAATTTTGTATTAAATAAAAAGGAGGGCAACTGGCAAAAAGTACACATGAATCACGATAATTTTAGATCGGTTTCAGATCAGTTAGTACGAAAGTTAGCGGTTCGTAAAAATGATATTTAATTTGTCTAATTAATAATTTAGGGATTATTTTTAAAACCCTTAAATAAACACTAGGATAAATAGGATATAAAAGATTACATTATTTAATGCTAAGATGTAGTCTAGTTGTATTTATTATTCGTTTTTATAAATACCCTTAGATTATATAATATATATTAGATTATTATTGTAAACGAAAGTTACTAATACTTAAGAAAATATTCTTTAACATTATTATCCCTTATTCGATTTTCGTAGAAAGATATCAAGAGAAAATGATTCTTAAGCATCTTAACAATATAGTTCGTAAGAGGGGTCAACCTATTGAAAATCTAACCTAGATCTGGTCTAGAGTTACCATGGTGATGAAAAGATAAGGCGGGTATTATTTTTTTATATATGCATTGTAATATAAATCATAATGCGGTCGTGCGTTCTAACTTCGTCCAATAGATTCTTCTTTCTACATAATTGTTTCGTACTTTATTAGCCGGCTTTAGACTCCAAAATCCAGGTATGCCTGGTGCACAAGGCTAAAGAAAACCTTAAAGAAAAATCATCAATGAAACTCATGCCGAAACGTAACACAATTATTTCTTCCAAAATCAAAATAAACGTAATCATATTATAATTTTTAAGAGCAAATAAATATCACTAATTTGTATCAGTACTAAATAACATCTAATTTCTAATTAGTTTGCAAGAACCCCTCCGCAGGTCATGACGTGACTCGTTATAACTCTATTTAACGTAAAAATGAGTTAAATGTTTTTGGTTTAACACAAAATCCATTCATTAATTCTTCCGTCCCTATAACGAAAGCGATCTATAACGATTAAAAATGCTTCCCTCGAAATTCGTTATAAAGACTTTACACTGTATATATATATCTCTCTTTTCTCCAAGGAGATACCTCTGTTATGGGCGAACTGCATTTAGCTCGATCCAGCCGTTTTAATAATGTCATACGCCAAGATGGTAACGGTATATTTACCTTTTACCTTTATATCGTTTCCCAATAGGGCCTCCCCACCGGGTCATGGTCCATCGCTTGTCTGATAGTCTTGATACATGCCCTGCCCATCTCCATTTGAGCATAGAGCATAGTTTAGGTACACATATGATAATGTAAATATGGAATGTATTGTACATTAGGAGCGATTAACTAACTAGCAAATGTGGATATGTTTTTTTATTTTGAAAATAAAAGCCTGTAACGTGAAAGTTTTCAAAAAATAACTTCAGTAATTTTTTAAGTTATTAAAAATATTTAAAAAAAATCATCTTTTCTCTTTATAATATTTATTTCATACATATTTTATTATTATATATTTAATAGCGATAAGACCAAATTTTGAATCATTTTTTGTGTCATAAATAAAATAAAAATATATATTTGTATCACAGAAATCTAGAGAACCTTTATATCTCAACATGCTAAGGAAACAAATGAGGGTTAGTACAATTAAAACTTAGGACTTAAACTGTAATTTAAAATAAGCAAGTACAGATAAAATTCTTACACTAAAGACGGCATAAAAATTTATTCCCGTTAATTAGGAAACAGGGCTCCGAGCCAACAGCTTCAATAGCTTTGTACCTTACCTACCTAATTAGCTTTAATCTGTAATTATACTATCGAGTTGGATTTTAATTATGAAAAATCGTATTATACTTTATGAAGTATTGTATTTTATCTCTTATATAAAAGCCGAAATACTTTATGCTTGTGGATTAAAATGACGGTGAAGTCCAATTATAAAAATTGTGTTAGTAAGTGCTCGTTTTGCCAAAATTGCGGCTTATTATGGAGGATAATAGTTAAAATATACCAACATTATTAATATTTCATTAAAATTGACATGGCTTTATTTCAATATTTTTGGTTTTCTTGCGTTCTTTTGTGTTTTACATTGCTTGGTTTGCATCTAGCGCCATTCACGCTCGTCTTGCGCACCCTAAATATTATTGCTTGTGAGACGGATATATTTAGTTGCACACTGACTGAATTCACAAAAATTACATTATTTATAATTAGTTTAATCCAAAATCAATGGACTTCCTGTCTTGGTGCGCATTTAATATGTCGACGATTCAAATTTGATAACGTGGAATAAGTGATACCTGTATCGTATGTTTCATAATAAAAACATTTTTTTTTTAATTGGCATGCATTAGACTACGCATATATAAGAAAATATTGGTAGTGCTACTGGTTTTTTTTTTTGTTTTTTATGTATAATAGGAGACTAGCTGGAGGCTCACCTTAAGTGATACCGCCGCCCATGTACACTCACAATGCCTGAAGGCTCGCAAGTGCGTTGCCGGCCTTTCGAGAATTGGTCGCTCTTTTCTTGAAGGACCCTAAGTCGAATTGGTTCGGAAATACTTCAGTGGGTAGCTGGTTCTACATAGTACTCGTGCGCGGCAAAAACTGCCTTAGAAAACGCTGAGCAGTTTGGTATTTTATTTCTATATATCGACGATTTCAGCAATCGTGGTCAACCATGAGTAAATAATGAAGAAAATAAACATAATTCGACTATTAAAACAGAGAAGGATCAGAGTTTTTATGGTTCTTAGCAGCTTCGCGTTGAAATAGCGTTCTTATCATCTTTCGAATAACTTTGAAATGTCTATCGCAAACTATAACTCTCAACTTACAAAGTGATAAATTCTTAGCTTGAATCCAGAATGTCTACAATACTGCTTTAAGACGCGAAAGTATGCCAATATTAATTTAATAATTTCCGTAATTTGATCAAAGACTTAAGGATTCCGATTACTTGATTTGGGCCGAGAAATTAATCGTGTTAAATATTTAATAGGTCTAATTTAGAAATAACTTTGTTGAAGAAGTTTCACAACATTACACAAGCTCTGCTTATATGTATTAATTATTGTGACTCTTTTAACCTTTTATTGTATTTTAAATTTTTGTTTCTACATATTTTTATTTATTATTACTGTTATTGTATCTTTAGATTTTACTTAATTTCATTTTAGTTATCGTAACGGGTTATTTCGAGTTTTTTTTTAACAATTTTTGCATTACTTGTACTCTACCCTCTGTAGGTGTTTCTTTTTCATTGCTCCACTTTAGGGTTGCCTGGAAGAAATCGCTTGTTAGCGATAAGGCCGCCTGTTGCCGTATAACTTTCGTAACCTTTTATTTTTGTTATGTGTTTGTTTTTGATTAAGGTAATAAAGTATAAATAAATAAATAAATAAACATTTTGTTCAGCAGTCTAACCAAAGGGACATTGGAAGTAAGGTCGTGTACATGCACGTAATAGTAAACAACTAGTCTGGTCATAAATACTATTGCATACAAACTCTTCTTTTTTTCAGCGTTTTAATTATTTTAAATTTGGAACATGTATACTATTTTCAAAACTTCTTTCGATTTTGCGCCATTTCACATATTTTTTGTTCGTTCTTGCACAAAGTGGGTATGGAGCCGTCGAAGACCAGAAAAGATCGGGGCGGCCGCTTGCTGTTAGAACTAACTACAAAAGCTGTTAAAGCCAGAATTCGTCGAAACCACATTAGAAAACAAAAAAAACTTATCGCGAGAAATAATACCCGCTAGGACTCGTCGCATATTATACAACAAGACCTGAATCTCTGTGCTTATCGTCGCTATACAGGACATTCTCTAAATCAATCTTTACAATGAAAGAGACTGGATCAATCGATCATAGGAATCAGTCACGTAGTCCTTGAATGCGTGGCTGTGGCTTCCCAACGAACAGAAATCCTTGGAGCAGTGAGGTCGCCGTGAAGCATGCGAAGTGCGCAGGAAACTTCTGAGCCAGAACTTTTCGCACAACGTGAGGAAGTAACGTAAGTATAGAAACTGAGTCCAAACTACATACACAGCGTGAAAAATATATTATTTCTATAAACAATGTATAACAAACGAAATGGCAATTAACTCGCCGCAATACCATCCCGCAACAATCGCGTTTTTCAAGGCAGTTTTCGCCGCGCACCACCACTATGTGGAACCAGCTGCCCACTGAAGTATTTCCGAACCAATTCGACTAAGGGTCCTACAAGAAAAGAGCTAACTAATTCTTAAAAGGCCGGCAACGCAATTTAGACCCATATGGGCGGCGGTATTGGCGGTGGCCCGTTTGCCTCCTATTACATAAATTTTGAAATATAATATCATAAAAATAAAATGGACTGTCTTTTACTGACATAACTTTTACAAATTTAAAGAAAACACTTTTTTACCGGATTGAAGTTATGTATTATTATAAATTTACATTTTAAATTTTTCCGACGTTTCGCTTGCTTTACAGCGTGCGTGGAAACAGTGACTGAAGACAAAAGGTGTTGAATGTCAGAAAGTATCACAGCTGTAGAAAAAGTTGTATTATGGGATCAAATAATATCCAAATAAATATTTTCTATAGTAAAGAATTAGCAACGCTATTGTTATTGCATTAATAAAACTAATAATAAAATAATATACATTGAAATAAATAACTAAACTAAACATAAACTAAAATATATCATTAAAAGGAGTCCTTTAAGGCAAGGTTCCGAAGATACTGGCAGCTTTCCCCCTTTGAATCGCTAGACTAATTCTTTGTCCGAGGTAGCTGCCAGATCTTCGGTCTCCTGTGATGTCGACTAACCTTTTTGAAATTACTATAAAAAGCGCTAAATATCCAAATGTGTTTCCATAAAATGGACTATTAGTTACCCGCTCGTAGCAATAACGATTAGATTTAAAAAAACCCAAGCTTAAAATAATCTGCACAGTTATGTAATAATGTTAACAACAAATAAAGTTCCACTTTCATTGCTTAGCATTCCAATTTTATGCGTAAGACAAATTTCACTTCGCCCACACTTTCTCCAAACAATCTGTCTTCGACAACCGAATAAAGTGCTTGTATTTTTCAACAACAATTCCCTCAAAGTTTTACTGAATCTGACAATCAACCATTGCTTCCCTTTGACAATAAACTTTCGATAGAACACTCAGTTATATTTAAGTCTCGTAAAGCCTCCAGGGTATTCTGCGATATTTATATTTCTACTAAATGTTGTTTGGGTAATCGTCCAATTTTATTTCGTCAGATATCCATTCAGATATAGAGAATTCTCAAGGGCAACATTGTTAGCTAGTATTTTCTTTCTATGTGAATTTACACTTGTACAGAAAAAGTGTACATCGTACAATCGTATTAAGACACAATACTTGTGTCACAATAGCCTGATCACTTACTTGTCTTTAAAATTTTCCTTAAGACCTATATGGGGTTGCAATTATTAATAATTCTTTAAGTAGCAGCTAGCGGTCTTATTAAGTAGCAGCTAGGTGAGGGGTACCGGGTTCGATTCCCGGTTCGAGGGCAAGTTTTAATTTAATTTAAATTTGTTCTCGGCGTTTGGGAGGGTTGTGCGGTACCGGGCGAGTGCCTAAACCGTACATGGAGGACATGGTCGAATTTCTAAGGCAAAAAGCACGAATTATAAAAATCTTATACTTGACACTGGCTAATGCACAAACCGTGCTAGAGCCATAAAAAAAAATATCATAAATGCATCAAATACGCTTCTAGACTGTCTTTTAGTCTGTAATGCTTGACATTGGTGAATCGGTTACATTACATTTTGAATTTTTAAGATATTAGCGGCCTCGCACGGGTAAAATTTGGATATTATAATTTTAATAAATTCTTGAGACTTTGACAGAACTGTAATAGACATACTGTTGCGACTATTTTTTTAGTTAAATATGTGTTCTACAAAGTTGTAGTACATTACTATGTTCTATTATCATTGGTTTTCGCGCGCGCGATGTAAGGAAAATGTATAATATGCTATATCACCCGGGGATATATAGTGTGTGTAGACTTCCAGATATAAAGGTAAAATAAATTTATAAATAGGTCCAGCCCTGCGATTCTGTAACTCACATAAACAATAAACTACAAGCTCCCACCTTTTTAGAATGCCAAATCATAAAATGACTGCTTCACGACTGATTTGAGAGCGACCGCCGATGCGAAAACCGCTGTGTGAGTTCGAAAAGTGAGTTACAGAATCGCAGGGCAGTACTCTCGGAGCCTATTCAATGCAAACAAACAATCAAATCTTTCCTCTTTAATATTAGTATCGATAGGATGGCGCACAAACTTGAACATTTTCTACCACAGATTCTAAAGGATTCAATTAGAACGCCAAAAACATAAAAACACAAAGTTGGCTATAATGTTCGTATCAGAAATCCCCACCATAAAAAGCGAACATATTTGTTATCTTAAATATATTCAGCGTGTTAATAAATTGGCTATTTAGAAATTCAGTCACATAAAATATTACATAATGAAAATCTATCAGAATTCCCTTTTTCCTTATTTTCTTTGTTGTCTAAACACGTACGAGATTATATAAACTGTAGAAGCATACGGTTTCCCTAATCACCATTACAATAATGCCCTAAAGTATTCACCTACAAAAGAAATTTCGTTCTATATTAGCTTTGTAAGAAAATATAAAAATAAGGTTTTATTACGCAGCTGTTACGAAACACTTATGACTTACTCTCCGTTTTTGTATCTAAGTAAGGGCTAGCATGGAACAGCAGCTTCACTACAGACAAACTCTACAGCTAAATTTGACGGCTCATTGGTCTATTGGTTAGTACCCCTGACTGCGAATCCATGGGTCCCGGGTTCGATCCCCGGCTGAGACGAACATCGCTGTGATGAGCATTTGGTGTTGTGCTTAGGTCTTGGGTGTTTAAATATGTATTTATATGTCTATCTATCTATAATATGTATGTATATCCGTTGACTAGTACCCATAACACAAGCTTCACCAGCTTAGCATGGGACTTGGTCAATTGGTGTGAATTGTCCAATCATAAAAAAAAACTACTTACTTAGAAGAAACCACAGAGTGCTGAGTTCTATTACAGATGTATAACTTCGGGTTTGTATCTAAGCCTGATACTTGAAAATGAATAAAACAGATGAAGAATTTTGTTATTGAATTTGAGGAATGTGTGAATAAAACGATTTTAATTTCGATTTAAAAAATTATATAAACGTTTAGCAAATATCTGTATAAAATAAAATTAATCAATGCTACAACCTTTTTAGGTCTAAGCCTCAGATTTCTGTATCTGTTTCATGATCATTTGTCAATCTAATAGGCAAGTAGGTGATCAACCTCCTGTGCTTAACACACGCTGTCGACTTTTTGGGTCTAAGGCAAGCCGATTTCCTCACGATGTTTTCCTTCACTAGGCCAACACTCATTTTATCTTTTTTTGATGTAATAGGAGGCAAACGGGCTCCTGCCACCTAATATTAAGTGATACGCGGCAAAAACTGCCTTAAGAACGCTCAGTTGTAGAACGACGGACGTCGAGGTGATACGGATGGTATTTTGTATTCTGCCTCGACGTCCGATGATGAAACTCAGCTGCAGCTATTAATCCAAACAAACTGTATTACATACAATTACTAAATAAGTTAATTGAGAACCTCATAATTTCGGAGTATATTGTTCCATGACCCACATAATACGCAATGCGTACTATAAATTAACCTCGTACAAGACAAATAGTACAATTTCTTACTCCAGCCAGAATTATAGCCCTAACATAAATATCGTTAATTGAATATATTGCTAACAGGATTGACTTAATTGTAACCACAAACATACTAATGTTACTGTATTAAATCATATTCTGATTTATTAAACTACGTATAATTTGTACTTACAATTTTCTTAACCTACAAAGTAATAATAAAAATAATTGAAAGAAAATTAAAACAGCATTTCCTCGCTGCACTAAATTGAATTTTACTTATCTTAGTTTACTAAGGTTTTTTAAAGGAAACCAGTAAAGAGGCAACTAACACTAACATTAGACATACTTTTTTTTTATTTATGGCACGGTTTGTGCATTAGCCAGCGTCAAGTATAAGATTTTTTATAATTCGCACTTGTAACTTGCCATCCTCGGCCTAGAACGTATTGCTACTTTCTAAACCTACACAGTCTCCTTTCTTAGGTAGCATACTCACTGCTTGCCTCAGAAATTCGACCGTGCCCTCCATGTACGGTTTAAGCACTCGCCCGATACCGCACAACCCTCCCAAAGGCCGAGAACAAATTTAAATTAAATTAAAACTTGCCCTCGAACCGGGAATCGAACCCGGTACCCCTCACCTAGCTGCAGACATACTTTACAGTATAAATGAAGATGTATCACTGTATTAAATTGGTTTCGCGATTCGTAAATCTTGCAACAGCGGTGAGTGAATAGTGAGCAGTGTTGCTAGTGGCTTTATCGTGCGAAACCCCAGTGGGTTCGAACTCTGGCAAATTAACTTATCATTTCACAATTCTCAGTCTTACGTTGAAGAAATACATGGTGAGGAAACCGGCATGTTTGGATTCCAAAAAAGCGTCGGCGTGTGCCAGACACAGCACTGACAATGCTATAAAAAAAGCAGTTGATCAGCCTGATATTAGGCGCAAACGAGTCCTTGAAAACTACCATTCTAGTGCGTTGCCGGCCTTTGAGGCTTCTGCTTTTTTTATTTAATTTTTTTGTAGCTAATAATAGCTTGTGTAACTTCTAGTTCATTTTCTTCTTGCATTTCAAACTCAAACACAAAATAACTTTATTCATATAGGTAACCAAGTACACTTATAAACGTCAACAGAAAAGATGTTAAATTGATTCTAAATTTACATTTACTACCAGTTCGCAAGTCAAAGGCCGAGATCGGGCAGGAAACTCTCCGCCACTCTTTTTAATCGCCAAGTTTTGAGTCATACAAATTGTTTGAACTGCAGCAAATCAATCCCAAGGATTAGGATCATTTAAATAGTCAGCAAATTTATTAAAAATCCTTATAGATTAATTAATTATTTTAATTTATTCAGTGATAATTGTCTAATTTCATCTGAGAGTTGTAAATTAAACGAACAATACGCTTAATTGAAGTAGAATTGTAAAACAGAGCTGGAACGCTATCATATCGATTAAGTATGATATTTAACATGATTAACTTTCCAAAGAAGCCATAAGTATTATTAATCTCATACAATATCGTTAATCTAGATAGGACAGAAGTAAACTGACATTTGGAGGGTCATTTTAATCAAGATTGCCTTTAATAAATTAACATCATATTAATACATTTCCCTTATTGTTCAACTGTCAAATGATATTTATTTCGTATTCGTAATCTACATTCTAAAAATAAACCTTCCAAATAAACAAAGGTACTTTATTATAGTATCAATGGTGCTATAGCCTTTTAGCTCTGGGCCTCAGATTTCAACCTTCTGTACCTATCACACATCATCGGTTTTTTATGTCTAAGGCAGGCCGGTTTCCTCATTATATTTTTCTTCACTGTACAAGCGAGTGTTAAATGCGCACAAAGAAAGAAAGTCCATTGATGCATAGTCGGGGATCGAACGTATGACCCTAGGGATGAGATTTGCACGTTGAAACCGCTAGGCTAATACTCCAATTTATCAGTAAGCGTTTTTTGATGTGAAACATCTATAGCCGCACGTAAAACCGATTTCTAGCGTGGTATATATATACAGTCTATATGCAGTAGTGTGTACGGTGTGTGTATTTTGAAGTCACTGATTAAACGAATTAAGTAGTCACGATTTGAAATAAATTCGTAAATTTTTGTATTTAATGAAAATGTCCAATAATACTAATAATAATAATTTTAATAAGCCATTCAAAAATACGTAATAGAATAAAAACAATTATTTTATTAAAAAGGAAGCAGGGCTTAGAAAGCATATCTTAAACTAAACATACATTACATACAGTGCATACAGAGTTAGTAATAAAATCGTAAAGCAAAGGAGTTTTTTCATGAGATGAAATGTGGACTACATTTCATCATATGAAAGAATTCTCTGTGTTTGGCTATCTGTATGAATGCAATATACTACCCTGACTGAAATATAATGATTATTATTGAATCGGTCGCAAATTATAAAAAAAAATACATATTACACATTACATATTCGAAAAAAACATGACTAATATTCGTAGTTTCTTATTAGGCTATACAATGATAATAATAATAATATAAATACAATATATCATATATATTTATATTATTATTATTATAACATAATTTGAGATATACAACCGACCTGTTTTCGTAATAGTCTAGTCGACAAGTTGAAAATGGAACAAAATAGAGATACTACTCTTAAAATTATGTGCGATAGCTCATTGGATCCGGAATGACGTCTAGAAAAATGTGCTAAAAGCGTGTATTAGCACATAAAAAATTGCAAAAGTTATAGACCATTAAAGATGAAAAAATAATGGCATTTAGTTTTTTGCCAATATTTAATAAACTATTAATATTTTAGAAATTTCAAATAAAGATTCTGAAAGAGGAGGAAATTCCTAATAAAAAACTCCTGACTCCCAGAACTCTATCTCCATTATTTATAATGTTAATTTAACGCTGAAAATAGGTCTGCGGTTGACATTTTTAGGATTCGCGCGTGGCGTCAAAAGCGACTACGGCACATTAATTAATTTATTTAAGGTATTGAATATTTTTTTTTAAATTTGAAAAAATTATGGTGTGTTCTGAACAATATAATTAATCTATTTCCGTTGAAAATTTTACTTAAAGTTAATTTTTCAACAAGTTAAATAATTGTTAACTAACGAAATTTTCTCGAACGACCGTCTTAATTGTAAGTGAAAAAAAATGTTTAAATAATAGTCGTAAAAATATTTCGCTTCGTAGAGCCTTTCTTACATACATACTTAACAAGATCGTGCCATAAAAGTTAAAAAAATATTTATACTTTGTCTATAACAATTTTTTTACTTAAACAAAAACTTAAAAATCCATGTAATGATGTTAAAAAAAAATTTTTTTTTCTAAATCATCATATAATCGTTTTTTTATTAATACAAGATATTTATTGATTTGCAAAAAAAAAAATTCCCGCCATTTTTTGATAAATTTTTTTTAAACAAATTGATTAAATCAATATTTTTTTTTTTAAATTTAACACAACTTTATTACATTAAAAATTTTATGATTTAAAAAAAAAAAATTTTTCCTTAATAAGAATTTTTAATTGTTTATAATCGTTTTTTTAAATTTTCTATTGTTTAAATAATTAGTTAAGAATTTTTTTTTCCTAAAAATCATAATTGACAGTCTTCTATAAAGTAACAGAAAAAAAATTTTTTTTAATCAACAATTCTATTGTTTATTAACTTATCAATTTGTTAAAAACAAATATTCAACCTTTGTTTATTTTTTTTCTAAAACTTCTAAAATTAACAAAAACAACCATATATAACAAAGTATAGAAAAAAATTTTTTGTAAATTTTTTGACTATCATGAATATTACTTTTATTTAAAATTAAAAAAAAAATTCTATACTTTGTTATATATGGTTGTTTTTGTTAATTTTAGAAGTTTTAGAAAAAAAATAAACA
The DNA here is from genome assembly GCF_905475465.1 of Pieris napi. Classification (NCBI taxonomy): domain Eukaryota; kingdom Metazoa; phylum Arthropoda; class Insecta; order Lepidoptera; family Pieridae; genus Pieris; species Pieris napi. The sequence continues at coordinate 9,742,786 of NC_062252.1, forward strand.
AAGGTTGAATATTAGTTTTTAACAAATTGGTAAGTTAATAAACAATAGAATAATTGTTGATTAAAAAAAATTTTTTTCTGTTACTTTATAGAAGACTGTCAATTATGATTTTTAGGAAAAAAAAATTCTTAACTAATTATTTAAACAATAGAAAATTTAAAAAAACGATTATAAACAATTAAAAATTCTTATTAAGGAAAAAATTTTTTTTTAAAAATCATAAAATTTTTAATGTAATAAAGTTGTGTTAAATTTTTTTAAAAAAATATTGATTTAATCAATTTGTTTAAAAAAAATTTATCAACAAATGGCGGGAATTTTTTTTTTGCAAATCAATAAATATCTTGTATTAATAAAAAAACGATTATATGATGATTTAGAAAAAAAAAATTTTTTTTAACATCATTACATGGATTTTTAAGTTTTTGTTTAAGTAAAAAAATTGTTATAAACAAAGTATAAATATTTTTTTAACTTTTATGGCACGATCTTGTTAAGTATGTATGTAAGAAAGGCTCTACGAAGCGAAATATTTTTACGACCATTATTTAAACATTTTTTTTCACTTACAATTAAGACGGTCGTTCGAGAAAATTTCGTTAGTTAACAATTATTTAACTTGTTGAAAAATTAACTTTAAGTAAAATTTTCAACGGGAATAAATTAATTATAGTGTTCAGAACACACCATAATTTTTTCAAATTTAAAAAAAAATATTCAATACCTTAAATAAATTAATTAATGTGCCGTAGTCGCTTTTGACGCCACGCGCGAATCCTAAAAATGTCAACCGCAGACCTATTTCCAGCGTTAAATTAACATTATAAATAATGGAGATAGAGTTCTGGGAGTCAGGAGTTTTTTATTAGAAATTTCCTCCTCTTTCAGAATCTTTATTTGAAATTTCTTAAATATTAATAGTTTATTAAATATTGGCAAAAAACTAAATACCATTATTTTTTCATCTTTAATGGTCTATAACTTTTGCAATTTTTTATGTGCTAATACACGCTTTTAGCACATTTTTCTAGACGTCATTCCGGATCCAATGAGCTATCGCACATAATTTTAAGAGTAGTATCTCTATTTTGTTCCATTTTCAACTTGTCGACTAGACTATAAGCAGCCTATACGTATATTTCGTATTGGGATTTAAAAATAGAAATCTAAAAAATTAAAACTAGTTTAAAAATCGAACTATAAATTCTCCCTTGGCATCGTACTCAAAGCCGACATTTCTTCGCTGAATAACAATGTTAATACTTTTTATGACAAGGCTGTATTCATTTTTTCCTAATAGCATTGTAATCTAGCCTAGGAGACGACTATCGCTCTCTATTTTAATGATTATTATAAAGTATTAAGGTTTTTTTAATATAGTTCCAAAGCACCAAAATATATATTCCAATATGTTATTGTTATGTATGACATAATATAGTTTTGTTTTATTTATTTAAAAACTCGCGGCTTAGTCACAAAGGCAGACAACGGATATCATCTTGCTACGGTCCTGACATAACCAAAACTTAGACTTAGGGTCCTTCAAGAAAAGAGCGTACCAATTCTTAAAAGGCCGGTAACGCAACGCGAGCCCTCTGGCATTAAGAGTGTCCATGGGCGGCGGTCTCACTTAACATCAGGTGAGCCTCATGCCCGTATCTATAAAAACAATACGTTTCTCCATGCTTGTCGGTTATGGGTATATGGGTCCAGAGTGTGAGTGAGTGGTGAATGAGTGAGTTGAGTGAGTGAGTGAGTTCCTCACAGACCACACAGACAAACTTTAAAAGATTATATTATTTTAAACAACTGATTGTTGTCTGATTAATATAAAACAAAAAAAACAGTGGCGCTACAACCTCTTTAGGTCTTGGGCTCAGATTTCTGAATCTGTTTCATGACCATTTTTAAATCTAATAGGCAAGTAGGTGATCAGCCTCCAGTGCCTAACACACGCCGTCGACTTTCTGGGTCTACGACATGTCGATTATCGGTTTCCTTCCTTCACCGTTCGAGCAAATGTTAAAATGCGCAGATAGATAGAAAGTCCATTTGCGCACAGCCGGGGATCGAACCTACAACCTCAGGTATGAGAGTCGCACGCTGAAGCCACTTGACCACTGCTCATAATACACTGCTCGTCTGATGAATATAATACTGCAAAAACGTCTATCTTCCAAAAAATATATAAAAGATAAAACTAGCAATGCCTGTCATAAGAATACACTACACATAATATAATATGAAACTAAGAAACAATATCACCTTATTAGTACTTGCGAACGTACTGGTTAATATTTTGTTTTAAACCACTCCATTATGCATTATTTAATAAAATTCCTTTCAATTAATATTTGCACTAAGTACTAAATACAAATATCAAGTTTGAATCAAGACAAAGTTTCACGTAAAGCAATCTTGAAGTAATTTATTGAATTAATATTCAAATTGTATATAACTTTCAGCTTATGTCCTATGGGACAATCAAAATATTAAATAGAATATAAAGAAACAATCATATATTTAGATAATAATTATAATTAAATAAATGATATGTTGTTATCATGGAGCTTAAGTTTATTATATGTCGAAGCAATGACTGAAGAAATTATTAATTAAAAACATCTAAGTCAAGTTTATTTTTATTGCTATTAAATTATTAAATTAATAGTCGATAGTAATAGCGATTCCATCAATGTCATTATTAAAAGTAATTAACAAGCCCTGTGATAATAATAGACGGTAGTTGGATCTGATTGATTCTGTTCTATCAATGTATGGTATCTGCATTGTAGTTCTAACGGGATCAGAGTTTATATTCTCAACAGACATCGAACCATAGAGCACAGAACCCAAAAACTTAACTATGACATAATAAACAATATTTTAGTGGAACAGTTTTAGTTTAGATATAAGCACACTTTAGTTTGTGTACTATTAAAAATATTTTATTTATGATAATTAAATTTGATTTTTTAGGTTAAATCACCAAAAAACCAGCCTGATTAAGCAGGGATTTCTGTGGAAACTTTCCATGTTAAACAGTTCAGCTTTGGTCCGTGTTATACTACAGTAAGATATTTTAATAATTAAACGATTATATTTAACGTTTGTCAAACATGTGTCATACAATGGAATGTCATGTATAATATATTATATAACTAGCTGACCCGGCAAACGTCGTTTTGCCATGTATATTATTTCCAAAATCATTTTTTTATTTCAATAAAAATAACTATCTACTTAATAAAAAATAGTGGTTGACCGTAGAGGGGTGACAATTAAGGGTTGTATGTATATTTTTTATGTTGTATGCTAAAAAAAATAAGTTTTGTTTAAAAAATAAAAATTTAGGGGTGCGACCCTTAAAATTTTGGGGGATGAAAAATAGATGTTGTCCGATTCTCAGACTTACTGATATGCATAAAAAAATTCATAAGAATCGGTCGAGCCGATTCGGAGGCGTATCGGAACGAACATTGTGACACGAGAGTTTTATATATTAGATATTCACAGATTTTACAGATTATAGATGGTAACGGAATGTTTAAATAAAAGTGATATTTAATATTTAACGTAAACACAACAATTAGAGACGACCATTAAAGTATCTTCAACGGTAGATCACTAATTACATCATATAATAACTTACTAAGAAACGCACAATTACTTAACAACCGAGACAGCGTAAGTCTCCTAACTCTTTTAGGCTCTGATTTATTATTAGTTATTAAAATGAGTTCATTCCGCTCAGTTTCATTACTAAATCGCTTAAGTAACTGTGTAATTTTAATCAACCACTCTGAGTACGGAAGTAATTCTTCTTGGGTTATTAATTGATTTTAATTATCTGCGTAAGATCTTATGAAATTAGTATAATCTAATATCGCTTTTGAGCTGTGTCGCTTTCCTGATTAAGATAGATTGCGTACCGTTTAGTAATGATATCAAAATGTGATTAATGGATACAAGAACAATTATTTTATATGATTAAAATAATTCTCCATTAAAAATGTTGTTATTTCTATTAAATTAAAAACTAAAAATTTGGCCTCGAACTTATGTTTACAATTTATAAACAAAATTATATTTATAAAAATTTCAGAGAGGTATATATATATAAGTTTTGTAACGTATTTTATAGTATAATAAATATGCGCTTGTGGTGACAGTGTGCTCGTCGTTAACTTTTATATATAAATTTAAATTTATAATTCACTTCCATAAGCCTATCATAATTTATCGATGCAACCATAAAACAATATATCTGGCTGATAATCAAAAATCGCCTACAATTTTATTTCAGAAAATTTCACAGTAAAAATTCAACCACTTGAAAAGAGCGACAGTTTAAAAATAAATTCTACTCACATTATTTCGTAGAGAAACAAACTCGAAACAAAACCACTTCACCAAACCTTCACTTTCAAGTTACACTTTAGTTTTCAAGTTGCACTCGGCTTAAAACTTTCCAGTAATTTTCACTTTTCACTTCGAATAATCGTAATTTTCGTTGCGGCGACGCTACGTCGAGCTACGTCCGTAGAGCATCTACGACTGTGCGTAGCGGTAACGTGACGCCCCCTATCGGACGTTCTTAAACACGTCTGTATAGAGTTACCAGAGAGATTCAAGATCTCGGCGTACTGTGCATTCACACAAGGTAGCTGTATACATGAATTCCTGATAATAAAGTTAACGCGCTGATTACAACCTCCTCTTTTTATTTTAAAAAGTATGATTACTTCCTCCTTGGTAATGTGTCTATAAATATGAATAATTTAATTATAAAATTATTTCTAAGTTTAAGCAAACAGTATTATTCCGTATACTATTTTAGTATTTTAATTAAATTAACATTTTAACAAAAACGTAATGAATTCCATATTTATTTCAACGTTTTCATTATACTTTATTTGAAGCAATTAATTGGGGGATCGGGACAGTTAATTAGAGTCGACATAAATACAGGTTTTATTTTTTATTTATTTATTTACACTTCGTTACCATAATATACAAAATCATACATATAAAAAAAAACAAAAAAGCAGGTTACATAAGTTATTAGCAGCCTTACCGCTAACAAGCGATTTCTTCCAGGCAACCCTAATATGGAACAATAAAAAATAACACCTACAGAGGGTAAAGTACAAGAAGTGCAAAATTAATTAACAAAAAAACCTAAAAATAACATGTAACTATAACTAAAATTAAATAAAGTAAAATGTAAAGAAAAAATATAAATAATAATATGTATAAACAAAAATGTAAAAGCTAATCCAAAGCTTAATTGGCCACTGTTCACGCCATCCAGTTTCCTTTAGTCCTCTCTGATCACATTCTCTATCCTTACCGCACCCATTCCCTAAACACCACTCTTTCTCTTTTGCGGTATTAAAGTGTAGAAGGAGGGGACCGCATTCCACATGCTCCCGCGCCGCAGAGAAGAATCACCCGCCGCCGCGAGCTCACGCGTGTGCTTTCGCTTGCGCTTACGCTTCATCCGCTTTTTGTGCATTTATAGTTTTATTTGTGGTCTTCTCTCACGAAGACGGGTGAAGAGACTGTGGACTTTAGGTGAGTGGTGTTTCCATTATTTTTACGCCGCATTCCACTTGCCCCTCGGCCTACTTCTCATTGTCTTCGCCGCTACATTATTTTGGTCCTTTCGAGCCGCGATATATTATTTTAGTTTATTTCAATTCGCGATATATATATATATCTTAGTTAATATGGAGACTCGTAAAGCAACATTAGAGAAACAAGGTGCTAACAGTTCTCTTGAAATTGAACGAGCCGTGTTAATAGCAAAACGCGACAATCTATTTTCACGATTACAAGATTTATATGATAGGTCTAAGAAGACATCGGATGAAAGAGACATAAATTATTTTTTATCGGGAATGATTTCGATTGACAACATTCGGGATAAATTTTCAGAAACTGTAAATAAAATAAATATAATCGAATTAACAATTAATCCCCTATACACTGTTAATTTTGAATGCATGAATGCATTTGAAGATATGTACTGTCATTCTAAGTACATGTTTGAAAAATTCAACAAGTCAGTGGTAGGTAGCAATAGTTTGACCGACTCAAATACCCAACGTAGATCGTTTCGTTTACCGAAGTTAGACTTGATGATGTTTAATGGTGATGTCATTAAGTGGCCAATATTTCACGAATCTTTTAAACGTACGATACACGAAAACCCTGACCTTACAGATCATGAACGCATTCAATACTTAATCAGTAAATTGTCTGATTCGGCCCTTTCAGTTTGCGCAGGTATCATTCCAAATGCCGAAAATTATGCTTTAATTTGGCAAACGCTTATAGACAAATACCATGACAAACGAAGTTTAGGTTCAGCCTATATGCAAAAGATTCTAGACTTCAAACCGCTTACCACCGCTTCACATAAAAATTTACAATTGTTTCTTGACAATTACTGCACCGCAATATCAAGTTTAGAATCATTACAATTAGAAAATTTAGCTGATTTTATTTTACTATATTTATCATGTAAGAAATTAGATTCTAGTACGATTCGTTCCTTTGAATTACATAATATGAATAACCCAACAATACCTAGTTATAAAGATTTAATTGCATTCGTACGCGAACATAATAGGATAGCTCAACATCTGGATCCTACTCGCACATTTGATAACAAACCGGTTTCGTCGCGTGCGTTCGTTTCGCTTACAGAGAAGCAGTCTTCTTGTTCATTTTGTAAACGCATGGATCATTTTAATTTATATAAATGTAATTCATTTAAAGAATTGTCTATCGAGGATAAATATACTTTTATCAAAAACAATAAAGGATGTTTTAACTGTTTAAGTTTATCGCATATGTTAAATAAATGTAAGTCTGCATGGAATTGTCGTCATTGCCGCATGAGACATCATTCAACGCTGTGTCGTAATGCGACGGTTTCTCAAGAAAACATTCACCCTAATAACTTGAATCGCATGAGCAATGCAACTGCACAGGTTGCTGTGCCTCCCGCTAATAACACACCTTATTTACCTGCACGCAGCGACAATCAGCCGATTAATAACTCAAATATTTCGCTTTGTAATATTCGGCCCGCTATTTCCGAAAGTAATAATACATGTTTATTAGGTACGGCACAAGTATTGATATATGGTTTAAATGGTAAACCACACAGTGTGCGTGTTTTAATTGATTGTGCATCTCAAAGCACTTTTATAACAATGAAATGTTGCAGAAGATTAAATTTAAAGGTTAATAAATTTTCTAATAAATTTGTAAAGGGTATTGGTTCCGCGTCAAATCCGATAATAGGAGAAGTGTCAATTGTTCTGTCTTCTCGGATTAACAATAATTCTTTATCTTTGAATGCCTTTGCGATAGACAAAATTACAGACTCGTTACCGGTGTCACAAATTAATATGTCATCGCTTAAGCATTTGAACAATATTACCTTAGCGGATGAAAATTATTTTTATCCTTCAGAGGTTGATATACTTATTGGTGCACCGCAATACGCCGAAATAATGTTGTCAGGCCGTGTTACTGGCGCACCTGGCACTCCTACCGCTTTCGAAACAATATTCGGGTACATTATCATCGGAAACGTTCCCTTATTAAGTTCTGATTGCACCAATAACTATAACAGTTGTACCGCTATTTCGTTATGTTCTTTAGTTGAACAGCCGCAGTTAGAAAGTTTAATTCAAAAGTTTTGGCATTTAGAAGAGGTGCAATGTTCTGTCCCTTTGAGTCCAGACGCTATTAAGAATGAACGCATATTTACAAATACTGTTTCTCGCGATTCCACTGGTCGCTATACAGTGATGTTACCTTTTTCAGAGAATCCAGCCGTTTTAGGAGACTCATATGATATGGCTAAACAACGATTTTATTTTCTTGAGCGTAAAATGTCAGTATCAAAGGAACTTCGTTTGGAATATGATGCAATTATTAAAGAATACATCAATAAGGGTTACATTTCATTAGTGGAAAATGATAATAAAAATCAAGGTTATTATATTCCACATCATGCAGTTGCGAGGTTGGATAAGACCTCCACGAGATGGCGCATGGTGATGGACGCTAGTGCAAAAACATCTTCTGGTTTATCTTTGAATGATATATTGTATACTGGAGATAGTCTGCAAAGTGATCTATTTAATATTTTGTTAGACTTTCGCTTGTATAAATTTGCCTTTATTGCGGACATAAAACAAATGTACTTACAAGTGTGCGTTTCGGAAAATGACCGTAAATATTTAAAAATTTTGTTTCGCTTTAATTCAACTTCACCGCTTCATGTTTACCAGTTCAATCGTGTTTGTTTCGGTTTACGCTGTAGTCCTTACCTTGCAATGAGGGTATTACGCCAGCTGTGCTATGATGAAAAAGTACGTTTTCCGAACGCTATTCCTATAATTGAAAATAACACGTACGTTGATGATGTTTGTTACTCTGTGCCATCCTTGCCTTTTGGGTTAAAACTTTGCGAAGAACTTCGGGGGCTTGTTAGACTTGGGGGTTTCGAACTTGTTAAATGGGCCAGCAATACATCGGAGCTTATTGAAAATTTATCATCTTCTGATAATCAATTAGGAAAAATAGATTTTGATGGTTCAGAAAATAATTTAAAAGTTCTTGGTTTACAATGGTCTCCAACCACTGATGAGTTTTTTTTTTTTTTTTTTTTTTTATGTAATAGGAGGCAAACGGGCAGGAGGCTCACCTGATGTTAAGTGATACCGCCGCCCATGGACACTCACAATGCCAGAAGGCTCGCAAGTGCGTTGCCGGCCTTTCAGGAATTGGTACGCTCTTTTCTTGAAGGACCCTAAGTCGAATTGGTTCGGAAATACTTCTGTGGGCAGCTGGTTCCACATAGTGGTGGTGCGCGGCAAAAACTGCCTTAGAAAACGCTCTGTTGTGGAACGACGGACGTCGAGGTGATACGGATGGTATTTTGTATTTTGCCTTGACGTCCGATGATGAAACTCAGCTGCAGGTATTAGACCGAACAACTCCTCTGAACACTCTCCATGGTAAATGCGGTAGAAGATGCAGAGAGATCCCACATCTCTACGCAACGCCAAGGGATCAAGCCGCACTGAAAGTGACTGGTCGTCGACGATTCGAACCGCTCTTCGTTGAATACGGTCAAGTGGAAGGAGCTGGTACTGGGGAGCTCCCGCCCAGAGGTGAGAGCAGTACTCCATATGGGGCCGAATTTGAGCTTTATATAGTTGCAAGCGGTGGCCCGGAGTGAAGTACCGTCTCGCCTTGCTGAGCACACCAAGCTTTTTGGAGGCTAATTTAGCCTTTCCTTCCAGATGACCGCGAAACTGAACGTTATTCGATATGTCAACGCCCAGTATTCCGATGCTAGCTGAGGCTTTAAGGAGAGTGTCTTCAAAGAGGGGAGTAGCGACAAAGGGAGTTTTTTTAGCGGAAAACGCGCATACTTGTGTCTTCTTGGGGTTAAATTGGACTAGATTTAGTCTACCCCAGTCCGAGACTCCACGTAGAAGAGTTTCGACTTCAGACACAAGTTTGTTCCGGTACTCATCGACAACAGCCAGAGAAATACCTGCCCGGCCAGTGTAAAAAGTATCCCCAGTGCTGTCGTCCGCATAGCAATGAATGTTGCTAAGCTGCAACATATCATTGATATGCAGAATAAACAGGGTCGGGGATAGGACACAGCCTTGTGGGACACCAGCATTCACAGGTTTCAGGTCGGAGCATGCTCCGTCGATGACGACTTTGATGCTCCGATCAGCGAGAAAGCTGGAAATCCAGTTGCATAATTTCTCAGGGAGCCCGTAGGCTGGAAGCTTCGAGAGCAGTGCTCTGTGCCACACCCGATCGAAGGCTTTCGCTATGTCCAAACTTACCGCCAGCGCCTCCCCCTTGGACTCAATTGCCTCTGCCCACCTATGTGTAAGGTATACAAGGAGGTCACCAGCTGAGCGACCACGACGAAAGCCGTACTGAGAATCGCTAATCAGCTGGTGGCCCTCTAGATACCTCAGGAGCTGGCTGTTAATAATGGTTTCCATTATTTTGGAGAACAAGGAGGTTATAGCTATTGGGCGATAGTTGGACGGATCAGAGCGATCGCCTTTTTTAGGGATCGGATGTATCGAAGCGATCTTCCAGCACTTCGGAACAGTGCCGAGCGTGTAAAGGTACCGGAAAAGGCGCGTTAGGACCGGAGCCAACTCAGGAGCACAAGTACGCAGCACAATTGGAGGGATGCCATCGGGTCCGCTCGACTTATGGATGTCCAAGGAAGACAAAGCTTTACGGATAGCACGTTGCCGGAATATAACTTCGGGCATCGTAGTATCACACCGCAATAATGTCGGTGGTTCCTTCCCTTGATCATCCAAAGTGGAGTTCGACGCAAAGAGACAGCCTAGAAGATCGGCCTTCTCTTTCGCGGTATGGGCCAGTGAGTCATCCTCCCTATGCAGTGGTGGAATTGAGGGCAGACAGAAATTCCCTTGGACAGCTTTGGCAAGAGACCAGAAGGCTCGAGTTCCCGAAGGGAGGTGGGCCAATTTCTCACCAAATCTGGCAATGTGCTCTGACTTTGCTTTAGCGATTTCTCGCTTGAAGGACCTGGAGGCTGAATTGTATGCTTTTTTACGTTCGCCGATAGTCACATCACAGGATGTCACCGCTTCTGCCCAGGCTTTAAAGCATTCACGCTTACGGCGCAAAGCCGCTTTGCAAGAACGCCTAAACCAAGGCTGGGACTTGCCACCGACCGGCACCGCAGAGAATGGAATAAAGAGTTCCATACCCTGCAGGACCACCTCGGCGACAGAGTCAGCGACGGCATCTGGAGTACTCGACGAAAAGCAAATGGGCCCCCAAGGGTAGGACGCAAAAAAAGACCGCATCCCATCCCAATCTGCTGACTTATAGTGCCACACGCGGCGACAGCCAGTGAAGCTAGGCCGGAGAGGGCGCGTGAACGGCACAATGCTCCGGACCACACAATGATCTGATGAACCCAATGGCGGTTCAACAGAGACTTGGTAGTTCTCCGGATGTGAAGTCAGCAGAAGGTCCAACAAAGAGGGTTTATGACCATCCACATCTGGTATTCGCGTAATCGCAGGGACCATTTGCGTCAAGTCGTAAGCCAAAGCAAAGTCGTGAAAGGATCTTCCCGCATGATCGGTGGTTTCTGAGCCGAGCCAATCGGCATGGTGGGCGTTAAAATCGCCAAGTATCACGATTTCAGCGGTAGGAACCCTTTCGAGCAGGGAATCTGTAGCCATTTGGATGTGCTCAATGAGTCGGTCAGTTTCGGTATTTCCGCTATGGGACCTATACAGGCATGCGTAGAATCGCGGATGGTCATCGCAGTCTACGCGCAGCCAGAGGTTAGATAGGTCCCTTCCTTCAAGCGTCCCGAGGCGACGAGAACAGATATCCTCTCTGACGTACACGCAAACTCCCGCCCGCGGCACAAATGAATGTTCCAATTTGTACCCCGGGTAGGAGAGGTAGGAAGTATCAGCCGGGGGGGATATCTGAGTCTCGGTAAGAAAGAGCAAGGCCGGCTTCGCAGTCTCTAAGTGGTAGTGGACAGCGTTGATGTTGGAATTGAGCCCCCTAACATTTGTGAAGTCCACGGCGAGTGTGGACGGGGGTGCCTTTGTTAAATTGCTCCGTTTGCCCCGAGAACGATTAATGTTTTTACCGAGCGCAGAATTGCCCCCCCCAGAATACGAAGGGCAGCCTGTGCGTCCACCACCGGGCGCAGAGTGTCCCGGTGTTGGACGCCCAGAGGGGGATTCTCCACCGCGAGCGCGTGTGGTACCCCCCTGGGGTAGATTCTCTTTTTTCTGCACCTTCATATTTCATGGGGGGGGGGGGGAATGGGCTCCGGGAGTCTCTCTCACCGCACGAAACGTGAGTACAATAAGGTGAACTTATTGCATCATTTCACGCCGGTATTTACGTACGCAGTTTCAATTAACCATAATAACCATGTGACTAAACGTAATATTTTGTCACTTATAGCACGACAATTTGACGTCCTAGGACTAATAGCTCCAGTCATACTTTACGCTAAACTAATTATACAACAATTACACCTTCTTAAAATAGGCTGGGATGAACCACTTCCTTCAGCTATAGTTGATGTTTGGCAAGTTTATATTCGGGAACTTCCATGTTTACGACAGCTACGTGTTCAACGACATTTAGGGGTTGAAGAAAAATCTACAATTTCTATAATTGCCTTTGCGGATGCCAGTGAAAAAGCCTATGGCACTACTGTTTATTTAAAGACAAATAAACCTTTAAACTCTCCGCCTATAATTCGCTTAGTATGTGCTAAGTCGAAAGTTGCTCCGCTTAAAACCATTTCCGTTGCAAGACTAGAACTTTGCGCATGTTTACTCATGGCTAAGCTAGCTCAGCGGGTAATAGATACTTACAAGAAACGTCACGTCATTAATGACATTTTTTGTTTCACTGATTCAATGGTTGCACTACATTGGATTTCCGCATCTCCGCACCGATTTAAGACCTTTATTGCTACGCGCATTACAAAAATAGTTTCTCATATTCGACCTGAAAAATTTCATCATGTTGCGGGTGATCAAAATCCTAGTGATTGTCTATCTCGCGGTATGTCACCCACTGCATTTGTGAATAATTCTATTTGGTTCACTGGCCCAAAATGGTTAGAATTGGAATCATCTGAGTGGCCAATCACTTCTGTTAACTCTGAAACAGCTGTTGATGTAGAAGAAGAAAGAAAAATAGTTTCTATTCCCGCTACTGTGTGGAGTGATCCAAACCCAATTTTAGAACTGTCTCATCGAGTTTCTTCATGGTTATTGTTTCTCCGTACAGTGGTATGGATATACCGTTTTCTGAAAAGACTTCTTAGATCTACTAGTATCTCTGCTGATGACATTAATTTTGCTGAAATACAGATTTTTAAGGTTTTACAAAAAGTATACTTCTCTGATGTTATCCATACCATTAAAACTAGTGGTCGCTGCTCACGTTCTATTCAAAGATTATGTCCTTTTCTAGATTCTGATGGGTTGATAAGGGTTGGTGGTAGACTAAAAAATGCCAATCTTCAGTATGATCACCAGCATCCTATTTTGTTACCGCAAAAGGATAGGATAATTGAGTTAATTATTTCCTATTATCATAATCATAACTGTCACGTTGGTCCAGTTACTTTAATGGCGATACTCCGACAACGTTTTTGGATACTATCTTGCCGCAGCATAGTGCGATCAATTATACATAAATGTAACTTTTGTTTCAAAGCAAATCCTCAACCTACGATACCGCTCATGGGTGACTTACCCGACTATCGTGTAAACGAATCTAATGCTTTCGTTCATACAGCTGTAGACTATGCTGGTCCTATTTCAATTATTCCTTATCGAAAACGTGGAGTCCGCTCTATGAAAGCTTATCTTTGTATTTTTGTTTGTATGGTGGTTCGAGCCGTGCACGTTGAGCTTACAACAGACCTTAGTACTAGTTCATTTCTTTCTGCATTCAAACGATTTATTGCGCGTCGTGGTTCGGTTTCTGTTCTTTATTCAGATAACGCAAAGAATTTTGTTGGAGCTAAAAATGCATTATCAGATATATTTACACTTACAAATTCGAATGAATTTCGTGAAACATTTGCAACTGAGCTTTCAAATAATCGTATTCAGTGGAAATTCAATCCTCCTCGAAGTCCTCATTTTGGTGGCTGCTTCGAAATTTTTGTTAAGGCTTTTAAGAACCATTTGCGTCGTGTAGTGGGTGAGCAGTTACTCACGTACGAAGAAATGTTAACTGTTCTTACCCAAATTGAATCTGTAATCAATTCTCGACCACTTACACTGTTAAGTGAAGATCCTTCTGAGCTCACAGCACTGACTCCGGCTCACTTCTTGATGTCATCACCATTAAAGTTTCTACCCGCAAAGATAAAAATAAATGATGAACCACTTTCACTTTTAAAACGATTTGCGTTGCTGGATGGTATGGTACAATCATTTAGTAACCGATGGAAGGTAGAATATCTTCATTTGCTACAGTCCAGGACAAAATGGAATACACAGGCCAATCCTGTTACAATAGGTACAATCGTAGTAATTGTAACAGATAATGTTTCTCCACTTTCTTGGCCTTTAGGAAAGGTGATGGAAATCTATCCAGGAAAGGATGGAGTTTGTAGAGTAGTTTTAGTAAAAACCGCAACAGGAGTTTATAAAAGGCCTGTTGTGCGTTTATGCCCATTACCAAATCAGTAAATCTGCTTTACAAAACTGCTTTAGAAACCGCTTTATAAAACCGCTTTACAAACCGCTTTATAAAACCGCTTTACAGTACGCTTAACAAACCGCTTTAGAAATCGCTTTACAAAACCGCTTTACAAACCGCTTTATAAAACCGCTTTAGAAACCACTTAACAAACCGCTTTAGAAACCGCTTTACAAAACCGTTTACAAACCGCTTTAGAAACCGCTTCAAAAAAAAAAAAAACCGCTTTATTTATTATAATTTCTTTTCTTTAATATTACAAATTATCTCTTTATAAAAAACCTAAAGGTTTTTTAGGCCGGGGGCAATGTTCACGCCATCCAGTTTCCTTTAGTCCTCTCTGATCACATTCTCTATCCTTACCGCACCCATTCCCTAAACACCACTCTTTCTCTTTTGCGGTATTAAAGTGTAGAAGGAGGGGACCGCATTCCACATGCTCCCGCGCCGCAGAGAAGAATCACCCGCCGCCGCGAGCTCACGCGTGTGCTTTCGCTTGCGCTTACGCTTCATCCGCTTTTTGTGCATTTATAGTTTTATTTGTGGTCTTCTCTCACGAAGACGGGTGAAGAGACTGTGGACTTTAGGTGAGTGGTGTTTCCATTATTTTTACGCCGCATTCCACTTGCCCCTCGGCCTACTTCTCATTGTCTTCGCCGCTACAGCCACAATTGATATAATATAAGTAGAAGCTAATTACGAGGCTTTATTTGGATAAGTAAGAATTATTATATTTGATTCAAAATATTATCTTATTTTACAATTGCAAACACAAACGAATATTGTTTTATGTAAAATAGATTTAGTAATATGTATTGCAGCTATGTATTACAGCAAAAATTTAGCAATTTTATTATTTAAAATCCACTTGTTGGCAACACCTAAATAAAGGGCAATCTTCTTTAAAGTTGTTTAGGAACAATTGCCCAAATAAAGGGCAGCCGTAAACTTTCGCCTTAAGGTTTATGAGGGACTTTAAGGTAAAAATCCCGCAAAATATATTGTAGGAAACTTTATTGTGACTTCAGGACTTTTTAGTGCTTACTCTTGGGAATGAGTGATTTCAGGAGGCTTAATATTAAAATGTACTTGTTGGTGAAGATTTATATTAAGCACATCTTACATCACGTAGTTCTCACGCATTTTATAATTCAAATCATAGAGCGGTAATTTTGATTATTTAAAAAAAATATACACGAAAAAACGTGTGCTGCGAAATTATTACGACCCAAATTTTTTTTTTAATTTTTTTTTTTATAGAACGGGGGGCAAACGGGCAGGAGGCTCACCTGATGTTAAGTGATACCGCCGCCCATGGACACTCTCAATGCTAGAGGGCTTGCGAGTGCGTTGCCGGCCTTAAAAATAACAAAAAATAACTTTGATGAAAATTTTGTATTAGTTTAAGGCGAGAGTTCTCTTCCGTTCTACGCCCTTGATTTGAGAACTGGCAGTAAATGTAAAATTAGAAGCATGTACATTGTGTCACCTATATGAATAAATGATTTATGACTTTTGACTTGACTTTAAAAAAATTGATTGACTACATTTAATTTATTTATTTAGTTATTAAGCTGACGACATCACACACAGTACTAAATCCACTAATTATTTTACAAAATCTTACATGTAAATTGTGTGACAATTAAACTAAACATAAGTTTCACAAAAAATATAGAAATTAAAAATTTAAATTAAAAAAAAACTTAATGACCGTAGTACAATCTCGTATGGGAATTAATTATATTTACACCTACAATAAATTGAATTAATCATTAGGACATAATGCAAACAGGATAAACGCGTAATTTAATTAGCGCATTGTACATAGAGCTCCAGAGAGTTCAAATATGAGTTCTTGAATAAAAATAATTAAAAGTATTTTCAATTTGAATGCATGGAAAAATCGCAGTCTTTCATAAATTTCTCACTTATAACATCTATTTTTCTTTAAAAAATAGTTCTTTTTATACATCTAGTTAGACAGGCGTTTCAGTTTATTATCAGGTAAGGTACAGACTAAAGTGGTACGTCACCACTCACGCCTGACTATAAATAAACTCTCTTAACTGGATAAAACAAAGCCCTTACATTGCACTTCGCACATTTTATTTGTTTATTGAAGTGAAACTTCTTTAGGCGCATGAGGGTAATTTTTTTACGGATGAAACGCATTAATAATAATATTAGCGTTACGCAGATGTGCAGCGTTTTTGTCGAAGAAAAGGGAAAATTTATGAAATATTAGTATTTTATATTTTATGCAAAATAATTTATTGAAATCTCAAATGACGGATTGTAAATTAAAATGCCACGTGTTTTTATTATAGAAGAAAAAAATTAAAAAAAAAAATCCAGCCAGGTAACCGTACGATACTTAACTTGGGGCCGTGCATTCGTCTCCCAACTGTGAAATCCCATTATATTCATCTGTTCTGTATATGTTAACGTAAAATTGTAAAAACCGTTAGATTATAATCTATCGGTTATCGGTTATCGGTATTCGGTAGATTGTACTACACTAACTTAGTTATCATTCAAACTTCTTTGGTCAATTACAGATTAATTTTACTTCCCAACAATTTCATATAACTACCGAATAATAATACGTTAAATTGCAAGCAGTATGTTGAGTTGACAATCTTTCGACAGTTTACAATCTCGCGAGATAGATTACAATCTAACGGTTTTTACAATTTTACGGTGACATATACGAAAATAACTACTACCATCAACGAATACGTGAGAAACGTGATGACATGTTTTAGATTCAATCATCAAAGACGGCTAGTCACCTAAGGAAAGGATTTAAGAAGGTAGGTAACTAAACTTCATTTAACGTAAATAAAAATCGCATTTTTAGCTTTCTATGAACTCTATGAACGCCAACGTTTGCCCCGTGTATGCTGTGGTGTTTTGTTTGTGCGGGATCTCTCGTTTGCGGTGAAAATTCGGGCAATTTCTGCTGCAGAAAAGATGCTGCATTAAAAAGGTCTTGGAAACTGCCATTAGGGTGTTTAATTCCTCATAGATCACTTTTGAAACCAGTTGAGTTATATGTACTATACATTACATGAGGTGAAAAGGGTAATGATCGAAACAGAAGTTCCTTAAAACCTTATATAAAAAAAGCTTCTGATAGGGATTTTAAGATCACTAGAACTGCGTAGGGCTTTAGCTACAATAAGATGGTTTAAAGATAATGAATTACGAGACGGAAAGCGCACAATAGGAGAGATTATGATAATTTACTTTTATCACCACTGTCGGAAATATAACATTTGTGGTATATAATCTACTCATACATTCCAGCGTCAGCAAGACGTAAGAGAGCGTGCTGGCTCTCTTAATAGTTTTCTCGACTCTTCTCCGGAGAGAATGGGAGGACTTCGTGAAGCGTGTGGGGCTATTTACTCTATGGCGGCGTGTACTGTAATTTAAAAACGTGCATAAAGAAGATTTATTTACAGCAAGAAGTCTTCTGTTACCTGTAGAAAACTCTTTTTAATTATATAGTAACACTTTTTGTAATACATTTTTGTTACTATGCTCAAAAAAATAAACTATTAAATGCATGCAACTAAGTGGGAGCACTTAGTTGCATCATTTAATAGTTTATTTCACCATGCCTCCTGCTGATAGAGGACAAATTTTTGTTTTTAATTTATTTTATTACTATTTATTACTTAAGTTGTCACATGGAACATGGTGTATTGGTTGCAGCTCCTTACAAACGTTGTGTAAACCAAAAAACTTGGCGATTAAAAAGAGTGGCGGAGAGTTTTTCTCTTCCGTTCTACGCCCTTGATTTGAGAACTGTCAGTAAATGTAAAATGAGAAGCAATTAATTTACATTTCTTTTTTGTCATTCATAAGTGTACATTAACCTACATGAATAAATGATTTTTGACGTTTGACTATTCTTAGTGTTATTTATACTACACGCATTAAACTTACAACAAAATAAAGTGTACCTAATACTGTGATAAAACCCAAGACCACTCAATTCAGTGTATTCAGGTGTATCGACAAATCCCAGTACACGAAGTTTTATGTCCTTTCCTGTCCCACTAAATTGTTACTTGTTCGAGAAAACTCCTAATAGATAGCCAACAAAGGGGTTGATTGAATATCTTCTGTAGCTTTGCGGAGCTGGGGGCATTGTTTATTTCACTTCTGAGTTGATCTAAGTTTACGTGTTCTTTATTTATAGAAAAAAAAATTCTAATCCCTTATTGCTACTTACCGCCGAACCGTATTCTAGCAAAATTGAGAAGCCGCAAGTAAACTTCAACTGAGAAATTAAATGTTTCTTTTCATGAGAGCTAGAATCTTTTATCTAGTAGTAAATATTATTTTTAATCTATACCAACAGTGTTTGTTTTGAAAATGTTAAGTTCCAGAAACATTAAAATTAAAAAAAAGCGAACGTCGCAGTAACTTCTATATTGATTAATTTCATTTATTTCAATAGTAAACAAGACAATCATGTAGGTATACAGTTTTACAGTTTCCTTAACCTACAAAGTAATAAAAACTAAAAATTAATAAAAAGAATATTAAAACAAATATAAATATTATTTTATAAAAATGTTTTATGAGCGCTGTCGTGTTAATAAATAAATAACTTAAAAATATATATTTATGCTCGTCTTGACTTGCTCGTCGTACTTGACCATTGTTTAATTGCAGAGCAACGTATATTTTTGGAAAACATTTATAAAAATTTGTTACTGATTTGAAATTTCAAAAGCCTGTGTCGTTTTTTTTAAAGTTAAAAGCGAACACGATTCAATGTCAGGTTATATGAACACAGACAGACAGACCAATAACATAAAATATTTCATAAGATCCGGCAAGAATAAGCTTAATTTTGAATGCCCTAGTAAATTAACTATTACTATATCCAGGCCAGGCCGATTCCAAAATCGGCATGGCAATAGTATTGATAATTAAATTTCTGCTGTGCCTGTATTTAAAAAAGTACGACTTGACTATTAAGTAGTATAGAGGTTTTCGTTAGCTTGGTAGTTGGTCGCCTGATAATCTTTTCTTTCTCTGCCATCATGATAGTCTAAAAGATTTGACTTGAGTGATAAGTATTGAAAGATGTCAGCTTTCAGTTGTCAGTAGCAGTTTCTTTTAGGCACTGTCAAGTGTCAAGTGTCAATTGTTATTTGTCAGTATCGGCTAAGTTATTGGAATGATTGTGTTGATGTGATTTCATTTATATTTTACTTGGGTTTAGCTTTAATTTAAGTTTTTAATTGGATTAAAGTTTAAAATGTCGGAAAATGAGCTCGATGATGCGTAAGAAAACCCAAGTCTCATTCGTTATTCGGGACGAGGAGGAGAAGAGGCATAAAAACGGTGTAAGCTCACTTCAATTGGATCCTGTACAAGGAAGGCTTTATACCGCCGGTCGAGATGGCATCATTCGCGTATGGCATGCTGGGAACGGTTCCCAGGACCGCTACATTCAAAGCATGGAGCACCACACGGACTGGGTTAATGATATCGTGCTCTGTTGCGGTGGAAAAAACCTAATTAGCGCTTCTTCGGATACCACAGTAAAAGTATGGAATGCCCCTAAAGGATTTTGTATGTCCACGTTGAGGACTCATAAAGATTATGTACGCACGTTGGCATACGCAAAAGATAAAGAACAGGTTGCTAGTGCTGGATTAGACCGAGCTATATTTTTATGGGATGTTAATACTTTAACTGCTTTAACTGCTAGCAACAATACAGTAACTACATCTAGTCTTGTTGGTAATAAGGAATCCATTTACAGTCTTGCTATGAATCCACCTGGGACTATCCTGGTTAGTGGTTCCACCGAAAAAGTCCTCAGGGTTTGGGATCCTAGAAATTGTTCACGTCTTATGAAATTAAAAGGACATGCAGATAATGTTAAAGCTCTGGTTGTCAGCAGAGATGGCACACAATGTGTGTCAGGTAGCTCTGATGGTACCATTAAGTTGTGGTCATTATCACAACAGCGGTGTGTGTCCACCATCCGTGTACATTCCGAAGCAGTTTGGGCCCTGTTAGCTACTGAAACATTTAGTCATATCATATCTGGAGGTCGAGACAGGCTAGTTATTATGACAGAGTTAAGAAACCCTGACAACTTTATGATTGTCTGTGAAGAATCAGCACCAGTACTCAAATTATGTTTTACAGCAGATCAACAAGGTGTTTGGGTTTCTACATCAGATTCAGACATAAGGTGTTGGAAACTTCCTCCAGTTAACACATTAAATTCAGAAATGTATAACCAAAACAATTACAATACAAATAATGTGTATCAAACACAACCCTTGCATCACATACCAGGCGGACGTGCCATAAAAAACTATACAGTACTAAATGATAAGAGACACATTTTGACTAAGGACACTTCAAACAATGTTGTATTATATGATGTCTTAAAGGCTTCAAAAATTGAGGATTTAGGTGAAATTGACTATGATGAAGAAGTTAAGAAACATTTTAAGATGGTATATGTTCCAAATTGGTTTAATGTTGATTTGAAAACTGGAATGCTTACAATACACTTAGGACAAGATGAGACTGATTGTTTTAGTGCTTGGGTGAGTGCAAAAGAAGCTGGGTTGACGACAGAGAATGATCAAAAGGTTAATTTTGGAGCTTTACTGTTACAAGCATTATTGGAGTATTGGAATCATCCGAATAGAGTAAATGAGGGTGGTCAAAAAGTATTTGGGAATAATTTCTTTTCAGTACCACTACATACACCACTTATTTTTAGCGAGGTTGGTGGAAGAACATTGTATAGGCTTCAGGTAATTATTGTTTTTATAACAGTAGTATAACTAATATAAAACACACACATAGACAATACACACTTAATACTTATTGCTATGTATGTATTGTCTTTGATACCTACTTTTAGGATGAATGAATACATTCTAAGAAACTATCATGTCTTGGACCTATAAATTGACTTTTATGTATGTGTGTTAGGTATAGAAAGCTGATAATCTACTTGCCTATAAAGAATTAGCAATGAAACAGATGCAGAAATGTGACTACCTCATACTATTGGGTCACAGGATTTCATACATTTGTTTATTCAATCAAAATATCTTCATACAATATGAAAAACTGACACAGCAAAGATGAATATTAGTTTGCATTCCACACTGCTTCTCTTCCCATACATGCTCTAAAAGAAATTTGTCTACTCCGTGAAGTATAGTATAGTATATGATAGAATTTGTACACACAACGGACCAACCACGAGTCTAATTGCGGAGAAAGGAGTCCTACTATCCTAACCCTATATGATAGAATTTTCCTAAATATTTCAGGTTGGTGACGCTGGTGGCGAAACAGAAGGCAACATTTTGTTAGAGACAGTGCCCTCATGGGTTGTAGATGTAGCAATAGAGATGGCTGCACCCAAACTAAACAAACTACCATTTTACTTGCTACCACATTCCAGTTGTCAAAGCAAACAGGATAGACAGAAAAAAGTAAGTATTTGTAAATTTATCAAGGGGCCGTTCAAGTATTACGTAAGCATATTTACTGCAATTTATCCCCCCCATTCCCCATGTCAGCAAAAGTAAGCAAAGCTCTGAAAAATAATAGTACATAAACGTATTAATTTTTTGTATGAATCCTCGATAGTGCATTTCGCTTTCAAGCATAGGGAGCGTTCAAGCATTACGTCACGCAATTTTTGGAGATTAATGACCCCTCCCCCCCCCCCCCCATGTAACGCGCCGTAACGTTTTTCTGTACCCAAGTATACTAAAATGTTTTGTAACCACCTAGTGACTATATACCTAAAAGTTACCATTATGCGGTTTCAAGTACTGGAAAGTCGAAAATAATATTAAAAATAACGCGTAATTTAATCCCCGCCCCACATCGTAACGTTTTACAAAAGGCCCAAAAATGCGTTACGTAATACTTGAACGCTCCCATAGACAATAATTAATAATATTGTTAATATTATTTTCGACTTTCCAGTACTTTACAGTACATAATGGTTACTTTTAGGTATAAAGAGTGGGTGGTTACGAAACATTTGGTACAGAAAAACGATACGGCGCGTTACATGGGGGGGGGGGGGTCATAAATGTCCAAAAATTGCGTTACGTAATTTTCTCGAACGCTAAGTTTTAAGCTTATAAGTTTTAATATTTATAAACCATCTATTTTACAGGATCGTCTTGTAGCCAATGATTTCATCCAATGCCGTAAGGTTGCCGAACATGTTGTGGAAAAAATAATTGGTGGTGGAGACGTCAACGGGTCTGGTACAGCCAAGACTGAGGAGAACTCTGACGCACCTGAAGAAAAAGTTGAACTACTTTGCTGTGATCAGGTTAGTTGACTATTACTACTAAAATTACTTTAACTTACGAAATTAATTGTTTTATCGATTATCATGTAATATCACAATAAAAGGTTGTTTACGGTTTGTTTGCCTTCATACAATGTAAACCCATTAAAAGCAGTCCCTTCAGCGACGCTATAATTTACACTGTAAGCTCCTAAACAAATTTAAAAAATGTTCTCTGAACAAACGTTGGATGGAAACAACGGAACATTTGCAGAACTTATACTGTATTGAAACACAAAAATACTGTGGTGTAGCACCACACCCTTCATGTCATCCCTCAGTTAGAAATCTGTTTCGTGATATTTTTTGTAAACACCCCATCGACTTTTAGGTTAAGGCATGCCAGTTTTCTCACGATGTTTTTGCTCACCGTACGATCGAGAGTGTATAATATAATAAAATTACATTGGTTTCAAGATAATGAAACGAATGTAATTTTATTTTTTTAGTTAAATACCAATTATTAATTTTGATAAAAACTACAATGATTAAGAACGATTTGAAGCTTCTTTTGGCGCGTTAGGGAAAAATGATTAGAGTAAATTTTTTACGATGCGCGCGCAGACATTAAAACAAAAACCAGCACCCTGATGTTAGCTATAGTCAACATTTTTGGTTTTTTTCTATTGTTAGTGTCGTTTTCCGAAAAATTTTTATTAAATTTATTTATTTAAATTTAATATCTTTAATTTTGAAAAAATCTAAAATCATTATAATTTGAAAGTCGACAAAACGAAAAAGCGACAGTAAAAAGAGACACTATATAATGCTTACTATCTCATTTTCTCCCACGTTAATTCTTATGAATCTATGTCTCTATCTCTTTTCACTTCAAAAAGACTATTAGAGCACAGCTGAGGCTTGGAGCTACGATCTCAGGGATAAGAGCACTGGTCCAATCCTGCTCTAGCTAATAGACAACACACATATTTTTCTTTTGACGTTATAATAATAGAGTATTACCTTTTCAGGTATTGGACCCCAACATGGACCTACGTACCGTACGTCACTTTATATGGAAATCTAACGTAGAGTTCACTCTTCACTACCGAATAATAAAACAATGAAATTCAATACCATTTTATACAGGATTTAAGATTTGTTGCTTGACACACAGCATATTGAATTTTTCACTTACAAATTATGCTAAATAAATTCCTCTAAGACATCTTAGTACTTGCATTTGTGGTTTGAGAGCAATCTAACATAATGTGTTTACTTAAGATGAAGTTGTATCATAAAGTCTAAAATCATTTATCGCTGGCTATTTATAGTCCATTCAAATCCTGACAATATTCATAAACAACTCCATTTTTTTTAATCTTATCAATCTAACGCCTTGAAGTGGTGTGAATTACTAACTTTCAAAGCTGTTAGTTAATAAATGCAATAGTGAAATCAGTGCTAAATGACATTCGCCGAGTAAAACTGTTTTTAACAATTACTAAATTCAATCAGAACTGAGCTGTGAAATCAATTTACCTAATAACAGTAATCAAACAAATTTAGTTTATCTTAAACTTTATCAGTTGCTAGACTGTCTATAACTTGTTTGTTATAGAATTGTCTACCAAAACTCACCTATAGTCGTATTTTTAATTAGACGAAGTCAACTGACGTTTACGGTGTTGTCAGTTTTTAATGAAATAAAAATAGTGTTGTGACAAAGTGAATGATTGTAAAAACTGAATTAATGATCGGTGATAGCACTACTCACCACGCCGCGCTTTGTAATAAGCCGTCAAAAAACTGATTGTAGTTACATACTACTAGTACCTAACGTATACCAGAGCACTTTTATACAACAGAAATAATATTATTTTATAGTTTGAAATGATTAATTCACACTCATTGTTCATTCATCTGATTGAACAAGAACTGAATGTATCACTATTACTTTAAATATGGCAACTTTATTTTATAAAGTGACATTAGCTACTGTCAGTTGGCTTCGTCTAATTAAAAATACGACTATAGATGTGTATTAATTCATTAGTAAGGGTAAACATTCTTGCCTCACCCTTTATGCGTAATCTGAAGTAGTAGAAAGAAGAGAAGAAGAAGAAACAATAGGCTGTCTGCTAGGAAACGTTTTACATCTTAGAAAAACTGCCACAAAAGTATTGTTTTGTTTGTTGAAAAGCAATTTGAACTTTCAAATATTTTGTTTAGTCGCAATTTACATTTATCTAATTTGGTATCTAAATATAATTTATTTGTCAAAAATTATGTGATTTGAATTATTTAGAAATTAATAAAACACTAGTTGTTTATTCTTTAAGAATAATGAGAATTGTTTTTTTGTTATGTCTATTCACAAATTTCTGTACTGTACTTGTTATTTGTATCGTAAAAGAATATAATAATTCACATTGTACTTTCTTTAAAAGTTTCAATATAAAGAATTCAACTTGTGTATTTGTCTTTAAACTATTGAAGATCGAAAATTGACCTTGAATTTTTGAATGATTTTGTGTTTATTAAAAAAAACATGTCTTTTTCATTGAATATTCTCTTTGTGTATAGAACAGTTACTAAATGTTTATTGTCAATACTTAACAAAATGCAGTTAAATTATTATAAATAGTATTGGTTATGTATTCAAATAAACTGATTCTGTAAATACATGTTAAATTATTTTATACACGCAAATTTTTAAGATGAAGTATTATGGTACTATTGTCTATTGGCCCTCTTAAAAAAATATTGACGGAGATTATACCTACACGAGCGTTGGCTAAAGGCTATGTCCACTGAACAACTAATGACTAATGATCTTTATGCTCCCGTTTATATTCAAATACTTCTATGGAGCAGTGAGTTTTCTGAAGAAAAGTCTATATATATTATACTATGTATACATTCACTTAGTAGTTTCTTAGAGAGAATTCAAATTCGAATAGGGGTAAAGCCAAGTCCAGAATCTCGAGATTTAAAAAAACAGCCTGCCTTAACGGTGATACCTAGGGGGATCGGGTTTAAGGTCGTGGGTCAAGAATTGGCGACAGATTGGTGTGGTGGAAGTTTTAGGCAAAAAAACTCGAAAACAAGTCGCCTTGTCTCGAATCACTGGAATCTTGCAAAGGTCTTCTATTTGGTTGGGCTCAAAACTCGTCACCGTCCTTAACTTTCATACCACGAAGAAGCTATCAACTACTTCGGGCTTCGTTATATAGTGTCGTGTTCCATTTATGAATTTTGCCTAGAACATAAACTAAATTTCTTGGAATAAGCGGCGCTGTGCTGAAATATGTGAGCATGGATTTGAACTTCTATCGGGGATATAGGAAAAAAAGTGCGTGCGTACAAAGTACATGTCAGCAGTGAAACTTTTTTGGCAAACTAATTTTTAAGTCTTGTTCATTGGGAGGGAAAATGTAACGGATATTAGGAATGAAATGAATTAAAATATTAAAAGTGTAGAAAATTACAACAAATTATATATTTTTTTTTTAATTAATTTCTTTGATAATAAAAACACGTGAAATTTTCAATTCGTCAATTGAGATTTCAATAAATTATTTTGCATAAAATTTAAAATAAATAAAATCTCTTTACGAAATAATTTTAATTTAAAAAAATAGGAGGTACTTCTCCGTTCTCACACTCTCAATCGCTCTCTCCGTTTTCTTTGTCAAAAACGCTGCACATCTTCGTGACGTTAATATTATTAACAAACATTTTACCCTCATGCGCCTAAAGAGCCCACTTCAAAAGTATGAAATCGCGCCCAACTCAACTTTGGATGACCATCTAGAGGGTCACCAGCTGAGATATTGTCAGTACGGCTATCATTGTGGTCGCTTAGCTGCTGACCTTCTCGTTTACCTTACACAGATGGGCAGAGGTAATTAATTTTCAGGGAGAGGCGCTAGCAGATAGTTTGGATATAGCGAAAGCCTCGGGCAGTTGTCAATCAGTACCGAAACAAACGGGTGTCGAAAGTCGAAACTGCTACGTGGAGCCTCGGACTGAGGTCGACTAAATCTAGTCCAATTAAACCCAAGAAGACACAAGTTTGCGCGTTTACCGTTAAAAAGACATCTTTTGTCTTCCTCTCTTCTAAAGTACTCTTCTTAAAGCCTCAGTTAGCATTTTCACCGTCATTTGGAAGAAAAGAAGCTTGGGATGCTCAGCAAGGCTCTCGCCTTATCGGTACTTCACCATGGACCATCGCTTGCAACTGTATAAAGCACAATTTTGGCCCCACATAGAGTACTGTTTTCGCCGCTAGGCCGGGGCCCTAGTACTGGTATTATAACAAAAATTTGTACAGGACTTTGGGCATAATGAATAATATTCAAAATGAACATAAAAAAGACCGACATACAAGTGGAACTTTGGTATTTCTCTCGCAATCTAGCTGAAAGTTGATTTGAATCTATAAATCGACCTGTCCATAAATCTGTTTACTTGAAAATTAGTTTCCACTTCTGGTTTCTATACATGATTTAGCCTTTCATACTCTTTTACTAGGTGTTGTTCTACAATATGTTATTTTGTTAATTTCATTGCCTCCAGCTCCCCAACGGCACCTATCGCCTCGAAGTAATGATTTGTTAATTTAATTTTTTAGCTGAGAATGGAAAGCGTTTGACTACTTTTACGTCTGTTGATTAAAAAAAACACATTTGACAGATATTCTTTGACTCCTGTGAGCTACCTCTATAGTCTATACCTCAACTTGATCTGTGTCAAGTGCTGTAAATTGTAAAATTGTTATCTAAGATTTGTTATGAAAAGTTTAGATAACCTAAAATGAATCTATTTTTCTAATATTGCTTTAATATAATAAAAAATGAATGGACGATTCATATTGCGTTCCGTGTATTGTATGTTTACACAGAAACAATATGTAGGACGCTCTTTTTCACCAGGTTATAGAGTATGTGTTAGTTTAATTAGTAAAGATTTACGAAATTTTTCTACTAAAACAATTCCTGATATTGTCGAAAAAAAACATTGTAATGTTGGAACAATAGGACATGTTGACCATGGAAAAACTTCATTAACTGCAGCAATAACAAAGGTTTTGTCAAAAGAAGGCACCGCAAAGTATATTTCTTACGATGAAATTGATAAGGCCCCAGAGGAAAGAGCAAGGGGTATGCACCTAATATATTTACTTGCCAAGATAGCCAAGATATACTCTAATATAGAGCCATAACTGTACAGCAATTATTTAAAGGATTCAAAATGTATTAATTGTAGTACATATTATTATATCATTTATTTTACTAGCTAACCTAACCTCTGAACTACCTTTAGAGAGGCAAAGTATTTAGTGTACAAATGATGTACTCGATTTAAGTCTAATTTTTAGTTAGCGAAACTTTGAATTTTTTTTTCCAAAACATATTAATATATATAAAAAGAACTAATTTATGTAGTCTAATAAATCTGAAGACCCAGTTAAGTTTTATTTACAACATTAAGGGTGATATTCATATGTCTAACTAATAATTGTTTTAATGTACTGGAGTTACACTTATCACTTCATCTTGTTTCTAAAGCATACCCTGAAGGACCTAACATCAGAACAATGGTTTCCAGGTATTACTATTAATGCAGCACATGTGGGTTATAGTACTAAAAAACGTCACTATGCTCACACTGATTGCCCTGGACATGCAGATTACATTAGGAACATGATATCAGGTTTGTATATGTAGGTGTGATGAGACATCCTTTTTATATGTTTATTTAATGCTTGTGTAAATAAGAGAAATAAAATTCAAAGAAAAGCATAATGTAATGTAGTATAATGAATAGGTAGCTCAAATGCAATGATTAAGTTAATAAACAAGCTTCACTATGTATACTTTCATATTTAAAATTTTCAGGAACTTCACAAATGGATGCAGCCATATTAGTTGTGGCTGCCAATGATGGTCCGATGCCACAGACACGCGAACATTTATTACTTGCTAAACAAGTTGGTGTTCAATATATTATAGTCTTCATTAACAAAGTTGATTTGGTAGACGATGAGGCAAGTATTCCTTCAACTTTAAATTATTTTACAATTCGTTTTAGCTTCTTAAAAAAAAATACAACAAGAATTCACACTATTTTAAGGAAATGTGGTTTGAAAAATATACTTAAATAACTTGCATACTGAAGTATTCTTTGTTTACACCAAGTCCAAAGCAGATATATGTAAGCAGTAATGGGTACATTTATATATATTTCTTTTTTTGTTAACAAAATGTTTGGTACTGAATAAAACAGCTTTTGTTGGTGGATATTTACAGATTCAGAATAAAATTCAAATCTCTTACTTTCCTGGTGTATTATAAACACATAACATGTTCACTTAAACTATGTGTGTAATCCCCCTAACACTACCTTGAATAAGGGCACTAAGATATTTATATATATATTTTCAGGTATTAGAGCTAGTAGAATTGGAGATGAGAGATATGATAACTGACTTTGGTTATGATGGAAGTAATGTACCGGTTGTCAAAGGGTCAGCCTTGAAAGCACTAAATGATGACATGTTGGAAATAGGTATAGTTATAGTTCCTTTGAATATATGTAAGCGTGTGCTGGAATTGTGCAGTTGTGTATGTTTCACTGATATGGGATTTTTTATCATGCACCAACCTCTGTACTTTCAAAAGCAGTTGCCAAACAACATTTTTTTAACTGTTGTTGCAATCTTGTAAGATGTTACAGATTACTGTGGTACTTCTATATGACATGTTGTAAAATATAATAGTAAAGTCACTATTGTATGTTTATTTCACTGATAATATGGAATATGGAACTACTCTGTCTTCTTAACTTGATCAACTTTTAATCTAAGTTTTATAATTTTTTAGGAGTACCCTCTATTCACAAACTTCTTGATACCATAGATAACTATGTACCAACCATAGTGAGAGATCTAAAGTCGCCATTCCTAATGCCCATAGACAAGGCCTTTACAGTCCCTGGTAGAGGAACTGTAGTAGTCGGTACAATTAAAAGGGGTATCATGAGGAAAAATGATCAAGCGCATTTGTTGGGATTTGGAATGAGTGTAAAAACATCTCTCTCTGATATTCAGATTTTTAAAAACTCTGTTATAGAGGTTAGTATTCTTTCTTCTATAAACCATCCGCTGTTGTCTTATAACCCGGTTCGACTCCCGGCAAATAAAATTTAGTATGGATTTACAATAGATTAGATTTTTGTTTGTGGTCTACCCTCACAATTCCTTATAATCAATCTTCAAGTGTTGCCACTTTTATTTTTACATATGAAGTGTAAAGTACGATTGTTTAATGACGCGTTAGTTTCACTAAAGTAGGGTTTTAATAGATATTTTTTCCAGGCGTTAGCAGGTGACAACGTAGGTGTATTATTACGTGGTTTAAAACTCCGAGCCGTCGAGACTGGGATGTTGTTATGTGCCCTGGATAGTGCTTCTATGAGTAATCATTTCAAAGCGAAGATTTATTTCCTCTCCCGAAGTGAAGGCGGGAGGAAGAAACCGGTCTTTTCCAAATATTCGCAGCAAATGTTTAGTGGCACTTGGAACATTGCTTGTCGGATTGATTTAGGTAATTATTTTGTGTTTCACCAAGTTTATTTAATATTCTTAAAAGGTAAGAAAAAAAACTAACAGTTTACATGATCATGGTTGAAAAAGTTTGATGTCTGACAGCGAATGAAACAAGTGGGAATATGTATGAATGAAATAGCCGACTTAAGGCCAAAAGTAATTACAATTTAAAAGGGAAAAAATCTTAAAAGGTCGCCAACGCACCCGCATTCCGTTGTGAAAATACCTTAACAGTTTTACATATACATGGTTTGAATAGAATTGAAAAGTGCTTTGCTAAAAATCTTTTTAATTAAATTTATATTTAACAAAAGGTTTGAAGAAATATATTTTTTTTAATTTTGTCACCGTTTTATGTTATGTTTCAAGTTGTAAAACCATTTTTTTCAATTACACCAGTAATTTGTGTGTCCGTTATTATTATTGAGCTTAATATGAGATTTTATCTTATGTTTGTTAAATTTGAAATAATGTCTTTTGTTGTGTAGTTTAAAAATTAATGTTATCAATAGCTGTAGAACAAACCAAACAAATCCTCATTTTATTCAATATTTAAAATAATTCTTGGACACAACTTTTATTATTATGACACTTTATTTTCAGAGCCAACAATGCAGATGCTTATGCCTGGTGACCATGCAGAGGTGTATCTTACCCTTCTAGAAGGCATGGTCATGGTTACTGGGCAACCATTCACGGTCAGAGAGAACAATGTGACTGTCGCCACGGGGATTATTACACAAACATTAAATAGCATTGACGTACCAAGTGGGAAGCTGGGCAAAGTTCAACTAGCGCTTAGTGAAGAAAAGTGAAGTGTCTTATAGTGTCTAGTGAATATGTTTGAAACCCCTCTGCTGAAGCGAAGCATGGAGGTACTAGCTGTTCAAAGCAACTCTTTGAATTGAGCGTGAACTTAAGTGAGCTTGTAATGTAAAATACTTTAGATGTAAATAATATTTTGTAGATATCTAATAAATTATTATAAATATTTTTGTCTTTTTAGTATCCATAAAATTAATATAAATTGTACCGATATTAGATAAATATAAAAAAACGGCACATATTTATATATTAAAACTTATACCAAATACAATGTGATCGTGGGACACGAATTGATTAAAGTCCGTCCATTTAAACGTCGACTTATATTATTAATCGTTATACTATACTCCCACACATACTGAAATCATTTGACATAGACATCACATTGAGATCAGAAGCTTATTTTATCTTCATCATAGATTAGATTAGATTCAAGAGAACGACAATGTCAATTCGCCCACGGGTCGTTTAAGATAGTCGTTTAGTAGAGGAGAAATACTGAAAAATACAATGAAAAGTATGACGAAAGGGATAAAATAAAACACAAAACTTTATATCATTATATATTTTGTCAGAAGGTAATTAATATCGTGCCAAAACAGTAACAAATTATTAGTAAGAAAAATCATGACTGCAACTAGCATAACTACTGAATAGAGATAACCAATATCTATGACTGCTCATGAGGACAACACCTTTAACACTGGCGTAAACACTAATAAATCGTCAACTATAACACCGACACGACTAAAATGTTCTACGTGAGGGTAGTTGTATATTTAAACATAAAATTGATTGGGTGACAATTTACTTTACACCACAGTTTTATAAATAAAAGATCTGAATTGAGAACAACAATTGGTCACATAAAAACTAAATATTTTCTATATGTTGGGCGATGCCCTAATTTTTGGAAAGTCATCCAAATATTGTCATAAAGGTTTAATTAAATATCTAACATAACACCTAGGTACATATTTAATTAAGATACAAAAACAGATTTTCTGCTGTCATTAGAGCTTCTGAAACAATACTAATTTAAACCAACCCAATGTGGGGCCCAACAGGGGGGCAATATGATTGTTAAGGGGAGCTATTTGAAAATTTATTTAAATTATTTTAAATTTAAATTTCAGTTTTTCGCTAACAATTTCTAAAATTGTGAAATAATAAAAATGGCTAAGGTAGACGCAAAAAAGGTTCTGTCGGTTTAAAGACTAATATTATTTCAGAAACAAATTAACTTAAATACATTTTCTATCGCTTATTATATAAAATTCAGCTAAATTTTATTTAGTTCAACAGAGTCATGCAAGAATAACAACATATAAAATTTTCAAGAAATAACAAAGAACTTCGTAATACCAGTTGGTATCAGTTGATTTAAACAATATTGCACAATACCATTGCTATGTTTCGACATACAATATTACAACTACCCTCATTAATACTGCGAACCAGCAGCTACCTTTTGTCCTGAACACAATCCTTTAAATACCTGCCCTAAATCAGTCTGTCACTCGTCTACGCCATCTAATTCATTATACCCACAATGTTGAATTCTAAAAACATTTTATTCCTTTGAGTATAAGAAATGCATTTGGCGAATTCAACATTAAAATCAATGTGAAAGTCTAAAATTACAAAGATATTGTATACACCGATCTAACATGTAGAGTTCAAAATATTAAACATTTAAAATGCTAACTGCCAGCAAGTGAAGTGAGCAACACTTGTACCTTGGTCCATGCGACAGATTACTTGGCATCTTATGAAATATTCTTCCTTTGAAAAATTTATCACGACGGCAAAATCGTACGAATATTATCTGCATATCGAACCGTCATGGGATAAGAGGCCGTATGCTATTTTTTTTTAACAAGGGCAATCGGGCAGGCCAGTCTCAATGGCAGAGGGCTCGCGAGTGCGTTGCCTTACTGTACCAATTCTTAAAACTGCAACGCACCAAAGTTTTTCTTTACTACATTGTTACGTCATTATAGTTCGAAAGTCACCTTTAAAAATATATAATTTTGTGAATAAACGTAATGACGCATAGGAAATAATACAGTTTTAAAAAATTACTTAGTTTTAAAATTTCAAATTTGCAATAATACGATTTTGCCGTCTTTATTTTTCGCACTCATCGATATTACACGTCTCACCTTGTTAAACTAAAAATGACGGTAGTTTCTTAAAATTGGTAGGGAAAGGTAGATGATAAAAAATTCTTATAAATCAAATATTGTTTCTTTTTCTCATATAGAATATATATTGGTAAATATAATATAATAAAAGTAATTATTATGGAAAAAACAGTAGGATAATATATATTTGAGACGTGGAATATCAATCAACTTTACAACTACGCAATCCCGAGGGAATAGGGCTCGTATTACAAAACGTGGATCCGAATCGAGTATGAGCAAACAATTTCCTCATTTTTGACGGGACTCAGATTGAGTTATGTTTTGAAACACGGGCCCGAGTGATAATAAGCTCATAAAATTCGATATTCACCACAGACAGTAATTTGTATTTATCTAAAACATCTATACGGACAGATCGAAACTTTGAGGACTAGCGAACTTCACACCTAACTTAACGGCCCACCGCACATAGATAATAAATGGATTATTCCAAATCCACCTTAGTATATCCCGCCTAAAGCGTGTATCTGTACGGTTAGCATAAGAAGCGAAAAACAAAAAACGTAATAAAAACAGATAAAATTATACAATAATGGGCATTTGGAAATTGGCAGTGTGACGCGCAGCAGATTCGTAATGTCAAAACAAAGTCAAATGACATTTACGAGTTTTGACGTTTTTGACAGTTCTCAAACGTTTTGACATGACGAATTGGCGGCTAACAAAATGCAGGGACGATAAAAAATAGATGTAAAGCCAACGATTTAGTAAATTTAGCGTATTCGTGAAATACAAACATTAGAGGAACGTTTCCATACACCTTTGTGCTGTGCACAAGGAAATTGAAATTTAACTGTTAAATCGGATATTTTACCGATATGAAAAAATCGGATATGTCGCTGAATCGACTAGTTGTTAAAACTATCGTAATTTATATGAAGCTTCTACAGTGAATTGTCATTTGATAGTTAAATTTCAATCTCCTCAATGAGTATTCCATCACAATAAACATAAACAGTAACAATCTTAATGCAAAACATTTGTTTGTATCTTAAATAACCCAAATAATTGGAAACAATTATCACTTAAACTTAAAAAATACACCGAGAAATGTATAGCACCGCAATGAAATATTCGATATCGGCATTTGCGAAGACAAACTAAAAGCACATGCGTTATAATACTTGTGCACTCTTGACCGTTCGACGACTCTGTTCAAACAAAAGCAAAACTCGCTCAACTTCGGATAGTTTAAAAATATGTTTATCGTTACGAGATTTAGACAAGACGTCAAACAGAAACGCCGAACCGCCGCCAACCGTCTTACAGTAGCTACATAGTAAAAAAACTTAATTCATCGCTTACAACTATAAAAATATCTTAGAAATTCTCACTTACATTAAGAGGAACTGGCAAAATAAATCCTGTTTCATCCGTTAAACACAACACGAATAGAAAATAACCAATTTGGTCCTCACGTATCAAAAATTCATGATGCCATTCCTATAAAATTGGACAGAACTTACGCAAATCGGCGAGTAGCAAAAATATTAGTTACGACTATATTATTATATGCACGCTAAACAACCGCTGAAAAAATATCAAATCCACAAAATACCCATTAGAAAAAACCTATTTTACGGCAAAACCGCGTAGAAGCGTCAAACTTAAAGTAACCGTGGCGGTACAACCGTCTGCAACCTATCACAATAGCTCAGGACTACTTATTGTCCGACTACTCCCGACTCCTACCGGCAACTTATATTAACTCCCTCCGCCCGTATCAGAGATTAAACATTTATCAATAGAGTATTTGTGCACGATGCAAAAGGCGCCCATGGCCACTAAATAGCTCATAAGACATCGAATAACACCTAACCGTCACCATAACACCGAAATTCACATCGAATATGCTTTAATTATAAATAGTCATATATCTATAAGAGGATTCTTGAACCGTGTACGGTCATAAGCATCGGATAGTCTACCTAGAATCGGCAGGCTTACTACACAACTAGCGACGTTTAAAATAGAATTACGATTAGTTGCGGGAATATTCTAACAGTGAAACTCTACCACATTTATTTTTTTTATTGTTATTATTTTTATAATAAATATTTTTCCGTAAATTATTATCAAATTCGATAAAGCTCTAAGATTGTTCCACATTCACATAAATAAGTTCTCAGGATTCATCTGACATCGAAGCGACGGTTTATCAAACTAAATATTAGGGATATCTTCGTCACGATTAACATTTAGATTAATTATACATTACCAACATTAAGTGCTCCGCTTACGATATATTTTCAAATGAGAGAACAATTCCAGTGACGCTAAGGGTACATAAGCGATTTCTAACAAAAACCTAGCAGAATTCACTAGCGGTGTCACTTATTTTGTACATTCAGGATTTGGAGCAAACAACGTGAGAGCAACAACATACACTATGAACAATTAGGGCCCCAATACGTGTCCCTGTGGTGGGCTCTGAACAAGTCTCAAATGAAAAGACAACAATATAGGAAATTCACTATCTACTAACATCTAGCATCGAATAGAAACTCTAATGTTTTACTATAATATTTGTCGTGTCACAAATCAGTACCATGAAAATCTAACATTGAAGATTATATTTGTAATTAGCTAAGTACACCTATTAATATAAGAGATATGAGGGAAACCGCGTTTCCCGACAATAACGAACGGATACACCTAGATTACGCTTGGAATATGATACGTCGTCGAAGGCTTTCCACAAATCGAAACACGGTACTGACTTCAACTATCTCTTTTGGCAAAAGTCAATTATATAAACTATTTCCCACTTTTCTATGGATCAGGAAATGGACAAATTGTGATAAAGGACGAATCACTTAACTTTACAAGTTATCCTTTATAAGTTAACCCTAACAATTTAACCGCGTAGCGTAGCATTAAATTAAGTACAGTAGATTTGGTTTAGTATTTAAAATAGGACTTAGAGGAGATTTTGATTAGGCTATATCACACGATTCTTAAAAGATATGCTTAAGCGTTGGTCAAGTAGAAAGTTCGGATCATCTGATTCAAATCAAGATAAAAAAATACATAGAAAAGCGACGGCAAAACTTCGAATCCTGCGCAGATTTTCAGTTTAGTTTAGTTAAAAAATTTGCGCAAAACTCGCGGTTCAATTATGGAAGCTTATGCAAATTCCAATTTCTCTGGACGGAAGGAACTTTTGAGCGAAACAAATTAGGATACGACGCTAATAGAGTGCAATTTTAAATGAAGCTAGTTGTGGAACTAAATAAAACTAAACATGCATTAGCCGGCAAACGTAATAAAACTAAGTAAATAAATTCTGAGATAAAGCAACAACAAGGGTAAACATTTCATGTTCTTAGCACTAAGGGCTGCCACTATTGCACTTTAGGCTGAAGATAAAATATATCAAATAAATATAACATCCGAAATTCTACTAATTAGGAGCCAATTATCTTTAGAAAATCGTAAATTTTATCAACTCCCGAAATCGCTGCTAAAACTGCCATCTAGCGTATAAAAACGAAACTGCGCAAGAGCAGATGCAGTTTGAGGTAATAGTTTAGATATGGCAACAACGGGAACAGCGATCCAATTTGATTTAAGGATAAAACATCTAACTACTAAAATTTGCTAAGAAACTAAACTTCATTGTGCTTAAAGTCGAATAAATCTTTGACTAACCTAAAATATACTAAGTGCAAATTCATTGTACTAAATAGCGTTTTGGAAGTAAAATGGGGTTGGTATGTATTTCCGCGGTAACCTCTTAATACTATTACCTTAGCCAACGATGTCGCACCCTTAAATCTACATCAACGCCCATGAAGTATGGCAATTATTCCTTTCACATTAAAACCAACCTTTGTTAAACTTCAAAGATTCAAGGGTATTACAACGGCCACACGGTAAACGAAAATCACATGAAAATACGTATACTTATTTGGATTAATGTACTTTGAAAGCTAAATTCACTAATTTCTTTATAAATAAACCTCTATCATAAGCATATTAACTCGCCCTTAGCTAATTGAGCGACCCACTTGACTCTAAGTCAAACTTTTAGGCCTGTGGTAGGATTAAAATTAACTACACGTTTACCTAATTTGGACAACGCCACGTTACCAACCCCGCCATTCATTTGAAACAAAATAAAACCTATTGAAATTTTTGTACACGTAGGAAAATGCTCGATTAAAGGCACTAAGTTAAAAAAAAATAAGTTATAGCCATTCATAAATTCATTTAGTCTTTGTCAAATTGATTCTAAAAGCATCGAGGATAAACCATTTTCACTTATGACTAAAAACTTAAATTGAACTAATTATTTTGGTTAATACGGCCCATTGAGGCAGTGAAAACATTTGTGCAACACATTATGCACTAATCAAACGGGACATTCCCCTAAGTATTAAAGCGTATAAGCTGCAATCGAAAATGTCACAGACAATATACTCTGACGTATGTCAGATGTCAGAAACGTAACAGACAAATATAGTAGTCTGTGAAATGTCAATGCGACTAAAACTAAAAATTGACGAAGACCGAAAATCCCAAGACTAAAGAACAATATAAGCGATGTATTACCATATGAAAAAATAAAATCAGCCACTTTTATGTATACTTATTTTGTTCTTTAGAACTCCTTAGAACAGCGACAAGACAACCACTTAATGCTTAGACTAATTATCTTCATATCAAACCAACATAGAAACATCACATGTAAAGGTATTTCCTGTCGGTGTGAGACATTAAAACTATTGCAATATAGGCATTGTAGACCTTTAAAAGTCAATGTGTTGCCAGTTAAAAAATATATTTATACACTGAGGATGTAGAAATTCATTTCAGAGTATTTACGCGAGTCGAATTTTAATAATTTGAGTCAATACGGATTAGTAGAAATTGGAAAGTGACTAGAAAAAATGTTGCCTGTTTATAAAACTTTATAAAAGTGAGAAAATGTTGTTTATCAATTCCTTACGCACTCACACCGACGCAATTGGCAAGGTTGTGGTGTTACCACAATTTAAAAGTTAGCCAAGCACTATGCTATATGGCTACCAGAGTGTACTTCAAAATTGATATGATAAATCTGAATATTAGAGATATAACTGATATTGTGTCGGGAAATTGGGTTTAATTTTATAATACCATTAAGCTCATTAAATATTTAAAAAAAAAATGCATGCGCACAGCGCAGTGGAAGCGGATCCAAGTTCACATTAAATCGCGAATAAAAATTTCCCGTCACAATTTCGAATACATAAAAAACTGGCAACACCGATTCAGTAAAAAGGTATAAAATAGCATAGCAGTGGGTTAAAAGGGATCACAGTTTCATCAGTGTTACCAGTCAACACTGGAGGGGGGGAATTTTGATATTTACCGAAGTTTCACATTTGGCACTCATTATAATACCCATTCATCAAATTTGGTATAATTTTGCCCCGAATCAAAGGGAGCGTTCAAGTATTACGTAACGAATTTGGGGGGGGGGGGGGTCTTTTTGTAAAATGTTACGACGCGGGGCGGGGATTGAGTTACGCGTTAATTATTTTCGACTTTCCAGTACTTTACACCACATAATGGTAACTTTTACTATTGGGTACCGAAAACGTTACGGCGCGTTACATGGGGGGGGGGTCCAATAATCTCCAAAAACTGCGTGACGTAATACTTGAACGATCCCGAAGCTAAATATTAAAATTCCCAATACAATACGGTTTTCTGTCGGAAACAAATTTGTCAGGTACGGATATCCTGTAGAAACACCGTGCACCCTCCATATTACAATTTTAGAGATCAGAACAGCTCCAATATAGTTAAAGAACCGGCCAAAATGGTGAATTGACATATGTCAGAAATTAAATTAATTAATCGGCCCCGTGGCCAAGTAGTGATATGGTCTCATAAAACGATTGTCGTACCTTTGATTCTTTTGGTAAAGATCATTTCTCTGATTAAGTTTGTGTCTGTAGTTTTGTGGACGACGTCTTTCTTTGTCGTTTGGTTTCTGCTTTTCTGTCTCTTTCGGCGTCTCGGTGGATGCTTTTTCCTGAAATTGATTTTTAAAGTATTTTAGTAAAACTAAACCTTTAGTTTTTTTCTTTACTAGGGTTATTTAAACCGCTTTCTTTGACCTGTTAACATTATTCATTTGATCATGTATCTATAATATAAATTTACTACAATCCGACCAGATTAGAGATACCAGAGATAATGTAATAAGGGAGTGTTCGAGTAGTACGTCACGCAAATTTGGGAGATTATTGACCCCCCCCGATGTAACGCGCCGTAACGTTTTTCTGTACCCAAGTACAGTAAAACGTTTCGTGACCCGTCACAACCTAGTGACTCTTTATACCTAAAAGTTACCATTATGTGGTGTAAAGTACTGGAAAGTCGAAAATAATATTAACAATAACGCGTAATTAATTTCCCGCCCCGTATCGTAACGTTTTACAAAAGGAACAACAAAATTCGTTACGTAATACTTAAACGCTCCCTAACAGAACACGACATCGTATGCATTGTAAATCGTCAATGTGTCAAAGCAAATTTTTCAGTAGTGTTTTTCAGTTTACGCGAAATTGAGGACAAACATACATTTACGAAATATAGCATAGAAACCTTTTTTTATGGGACAGAAAGCAGGAAACTGAAAGTGTTAACCAGGTTTGCAAGTTGCCGGCTTTCAAGCGTCAATACATCGTGATACTCACGCCCATAACCTCCACGTCAAACAAACTTAAATCTAGTTACAGGAGCTGTCAAACCATTTTTTCTGTACAAAGTTTGACATATTTGACAGCACTCAAGGCGAGATCGTGACTTAGAATATGAACCTCAAACAATATCAGCTCAAATTATTGCTTTTTTAAGTCGATTTAAGTAGTCACAACCTATTTCCAAATTAATATATTTTTCTTATAAAAGATAAAAATTAATGCTAATAATTACCTCTTTATTATCAGAGGTTGCCTTGTTTGAGTTACTGGTTGGTGACTCTGACTGGATGCGTTTGGGCGACTGTTGGTTCGAAAACTGTGGAGAATGCTCCATCTGAAATTATATGATATATATAAAAGTTTGAACTCGGTGGTTTGTCAAACAAATATTTACATCATATCAAAACCATTTTTCAAAAACAACATTATCACTACTATGACAGTACCGATTGTATTTATTTGTCAACCGTCATTTGTCAAATGTCAATCAGAAGAGTGACATTGACTTTGACTAACAACTAGGCTACATAGATGGCGCTACTAGTATTAGTTTAATTTTTATTTAGGCCTAACCTTCAAAAGACACGTGTATAAATATGACTGTTTAAGTATTTTGAGTGAAGGAACTTTTGTTATTTAATTAGATAAAAAGGAATTTCGTGTTTATAAAGCTTTGCTTTTTGGCGAAATAAATACTATTAAAGCCAAATAAGGCTTGATGAACATCAATAAGAATTGCTAAGATTAAACGAGCCAAAATGAGTCTATATAGCCTAAGTACACGAACTCTGTTTCCACTTTCTCTCCATTTATCAAAATATCGCATACAGTCCTAGGGAGCGTTCAGTACTACTTCACGAAATTTTTGGAGATTATTGGACCCCCCCCCCTCCCATGTAACGCGCCGTAACGTCTTTCTGTACCCAATAGTAAAAGTTACCATTATGTGGTGTAAAGTACTGGAAAGTCGAAAATAATATTAACAATAACGCGTAATTCAATCCCCGCCCCGCATCGTAACGTTTTACAAAAGGACCCCCCCCCCCAAATTCGTTACGTAATACTTGAACGCTCCCCTATTGACTCTTTCAAATCCATAGATTTTGCTTTTCCTAAGTTCACTTGCATCCTCTTAAAAAAAACAAAGCGTTCTTCATAACTGTTACTCCTGCAATCCTTCAAGACGCCAAGTATTCCCTGGGTGCCAGCGTCTAGGAGACAATTCACTAATAACTGGCCTATTTTTATCTTCTATATATATAAAAATGAATTGCTGTTCGTTAGTCTCGCTAAAACTTGATAACGGCTGGACCGATTTGGCTAATTATGATCTTAAAATATTTGTGGAAGATCAGGGAAGATTTAAACGATGGGAAACGTAAATAATAATTAAAGAAAAATACTAAAAACGAGAATGGAATTTCCCAATACAAACTGTTCTTAGATGGGAAATTGGACGTTTTTTTAGAAATAAAAAATGGTCATTTACATGACTCTTTCAAAAATATATGTTTCATAGTAATAATAATAATAATAATAATCTTTATTTTCTTCTCTCACATACATAAGGTTTTTATGATTAAACTAAGATTATAACATTAGGAAGTGTATGTGAGAGACTGGTCTCTGTAACAGGAGACCTGAGTGACAGATAACCAGCCTCTCCACCACCGGACCGGAACGCGTACAATCATGTCATTGTCAAAGGTTACAATAGAAGAAAATAAGCATTAAGTGCTAAAGAAAACATTGTGCAACGGAGTTTTAAAAATAAATTTGGTGTGTGTTTGTGTGTGTGTGTGTGTATGTGTGTGTGTGTGTGTGTGTGTATGTGTGTGTGTATGTGTGTGTGTGTCTCTCTCTCTCTAAGTGTGTGTATGCGTGCGTGGGTGTGTGTATATGTGTGGGGAAGTGGGTGAGTTACAGAATGACAGTTATTAGATCCTCTGTTTCATCATAACTCAACGTCTTCAGCCAAGTAGTAACCTTTTTTTTACATTTGTATTTGGGTAGTGGGTAAATGTTAATTTTTTTGTTTAATTTATTATACAAATAACAGCCTAGGAAACCAAAGAACCTTTGCGAGAAAGAAGTTGTCCATTTTGTAATACAACAGCAAACTTTATGTTTTATCCGCTTGTTAATATTTAAATCGGGGTCGTAACTAGTTTTATGATGTTGTTTTAGAACTGTGTTCAGAATAAATAATTGACGAATTGTTAATACATCGGCTAGGGCATAAAGCTCTTTGGTGGGAAAAAGAAGCGGTAAGGAGTGGCTTACTTTTAATACTGCTCGTTGGGCTCTTTCAAGTTTTAGGAGATTGGTCTTGAAAGTACCTCCCCAAACAGTGATACAATATCCTAAAATTGATTGACATAAAGACTGATAAACTACGTTAATAATTTTTTTGTCTGCTATAGACCTTAAAGTTTTGAAGATATAAATGAGTTTACGGGTTCTGCAAGAGAGAAGATCCACGTGAGAATTAAAACTCAAGTTACTGTCGATAACTACACCCAAATACTTAATACTATGGGCAAGGGAAATGCTTTTGCAATGGCAGAGTTGATTTGAAGAGCAAGTATGGGCTATGATAGAAAAATTATTATGAATGTGTGAGGGAATGTTTTTAATAGAGAAGGGCATAAATTTTGTTTTATCAACATTTAGCGTAAGGCCGTTGCCTCTCAACCATTCATTAACAAGGCCAAAACCAGACTGAGCAGAATTATAGACCTCATTCCAATTGTTGCCAGAGAATACAAGGGCCGTGTCATCTGCAAAAGATATTATCTTACCATTTGGCAACTGGAGGTTACATAACTCATTAATAAATGCTAGAAACAACGTTGGGCCAAGTACGCTTCCCTGAGGGACACCGTAAGTTATTGGCAAGTCACTACTTACAAGGTCACCGACCTTCACCCTTTGAAATCTATTTTCAAGGTAACTTTGGAAAAGACTCAATTGAGAACCACGGATACCCAGAGATTCAAGTTTGTTTAAGAGAAGTAGATAGTATTAGTATGTAGTCTGCTGTATGAGGGCCGACCTCTTTGGTCTGTTTTAAAAGTTTTGACACAAATATAGGTATGTTGGTGAAACAAAGTTCACGGGGTCATCTAGTCGTAAATAAAAATCCCTTTACATAAGAAACAAACCTGTTGATTGGGATGCGGGGCAAGCGCAACTGTGAGAGTGAGATCGCACCACATCGCCGCTCTTGCTCTACGGGCGCACACGCAGAGTTGCTTCACTGCGTCCGCTAGCGCCACTATCGCTATAGAATATGGGTAAAATTATAATTTAAAATATATTTTTAATAAATTATGTTATCTAGAGTTCTATAAAAAAAATATGTTTATTATGGAACATAAGATACAAGTATCACGTAAAAAGGCGTAAAAAACTCTCGGTACTCTTTTAAAATGGCAAATCATCAAACAACACTTATTTTAAAAAAAATATCGCAAATTAATTAGAAGTAGCCTGTCTAGCACTAGTCCCAGGCCCTTTTATCAACTAGATAATCGTTAACTTCATAGTAATACTTTTTACACAGCTTCTCTTTAATACATTTCTTAAATTTATTAGAAGGCAGAGATAAAAGAGCCTC
This sequence comes from Pieris napi, assembly GCF_905475465.1. Taxonomy (NCBI): domain Eukaryota; kingdom Metazoa; phylum Arthropoda; class Insecta; order Lepidoptera; family Pieridae; genus Pieris; species Pieris napi. Next base: position 9,786,380 of record NC_062252.1, read on the forward strand.
TGGGATTTTATTAAAGAAGAGTATCCCTTTTCCCAAAACTAGTTACTAACTTTAGATAGTCTAGTTCGGGGAAATTGCAGCCTGCGTTTGTTCCGAGTATTAACAGTGTGCGTATGTTCTATTCTAGTAAACTTATCACCATTTTTTTATAGGTACAGTTCTTAAGTTTCATAATAAATTTTACGTAATCAATAACTTACGTCCATCCAAATATCTGTGCGGGGCTAACTCTCTCCTCCTCGCGGCTTGAACTCCGGCAACTGCGTTACGCCAGGCTAGCATCGCACTCTCTATCTCAGTATGAGGCGCGCTGAAATATTAAAGTTTTATCAACTAAATTTACTTTCCATCCACCTGGATGATCCACCCATTTACTAAGAACAATGATATAGGGTGTTTCAGCGCCGATTTCAAACTTTTAATACATAGTTATAAAAAAAACAAACTGTACTTTTAATATGTATTATAATTGCAATAAATTATAATGTATAACTAAGGCCAAATTCGTTGAAGACTTGAACGGTGGAGGCTCAAAGAGGCATGTTTTCTAATTGATTGTTGTGGATGCTACGCAGTCGATGGTTTTAGTCGATCGTACAGGTCTATTTTCATTCATATTCATTTCGATTCAGTAAACATCTTGTCGCTCTGAACTTTTCTATCCACGACTTAATTAACTGAACGATAATTCATTGCAAAAGTGCGTCTCTACTGCGTCCGCACTCGTCACCTACAGAACGCTACCGCTTAAATCAACTTGTTATTGAAAATCGGCCCTGAGACACCCTTCATAATAAGTATCTGATAGAATTAAACTATACACACTGGGACATAAGTAACTAATAATAATCCGTGGAGCTACAACCCTTGGCATCTGATTGCCCCGTTTTTTGTTTTTATTTTTCTTTTGTGTCTGACACATGTAGATTTTTTGGGTGTTAGGGACATGCTTTACCCTAGAAACAAATATAGAAAGAAAAATCGATTGGTACATTGATTCTAACAAGTCGTGTGTTCAGTGTTGAGAGTCATTCGCTTAACCAACAATGCTCATAAGTAACTAAACACATTAAATTCAAAATTAAATCATTTAATAAAAGAAAAATTAAAGCAATTAATATATTACATAATTTTATGTCTAATAAAACTCACACAATACAAAAATTATATTTGCAAGTATAAAAAAACCGCCATCGCCGGGGAAATACTAAAAATACTTAAAAAAACTTACATTTCAGCCAAGTTCTTAGCATCCTCCTTCCAAGTGCTGGGATCGTATGTAGCCGGATCCAACCCTTTATCATCAGCAACATTCCCCTTGCCGCGTTTTAAAACCGTAATTTTGCCGTCCTCGTGTTTATTCGATTTTTTATTATAAGCCACGCACACACTCGCCCGTAACGTCTCCATCTTTCCCATTAATGTTAATACCTGAAAGATAATTTAGAGTTGAGGGACTGTTGTCTCCTGTGGCCTTAGGGTTGTGACTCCCATGTCAAAAAAAAAGTGCGTGCGTTTGTACACATGTCAGAAGTGAAACTTCTTTGGCAAACTAATTTTTAAGTCTTGTACATCTAATATATAAAATTCTCGTGTCGCGGTGTTTGTGGTTAAACTCCTCCGAAACGGCTCGACCGATTCTCATTAAATTTTGTGTGCATATTGGGTATGTCTGAGAATCCGACAACATCTATTTTTCATCCCCCTTAATGTTAAGGGTTTACCCCAATTTTTTTTTAATTTCAGATAAAATTTTTATTCTTTATTTTTTTATGATACAACATTAAAAAATACATACAACCGCTAACTTTCACCCCTCTACGATCAACCCCTTTTTTATTATAAATGATATACATGGCAAAACGACGTTTGCCCGGTCAGCTAGTAATTATATAAATCTCAAACTTTAGATTTCCGAGACTTAGACGAAGGAAAAAGGAAGATAAGTTAGGAATTTAATGAATTTCATTGTCATTAAAATATTAAGTGTCGAAAATGAATACAAAGAAGGAATTATTTTTCACTTTTTAGTTTGATGTGCTTTAAAAGCGTGTTTTTTAGTTTTTTTAAACTATTATTTATTTGGTCTCGTATTACTAAAAAAATACCTTCGTATGCTCCCTCAGCATGTCGACCGTCAATCTGTCTACCCTCGAGGGACACGGCGGCAGTCTCGGCACGGGAATCGAATTGGACGACGAAACCGCCCTCCCCGGGTAGGCCAGGGCCAATTTGGCCTCAGTCCGCTTCCTCTCCCTTTCCAACTGCTTCCATTGCTCATAGCAGGCGTCTAAACGCGCGTGGAGGATACTTGATGACGACACTGCACCTCTGGAATTAAAATTTTTGATCGAAACCAGATCGGTAACTCTCAATGGCGATAGTTGGCAAAGTCTATTTAATATTGTCTTTGATTGACATAACCTTTACACATTTAAAGAAAAACTGTTTTTAACGGATTAAAGTTGTGTCTTCCCAAGATTGGTACGCGAAGCCATTGAAATCAAAAAACACCCCAATTTCAATAGAGAAGACGGCCTCAAATTGTCAAACACCTGGGATCCAATAATATCCAAATTAAAATCTCAAAAAGAAAAACAATCCGCGAAAATAGAGGACACCGTGAGCCATTTTTGCCAAAACCCTCCATCTTTTAGTCGATACCAACTCCGGGGAAATAAATACAGATAATGCAAGTTTCTCTGCAGCTGTGATACTTTTTGACATCCAACACCTTTTGTCTTCAGTCACCGTGACCACGCACGCTGTAAAGCACGCGAAACGTCGGATAAATTTAAAATTATGTTAAATAATTGTAAATTTATAATAATACATAACTTTAATCCGTTAAAAACAGTTTTTCTTTAAAAGTCTATTTAATCGCCTTTGAATTAAAACAACTATAAATAATAGGTATGTTTAAATCATAGTTTTTGACGTGACAACGTCTTATAATTCGATGGAGCCGGCTGCACGCACGAAAAAACATGACTCATGCGGCGTTACCTCTGAGGCGTTCCATTTAAGGCTTGAAGTGCAAGCGAGAGCGCGGAACGAGGGACAAAGAGGCACAAAAAATTTACATAATTGTATTTATGCGTACAAATGTAACTTGATCAATTAAATTGTGATTTACGTTTACCTCCTTCTCTATATCCATACATAACATCTATCAAACAAATAAAATTAAAATTTTCTTTTAGAAAAGCAACCATTCCATCAGTATTTTCTTATGACGTTGTCACGTTCAACTATCGCCAGTAAACCGACTTTACAGACAACCGATTTTTTTTACTGATTTTAAAATATCTAATATTTCGCGCATCTTGATATTTAGAACGATAGAAAATATTTTTTGTGAAAACGTTTATATATTACTTAAACCAAGCGATATATTAAGTAAAATTATTACTGCACATTTCCTTGAAACGCGAAATTTATCTAAAACGGAAGTTATATATTTAAACTAACAGGTTTATTTAATTACCTTAAATAAAAATATTTATGTATTTACACTTTGTTGCAGTAACAGAAATACAATATAAGTAGAATCTTTAAATAAAAAGGAGAGCAACTAGCGGCTATCGTTTTCGAGCGATCTGTGCCAGGCAACCAATATGAGGAAAATTATTTAAGATGAGCGCAAGAAGTGCAAAACTACATATTATGACATAAAATAACTAGACACAACTAATGGAAAAAAACAAAGCAATTAATACATATGTAAACAGTGAAAGGGACAACAAAAAGGACACATGAAAAAGAAAAGGGCGCATTACTTCGTTAAATGTTGTTTATATATGTATAAAGCTATTTTACATATAGCTATATATATAAAATTCTCGTATCACAATGTTGGGAACGAACATCCGAAACGGCTCCACCGATTTATATGAAATTTTGTATGCATATTCAGTAAGTCCGAGAATCAGCTACCATCAATATTAACAAACCCCTAAGTGATAAGGGGAAACATTTATTTTTATTTTTAGACAAAATTATTTGTTTTTATTTTTGTATGATACAGCATACAAAAATACATACAACCCTAAATGTTTACCTCTCTACAATCAATCCCTATTTTTATTATTGTAGATAGTTATTTTTATTGGACTAACAAATGTTTCTTAGAAATAATATAGGTGCAACGTTTGCCGGGTCAGCTAGTATAATAATATAATCCTTACCTCATATTCCTCATGGCGTAGAAGGGCGCTAGAAGGGGCAAGTCCATCATCGGTGATGGCATCACAGGTGGAGGGACAGGCGGACTGGGTCCTAGAAGGGCACCTATACCTGAAAGTGTGTTTTCTATAACACTCTTAATATAAAGAATAATATATATCACATGATGTTCATATAATATATTGTGAGTACTTAAAAAAAAAAACGAAATGGTTGTTTGCTGACTAATACTACAAACTACTTGAGTAGAGTTTATGAAAGCCCATTATCATATACAATATTATTAACTCTTAGTAATCCCCCTATAACACGATTTCTGTTCCCCACTATAACGCGGAGATTAGTCAAGTTACATTTTGTGAAATTTACAATGATTTGTCAATTGCATAATTAGTTTTGCATACCTTTGCATCAGTTTCAATTGTGTTGTTATAAAATTGTTGAAAGTACCAACGTACCACATAAGCTACAATTTAATGGCATTACCACCAAAAAAGCATGGCGGTTGCTATGACTGGTGTTCTCCTACGGTTTCCCTTGAATAGTTTACTACTATGTAATATAACAAAATACTTAGCCAGAGCAACGCTTGGCTGAGTTAGCTAGTATTATATTATATATTATGCCTAAGGGCGCTTTTAGTGTCACGCGGATTTGCTCACGCACGCGGGATTGGACCGCATGCGTAGCATCCGCAAAGAACAATTTCATATAGGTATCTATTGTAAAGCGTGATAAACGCACGCGGGACGCGGGGCGCTGTGCGGGGCGTCACCCCGGTGCGGGGTATCCGCATGCGTAAGCGCTGCCCAGTGTGACCAGATTTAGTAGATTTCTACTTTTTTGGTAGATTTTGAGGTACTGTCAACAGAATTTAGTATGTAAAAATTATTTGGTATATTTTAGTAGAATTCACGCTTTTCAGTTATTCTAGTACTTTTTTTTGGCATATCGAATAAAAGCGAAGTATTCCTCTTTCATCGATTGGATTATAACTATTTAATGTTCATGCTTTTCGTTACCATTCGTGCCGTGAGCATAGAGTGTGATGTGGGAATTCCTTTATTGAGAATTTATATAATCGAGTTTAAAATGAAACATAAATATACACAAGGATATCGCAATGAATAGTAGCAAGATCCCTTATTTAAAGTTGGTTATGTAAATCTACAAAATTTTACGTTATTTTTCCTTATTCATAAAATTTAAACTGACATACAAAACATGATGAGTTCCATTTTGAGTTGCTTTATGAAGATAAATTATATAAAAACTACTCCGCTGCAGTCAATAGATCTGACAAAAGTATGTTCAAGTTAATGGACTCAAAATTGTTTTGTGACAATGTTACCCAACATAAAGACGAAAAATCTTTAGTTAAAGTATCATTTTATACATTTTTGTTTAATTATATTTTTATTATGAATTTAATTTAAAAAAAAACTTGGTTTCTTTTAAATTAAATTCTTATTTTTATTATTATATCGTTTTATCAAGAAAACATTCATGTTTTACGTTGTAACACAACTGCAAAAAAGTATAATAGATTTGCTCATTCCTTTCGGTAGAATTCAGTAGTTTTTAACCTCCACAAGCAGTAGATTCGTCAATTAAAATCTGGTCACACTGGCGCTGCCTACAACTTCAGTGCCCATTTTAGAGTCGAGCGGGGCGCACGCGCCGTATTGTACTACCGAAATGAAAATCGATACAGAACGAGTAATCATTGAAGTTCATCTGCGGCCCGTTTTGTGGGATAAACGCAATGAATTATACAAAAACAGGGACGCGAGGGAGGCTGCATGGAGAGATATTTTGAAGGAATTGGCACCTAACTACGAAAATTTGAGCGAAGAGGAAAGAAAAGAGGCGGGTATGTGTTTGGTTCATTATTTTATTTATACAAGCATCATTACTTTATTAATATAAGCATAATTATTTAATTCACAAAAAACATCAAAAACCTTCTAAAACCTTTTGAGTTTAGTTAATTAATTATATATCGGTGTTGCCAGGAGACTTTTCCTTCATTGATAAAGTAATCTGCAAATATATCTCTGATATTACTTGCCGACGTATTACTACTTTCAGTCTGCTGCCTGGGTAGTGGTCCCGTAAAACCATTTGTGACAAATGTATGGCTGACCTTGTAGCCATCCCGTTTCCTTATGAAATTGTGAAGTACACATGCCGTCTTGACTATTAATTGTGCTAGATCTAACTTGACATTCATGGATCTGTGAAATATTCTAAATTTATTTGACATAATTCCAAAAGTGCATTCTATGTACCTTCTAGCTCTGGACAGACGGTAATTAAATATTTTCTTTTTGTAAGGTAAATTATCACGAGCATAAGGCCGCATCACATGTGATGATAAACCAAATGCCTCGTCTCCCACTATCACGAACGGCAACTTTGCTCTTACACTAGATGGATAAGCTACTTCGGGGCAAATAATAGGCAACTCTTGCGGGTCAGGGATACCCAACGTGTTACTTTCCAGTTTCGTATACAATTGACTCCTTCTAAAGATGGTTGAATCGGCGTTGCTTCCACTGGTACCGACATTAATATATGTAAAATTATAATCAGCATCACACATTGCGAGGAGCACTACAGAATAATATTTCTTATAATTAAAATATAGTGATCCACTGTGCGGCGGCCGAATCACTCTTATATGTTTTCCATCAATTGCACCCAAGCAATTAGGAAAATTTGTATATGTGAGAAATCCCTCTGCGATTTCTTTCCATTTGATCCCATTAAGCTGTGGAATACATTCAGACTTTAGTTCAATCCATATTATGTAACAAACTTGTCTTACTATTTCGCTAATTGTTGCAATTCCAATCACATAGGAATAGTGTAGATCAGTGAATGTATTACCAGTTGCCAAATATCTGAAAACAAAAACAATATATTAATAATATGATAACATAATATATTAATAATGCTGACATCAGACATAAGAAAGCATGCACCGCTCGAATTTTACTTCAGAAGAAAAATAAATACCCTTAAGGTGAAAGGGCACGGAAGTAGCTAGCGCTAGAAGTTTTTAATTCGTTTTAACTACAGTACTATAGCTACGTTAGATTTCTATGATTTGCCGAAAATTTTATCATAGGGGGGTATTTATGCAGTTATGATTTCATATGAAAAGTTCGAAGTATAGTTATGTATCTCATATCTGCTAAAAGTGGCCACTTTTAGCAGATTTGAGACACATAACTATGCTGTAAATATTTTATAAGAAATCTTCTCTGTATAAATTAACCCCTATGGTAAAATTTCCGGCAAATGAAAGGAATCTAATAAATATATATAATATAATATAATGAAATATCGTTTATTTCAGGCAATATTTACATTACAAGATGTCCTCCTTCATGAAGGTTGACAGATGCAAATAAAGCAAATTTTTGTTAAAACAAATTAAAAACTTACAGCGCTAGTGACTTCCGGAAGTTTTCACCTTAATTTTGATGATGGCAAATTTTACTGTAACAAATAAACAAATTGCCCGATTCAATCCGGTGTTTTTCCAAAAATCCTTAAATGAAGTTCTAATTATTTTTGTAAAAAATGAATTATTTCGTCGATGTCTGCGCCGCGCCGCCCCGGCCGCGCCGTCTGCGTCTAGTATAAGATTCACTTTGCGCTATCGTTCGCGGCGAAATTGACCGGCCTGCGCCGGCCCGCCGTTTGCGTTGCGCCTAAGGGTACTTTTCCTTCAACTGCGGCCTTATTTTTCCACTCTGTATAGGTATATATATATTGCTTGATTTATCTAATGCTTCATGAGACAGTGTAAAGTTGACAACATGTGTGAATTAAGGAGGGCCTTTAATCGAATGCAGTTAAATTTCCAACTAATATCAGATTTGTACACACGGCCACAGATCAAGCTTCCCAAAACCAGTATAAACAGGACTCATGCGTTGTTTATTATCGTAGACGACTCGGCGCCCGGCGAGGCCCTAGCAAGTTCCGTTTATTGGTACTGGTTTTGGGTAACTTGATCTGAAACTGTGTGTACTTTTGCCACTTACTTATTATATTTTGTCATTTCAGACAAGAAAATACAACAACGCTGGCGAACAGCAAGGGACACTTACCAGAAAGACAAGATATCTGAAAAAAATCAGCCATCCGGCTCTGGGAGTAAGAAGAAGAAGAAGAAATATTCTTACTATGACATTTTGACTTTCTTAGACAGTACAACGGAAACTGCTGGAGAAGAGTCACTCTGTGAAGAAATGTCTGAACAAAGTAATTTAGAAACACCTAATGAGTCCACGCAACCAGATAATTCACGTCAAGAAAGTTCTCACCCAACATCAAAACAAAAACAAGTAAAATCTAAAAAGCAAGCACCATCTAAATTTGAGGCACAGTTATTAGAATGCTTAAAGTCTAATCAACTGGAGCTAGAAAGTGAGGATTTGGCTTTCTTTCAGTCTCTGCAGCCTTCATTAAAAAGATTCACTAGATATCAAAAACTAATGTTCAGAACAAAAGTGTTAAATATAGTTATGGAAATGGAAAGTCAAACACAACCTGCATACTACAGTCCCATACCTACAACAAGTTCTAGTGCTTTTACTGAGCTTGACAGTTTGTCACCGATAAATCAAGATTACCAAACCAATAGTATAATCCAGGATACTTCGAGTCTTAACGACAATGCTATTAGTTCTGCTGCAGTGAATGAAAATGAAACTCTTATTTCGACTGAAAGCGGCCTGTTTAATATCACGTCTTATGACGTAATTTATACCCCAGCAACAACATCATCTACAGGCGAAAGTAATGTCAACGCTCAGGATACAAATTTACAAAGAAATGAATGATGTAAAATTTGATTTTTTAATTTATGAATAAAACTCTTTTTATTAAAATGAGTACGATTAACTTTTTTTCTCCAGTTTCTCTCTAATTGTTTGTTTAGTCATATGAGTGCGGTTGTACACACGGCACAGATCAAGTTACTCAAATCCAGTATAAGCGGGACTCCGACGGGTTACCTAAGTATGATAATACGCAAGGCGCGAGTTCCATTTATGCTGGTTTTGGGTAACTTGATCTGTGGCCATGTGTACTTTATCAGATAAAAAAAAGGATTGTGTATGTAGGTTGAACGTACCAATCCCAAACCAATTAAGGACTTTTTTTGACTTTAAATTACTGTCATGTGCAAACCTATAACTTTTATCTATATTATAATAAGTAGCGTGTGATGAAAGGTAGGAATGATTCCACTTTAATGGCGACATTTTATGAGTGAAATAATCTTATTTAATGAAATTTCAACATGAAATTGAATGAAATTATGAACAATGAAATTTCAGAGTACATGACAAAAATTTTTTTTTGCACATGTAAATTTACACATGACAGTAATTTGAAGTCAAAAAACGTTTATCCTACCTGTTCAAATCCCTTTCCACTAAATCATAGCAGGAAATTAAATATTTAAAATTTAAAACTTACCTTAATGTAATAGCGAGCCTCTCAATCGGTTGTATTGTAATCCTTCGTAAACTGCTTTTTTGTAGCTTATTCTCAATTTTACACAACAGTTCATCAAAAGAACGAATGGACATTCGAAAGTAATTTTTAAATTTACGTTCATTATTTTGTAGTTTTCCAAAGCGTGTAACAAACGCCCCAGCAAGAAGCCTATTTTCAAGAAAGGGATCAACATGTACTCTTGTCTTCTTGTTTCGTCGTTTGTAAAGTATGTAAGCGACACATATTCTTCTGACATTGATCATTTTTGAACACGTCTATACCGTTACGCAGCCCGTAGAAAACTGAAACTCATGCTGCGTATGATCCGCAGCGTGAAATTTTACGCATGCGGTCCAATCCCGCGTGCGTGAGCAAATCCGCGTGACACTAAAAGCGCCCTAAAAGCCCAAGGTTCTATTCCTAAATAGATCACTTTGGTGTTCCCAAAAGGTAGATTATTTAATGAAATAAACGTTTGTCCCGTGTCCAATTACGCTTAACAATAACGTTATTGCGCAAAATTGCAATAATAACAAATTTCTATTTGTCCGACACTGTAAAATTTAAACATATTTTGTAGATATATTTCAATCAGAGCACGTTGGCCTAGTGGCTTCAGCGTGCAACTGTCCCTGAGGACGTAGGTTCGATCCCGGGTTCTGGCGAGTTAGTTAGCTAAGTCGAAGGCGTATGTCAGGCACAGCTACTTGCCTATTTGGGGCCGTTCAAGTATTGCGTAAACAAATTTACTGCAATTTATCCCCCCCCCCCTTCCCTTTTCAGCAAAAGTAAGCAAAGCTCTCAAAAATAATAATACAGAAACATACGAATTTAGTCCTCGAAAATGCATTTCGCTTTCAAGTATACACAATGTGTGGGTAATATATGCAAAAAGTAAAGAATTACTGTTGACGTAATCACCAAATAAAAGAAAATCAAAGACCCCTCCCCTCTAGTGCTTACGTAATACTTGAAGGGCCATAGACAAATTATCAAGAAACGATAAAGAAATCTGAGGCGCAGACCTAAAAAGAAAAGCCACTCACCAAGATTAAACGGTGTGTTCTCATGCAAAAACGACACGTCCACATTCAATGGATTAGGCGGTGGTCGACTCCTCATCAGCATATTCATCTGCCTCGCAATTTCCTGCTGACGCATTTGGTCCCTATTAGCCCCATTCTCAAAGCTCGGCCTCTGCTCCATATTAAACCCATCCCTGGGTCCCTGGTTCATTTCCCGTCGCATAAAATCATTCTGGAAGCCATTCGGCTTAAAATTCGGTGGGGGTTGGTTGAAATCAAAGTTCTGAACTCTTTCTGGCATTTGATTGGTCATATCGTTATAATATTCACCGTTGAACTTCGGTGGAAAATTTCTGTTGAAGAACGGCGGCTTCCTCTCATCCAATTTGAAGTCTTCATAGTGTCCGTTGATTGATGAATCCGGCATTTTATAGTTCATGGGATTTTCCTCTCTGTTCCGATCAAGGGATATATTCAACTGGTGCAAGTATGACAGAAGATCCGTGGTCTCCTGGTTATCCTTCACGAAGGTATCAACCTTATTTGGGAATCTTTGGGGATAGTCAAAGTTTGAATAATTCATATCGAGATTCAGGCTGCTCGGTCTCTGAGGGAAGTTGAACATATTTGTTTCGGGAAGGGAGTTTCTTTGGTTCGGTTCGAAGAAATTATAGAATTTATCGTCGTATTTCGTTTGATTCGTGAACTGTGCGCCGCCGATTTCTTGAGCTGCCAATCGGAGTAGATTCAGTTGTTCTGGTGAAACCGTGTCATCGGCGACTGGTTCGATGTTCAGAAAATTAATGTCATTTTCTGGGAAATTATTGAAGCTGTTAAAACCATTTTGCATGTAAAGGCCGTTATCATTCTGGTTAAAGTATGGGCTGTTTTGAAACGACTGAGAGTACGATGGTGATAAGTAATTAGCATCGTTTTTGGCGTATTGGTTTAGGCTGGGATGTAAACCGCTTAGTGTCTTATCCGGTATTTGTGTAGAGCTGAAAATAATATATTTAGACTTAATTTCATTATATATTCGTTACCAGTTTTCATGGCTTTGTTTTATAAAATACCTATACAGTGTAATCTCTTTATAACGAATTTCAAGGGATCGTTATAGAGAGCTTTTGTTATAGGGCAGCGTTCAAGTATTACGTAACGAATTTTGGAAGGGGGGGGGTCCTTTTGTAAAACGTTACGATACGGGGCGGGGATTGAATTATGCGTTATTGTTAATATTATTTTCGACTTTCCAGTACTTTACACCACTTAAGGTAAACTGTGGAAGTAACTGTGGAATCGGCTCCCGGGGGGGGGTCTCCCTCAGAGATACGACCTCCAAATGTTCAAAAAGCGAGTCTATTCCTCCCTCATTGGCCAGCAACGCACCCACTAAAAATGGGTGTCTATGGGCTGCGTGGACTGCCCTTTTTGGTCGTCCCGCAAGCTCGTTTGCCCCCCTATTATTAAAAAAAAAAGGGTAACTTTTAAGTATAGAGTCACTAGCTGGTCACGAAACGATTTACTATACTTGGGTACAGAAATAAGTTACGGCGCGTTACACGGGGGGAGGGGGTCAGTAATCTCCAAAAATTGCGTGACGTAATACTTGAACGCTCCCTAGGGATAGAAGAGAAAAAAAATTAAATTTAACCAATTACAATAATTTATATATATGTATATAATAGATAGTTGACGATGGTGCGTTTAGTAACTGAGACCAAAATTTCGTACAGGCAATGTAATCTAAAAATAATGGCACACGTGTTAATGCAATTAACACTAACAAAGGCGAGAAGGCTGTTTATGACATCAGGTGTCTTTCTTATAAATTTCGGCACCTCAATAGGTTAGTTTTGTAAGCTGATTATAAAAACAATTACACTTAAGTATGTTGTTGATGTCTAAATATGAAAATATTTCTTCGTAATAGAGAATAGAACATGCGTTATATAGAATGAATTAATGTATGGGTTTTGTGTTCAACAAATTTAACTCATTTTTACGTTATAGAGTATATCGTTATAAAGAATGACGTTATAAGGAGTTTACACTGTATTTATAAAACAGAACTAATATATTATATTGGCTTTTAGAGAGCAGCGTTGGGCTAGTTCCTTGAGCGCCCCTCTCAACCCTGAGGTCGTACGTTCGAAAACGGCTGTGCAGAAGTGGATTTTTCTATGTGCGCATTTAACACTCGCGATGGAAATCATCGTGAGACCGGCATTCTATCCTAAAATCGACGGAGCGTGACAGGCACAGATCGAATCTACTTGCCTATACAAAAAAGTTTCATATAGAAACTTGAGGCTCGGAACTAAAACGTAGTCTCTGGATTTTTAGCTGTTTACGTAGCCTTATAGAATTTGTAATAACCATCATAGATTAAGATATAATAAAGACTTAATCAACTTACCAGCTTGTTTCAGTTGGTCCTGGCTCATCCAGAATCTTAGTGATGAGATCCCGTACCATCGAGTTTTCTTCCATAATTCTGTCCGACTGTAACAATGGTTTAAGAAATATATAGATTACAAAAAATATTGGCAAACAAAAAGTAGAATATATAAAAAACAACTTCACCAGCTTAGCATGGGACTAGGTCAATTTGTGTGAATTGTCTTTTAAAAACAAAAAAAAACAAAAAACTGGTCATTTTTAAGAACTGAAACAAGCAGAGCAATAATCTCTCAAACCATTCTCAAAATCCACCAAATTGTATCTAACAAACTGATAAAGAATTAATTTCTGACTTCACTTCATCTAAGTGATATATATTATATTATATATACTTTTAAGATCTACTGTAACTGAATAACTTTTCACACAATAATTCTATAAATCAGTACATATTAAACACGGTTATATATTTCTTAAGAATTTTTGAAAAATAACCACAAACAAATCACTGACCAATATGGTTGAAGTAGCAAATGTCATGCAAAATTTAGTTATTCATACTACACTCTCGCAATAATTTAGGTATGCACACAATTTATGTGGCATCAACGGTTTACGGTTGCAACTAGGCCACGGTATCTTTTACAAAAGAAAATACTCAAGTCAAAGGTTAAAACCAAAAAATTATCTCAAATCTATTTGTTATCGGTAATCAAAAATTATTGCTTTGGTTAATAATAAATATACTAGTGTATATTATGCCATTGTTAACGATTCAAATTGTCTTCAGTGTAATCATATTGTAAGCATAAATTGTTTGCCAATGTTCTTGTTTTGTTTTTATACCAAGTTAAAAGATATAATAAAATTGTTTTTATTGCATAATATTTAATATATTGAACAAGTTACCTATTATTCACAACTCTACAAGGAATTTGCTTATTGCATTATTATTTTCATATTAGGTTGCTACTTGCAAAATAGGAAGCAAATAATTATCATATGAAGTATAGCTAACAGTTTTTACAACAATAGGTAAATTACAATACCTTTTACAAGTACAATTAGACATATTATTCTAATTTTTCACAGATTTTATTTAATTTACATACAGATATAATATGATAAGTCTTGCCCAAGATATTTAAGTTGGCAAGTTTTTTAGAAAAAATTAAAATACAAAAACATTTTCTTATTGAAATCACCAGAACATCACCCACAATTACAATGACAAGGATTTCAAACTGATAGTCACCTCCTTTGTTTTATTTTAATTGGTTAGAAATTATAAAGGAAATGTTGTAACATCTAAAACAGCCTCACTGAAAATCAGTGCTGGGGTCACTGGCGTACCCAAGTGTCCACAGTGAAAAAATTAAAACTGCACTTTACAGTCTTTTTATGTATTTAGTAATATTTTTCTTTCTTAAAATTAAATGTTACTAAAACACAGGGATATGCTTCCTTATAAAATACCGAATGTCATATACAATCACTTATTGCCATGAAAAGTATCATGTTACACGGTCTATCACAATATAGAAAATCTGGGCACAGTTTTTGATAATTTCTAGCTTTAGGTTGTTTTATGTCAGGTCAATTAACTGATGGCCTAGTAATGAAAAGTTTCCTTATATAAAAAAATTCATGAGAAGTGGGCGGACTACTGCCTGGTATTTTTTTGTTGTAAAACAAGGTCATTGCTTTTGAGCATTACTAACATTTATATATGGTCTTTGTTAGTGGGCAAAGACTTATTAAATGCAAGAATCAATCCATAAAAAAACATTGAACAGACTATCACACATTATCTTTTTAACTATTTATTTATTTTTTAATATTTAATTAGGCTTTTGATAAGTAACAATACTTCAACAATAATCTATAAGCAATATATGAATGCCACAAATAATAATTTAATTGTTAATTGCGTGAAGGACAGTGTTTTAGTACTTTTAGAGAAAGTAGGAAATATAGGCGTATAACTGCGTATTTAGATTCAAGCTGTCTTTTTGTTTATCGATTAATTGAAGCTATTGTGTAAATTTACGTTAATACCGATGAAAAGTCACTTGTTGTTGTGTCCTCTACCGCACAAACTAAAATTCTAAAAATATTGTCGCCACAATTCTGTCATCATTCACCTCGATGTTCATATCATACGTGGTTGATGGAGACCCCGTTATGTGAAGGTGTGAATGAGATAAATTTATATCAATTATATTATTGTATCAAAATAATACGCAGTTTTACACCACATCAAAATAATCTTCCCGGATTTTGGGTCATATTGACAGCTCCAATTGGACATTTACAACACCCAAGGGAAATCCACTACCCAACAAACACCATTTACTTACCAGATCTGCTTCATTTTCAACGTTTTTAAACGCGTTACTTATGTGGCACAAATCACTGAAGGCCATTTAAATTTTAATATTATTTCTTGCCACGATACATAGGAGCTACGAGTACTAAGCCATTTTTTCATTGACCTATAAATGTATAAACCGCGCTATAGCCTATAAACTTGCCATCGGTGTTGCTGTCTTTCTGTATACCGTGTAAAGGAGCATGTAAGCTACCAAGTGTCGAGACAAGAAGTAAAATAAATATTTTCAAGTATTTTAATGACTTTCATGAAGTTTTCAGTTTATTTATTTATTTAACCGAGATTTTTGGTTCCATAAAATTAAATTACTTACCCAAACCGAAGAAAAAAATAATCACAATTTTGCAATTTCCCGCGCTCTAATTTTTTTACAGATGATATATATAATGTCAAATTGAAAGAAAGGTTTAAAATATGTCAATAATTCACAGTATGAGGTTGAAGATGAATATATTGTATAATTTTGAAACTATTTTTGTTTAAAGGTAATATGTTGAATAAAGCCCTTATAAATATATAGGTAAGCCAATAGCATACCAAGTAAAAACGTGGCTAACATAATATTTTTTTATACCAAGGATCTTCTTTATATTGTTTCGTATATTAATTGTAACAATGCCGTTTAGTTATTTTTACTAATTATTTGTGGCAGCATTCGTTGACCATAACAGTTGACATTGACTAAACGACAGACATTGACGTTGTCCAGTATGACAACGTATTGACGTCTGTCTTCAGCATTTAAATTGCCAGATAGTTTAATAACTGTACAAGCGCCCTCTCGTTTCAAACATTAAAACTTTTAAAGTACCAAGTTATACTCCTTTGTATTATTCTTCATAGTCTTTTAATCTAATTGTAGATGGATCTTGATTCTTCTTACAAAAGATTAATTCTTCATGACAAGTATTTTTTACCATTTCATTTACTTTTTTACCATGGTAAGTATGAAAAAGAATATTCGGATTCAACGTCAAATCTGTGCTGCTCTATGGGTGTGAAACGTGGAAAGTCACCAAAGACATCTCACACCGACTCCAAGTCTTCATCAACCGCTGCCTTCGCCGTATTCTGGGCATCTTCTGGCCTGAAAAGATATCTAACGAGCAACTTTGGGAACGCTGCCGAGAAACCCCGATCAGCCAGCTGATCAAGCGACGCAAGTGGAATTGGATAGGTCATGCACTCCGAAGGGATCCCAATCATATTCCCAAGCAGTTGCTTGATTGGAACCCGCAAGGAAAGCGGAAACGTGGCCGTCCCAAGCAAACCTGGTGCTGTACACAGACGAGGCAAAGAGAGCCAGAAACGCTCACTTTGGACGCACTCTGTCCCATCTAGGGGTTATAGGACATTAAGTCAAGTATAAAAAAAGTATTGAACGATTTATAATATTCTGATTGTATATATAATTTTTTACTCAATAATAGTAATAATACCTACTTGGTTAGCGAAGCACCACTCACGCGAGCAATACATATTATAATAAATAGAATTTCTGTTAAGGTAGACCTATTTGTTTGTACACTGGCTGAGTTCACAAAAGTTGCTTCCTATATTATTAGTTATAAGATTTAGGTATTTAAATATATTTTTTTTAATGTTTTTTATCTAGGTTAATTGGTGTGGGTATAAATATTGTGTCATTCTATCGAATTAGCAATTACTGTAAATATAGAATAATGATATGGAATAAAATAAAATAAAAATAATAAATGAATATTATCCTATCAAATATGCAAATAGCTAAAGGAATTGCAAAATAAAAGTAGAATATCATGTAGGTAATATGACCGTGTTATCAAAGACAATGAATATTGCTGGTCTATAACTATAATCGTCTTTGGTATTATAAAATCTAATAACGCGACATATCGTGGATGTCTATGTTGTGTCTTTGCCTACTCCGCTGACTGATTATGATTTCTTAAGATCGTATCAATAGACTGGTTGACTTGATTTTCAGTACCACTTCATATTATTATTAGTGACCATATAACCTACACAACTTGTTAGTTTTAATTATGTTAAAACTTGACAATTATATCAAGAATCTTCTCTAAATAAACTCTCATTCTTAAATTACACATACCTTATATACATTTCTATAAAAGACGGTCTTCGACAAATTTTAACTCCAAGATAGTATTAGTATAAGTTAGAGAAGCGTAGACATATTATTACAACAACACGCATGCACGTCATCTATTCGACAAAAACTGTCACGTGACTGATGTATAAAAATCAATATTTTTTATTGATATCTAAATTAATGATTATTTACAGTTAGTAGTATTGTATGGAAAGCATGCCTCACAAGCTAAGATTTTGGCAAGAGTAGAAACCTCACATTTGTAACTTTATTTTAAGTAAGTTAAAAGAAGTAAAATGTTCTTGTCTTTATCGCCAACCTTTTTAGGCCTCAGATTTCTGTATCAGATGATCTGCCTCCTTTGCTCACGCTATCGACTTTTTGAGTCTAAGGTAAGTCGATTTCCTCACGATGTTTTCCTTCACTGTTCGAGTGAATGTTAAATGCGCGCAAAGAAAGAAAGTACATTGGTGCACAGCTGAGGGTCGAACCTCTGAAATGAGAGTAGCACGCTGAAGCCACTATTCCAACACTGCTCTGATTGGCTGTATACGTCGGCCTTAAAGAATTCACCAAAAATAAATTAAGAAAAACGCAAGCCTTAAATTAACTTAACTTAACGGGTTAACTTCTTGGGACTTCGTTGTGGGTAGTCGTATAAACTAAACGTCCTAATAAATTGTTAATTTATTAGGTGTAAACTGTTCAAAATACGGAAATAAATACATACCTATGTAAGTCTAACATCAAATACAATATATGAGTGGAGTTAAAAGTGCAACTGGAAAATAAAGCAAGATATAACAAGATAACCAAACCTGACCGTTGACAACAACAGGTCAATTTCTGCATAAAAAACCAACAGCAGGACCACTAGCCGAGCACTGTACAGGTTAGTCAAAGCCAAAAATAAATTACTGGTGCTCGAATATAACATAAAGAAACCTACAAAATATTCATAACCTACGAATCATCTGAAAAAATAAATAGAAAATTGTTGATAACGCCATCTGTAAAAAAGGGTTGAAACAATACAGCCAAATCACCCTATTGATTGATTACCTGTAATTGCGCCGCTATTCGCCGTTAGGGGACTCTGTCCACAAAATTAAAATGAATCAGATAAAGCAAAATAATAAGCAACAAACAAAATGTGGCGGATGTAACGAAATACTACCAAAAAGAGAATTCTTAAAATGTTCTTCTTGTCGAAACTATTACGATTTAAATTGTGCTCGCGTATCAATACAGCGTTTTAATGAGGAAATGGATAAAGAATGTAAAGAAAACTGGAAATGTCCAGAATGCTACTTTAAGACGCCAAAACCAACAAATATGAATACCCCAACAAGTGCTAGAGCCTGTGAGGGAATACAATCGGAAAATACACCGTCTCAGAGCTCAAATATAACAATACGTAAACCTAAAATTCCTAACAACGATTCAATTAATTCTGAAGATTTAAGCATACTAGGAGACACGCTAAACTCGCATCTCACTGAAGCCATTCAAAGCCAAAACGAACAGACTAAATTAATATTGGAAAACCTAAAAGAAATGTTAGACACACAATTAAAGAATAATAATAAGTCAATAATAACTGAATTGCGAGCCACAATTCAGGGAGAAATAAACCAAGCAATAGACAAATTCAGAGAAGAAATTAGAAGCGGTACTATTTACTTAAAAAAAGAAAATTCACTAAGAAAACTTGAAATTGGGGAAATTCGCAATACCATAGAAAAGCTGACAAAAGAAAATGAAAACATAAAAAACGAATTAAAAAAATTGACAACCAGTCTCGGTAGTCTCTCTAGTATGGCAACATCAACTACAGATAACCCGGAAAAAAATAACAATAGGACGATAGTTCTATATGGCTTGCATGAATACTACAAAGAGCACGAAGACGATACACATAATAGAGTAATAGATATTTTTCGAGATATTCTTAATATTGATTTAACAGGATACATTGAGGAAACACGTAGAGTAGGAAAATATACTTATGATTACAATCGTCCCCTAATTATTGAACTCATAAGCAAACGAACGGTAAAATTTATACTAGAAAACACTAATTACTTCAAGGGAACTGGATTATCTGTCATTGCATTTTTGGATAAGAACGCAAGACGAGAAAGGAAAATTATGAGGGAACAAATGATTAAGGCACGAAAAAATGGACAACATGCTATTATTAAAAATAACCAACTTTATATTGAGAGAAAATTAATAAAAATAAAACTCGACAACGCTAACAATTCATCCGAAGAACAGATGACTCACTACAACGAGACTGAAAGATACAGTACTGACCAACCTGGTCAATCAGCCTTGCCTAATTATGACGCCTACCAACAACACTCTAACAACAATTCCTTTCGCAAAACCAGATATAGTTCTAAAAATCCTCTACCAAAATTTCCAGAGTCTTTACAATAAACAAAGTACATTAGAAGCCTTCATCGATCAAGACCCAACATTTCAAGCAATATGTATTTCAGAATCTTGGCTTTCTCAAGCCAAATTAGATTTAATAAAATTTACAGGGTACAAAACTGCAGCATCCTTCTGTCGCGAGAAAAGGATTGGAGGCGGCGTCTGTATACTTCTGCAAGAGCACATCGAATGTACTGAAATACGAGATATAAGTAACCTATCAACGGAATATGTCCTTGAAGCATGCGCCACTTACCTGATTAAAGAAGACATTTTACTGGTAACTGTATACTGGAATGGAAGGAGTGAGAACATATTTTATGATATTATAAATTTAATCTTAAAATATATTAATAAACATTATTCTAAGTCCAAAGTAGTAATAGGAGGAGACTTTAATATAAACATGCTCGAAAATACACCAAAAACTACACAATTTTTAGAACTTATGCTAGAAAACAGATTAACCCAACACATTAAGGAAGCAACACACTTTACACAAACTTCATCAACATGTCTAGATCTAATATTTACAAATTTCATTGACAAAAACTTACACATATCAGTAAAGGACTTCGGATTTACAAATCATCTATCTACAGTCTTAAATATTAAAATACCAAAGCTCTCAAAGAATAATAAATGGTTTATAACTAAAAGATTATATAATGATAAAAATATAAACCTTTTTAAGTCACAACTTGCTGAAATAAATTGGTGTGATGTAATTAAAGAAAATAATAATATAAATGAAAACTATAATGCATTTCATAACATGATGACAAATACTTTAAATAAATGTATACCCAAAACAAAAATAAACCTCAAAACTACACCAAAAAAATACTGGCTAACTAAAGGTATAAAAAGGTCATCTAAAAATAAAAGATTATTAAAAACATTTATATTAAAAAATAATAACAAAATACTATCAGAATACTATAAAAAGTATGAAAAGCTACTTAAAACTATTGTAAATAATTCCAAAAAACTTAATTACATAAAAAAAATGAAAAAGTCTAATAATGTCATAAAAACAATGTGGAATGTAATAAATGAGCGGACGAATAAAAAACCATTTAAGGAAAAACATAACGTAGAACTACAGATTAACAACGTAAAATATACAGAACCAAAACAAGTAGCTAACGCCTTCAATAACTTTTTCGCAACTATCGGAGAGACTGTAACTTCTTCACCGTCACTATCGCACGCTCGCCATTCTTCATATCAAGCAGAGCATACTTTTTTTCTCAGACCTGTGCAACCCCTAGAAATATTTAATATATTAAAAAACCTCAAAAACAAACATAGTCATGGAATTGACGAACTTCCCCCAACTCTCTTCAGAGAATGTGCAGAACTGCTGACCATGCCTCTATGTATGTTAATAGATCAATCATTTAGTGAAAGCATTTTCCCAGACTTATTGAAAATTTCTATAGTTAAGCCCATTCATAAAAAGAATTTAAAAACAAATCCCAATAATTACCGCCCAATTGCCCTTTTACCAACAGCTTCGAAGATATTTGAAAAAGTTATGTGCGATCGCATCTATCAGTTTTGTGAAAAATTTAAACTATTCGATGAGTCCCAAAACGGCTTTCGAAGACATAGATCAACCACATTGTCCGTCTTTAAATATATTCAAGGAGCACTTGACATTATTAATGACAAACAATACGCAATAGGATTATTACTCGACATGACGAAAGCATATGACAAAGTTCAATTTGACATACTATTAGATAAACTATACAATATTGGAATTCGCGGTGACACTCATGAGTGGTTCAAATCATATTTATTCAATAGACAACAGCAAGTTGAAATAGAACATTTCGATCACAAATCTTGCGAAATTCAACACATTAGATCTGAAAATAGAAGGCTGAAAGCTTCAATTCCTCAAGGAAGCGTGATAGGATGCCTTCTATTTTTGATCTACATAAATGACCTTCCTAAAGTGATGCATGAGCCATGTATTTTGTTTGCTGATGACATTTCGATATTGATATCAGGCGAAAATAAATTAGAAATTAACACAAAACTACAAATGACTATAGATAAAGCGGATAGCTGGCTAAGACTACATAATCTGGAAATAAACTACGAAAAAACTAAACTTATGACATTCCATCCCTATCAAAAAACTCAAATTGACATAAAATTAACATATAATGGTTATAACATAGAAAAGGTTCAAAAGTTCACACTATTAGGTTTAGACATAGACTCCCATATAGACTGGAAGTCTCATGTAAATAAGGTTAAATTAAAACTGTCTCGATTCGCATACGCACTTCGCGAAATTAAAAAATCCACAGATATGAAAACAGCTCTAGTCACCTACTACTCATATGCTTACTCCTGGTTAAGCTATGGTGTTATCTTATGGGGTAGCAGTGTAGATGCCACTGCCGTATTTACAAGCCAAAAAAAACTTCTGAGAATTTTAGTTAATATAGGAAATACTGACTCATGCAAGCCCCACTTCATTCGGAACAATATTCTTACTCTACCTGGCATATATATACTTGAAACATGTAAATTTATTCGCAAACATCCTAATATGTATAAAAAAAGGGAAGATACAAAAACCCTTTACTCATTAAGACCTTCTCGTAAAAACCAACTGATTCCACCTACATCCAGACTAAAGTTACATCAATCAGGACCATTGACCTCCTCCATAAAAATATATAACAAATTACCAGAAAATTTGAAGAATGAAACAAATAACCTGAGGTTTACCAAATTTCTAAAGGAATTATTATATAAGAAATGTTATTACACTGTTACAGAGTATCTGACTGATAGATTTTAATTTCTTTATAAAAGTTAAGTTTATAAATAATGTTAAGTACCTTTTCGCAACGTAAAACCAAAGTAAATATACCAAATAAATAATGTATCTTATAAGAATAGGAATGTATAAGAATATAATGAAATATAATAAAGCATGCCCTTTTAAAACATTGCTGTGCCTAGCCAAGGTCCTTATTCATTATTTTGATTAATTATGTACATAAGGAATGCAATAAAGTTTGAGTTTGAGTTTGAGTAACTGAAATTGACCTTGCGACGTAAATTTCCATAGGTGAATGTTTTTTATGCAAAAGAGTATTATATTTTAGGCCCTCTTAGTTACATATACTGTGTAGCAAATCTAAAGAATTAATTACAATTGTAATTTAATTATTAAACATTAAATTAATGTATAAGGTAAGTTAATATAAATTTACAATATTTTATTCATTCCAAATAATTTAGTAGATTTTCTACTAAAGATAAATGCTGTAACCAGTCAACGAATACACATTTTATGCTAAAATTACTAAGCGTTTGAAAATTATATTCTTTTGTACACAAAGAAAGCTGTCTCTGGAGGCACAGCAGTGCGCCCGCCTAGTCGTAAGTCGAGCAAAAAAGCGGTACGGCCGTACCATCCTTTTCTCGAAGCAGTTCAGTACGATCCCCTATAACTTCTTTGTGGATAAAACTAGAAGCCTGAATTTTCAATTACCAAGCAGGCATTGTATAAACAAGTTATATTTTCTTTTTTTTTCAATTGAACAAATAGTTTAAGAATTATAACGCGTCAAATTACTTTGTCACTCACCGACTGACCGATCTCTAAAGGCACTTCTAGCAGACATAGATGCTTTAAGTTAGTATTTAGTGTATAAATCAAGGAAGAACATAGATTGACTAATTTAATATAACTTATTAAGTACTTGTGTTTTCATGCGATGGCCAAGACAATGTATTTAAAACATAAAATATGAATAAATATGTCGTTGATCCCTTGGAAAATAGGAAGATTTAAATTGGCGCCTAGTAGATAGCGCACTTTCCTGGCTCAACTAATAAGTATCGCAATAGGTACAACGAGGAAATGCTGCCAGCGTTAAAGGTACACTGCCACAGGGAACCAAACTTTTTAAAAAGGACACCGTGAGCCATTTCTGCCAAAACCCTCCATCTTTTAGTCGATACCAACTCCGGGGAAATAAATACAGATAATGCAACTTTTTCTACAGCTGTGATACTTTTTGACATCCAACACCTTTTGTCTTCAACTCTTCAGTCACCGTGACCACGCACGCTGTAAAGCACGCGAAACGTCGGTTAAATTTAAAATTATGTTTAAAGTTATGTACCTATTATAATTGTAAATTTATAATAGGTACATAACTTTAATCCGGTAAAAAAGTTTTTTTCTTTAAATTGATCACTTTTAAATGTTGTTAGGTTAGCTAATTACGTGATAATTTAAAACAGATAGACAGTAGAGATTACATGGATCTCATAACTTTTTTACAGGTGAACCGTTGTGAGACAACACAATGTTTTTCATGGCATAATAATTAATGATAAAATATCAAAACGTCTACCCCATGCCTCACGGGAATGTAGTTGCAGACTTAATCTGTATTTTAATAAAACCCATCCACGTAGAATGAATGCAGTCTTGTAATTGGCAATAACAGTTATTATTCTATTAACATTGAATGTTTGCAAATTGTATAATAGACGTAAAGACGCCCCGCCGAGATGTCAAAAACAGTTGATAGGGCGCTCCCGTTGTTGACATTTGTAATATCTGTTGTCTGTGGAAATATCACAATGGCGGAACGAATTTTCTGTTGTCTTTTATTACAATTAATATCTCCCGCTCGATTTTGTTACTTAAATGATTCATATTAAGTGAAATACCCATTATTAATAACAAATTAGTGAAAATAAGATTTAAAAAAATATTCTTAAATTTGTTGGTTATAGCTGTTTACTTTCAAATACAAAAATGATATAATAAAACCTTTTAAGGTTGTAGACAGTTGTACACGTCAATAATTAAGATTTTATGTTTATTTAAACCACGATTTAAATAAAAGGAATAAAAGAGTTTTTAAATCAATAAGTTCATAATAGGGCTTTTTTATTGCAATAGTTGTAACTTTATAAAGATTCATTAATAGGGTTTTACGTAGTTTTAATGTTTTATTTTTAATCTATACAAAAAAATGAATCTCAAAATTTGTTGCTAAGCGTAAAACTCAAAGCCGGCTAGATCAATGCGAGTATTTTTTTATTTATTTCTTGAACTCTACTCTGAAGGTTTTTATGGAGAGAAAAATTGGATTATATAAAAAATCTAATTTTATTTAGTACCTATTTAGGTTTTTATTCCGGAAAAGCTAACAGTCTCTATGTTCGCATAGCAAAATGTTCCATATTGGTATGTACCTAGCTACTAAAAAGGTACAAAATAAAACAAATAAGCGGCGCGGACCTTTTTAGATCTGGGGCTCAGATTTCTATAAATGTTTCATGATCAATTTTCAATCTAATAGGCAAGAAGATGATCAGCCTCCTATGTCTGACACACGGCATCGACTTTTTGGGTCTAAGGCAAGCCGGTTTCTGCACGTTGTTTCCCTTCATCGTTCGAGCAAATGTTAAATGCGCACATAGAAAGTCCATTGTTGCACAACTGGGTATCGAACCTACGTCCTCAGGGATGAGAGTCGCACGCTGACGCCACTAGGCTAACTGCTCTAAAAAGTTAGACAAAAAACCTATAATTCATGATTTTATAAGTTGTTAAACCACTTTGCTCAACCACTAAACCACTGAACTACTTTATCCACTGTATAAACACATTCCGTCGATTTGCATTAATTACAAACGGCCCTTTGTGATTGTTTGTGATGCAATTGTATCAGTGCAGAGGTATTGTAACGAATTTCTGCCTTTATACGTGTATCTGGTACGATTGACCAAGTCCCTAGCTTCGTATGCATATTGAGTTATCTTTTTGAAGTGAAACTTTTTTTGGCGCGTTACGAAAAATTATGAGAGTAAATTTTTACGATACGCTCGCACTCGTCACAAAAAACCGACACCCTGAAGTTAGCATAGTCAACATTTTAAAATAAAATATGTCCATTTCTTTAATTATGTAGAAATATTTTTTTTGTGATATTTAAATAAACTTTATTAAACTAATGCGTTATAATTAAACTTTCAATGTATTTAATACCTTTTTTCTATTGTTAGTGTAGTTTGTTCTTCAAACAGAATAAAGTTTTTAATAAATAATAGTTTAAAAAAAAACTAAAAAACACGCTTTTAAAGCACATCAACTTTCACGCTTTTTCACAATAATATCAGTATTTTTTGTTCATTACCATTTTCAGCCTAAATTAGGAATTATTTTTCACTTTTTAGTTTGATGTGTCAAAAATGTGATTATTGCATTGTCATCTTTGACAGGTGCGCAAAGTTTGAATTAAATCTGTCCGTTAAAAGTGGGTCAAAATCGAGTCCGAAGGAGTCGGTTACATACATACATACATACAGGTGAAGCTAATATAAAGCGTGTAAAAAGATTTTTATCTTGTTACGCCAAAAAAGTATAACTTCTAACGCGTGTACATAAGTACACACACATGTTTTTTTAATAGGTACATGTCTTTACTGACACCATGAAACATTATCTAGCCTATCTTAAGACTAATAAGTAATTTAAATCCAATTAATTATTTAATTCTGGGGCAGCCGGAAAATAATAAACGGCTCAAACATAAGTCTTTCCAGAAACTTCGATTTTGTTCCCTTTGGAGTAGAGACTCTTGGGTCGTGGGGTTCAAGTGCACAGGCGCTGATTAAAGATTTAAGTTGGCGCCTGGTAGATTGTACCGGTGACATCAGAGCTGGTGCTTTCCTCGCTCAACGAATAAGTATCGCAATACAGCGAGGATAGGCTGCTAGCGTTAAGGTACAAAGCCATTTATTAATTTTTAATTATTACTATTACTATGTAGGTTAAAAAATAGACAATATATTTGATTGTTCTTATTATTAATAAACTTTTTTATTTAAATATAATTTACTAAAGGATATTAAATATCCTTTAGTAAAAAATAAATAAAAATTTTAACATAAGATAGTGTCCAATAACACTACATACAGTCTCTATTAGGGGAAGACACTGTTCCTGTGTTCTATTTTTACACTTAGGTACTACTAATACCTATGAAATAACAGTTAACGTTTAATTATTAAGAAATCCTTTTTATCTATTTTGTGTTCCTTTGAATTGATACAATTTAAAAAAATGCGCCATTTGTATCCATTGTTTCTTAAATTTTAAATTTCGAATCCAAATTCTGAATATTAATAATTAACAAACCACAGAATAACTAAAATCCACACGAAATTTCAAAACAAAGAATTCGAATAAAGAAATCAATCGCGTTCGAGTCAAGAATTTCCCAACCGTGAGTGCGAGTGAGATAGAATGATTCACAACTATTGATGTCAGACAGAGACGGACGCTGCGTTAATCCTATTGGCTTATACCGGGCGATGTTTGCCGCGATTGGTCGCTGTGCCTTATTGAACTGTCACTGAAGACCGCGGTTAAGGGGTGAACGGTAATTCGGGGGTAAATTGGGGGGAAAGGTCGTGGGTGGAGGGGGTTTTGGTGATTGACTTGTGGGTAGTTTTTGGGGTTCCTTTGAGGGATTTATATTGAATCCTCTCAATTGATGCAGTCTTGGGCGGATTTCATCTGTTGTCTGTGCTATCTAATACAGGTTATGAATATAAACAAAGTAATACAAGATAGTCTATTATTTAATGAAAATTACGATACCTATCACAGGTAATGCCAAATTGTGTTCCTCTTTCAATTCTCTATTACCTACTAAATATTGACACAGACTGACCTTCTTGCTGATAGCAAAGTAAACCTATGGACTATGGTATTACACCATAGGTTAGGCTAACTTTTTTTTCAGTTGTATTTAACACACAAAAAATTTTTATAATTTTTAAATGTACATTCAGAACGTTAATAATTTTCCGTATCTACCATAAGTTTTGTAATATGTCGTATGACATCGTTGCTTGGAAATATATAAAGAAATAATTGTATGTGAAGGAAAAACTTAAAAACTACTGAATCGATCCTATCTATTACGATTACGCTATCCATTTTTTCTTAAACACAATTAATGCCAGAGGGCTCGCGAGTGCGTTGCTGGTCTTTTAGGAATTAATACGCTCTTTTCTTGAAGGACCCCAAGTCGAATTGTTTCGGAAATACTTCAATGGGTAGCTACTAGCTAGTTCCACATACAAAAACTCTCAGACTAACACAAGCCGTATTTATTTCCAAATATTAAAAATCTCCAGCCGCGATAGGACATTGTTAGAAGAAACTTATATTCCTGTACATTTAACTATTTAATTGTCTCCTACTTGTATATGTCACCGTAAAATTGTAAAAACCGTTAGATTGTAATCTATCTCGCGAGATTGTAAACTGTCGAAAGATTGTCAACTCAACATACTGCTTGCAATTTAACGTATTATTATTCGGTAGTTATATGAAATTGTTGGGAAGTTAAATTAATCTGTAATTGATCAAAGAAGTTTGAATGATAACTAAGTTAGTGTAGTACAATCTACCGAATACCGATAACCGATAGATTACAATCTAACGGTTTTTACAATTTTACGTGAACATATATAATTTATTGTACTCACCATACTTTTTACGTTGCCTTGGTTGACATAAGAATTCGTTTCTTGAATTAGTGAAATACTTTAGTTATTTAAATTTTAATTTGAAATTATGCTGTCGACAAGAAGCATCACAAACAAATTTATAAAACTGATAACAAACATTCACATATTAATGCAATAAAAAATAACTTCCAAGAGATATCAGATAACATCTACACCGTTTACATTAAGTACATTGCGTACATAACTCTATACATAGACAATAACATCCCGCCAAATATTCTGATTGGTGAAGAGAGCGCGGGAAATCTATTGACTTTTCCTCTCTGATGTCATTTTTCGCGGCAACGCCACGCCCTTCCCTAATATTCTATTCTCATTGGATCACAGATAGCAAACATCAAAATTTAAAATACCTAGCCTATGGCAGGAAATTATAAATCTGCATTGTTTATGGCTGTTTGTATTGTTGCTTAGCACGAAAGTTGCCAAATATTATCTAAATACTTCTTGAATAAAAAAAATTAAACAAGTCTATGTATACTTTTTAATTTTATTTATACAACTGACAATGTCAAATCTAAGTTAAGTGAACAATGAAGACTATGGCCTTCAAAACTACTTACCAATATTCTTTAATTATTACCAAGAACAAGATCTGGCTTTATTGACTTAAGTCCTTTGTCTATGTTGGTAGTATCGGTTATGTTGGTAGTATGGTGGACTTATAATAAATAAAATATCTTAATTAAAGTAAAAATAATATATTTAACTGATAATTAAACATTCTCTGATTAAATTACACGGCGCATCGCAGCAATTGGAAAACAATTTCAATAAAATCGGCGTCATTATTCTAAATGGCGCGACGCAACAGCGTAATGCCACAAATTAAAGCTTAAAACGGGCGCTTAACAGCTGACCCAAACCCCCTCAAATAGGGTTGCCAGTTGCATTAACTCACTGGTTAGTATAGTTAATTCAGTAGTCTTGTGAATTTTCATATTTAAAAGAATTTTTTCAGGACTGCCGATATGGTATTTAATTAGCATAAATATCTTGATATGTCTTATTTTTTTAATTATACAGAAATAGAAAAGTAAGTTAAGTATTTATTAGCTAATTAAAACGTTAAATTAAATCTATCAAACGCGTTCCAATATTGTAAAAGGATTTTTTTAAATGGGTGTTACTAGCGTAAACAAAACGTAATAGGTACTCCTTTAAAATTATTTAATTTAGGTATGTTTTAATTAATGTTTGACAGAACATTTTTAATTCTTAGGTATAAGTTTAACACAAGTAAGCTTTATAAAAACGTAAAATACGGGCGTGAAATAACCATATCAGCAACCCTAATTCTTGTATCCCCATCAGAGAGGAAAAGCAACGGGGCGGAGCGGCCACGCCTTAACGCAGAGACGTCGTGTGCGGTACGTCAAAAGTGCTGAGAACGCCGCGGTGCGCGCGCGAATCGCTGTCACAGCGAAACGTCAACCCGCGTAGAAAATTGTCAATGACCAGTTGAATCTATATTAACAAGTAATTCTTAAATTCTGTAGCTACATATTAATTAATTAATATTTGTACATAAATAAATGTGGTTGCTATAATTATAATAATCTGAATTGTGTGAATAATAAAAATGGAAGTGGCACAAGCACCTCTACAACTTACGCAAACAGAACATCCGGACAGCAGAATAGCTGGTAAATATCTGTAATGATATCTTTATTTTATACTTTAGTGGTCTTATTTCGCTCATAGATAACTAATAAAAACAATGCTATAAAACCTCTTTTGTTAGTTTAAGTTTTCTAGTCTGTGTTTATTTTGTTTTAATATTCAATAGAAATTTATTTCTGTAATTATTGAATACCAATTAGTACCTATTGGAATTTCCAAGCTTTTTAGATAACTATTATATTTATTCGTGGAAGGTACCATAAGAGTAATATCATACAAGTAATGTAATACATTTTTGATTTATGGGACTTATACTTAGCGGTACGACTCAAATCTTACCTTCACAGTGGGTAATTAAATTATCTCTTATGATTATTGTAACATAACTCGACTACAAAATTAATTTGTAGTCGGGAAATTTAATTGATCAGTAAAATTCAATAAAAGTTTAAATCAGTGTAACATAGGTGTTTTCAATTAATTATAATATTTTAACTATAGAGAGCAGTGTTGGCCTAGTGGCTTTAGCGTGCGACTCTCATCCTTGAGGTCTTAGGTTCGTTACCCGGTTGAACATCAATGGACTTTCTATATGTGCATAATTAACAATCACGAACGAACGGTGAAGAAAAACATCGTGAGGAAACCGGCTTGCCCAAAAGTCGACGGCATGTGTCAGGCACAGGAGGCTCATCTAACTTCGTTTTAGATTGACAAATGATCATGAAACAGATACAGAAATCTGAGGCCCAGACCTAAAAAGGTTGTAACGCCACTGATTTATTTTATTTTAATTATTAAAGAAATAAGAGATTCAGTATTAATGCAATTATTGCCTCATTAAAACTTATAGCGTTATAAATAATTCCAGTAAATTTTATTCAATTTATTTATTATTTTATATTACATATTTTAATATAAAATAATCTATATCAAAAATGTAAAATAAAATAATTAATAATTCCTGCAAGGCGTCTACGGCGTAGACATTCGCCGTGTTTCTTAAATTACCACAAATTATTTAGGTTTGTTGCGGGATCGATTTTAATATAATTGTTTGCACTTATAACAATTTTTTTTACTACTTTAGTAATAATAACTATATAATTTAAGACTTAAATCTTAAAAGGCTAAAATTTAAAACCACAGCAACGCACTGGCGAGCCTTTTGGCATTGACAGTGTCCATGGGCGGCGGTATCACTTAAGATCAGGTGAGCCTCCTGCCCGTTTGCCCCTGTTCTATAAAAAATCTATAGAACACTTAGCGCTATTTTTTATTATTATATATCTAAACTAATAGGTATTGTAAAGAAAAGTAGTATTTTTGTATGTTTGAAACGAGTAAACTCAAAAACTACTAAATAGTTTTAAAATTTCAAATATTTATGTCCAAAATGTCCAGCCGTGCCGAAGCAGGCCGGTAATAAAAAAGAAATACGATTTGTTACTATAAAAAATCAATTTACCGTCCGCCATTATTCAGTGTTACTATACATTTGTATTCCGAACACGATTTCCGGTAACGCGGGGTCTCTTCGACTGATTTTCAGCCACTCCATGATTTGCCACTTCCCCTGTCAGCGAATGTTTTGAATACAAAATAGCCAATAGATGAAATTCCATTTTCATGTTCTAAATTCAAATTATGTATTCGAATTTCAAATAACCGAGGTCGCTGGTTGTGTATAATATTTTATTCAGTAAAAAGGTTAGTATACATTCAATAAATTCTATAGATATTTGGACTAAATTATTTAGTACTAGTAACACCTTCCGGTCTATGATTTGTTTGTTGTTCATATGAACTTCGTTCCAATAATTATTTGTATAAATAATATTTAACATTTCACAAATTTAGAGATATTATTTCTCCAAAATATTAACGAATTTAACACACATATACATTAATAAAATACATATCAAAACATATAGCTCTGTACGTTATGATCGTTCTTTTATGTAATATCTTTTGAAGGCAATAGGAAGACATAAAAGAAAATTGTATGAGACATAAAAAGTACAGTTTGGGAAATTGGAAGTCGCGGAGAGAGCGAAGTAAATCCCTGTATCAAGATAAATCAATGTTTGTACAGAGGCACTCATGGGCGGACAGGGAAGGGAATGGAGTCGTTTTTAAGATTTATTTATAATAAATAAGTAAGTTTCTAAGTCTTTCTAAATGTAAATATTGAGTAAGAAAATTAAACAACAACAACCAGTGGCGCTACAACCTTTTAGGTCCGGGTCTAAGATTTCAGTGTCTGTTTGTGATTAATTTTTTTAATAGGCAAGTAGGTATGCGAATATAGACTCTGGCCCGTATTATAAATCGTCCATCAAACTTAAATCTAGTTTCAAGAGCTGTCAATTAATTATGTCTGTTAAAAGTTTGGCATATTTGACTGCGTTCAAGATACGTGTGACTTGAGATACGAATTAGATACCAGAAAGTCTATTTATGCATTGTCCGGGTTCGAACCTACGACCTCAGGTATGAGAGTCGCACGCTGAAATCACTAGGCCAAAACTACAAACGCGTAATGATTTAAATAAAAAATCAATTCAAGAACAAATTCTTCGTCTCTTTTGTTAAGTTAAAATTAAAGTTTGAAGCTCCACCTATTTCTCTGTCCAAGACACAGTCATGAAACTTTGTCGCTTGCCGTTTTATTTGGTTTTCTTTTGACGTACCCTCGCATTCTGATTAATACCCACCCCGCTATCTTTTCTTAAATGCTTTACTCAGCGTCTTTTTAAACACCTAAAATTTAAACTAAAATAAAGAATATTTCATCCCCTCCGCTAAGTTGGTTCTCATGTTTATGCAAAGCTTTTGGACCTGGATTTGATCCTTGGAAAACAACAGTTATTTCGGATGGCACTTGAGGTAGATTTAACTCAAATTGTTCTTCAAAAAATCTATATAGGTATTTTTAGATGGTTTCTCTCTCACTTTTTAATCGGCAGCTCATCTCTGAGCGTCGTGGTCATCAAGGAAGCATCTGGATCTGACTATATATTTCCACCGGTTTCTGTTTAGCGCCTCTAATAACAGTGTACAGTTTTGAGGGCGACGAGTCTTTCACTTGATCGATCCATCTGGTAGGTGAAGAACCACGTGGTCTTTTGCCTTCTGTGCTACCAACCACGATCAGTTTCTCCAAGTTCTCGCCTCTGCGCATTGTATGGCCAAAATAAGATACAATTCGTTGTAGGAATAGATATTTTAGCTGACTTAAATCATGGAATCGGGAAAGGCCGTGACAAATACGAATACAATACGATACGAAATGTCACCAGTACCATCTCGACGTCCGTTGTTCCACAACTGAGCGTTTTTTTAAGGCCGTTTTTGGCCGCGCACCACCACTATGTCGAACCAGCTGCCTACTAATGATTTCGACACCTTCAAGAAAGAAGTGTACCAATTCTTAAATGGCAACGCACTGAGAGCCCTCTGGCAATGTTAGTGTCTATGGGCGGCGGTATCACTTAACTCCTGCCCGTTTGCCCTCTATTGTATACAAAAATAATATTATTATTTTTTTACATCCTAGGTGAAAAATGCAATAAATCGAGTATACTCCTCCCTCAAAGGCCGGCAACGCATCCACTAAAAATGGGTGTCTCTGGGCTGCGATGACTGCCCTTTTTGGGTGTCCCGCAAATTCGTTTGCCACCAATTATATAAAAAAAATGCATAAGCGCATGCCCTCAAAAGTTGCAGCGGTATTTGGGACTCGACCCACGCCAAAATCTCTGCTATTCAGAGACTGGGTGAGCAATACCCACTAAAACCACATCGAGTAGTTCCTACAAAGCCGCGTTATAGAGGCTCCGGGGTCGCTGTCGCAGTCTACCGGGACATATAAAAAAATACGTGTGGCACTCTACCAGACTCAGACTAACACGCCTATCCGATCACGCTAAACCGATGTGAGACGCAGTATGCGTTCTGTCCCGCTCTAACGCGTATTGGCCGCACCGTCATCGTGTGTTAGGTTTATTTTCGTTACGGAATTTCTTGATTCGGTCGAAAATCTATGCAATAGCTTAAAAAATCTATAAAATAATAACGTTTACAGAAATAATACAAATAAAAAAAAAAAATTGTTCCTTTTACTATATTCTATTAAGATTTTGTCCTATAATATGACAAATGAAGCCGAATTTCGTTTTGTTCAATAAATTTTATCGCTAACATTCAAACCGAACCTTTGTGAATTAATACAATTTGTGAGTGCGTGTTCTGAACTAAATCAAATTACTGTACCGGGTAGTTAGTGATAATTGAACGACAATCACAGGGCGTGTTCATTGGTTTGGAGTTTATACTGGATAAAGAATTATAGAAAAAAAATATAATTAATAAACAGGTGGATATGTGTCATATTGGATGGAGTTATAAAAAATGCAATGGATTAAAATTTTCGTTACTCACATTGGTAACTTTAATATTACCTATTATTATTATTATTTTCTACTTAGTATAATATTTTTTATTTGTTTGCTACTGAGGCGCAAACTAGCTGCTGTGGTCTCTGGCAGAATGACCAGCGTTGTGGAACTTTCTGCTCCTCG
The DNA here is from genome assembly GCF_905475465.1 of Pieris napi. Taxonomy (NCBI): domain Eukaryota; kingdom Metazoa; phylum Arthropoda; class Insecta; order Lepidoptera; family Pieridae; genus Pieris; species Pieris napi. The sequence continues at coordinate 9,821,246 of NC_062252.1, forward strand.
GCATAATGCTGAGCCAGGGCCAATTACAACCATAGCACACACAAATTGCATACTTGAAGCGAACCGAATGGGAAAAGGGATTTTTTTTTATTGTTTTTGATATGTCTTATTTTATTTTTTCTTTGAGTATTGTTATTTTGTGTGTTTATGTGTGTGTGTTTTCGTATGCAATAAATGTTATGTTACGTCTATGTCTAAAATCACGATATGATAAGATTAGGCCTTTGTTATTGTTATGTTTAGGTTCTTGGTATACATTCGTTTGTTTCCAATTTTAAGAATGCTTATAAAAAGGAACTTTATCAATTTATCAACGCTGTAAATCAATAAAGCAGTTAAATATTTATTCATGGACTTAGGTACGATAAATATGTATTATTTTTGGCAAAATGATTGGCAAAACCGCTATTTTACTAGTAATTTTTTGCTTCTTATTTATCAAAAACTTAATAGTGAAATCTAAAATTGGAAGAGTAATTTTTATTGTATTTTTTGTTACATTATTGTCATGTATTTAGAATAGATAGCTTATAACATATACTGTCGATCATAATATATGATTAAGTGAAGTTTAATAAATAAATAAAATAAAATTACTACCAATTCAAGCAGCTTGCTCGGTACATCAATATCCCGCAATAAGTTAACATTATAATTTCTAAGCGACTGCAAATCGCCTTATCTTAATACGAAATCTGTGGCGTCCAGCAATCACTTAATTGATTCATTTAGCAACTATTATTATGATTCGAAGTTTACCCTTATTACATGGTAGTAAAGTGCAATGTAGAACTTGAAGCTCAAAAATTGTGACGTACTTACTCAAGGGTCGATACTGGGACCCCTCTTTTGTATTGTATACAGAAATGCTATTAGGAAGAAAGGGTGTGATTTCAATAGTTATTTTATTAGCTTTATTGAGATTAAATGTATCGTAGCTTAGAGATAAAATTATTTAGCAGGTTGAAATAATATTACTGCCACTTGTAACGGGTTGCAATGAGTAATTTCTCACTCATACCACTTAAAAACTACATAAAAAACATCATTGGTACTACAACCTCTTATGGTCTGGGCCTCAGATTTCTGAATCTGTTTCATGATATTTTTTAATTCTACTAGGCAAGGAGGTGATCAGTCTCCAATGCCTGACACACGCCGTCGACTTTTTGGGTCTAAGATATGTCAGTTTCCTCACGATGTTTTCCTTCACCGTTCGAGCTAATTTTAAAATGCGCACATAGAAAGAAAGTCCATTGGTGCACAGCCTACGATCTCAGGGATGAGAGTCGCACGCTGAAGCCACTAGGCGAACACTGCTCTAAAAAGGACATACTTAGGCTGATATCGACGCAGCGTTTTAGTTTAGTATATTCTTAAAAGATCCTAAAAAATGAAACAGCCTTTGAAAATCGCTACAGGAGTTTTAAAATATTTTACAGGCGAAGAAAGTACATCACCACTTCGCTGGTCACCACCTACATCCGCTGCATTGGTAGCTGCCGCTTTAGCACCGCCGGCGCTAAGGCCATGGCTACCTGATCCTCCTACAAAGAAGACCAATCACTTGGGTAAGACAGGTTGGCATCAACCCCATTCTACATCCTACTTGTTTTCGATTATAGTTTTATTTTTTCACTCACAACTCTTTATAACGTCATTCATTATAATGAAAACGTCTCTATAATCAGTTAATTTGTTAGGTTTAACACAAAACTTATACATGAATTCTCTCTTTATAACACAATTGCCATTCTCTATAACGAAAACATATTTTCATATTTAGATATCAACAACAGACTTAAGTGTAATTGTTTTTATAAGCTTACAAAACTAAGCCATTGCGGTGCCGAAATTTCTAAGAAAGAAACCTGAGGTCATAACAGCGTTCTCGCCGTTGTTATTGTATATTTCATTAATTCGTGTGCCATTAGTATTACATTGCCTGTAGGGAATTTTGGTCTCAGTTACTAAACGCACCATCGTCACTTATCTCTTATATATATACATTATTGTAATTGGTTAAATTTGCTTTTTTCTCCTTTTTCCTCTCTATAATGAAAAAAATGCTCGGTCTCTTAAATTCGTTATAGAGAGTTTACACTAAATTTTTTATGTTTACTATCATCAGTGATACTTCTACGCGGATTATCTTATGGGAGAAAAGCGTTTCCAGTAACGTTTCTTGTATAAAGTATAAGAATATTTAATTTTGTGTATTCAGACTATTTTTCTATCTTTACGTTACTATCGATACGTTGAATTATATTATACAATTCTGCTTCTAATTTAAGAACCAGTAGGTATAATTATTGTTAAACTCCAGGTTTAGTCTGCGTTGTGTGCGGCGATACGAGCTCTGGAAAGCACTACGGCATCCTCGCGTGCAACGGATGCAGCGGCTTCTTCAAGAGGTCCGTCAGACGGAAACTCATTTACAGGTACGGTTATAGAACTACAATCTTAAACTTCTGCTTAGTCATATATTAATTTTGATATACCGTGTTTACTCTTTATAACGTTATTCGGTATATCAAAAAACTCTCTATAACGTAATAATGAGTTGAATTTATTTGCTATAACCCAACATCCATACATTAAATCATCACTCCCTATAACGAAGTGTATCTATAACGAATAAAAATGCTCGGTCCCTTGTAATTCGTTATAAAGAGTTTACAGTGTATTTATTTTCTTCTAATCAGAAATACCTAAGTTCCATGCCTTTCCCAGGCCCGTGTTAATTCAGTATGGCCAGTTTTGTATAGTTCAAATAGAAGTTTTCAATTTAGGATATGTTTGGCATTAGAGAAATTTCTATTGAGAAAAACAATATAAAGAAAAACGCTTTTTACCGGATTAAAGTTATGTATTATTATTATAAATTTACAACTATTTGACATAATTTTAAATTTATCCGACGTTTCGCGTGCTTTACAGCGTGCGTGGTCACGGTGACTGAAGACAAAAGATGTTGAATGTCAAAAGGTATCACAGCTGCAGAGAAAGTTGCCTTATCTGTATTTGTTTCCCCGGAGTTGGTATCGACTAAAAGATGGAGGGTTTTGGCAAAAATGGCTCACGGTGTCCTCTATTTTCGCGGATTGTTTTTCTTTTTGAGATTTTAATTTGGATATTATTGGATCCCAGGTGTTTGACAATTTTAGGCCGTCTTCTCTATTGAAATTGGGGTGTTTTTTGATTTCAATGGCTTCGCGTACCAATCTTGGGAAGAATCTTTTCTCTTTCGCAAGTACTTTTGGTTGGTCAAAGCGTATGTAGTGATTAGGCCTATCTAGTATGTGTTCACAGACTGCTGATTTTGTGTGTCGTCTATGTCTTATGTCTGCAATGTGTTCTTTGAGTCTGCTGGACATATTGCGTTTAGTTTGCCCTATGTAAGACAGGCCACAGTCGCAATCCAGTTTGTATATACCTGCATCTTGCAATGGGGTGTTACTTTTGATTGGTCTTAGGAATTGCTGAATCTTCTTGTGCGGCTTGAAAATTGTATGAATAGAAGCTCGTTTTAGGATCCGGCTAATTCTATCTGTAACTCCCTTTACATATGGCAAGTAGGCTGGCTGGCGTGGAACTGTTTGTGTCTTGTTTTTGTTTTTGTGATGTAGCCGGGGGATGCGCAGCTTGTTTCGGTGTAGCACCTGTTTGACATGCTGTAGTTCCTCCTCGAGGTGGGCATCATCACAAAGACGCTGGGCTCTCTGAAACAAACATTTACCGACAGAAAGCAGTTGTGAAGGGTGGTGGTGGGATTCACCATTGAGGTACCTATCTGTGTGGGTTGCCTTCCTGTGTATTGTGTGACCTAGTGTGCCATCTGCTTTGCGTATAATTAAAATGTCTAAAAAGGGCAGACAGTTGTTGTTTTCTTGTTCAACAGTAAATTTAATGTTCTTGTGTATTGAATTTAAATGTGCTAGAAATGCAGATATTTTGTCATTGGGGAGTACTACAAATGTGTCATCGACATATCTCTTGTACAGTCGAGGTTTAACCGGGGCATTGGCTAGAGCTCTCTCCTCAAAGTCCTCCATGAAGATGTCAGCGACTATAGGTGACACTGGAGAACCCATGGCTACTCCATCAACCTGCACATAGAACTCATCTTTCCACATTAAGTATCCTGATGTGAGACAGTGTTTTACAATATCTACATAATCTGGTGACATGTTCTGTTCCCTAAGTCTTTTTGCAATGATATCTAGGCAGTCATTTAGTGGTAAGTTTGTAAATAGTGACTCAATGTCAAAACTCACCATGGTTTCATTGTGGAGTAATTTTAGATCTCTCAATGTTTCCACAAAATGGTAAGAGTCCTTAACATGAGCACTAGTGTGCCCCCTGAGAGGGGATAATATTGACACTAAGTAATTGTGTAAAAACAATATATTAATATTTTGCTACTAAAATAGTCAATAGTCAAGAGTGTATGTATTCACATTTCTCTTTATTTGTCATGAATTTCAATCAGAAGTTTAATCAATTTTGTCACATTTAGGCTAAGACCAAAATAAACATTAGAAAACAAAGAACCATGTATTGGAACATGATAAACATGGAAACACGAGTTGTTATTAAAAAGTCGTAATTCAGCAAAACCTCATGAGTAATATAACATACATTTTACTATTTGTTCAGTTGTCAACTAAATTTCAGGTCAGAAACCTCGATTTCAAAATTGCTCCCATTTTCGATGTATGCCAAACATTAAAGTCAATATTTAAAGCTCTCTCTTAACTTGTATTTGTTAGTGATTGTTGTATACAATTAGACCAATTTCCAAGAGTTCCCGGATTATCTACTAGAAGACGCTTGGGACAATCTTTTTTTAATGAAAGCAATATCCCCAATTTATCCTTTATAGGTCATGTACCTTCAAATATATCTAAGTATATACGTATAGGCTTTTGTTGATTACCCACAGTTTGTTGGTAGTTTGATGGTACATACTTTGTACAATATTTACGATACAATCCGTTCGGCCTGCTATCAATAGCGTTAACACAAAGCTTAACGGATTTTTACGGCTTTTAACAAAATGGTTCCTGAATAAGATTTAATTAATAAAACAATTTTTTACCGGATTGAAGTTATGTATTTACAATTATTTTACATAAATATTTTATTAAATGTGTAAAAGTTAGGTATCTCAATAAAAGACAATACTAAGATTTAATTATTCTTTCAGTACCTACAAGAATTTTCAATTTTCGTTTCAGTTTTCATGAAGTAAGGACTTGTTTATGTTATTAATTATTATTAAAGTCCTTTTTACCATTTAAAACTATGGACAAAAACACATAATAATATTTTAACGAACATTGAGGTAATGAAAATTTTTTTTCGTTTCCTGTAATGTTTGGTTCTCTGGGCATACGAGGTTATCATTCTACAGCGATGGTATACCCAATTTTTCCTTTATTAGTCATGTACCTTCAAATACATCTAAGTATATAAGCGTTTGTTTATTAGACTCAGTTTGTTGGTAGTTTGGTGCTAATTTTTTTTACAAATTACGATTACGTTCGCCCGGCCTGCGTCCGTATGAACGCTATCAACACAAATCCTAGCGGAGTTTTTACGGCTTTCTGGGGAAGAGTTTAAAAAATATACCTATATAAGAATTATAAAAAAAAACAGTGGCATTACAACCTTTTAAAGTCAGGGCCTCAGATTTCTGTATGTTTCATGATCATTTGTCAATCTAATAGGCAAGTAGGTGATCAGCCTTCTGTGCACACGCTGTCGACTTATTGGGTCTAAGGCAAGCCGGTTTCCTCACGATGATTTCCTTCACCGTTGAGCGAATGTTAAATGCGCACATAGAAATAAAGTCCATTGGAGCCGGGGATCGAACCTACGACCTCAGGGATGAGAGTCGCACGCTGAAGCCACTTGGGTAGCACTGCTCAAGGTTTAATTATAATTTCAGTACAACGATTTTCATTTTTAATATTTTATAAGAATGACAAATCGTGTGTTGTTTGTTCAAGTGTTCACTTGATCTGTGTCACAGTTGTGACCTTATTATTGATATTTTTAATTCATTCATGGTTTGTAACATCCGGTTCAGATCAGCCTTGCGATTCTGTAACTCACTTTTCTATAAACAATAAACTACAAGCTCCCTCCTTATCAGAATGCCAAATCGTAAAATGACTGCTTTACGACTGATTTGAGCGCGACCGCCGCTGCGAAAACCGATGTGAGAGTTTGAAAAGTGAGTTACAGAATCGCAAGGCAGGTCGACAATATTTGTTGGAGGTTCTAATTTAATATATAAAATTCTCGTGTCATGGTGTTTGTAATTATAAACCTCCGAAGTGGCTCGACCGATTTTCGTGAAAATTAGTGTGCACATAGGTTAAGTCTGCGAATCGGACATCATTTTTCAAAATGTAAATGTTAAAAAGAGTGGCGGAAAGTTTCTTGCCAGTTCTTAATACCCGCCTTACGCCCTTGACTTGCGAACTGGTAGTAAATGTAAATTTACAATTAATTTAACTTCTTTCTGACAATTCATAAGTATACTTATTTACCTACATTAATAAAGATATATTGAGTTTGAGTTTAAGTTTATGTAGAAATAATTGTTGTAAAGTTATACCTACTTTTTAGGCACGTTATGAAAAATTGATGAGAGTGAAATTTTACGATGCACGTGCACCGTGACACAAGATTAACAGAATGAAGTTGCCCACGAAAGATGCTACGGCATTGGACATAATTTAAAAACAACATTCGAATAATAATAGATTTATAATAAAAATATGTAAGAGAATAATAATAAATATTTATTTATTTAATTTTTAAAATGTAAACTGAATTTTATTGACTATAATGACTCCTTTTCTAGTCTTTGATTATTTAATTGTAATTAATTATTTGCATGCAATCAAAAACTATTTTTAATAATGCCAAAGAAGTATAACTTCTTACGCGCGTACATAAGTAGGTACACGTACCCTTTTTTGTGATATTTAAATAAACTTTATTTAACTAGATAATGCGTTATAATAAAACTTTCAATGTATTAAATACCTTTTTTCTATTGTAAGTGACGTTTTTTCTACAAACGTAAGAATAAGGCGCAAGATAAATATTTTGAAAAGATTTGTATCTTGTTACGCCTAAGTAACTTCTAACGCGTGTACATAAGTACACACACGTTTTTTTATTTATAAAGACTTATAAAAGCCCTATTACACGGCCACCGTTTTTAATTATCGTAACAAAAGCCATTCAATTCCTCATTACAATTCAATCTAAAAATGCAAAAAATCAAGTGCCCCTCGGTACCAAATCCTTTAATCTCCATCAAAAACCTGTCGCATCTGTAACAAAACTGCGGATATGACAATGGGGGACTAGATTCCACTTAATCCATTCAGAATGCTCCTAATTCTGTTTGCATCTGTGGCCCAGTTTGCTTCTTTTGGTGTTTCAAAATACCGTACCTACAGCAAAAGTACTAGGGAGTTATGAACAGTAAGCGTAAACTCGCAAATGCTTCAAGAAAAGAGCGTACCAATTCTTAAAAAGGTCATAGCTCATTTGAGCCACCCGGCACCCGACCAGCGCCGCCTCGCCTCGAGAGGTTAGTATTCTTTGTATGGACTTCTATGAATAAGCGCTCATTACATCAACGCCGTGTCGGCACAGGATCGCTTCGCTCGCAATCTGGCCACGCGCGGACGGCGGGTGTACCACTCGGTGACGACTCGCTGATCGTACGCTAGCCTTGCATGGACCGCGCGCTGCCGGCGAATGAACCACGCGAGGACGACGCGTTGGTCCAATACTCGCCCTCTTTTTTTCTTTGTTTAAACATTCCGTGCACCCAATAAGCTTTCTTTTTTTGTTGCGTCTTTCATTTTCTTCTTCAATAAGCGCGACAGCTATGACTGCCAATTCACAGTTTGTAAAATTTGACATTACGAAAAACACATGTAGACCTAGTGGCAATGCTAACAGACTACTCGAAAATTCGTGGCCCAAGCGATGTCCACTCGTTGACCACTCGACGTTCACTCGTTGGCCACGCGAGGTTCATTGGTTGATCTCGCGACGTTCACAACTATCAACGCGTCGTTCACCCGTGGACAACGAGTGGACACCTAACGACGAGGCGGCGCTGGTCGGGTGCCGGGTGGCTCTAATGAGCTATGACCTAAAGGCTTGACTTGCGCTCTGGCAGTGTCTTTAATAAATAAAAAATGTATGCGTGTACTAGTGTACACACGTAAGAAGTGAAACTTCTTTATGACCTTATTTTACGAAAAATGCTACTATATGCAACTTTACAGAAATTGGTTAAATAAAGTTAACTTCGATAAAGTTTAAAAAAGGCTTTTATTATCATAAACATACATAGAATAGAATAAATAAATATTGCGCGTAATTTTTTTCCAACGCCGATAGTTTCACTTCAATAATAAATCGTTTATTTGCAAACAAAGTGTTACATTATAGAACGGGGGCAAACGGGCAGGAGGCTCACCTGATGTTAAGTGATACCGCCGCCCATGGACACTCTCAATGCCAGAGGGCTCGCGAGTGCGTTGTCGGCCTTTTAAGAATTGGTACGCTCTTTTCTTGAAGGACCCTAAGTCGAATTGGTTCGGAAATACTTCAGTGGGCAGCTAGTTTCACATAGTAATGGTGCGCGGCAACAACTGCCTTAAAAAACTCTCAGTTGTACGACGGACGTCGTGGTGATACGGATGGTATTTTGTATTTTGCCTTGACGTTCGATGATGGAACTGATCTGCAGGTATTAATCCGAACAACTCCTCTGACCACCATAATATAAATAAGCGTTCTTTATTATATTTCGTAATAACTCCGTAAAAATCCCGAACAAGGGTAGATAACATAAAACAGTTTAACATTTGGACCTCTCATCCCCTTTCAATTAAACCGGCCTCAGTATTATAATCGACCCTCAGACATAAGTGTGACATGTGGCCCTTTAGCAAATTGATTTACGAAATCTGTACAATGTTGTGATTGGTGTTGCGGGTCTTAAAATAGTGATTTAATTGTATTATAATAAAAAATGGATGGTAGAAGAGAGAAGAGAGAAAGAAGAGGTTACAGTATATACGTAGCGTGGCGTATTCCATTTACTCTTACTGCGGTAATTCACTTCTTCAAATATACGTTGATCCGTCATTTGTCACTTTGACAATTAACTTTTTTGACAGTATACAGTTTTACCCATTGACTTATTACTAGGGAGATTTTGTCCAGACGACAGACCGCGTACATGACTTATAATTAATAGCAGAAAAGGTGTCTTCCAATTTAAAATGAAATTAAAATTTTCATTCCTTAATGTAGAAAGGTACTTTTGCTAGATTCAATTGTGTTTATTTTTCAATATACAACATATAAAACGAAAGCACGTGGTTACGGTTAGGGAGCTGCTGTTTTAGCTGGTGTTTCAACGATTTGTTATAGTATAGGGGGGCAATCTAGGCTATGGGACACCCATTAAGGGACCCTGCAGCCCATGGACAAAATATGTACCTATATTTGGGCTCATAATATGTTTAATAGTACGGTAAATGAGACTTCAACGAGAAATCTACGTAACACTACATATATCAGGCAAAGGTTGAACTGAAAATATAAATAAAACAGAACCAGATATTTATTTATAACCATACAGCTAAACTAATCAGTATTGGCTTAGTGGCTTCAGCGTGCGACTCTCATCCGTGAGGTCGTAGGTTCGTAGGCTGTGCACCTATGGACTTTCTTTTACACATTTAACATTCACTCCAACGGTGAAGGAAAAGATCGTGAGGAAACCAGCTTGCCTTTGATCCAAAAACACAGGAGGCTGTTCACCTATTCTATTACATTGACAAATGATCATGAAATAGATACAGAAATCTGCGGCCCAGACCTAAAAAGGTTGTAGCGCCACTGATTTTTTCATTTTTTCATTTTTGTATACAACTATCCATTTGAGGCCTAGATCCATAAAGCGCTGTTGCGCTGTATTATTACTTAGCTGGTGCCCGCGTCTGCGCAGGATTAAAATAATATTTGTCAAAATGTTGTAGCGTGAATGAGATATATATTTTAAATACCAAAAGCGATAAAAGTATCTATTTTCATTTAGAATCAATTTATTACTACCAAATGTGAATTGAATTATCAAATTTTTATTGTAGTTATGGTTCACTATTTTAGCTTTAATGGTTTACACATAAGACATAGATATATGGCGGGCTTTTTTGTAGGACTATTTAAGATAAACATTTCCATCATACATTACATATGTGTAACTGTGGTTTTGGCGGCGCACGCCAGAATAGCTCGCAGATGGTAGATTTCTTCCTACTTACTTATTTTGTACAATTCACACAATATCTTTATAAATTGTAGCCTATGTGTTATTCTAATATATAAGCTATGTGATTGTGAAGTTTTGTTAAAATCCATTCAGTAGTTTTTACGTGAACGGGTAACAAACATCCATCCATACAAACTTTCGCGTTTATAATATTAGTAGTATTCCGCATACAAGATACTTGACAATACTAGAAAGCATCTATTCAGTTTCTGTTTGCAACAAATGTCACTGCGAAAGCCTATTATACGAAGGATTACTGGTAATGAAATATCTTTAATCTTTATTAGTATTTCTTGCTTTGATCGAATAGTTTTTCCTCTAGCGGGGATTGGGGTCTGATTGCTTTTCCTTCGTCTTGTGCGAGACGCGGGATTTATTACATTTTCTCTTACTTAGATTTTTGTTGTGTCTATGTTGGGGAGTGCTTGGTTAAGTAAATGATTACTATGTAACTCACGGACCCGATATACGTCTTAATAAAACATCTAATTTTAAATCTAAACGAATCTCGCATCAAAACTCAAACAAATTCATCAAAAAGACTTTCATTACACATTACACGGTTTTGGTTTTTTAATTTTTAATTATATATTATGCAAACCTTGCCTGAACTTCCACAAATATTTCAAGATCAAAATTAACCAAATTAATCCAGCCATTCTCGAGTTTTAGAGATAAAGATTTCTTAACCATATCCTATCCTGCTCAATCTTGACTTTTGTAATTCCTGTATTTTTATGTATTGCATCGCAATTCATAAATAAGTGAGATTCAGTTTTTAGTTAATTTTTTTATATTATTTTAGATTCAGGTTGGTGATTCTATAATATATTTTATTATAAGATTTGGTTATGCACCTCTTGCACTTTACCCACCATAACTTAACCATTCTTTTTTTTAGGGTTTTCCGTTACTAGGGTTGCATGGAAGAGATCGCTTATTAGCGATAAGGCCGTAGCATCTCTTATAATTTCTATGTTTTTCTAAATAAATAAAAACGAACAAAAAATTATTTTTTAATTTTTTTTTTTGCAAGCAGATGCCAAGCGGGAACCGGCCGCTGTGTGGTGGACAAAGCACATAGAAACCAGTGCCAAGCTTGCAGACTGAAGAAGTGTCTTGCAATGGGAATGAATAAAGATGGTAAGTTTTGATATGCCTTTAAACTTTTGATTGATTGAGCAGTGTTGGCCTCAACCCCTGAGGTCGTAGATTCGATCCCCGGCTGTGCCATGGACTTTCTTTCTAATTGTACATTTTACATTCGCTCCAACTGTGAAGGAAAATGATGAGGAAACCGGCTTGCCTTACACCCGTTGCCTTGCCGTACAAAAGTCGACGGCGTGTCAGACACATGAGGCTGATCACCTACTTGCCTATTAGATTGACAATTGATCATTGGCTCTACACCCTTGATTTGTCAACTGGTAGTAAATGTAAATTTAGAATCAATTTAACATATTTTCTTATGACGTACATAACTATACTTAGTAACCTATTAAAGTTATTAAAAGAACGCCTTTAAAAGACTATGAGAAGATAGTTAATACATATGCAGTCAGATTTAATACATTTTAGAATAGTCTAATACTGTCTATAAATATGAATGTTCAAATATTCCAGTAAGAATTAAACCTTGCAGAAAATACCGGGCGTTTTTAAAATGAGCTACCGTAATATTAAATTATCTCCATTTAATTGTTCCGTTGGGGTCGTGTCGGCACACATTTCATGGTACAATTCTCTCTGTGTCTGACGGCTAGCGTATATGTTTTGATATGGGAGTGATTTTGAGCTTATTGTTCTTAATTTGATGGGCTCTATTAATTTCGTTATAGAGAAATCTTGGTCACGTGTAAACTTAAATTTACTTTAATGAATTAATAATTTTTTACCCTTACAAATATATATACTACCTACAAAGTAATAATAAAAATAAATAAAAAGGAAATTTTAAAAGTTTGGTCCCCGTGGCAGTGTACCTTTAACGCTGGCAGCATTTCCTAGCTGTATTGCGAGACTTATTCGTTAAGGAAAGCAACAGCTACTTTCTACCAGGCGCGAACTTAAATCTTTAGTTATATTTTTGTAAATGATATTATTACCTTCATACAGACAGATGTATTCTAAAACATAAACTAACTTGCGCGTAGCATTAAGAACTGTGGTTAGGACCACCAAACTTGCGACTATAGCGAATAGTCGCAAGTTATTGTTCAGCTTAGAAGGCAGTTAACGATTATGTTGATTATACAAAGATACAACATTCTGACTCCTTAATGGGTAAAGACAAAGTTAACCCATTCCAGTAATTTTGTGAAAGAAATATAGTTCCCTTGCCGTTGTGTAGAGATGAGGGGTCACTCTTCATCTTCTACCGCATTTACCATTGAGAGTGTTCAGAGGAGCTGTTCGGATTAATACCTGTAGCTGAGTATCATCATCGGACGTCGAGGCAGAACATGAAATTCCACCCGTATCACCTCGACGTCCGTCGTTCCACAACTGAGCGATTTTTAAGGCAGTTTTTGCCGCGCTATGTGGAACCAACTTCCCACTGAAGTATTTCCAAATCAATTCGATATTCTTCAAGAAAATGGCAATTCTTAAAATGCCGGCAACGTACTCGCCAGCCCTCTAGCATTGAGAGTGTCTCTGGTATCACTTAACATCAGATGAGCCTCCTACCCTTTTGCCCTCTGTTCTATAAAAAAAAGACAATTTATTTCGTGGTAATTTATATAATATTTTTCCCTGGTCGACTAAGTCTTTATGATTTAATCTCATAGCTACAAATAGAAGAAACAAAATTCCTAATCTCCTCTACGTATATTTAAGTCACAACTAAGTTTTAAAGATATTTTTAAATATCTAACCTGGCACGCGTCGGCACGCGACCATAACCGTTCAGTATACAAATGAGGGCTTATTCGACCCTAAAAATTGTAATTTTTTCGGTTAACCCGTGCATAAGTTTGTTAGTTTAGTGATCAATTCCGGTGGGATTGAAATGGTGTAATAATGTTTAAAGGGATAGGTTAAACTTTACGCGAACTAATTGAAGCATGTCTGAAGAAGAGAAAATTATTAATCAGTTGGTTGGAATTATAGTCAAATTTTGAATCAATGTTTAAAAACCACATTAAACAGAAATACTTTGTGAAACCAGATGCCGATTGTTCCCGAACCAATTCGCCTTATTGGTCCTTCAAGAGCACACCGATTTATAAAATGCCGGCAACGTAATTGCGAGCCTTCTGTCTGAGTGTTAATCACTTAACATCTAATGACCCTCCTATCCTAGACTGTTTCAGTTAATAGTTTTATTTCACCTCTATCTTTTTCAATTCTGTAAGGGCACTAGCAAAGAACTTGTTGTAATATTGACTTCTATTCGAAAAAACTAAAATATTAATTAGTAAATATTTTCTAACCTCCAGGCTTCATACGGTAGAAATGATCCGATACAGTCACGTTAAAAGTACTTGATTTGTGGTATTGCTTGACCAGAATAATAATAGGATTGGATCGATCCTCACATACACCTCACACCTTTTAACTTTCTCCTTTGATTAGTAGGGAGCACAAAGACCAGAAAATGATACCAAAACAAATAAACCGTTTATTCTAACCTAATCATAACAATCAAATATCCAGTATTTATAGTTATCTTAATCTACACAAGTAATAAAAATAATTAAAAATTAATAAAAAGAAAATTGAAACCAATTTAATAAGTTTGGTCCCTGTGGCAGTGTACCTATAACGCTGGCGATACTTATTCGTTGAGCGAAGAAAACATATATATCTAGATAATCAAATACATTTTCGGATACTCGGATTTAAAAATGCATAAATAATCCTTCATGTCACTACTTAAGTACAGTAGAACTCCAATTATCCGAACTCCGACTATCCGAATCGCCGATTATCCGAATCACAAAAAGGCTGGCCGAAAACGGTTGAAGACCGCAAAACAGCTTTACATTGACGGAGATGTTTAAAAAACAATGATTTTTATTTCTAAACTTGTACATAAGTACATTTTATTTATATTTAAAACATGTGAAAATTTCATGTTTCTTTCATTTAATTTAATAAAAAAATAGTGCAATATCAAAACGTAGCTTTTATTCTCTCCAATGGCAATTTTTTTTTTTAAAATCCGACTATCCGAATATTTGATTATCCGAATGGGTCCCGGTCCCCATTAATTCGGATAATTGGAGTTCTACTGTACCTTGTATCTGAAAGTCTATCGATCATATAACCGTAAGCAATATTCATAAAAATAAGCAATAAATATGTCATGAAGCACAGTTCTCATGCGATTATCTTAGTCCCCTTGAGTATTAAGTTGGCAAGCTGTTATTAGTAACCCTTGCCTGAGGCTTACTATTGTCCCAATTCAATTCTCCCTAATAGAGACAATGTTGTCACTCACGCCTCTTACATCAATAGTCGATATTATATTTGGCTTGTAATATCTATAAACAACAGTTTATAAGTAAACTTGATTAATTTTAATATTACATTCACATTTCGGCCCTTATGTAGTGTAGTTTACTGGTTAGTTAATAACAGGAAATTGGTACCAAAGTGTTTTACATCTGGTTAGTTATAAGAGAAAATCCCGCATGTCTTAGTTCTGTATTTAAAATTGTTTTTTTGCCATAAGGAACATTTTATAATAATTCGTGGTACGATGAATAAACAAAAATAATAAACACATAATCTAATCGCAATAATGAACCTACCAAAAAAAAACGTGTGGGTAATACAAATACGTGACACATAATTAAATTAAATAACACCAATTAAAATGGCAAAGGAAAACGCCGAGGCGTTTGACAAAGTGAACCGTCGCTAGAACCCAAGATAATGACATTGTCGCGTCGACATCTCAAAGTGTAACTCAATTAAGCTTTCCTTTACACTGCAGAGACCCGAGAGCAAAATAATGCAAAGCTTAAAGCTATAAAGGCCAGAATATACCGGGGTTGCGCAGGGAGGCGCACTCGGTCCGCCCTCATTACTTCAACATCTTTTTGTCAGTTTCTTTTCGTGTTAAATTAAATCAATGCTACATTGTTCAAGAACTCGTAGGTTATGGTAATCGAGTAATGGAAGTTTCAAGTTTGATTGCGGAGATTTTTGTTTGCGAGTTTCAAATGAGCTTTGTTCGAGTCTGATTTATGCGTGAGATTGATTTGTTTTGTTTCCACGAATTTGTAATCTTAATATAGTAAGCGAGCGTATTTTTATTCTGTTGACGTTCTTATACGTTATGGTTTAAATTATACCTTTTAAAACGTACAATACGTAAACGAAACGAAAGATGGCTTCAGCCGTAGTCTCTAACATTAATTGAAACATTACTATTGTTCTTTATAAATATATCAAGCATTTATCTAAGAAGGGTGGAAATTTACTGAACTCTATGTTATTTTAATTTACTTTTAAAATACGTCTGAGCGAATGCAACCGCATAGATTCTTCACGGTAGGGCGCTCATTTGAATAAGTGTGAACTGCTTTAGGGCAACGCTTTGTAGTTTTTGCTTAATTATGTGTTTGTAATGCCCTTCATTATAAAGAAGGCGGGTCTTATTAGATTCGGCTTAAGGGCTTGTGGTTTATTTAATTGACGAATGTATTTTAATGGTCTTCAACAATGTCTATTGTTAATATATGCGAATTTCGTCTCAACTAAATGGAAGCTTTTTAGATAAAATAGCAGATATAATATATAGTGGTTTAGGAACGAATATCTAATCGTTAATTTCTATCTTTTAGTTTAATTTATCTTCTACCTGTTCCACATTAATTCACGTGGGAAATATTACATGATTATTTTTATTTTATTCAAGTTGATTTTTGTGACTATAGACTAGATCTAAAGACTATGGACTAGATTTATTGTTATTTATTTATTTATTAAGGAAACTAAAGAGATACGTATATCTCTATATAGTATAAATAAAATAAAAGTAAAACATAAAATAAACACATTGGACATATCTACAAAAAGTTTCAATGATTAAGAGTACCTATAATACAAAGCAAAACAAGACAAAACATGACTGCACAAAATTTATAAATTAGGAGAACGACAAACAAACTTGCAGCTATAATAAACAAGGAAGACAAGACATTAATAGTTTTAACTTATTCTTAAATGAAGCAGTAGAGTGCGAAAAAGGGTCAATGTTAGTGGCAGAATCCACGGTAGAACACATCCTGTGAAGAGGCTCACGGAACCCAATGTTGGTTCTGGGAGTCGGAAGGTTAAAAGTTCTGTGCGAGCGTAGATATCTGGCAGGAACATTAAATGTCATAAAAACTATAGACTATAGACCCTATTAGATGCAATGAAATAAGAAACTCTATCCAACTATAATTATGCGTGAAACAATCAGACAAATTTGCCAGCTCCAAGAGTATTCTTTGAGGAAATGAAAGATTCATTTGTAAAATGAAATGCTAATGGAGTGATTTCATATTAATCTCGCTGTTGCCTTTTTAGGATCGGCGTTGTGTATTTTGCGTACTGTCGCAAAGAAAATTAATTATTGCTTTGCAATTTAGTTAATTATAATTAATAATTTCTGTACAAATAATTTTTGCTTTGCAATTTTGCTTATTATAATTAATAATTTCGTTATAAATAAGTTTTGCTTTTTCAATTTCAATAACTAAAATAAAAAAAATATCTTTTGTTTTTTATACCGAGTTAAATGAATACAATCTTCGTTGGCACTTATTTAACTAAAAAAAGTTTTTTTTCAATATGTCAGTTTCTACAAAAAACAGATTCAGGTCTCGTATTAATATAAAAAACCAAAAGACATTTAATGTAAATGTAACCAGTTATGAATGAATACCAGCAGTTGGCCTAGTGGTGTCAACGTGCAACTATGAGAGTTGCACGTTGATCTGGGCTCGGAGGTTCGATCCCGTGCACCTATGTGCGAATTTAACACTTACTCATTCGGTGAAGGAAAACATCTTGAGGAAAAAAAATCGCAAAATGCCGACGCACATGCACATAAACTTGACCACCTACATAATGGATTTTCGGCCGCGCAGGTATTTCTCGGGCACTTGTCATTCAGTACCTAAACAAACTTGTGTTTGAAGTCAAACTCAACTCTACGTGGACTGTGGAGTCTCGGTCTGGAATCCAACGAAATCAAGTTCAATTAGACCCCAAGAAGACACAAGTTTGCGCGTTTCCCGCACTCTCCTTAAAGTCAGAGCCAGCATCGGAATACTGGTTTGACATATCGAATGACGTTCAGTTTCGCGGTGATTTGGAAAGGAGGGCTAAAATAGCCTGTAAGAAGCTTGGTAACCTCAGCCACGCGAGACGGTACTGCACTCCAGGCCACCACTTGCAACTCTATAAAGCGCAAATTTGGCCTACATGGAGTACCTACTGATCTCACCGCTGGGCGGGAGCTGAATGTGTGTCTATGGGCGGCGGTGTCACTTAAAAAAATACAGTGACGAGAGAAGATTTTGTAATTTAAATGTTAACTCTACTTTCCTTTCCAAACCTTTTGGAATTTTGTGTTTTGGGAGAGTTCAAGTATTACGTAACGTATTTTGGGAGGGGGGGGGGCTCCTTTTGTAAAACGTTACGATGCGGGGCGGGGATTAAATTACGCGTTATTGTTAATATTTTTTTCGACTTACACCACATAATAGTAACTAAAGAGTCACTAGGTGGTCACGAAACGTTTTACTATACTTGGGTACAGTACTGTACTTGGGTACTGAATAACGTTACGGCGAGTTATATGGGGGGGGGTATCAATAATGTAATGCGTGTAATATAGCTGATTAATTCAAATTTTATTAGCAGTTCGTCACGACTGTACTGAAATCCAACATCGAATCCCAACACTTAACTGTTTATATCAGAGTTAAAGCTATAGACACTGATTAATGCGATTTTAATCCTTCCATAAAACCCCCAAATCCGTCCCGTTTTAATCGCCCCTGTAACGTCACGTCGCCATTTTGATTTTGGACTTTAGCACATCGGATTAAGATCCAAATTCAATTGATAATGAAGTAACGATCAAATGAAGTATCCAAAAGGATTTCTAACTTTTAAGTCGACCAAGTTTGCGTCCAATCTCAAAAGGCTTAAGGTCGCGTTTTGAACTGTCAAAATGATAAATCTACAGATTTCTATAAAGGATTTTCGACTTTATTCTTTGGTGTTTGGAGTCAAAATCATTTGTGGGGTGTTCTCAGGAATCAATAACCAGTAAGCCGAATGAATTTGTTGGTTGCTAGAGGGAGCGGTACTGGTAAAATTCTGTATGGGATTGAGTGAGATGGTATGATGTTTGTCTGCTGTCTCTGTAATGGATTTAGGGATCTGTAGCAGATGAGGCTTGCACCTGATCTCCTTGATTTTATTTTTCAATTATGCCAGACTTCTTTTGAAAGGGTAATTTTATTTTTAGAATAATTTACGTGACAAATTTCACTTGGCAATTTAAACGAATTCTGATGTATTGCAGTTGTTTATTCAAACTAAATTTTGGCTTCGGAACCTTGGACTTTTATTAAAATAAATATATGTATACATATATGTGTTACACTGAGATACTGTCGCATTATAAAAGTGCAAGAATGTTTGAAATTTTACATGCACATATTTTCTTAGTATTAAATTACTATAGATATTGTAATAAGTATAAAAATGTAAATTAAAATTTAAAACCTTTTTGTAATAAGATTTAAGAATAAATTTGTATAAAATATACATATTATTTTTTTAATATTTTTTATAGGAAAGTAAAATATCACAATAATCTGAGACTTTATTTAAAAATCGAAAATAATACAGTATGAATTGTGCTTAAATTGTTCTAAATATAAAAACTATAGTCATCCCACTCCGGAAGTGAGAGCTCAAAGATGGCCGGCGGAAGTGGGCGGAGTCATTTGATTTATAGTGTGGCATGGCGGGGCTAACGTTAACTACACGTTATAAGTTAGTAGCTTATAGTTACTATTCAGCGTTCAGATAAGTGATTGAATTTAGGCACTAGTTTTATATAATTAACTACTAACTACTTGTATTCATATCATAACAATCAAATATACAGTATTAACAATTTTCTTAACCTACACAGTTATAATAAAACAATTAAAACATATTTAAAAAGTTTGGTCCCTATGGCAGTGTACCTTTAACGCTGGCAGCATTTCCTTGCTGTATTGCGATAATTATTCGTTGAGGAAAGCACTAGCTCTGGGGTCACCGGTACTATCCACCAGGCGCCAACTTAAATCTTTTATTAGCTCTTGCTCTTGAACCCCACGGTCAAGTGTCTCTTAGTACTTAGTTAGGTTACCATTTAGTTACTGTTAACTTATGATATTGAAGAAAAACATTGAGTTGAAATTGGGGCTCAGAAACTCAGTTAAACAAATTAGTAGCAACGAATTATATACATTATAGGTACGTTAATGTATAGTTATTTTTTTATAGAACAGTGGGCAAACGGGCAGGAGGCTCACCTGATGTAAAGTGATACCGCCTTCCATGGACACTCTCAATGCCAGAGGGCTCGCGAGTGCGTTGCCGGCCTTTAGTTAGTAGAGCTATTCTATTCTTCTACTACACCGTTAATAGTGTGTTGGTATTTTATGAATTTAGCATTAAATAAGCAGGTATCGTGTCTAAGTCTAGGCCTAAATCTTTGTCGTGGACTCCCCATTTTCCATTCCTCGAGATGAGCTTTTAGGGAAACGGCGAGATTCCATTAAAATAACCATAATACCAAATCCCGTTATATATATAAGTATTAGGTACCTATATATGTAATATATAGGTATGCACTAGCAGACTCTGCCAAGCGTTGCTGTGGCTAAGGTTTTTGTTATAATACATAGTAGTAACCTATTGAAGGGAAACGCTAGAAGAACACCAGTCATGGGGACCACCATGCCATTGTGGTGGTTACGCCATTAAATTGTAGCTTATGTGAAACTTTGAACTTTCAACACTGCGCCATCTGTTAGAATTGTGAATGACAAATAATTTGTAATAAAGTAATATTGAGATGTAAGCTATCCTATCTTTTAAATTAGATCAAACTGCACACGGTGTGTAAATCTGATTGAAATCGGTTCGGTAGTTTTGGAGTCCATAGCGGACAAACAACGTGACGCGTAATTTATATATACTAAGATTTGTAACCTTCTTTCATTAAAGATTAATTTAGTCATTATTTTTGATAAAAGCAAGCGTAGGAATTTTATAACTATATAATTTAAACAGATTACCGTTACGTTGAAGGCCGGCAACGCACTTGCGAGCTTTCTTGCAATGTGAGTGTCCATGGGTGGCGGTTAACATCAGGTGAGCCTCCTGCCAGTTTGCCTGCTATTACATAAAAAACCTACATTTTCCATTCATATAAGCAAAAGTTAACAATAAAATAAGGCTCGTTTACAAAGCATCGATCGTGGAACTCGGAACCGAAAGCTATAACGTTAAATGACAACCTTCTGCCCTCCGACACCCTCCCTCGGGAGGGCACATAACCCTCACTCGACTGCATTGAGAAAGGTTCATACACGCTCAAGATATGTACCTATATGAAATGACAGCGTTTTTTAACTTTAACTTTGATCACAATGGCTGAACCAAACAGAAGTTCAAAATCAATAGGTAGGTATTGCTATTACACATTATTTTTACATGTTCCCTGAGTGAGTTAACAAAAATCGCACTTTATGTTATATGTTATAATTAATATTTACATTGTTCAAAACAAAATACAATTTTATTGTAACATTAAAATTCAAGATTTATGCAATATTTAAAAAATATTTACGTTCATTCCTTTAGTCTAAGTAATTATTATTTTACCAATTTTAAGCATTTCTTTATCATTATATACAAAATGTAACAGGGAGTGATTTTATTTATTTCTATTATGATATGTTATATTTAAGGACCACACTATTGTATTAGGTTAGCCTGTAAAGATAGTGATGTGGAGAAAAATAAATAAATAAATAAATAATAAACATTTTCCGTAGTGTGTTGGAGTGTAAATGAATAGAATTTATTACAAAGTGACCAGTGTTGAACGTCTCTCAACCCTGAGCTCCTGCGTTCGTACTTGACTTGACTTAATAGATGCCCCCCTGCCCCTCTGCCCCTAGATGGGGCAGAGGCCGTCCACAGTGAGTATCGTTTGGAAACCGGCCTTAAACCCAACAAGACGATGGCCTGTGTCCAGCACAGAAGGCTTACTTGCCAATTAGATTGACAGACCTAAAAAGGTTGTAGCGCCACTTGTTTTTTCTTATTTATTTTTATATGGACATATCTTTGTCAGTAATTGCGATCTGTTCTAAACATTATATTCAAGAAATCATTTATTAGTACACGGCTATTAAAGCTAGTTTTATTTAGTTAGAATTTTAATGAATTTATTATTCAATAGCTGTTCAAAACGAGCGTCAACCACGCAACACAGCCACCATCAGACCTGAGACCCTGAGAGACATGGACCAGGAGAGAGCTCTGCGTGAAGCTGCCGTCGCTGTCGGTGTTTTTGGGTAAGTGTAAATTTAGTATCATGACTAATACGGGTTGCAGACCAAGAGCTAAGCTAAGTTAGTTTAGCTTAGCTCGCATAGCTGACGCAGTTTTCCATACTTGTGTGCAGACCGCAAACTATGCGAACTAAGCTATGTGAGCTAACTAAAATATGCGAAGCTAAGTTAGTTGTGTATGCCGATGCGCAGCTACACGAGCTAATCTAAGCCCCTCCCGCTACCCCGCACACCATTTGCACATCCTTCGCCACACTGACTGAGCTTTGGCTTAGCTGTTGGTGTGCACGCTATTTATTTCTAGCTTAGCTTAGCCTAGCTTGCTTGGCATAGCTTAGTTTAGCATTGGCATAGCTTAGTTTTTGGTCTGCAACCGGCTTAAAGCGGGCCATATACAGACCGCATGTTGCAGTCAAGACCGACTGCAATATGCGGTTTGCTCAGGAACTGCTCGAGCGGTCCTTGTATCGCGAATATGAATTTAGTATGGAAACTGCAGATCGCCGTGCGGCGACCGCAATTGCAGTCGGTCTTGACTGCAACATGCGGTCCGTCTATGGCCCGCTTAAGAAAAACTGAAACTATTTATTCTATGTTTAACATTTGATTTGTTATATTAGTTTTAAGTCAAATGTACTAAAACCATTGGATTTGTCTTAAAATTCTTATTCAAATAAATATAACAATTAGTTGAAAGTGGAAAGAAGAATTAAAACTCTACTCATAAAACTGAATTATATCCTCATTTACTGTGTAAAATATCCTGCTTTGGAACAGGATTTTTTTCTTTGCTTTTAAGGGGAATCCTTACCTCTTGATATCAGCGATCTTTTAATTTATGTAAAAAACTTCATGCTCTCTTCTTTCTCAAAATATTAATTCTTTTTGATCATTTATCTTCTGCCTCGTAATTAGCTTAAATATATTAATTGTGACTCACTAATTCTAGGATTAGCTTTATTATTTTTTTTATTTTACTTTATTTACTATCGTGTTTAATGTTATTTTATGTACTTTTTGTACTTTATCCTCTGTAGATGTTTCTTTTTTTATTGTTCCGTAGGGTTGCCTGAAAATTTTGTAACGTGCTTTTTTAAATGCATGTTTTTGTATAAGGTAACAAGGTATAGGTAACATAAATAAAACTAATTAAAAATATATATAAATACGAATGAATATCCATTGTTACTATTCTATTACCTAAGCTTAAAGAAAACTTGTAATTACCCAGCCCACGCAAATGTTCGTAGAAAAGTAAGGATTGTAAGAATGAAACTGCCTAAAAATAACCAAACAGTTACACTAGACCGTATTAAATAATTAATTATTAACTCACAATAATTTTGCTCTCATCCTTTCATCGGAATCAAATCATTTATCGAACAAAACCTATCCATGAATCATATACATACTTGTAAAATAGTATATTTATCCGGTTTTCGAGGTTGAAATGTCACGAGGTTACTAAGCCCTAAACATTACTGACGAAAAGAGCTTTGAATTAATTGAAATAGTCTTCCATTCATCACGAGAGTAAAAAGAAAAGCGAGTTTCACAATTCGCTGGCTTCACCATGATCTCTCTAACGGAAACGCTTTGTGGAATACTGTGCTCACTCTGCTCTCCCGGAAACAGACTGTTTTTATCTTATATAATTTTCGTAGCAAGAAGCCTTTATGATTCGGCAGTTTGGTGCTTAAAGTATTTCGATTTATTAATTGTTTTTAGTTTGCTTCAAAGTTGGAAGAAAGATTTGAATTTTTCTTTATTATTTTCCGCTATACTCTGCGGCGAATCGAAATTGTTACCAGTGTTGTTATGTTATTTGGGAGGTATATATTTAAGCGATGGAGTACTAAACGTTTATAATCGCAATTAGTTTTCCACAGAAACATTCAACCATTATCAATGTATTTTACACTGTTTAAATTTATTTATGGTAATAAATTGTGATACATAAACGCATCTTTAATGCCATGAATTTTCTGGGTACATGTTTGACGGCTTATTGGTCTAGTGGTTAGTACCCCTGACTGCGAATCCATGGGTCCCGGGTTCGATCCCCAGCTGAGATAATACATCGATGTGATGAGCATTTGGTGTTGTGCTAGGTCTTGGGTGTTTAAATATGTATTTATATGTCTATCTATCTATAATATGTATGTATATCCGTTGCCTAGTACCCATTACACAAGCTTCACCAGCTTAACATGGGACTAGGTCAATTGGTGTGAAATGTCCAATCAAAAAAAAAAAACATGTCCCATTCAGGATACGATTAACACAATTCTGTATTTAAAATAGTATATTTCATTACGAGTGCGAAAAGCTTGTCATTGCAAAGAGTTCCGACTCATTTCTTTTTAGAAATATATGCATGAATCATAAAAAACTTTTTAGTAAAAACTTCGTGGTTGGTTTTTTCTTTTTAATAGATTATTTTGACAGTTGGGAAAGAGAACGCACGAGTTCGGGAAATTAAAGAAAAAGCTTGAATATGTAATAGCCCTCATCCCGAACGCTATACGTCCCTCCAATACGCCACTTTTTGAGCAACTATATTAAAAATAGTTGTTTAGTACACGTGCGGAACTGTCATTGCAATTGTAATAAATATACTATTGTGATAAACCTGTCAAGTTAAAAGGTCAACTAATAATTGCACGTCTAGCCATTCTATTAATAATCATAATGTCACTAATAGCGTCAAAACCAATAATAACCGGCCATATTTAGAAGTAGAGAAGTCTGGATATGAATGACGTCAAATCATTGAGACGTAAATCAAGTTTCAAAGTGATCAAAGGTGAGTAACGGATGACCGCGTGGCGTGATCATTTAGCGGAAGGGTTTCCTCTTTGGTGCTTCATCTAATATTATATAATCGCAATTGTGCTACAAGAGTACACTGAAATTCTTTGCCTATTTGAATTTAAAAAAAATAGGGGATAACTAAAAAATTCTGGTAGTGAAACCAGCTACCCACTGAAGTATTTCCGAACCAATTCGACTTAGGGTCCTTCAAGAAAAGAACGTACCAATTTTTTACCAGCAACGACTTTTGACGACTTATTGGTTAGTACCCCTGACTGCGAATCCTTGGGTCCCGGGTTCGATCCCCGGTTGAGACGAACATCGATGTGATGAGCATTTGGTGTTGTGCTTAGGTCTTGGGTGTTTAAACATGTATTTATATGTCTATCTATCTACACTCGCGAGCAAGCAAATCGACTCAAGCGCTACCTCTTCATTCAAAGATTGTTTTAAGTGAAAGTATACAACATTTTAATAAAAATGATATGTTATTTGAAAGCTTGAAACCTAAGCTTTAAAAAAAACATCAACACGATTAAATAAAACAACTACTAACATGGTAATTTGCGCAATTAGGGCGTATGGGACAAATTACTCACTACGCTACCAGCCAGTTGCGCTACCCTCTACCCCTATAAAAACCCCGTTACCCTTCAACCCTTATCAGTCGCTTATCAACAGTTGACCGATACACATCTCCGCAACCTGCATTCATTGTTTTCAAGAAACCATGGATACCACACCTGATGAAGCCGCTCAAGTTTTTGCCTTATTGCAACAAGGACTCAGTCAGCGAGTAGTCGCTTCCCAGCTTCACTTGAGTCAGTCTGCTGTATCCCGAATATACAGACGATAGACAAGAGACTGGAGCATTCACTCGGAGACCAACAACCAGCCGCCACCGTTGTACTTCTGAACGAGACGACCGTTTCATTGTCTCAACCTCCCTGCGAAATCGGCACCTTACGGGTGTCGACGTGCAGGGCGAGCTGAGACGTGTTCGAGGTATAGCTGTCAGTGAGTGGATAGTAAGAAGACATCTGAAGGAAGCCAACCTGACTCCAAACGGGCCTGCAACGGGCCCCAAATTGACTGCAGGCCACCGGCAAACTCGGCTACAGTTTGCTCGAGAGCATCTTAACTGGAGCATTGGGCAATGACGGTCGATCCTGTTCACTGACGAGTGCAGGATGTGTCTGCATGGCAGTGACAGAAGAGGCCGGGTCTACAGGCGTCCGGGAGAGCGATTTTCCCAATGCTGATTCGCAGAAATCGTTGCCTATGGTGGCGGTTGTTGCATGATGTGGACTGGTATCTCGTTGGAGGGTAAAACTCAGCTCGTTTTCGTGCCTGGAGTAGGCCGAAGAGCAGGACTGACACCTGATGGGTACATCACAAATATTCTCCTGGAACATGTTGTACCCTACGCAGGATTTGTTGACGAAGACTTCATCCTAATGCATGACAATGCTCGATGCTATACAGCGCGCGTTACTCAGCATTTTATTCGAGAAGTCGATTTGCGCACAATGGACTGGCCTGCGCTCAGTCCAGACATAAATCCCGTCGAGCATTTATGGGATGAGCTCAAACAAAGGGTACGAGCAAGAAATCCAGCCCATTCGAGCCTTAAAGAATTGAAGGCAGCTTTGTTAGAGGAGTGGGAAGGTATTCCTCAAGACACCGTCAAAAACTTAATAAGGTCGATGAAGAACCGAATACGGGCTGAAGAAGGGCTAGGGGGGGCAATACCAAATAGTGAACCAATAAATGTTATACTCTTTAAGAAAAATAATCGATCTTTATTTGTCAATTCTGAACACAACTCCTTTACTCAAAATCCCATTTTTCCCCCATTTAAGTTCAGACACCAATAATAAAAAAAAGGATACATGGTTATTAATAATGATGACATCTCATAAAAGCTGAAGTTTTAAGCTTTTAAATGACATATAATTTTTATTAAAATGTTGTATACTTTCACTTAAAACAATCTTTGAATGCAGAGGTAGCGCTTGAGTCGATTTGCTTGCTCGCGAGTGTATAATATGTGTGTATATCCGTTGCCTCGTACCCATAACACAAGCTTCACCAGCTTAACATGGGACTACGTCAATTGGTGTGAATGTCTTTAAAAAAAAAAACGCACTCGCAAGGCATTGAAAGTATCTAGGTATAGGCGGCGGTATCACTTAACATCAGGTGATGGCTTTTCCTTTTTCTATAAAAAATAATAATAATAAGATTGGTCCCAGTAGTCGTGCTTGTATACGAACAGCATTCCTCGCTATTGCAAAGCTTATGAGCGGAGAATATACCAGCTCACTGGTGCTGTCTACCAGACGCGAACTTAGATCTGTAGCCTGTGCACCTTTTCTCTAATCATAATCAAAGTTGGAAGAATTTATCTTAGGTTTTTAATAAACAAATACATAAATGAAAAGGCACACAGTTTGTGCTATACTCAATCAAGATCAATCATAACAAATTTTGGTCGGTATAAATTAAATACAAATTGTTTGTAAAACACTATTATGAATATATGTTATAGCAATATCAACTGATTTTGTTCCCTTTAAGAATAGACTCGTGGGCCGTGGGGTTAATTAAAGATTTAAATTGGCACCTGGTTAGTACCGGTGACCCCAGAGCTGGTACTTTTCTCGCTCAACGAATAAATATCGCAATACAGCGACGAAATGCTGCCTAAAGGTACACTGCCACTGGGACCAAACTTTTTAAATTTGCCTTTATTTTTAATTGGAGCAGTGGCCTAGTGGCTTCAGCGTGCGACTCTCATACCTGAGGTCGTAGGATCGATCCCCGGCTGTGCACCAATGGATTTTCTTTCTATGTGCGCATTTAACATTTGCTCGAACGGTGAAGCAAAACATCGTGAGGAAACCGACATCTTAGACCCAAAAAGAGGATCACCTACTTGCCTATTAAAATTTTTTATCATGAAACAGATTCAGAAATCTGAGGCCAAGACTTAAAGAGGTTGTAGCGCCACTGATTTATTTTTAATTATTATTGTAGCTTAAGAATATTTAAGTGAATATTAATTAGTTAGTTGGAATACACTGCCACACCTATGTTTAAGAATGTAATAAAAATTCGTTTAGCTTCCTAGAAGTATCGAACAAGAAAACCCACTTTAAACGAAATCAACCCCACAACATTTGGCAGTCAAATCTGAGCAATCGTGGGGAGTGCACAACGGTGTCTAGTAAATCATTTGTATGAGTTGTATGCTAATGTAATATTTGTGAATGGGACTTTTATGAGCTCAAAGGAAAATATTTATTATTTACGCGTGCTATTTTAGATTATATTGCGTGTTAGAATAGTGGCGATTGCCTGGAGTGAATATGATTTCTAGAACCTTTCTATGTTAAATCTCTATATATATATAAAACTCTCGTGTCACAATGTTCGTTCCCATACTACTCCGAAACGACTCGACCGATTCTTATGAATTTTTTATACATATTCAGTAAGTCTGAAAATCGGCTACTATCTATCTTTCAAACCCTTAGTGATAAGGGATATCCACCCTAAAAAATATTTTATTTTATTTATTTATTTATTAACACTTCGTTGCATATAGGTACATTAATATAGTACAATTGACATAATTAAACAAAAAAGGAGAGCAACTGGTGGCCTTATCGCTTAAGAGCGATCTCTTCCAGGCAACCACTATAATTTTATTATTTTTTATACAATAATTTTTTTGTTATGATCAACATACAAAAATACATACAACTCCTAATTTATACCCCTCTACCATCAACCCTTATTTTTTAATATTTTAGATAGTAATTTTTATTGAACTAAAAAAAAAATCATAGAAATAATATACATGGCAAAACAGCGTTTGCCGGGTTAGCTAAAAGTCTGTGGACTGTGATACCTAAAAGAATTATTTCTGCATTTAAAAGTCTATTTAGCGAGAAAAGCTTTAGGCTATGGAACCATCGCGCACAGCTAGTTATTAATGTTTAAATCCAGTTCAGTAACAAATGAGGTTTGGTCGCAGAATTTAGCATTTGTTTATTATAATTTTTTTCAGGCAAGTAGGTCATTATCCCTATTAGGTACACGTTGACTGCACAATGTGTTACATATGTAAATCAAAGAAGTGCGGCCACCTCAGGGTGAGGAACCCCATATTAAACCTGGCAAAAATTCTTTAAAAGTAAAACAAGTTAGTCGTCTATGTTATAAATAAGAAATTCTAGAAGTATATTGATCAGTATTCATTTTATTATGCTTATTGCAGCCCTCCAGTATCGCTGGCAATGGCACTCTCACCAGCGCGGTACCCACTGCTATCACCCCATTACCCAGCCTTGCCCCCACCGCCGCCTATTCAGCCAGACTCCGTTCATGACACTCATGATGAAGGGAATGCTCACTCTGATAGTGATGGTAAGTTTTATTCAGTAACTTTTTGTCTACCCGCGGCTATGTACATATATGTCAGAGATTAGGTTATAATAGAACACGGTGTAATTTGTTTGATTACAATGGCAACACCACGCAATATCATAGACATCTTACAGGTTGTAAAGTGTCAATGTGTCAATTGTCAAAGTCAAGCTGTCAGTATTGTAGAATCGGTCGTGAAAATTGAAATGCTAGAGTTGCTTTCCGACCGGCGCCTACGCCGGACGTGCGCACTGACTGTGTTTAAATATTCAGTAATAATGTCGGACGACGGTAGTGATACCAACTTTGTAATTATTAATCGCGTTCTCTGACATATATTTGTTTATTTTATTAATACGCACATTAACAAAGGAAGATTAAACTAAAGGAAACAATTTTTTAACGGATTGAAGTTATGTATTAATGTATTATAAATTTACAATTATTTTACATAATTTTAAATTTAACCGACGTTTCGCGTGCTTTACAGCGTGCGTGGTCACGGTGACTGAAGACAAAAGGTGTTGGATGTCAAAAAGTATCACAGCTGTAGAGAACGTTGCATTATCTGTATTTATTTCCCCGGAGTTGGTATCGACTAAAAGATGGAGGGTTTTGGCAGAAATGGCTCACGGTGTCCTCTATTTTCACGGATTGTTTATCTTGAGATTTTAGTTTGGATATTATTGTCCGTTAAAAAATTGTTTCCTTCAAATGTGTAGAAGTTATGTCAATAAAAGACAATACTAAGATTAAACTATGTTCACTCAGTAGGCTGTATAGGACTTCTTAATTTTGCTTTCAGATGACAGCATCGATGTGACAAATGAAGAGGAATCCACATCATACTCACCCCCCGCTATAAGCTACCCACAGAATTGCATGCCTTATGGGTGAGTTTCTTTATTGTACTGATACTATAGACTTTTTAGTACTTCACAGGAATAAATCGTTAATATAAAGATCTAACCTAGAAATAGAACTTTATTACAGTTTTATTTATGTATTATAAATATATTTAGAACTTCAATATGAAGTTTGAAGTTTAGTTTTACAGCAATGATCGATTCTCACTCTTGTCTTTTCGCAATTAATTGCGAATCAAAGTTTCAATTAAGATTTTAATTTCATGAATTGTATTTGTACTCCAAGTTACTATTGGAGGAAGAAGATGATTTGATCTTATGTTAATATTACAAAATAATAAAAAATGTGCGTGTACTAGTGTACACACGTTAGAAGTGAAACTTCTTTATGACCTTATTTTTCGAAAAATTATCTATATGCAACTAACTTTACAGAAATTGGTTAAATAAAGTTAAATTAGAAAAAGTTTAACAAACGGCTTTTAATATCACAGACTTGAATACAAATAATATAATATTTCATTTTACCTTATTACCACTAAGATTATTACAGAATTTCATAAAATATTGTAATATAATTTTTTGTATCATTGTTATAGTTATTATAAATTTTTGTTATTAATGGTTTAGAATCTCTTCGAATCAACCGTGGTAGGGACGAGAAAAAGACGCGCGTAACGGTCAAATGTGACGCGTAACCGAAACATGTGACGCGTAACCGAAAAATGTTACACTACATTTTTTTTGCAACCCCGATAAAGAAGTTTCACTTCAAAAAAATATTTTAAAGAAATTATTATTAACTAAAACACCTATTGTTAAGAATTTGCTTAGTAATGACAGAAGATGGAGACAGTCTTCGGTCTCACTTCTGTTTAAGTCGCACACGTGAACTGTCGCCGTGACGATCACCGTCTCTGTCTCCTGTCCTTGTCGAACATTTAATAATAATAATAATCATAAAGCCCGTTTATTTTCAATCATTACTGAAATTATTTCGAACATTTAGTCTTAATAAAGTTTCTAACTACGATTTTTAGTGCGTTGGGCGTAGAGAGCGCTGCGGAGACGGCAGCTCGTCTGTTATTCATGGCTGTTAAGTGGGCGAAGAACTTGCCGTCATTCGCCAGTCTCTCATTCAGAGATCAGGTAAAAAAAACTTATCTAAAAGAACAGATACAATTCAAACACCAATTTCCAAAATACTTTCAAAAAATTTTTCTTAGAGGAAACAAAAGCGGGTATTCTCAACTGTAACTCTGAATCGACATCTCATTATGGGGTAATTTGGTAAGCCCATATGAGGCTAAGTATATCGGTGTCCAGAATTAGTAATAATAATAATTGGGTTTACCCTTAACAATGTATCAATCCCGATCAATTTGTCTACCACCGGAATAATCCCAAAACAGTTACACTAATCTATCAAATTGTTAGACCTACCAAAATCCATTTATATCATCAGGAATAACCCTCAAAATTCAAAAAAAAAATATAAAAAATAAATCAGTGGCGCTACTATCTTTTTAGTTCTGGGCCTCAGATTTCTGAATCTGTTTCATTTTTCAATCTAATATTCAAGTAGGTGATCACCTCTAGTGCCTGACACACGCCGTCGACTTTTTGGGTCTAAGACATGTCGGTTTCCTCACGATGTTTTCCTTCACCTTTCGAGCGAATGTTAAATGCGCACATAGAAAGAAAATTCATTGGTGCACAGCCGGGGATCGAACCTACGACCTAAGGGATGAAAGTCGCACGCTGAAGTCATTAGGCTATCACCACTCTAAATTCTACAAGAAACAAAAAAAAACTACATTCACTTGGCTTTGGTCTGAGCTAAAGTAAACAGTTACCAAACATTATAATAATTTGCAAGAATGGTACAATAATATTATGGAGGTACAATCTAAATTCCGCATATTCTGTCACACATAATGACGTGCAAATTTGTCTTACATATAAAGGTAGAATTTTACATAGTGGTTACATATTACATTATCAATCATATCATAGTCAATTCTCATATTGTTTTATCACTACATTGTCATAATATTAAAATATATTATTACATTATCAAATTAGTACTACACACATTAATCGAAATATTTAATAAATTAAATAAAAATGTAATAGATAATGATATTTTATTTTAGGTTATTTTATTAGAAGAAGCGTGGTCCGAGTTGTTTCTTCTAAACGCCATACAATGGTGTCTGCCTTTGGACGCGGCTGCTGCAGCCTTATTTGGGACAGAACAGACCGACCAAGGTAAGCATTACAAATACATCTCATCATTTAAAAATATTCATTACCTAACAAAATGTAATTAAATTAAGAATTGTTGTTTAAACTATCACGGAATATGCTCGAAAGAATATCCATAGCGCATAGCCTGCATCATACACCCAACATACACACCCTCACTTTCAGACCAACACCAATGGCGGATTTACAAATTTTCATTATAGGCTGTTAAGTTTTGCCGCTCTTGCTTCTACAATTTTCATGTCCTAAGTAATTTTAAGATTCGGAACAGCCTTGCGATTCTGTAACTCACTTTTCGAACTCTCACAGCGGTTTTCGCATCGGCGGTCGCGCTCAAATCAGTCGTAAAGCAGTCATTTTATGATTTGGCATTCTGATAAGGTGGGAGCTTGTAGTTTATTGTTTATCTATATCTGTAAAACATCAGAAAACCGTCACGCAGAAATGTTTTTGATTTTGATGAGCTATCAAAAATAACGGTTCATCTAAGTTCTAGCCTACTCAGCATGCTGGTAAATCCGTCATAGACCATCACACAACACATGAGGTATAACTTAGTTAAATGTATTTAATAATTAATATAGACTTTTTCCTTCAACCATCTAATCAGCTTCACAACAAAAGTTCCTTCACTAAAAATACTATAAAAAAAATCAATGGCGTTACAACCTTTTTAGGTCAGGGCCTCAGATTTCTGTATCTGTTTCATGATAATTTGTTAATCTAATAGGCAAGTAGATCACCCTCCTGTGCCTGACACATGTCGACTTTTTGGGTCTAAGGCAAGCCGAAACCGACTCACGATGTTTTCCTTCACCGTTCGAGCGAATTTTAAATGCGCACATAGAAAGTCCATTGGTACACAGCCGGGGATCGAACCTACGACCTCAGGGATGATAGTCGCACGCTGAAGCCACTAGGCCAACACTGCTCGCATAAAACTACTATATCTCACAAACAAATAGTACGATAGTTGTTTAATTTATACTCGTGTCTTTTAGGGCTAACTAAAAATTAATTTAGTACTAGTAGCGCCATCTATGTGTCAGCCTACGAACTTTCAAGCCCACGTAATATTCCACGATAGTTTAAGTGTCGAGGCTTAAAAAGTGGTCGTTGTCTGAGCTGCGCGATACAATACTGATTTTTTTAAATATTTTGCAGACAGCGGTATTAGTTCATCAACCCGTCGTCGCTTGAGGGAAGTGCTATGTCGGTACCGCGCTGTTCTCTTGGACCCAGCCGAATTCGCATGTATGAAGGCTATTGTGCTTTTCAAATGCGGTATGTATATATTACTTAGATGGAAATTCTAAAAATTAAAATTGAAAATATCTATGTTATTTTTACATTCCTATTTAAACAAATATCTTTATTCATGTAGGTAAACAAGTACACTTATGAATTGTCAAGTTAAATTCATTGTAAATTTACATTTACTACCAGTTCGCAAGTCAAGGGCGTAGAGCGGGTAAGAAGAACTGGCAAGAAACTTTCCGCCACTCTTTTTAATCGCCAAGTATTGTTATACAAATTGTTTGAACTGGAGCAAATCAATCCCAAGGATTAGGATCATTGTATTCCTCAAATTTATAAAAAGCTTTATTGATTAATTTTGGATGGAGATGTATGGGGTTCTTATGGTACCTGAACAAAATACTAGTGGTGCTACAGTCTCCAAGTCTTAGCCTAACATTTCTGTATCTGTGATCATTTATCGTTCTAATAGGCAAGTAGGAGAGCCTTCTGTGCCTGAGGGAGCGTTCAAGTATTACGTAACGAATTTGGGGGGGGGGAAGTGATCTTGTAAAACGTTACGATGCGGGGCGGGGCGTTATTGTTAATATTATTTTCGATTTTCCAGTACTTTATAGCACATAATGGTAACTTTTAGCTATAAAGAGTCACTGGGTGGTCACGAAATGTTTTACTATTGGATACAGAAAAACGTTACAGCGCGTTACATGGGGGGGGGGGGGCAATAATCTCCAAAACTTTTCCATTACTGTACGAACGACTTCAATCCGTACATAGGAAGAAATAGCCAGGGTTCGAACCTACGACCTCAGGGATGAAAGTTGCATGCGGATATGATGTTGTGTAGACACCAAATATAATTGAAATGTGCTTTCCAGAAACACGAGGTCTCAAAGACCCTTTACAAATCGAGAACCTCCAAGACCAGGCCCAAGTGATGCTAATGTCTCACACGCGAAATGCTCATGGAGCTGCCCCTGCCCGTTTCGGCAGACTCCTGTTACTCCTGCCTCTTCTGAGAACTGTCACTCCTATGCAGTTGGAAAGGGAGTTCTTCTCTAAGACCATTGGCCAGACGCCAATGGAGAAGGTTTTGGCGGATATGTATAAGAATTAGGCTTTTACGGTCCTGCAGGGTTACCCTGTAAATATACAGCGATGTTACTAATATAATCGTGCTATGATCGCTGTATCGCTCTTTGTTGTATTCTGTAGACAAAAACTAAATTAAAAATATTTTTATTTTAGCCAGGAATTTATTTATTTGTACGTTTTAATCAGAGCGGAGAAAGTTGTATAAGAATTTCGTAAGACGCACTTGCTTAGACATATACACTCTAGTCATTTTATGAATGTGTAAATATTATATATTAGATTCAAACGAATTAATGGCCTCGTAAGATAATATTTGTAAATAGTATGTAACAGTGAGGCGTGAGCACAAAAACTATCGAATTTAAAATTCTCCAAACAGTGGTCAGTTTTAATTTATATTAAGACTCCGTGATCTACAAGTCTTAGAGCCGGTCCACACGGCGCGTTGCGTCAGCGTTGCGTCGAAGCAGCGCTGCCGTTGCGTTGTTTTACATACAAATAACCAAGGTGTTCACACGGCGCGCTGCGTCGTCGCAACGCACACACGACGGACAGCAGCCCCCGAGACGAAGTGGGAGGGGGTGTACTCATTCTGCGACGGAGCGCGGACGGAGCGGCAGCGCTCAGTTGCTTGTGCGCAATAGGAGCAATGCTAGACGTCTTTTCCGATCCATGCTTTCCTATAGACTGCCTACGATGTTTTTACAAAATGCTTGCCGCAACTGTGCGTCACCGCTGCGTCGACGGAACGTAAAGACTACGTCGTAGTAACGCTGCGATGGCGCAGCGCCTCTGTGGCCGGCTATGCGTCAAAATATTTTGCGCCGCGTGGACGGGCTCTAAGGCAGTGTTTCCCATGCCCCACAGGGGGGAAATTTGAATGTTAAAGGGGGGCTATTCGAAAATTAATTAAAATTATTTGGAATTTCCATTTCAGTTATTCTTTATATTTAAAAAAATTACTTACTGTGTTTCGTCAAAAAAATCCTAGTAATTTCTTCTTAAAACCTTATCATTCTTAAATATTAAAAATTATGTATATTACATAGGGGGGTCTAGCCATTTAAGAAAGGTTAAGGTGGTATACTGCACAAAAAAGGTGGAGAGACACTGCTCTAAGCTTAAGATTCAGAGTCAAGACTTAACTGTCACTACGGTATGTCAAAAACGTATTTTGACAGATGTTTGTGTTTTTTTCTAGTCTGACTGAATTTTAGTTTATCATTTAATGGGAATCAAAGATGGAATCGTAGTTGCAGTCTAACAAAGTGCCAACATTATAATCAATGTTACGAAGTTTCTGGTAAATTTTTGTGCTCACTGATACAAACAAATTTGCATTACTAAATAAATAGTTGTAATATGCTTTTATTATAGCGCCACCTGTCACACAATTTGTAGTTTAAAACTTGCTAGCATCATTTCAATACGAAGTACTACGAGTTATAACTAGATGGCGCTTTTTCAAATTTAAATGCTGAAGTTTTTCAGAGTTCTCTCTAATCATATTTAATCTAATAAATACAATATCCCGACAGATCGAGTAGAGGTACATGCCTTTGAATTTTCATGTTTCATGAGTAACTTGTAAATATAAGAGGAGAAATTAAATTTACGTATTTGTAAATAGACTTGCATTTGTACTTGGTAACTTGTTCCTTCGTATATATTATTATAAATGTAAAAAGCCTAAATAATAAATGTTAGCTTAATTTGTGTATTTAGTATAAATTAGTGAATGTGCTTATAATATATCAATCGTTTTTATTCATTGTAACATTATCATAGCTGTGTGTTTACTGCCATTAACCAAAATGTTCATGATTAAATGTAATTCGATGTTCAGTTGTTTTTTATTAATATATTGCATAAAACCTCTTGATACCAAAATATTATAATTCATATTACCACCTCGTAATTAGTTTAAGAATTCCAGGCGTTTATTGCTTTAGTTTGTATTTCTATTCTAGATGGCGCTACCATACCTCGACGATATATATTTTCTTGTGAAACCGTACGCCAAACCGTTTTAAATTATACACAAAAGATTTGATATTTCTACAGAATTTACTTATTACGATTCCCTTAAATTAAATTTATAATGTCACACATTTTTACAGTAACAGCAGAACAAAATAACACGTAAACAGTGGCGCTTAAACCCACGATCTTAGCCTCAAATTTATGTATCTGTTTCGAGATAATTGTTTTTCCAATAGTCAAGTAGGTGATTGGCCTTCTGAACATGACGCATGCCATCGACTCAATTCCAAATTTCATCAACATCACCTTGATGGCTGGAAGTCTTCCACAGTCCGTTTCACAAGGCATTTTCTTTTGCGAACTAGCGAACTGTGGAATCGACTCCCGGTGGCGGTCATCCCTGAGAGCTCCAACTATTCAAAATTCGAGTGTACTCCTCCCTCTAAGGGCCGGCAACGCACTCACTAAAAAGGTGTCTATGGGCTGCGATGACTGCCCTTTTGGGCGTCCCGTAGGGTCGTTTACCCCCCTAATATATAAAAAAAACAACTGTTAAATGCACAGAAACAGAAAAATCCATTGGTGGACAGACGCGTTCTAACTGACGATAATAACAATTAAATAAAATATTCCATTAAACAAAAAGATGGCCGTTAATATTTATTTATTAACTAAACAATATGTTTTCTGATCCACAAAACAACACCAAGTGTGAACAAACTTTATAAAATTTCTAGATATCAATTTCTTAATAAAAAATAATTTATCTAATAATTTAAAATGAGAAAACCTAATCAAACATAATTTGTGAGAAACAATAACAAATAATAATATTTTTAATTAAATTTTATTGTGGAGTAATTAAAATAAATAAAGAGCTTCTGTCCTATCATTTAGTTTCGTATTTATTCCCGATCTCGGAGGACAGTCGCTCACTGTAATGATTACACTTTAGGAATGTGAGAGAGTTCAGAATGCCTATCTAGAATCACAATAAGAATACTTCGTTAGACCTTACATCTAGAATATCGTCTTGATGTGAATGATAAGTGAGTACACTGTTGACTGTACAGTGCCATATCCTAATATATATATTTCTTGTGTGCGTGTGTATGTGACTGAACTCCTCCTAAACGACTGGACCAATTTTGATGAAATTTTTTGTGTGTCTTCAAGGGGATCTGGGAATGGTTTAGATTCACAAATCAGCCCGCCAGATGTTAAGGGTAGTCCACCCCTAAATTTTTATTTTTATTTTTTAGACAAAATTTTTAATTTCTATTTTTTTATGATACAGCATTAAAAAATACATACAACCCCTAACTTTCACCCCTCTACGATCAACCCCTATTTTTTTATTATAAATGATATACATGGCGAAACGACGTTTGCCGGATCAGCTAGTACATTATAGATTTCTTGGCCGGTAAGAGAGTCGCTGTCATGGATATTAGTATTGCCAGTAAATGAAAATTAACCTGCTTTATAAGGGGAATAATTTGAAGTCATGCAGGCTAACTTAATAATTTATTGAAATGTCTTAATAAAACAATGTATACTAGTTTTTTGTGTGGCTTCATTCGTGCTATAAATAAATAAGGTGTGTTGCTGCTTGAATCTCGTTATCACCAATACAGGTACTATGTGTTATATAGATCATGCGAAGTAAATACAGGTGCTGATATGCTGCTCGCAGGGAGCGGTTACTAGTAGCGCGTAATTCAGCTATAAACGAAACATCTCGAAATAGTAATATTATTTCCGACTAGTCGGGTAGTTGGAACACCTCTGAAAATTATAGTTAATTTCACAAAAAAATATTTTATTAACTCGAGTAATGTAACCTAACATTAATTAGAAGCGTAAACAAAATGTAAACAATCATCACACACTTAAAGCCAATATGAACCCATTAGTTATTACTTATTAGTTATTACCACACTCATTAATTGTAATTTATGCATTCTCCTTTCCGATAATGTCTAATAACATAGCGTCATTAAGATTTATGAATAGATGAGCCAAGTTAGTTTTTGTTAGCGTCGCAACCCCACTACCCCTAATTTTATGTGAGTTATAAGCTCATATTTTAAACCATTAAAGTCAGCTGTTACCCAGCTTCAAACAAAGTGTTTCATTTAACAAATATCTGAACATATCTACAACAACCGCCACCGAACTTAACTCACGAATTTAAAAAAAAAACAATTGCTGTCGAATAATTATTGTCAAAGTAAATTACCTATCTAATAGGAAAACCAAATAGAAGTGATTAGTTTTGTTATTGTAAACCGTATTGTTGTATTCCGTATCAATTATAATACCTAATTACAATTTGATAATATTAATTAAGTTTTTCCTGTTGTACATTAATTATTGTACCTAACCACAATGTCTAACAACATCGTAATAGTTAAAACATAAGCAACATTTTTATGAGTAAATATAAGATTCAACTTATTCTAATTAAAAACTTTATTGCGTTTGAAAATTACATGTTAATTAGTTAACGAAGATTAGGTACAAATACCAATTTTAAAAGTGGCCAATCCCACCATTTAGATAGCCCACAAACTCCATCTAGAAACAAAAAAGTGCGTGCGTACTAAGTTGTGTACTTTAGTGTTCTTGAAGTGAAACTTATTTGGCAATTAACTAATTTTTAAGTCTTGTTCATATTTATACAAATCTAAAACTTTAGATTTCCGAAACTTACAGGGTGGGAAAAAGAAAGATATGTTAGGGATTTAGTTGTCATTAAAATATAGTGTCGAAAATTAATACAAATAATACATTTAATTTGTTAAATTTATTTCTTCGATGATAAAATCACGTGGCATTTTAATTTACAATTCGTCATTTGAGATTTCAATAATTATTTTGCATAAATTTCATAAAATCACTTTACGAAATTTTAATTTTAAAAATAGAATTTCTATAAGGTAATTCACCCTTCTCACTCTGTCTCAATCGCTCTCTCCCTTTAGACAAAAACGCTGTACATCTTCGTGACGTTCCGTAAAAACTTTACCCTTTAAAAACTTATTCAGTAAGAAAGGTATACATCTTAGCGATCTGTGTAAGATATCACAAACTCCATGGACTAACAAATCCGGACACATCTAAGAACAGACATTTTAAATTCCCAACCCAAAAGGACTGTTTGGCCAACGCTTCGTTGCATTCCCCCTTCCTTTATAATACAATCTTCACAACTTTGCATTCTGAGAAAGTCAAACTATCCTAATACAAACTCACAACTCACATTAAAATTACGCTAGCTGAATTGGATTTGGATAGTACAGAGGTCTTACTACGTATCTTGGCAAGACTCTGATACGGGTTGCAGACCAAGAGCTAAGCTAAGTTAGTTTAGCTTAGCTCGCATAGCTGACGCAGTTTTGTGTGCAGACCGCAAACTATGCGAACTAAGCTATGTGAGCTAACTAAAATATGCGAAGCTAAGTTAGTTTAGCTAAGCTCGCATAGCTGACGAAGTTTTGCATACTTGTGTGCAGACCGCAAACTATGCGAACTAAGCTATGTGAGCTAACTAAAATATGCGAAGATAAGTTAGTTGCGTATGTCGATGCGCAGCTACACGAGCTAAGCTAAGCCCCTCCCGCTACCCCGCACATCCTTCGCCATACTGACTGAGCTTTGGCTTAGCTGTTGGTGTGCACGCTATTTATTTCTTGCTTAGCTTAGCTTAGCTTGCTGGGCATAGCTTAGTTTAGCCTTGGCATAGTTTAGTTTTCGATCTGCAACCGGCTTGAGGTTCTAAAAACAAACACAGACAGAGCACGCTTATAACATCTCTCATCTACACTCTCAAATACATACCTACGCAATCACATACTCACGTTCACGCATACTTAATGTATTATTATACGTCTTGTCTTTGATTTGTAGTAA
The DNA here is from genome assembly GCF_905475465.1 of Pieris napi. Classification (NCBI taxonomy): domain Eukaryota; kingdom Metazoa; phylum Arthropoda; class Insecta; order Lepidoptera; family Pieridae; genus Pieris; species Pieris napi. The sequence continues at coordinate 9,861,859 of NC_062252.1, forward strand.
CACTAAAACTTTTTCTTTACTTTAAAAAATGTTTGTACGGAATAATTGTTCTAGTTAAATCTAGTTACCAACAACACCAATCACTTTCTGAGCGGTTACATGCCTTGACGTAGAGATGTGGGGTCACTCTGCATCTTCTACCGCATTTACCATTGGAGAGCGTTCAGAAGAGTTGTTCGGGTAATACATGCGGCAGAGTTTCATCATCGAACGTCGAGGTAGAATACGAAATTTCACCCGTATCACCTTGACTTTCCTCGTTCCACAACTGAGCGTTATTTAAGGTGATTTATCTAATGAGGTTAAAAATAGTTCATTACAGAACTAAAGTAAAAACATTTAATTTGTAATTTTTTTTGCGCATTGATTTGCTGCGGAAATCAATCATCAGCGTCTTTAAATGTATTGGTAATAAAGTCACATTGATTACGTGAATAAAAGGACAATTTACAACAGTATTTTTCGACACACCCATATTACAGAGGAAAATTTGTGGAAAATCCGACAATTAATTTAACTGTACTAATGATGACATGCATAAAATATTGATGAAGTTGCACATTAGGTTTTAATACAAAAGCTTCCCCATTGACTGGGAAAATTTGCTAAGTATAAAAATATCCAATAAGTGAATGTAAAAATAAAATCGTACCACTTTTATCTACTGTATCCATTATCATATGTGTACTAGTCTAACCAGTAACTGGCCAGTCCAAAGGACAAAAGTGGCTAAGGCAGAAAAGTTGTACAGCAGCTGGAATACCATTTTTGAAGTTATACTTCTTTAGGCGCGTTATGAAAAATTGATGAGAGTGAAATTTTACGATGCGCGCGCACCGTGACACAAAATTAACAGAATGAAGTTGCCCACGGAAGATGCTACGGCATTGGACATAATTTAAAAACAACATTCGAATATTAATTGAGTTTATGTTACACTTAATGTAAGAGAATAATAATAAGATAGATAAGATAAGATAAGAATAGATAAGAATAATTTTTATTTTCTCCCAAAAACAATAAGATAACAATTGAATATTAATTTAATTTTTCAAATGTAAACTGAACTTTATTGACTTCAATGACTCCTTTTCCAGTCTTGGATTATTTAATTGTAATTAATTTTTTGCATGCAATCAAAAACTATTTTTAATAATGCCAAAGAAGTATAACTTCTTACGCGCGTAAATAAGTACACGCACCCTTTTTTTATAGAACAGGGGGCACACTGTCAGTAGTCTCACGTGATGGTAAGTGATACGCCCATAGACACTCAATGGCAGAGAGCTCGCGAGTGCGTTGCCGGCCTCTTCGTTGGCGTTGTACGTCATCGCAGTGATTTGTAAGAGTCGCTACCACATACTTAGGGCTATTTCTCGACTTTTGAATTTCTGCCTATGTATGGATTTGAATTTATAATATTTCTTGGCCAAGAATTTAATGAATGCAAGCTAAGGCATATTCTTGCGTTGCTATTTATCACATTTGAGGAGTGTCTGTTCAAAAGTACCTATCCGTCATTTCCCCAAAAACAAACTTTTTCCTGGAATAATGTTTATTATGTTGAATTATAGGTTGCCTCTAAAGACCGAGCAAAATGGCCTGTAACTGCACGTATTTTTGGGTCTAAGATGGCCAGTCTGTTCAAAAAGGACTAGATTTTGTCTTTACAAAGGATTTAAAAAAAACGCAACAAAAGGCCCTTAAAAAAAGGGCCTAAAGTCACCATAAGCAATTTTTAGGAAAACAACATTAACCTGTATTATTATTATCATATTGCGGTCATTAACTCCTATCATATGTGAAAACTAAGTCTAAGGATTAAATTTCTACAGTATACCTACTTAGTTAGCGCAATGACTCCTGTTTGTTAAAAACCATTTTACAACTATATTTAGATTTTTTTCTTCAACAATATATCGGATTTAAATTTTTGTAATTAAATACATATTGCGTTACATCTAAAAGACATATTACGTTTCGTAAAGTGCAGTATTTAGAGGTAAGATAACAATTAACGCACATTCGGAAATTTTTAGGTATATTAAGTTTTTGCCTTGCACCACCACTATGTGGAACCAGCTGCCGGTACACGTACCAGTTCTTATAAGGCCGGCAACGTACTTGTGAGCCGTCTGTCCATGGGCGGCTGTTTCATCAGGTGAGCCTCCTGCCTATTTGCTCGCCGTCACTGGGCAAACAGATAATTATTCATTCTGTGCCCGGTGGTCATATAAATTGAAGCACTCTGATTGATGAAACAGAACTAATGTCAAAACAATGATAGGGACAATTACGGGCCATTGTCTACTTAGTAAACATCTTTTTGTCCTAGGCGCGACAGCCCCAAGTGCAGAGGCTGTTTCAGCGGAGAGGAATCAGTCACCCACGTAGTCCTGGAATGCGAGGCTGTGGAATCCTCGGAACAGTGAGGCACAACGGACCTATTGAGAGTCTTAGTGCGGAAACTGAGTCCACTAACCCGGATTGCTGTGTGGTCAAATGGTTTTGCATAGCCAAAGTAATTTCAACCACCGGCTACAATGTCAATCATTACAATATGTTTAATATATAACCCGTAAGTGGCAAGATAAATAGTCCGACATTACAACAAAAAAAAAAACATAAGATAATTCATTTATATTTCAATTTCTTTGTACAAAATGTTGACTTACTAGTCATACATGGCCTGGACAAGATAGTGACTATCAAATTATATCTAAATAAATTATAAATCATTTTACAATTATAACAATACATCAAACGTTTTATTAACAATAAACTAAAAGGCCTATTAAATATACATAATGATTGTAAAAATTCACTAGCATACAATTCTACAAACATACACATACAATATGTACAATATACAATTTTATCCACACACATTAAAAAGAAACTATACAGATCTTAAAACATTTGAAGTAATTTAAATACTTAATTAAAGCATATTACCTGTCCAAATAATTAATTTAAAAATAATTTTTAGTTAATAAATAGCACTTTTTATTTATTATAGACAGAAAATTAATGAGAAATTATGTTTATAAAGAAAACAAAGTAGTTTTATAGTAAATATAGATGAATAATAAACAGTGCTTTGAGGAAAAATGTCACATATGAGTGCAAGGCAAAATGTCATCAAGGTCTTTAGAACTCGACATTATTATGACTCATACAATTCAGGCATATTGTATGAACCTGCAAAAGGTATAGTGTTTGTAGTTTTTTCCACTATCATGTATCCAAATGGTCTATTTGCTTCAAACTTTGTGACACCAATGCGATAGCTGAATGCTGCTGCAGCAGCTGCTGCTGCACTAGTTCCTTCCTCCGTTACCTCAATCACTGCTTTATGGGCAATTTTTGACACATATGACGGTATTTTCACCATTTTCTTCAAGTTTGATCGTGAGCTATCAAACAAATCTTTTATACCCATACTTTTAAGTGTATCAGTCAAATCTAAGTTGGTTTTCACTTTAAAGCGGGGCAAATAAATATCTATTTCGTCTTCAGGAAATTCATTAATAGACATAGCTAAGTTAGCAAGGATATGATCTAATGAAATTTGGTTTAAATTCAGAAACATTTCATTAACGGTAACATTTTGGTATGGCAACATCACCAGCATTGAAAGACGGTTTTCTTTACCATAGGGTAATTCAATTATTCTTGCTTTAAGATCCTTAAAGTTTGCAAATGGCAGTATTTGACGATTGTACATCATATTAACTTGTCCTATCACATTTCCTTGGTTGTCATAGAATGGAGCTTTTGTTGTGGCTGATTTATTGAATTTAAATGTCCATTGCCCTTTAAAATATAAGCCACTTGTTAGGATCATGTGACTATTTGTTAAATCATCACCTGAAATCAAGTCTGATATTTTGCCCTGGGTAAAGTTGTACACTTTACTATTAACAAAGTTAGCTGTTTTATATGGCTCAGAAAAATTAAGTGTTGCAAATGACACATTATAGTCTTTTGCAATTAATGCGAATTTCTGTGTAGGACTAACACCTTTATCGACAAACAAAATATTTAACTTGTTTAACTCAACTGTGGTTGTCTTCACTACTAGGTACTTTTCTATTCTTTTAAAGCTTTCTCTTACGCTTCTTAAGTTTTCGGGAGCTATTCTTAAAGTATTGCACACTTCCTTTAACGTATTGCTAGCAGATCCTTCAGCAATTACAGCAAGTACAGTCCATATGGTTAGTGGAGATATAACAACATTAGAATTAGGTGTTTGGGTTAAGGTCCGGTCAATTAATTCCACTGAAAAGTTGCCGATTCTTTCAGATAATCTAATATTGTTACTAGGTTCTGGTATAAGAACTAAAGTATAAGCACTGCACACACAAAGTACGAAAACACATAACGACACAGATATATGCATTTTGTTTATCATTTATTTTAGGATTAAACTAATAAATTTATACGACGGTATGTTTCCCATACAGCCAATACAAATGACGAGTCACTTTTATATGTACAATGTTTATAAACGTTGAACATCTATAGAACTATGAAACGTAATGGGAAAACCCATCGTCGAGTGTCGACTGCCGAGTGATAAAACCGGTTTGTATGCGGTCACCCAACCGCGATAATCGTATTATTTATTAACAAATGGGGAACTGCGAAATTTGTGTGCACTGTATACATGTACTTACATATTGTTTTCGCAAATATTATAGGTACATGAGTTACTTCACTAGTTAGATTTCAAGATTAATTAAATATTATTTGCATTCGGACTTTGTGACATGTGTGATAACAGGTATATTTAATACCGTCCAACTCTAACGATGCTAAAATTAAGCTTATGATGATAATAATTATGAACTCTTAATAAGTTTTGCAGTTGAGGTTGCGCCAAACACAGCTGACTCTAACAAAAAATCTAAGGTATCGTCATTCAATGAGAATTGATATAGAAACGTTATTATGCATAATGCACCTGTTAATCTCTATATCAATTAGAATCCCTTATAATTTTGAAAACGTTCGTGCCTGAAGGTGTGGATTTGCAAATTTTATTAAACGATTTTTAGTATATACATTATAAGAGGCGTTAAAGTTGAAGTAAAATGGACTTTAAACAAATAAAATTTTATATTTTAATGTTTATGTATTTTATTTCTACACAGTTCTTCTTACCTATGACGTAAATAATATTTTTTTTAAATTAAGAGATAAATGGAATAATTTAAAACAAATCTATTGGATGGTAGGTACATATCACTCACAAATTTTTATTGAAGAATCACGAAATTAGACTTCTCGTTATCAGTATTTTTGATAATAACTATAAATATTATAAAGTTTATTGAATTAATTAATTTAATTATTGATTCAAGCAGACGTCGGAAGAATATTGTCCTTAATATTATATTAGTAGGTGTATAGACAAAGAATTAGTCTAGCGATTCAAAGGGGGAACGCTGCCAGTATCTTCGGAACCTTGCCTAAAGGGACTCCTTTTAATAATATAGGTATTTTAGTTTATGTTAGTTATTTTTTTTTTCAATGTATATTATTTTAGTTATAGACAATAATTACTTCATATTGTTACCGAAAGTTTTCTTAGCATTAAAGCTTTATATATTATTGTACGTTAACTAGGCTAAGATTCTAGGGAAGAATTCAAGGAAAAAAGACGATTGCCTCATTCTTTGGTCGGAAAGGTTATTTCGTGATAGTTGTGCTAGAAGATGGAAGGACAGTTACTGCAGACTGTGACATACCAGCATCGCTGTTAGCCAGTTGTCTTGGAAAGAATTCGACAGCAGCGCTTTCGAAGCAGGATCCTCCTTTACCACGACAATGCTTCAGCGCACTCTGCAAAACGGACTGTTGAATATTTGACTATGGCAGGTATCGAGATAATGAGTCATCCGCCAAGCAGTCCTGACCTGGCGCCCTGCGACTTTCATTTATTTCCAAGAACTAAAGATAAAACTCGAGGTATTCGCTTTACGAGCCCTGAAGATGCGGTGAAATCGTACGAAAATGCCATAGAAGAGACCCCTTAGGAAGAATGGGCCCACTGCTTTTCTCAGTGGTTCCATCGAATGCGACGATGTGTAGAGAGGAATGGAGATTACTTCGAAAAGCAATAAAAGTATTGGCAACTTTCTACATTAAGCCGTTTTTCATTTTCTAAACATTTTCTGTGTTACCTAGGTAATAGGTACCTATGTAAGTTACTTTTAAATACAATGAAGATCGAATGCGCTTTATTTTACTCTTTGGTGAGTCATAGAAAATCCAAGTTTAGTGGCAAGTAAATATAACTTATTGATTTATTCATTTGTTTACCCAACACATTAAGAAATTCTGTCTGTGTAATGTCTATAATACATTCTTGTCTAGTATATAAACTATACGTAATATTGACATCCAGAATGTTAATGTGTTTCAAGAACATGGAATTTATTTTATTGGACAAATAAAATACAGTTATTGTTAACTTTTGTTTCGTTCAGAAATAAACTGTATTTTAAAGAAAGTGTTCTACTTTCACTTTGGGATTTCCGTTAAACGAGATTAAAATATAAAGCCACTATATTTCGTCAGTTCATTCTTTTCAAGTGTATAATGTCTGATATTAATTAAAAAATAACAAATATACTAGATATTTGTATTTTAATGCAAGGGCAGAGAACTTTAACTAAACCTTCAATATTCATATCATTAAAAATCTCAACTCTGACCAAAAAGTGGTACTTACCTAAATTCTAAATACAACTTAGTCGTAAAGCGAGCTTCATTCCAGGGGCCTTAGTAAAATTGCCTTAACAGTAGTGTATGTAGAAAGTCGAAAACTAAATTTGTATGAAAATTACAGTTGGTGTCGAAAAGTTTTCATACAAATTTCGTTTCTGACTTTCAACATACACTACTGTTAAGGCAATTTTACTAAGGCCCCACGGAGGTTATTAGTCATATCCCTTAATCAGCCCTTGTTTGGTGTTCCATTATAACCACGTTGTAATAAAACGATAAGAAATAAGACTGTTCTCAAATTACTAAAATGCGTTTCTTTTTTTACGTCACATTTACAACAATAGGTAGAAAAACTTTTTTTTAATTTTAAAAAAATATAACAAAAAACAATAACTAACCTTAAAATATAATAACTAAAATATATTATTAAAAGGAGACCCTTTGGGCAAGATTCCGAAGATACTGGCAGCATTCCCCCTTTGAATAGCTAGACAATTTTTTTTGTCCGAGGTAGCTGCCAGCTCTTCGACTAACCTTTTTGCTATTTCCTTAAAAAGCCTTATAGCGCTAGGACCCCACGGACCACGACACCGAATGGGTCAAAATCATATTCGGAGCCTAGACCCCTGTATTTGCATGATATAGGGGTAATAATAGGTAGGTAGGTACTATGTTTCTGCGAGTATAGAAGCAGAACATCTACAATGCGTTTGACTTGTATAAAAACGAATACTCTGGTTTAAGTGGTTATCATGACAAGCTTTATTACTACAAAATCTTTATATTATCTAAATAAAATTTAATAAAAAACGCTGTTTAGTTTGTAAAAATTCTATGTAATTGTAAAACAATCTTGCTTTTGTTAGTTATGGAATAAGTAATATTGAAGAGTTCCAGTCGTTAATTAATATACTTTAAAACTTTTTTAAATCAGTGGCGCTTACAACCTTTTTAGGTCTGGGCCTCCGATTTCAGAATCTGTTTCATGATTATTTGTAAATTGAATAGGCAAGTCGGTAACCAGCCTCCTGTGCCTGACACACACCGTCAATTTTTTTGTGTCTAAGGCATGCCGGTTTCTTCAGGTTTCCTTCACCGTTGGAGCGAATGTTGATATAGAAAGTCCATTGATCCACGGCTGGCGATCGAACCTACCACCTTAGGGATGAGAATGGCACGCTGAAGCCACAAGGCCAACACTGCTCATAAGTCATATTAAAATAAAATAAAAAATGACAATTATTTTTATCTACAGTTACTTTTTATTACAGTAAAATATAAATGACTGGGAAATACCCAGCGCGGTTATTTGTTAGGACGAACATCGACATAGCAACTTACAAATTTAAGTCGTATGTAACTTGTTAATGTAAAAAAAAAAAATTAAGAAAAAATGCATAAGTTTTTCGTTTAAGTCACCAATTGAAATATATAATAATAATAAATTCCATTTATTTCCAATCAGGTTATATAGTTATCCTAATATCCTAGCTTCCTTCAGAACCTATTTATTGGAACCCCTTCACTTTACCTTGAAGAGGCCTCCTCCAGCTATCCAAATATCCAAATATCCTCCAAATATCTCTATCCATGGCTTACTTCCTCCATTCGCTTCCTGGTAACGCTTCTATATCTTCTATCCATCTTTTATTAGGGCACCCTCCGTTCCTCTTTCCCCTTGGTCCTCTCCATATATTTCTTTCGTCTTTAAAGCCTGTTTATCATCTTACTATATGCCCCGCCCACTTTGGTGTAGGGTCAATTGAAATTTATGATCTTGTCTAATTATAATACAGACGTAAAAAAATTACCAGTCTATAAGATATTTTATTCTGTCTGTTTCAATTTATGATAGAGCCATTAATACTTTAAATATTTTCTTATTTTATAGAGTGTATACCTAATTAACGAAATCATTTTTAAACGATTTGTAAATTACATCAATTCGTCATTATGATATTAATGAGTTATATTTTTATATTAAAGCTCTTGTCATGCCCACTTCACTAATAATAATAACATATATTATATATCAACCTCGGTAGAACCGGCCAATCCACTCAGTCACTTCCTCGATGTCGTAGAGACGACACATACAAAATGAAAATAATTGTGATACTGACTTTTTGTTTCGCGTGCGCATACGCCGCTCCAGAATTCAGTGGGAGAGCCAGGAACTTTAGTTTAGAGTTATTGCAATTCACACAGTTGGAGACAGATGGACACATTGTTATTTCGCCGTTCGGTATTTGGACTTTATTAACTGGTATCGCTTTAGGTGCGAGTGGAAAGAGTAAGACGCAAATATCGCACGCCCTATTTTTGCCGAGAAATCAAAAGGCAATAATAAATGGTTACGCAAACTTGACCGAAACCGTGCTGGATCCTACGTCGCCAGATGTGCAGCTCGCAAGCAAGAATTTCATGTTTCTGGATAGAGATTTTCATATTTACCCAGAATTCCAAAGTGTTATTACAAATGACTTTAATGCTATGATAAGGAATCTCAATTTTAAGGACCCAAGTGCAGCCGCACAGACAGCCAACGCTTTAATCAGCAATTCCGGTGCAAAAGTATCCAACGTGCTGACATCAGATGACTTCACAAATTCAAGATTGATTTTGACAAACGCCATAACCTTCAGGGGTCTTTGGCAGTCACCATTCAATAAAACGGACACATCTGAGGAGAAATTCTACAATGAAGACAATAAAGAAATTGGCCGAGTGAACATGATGTATCAGCGAGGCCAACTTCCATTCTCTAATATAAAGGAGTTAAAATCACTGGTTATGGAACTTCCGTACGGGAAAGAGGGGAAATATGTTATGTTAGTTGTCCTGCCGTACCCGAAAGTTAAAGTGTATGATGTGTATCAACAGTTCCAGACTGTAACTTTTTCTGACATCTTTACCAGATTGCAAGAGGACGTAGACAACTATGGTTTAGAAGACGTCGATATAAAGTTGCCCAGGTTCAAAATAAGTACAAATGTTGTTATGAACGGGCCTCTCATTAAGATGGGTGTTGTGGATATATTTGACCAGAACAAGGCTAGTTTTGAACGCATTTCGCCAGAGAGTATATATGTATCTGCCATTGTACATAAAGCTGATATAGAGGTCACAGAATCAGGTACCGTTGCCTCTGCGGAGACTAGCGCATATTTTGCTGATAGGATATCAACCCCACGCTTTAATGCAAATAGGCCTTTCTTGTACTTTATTATGGAGAAAGCAACAGAAACTGTGATATTTAGCGGCATTTACTCTAAGCCGTCTGTGTTTTAAAGTTTATTTTGATAAAGACTGTTTTGTATGAGTGTGCTTTTATAAAACAAGTTTTTTGTAAATAGGTACTTGTAGCTTGAAACCGTATTTGTTTTCCTGTTTAGGATGTTATAGTCAGTGTTGAATGAGTAATTGTCTGCCAAACTTAAGCAGCGATGACCTGTCAAGGTTATATTGATTCGTACACAAATTATATAATAAAGAATACGACCAAATTATTGGCATTTTAATTTTTTCCCTAAAGAAACGATTGCGCATTGCAAAAGCAAGAAATTTTTCACAATAATAGAAATAAGTATGATGCGTTTCGCCACAAATATCATGTTTATCCTATCGGCTATCATTATTGCCTTATCAAAACAGAGTAGGTAAGGTAGGTATGTCATTAAAATAACAATGAGTATAACAGTTTAATACTGCTTCAGACGCTAGAGGTATTTAACCTTCATTGCAGAATAATTTTAAGGTAGTATTATAATAAAATGACTTTTCGGACATATTTTATCTTTATTTTTAATTTTAACTTTAATTTTATTTTTAAGGTTAAATTATAATTTAAAACTGAGACAACCTCCTATTTTTCGCTTATACGTAATAAAATAATATTAGGTATAAATTTTTATGAAGTTCAACATTATATTGGTAATGAAAGCATCTTAAACATAGGTATATTATTATATAAATAAATCTGTTGGTAATTGTTTGAAACCCAGTTGCGTAATGTTGTGGTTACTTACACACTTATAACATCAAGGTTATAACTGATGGTGCTAATATTATAACATAAAAAAATGTATTGAAATCTTAAATAGGTACTAGTAGATACATGATTCTCACAATAACTACAAATTAGTCATGACCAAAAATTAGTTGCAAAATCGCAAGAGATTTAAATGTGTATTAAGTTGGCGTAGGATAATGATTGAAACCAAGACACGGAATCTCTCTGTGCGCGACTGGTGATAGATGTGTAACAAAGTAACAATATTTTACGGCAGGCGTATCCCTTTAACAGCGCACCTAGCAAAACCAACATCCATATTCCATACGCTCACTGAAATAAACATGGAATTTGAGTTCACAGTAAGATGAGAACATTATAAAGTTTTATACTCTTGCATTTAACATTGACGAATACAGCATGTTCGATTGCTTAAATAATACTCGACAAAGTTTTAAGTTGTTATCTATAATTTACTTTTTAGTTCTATCAAGAGTGCAAAATAATGACAGCTGACATTTGACAATATCATTTTTACACTGATAACTGGAACTGGAGCTTTAAAAATGAGGGAAATTGGAATTTGGAAATAAAATACTATACAAGTTTTAGATTATTCTGAATAGAATTAATTTCATATAAATATATTCATAAATTATTTTTTCTAAATAATATTAATGTAACCAATTACAAAAACGATAGATCCAACTCTTAATAAATTACAAATAACTATAGCAAAATAGCTATGAACTACCTCAGTATAAAGTGACTTTTGTTATTATTTCCTAGAAAATAGAAATGTTTCCTAAAAGTTTGTTATTACCTAGAATAAGGCTATGCAGAAGCTTAAACATTGTAGGATATAGATGTAACAATTTAAATATAACAGGTGGAATAAATAACTATCACAGTAAGTATTATAATCCTAACCTCTACTTCTGAAATATCTGTCTGTAGTACATTCTTAATATCTGCAATTATGAGTGTACGTTTCAGATATTTTAAAAAACTTATACAATCTGCTATATTTTTAATGAAGTGTATTTTTTATGTATGTAGTATGATGCAATATTGGTATGATAATGAAATATTAAATTTATAGTCATTAAAGTAACAACTATATACTTAATTAACACTAATATAGAGGAACTATAATAAAATTAAACAATTATCTCGACATAATATTATGTCTTATACCGAATGGAACAATGTTATAGTTGTAGCTATAAACTTTTATATGGTTTCTTATTATTTTATGCCTGTTTGTATCACTGCTTATACCATTGTGTATATTCAGAATGGGGTAATTTGTTAAGATATAATTTAACAAGTTATTTTTATAAATTATAGTCAAAACTATTAACAATACCTTTATGTTGTATAAACACTTTTCAGGTCTTAGGTGTCATAACATAAAGTCAAAATTTACCTTGAATCAAAGATTACCAACATTTTCCTATTTACTGCATTTGAAATGTTATTCCCATGTTGATGATAACATTCAGGAAGAAAATACCCAAAAGGAAAAAGGTAAATTATTTGATTTCCTCGAGGCTTAGTAATGCTGACATTAAATTTGTCCGAAATATGAGGAGATGTCTTATGTATTTGGTTTTTGATAGTATAAATTAATATAATAAACCTGTAAATGTCTCTTAGGCATGGAAAGCAGCACCTAATATGTACATATATATTAGGACTAATTGATATCTCTCATATAAGAAGAAGCTTGTTTGGTATTTTACATAAAGAAATCACCATAAACATATTGGAGATAATTATTATTAATTAGTATAATAGTATATATAACAAAAGGAGATAAATAGAAAGAAAAAATATAAAAAAATATCCATCTGTGGGGATGGTTCTTTATATAACTCAAATAAAGCTCTTTTAAATAATATAAACAAGATTGAGAGATGAGACTCTTTATCTTCATACAACAATGTATTTTGATATTAAATTTTATAAATTCTTTCAGAGTTAAATAATATACGTCAGCTATATACACACCCTAGAGTAACATTAAATGAATTGACTGCGAAGACACCAGAGAAAATATTTGATATACATTATAAGCAAGCCAATGTTGCTCCGAAAGGGTCGAAAAAGAAGCCATCACAGAATGATTGGACCTGTGCTTATTCTTTTGTGTGGCCGGAAAAGATGAAGTTCGAAGGGTAACAATTTAATATAGCGTAGAAATACACATTTCCTTCCAATGTGCCTTGTGAAACAATATATATGATAAAATTACTCTTATAATTGATATTATGAAAGAGTGCTGTTTTATACTTAACATTTCAGAAGTTACTATGACATGACAAATTCAGTATTCCCAATCTATGTATAAATGTCAAATATAATATCCCATGGTAACTGAAACTTAAAGATTTGCTTAATAACACTGCACTTTCAGAACATCAATATCAAAACGACAAGCCGCAGAAAAGGCAGCCATTCAAGCTCTACATTGGCTGTATATAAATAAACGGATAGACAAAAAAGGCAACCCTGTATATGATACAAATGTGATGAAAACTTTGAAGAGCACTATTTATAGTCCTATACAGGGGGCGATTAGTGAAAGGTCTATTGAGAAAATTGAAAAAATATGGAATGAATATGAGAGCGACATAAGTAAGTTCTTATAGTCTTATTAGCTTATTAATATATTATATATATTCTGTAAAATTTTACGACTATATTGCATAAGATAATTGGATCAAACATAAAATAAATTAATTTAGTGGATCCGACAGATGTGGTCCTGTACACACGTCTTACTCACAAAAAATAAAAGCTAAAAAACAAAACATCAATATCTGTCCAGCCGTTTAGGAGTTTAATTACGAACGCACAGAAGATTTTTAGAGTGTGGCCAATGAAAGAAGATAACAAAAAAGCGCGGCAAATTAAAAAAAAAATAGTATGGTATCCCTAAAAGTTTGATATATTTAGTGGATTAAACTTACTTGATACTTGATTTTATTTTATTTTACATTGATAGTAACTGTATTTCTATGAAATTAAATACTATACGTATTTAGTATTTTACTATTGATACTTAAAATGACTAGCATTGCATGGAAAACTAAAACTATATTTATTATAAAATACAACTTTATTTTATTATTAAATAAACGAAATATTCTATCAAATAAAACAAAGTTTAAGCTATTATACCTGTTAACTATTCGGAAAAAATATATAATAGAAATAAAAATGAGTAATTGCATGACGTATCAAGACAATGAATCATACAATGTTAAGGCTTGGGAGGAGTCGCATGACGCTTTAGGTGTTTTCTGCGACTTATCCAAAGCATTTGATTGTGTCCAACACGAGACCTTAATCGGGAAACTCCGCCACTATGGCATTAAGAATACCGCACTGAATCTTCTGACTTCCTATTTACACGGAAGAACTCAGAAGGTTGAAGTGAATGGTAAGAGGTCCTCTGGGTCGGCAGTAGATATGGGGGTACCACAGGGCTCAATTCTTGGCCCTTTCCTCTTTCTTGTTTATATAAATGATCTACCTTTCATGGTAGAGAGAAAACATCAGATAGTTTTGTTTGCTGATGACACGTCCTTGATTTTTAAAATCAAACGACAAATAACAAATTTTGACGATGTGAACAATGCTCTGTCTTCGATTGTCCATTGGTTTAGTATGAATAACCTTCTACTTAATGCAAAAAAGACAAAATGCATTAAATTTTGTGCAAAAAATTCAAGGATTATGGATACTAGACCAATTATAAACGGTGAGGAATTGAATCTGGATGATACAACTGTATTTCTCGGAATCACCATGGATTCAAAACTTCAGTGGTCCCCTCATATTAACGGATTGGCGAAGAGACTTAGTTCTGCAGCCTACGCGGTTAAAAAAATTCGCTCTCTAACTGATGTCGATACAGCTAGACTTGTTTATTTTAGTTACTTTCATAGCTTAATGACTTATGGCTTATTATTATGGGGTCATGCTGCTGATGTCGAAACTATTTTCATCCTGCAGAAGAGGGCTATTCGTGCAATCTATAATTTAAAATGTAGGGAATCTCTTAGAGATAAATTCAAGGAAATTAATATACTTACCTTTCCCTCGCAATATATTTATGAAAATATTATGTATGTATACAAAAATAGTGATAAGTTTACTAGAATAGAACATACGCACAATGTTAATACACGGAACAAACGCAGGCTGCAATTTCCCCGTACTAGACTATCTAAAGTTAGTAATTCTTTTTTGGGGAAAGGGATACTCTTCTTTAATAAAATCCCAGAAGCTCTTTTATCACTGCCTTTCAATAAATTTAAGAAATGTATTAAAGAAAAGCTGTATAAAAAGGCTTACTATAAAGTCAACGATTATCTAATTGATAAAAGGGCCTGGGACTAGTGCTAGACAGGCTACTTCTAATTAATTTGCGATATTTGTTATAAATAAGTGTTGTTTGATGATTTGCTGTTTTAAAAGAGTACCGAGAGTTTTTTACGCCGGCTTTTTCTCTCGGCCTACACCCTCTGTCTTCTTTGCCGATGAGTAGGGATGCCTTCAAATTTAATGACGTGGAATAAGTGATACATGTATCTTATGTTCCATAATAAACATATTTTATTTTATTTTATTTTATATTTTACTAACCTAAAGGTGCGTACAGACTATATAACATAACATGTTATACAACATTGCTATACAACATTGCTATACAACATGTTTCAGATAATGTGGACACTGAATGTTATAAAACATGTTATAATAACATGTTATTGATATGTATGCTAGGACAAACCCAGCATCTACGTTTTTTTGTTTTTCTTTTGTTATTTAAAATGGTTATATAACATTGTTATATTGCATTGTTATTCTAATGTGTACAGCATTGTTTTATGTTATAATGTTGAATAACAAGGTTACATAATGTGGACGTGTTATAAAACACAAGTTATATAACATGTTACATAGTCTGTACGCACCCTAAGAAATTCAATGAGATTGTGTTGCCATCCGAAAGTTTTCAAATTATCTTTGGATGTATGTCAAAATTAATCGCCTAAAACTTAGAACAATATCTGAATATGATTTTGTAAACTTGGCTTGTAACGGCATAATGCGTGTGCTAAGTGCGTGCTCCTATTTCACCGTGCCTACTGCTGATAGAGGACAAATCTTTGCTTTTAATTTTTTATTATTAATTAACAATTAATTACTTAAGATGTCGAGTGGAACATGGTGTAATGGTTGCAGCTCCTTAATAAAATAAAATAAAATAAAATAAAAATATGTTTATTATGGAACATAAGATACATTTATCACTTATTCCACGTCATTAAATTTGAATTTGTAGGCATCCCTACTCATCGGCAAAGAAGACAGAGGGTGTAGGCCGAGAGAAAAAGCCGGCGTAAAAAACTCTCGGTACTCTTTTAAAACAGCAAATCATCAAACAACACTTATTTAAAACAAATATCGCAAATTAATTAGAAGTAGCCTGTCTAGCACTAGTCCGAGGCCCTTTTATCAACTAGATAATCGTTGACTTTATAGTAAGCCTTTTTACACAGCTTTTCTTTAATACATTTCTTAAATTTATTGAAAGGCAGTGATAAAAGAGCCTCTGGGATTTTATTAAAGAAGAGTATCCCTTTCCCCAAAAAAGAATTACTAACTTTAGATAGTCTAGTACGGGGAAATTGCAGCCTGCGTTTGTTTCGTGTATTAACATTGTGCGTATGTTCTATTCTAGTAAACTTATCACTATATTTGTATACATACATAATATTTTCATAAATATATTGCGAGGGAAAGGTAAGTATATTAATTTCCTTGAATTTATCTCTAAGAGATTCCCTTACAAACATCGTGTAAAACAAAAAACTTGGCGATTAATATTTGATTTGAGAAGTGGCAGTAAATGTAAAATTAGAAGCTTTTAATAATTTATATATTTCTTTTTTGACATTCATAAGTGTACATTGTGTTACCTATATAAATAAATGATTTTTTACTTTTGTAATATACCCAATTAAATTTAAAAAAACCTAATGTGTGTTGTGTGATGGTGTGAAAATAAGGGTGTGTATGTGGGTGTATGTTTTTAAAGAGAATAAACTTCTTTAAAGCTAAAGCTTTTAGTGAACATTTGCATGTGTTACAGAAACAATATATGATGCAACATTCAAAGAGGCAAAACAGAGGCAATACAATTTTCCTGTTAGAGTGCAGAAGGACTCCACGATTGATGATGACGGTAAGCCATAATGAGAATATTTGTATGTTTGTTGCGAGTACACTCAAAAACGAATGGACCGATTTCAAAAGTTCACTTTGTTAGTGCAACATCTTCTAAACACTGCTGATTAAACGGAAAGTATTTTTTTTTTTATAGAACAGGGGGCAAACGGGCAGAAGGCTCACCTGATGTTAAGTGATACCGCCGCCCATGGACACTCAATGCCAGAGGGCTCGCGTGTGCGTTGCCGGCCTTTTAAGAATTGGTACGGTCTTTTCTTATTAGTATAGCTTAAATATTAATGTTAAAGGCAGTTTTTGCCGCGCAACACCATGTGGAACCAGCTGCCCACTGAAGTATTCACCAATTCGACTTAGGGTCCTTCAAGAAGAGCGTACCAATTCTTAATGCTCTGGAAAGTGTCCATGGGTGGCGGTATCCCTTCACATCAGATGAGCCTCCCGTTTGCCCCCTGTTCTATATTGAAAAAAATGGTAGAGAATAACTGCCCACGACACATAATCCTAGTGTGTGTACACTTCTTTTTAACTAAATAGGATTTTTTATTATGTACTAGCGACGCGCCCCGGCTTCGCACGGGTGCAATGCTGATACTAAATACACTACAGAAAAACTGTGCACGTTGTATAGGTATGTTATCTAAAGCTGGCGGCTTCAACACATTTACACTTTGTGCTTGTGTAGTGTCTGTGAATAAGCGCGAGACATGATGTCAAACTGAAATACAGTAGAACCTCGATAAGATAAAGTCCAAGGGAAACACAAAATATTTTATGTTATAGAGGTTTTAAGTTATCAAGGTTCTATGTCAGGTAAAGGTTAATATAGAGGTATGTACATGTTTCTATGTACCCTTCCTCCCATTTTTACTTGAATGCATCAGAAGGATGGAAAATTAAATATGTAATCATATTTATTCACATTACTTACATTACATAAAAATAAAACAACAACTAAAGGTTTAGTCTACTTAAAAAAATCTGTGATTTTCTTTTGTTTTAAAAAATTCACTGTTTCTAAATCGATTTGATTTTCAATGACAAATAGAGAGGAGAATACATTAACACATTAACTTATGATGCAAGTAAGTCGTTGTCACAAAGCTAACCGCCGCAAAGCTTTGAAGAATTTAGATAAAGCAAACAATAGGTAATGTATTGTTTACGTTAACAATACATTAGTAAACACGTGCAAGCAATAAATACCGAAACCATTTGTTTTGACACTCTTAAAAAATGACTCATTCACAAACAATTTTATGTTATAGAGGTTGTGGAAACATTTCTTTTAGTTACTGAGGGCCTATACAGAGATTATTTATTTACGTTATAGAGGTTGCGTATTTTAAGTTATAGAGGTTTTGGGCTCTGATGGGAAGGGAACATAGTATTTTTTGAAGTAACAGAGGTTTTTATGTTACCGAGGTTTACGTTATCGAGGTTCTACTGTACAATCACAAATACATCACGAAAAGACTGTCCGTCTCTCTCGCGCTCGGTCAAGCTTATGAGTATAAAAGAGACAGTTATTGTTTTTCTTTTGCTACTGTTTATACCTTACTAAAACCAGAGTGGACTAAAATGAGCATGGCAAAAAAATCATATTTTGAAACATACTGTATGTGAAATTGCATTAGTGTGAGTACTGTGAACCCGCCAGCTTTCGATAACCGACCTATATATAAAAACATAGCGGCCCGCTTCGCACGGGTATAAAATATATAGCCTATGTCACTCACTAAAAAAATGATTGAAATCAATCCAGTAGTTTTGATTTATTCATAAATCTCGTAGGGCCGGCCTGCGTTTGCAATGTAAGTGGAAAAAATGTTACGACATCACATTAGAAACCTCAAAAATAACTGTATTTCTCCACTATTTAATGGATGTTATTGTACATATAAACCTTCCTCTTCAATCTACTCTATCTATTAAAAAAACAGCATCAAAATCTGTTGCGTAGTTTTAAAGATTTATGCACACATAGGGACAGAAAAAGCGACTTTGTTTTATAATATGTAGTGATAATAAAGTTTTTTCTTTTCTTTTAAAATTAAAAAAAAGAATACCGATTTGTATGATTGTTGACTAGACGCTACGGATTATTAAAGCAATATGTATAAATATTGTTTTTTTTTCAGACGGCATTGTAGTAAGCGAAGAAGAGGACAAAACGGGTATGATATACTTTTTTTCAAATTGTATTTTAATAATTGTTACCTTTATCTAATAATATATAATATTCTCGTGTCGCGGTGTTTGTGGTTAAACTCCTCTGAAACGGCTCAACCGATTCTCATAAAATTTTGTGTACATATTGGGTATGTCTGAGAATCGGACAACATCTATTTTTCATCCCCCTAAATGTTAAGGGTAGTCCACCCCAATTTTTTTTTTAATTTTAGATAAAAAATTTATTTTTTATTTTTTTATGATTCAACATTAAAAAATACATACAACCCCTAATTTTCACCCCTCTACGATCAACCCCTATTTTTTATTATAAATGATAAACATGGCAAAACTACGTTTGCCGGATCAGCTAATATATATATAATTATTCTGTACGCGTGTATGTGACTGAACTCCTATTAAACGGCTGGGCCGATTTGAATGTTTTGTATGCGTTGGGTGACGCCCTGGATGGTATAGATTCACAAATCAGCCCGGCAGATGGCGCTGCAGTCGGATTCTAAGTTATCTATCTGTACAGCAAATAAACAGCTGGTATATATATAAATCTTCTGTGTATGTTCGTAATTAAATTCCTAAACGACTGGACAGATTTTGATGAGTTTTTTATGTGTTCAAGTGGAGTTGAGAATGATTTGTAAATTATTGAAAACAGGACAACGTCTGTTGAATCCGCTAGTTCGTTTTATTACTGCTGGATTAGTCATAGGTTCGATACCCGTCGTAATAAAACTTGCATACGCAATTATCATCACGGACTAATGGTGTGGAACAGCTCTGGCTAGGCCTGAAGTTGTAGTGGTTCGTGGTTGTGGTTTCCCTGAGTGATTTGGACTTCCCAAAGATTATTCGTATCAGTGAAATGACCCCGTTTAGGGGTAACGGAAATTCATATATTCAAAACATGCTTATATTGATAATACAAGGAAAAGTTATTGTTTTAATTAACAGATTTGTTTGCGGTCTCATTATCTTCAATCTTCATATTTTAATTTATTATGTATATTATTTATTGACTTTTTTTTTGAGTATTAAAGATATATTAAGAAAATTATAGCTTAAACGATTTTATATAAATAATACTAGCAGACTCGGCCAAGCGTTGCTATGGCTAAGGTTTCTTTTATATTACACTAGTGGACCCGACAGACGTTGTCCTGCATGATATTTCAAGCAATTAGTAAAGCAAAGTATGAAAGTACCGACTGCAGCGCCATCTGGCGGGCTGATTTGTGTATCTAAACCATTCCCAGATCCCCTTGAACACACACAAAAAATTTCATCAAAATCGGTCCAGTCGCTTGAGAGAAGTTCAGTGACATACACACTCACAGAAGAATTATATATATAAAGATAGTAGTAAACTGTTCGAGGGAAACGGTAGGAGAAAACCAGTCATGGAGACCACCATACTTTTTTGGTGGTTAAGCCATTTAATTGTAGCTTCTGAAAAACGTTGGTACTTTCGACACAGCGCCATCTGTTAAAATTGTGACTGTTAATTAATAAACAAATAATTTGCAACTAATATTGCGGGTATAAATTAAGATGTAAGCTATCCTATCTTTTAAGTTAGATCAAACTGCACACGGTGTGCAAATTTGATTGATATCGGTTAAGTAGTTTAGGAGTCCATAGCGGACAAACAACATGACGCGTAATTTATATATATTAAGATATGTAACTAAGTTTTAAAATTAAAAAGCTGGCTACGTAATTGCGAGCCCTCTGGCAATGTCCATAGGCGGTGTTACTTAGGTGTGTCTACTGTCTAAAAATGTACAATATATTAGTATAACATTATTATTTATTTCGTACTCCTACAGTTAACATAAATACTAAATTATATTAACTATATTAATTATAATTACAGTAGAACCTCTATAAGTCGAACATCAAGGGAGACGCCAAAAAATTCGAGTTATAGAGTTTTCAACTTATGGAGGATTTCGACTTAGGCGGATTTTGATTCGACATAAAGAGTTTGAGGCTTATTCTTATACATTTTGACACCTGACACAAAGCAAGCAAACACGTGTTTCCATGAGTCATAAATTTATTATTGTATACTCCTAAAATGTTTTCTAAGAAACAATAGTGTACTCACATTGTCGGCAAGTTCTTAAAGTCGGTAACTTATTTTTGTTCGAACAATAGAGATAATAAATTCCAAATGATCAAGTTGTAAAGGTTGTAAAATAAAACGTTCCTATGTTCGAGATACAGAGGTCAAATTTAATTTTTCGAGTTATAGAGTGAAAATATGTACCAAAATGGCTTGGAGGGACTCGGTGATTATTTCGATTAACAGAGGGTCAAGATTTCAAGTAATGGAGGTTTTGGTGTTTTAAGGGAAGGGAACAAAACATTTTTTCGAGATTTGGAGGTTTTTGACTTATCGAGGTTCGACTTAACGAGGTTCTACTGTATATAAAACATTTATAAAAACTTATAATAATAAAATAATATACATTGAAATAAATAACTAAAACATAAAAATTAACATAAACTAAAATATATCATTAAAAGGAGTCCCTTTAGGTTCCGAAGATACTGGCAGCGTTCCCCCTTTGAATAGCTAGACTAATTCTTTGTCCGAGGTAGCTACCAGCTCTTCAGTCTCCTGTGATGTCGACTAACCTTTTTGAAATTTCTTTAAACAGCCTTAAAGCGCTAGGACCCCACGGACCAAGGGTCTCGACACCGAATGGCACAAAATCATATTCTGAGCCTAGACCCCTGTATTTGCATTTTATATTAGTAATAGTGTTTCCAAAGATTTAATTCAGAAATAATATCGCTATTAAATATTATTTTTTAATGGCAAACCATAAAATGTAAATTGTGGACAACCTTATCACTTGTGCTAGTCGCGGGAAAATCCAATTTCCGGCAGATCTACGCTCGCCAGAACAGCCCGAGCTGTCAAGGTTAGCGGGATTCCATTAAAAAAGATGTACTGAATGGACACAAACATTTGTTTACGACTGTGACACGAGAATCTAATACAGTGTAGTCTTTATAACGAATTTAGGGACCAAGCATTTTCTTCTTCATGTGTCCAATTCACACGTGGTAGAAGTGAAACCTTCAAAAACAAAGTTTTTATAATTAAAATATGTAAATTAGACTTTTTCTCTATCTAAATGTAGGATCTTTTCTTTAAAAAAATATATTTTAATGTTAAATTTTTATATATAACTTTAATATCAATCTTTAATTTGGTAAAAACTAAAATAATAAAAGTTTGAAATAAATTCACAAGATCCAACGTGGGAGAAAATGAGATAGGAAGCATTATACAGTGTATAAACTTTTAATTAAGTGTAGTACGAAGTTTTCACTTCAAAAAGTTTCTATAACTAATGATTTGTAAATAAAATTGATAAATAATCTAATTTTATAATTAAACTACTTACTTGACTTACTTATTTAATTTTCATCAAATCTGTTCTTTTATTTCAGAAAATGTTCAAATACACACTAATTTAAAGTTTATACACTGTATAATGCCTCCTATCTCACTCTCTATCACGCCAAATCCTATTAATTTATGTGTCTGTCTCTTTTTGCTGTCGCTTTTTCCGTTGCATCCGGTTTGAAATCACAACGATTCTAAAGAAGTTTCACTTCAAAAAGGAACTTAGATCAAATTTCCTACAGGCAATGTAATCTAAGAATAATAATGGCACACTTGTTAATGCAATAATTAAATATCGGCACCTCAATTGGTTAGTTTTGTAAGCTGATTATGAAAACAATTACACTTAAGTATGTTGTCGATGTCTAAATTGGAAAATATTTCGTCGGAATAGAGAGTGGTTGTTGCGTTATAAAGTGTAAATTAATGTATGGGTTTTGTGTTAAACATAACAAATTCAACTCAATTTACGATAAAGAGAGTGTTTCGTTATAACGTTATAAAGATTTTATACTGTATGTCAATTCTTTTTCATTACATACATTAATAAAAAAAATTAAAATACGCCATTATCTAAATATTGTGGATATATCTTTTCCTTTCTATAAATACGATCTTTAATTTAAGGGAAGAGTTTCCATATCGACGGGATAAACATTAAATGACACTTATCCAAACATTTTGTATTGATTTTTTTTGTTTACGTTTAATAGACAAACAAATATTTCATATCATTAAACATGAAAGCCGTTCTCGAGTTATAAGTGTTCAGACTTTGTTTTATATAGTAAGACTAGCTGATCCGGCAAACGTCGTTTTGCCTTGTTTATCATTTATAATAAAAAATAGGGGTTGATCGTAGAGGGGTGAAAATTAGGGGTTCTATGTATTTTTTAATGCTTTATCATATAAAAATTAAAAAAAAAAATTAGGGATGGACTACCCTTAACATTTAGGGGGATGAAAAATAGATGTTGTCCGATTCTCAGTGATACCCAATATGCACACAAAATTTCATGAGAATAGGTCGAGCTGTTTCGGAGGAGTTTAACTACAAACACCGTGACATGAGAATTTTATATATTAGATTGTTCGAAAGTCGAAACATCGCTTTTTTAGTAAATCTCTATTTTTCACCAGATTTCCGAACCCAAATTCACCCAGTGTTTGGCAAATTGATAGAAGCGCCATCTAGTGCAACTCTGGCGAGGCGAGAACGAAACTTGGAAAGAATTTTTAAACATTATGAAGACTCTTTGACCCCGCTGCCTATTGATCAATATGCGTAAGTAGCATGAATTTAGATTTGCCTGAATTTTGTTGTCAAATTTTTTTTCTTAAAGCTCACCGATGTCCAGATTGAGCATTCTGATAAACGAACTAAGTCTGGATATCCATAGTTGCTCCCCTCGCACTTTAAATCGATTTTCGTTTAGTTTTTGTAATTTTAATTGTTTTGTTTGATATTTGTATTATCTCTTCGTGTATGTCATGTTTGCTTGTCATATTAAAATTAGTAGATTGTGGTTCAACAATGAATCATTGTGTCAAAATTAGCTAGAACCCGAGACATTGGCGAATTACGCAGATATTTATTCATTACTATACTAAGATAATGTCAATGTTAAATATAATATTAAATAATTCGACGGCTCATTGGTCTAGTGGTTAGTACTCCTGACTGCTGATCCCCGGCTGAGACGAACATCGATGTGATGAGCATTTGGTGTTGTGCTTAGGTCTTGGGTGTTTAAATATGTATTTATATGTCTATCTATCTATAATATGTATGTATATCCGTTGCCTAGTACCCATAACACAAGCTTCACCAGCTTAGCATGGGACTAGGTCAATTGGTGTGAATTGTCTTTAAAAAAATAAAAAAAATTAGATACACAATATTGCTACCTGGAACTCACTCCTAAAATATGAAAATTCAATAGACAACATAATCTGCTCTGTGTAACAGACTGGTTCTAGCCCTTGGTATCGCAAACAACCTTGGCTTTCGCCGTTGCACATAGCCCATAGATACTCCTCTAGCTTAAGTAAGACAACTGTAAATAAATGCGATGGTGTGAGGAGCTTGGTGTAATGGTTGCAGGTGGTTACAAACATGTAAAAAAGGATGTGTGTGTACTTATGTACACGCGTTAGAAGATAAAATTTTTTTTAAAAATTTTATCTTTCGCCTTAATCTACGTTTGTAGAAAAAACGACACTAACAATAGAAAAAAGGTATTTAATACATTAAATACCTTTTTTATAACGAAAGTTTTATTATAACGCATTATCTAGTTAAATAAAGTTTATTTAAATACCACAAAACAATTATTTCTACATAATTAAAGAAATGGACATTTTTTATTTTAAAATGTTGACTATGCTAACTTCAGGGTGTCGGTTTTTTGTGACGGTGTGCGCGCGCATCGTTAAAATTTACTTTCATCATTTTTCCCTAACGCGTGAAAAGAGAGCTCCTTCTAGTTCTGCTCAAGCCATTGTATAGGTAATGTTATATTTATTAAACTCAAAACTTAAACTCAAAATATCTTTATTCAAGTGGGTAACCAAGTACACTTTTGAATCGTCAAGTTAAATTAATCGTAAATTTACATTTACTACCAGTTCGCAAGTCAAGGGCGTA
The DNA here is from genome assembly GCF_905475465.1 of Pieris napi. NCBI lineage: Eukaryota > Metazoa > Arthropoda > Insecta > Lepidoptera > Pieridae > Pieris > Pieris napi. Next base: position 9,887,131 of record NC_062252.1, read on the forward strand.
GAGCGGGTAAGAAGAACTGGCAAGAAACTTTCCGCCACTCTTTTTAATCGCCAAGTATTGTCATACAAATAGTTTGAACTGGAGCAAATCAATCCCAAGGATTAGGATCATTTAAGTATTCCTCAAATTTATAAAACGCTTTATTGATTAATTTTCGTTTAACGAGGGCTTTGAATTTGTTTAGTGATAATTCTCTAATTTCGCTTGGGAGTTTGTTGTAAAAACGAATACAATTTCCATATAAGGAGTGGCTTATCTTTTGGAGCCTGGTTGGTCGTACACTCAAATTAGTTATTAGCTATTTCGCGTATTATACTGGTGAAAGTCACCATTTGTTTTAAAATCGTTTATATTTTTTTGGACATACAACAAGGCTTCAAGAATATATTGACCAGATAGTGTCATAATATTTAATTCCTTAAACTTATTCCGTACCGACTCCCTCGGAGAAACACAACAAATACCCCGAACAGCCCGCTTCTGCACCACAAATATGGATTGAACCTCTGCAGCAGCACCCCACAGTAAAATACCGTACGACATAACACTGTGAAAATAGCTATGATATACAATTTTAGCCGTGTACTTATCAGTAAACTGTCGGATTTTCTTTACTGCATATGCTGCAGAGCTCAGCCTATTCGAAAGAGTCTCTATGTGTGGGCCCCATTGGAGTTTACTATCTATTGTTATGCCTAGAAAGACAGTTTTGTCAACAAAGTTTAGTTCACTGTCCTTAATTTTCAGGTTACCAATATCTCGCTTTACGCTAGTAGTTGTAAATCTAATACATTTTGTTTTATTCTCATTAAGCAGTAAGTTATTTACATTAAACCAGTTAACTATACGAGAGATAGAATTGTTTACATCGTCCAATAATACGTTATTCCTATTCACTTTAAATAGAAGTGAAGTGTCATCAGCAAACAATACCATCTCATGAACTTCGTTGACAAAGAATGGGAGGTCATTTATGTAAATCAGAAATAAGAAAGGCCCGAGAATCGATCCTTGGGGGACGCCCATTGATACCTGCGAACCCGGAGAGGTGACTCCATTGACATGAACTCTTAATTAAATATGACGTTCGTGTAAGTAATATGATTAAAGAAAATTAATTAGAATCGTGCGATTACCTTCGATTATGGTTTAATGAGAAGTTATAAAACACTTAAAACGTTTATGCCTCGGTCACGAAGTGGTTTTACCACCTTTAGAGGAAAGAGCTTGGTAATTCCAGTAGTTCTAATGAAGTGGCATAGTGAATCATTAACAGCCTTTTTATGGCTTTGATTGATAAGTCTCTCACAGGGGGCCTCATAGCCTAGCGGTCTTATTAAGTGGCAGCTAGGTGATGGGTACCGGGTTCGATTCCCGGTTCGAGGACAAGTTTTAATTTAAATTAAATTTGTTCTCGGCCTTTGGGAGGGTTGTGCGGTACCGGGTGAGTGCCTAAACCGTACATGGAGGACACGGTCGAATCTCTAAAGACAAGCACGAATTATAAAAAAACTCCTATACTTGACGCTGGCTAATGCACAAATCGTGCCAGAGAGATTTAAAAAAAAAAAAAGTCTCACAGGTAGGCAATAATTTAGCTATAAATTGCGTTTGTCAAGTGGCAAATGTCTATGTGCTTCAGCAAGGAAGTTCAAAACATTATTGTAACTACAATTCAAAAATCATTTAATCATATAGATAACACAGTGTACACTTATGACTTGTCAGTAAAGGAATACATATTAATGTTTCGAATTTTACATTTAGTGCCAGTTCTCAAATCAAGGGCGTAGAACGGATGAGAAGAACTGGCAATAAACTCTCCGCCACTCTTTTTAATCGCCATTTTTTTTACACAACGTTTGTAAGGAGCTGCAACCATTAAACCATGTTCCACATGACATCTTAAGTAATTAATAATAATAACATAAATTAAAAACAAAGAGTTCTCTATTGTCCGCTGATAGTGAAATAGGAGCACGCACTTACATTCTCGTGGGAACAACACGCAAACACATTGTCGAAATAATTAACATCACCGCATACACGAATTCAAGTACGACCAGTCACCACAAGTAGCACCCGTTCACGAGTAGGTATACATAAGGACTAGTTATTAAAGAAAGTGCACTAGCCACACTAGGATTTCCTGTGTCGTGGGCAGCTAGTTTCTTCCTTTTGACATGTTAACAGTACTTGACAATAATTTCTACATAACTCTTGCATAAAAATGACCCTATTTTACTTTATTAATGCTATATTCATACTCAGATCTGTAGGACATGGAACTAGGCGGTGTTAGTATAGGGAGAGGTCCGAAGGGTATGAGCTAATGCCCTTTTAGGAAGGTTCAGGGAAATATTTCCGCCAGGAGCAATAGCAAATTGTGTGAGTGTCGGTTATATTAGCTGTTTAATAAATAAATAAATCATTGGCGCTACAACCTCTAGGTCTTGGCCTCGGATTTGTGAATCTGTTTCATGATCATTTTTAAATCTAATAGGCATGTAGGTGATCAGCCTCCAGTGCCTGACACACACCGTCGATTTTTGGGTCTAAGACATGTCGGTTTCCTCACGATGTTTTCCTTCACCGTTGGAGCAAATGTTAAATGGGGATCGAACCTACGACCTCAGGTATGAGAGTCGCACGCTGAAGCCACTAGGCCAACACTGCATCGCAAATTAGCTGTTTAGTAAATAAAATATAAGTTTGACAACAATTAATTATAAATAGCTTGACTTATTATTATGACAGATGTTCTTCTTATATGACTTATTATGAAAATTAATGTGACATGCCTATTTTTGTGTGGCTAATTGTGCGGATTTTTATAATTGATTGATATAAATTTACCATTTCCTTGCAAATAAATGATTTATTATTATTATTAAAAAAAAATAACATACATATATACATTATACAGTCAAAATCTGTTATGACGGCATCAAAGGAACTGAATAAACCGATAGTCGTAACAGCCGATGACGTTGTTATTAAATAAGAACCTAATACAATAGATTTAACAGGGACCTTTGATATTGGTCAATATAACCGGTATGTTGTTCTAAACGATGTCGTCGTTAACGGTTTTGACTGTATTTCAAATGTTCAGTTTGAAATACAGTCAACATTTTCAACCAAGACGTGCGTCTGCTGTCACAGATTAGTCGAATCGACGAAGACGTATGTAATATGTCTGAATGACAATTAACGCACTAACAACTTGACGTGTGTTTGACTTGACATGTCATTGGGAATGACGTTGAATTAAAAATACAAATTTAAATTTTTAAATCCATAACATTAAAATAATACTCTATATAGGTTCCTTAAGTCCTACAATAATCTGAAATGGTTTTTAAAACTTTTGTCAAATAGCGCTTTGTGTTACACAATCTAATCTTTGCTATCGGGTGTTGTTGAGGTTGAGTGTTGACCTTACCCCGCCCGATTTGACCTAAACAAGGTCGACTCGGCACCGCGACCTAGTCTAGCGACCTTAACCCACGCGCGTCCCCAAAATCGTCCCCGTTCTGACCTTACTGATAAAAGTGGGTTATACCAGTCGATTATCTTTGTTAAAATTGGAACGCGTTTAAATGGGTTTCATTATATTTAGTTAATTGTTAAATAGTTTTAATAGATTTAAACTTCAGTTAAAATTAACAAACTAACATTTGAAAATGAATTTTATTAATTAATTAATGCAACAGAAAACAACAGTTAACAATAAATAACACGCAAAAAATACAGTTAACTAACCACAATAATAAATACATATTAAAAATAGCAGGTACATGCATATATGTATTTGTTGTAATTAAACTCATCCAAAACGACTGGATTTTGATGAGCTTTAGATTTACAATTAGACTTTTTTGTATTTGTGTACAGGTCTGTACCGTACACCATCTATAGCTATAAAGATAGCTAAAAGTCGGTTTACTTATGATAGTTTAATGTGACAACGTCATAACAAAACATTGATGAAATGATTGCATACAAAGAAGGAGTGAATCGTTGGACGCATACGCCTATCGAGTGGAAGAGAGATAGATGCGGCGCAAGCGTACAATGAGCGTAACGGGACAATGAGTCATGCTTTTTCGTGCGTGCAGCCGGCGTTCGATTTATTAAACGTTGTCACGTCAATAAATAAAAATAAATCAATACGCATAACATCAGTTTTAATATGAATAGAAAATAAATCCGAATTTACAAAGAAGATTAAAATAATAACTTAGTTTCGTAATGTAAAATATGTTTTAGGCATTTAAAATTCTTGGTATTATGGATTCTATTGAAGCTCATAATTACATCCATTTATTATTATCCTATGACGCTAATGGACTGTATTAAAATAGTTTAAAATTCACTGAAATATGACTCGCACAATTCTAAGCAAAGTTGATTTACGAGCCTTGAATAGCTGCATCTTTCCGTCTCTTTCTGTCGTATATATTTGCGCTGTGAGGAAAACAGACAAATGAGTACTGAAGGGTTTAATGTATAATTATTTAAATCACTTCAGGCACCCGTTGGCATATGCCATTTTTTCCTAAGTCGAACTCGTATCTTGTTTTTCATCTCTTTTTATTTTTTTTATGGCTCTGGCACGATTTGTGCATTAGCCAGCGTTAAGTATAGGATTTTTTATAATTCGTGCTTGTCTTTAGAAATTCGACCGTGTCCTCCATGTACGGTTTAGGCACTCGCCCGGTACCGCACAACCCTCCCAAAGGCCGAGAACAAATTTAAATTAAATTAAAACTTGCTCTCGAACCGGGAATCGAACCCGGTACCCCTCACCTAGCTGCCACTTAATAAGACCGCTAGGCTATGAGGCCCCTTTTTTCATCTCTTTCTGTCGAATTGTGGTTGCGTTGTGAGGAAAGTAGACAAAAGAGTGAAACGGAAAAGACTTGTTTTTTTATGAAAAAAAAATTGTTTCATTAATTGATTAAGAATCAGTTTGATTTATTTCTTTTGCATATTTTACCGCATTTATTATGGGAAGTGCTCTGAATAATTGTTCCGACTTCCTGTTATTCGATCATCGGACGTCGAGGCAGAATGAAAAATTCCATCCCCTCACACACAGCTTTTTATTTATTTATAATAAATCTTACAGATACACATATACGTATAAAAAAAGATAACCCTTAGACCAAAGACAAAACAGATTTCATTGTCAAACAAAATATACGAAAAAGAAAACTGGAATTAAATATCAAACTACAAATTAATAATAAAAAAAATGTACTACTGCTAAATAATGTGAAAGTCTTTTCGCCTACAATATTTCCTTTCACCCTCATAGGTGGAAAATGTCAACATCTACCTATGAATTGTATTGTAGTTAGCTAAGACCCGAAACAATGGCGAATTACGCAGATAATTTAAGGCACTACCGGCCGCGTGCCACCTTGGTGGAACCAACTGCCAGTTGATTTATTTTCGAGCTGCATACCATTCCCTGAAAGTGCGGACCCTTCCCCCCACATACCCCTACTACTATTCTACTACAATTATTCCCCGGCGTTGTAGGTGTACTCTTTAATCTCTTTTTCTCGTGTGGAAAAGAGTACTTCTATGATTAGTGTATCGTCGTATCTTTAGATAAGTGTTTTCCAACCGTTTTTGTACCATGTGCCATAAAATTATTATGCACCGACTAATGTTTAATAAAAAAAAATTAGTTCACTTAAGAAACTTCAATAACTTTAGGAAGAAATTATTAACGATACACAGTAAATTAAAAAAAAACTGAAATTTGAATAAATTAACAATCAAATTGCCCCCTGTAGGAAATACGGCTTTATGTTTTTTTATGAATAAGGGATATATCAACTAAAATATCAATCACATTAATCATAAATGTATGATTCATGAAATCACTTAAAGAACCCGTTCTTTGATTATGAATCAGTTTGATTAATTTGTAAGATATAATTATGACGTGTTAAGAGCACTTAAGTTTTGATAGTCTCTCAATTAAATACGACATATAAGATAATGATGCATTGAATCCTTTTAGAGTTCTAACTAATCAGCTGTTAGTTATTTTTTTATTGCTAAGCAAAAAAATTCTGGTGTTTAATTGATTAACATTTTAGATAAAATACTTTAACATATACCATAGATATAGTGGTAGTTTTAAAGAAGAAGGTAAGTTTTCAGTGTGAGTGTGTGCTCTGGTTGTAATTGGCACTGGCTCAGCATCATGCTGAGGAGCAGACTGTTCTACAGCCCTAGTCATTCTGCTAGAGACTACAGCAGCTAGTTTGCGCCAAAAAAAGCAAAAGAATATAATAATAATAATACTTAGTAGAAAATATAATATCAGTAAAACTTATGAGTCATATTAATCCAGTATATTGGCGTCATAGGTAGTATTAAGACATTTTTGTTTTTATAAGCTTCGAAAGCCGTCAGCGTGACGTCACTCATCAGTGTTACGTCATAGTGACGTACTTTGGATTCACGTAGCCCCAGTTTCACTTGTGAAATCCCATACAACGCTTTCGATGTCACAAAACCCAGATTTAACTGCGCAACAGTAAAGTTAACGAAAGTCAATTTTGTTTCGTTTCGTGGATGTGGAGTTTTGCAAAAAGTATCTTGTAAGAGTGACTCTCATCCCTGAGGTCGTATCGTCATGAGCCCCGACTATTTACAATAATAAAACAAAAAACTACCTTCTTATATAAATAATCATATACAGAGCAGTGACCTCTTACAAGATATGAAAATTGTCGTCCCTTACTCATTCCCTAGGTTTAAAATCAACAATATTTTCCAAATTCCTTCTGCTAAAACCAACCTAGGAGTTCAGGCACTTTCCGCTTCAGATTGAACACAGCTTATCCGGAGCTGGATATATTCGGTAGTGGGCTGATTTAGAGAAAAAAGTGTGGGTTTTAGAGAAAGCATTGTTGGGTGCCTATTTCGAACCTATTATAACTAAAAAACATCAGCAAAACAGGGTTTTTTTTCTGTTTTACCAAAAATTTCTGGTAATTTTATTGTATGCTTATTGCTTAGTTTATCTTGTATATATTTTAATTGTACTTTTTAATATAATTTTGTAACACTTATGTTTACTTAAATATACATTTAAGATGGAAGATTTCGTAAAATGTATGATGTGGTAAACTTTAAATAAATTAAAAAGAAAACATGATAAACAATGAATATTTGTCGTAGAAATACCTAATATGTATATAAAAAACATCATCAACACAAATTTTGACTTTAAAAGCATGCAAATGTGTGATATGAAAAAGTTATTGTATTTAGAAGACGCATTGAAGGATAATTTTCAAAATCTAAGGTTTTAAGATGAAATTCAAAAATGTTTATTTCAACTGATCGTAGTTAATCGAGTGCCATCTAGTGGCATTGTGTGAACGTAAAACCCCTCTCTGTTTGCGCGTTATTTTTAAATGTATTAAAATTTATAATTAACTCGAAAATGAGCAATACTAAACTATTACAAATGCAAACTTTATACCAAACGTTTTTCTGCGTTATTAACCGATTAAATACACTTTAGTACAAAGAATCTTGTAAAGTCGGGTAATGAAACGCACGAAGAATTCTTGTTAAAAAGTTGCAAACTGGGTTTTTAAACTAAAATGATGTAATGAAACCTTTAAATCAAGACAGCGGCTATTACGTCAGGTTGACATTTTGGTTTTGCCCTCATACGTACTTATAATTATTACTAACTCGTTAACGGGAAACTTGAAAGCAGTATTGAATTGTAAGTCGTTTATTTGAGGAGTAAAACAAAAAGAAGTCTTAACTGACGAAGAATTTGTATATATGTCGCAGCCAACTAGCTTAATATGCCGTTCAATTAACAGCCTAGGCTTTTAACTAAACAGCGCCGTTTAACCTTTAATAAACTGGCTGTCTAATGCTTAGGCCATAAGTACGATAGAGTGACCATGTGACAGAAATAAAAAAAAACGTGCGGCACTCGGGGACTGCCGCGGTAAAGCTACTGCAAAGCATTTTTTTATTTTTTAGCACTCTAACGCGTACCGACTGCACCGACCGCGCGATGTGAATACGCAGTATGCGTTCTGTCTCACTCTAACGCACCTGCGCTACGTCACCGATCACGTCACCGATCACGTCAGAGAGATGTGATACGCAAAATGCGTTTTGTTCCGCTCTAACGCGTATTTGCCGCACCTATATTATGTCATCTTGTGTAAGGTTGATTTACGTTACGGAATTTCTTGATTCGGTTGCCACGCCCGCGATAAAATCTAAAGAAATATTTCTTTAAAAATGAAATTGCTTGAGTCAGTCACATCTAAATTCATATTATTATTATCACTAAACTCTTTCATTTTTCTTGTTGATTTCATTAATATTTGGAAAACACCATCAAGGTTGTGGTTTACCGACGCCATTATTGATAGTTTAAGGAGTTAAGTTTCGAGTTTGAGAGTGGCAGAAAGTCGAAAAAAATAACAGTCATCAGGCTAGGCAAGTAATGAAACGTCATTGATCCAAGTCATTTACCTACCTGTTAGATCAACTGGCTGAATATCTTCAGGCTGCTAGTTAAATGGCGCTGTTTAGTTAAGAGGCTAGGCTGTTGATAGATCGGTTAATTAAGCTAGTTGGCCGCGACATATACATTAGCAAAAAACCCGTGACAAATGCTTGAATGTAGGTTCATTATCGTAGATTTACTTTAACCAAAACACCTAAAATTACGTCATAGTAATACCATTAGGGTTGCCACCTTTGCAATTAATTTTTCGCACTTCTCTACTGCTCCAATTAAAAATAATTTAAAACAACTATTATTGTCCTAATCCTTGTTCTTCTTTAATATAGCTACTTGTATGTTTGTCGTTGTCCGGATTTATTAATTTTGTGCTGTCATGTTTTGGTTTGTTTTGTTTTGCTCTGTATCTTCGTTTCTTAGTGAAACTTTTTGTGTATACACCCAATATGTTTATTTTTTAATTTTTTTATTGTATAGATTTGTATCTGTTTTGTTTCCCAAATAAATAAAGTACATTGGTTATACACAAGAAAAAAGTACATAGTATCGAAGTAAAGTACAATTGATTATATATTTAAAAAACATTTTATTGCTATTTGCATTTTGTATTAAATTATTATCTCGACTCAACAATTGCACAGCTTTAATAATAATAATAATAAATCCGTTTATCGCAAAAGTAATTAACTTAATATATAATGTGAATGCTTTAGTAATTCTTGTCATAATAAAGTATTTAGTTTTGAATTAACATACAACAATTTTCTATAAAGTATGGGTGGCAACCCTAAATACCATGAATGGTCCGTGTGGAATGAACCGAAATGACGCAATTTGAATATTTGAAGTGGTATTAAAACACAAGATAATATAAAGTCCCGTAATGTCTAAGTCGATAGGTTTTTGGCAACTTCTCGTGTTTTTTGGTATTGGTATTCTGGTAATCACCGGTATCAACTCTTGAAGTATGTAGTAAAATTATACCCTTGAGGTCCAATTTGTTGACCTGTGGATATCAATGATGAAATTCTAAAAAGGTGTAAAAATATAGATCAAAACTTATCAATCAAAATTACAAACTTATTTCCGAATACACTACACTTACTTACTTAAACTCTATAAAATTACTTTTCCCTATTATATTCTAATCATAAGCCCGTAAAGTTACTTCGAATGGCCCAGTGAAGAGGAGAAGACGCTCACCATCTTGGGAAGATTTTTTTACCTGTAGCTGAGTTTCATCATTGGACGCCATTCCAGAACTGAGCGTATTTTAACGCAGATTTGCCGCGCACCACCATGTGGAACCAGCTGCCCACTGAAGTATTTCCGAACCAATTCGACATAGGGTCCTTCAAGAAAAGAGCGTACCAATTCTTCAAAGGCCGGCAACGCACTTGCGAGCCCTCTGGCATTGAGTGTCCATGGACGGCGGTATCACTTAACATCAGATGATTAAAAAAAAACAATTAGGTGTTATAAATAATCCCATTATACATGTATGTTTCATACGGCATATATTTTTGCGTTTGTTTAATTGCTTTTTTTATAGGCAAATAAAACCTTACAACGCCATCGACGACCTAGTGTATATCTCTGAATACCCAAGATGTTAGATACGCAGAGCAAATTGACAATATCGGCAAAATTTAAATCCAGTTTTAATCTTAAAACGTGTATGGAATTTGTACTAAAGAGTAGGAATTTTTTTTTGTACCAAGGTAGGAATGCAGTAGTGTATTCTACAATTTATGTAATACTAGCTGACTCGACCAAGCGTTGCTGTGGCTAAGGTTTTTGTTATATGACATAGTAGTAAACTATTAGGGAAACGGTAGGACCAGTCATGGGGACCACCGTGCTTTTTTGGTGGTTATGCCATTAAATTGTAGCTTATGTGAAACTTTGGTACTTTCATCACAGCGCCATCTGTTAGAATTGGGAGTGTCAAATAATAAACAATTAATGTGCAATAAAAAGAAGGACGTGCAAGTGCGTGCGTACAAAGTACACATGTCAGAAGTGAAGCTTCTTTGTAAATTAATTATTGAGTAATTAAGCTGCCCAAATCCCATAATTTAATTTTGCCAGTCTTTCTATATTACCTAATGCTACTAAGGCTAATTAAAAACCAGAACTAAAATTAGTTGTTGTTATGTATATATAAATACCACCATAAATATCGTAACAATTACCAAATAATGTAACAAATTCATTATTATCATAATAATTGCTAACTTATGTTCACATTTTCTAAAATAGCCAACTGGGTCTTAGCAAAAAAGGTCTTGGTTCTGTGCCCTTATAAAAATACAAACCCACCAAAAAAAATGGTAATTTTAAAGTAACTTAATAAAATAATAATGATATTAAAAACACCATCGGTGTTCAAGTATGAATAAATGAACCACAATATTATACTAGCACATCTATATTAAAGACAAAAAAATCGCTGCACATCTTCGTGACGTTCCGTAAAAATTTTAAGCTCATGCGCCTAAAGATGTAAGCTGTCCTATCTTTTAAGTTAGATCAAACTGCACACGGTGTGCAAATTTGATGGAAATCGGTTAAGTAGTTAAGGAGTCCATAGGGGACAAAAAACGTGACTCGTAATTTATATACATATACATATTAAGATGTATATGTCAATATCAACGTCATACACCAAATAAGTCGTGTGTTTTAAGTTTCTCAGAATCAGCTTACGTGATTTTCAAAGGACATAAGGAAAGTATGGTTTAATATTGTTTTCGTGATTTCTAGCACGCTTCGGTTAGTCCCAAGTGATTAGCCCGTATTGATAAACGATGATAAACAGAAAAAACCCGCCACTATTACGATATAGATTTGTGAATTGTTATGTTTTGAGTATTCATTTGTATAATTTTATCCTTATAGTAATTTTAAAATGTGCTATTTCTTATGAAATAACATTGAATACATAAATAAATAATAGTTTTTGGATAATTTAAGTAACGTTTATTTTCCTAACTTGAGTTTAAAATTAACAATATTTACCCGATCTCATCCTATAAACAATTTGTAAATAAAATATTGATAACTCCTATTTAAATTTGGCGGAAACGTTTAAAAATGTAAGTGTCAACTATCATAGCACCAGAAAACTTACGTTTAAAATAAAGAAAATAATAGTTATTTAATTAAATTATAGTTTGCGCACCCAAAACACTATTGCTTGTGAGACGGATATATTTAGTTGCACACTGGCTGAATTCACATGAATTGCATTAGGTATTTATAATTATGTAGTTATAAAAAGGTTTAGGTTTTAAGTTTTTACTTGTTATGTTTATATTATGTTTTTAGTTTAGTTTTCTATTGTATTGGTATTAAGTTACTGTAAAAATAGGAAATAAGGAAAAATAAACAATTATATATACTAAAAACATAATAGCTTTGTGATTGATGAATTTTTAAAATAATATTTAGATTTTAGTCAGAACGCCTTAAAAGGGCAGTCATCGCAGCCTATGAGCACCCATTTTAGTGGGTGCGTTGCAGGCCTATAAAAAATGTAATTCAATTTCGACGAAGATTGTTTTTGATTGATAATTAAAACAATTTGTTTAAGTTCTATAATAACTAACTAAATTCTACTAATAAATAATCTGACATGGTTTTGAAATTCTCGTCAAATGTTACATTAATTATTTTCGAAAAAACAGTAGATTTTTGAAGTTATACTTCTTTAGGCGCGTTATGAAAAATTTATGAGAGTGAAATTTTACGATGCGCGCGCACCGTGACACAAAATTAACAGAATGAAGTTGCCCACTAAATCTCTCATTAAGTTGCGTGCGCGAGCGAGATGGGAATAAGACAATCTACAGGTAAAAATAAATAGAATATACGTGAAGTTAGCAGCTATGCCAAGAATTTTGAATGACCATAATGACCTTTTAAACAAATAAAGGGGCTGTAATTATTTTTTCAAAGAAATTTAGCAATTCTTTTTCACAAAGACCTATTGTTACTTAGTTAAAAGGTTATGAAACATACCTAGTAATTAAATTGAATGAATAATATAATAAAATAATTAATAATAAAAATTAAGTACATATTATTATTTAATAATGCCAAAGAAGTATAACTTCTTACGCGCGTACACGCACCCTTTTTTAATAATAAAAAAGAATTTCATTGTGACTTACTATACAAAAGTATGTTTATCTAATATTTATTATACAAGACGATTTTTTATATTATACATTGTATTTTTCAGAGAGGAAATAACATCTAAACTCGAAACATCGCGCGTGGCGGTGATCGTAGGGGCGGCTGGGTGTGGTAAATCAACCAGGGTGCCGGCAGCCATTTTGAGATACTGCGGTGTTGGAACTACCGCGATTGTGTCAGAACCCCGACGTGTAGCTGCTATTGGACTAGCACAGAGAGTCGCTGATGAGTTAGGGGAAAATGTAAGAAAACTTGGTTTTTCATGGATTAAATTATTAAAATGAATTTGTCGTCTAAATGAATAGAATTGTACCAAATGTTTTCTTAATACAGGGTTAATCAATACATAAACTACTGTTATTTAATAATTTATATACATACTAGCAGACCGGCCAAGCGTTGCTGTGGCTAAGGTTTTTGTTATATTACATACTTAGTAGTAAATATTCAAGGGAAACGGAAGGAAAACTTATGTGAAACGTTGGTACTTTTAACACAGCGCCATCTGTTAGAATTGTATCAAATAATAAACAAATATTAGCAATAAAACAATATTGCGGGTATAAATTGAGATGTAAGCTATCCTATCTTTTAAGTTAGATCAAACTGCACACGCCGTGCAAATTTGATTGATATCGGTTCGGTAGTTTAGGAGTCCATAGCGGACAAACAACGTGACGTAATTTATATATATTAAGAAGATATATATTTTTTATAAAGTATCTAAAAAGAACTTAGAAAATAAATATCATACCACAGCGTTCTTGAAAGGCCGGCAACGCAATCGCCAGCCTTCTGGCATTGAGAGTGTCCATTGCTGGGGCGGTATCACTTATCATATGAGCCTCCTGCCCGTTTGCTCCCCTATTCTATAAAAAAAAGGTCTGCAATAGTCATACACAGCAAAAGACATAATTTAAGCCATCGTGATTGACCGGAGAAGTATTGCCCACTAAAGAGCAATATTGGTCATACGACTCCATGTGATTAATGATATGGAAAAATCATGGATTTCTATATCCGCAAGTTCTCTTGTAATGAAGTTTAAGGCGTGGCTAAACCGTGGCATATAATGTTGATCTACTAATTATGATAAGAATAATTTAATTCAATTTGAAAGCTTGTAAATTGTAATAATATATTTTATTTTATATGTTCCAAAAGACTTTTTGTTTTGCTTACTCAAGATTTGTTCATTTTATAAGTGTGGCGATTATTTAAATCGTCGGAGTTATGACCCGAGATCATAGTCAGACGCAGGAACTCTCTTCACAATTATAGCTTCATTTAGCACGAATAGCACTTTATTTATTTATTATTAGACATTAATTATTATTTTATCGTACGTGAGGGGCGTGATAAAAGGAAAATAATATCCTCTCTGCATCATCCCGTTGACCCAGAAACCATAAATTTTGGTCCTTCGAGCCGGATATGTCACTTCAATAAATAAAATTGTATAGCAGAAAAAATATTAATTTATTAAACAATTAGACCAATATATAATTACTAAATTCCAGGTTGGTGAAACAGTGGGATACCAGGTTCGACTTCAATCGAAACCCCCGCGGCCGCCATCTGGCGCCATCTTGTTTTGCACTTCTGGTGTACTCTTGCGCAGGTTACAATTCAATCCAGGTATAAAAGTCCTTTCTATATGAAAACTAACGAAAGCTTTTATCGATTTAAACGGAATTTGTTACATTAACTTGTTACGTTTCGAGTGCTTTGTCTATACTAATATTATAAAGAGGAAAGGTTTGATTTTTTGTTTGTTTGAAATGAATGGCTCTGAAACTACTAGACCGATTTCAAAAATTCTTTCACCGTTGGCAAGCTACACTATTCTCGAGTGACATAGGCTATGTTTCATTTTAAAAAAAATTAGGGATGCTTACTAAAACTTGAATAATCTAACCGAAGGTGTAAAAAAATAATCAAAACACTTCCTTCAATCGTGTGCGCTGCGAAAACTATTAATGATAGAATAAAATGATGTATTACAATTTTTCAGGACACATCACTATCTATAAAAAACGTCGCGACAGCATGTCTCTATCTTTTATAGTTACGTCACAATAAGCGTCCTTTTATTAATTTTTTTTATTAAAATACCACCGCTAGAAATGGCACTTTATTCGTACCTAGGAATTGATCCTTATCAAAATAATTACCAACGTTTCACATAAGCTACAACTTAATGGCATAACCACCAAAAAAGCATGGTGGATTGGTGTTCTCCTGCCGTTTATCTTAAATAGTTTACTACTATGTAATACAGCAAAAATCTTAGCCACAGCAAGGCTTGGCCGAGTCTACTAGTATCATTTAAAATCAAATTTAAATCTAGTTGTCAATCTGTCAAACAATTTTTTCTATATGAAGTTTGACATAATTGACAGCGCTCAAGACGATGGACCAGAGTGCCACATAAAGTTGTCAGATTATTCGACTTAGGGTCCTTCAAGAAAACAGACTACTGGCTATCGTAACTCGGCCGATCGTTACATTTGATTTAATTGGTTACGCCCTCAATTTTACATATTTAATTAAATTTATTTATTTCGTATTCCTACAGCTAAAATGAATTATACACTACAAAAAAACAATTATTACACATATAGCGAAATATGGAATACATATATATTATATATTTTGTGTAAGAAGATATGAAGTTTTTGAAGTGAAACTTCTTTATCAGGGTTGGAAAAAAATTTAGTGTAACATTTTTTCGTTACGCGTCACATTTTTCCGTTACGCGCCATCTTTTGAAGTGAAACTTCTTTATCGACGTATGGGAGAAATTTTGTAGCAGGTTTCGCGCCATGTTGCTTTTTGAAGTCAAACTTCTTTATCGGCGTTGGAAAAAAATTTACACACATTTGTCACATTTTTCGGTTACGCGCCATCTTTTTCTTGTCCCTACCACGGTTGATCCGAAGAGATTCGAAGCCATTAGTAACAAAAATATATAATAACGATAACAATGATAGTAATACTAATAATTCTATTACAATTAATGAAATTCTGTAATAATCTTAGTACTAGATAGTAGTACAGTAATAAGTTAAAATGAAATAATTGTATTTGTATTCATGTCTATGATAATAAAAGCCTTTTGTTAAACTTTATCTAATTTAACGTTATTTAACCAATTTCTGTAAAGTTGCATATAGTAGATCATTTTTCTAAAAATAAGGTCATAAAGAAGTTTCACTTCTTACGTGTGTACACCTAGTACACACACACATTTTTTTTAGTAGATTTTTGGAAGGTGGCGAAAATCAAATGTGTTAAATGTGTGTGTGTGTGGGATTACTGTGTTTCACTGTGTTAATGTCATTTAAATTTTACAAGAATTTAACACACAAAATAAACCTGGTACTTAAAACAAATAAACACTTATTTTACCAATTTTTTTTTCACAGGACTCGAAGGATGTACTCACGTGATAATAGACGAGGCTCACGAACGGGACGTTAACACAGACATAACCTTGCTTTTATTGAAACGCGCACTCAAGATCAATCCCAAGCTTAAGATTGTTGTTATGAGCGCTACTTTGGACATCGAAGTTTTTACAAGGTATCGTGTAATTTTTTAAGTTATACTTCTTTTGGCGCCTTAGGGAAAAATGATGAGAGTAAATTTTTACGATGCGCGCGCACACCGTCACAAATAACCGACACCCTGAAGTTAGCATAGTCAACATTTTAAAATAAAAATGTCAATTTCTTGAAATATGTAGAAATAATTTTTTGTGGTACTTACATAAACTTTATTTAACTAGATAATGCGTTATAATAAAACTTTCAATGTATTTAATTCCTTTTTTCTATTGTTAGTGTCGTTTTTTCGACAAACGTAGATTAAGGTGAAAGACAAAAAAAAATTTTAAAAATATTTTTATTTTGTTTTTTTTTTATTTCATGTTACGTAAACATAAGCTGTACCTAAAATAAATATAATTTGTTATTTTATTTATCCAATTAAAATCGCATCCACAAAATTCCATCTCTGAAAATGTGAGTGTTCATGATTAGCGATCAAGTGATAACGTGACATCAGGTGAGACTATTACCCGCACATGTTCTAGTCCGTAGCATTTATTTATTTAATCTCAAAAAAAATTCTTCCTTTTCTTTTTTTATCTGTCTGTCTCCTTTGTTGGCTACAAATAAATGAAATTTTTACATTTTAGATATTTCGAAGATTGCCCATTAATAGAAGTCCCAGGTCGCACTTTTCCAGTAGAAGATTTTTATTTGGATGATGTAGAGAAACAATTTAACATAAAACTGAAGAATACGAGAGAAAATTGCACTAAAGAGTATGGCAAGCCGCTGGTCAATTGTCAAGAGGTATTTCGTTTTTAACCGATTTGAAATAACATGAACATTAATAAAAGCCATTAAAAAAAAAAAAAAAAACATGAACATTGTTTATGCTTCCAAGATTGTTCAGAAGCTTTCAAAGTTGTTTAGAATTTCTCAAATTAGTCCAAGTTTCATCAAGTTTTTCTTGAGATATCCACGGATTTCTAGTAATAGTAAAAAACAACTTTTTCAGTTGTTGTTATCTATTTGATGTTCTTAATTTCTAAATTACTCTAAGAAAAAGTTTTGATAAAATTTGAATAAAAAAAAATTGCTGTTTGTAAAGTCGATCTTTTAGACGTTATCACGTCAAAAATCTAAATAAATGTATATAAAAAGTGTAGAATGCATTTTTGGGTTTTTGAAAATCGTGAAAAATAATTCAAGGTGGTAGAAGTCATAAAATCAGTTGATAATACAAAGACGGAAGGCGCGATACTAGTGTTTCTCCCGGGCTGGGCTGAAATTAAAAAGAGCAAGGAACTGTTGGACCAGATCTATAATGATGGGACGCACCTTATATTGCCCGTGCATTCGAGGTTGGTTCGCCGATTTTTTTTAATTTTTTGGTTTATTATCAATAATTGTTTATCATATGTAAAATCCCATTTATAGTGTACTGTAATATATATTTTCAAATCTTATTTATTGAGAATATAATATAACTTTTATATTATTTATTCTTTTACGTTTTGATGCGTCAATCTGTATTGTCTATACTCTGATTTTTAATTCCTTAGCATTCTAACATTTCATAAGTGTTGCTTCTAAAAAAGTTCTCCACCGAATAAGGGACAAATTTGACTTATATGAGGGCAATAAAAAAATGCTAAGTATTTTTTATGTTTTACCTACAAAAAGGTAAATCTAAATATTTACATACTCAAGTGACCTAATACAAAAATAACAAATACATATTTCAATGTCACGAACAATATATCGAATTTACTTTAATTACTTTATTTTATTCTTTAGCTGGCATCACTGCCTACTAATTCCAGATTTAAAAAACCTTTTTTTTAAATTTAAATGTTATCTTTACTTGTGGGTTTCTTACTGTTGGTGATGAAAAGGAACGTAATTACCACTCGCCGTTCAACTTCTTTTAATGTGGAGCACCGCACTTAATAAAATACATACATTAACTAACAATAAAATGTATGTATAGACTCAGATGTTCAGAGGCCAAAAAGGTTTGCCATCACTGACATGTCAAAAAATGATAGCTGTCAGAATTCTACGGAATTAAAAATCGAGAGTATATATATATTAATCGAAATAAAAAAATTATGAACTGTCAAACCTTGATTTATACCAAGGAAATATTATAACCTGTATATTATACCGATGGTGCTACAACCTTTTTGTCTGGGCGTCAGATTTCTGTATTTGTTCCGTGATCATTTCTAATAGGCAAGACTTTTTTTGACTTCAAGGATCTAAGGCATGCCGGTTTTCTCACGATGTTTTACTTCACCGTACGTGTGTTGAATACTACATATATGAAAACATAGATACTCTATTTATTCTATTGGTGCATACCTGGGGATCGAACCTAGTGCTCCAGAGATAATAGTCGCACACTGAATAATTTTTTTGATGACTGACCAAAAATGTCAGTCAAATTAACTACTTATCACAAATTCCTCTTTACATCTATCTATCGCCACGATTAGAGAGAGAGAGATAGATTTCTACTAGAAGAACACCGACGCTCTATAGAATGCTTAATAATAATTACAGATTATCAACGGCAGATCAAACAAAAATGTTCAATAAACCACCGCCAGGCGTAAGGAAGATAGTTCTCTCCACAAATATAGCGGAAACATCAGTAACCATTCCCGATGTAGTTCACGTGATTGATACGGGCGCTCACAAAGAAAACAGAGTCAAACAGGGCACCGGTGAGTTATTCGTTTATTCATCGACATTCTGATTCGAAGGACCAATTTTTTTTTAGGTCTACTCGATAAAGAAGGGTTGATGTGGATGTGTGTAAAATTTGTGACGTCATATTTCGTGTCTTTACGTGTGTAATAAATAAATAAACTGTAACTCGGGAACTTCGTTCATAGACAAGTTGGTGATCAGCTCTATGCTTGACACAGGACTGATTTTGAATTCAGCCGTCTTGGAGATATGCTCTTAGTCATTTTTTTTATTTTTAACAAAATAAGCTAACATTACATATTACCAATGCGGCAACATTAATATCACATACAAAACAAAAGTGTGTGTAACACATAAAAAAATACACAACATTGAACAGTAATAGATTAAAATATTTACAAAAAGACTAACTATTTCTGACCCTATAGGAACTGACATATTTCATTTTTTTATGTAGATTCCTAGCAGTTAGTTTATTTATTTAATTCTAAATATTATTACATATAGGGACAGCAAGCTTGGAAACAGTATGGGTATCCAAAGCGGGTTCAAAACAACGCGCTGGGAGGGCGGGACGAGTTCAGCCAGGTTAATATTTATTAGATATATATATTTTTATTATTTACAAATGGTCTCTGCACAAAGACACAATTTAACATTATGAAGTCTAATTTAAGACAAACAAAACAGTGGCGCTACAACAATTTAGGTCTGGGCCTCAGATTTCTGAATCTGTTTCATGATCATTTGTTAATCTAATAGGCAAGTAGGTGATCAGCCGTAAAATTTTTGAGTTTCACTCACGATGTTTTCCTTCATCGTTCGAGCGAATATTGAATGTGCACATAGAAAGTCCATTGGTGTATGCCGGGAATCGAACCTACGACCTAAGGGATGAGAGGCGCACGCTTAAACCACATGTCTGTTTTAGTAACTAACTTTATATGACAATTGCAAATGAAATAATACAGTTTTTAATTTTCAATTTTTTACTTTCCACTATCTTCAAGGAGGCCACCGATAAGTTTATAAAAAAGAATTAGACTAAATGTCTAACCCTGCCAATATAGGGGCCTCATAGCCTAACGGTCTTATTAAGTGGCAGCTAGGTGAGGGGTACCGGGTTCGATTCCCGGTTGGAGGGCAAGTTTTAATTTAATTTAAATTTGTTCTCGGCCTTTGGGAGGGTTGTGCGGTATCGGGCGAGTGCCTAAACCGTACATGGAGGACATGATCGAATTTTTAAGGCAAAAAGCACGAATGATAAAAAAAATTATATGGAATATTTCAGGCTTTTGCTACAAACTGTATACAAAAGAAAAGGAAGCTGAATTCACACCTCACACGACTCCAGAAATATTAAGGTATTTTATAAAATAAAAGTAAGATTTGTGTAAGCTCCTTTCTTTCAATGCGGAGCGTGTACGTGTACGTCCTATTTAATGTTTTTACGTCTTTTACTTTTTTCTATTTATCCCACGAATGATACATTTCTTTAGAATGTTTAATATCCATACAAGAAAATCGTACAAATATGGTTCAATCAACTTGTATTGACATGGTCACAATATTAACCTGGTTTGTGGCGGCGTCCATGCGTCGGGTTGTCTCTCTCCCTAAAATATGGCGAGGGGGCCGATGGCTGGCCATGCGTCATACTCGTGAACGGGTGCTACTTGTGGTGACTGGTCGTACTTGAATTCGTGTATGCGGTGATGTTAATTATTTCGACTATGTGTTTGCGTGTTGTTCCCACGAGAATGTAAGTGCGTGCTCCTATTTGGTCCATGCCTCCTGCTGATAGAGGACAAAGCTTTGTTTTTAATTTATTTTATTATTTATTGCTTAATATATCAAGTGGAACATGTTGTAATGGTTGTAGCTCCTTACAAACGTTGCGTAAAAAAAACCTTGGAGATTAAAAAGAGTGGCGGAGAGTTTATTGCCAGTTCTTTTGATATGAATACTCGATTTTCAATTACAATAGAATGGTAATAAAAAGCAGTGTTACAACCCTGTCTTGGTCTCTTGGATTTTGGCTAAACGTTGTAACTAAATAAATAACATGCGTTTAATTTGGGTTTTCAGGATACCACTAGACCAAACAGTGTTGGATTGTAAGACCTATGCACCGGAAGAGAAAGTGGAAGATTTCCTCTCACAACTTCCGCAGCCTCCGAGCAAGGATTCATTGCGATTCGCTGTCAATGACCTTATAGATTTAGGTAAACAATTATTTTACACATATTCAATTTAAATTAAATAAAAATCCTAGAATAAGCATTTTATTTATTTAGGCCCTTTATGGGCCCCTTACGCTCGTTCCCTTAAAACTTAAAAAAAACTTACTTGACTTATTGAACAGTTCGAAAGAAAAATTATTATATAATTGTTATATAAAATAAAACAATTCTTGAAAGGCCGGCAACGCACTAGCGAACCTTCTGGCAATGTGTGTGTCCATGGGAGGCGGTATCACTTAACATCAGATGAGCCTCCTGATTTTGTTTACGCTTCTAATTATTAACTAAAATATATGTAACTTAACGAATAGGTTACATAATTCAAGTTACCATTTTTTATTATAGTAACGTAGGTGATGAGAGTAGCGTTGGCCTATTGGTTTCAGCGTGCGACTCTCATCCCTGAGGTTGTAGCTTCGATCCCCGGCTGTGCACCAATGGGCTTTCTATGTACGCATTTAACATTTGCTCGAACGGTGAAGGAAAACATCGTGAGGAAACCGACATGTCTTAGACCCAAAAAGTCGACGGCGTGTGTCAGACACTCGAGGCTGATCACCTACTTGCCTATTAGATTACCAAATGATCATGAAACATATACAGAATTCTGAGGCCCAGACATAAAAAGGTTGTAGCGCTATTGATTATTATTATTAACGTTGCTGATGAACCGTCTATGCTTGGTGAAAGTGTGATTTTTAAATCTAAGTCCTAATTCCTCTTCAATGAGATCAGAATTTCTGAATTCCAGGGGCTCTATCAAAGACAGAGCAACTGACCCGTCTGGGGATACTCGTGTCCCACCTGAACATATCTCCCCGTCTGGCGAGGGGCGTATTGCATTCGGCGATTGTTGGGAATGTCGTCGCTGCGGGGAATTTGGTCGCTCATTGCTCTGATAACGTCGAAGTTTTTGCTAATGCGGCGGACAGGAAAGATGGTTTGTTCAATATTTATATGATGTATAATGAGGTTAATCTAATATATAAAATTCTCGTGTCACAATGTTCGTTCCCATACTCCTCCGAAACGGCTGGACCGATTCTTATGAAGTTTTTTATGTAAGTCTGAGAATCGGCTACTATCTTTCTTTCAAACCCCTAAGTGATAAGGGGGGTCCACCCCAAAATGTTTTTATGTTGCTATTTTTTTATGATACAGCATACAAAAATACATACAACGCCTAATTTTCACCCCTCTACGATCAACCCCTTATTTTTTAATATAGTAGATAATTATTTTTATTGAACTAAAAAATGTTTCCTAGAAATAATATACATGGCAAAACAACGTTGGTCGGGTCAGCTAGGTATATACAGGGCGTCCCAAGTTATGGGACAAGAATTGGTACGCTCTTTTCTTGAAGGACCCTAAGTCGTGATGGTTTGGAAATACTACAGTGGGCAGATGGTTCCACAAAGTGGTGGTGCACGGCAAAAACTGCCATAAGAAACGCCCAGTTGTGGTACTTATATATAGCAGCTGCCCACTGAAGTATTTCCGAACCATCACGACTTAGAGTCGTAGAAAAGAGCGTGCCAATTGTTAAAAGGCCGGCAGCGCGCTTGCGACCTTTCTGGTAGTGCGGGTGTCAATGGGCGGCGGTATCACTTCACACAAAAAAAGTGTGTGCGTGTAGCCATTACTCGCGATTCAAGTAAAACTTTTTTATTCACTTTAAAAATAAATAAATAATCCTAATTGATTATGATATTTGCCACTAGCTGGCGTATAAGTCAAGAAGCGTGAAGAATATGACAATTGACATATACTTACGACCAATCCGAATTATTATTTTCAAATCGCGGAAACTACACAGACTCCGTCAGAAAAAAAAACTGAGTTACTCCGTAGTCCTAGGTGAGGGGTACCTGGTTCGATTCCCGGTTCGAGGGCAAGTTTTAATTTAATTTAAATTTGTTCTCGACCTTTGGGAGGGTTGTGCAGTACCGGGTGAGTGCCTAAACCGTACATGGAGGACACGGTCGAATTTCTAAGGCAAAAAGCACGAATTATAAAAATCTTATACTTGACGCTGACTAATCTGGCACAAAACGTAGCTGTAAAAAAAAAAATAATAATACTCCGTAGTCGCGCCTAAAGAAGTTTTCCTTAAAAAAATGTACATTGTCACTTCGTGACGTACTAAGCAAAAATGTTGATTTTATAATATTGGTATTTTCAGAGATACGCAACATAAAGCGAAAATTTAGTTTGACGTCCGATCACGCGGCCTTACACTGGATTCAGGACACGTTCGAGCTAAAGCTGGAGGAAGTTGGATGGAGGGAGGTGGATGGATGGTGCGACATGTATGGTTTGAGGAAGGACCGGCTTTCGTATGTTAAATGTGAGTTAATATATTTTGTAAATCATAAACTGAAATAAAAATTAAATAAAAAGTAATTTTTTACATTTTCTGAAGTTATTCCTAACGACGTAATTATACTATGATTTTTAATTCCTTAGAATTCTGACATTTCATAAGTGTTGCTACTAAAAAAGTTCTCCACCGAAAAAGGGACAAATTTGACCCATTTGAAAAAATAAAAAATAATATGCGTATTTTTATGTTTTACCTACAAAAAGACAAATCTAAATATTTACTTACTCAAGTGACCTAATACAGAAATTACAAATATTTCAATACCAATATATCGAATCAACTTCAATTACTTTATTTTATTCTTTAGCTGGCATCAGTAATTCTACGTTTAGTAAACCTTTTAAAAAAAAAAGTGTGTGTGTACACATGTCAGAAGTGAAACTTCAGTGGCAAACTAATCTTGAAGTGTTGTTCATATTTATACAAATCTAAAAGTTTAGATTTCCGATACTTAGAGGGACGGAAAAAGGAAGATATGTTAGGAATTTAATGAATTTAATTGTCATTAAAATATTAAGTGTCGAATAACAAATAATAAATAATAAATAATAAATAATAAATAATAAATAATAAATAATAAATAATAAATAATAAATAATAAATAATAAATAATAAATAATAAATAATAAATAATAAATAATAAATAATAAATAATAAATAATATAATAAATAAATAATAAATAATAATAAATAATGTGACGGTAATTTTTTTTCCAACGCCGATAAAGAAGTTTGACTTCAAAAAGGAACATGGCGCGTAACCGAAAAACGTGACGCGTAACGAAAAAATGTTACACTAAAATTTTTTCCAACCCCGATAAAGAAGTTTCACTTCAAAAAATGTTATCTTAACTTGTGCGTTTTATTGTTTTTGAGAAAAGGGACATAATTATCACTCGCCGTTAAAGCTTTTTTGCACTTAGCACCGCACTTAATAAAATGGATACATTCACTAACAACTAAAATTGATGCATAGCCTCAGATGTTTGTCAACTCTGACATGTCCAAAAATGATAGCTGTCAGAATTCTACGGAATTAAAAATCGGACTATATAATTGATTCGCTTTTAAAAAAAAAATAAGTTTAGTTATAATTATGTAATTTTTTAATTTACTTCAATGTACGAGTATATATTGTGCA
This sequence comes from Pieris napi, assembly GCF_905475465.1. Lineage (NCBI taxonomy): Eukaryota > Metazoa > Arthropoda > Insecta > Lepidoptera > Pieridae > Pieris > Pieris napi. Next base: position 9,911,903 of record NC_062252.1, read on the forward strand.
AATGAAAGATACAAACTAAGTCTTTCTACTTTCCTATGCACACAGAAAAATGTGTCAGCGTGCGTTCGAACGCACAATTTCAGAGCTGAGAAAACTCTTAATAAATTAAAAGACAACAAAAAAGTACTTGTTACTGAAAAAAAAAGTCAGATTCGTCCGTTCCCTGAAGTTGCAATATATTTGATACTAAAACATTATCATTAAGTTACGAAATTTATCTTGCTTGGAATAGATTAGTTTAAGTAATTCATTTCCAAATTCCAATTTAAAAAAAAAAATAAAAAAAAATTAGAAAAGTCTAGAAAGTCAAACAAATATATGTATTGATTTCCAGCACTCTCAAACCTGCACTTGGAGCACTTACTCAAATGTGGAATGTTAGAGAAAAATCCAGAAGTAGAAGATCTAAATAGATATTCGAATATAGACGAGATGACGTCAGCGATATTATTATCCGGATCTAATACAATACTTTTCACAAAGAAAATGGTGAAAACTAAAGGGAAATTGAAGACAGCGGTGGAATTGTTTACAAGGTAAATTTATATATACGTAAATTTATTGCTTTGTCTCAAAGTTTATTCTTTGAGTTAATTTTTTGATGATTAAAAAAAATAGTATAAGATCATTTTAGCACTAAAATCTAATTTGACACACAATAATAATATAGTTCGTGGGACACAATCAGATATGTCAAATTAACGTGTAAAAAAATATGATAAATAATTTATGATACAAGGCTGCCTTAAGGGAAGCGAAGGGAAAGATTATTTAAAACTAATACAGATCAGATTTAAATAAAAAAAAATATATATGTGGAAGAGAAAATATATTTTTACTTAATTTAGTAAAATATTAAAGGGTTTTAATATGAGAAAAGGGAATGTTTCTTTAAATCTCAGAATAATTTCCATTACTGCACTTGTCTCTTTAACATCTTACAATTTTTTTCCCCCATGAATCGAATCTTCAGCTCTCGAAATCTACTTTCGAGAGCTGTCATATCATTATCTATTTGACAATGGCTAAACGAAGACTGAGTAACCTAGTGGAACACTGACCTCAGTTTGTCATAGGAATTATGTTGGTTCCGTTTAGTTCCAAATATGTCCACGAAGGGCTTTTTATAATAATGTTTAAAATATTGTTCGGTCAAATTGTTCACCTACACTTTGTTCCTGTAGTTTGGATAACTATGGCACGGGCTGTTCTAGTTTAAAATAATAGGATCTTCATAACCTTTATAAATAAACTAATTAATACATTCTCTTTTGTATATTAATCAAAAATATTTATTACTAATCATAATAACAAAATATTTATAAAAAGAAAATCAAAACAAATTTAAAAAGTTTGGTCCCTGTGGCAGTGTACCTTTAACGCTGGCAGCATTTCCTCGCTGTATTGCGATACTTATTCGTTGAGCGAGAAAAGCACCAGCTCTGGAGTCACCAGGCGCTAATTTAAATCTTTAATTAGCGCCTGTGCACAAACATTCTCTGTTGTTAAAAAGATATTTATTTTTGCAGTTTAGGCGAACGCGCCCATATAGGCGGCGAAAGTATTAATTACGGAATAACTAAACGCAAACACAATAGCAATTTGCTGACTTATTTCGGAGGATATCATTCGACGGAACGCCGAGCCTTGGTCGTCCATAAGACGAGTTTAATATCACCCTTGACTGCTCTTCTATTCTCTATGGGAGACGTCCAAAAGGTAAGTTTTAACTTTGATATTTTTGAAGTTATACTTTAGGCGCGTTATGAAAAATTGATGAGAGTGAAATTTTACGATGCGCGCGCACCGTGACATAAAATTAACAGAATGAAGTTGCCCACTAATTGAAATTATACTTCTTTAAGCGCGTTATGAAAAATTGATGAGAGTGAAATTTTACGATGCGCGTGCACCGTGACACAAAATTAACAGAATGAAGTTGTCCACTAATTAAAATTATACTTCTTTAGGCGCGTTATGAAAAATTGATGAGAGTGAAATTTTACGATGCGCGCGCACCGTGACACAAAATTAACAGAATGAAGTTAGTGGCGCATGTTGGCACGCACGCCGCCTCTGTTCACTGTGTATTTATATTTATAATATTTATCCACATGCTTTGAGTTTCTACATTTAAAACACGTGCTTTCATTATACAAGTGTGAATTTTATATGTGCGTCTGAATTATAATCAATACTAATTAATATTAGAAAATAATAATAATAATAAATATAATATTAATAAATATTTATTTATTTCATTTTTCAAATGTAAACTGAACTTTATTGTCTATAATGATTCCTTTCCAGTCTTTGATTATTTAATTGTAATTAATTATTTGCATGCAATCAAAAACTATTTTTAATAATGCCAAAGAAGTATAACTTCTTACGCGCGTACATAAGTACACGCACGCTTTATTTTATGGCAATAATTTTCCTGTTTAGCTTACATGCTAAACTAGCGGCCCTAGGAATTATAAAAAATCCTAAACTTGACGCTCATGCACAAATCGTGCCAGAGCCATAAAAAAAAAACTAGCTGCCCCCGCGAACTTCGTTTCGCCTTTATATGATTTTACTTAGCTTACCTTTTTAGTAGCTACATACCAACATACGGTAAATTTTGCTATGCCACCCCATAGAAACTGTTTGCGTTCATTTACAGCAAAAGAAAACTTGTTTTTTTTAGGTGCAATTTTTCCAGTTTTTTGTCCATAATGTCAATTGTCTCAGATTAGCCGTCTTAGAAATAATTTCTCAATCTTTTTATATGAAATAAACGTTTGAATGTTAAATTGTGTACATAAACAATGATTAACTAAGTACAGTTTATTATGTTAGTCTCTGCGATAATTTTACCTTTGAAATGTCAAGAAGGCTTTTGTTTTGGATATTTAAGAAGTAATTAAATTTTACAATTTAATTTTTTTTTTTTCAGAAAGCCACCGTAGAAGACACGACAGATTTGTATTTGCCAAGACACCGACTAACAATCGAAGTGCCAACAAGGTAAGACTAAATTTAAATTAAAAAAATGGCGTATCGAGATCAATTTCATTAGAATTTTGCAAAAAAATAATTATCATGAGATTGTGACTAAAGAAAATATATACGAATTTTGACAGTCGCTATTCAGTAATCATTAAAAGTATATTGTGTGAGTTTGACATTTGTTAATGTCAACTCATATAGCCCAGTTATTTAAAAATAAATAAATAAATCATTAGTACTACAACCTTTTTTAGGTCTGGGCCTCAAATTTCTGTATTATGGTCATTTGACAATCTAATAGGTAATCAGCTTCCTGTGCCTGACACACGCCGTCAACTTTTTGAGTCTAAGGCAAGCCGGTTTCCGGGGTTCGAACCTGCGACCCCCTGAGATGGGAGTCGTACGCTGAAGCCACTAGGCCAACACTGCTTCAGTTATTTTACAATAGCAAATACATTAGAACGATACTTTTTTACCTCAATGCCTGTGCCACTGTCAGTGACAACCAAAAATAATTATTGTTTCGCCGGGAAATATCTCTTGGAAAATAATTCTAAACAATTCTTATTTATACTTATTTAGTATACTCTATTTTGATTTCCTTATATAAAAATATTGAAAAATCTGTGTCAATAATCAATTTACTTATCAATTGTCACAATGACAACTGACATAGCGTGATTTAATCTGTATTTTTTTCAGCCAAGCGGATCACATTCTACGTTTAAGAGAAATGTTATGGAACTCATTTGAGTACTACATTGAAAGAAATGTCAACGAAATTGACTTCGACGAGTTCACGAAGACGTCAACATTCAAAAATACTCTTATGAAGACTGTAGCTAGTGTATTAGTTGAAGCGAATAGCGAATATGTTGAGAAATATATCAAGAATACTGATTTTAGATAATAAAAATTCGATTAAAAAGTGTTTTATTTTTATACTTATAGTTATGACAAGAATATTATAAAAAACAGTGACGCTACATGCTTTGATGTTGGCCTATTTCTTTATCTGTTTTGTGATTGTTTGTTTTTTTATAGGCCAGTAGTTTATTAGATTTCTGTGCCACATATTTGACTTTTTGAGTCTAAGACATTCCTTTAACTGCGATATTTTCCTCCACCGTTCGAGCGAATGATAAAGTAACCTGTGTTCATGGACCATAGTCCAAAATCACGTTCATAAAGGTTTGCAATAAAATAAAGGTAATAAATTCTTAAATTATATTTAAGTCGAAATTTATCTGAACAAAAATTAAATTAAAAGATGCTTCCCAGTAAAACAAGTTTCAATTGATATCCCAGTCTACCGTATATAGTCGTATTTTTAATTAGACGAAGCCAACTGACAGTAGCTACTGTCACTTTGTAAATTAATGTTGCCATATTTAAAGTAAGTAATACGTTCAGTTCTTGTTCAATCAGATGAATGAACAATGTGTGTGAATAGTTAATCATTTCAAACAATAAAATAATATTATTTCTATTTTAAAATTGTATAAAAGTGCTCTGATATAAGTTAGGTACTAGTAGTATGTAACTACAATCAGTTTTTTGACGGCTTAGTACAAAGCGCGGCGTGGTGACCAGTGCCATCACCGATCATTAATTCAGGAGTTTTTTCAATCATTCACTTTGTTACAACACTATTTTTATTTCATTATTAAATGACAACACCGTAAACGTCAGTTGCCTTCATCTAATTAAAAATACGACTATGGTCCCATCTTTTCTCCAAAAAGCGTTAATACAGTGTAGGCCTCATGAAAATGCCGCTAATTACACATGTTTTTGTAGTTTTCTCTACAATCACATAGACGAATGGTCGATCCGCTACGAAGATCTTGGCGGGATTCAATTGTAATTGATTATTTATACCAGATTCAATAAGTTCCAAATCAACTTTATGTACTAATTTTGAAATATAAAAATTATTTGACGTTTCACTAAATCTCGCGTACGGTGTAAAAACATCTAAACCCATAAGACTCAAAGGTGTATTTAGAATTAAATTTGATCTTATTTTAAATCTTGGTATTGAAACTGACACTATCTTCTTTTCTTCCATTTCCAGTTGGCGCACAACATCTTCAATTGATGTTCGTCTAAAACCGTCATATAAATCATCTAGGGACACATTTCTGTTAGGAAGAATCACAATCATTGATATATTATATTTAGTATAAGGCATTTCGATTACTTCTGATTTTATGGAATCTATTCTTGAATAATGAAACTGTCCAGTTTGCTTCATCATATTCACTTCTTTAATATCATTGGGGCTCACGTAAAATGGCCGAATTGTTGTCCTGTCCTTACTAAACGGCGATTCGAAGAGACCACTAAACTTAATGACACAGGTCAATATCACATTTGCGTCTGCAAAATCAGTATCATTTAATACATTATTGGTTTTGATTCCAGCGTCGGATACAATTGTATTCGCTACCAACGCAGCCGAGTGCGACTCTCTAAAATCCAGCTTTATTGCTAGAATATCGAAGTGATCAGTCAGATCATTTTCAAATTGTTTCGAAATTGTATTATTCATATGGTAATACAAATTATTCTTGCTTTGAACAATGGTATTGTTTAATACAATCTGCGTCAAATTCTTATAGGCATCTGTTATTCTTACGTCATTGTTGGGGAGGCGCAGAATGTCGTACAGCTGAGTTTTGCTCACACTTGTGGCGCCGGTTGTCAACCCTGTAAGAACACTCCACACTCCGAACGGCGATATCAATGTATTATTTATTTCTTGATGCGTAAAATACATTAGCTCTATGCCGAAAATGTTCACTCTTTTATTAAAATCTATAAAATTTTGTGCCCGACTTCCCAATATAAAACAAAACACGACAAGTAAATACATTTTGTTGATTCAATGGCGACTGACCGACTATCACTTTTAAAACCTGTTTTCTTGCTCAACGTGGAGGATAAAATTGTAATAATGATATATGTTAGGAATTCCCAACTTTGATTAAGCCAATGGTTTCCAAGGATGTTAATTGCTTACTGATAAAGGCTGAGTAATGTTTGTTGGAATATATTGAATCCATAAGTTATTTCCAGGTTATAAAACACGTTTAAAGTATATTTGAATATCTGTTAAGAGCTAGGATTTTAGTGTAAGTGTAAACGACATAATATATGACAATAGGTAACTTCTTTTGCTCTATAATTTTTATAGGCGCACTAAAATGCTCTTAAAGAAATGCGAAATTACCCCGTTTCCGTGTCGTTGATGCTCATTTTGTTGGTAACCTGCGAAACAAAACTTGTTTTAAAAATAATTAACAACGCAAAAAAGTAGGCAGTGCGTGGGTTGAGGCACTTAAACAATAAGAAACATCCGATGTATTTCTTATACAAAAAATAAAAGAAATATGTTAAAAGTCTGTAAAATAAAAAAAAATCTGTTATTCTTGTAACTCATTAATCCAATAGATGCTGAAATCTAAGACTGCCTGAAATCTAATCCTCGGGTTATAGTGTCACTGGATTATTATTATTAAGCAAAACAAAAACAAACTCAATTTAACTTATTGTCATCAAATTGCTAAAACACTAAAATTCCATTGAAGAAGTTTTATTTAAATGTGTAGAAACACACCCAAATCAAAGACAATTATTAAAAAGCATTTGTATTTGTTATTCTTCAGTGTAAGATGAACATTAAGCCATTTGTTGATATTATATTTTTCTCTAAATAATGAATGTGTTTTACTGAAGAAATTCTTTATAAAACATATTTTATATTTACAATCAAGTATACAGTACTTATTTACAATTTTCTTAACCTACATAGTAGTAATAAAAATTATTAAAAAGAAAATCAAAACAAATTGAAAAAGTTTGGTCCCTGTGGGGTTTTTTTACGGAAATTTACTGAAGTATATTTTATAGAAATAACTGACACAGAACATGAATAAAAATGTCGGATTTTGATTTGACATTGCAGTATGTTCACAGTTCACACTCTAAGCAAACTATTACATCGTGCAGAACATATCAAATATGTCCGTTCTTAATTAACCAATTACAAACATTTTAATTCAACAAAAATGTTGTTCGAAAAACGTGTGACTACAAGCCGGTTTGAAAAGATGGCTAAAATTGTTGTATTGTTTCGATAAAACTCAATGTCGTGGTCACGCTATTATAGTGTTATGCTAGGATCACACAGGTTGTTATGAATTTTCAAAAATTCATAAATTTTATTTTATTTCATTTATTAAAATTAATTATTAAAGCGGTTATTACGTAATTTTTACGGTTACGTAATAACCGTAAAAATTAAAATACATCACTATCCAAAAATGATTTTTTTGTTATACATACTTACTCCGCTAACTCTGCGACCCAAAAAGTGTCTTGGTCTCGCAATTGAGAATCTTCCAGTACTCTCTGTTATACTCCACTACCTTCGCCCAATTGCTGGCTTACAGCTGGCGCAGGTCCTCCATTATCCAGTGGTACCTAGGCCGACCTCCTGTTTTTATTTTATACTCAATAAAATTGTTCATATTGCTAGTGTAACAGAAACACAAAGCACATTAAATGCGGCTAAGTAAGCCTAATGCGAACTTTTGCGTTAAAATAAAAAAATAATGAAATCTAACATACCAATATTATAAAGCGTTTCTGTGTTTGAACGCACTTAATACCTATTCGAAATATAAAAAAAGTTGATTAGTCCATTTTTCAAGGACGGCCATAAGCGATCTACTTCGGATGAAACATAAATACTCCATATTGAGAGCCTCTATTAGCTATGTGCGTTCCGGTTAGTTATAAAACTTAACCAAAAATCACCTTCGCAACAAAGTTATGATCGCGGTTACCTCGCGGACATTAAATGTGAACGGTGATACTCAATAAAAGCGAGTCTGACCGCGGGGGACAGCTAGTGTTATATAATTAAATAATGGTAGCCGCTCACGAGATGGGCGGATGACGTCATCAAAACGGCTAGCTCGAGCTGGATGCAGTTTGCCTATGACAGAGATACCAGGAGATCCTTGGTCCTCCAAGGATCGGCCTGCGAAAGGGGTACAGATATTTTTTTTGTGTAATATTAAGTTACAGGGTTAAGTTTACTTTACTTTAACTATGAAAAAATAAAATGATTTTTTGTTATTATTATTAGATGAAGCCCACAGTTTAAAGTGTGGCCGTAGCACAACACTGATGTCATTTACGTGGGAAGTAAAATGTAAAAACCTCAATATGATTGTTAACACGAAATGAATTGACTTATATAATTGCTTATGCAGTAGTTAATTTACCTAGCATTTTTAGGCTTAGAAGTCAACCCTATCACCTCGTCGTCCACAACTGAGCATTTTTTAAGGCAGTTTTAGCCGCGCACCACAACTAGAGAACCATTTTTTTTAATGTATACTATTCTACGGTTTCCATAAATAGTATTGTTAGTATACATGTTCCTCACATATTTGTACTTATAAATATACAATCATTTACCTATCTGCTGTATTGCTTAATTTGAAGTAATACTTTGAGCCTTTTTTTAGTATAGAAGTTTTATTCTAGGAGTACATTATCTTCACATTGTATTTAACTAAAGTATATTAAAATAAAATAAACCTATTCTTACTAAAATATTATAAACCTATTTTAAAAGAGTAAGTGTGGACTTTCTTGCCCATTCTTCTCCACACGAAACTACCTTTTGGAAGGGGCAACTAGAATCTTCTTTATATTTTATTTGACGTTCAAAAGTGCCATTTAGGTGGTCTAATTTTGGCGACTATTTCCGAATCTATTCGAATTTGGATTCTTCAAGAAAAGAGCGTACTAATTCTTGAAAGGTCGACAAAGCGCTCGTGAGCCCTCTACGCGTTACAATTATAACGGATAAGCGTGTCGACTTTTAAGTGGCATGTTAATGTAGGAATAATGTACAGCGTGATAAATACGAATATTGATGAGATTTGGTTAAATTTGCTCAGCGCTGAATGCTTTATTGGCGAATCAAAGATTTATATGTTGTCTTGATCAGTAATGGAGAATATTTCCAGGGAAAAATTCTATTTAATAAAATCTGTGGCGCCGCAACTTTTTGTTAGGTCTGGGCCTCAGATTTTTGTTTCTGTTTTATGATAATTTGTCTAAGACATGCCGTCGTCTTTTTCGGTCTAAGGTCGGTTTCCTCACTTTGTTTTCCTTCACCGTTCGAGCGAATTTTAAGTGCGCACATAGAAAGAAAGTCCATTGGGATCTAGGGATCGAACCTATGACCTCAGAGTAGAGAGTCGCACGCTGAAGCCACTGGGCCAACACTGCTGAGAAATATTTAAACACCTCAGATAGATTTATCATGATAATTATCAAAGTTGCATTTATATTTGTCTACAGTATATAACATGTTGGAGGCTTGAATCGTTCTGTCAAGAACATGTCAAAAGGAAGAGACTGGCTGCCCACAACACAGGGAATCCTAGTGTGGGGGCCAGCGCACTTTACTTAATCTAAACATCCTGTATATTGTGTATAATAAAGTTTTTTCTAATAAAGAACTAGTCTGCTAGAACCTCGTTTTTTATAATTTCAATTATGTAGACACTTTATATTTTTTAATTGTATGTATCACAAGTCTCTAATGTTCATTAACTTATGAATTGTAGTTATCAGTTTTGTGATTAGAGATCTAAGTCCATTTATAAAAAAATATGTCTGAAAGGCAATAAGTACTAATATTTTGACCTCGCCAATAGGTAAACAGAAAAAACTCAGTATTCACAAAGCACTAGGTATACAGTACATACCGTATTTATAATTCAATGTCATGGTGACTAAACACATGACAATAATGACCATTTACAACATAAAGTTACTTTTATCGTTTACAAATTTATCACGGCTTGTGAGTGATGTTTAATCTATTTATTTCATTATTAAAGTATACCACATCAAATATAATGCATTTTCTACAGTATATTTTACAATATATCTACAAGTTTTACTTTTACTAGTATTTTTTTTTTCGCCTAAGCCTTATTCGCCTAACATCTTATTTTTTTTAATTGATCAGCCCACTACCGAATATATACAAGCTCTGAATAAGAAGGGTTTGTTGTGTTCACGAATAATTCTAAAGAGAGATACCTGAACTCCTAATAAATGTCTAAAACATTCGATTTTCAATTTAGAATAATCTTTAAACAATTGAAATGATAATAACAAATAAATTTACTTCTTCTACTTGAGGTGTTTCGAAGCAATTAATATGATGGAAGTAGGTATCATTAACGATTCAACGCAATTAAACACAATATAGTATTAAACTTATTTCATCAGTCATTTATTAGTATAAAATAGTGAAGCTGCCCTTTATCGAATATTTAAGCCACAAGTTTGAGCCTCAGGATTTTTTCTTCAATAATTTATACAATTTGTGGCACCGCGTACACACCAGTGAATAATATTAGACCAGTCGTTCGATCCGTGATGACAAAAACAAATTCCTTGTTCGCTTCAAACCTCTGTCCTAGAATTCGGTCTTCTAAACCAACGACAGTAGAAGCCGCAGCCACCGTACCTTCTTCGGTCACTTCAATTTCAACACTTTGCACTGTTTTAGAAACATATAGTGGACTGTCAGATACACCTGGTAACTCCGCCTTTTCAGCGTCGAAAATCCTTTGAATTCCTGAGTATTGTAAGGGTGGTATTAAATCTGCTTGCGTGGATATCTTAAATCTTGGTATATAGCAATCTAGCTCCGGTAGTTCACCAGATTTGAAGTCTGTCATCCAGTTTAACGGCTGGCTCGCTAGGTTTTCTAGCAGCGCCTTTATCGGCATCCCGTCGAATGGCAGAAGAATCAACATTGAAAACTGCTCTTTCTTGCCATATGTCATTTCCAATATCTGAGCACGGATTTGATTTGAATCTCCAAAGTTATGAGGTGCCTTATGATACATCATGTTGACTGAACCAATCGTCTTTCCTTGCCAATTATAAAATGCTTCTTCTTTTGTCTGAGTCGGGTCAAAGGGATACGTCCAGCTTGCTTTAAAGTACAAAGCGTCCACTAATATCATCCGTAAATTCTCCAAGTGCTTGGGTTTCACTGCATTGCGTATTTTACCTTCTGTAGCTACGCAAATGTAGTAATTGATATCCTGAGCGAGTAGCGTTGTATTGGTCGGATCAACAAAGTACACTTTATTATTGTAATAATTTGCTGAGTCACAAAACTCCTTGTGTATCTTTAAGTTGTTGTCGGAGAACATAGCTGATTGTCCTTTAAGCGTGACATCTTTATCTGAATTCTTTAATAGATTTGCAACAGCAGCGTGCAGTGCCTGGGTTGATCGTAAATCGTTCGGCAGCCGCAACTCTCTCATTAACTCCTGGAAAGTCTCCCCAGCCGATCCTTCCGCTAGCAGAGAGAAAATACTCCATACAGATAAAGGTGAGATGGCCACATTTTTCTCACCAAAACTCTCTTGGAAAGCATAAACATTGTTAAGTAGTTTTAATGAAAATTCGTTGATCGGTGTGAAGTTGACACCAGGGTTGGTAGGTGTCGCAACCACGATGCTAACTAAATAAATAATCTTCCACATCACGCGGCTTGATAGGACAAGGTTTGAAGCAATACTAGTATTGCAAGCGGTGCCTTTATCAATTTCAATGGAATCTCACGGATACAATGAGATTCGCTGTGTGTATACGGGAACCCATATCGTAATCAATTTGACGCACGATTCAATAAAGCAATTAAAAAGTTCCATTAAGGGTCTAGTCACGTTGAGCTTAAGGTTTTAATATAAGGTAATAAACGTTTATATTAAACATTTGTTAATTGGCTGATGCATCTTGCTAAGGGTGTCTTAAGAGATACTAAAACGACGCACTTATATATTTTAATTGTATTATTGCTTACGCATGGCCCCTATGTCACGTATAATATTATATAAATAGCCAATAAAATAATATGATTTTAATTATAGATTTAATTTTCTAGTTAACCATGTTAACCAGTTCATACACTTGAATATTTCCTGCTTTTTATAAAATACGCGAAGTTATTCAGTAATAGGAAATTTTAGTAGTTTCTACATAGAAGTATAAGTATAACTAAGATCTCATGGAAATGTTTAGTATATTATTAAATTGTATAAACAGGAAATCATTCAGAAAATAAACTTATAAAGTACTGCGAGTATGTACTTATTTAAAAGCGTGCGTAACACAATAGTTAAATTATTTATTTCTCATTCGTTCTGAATCTTCGTAGTTATATTAAATTGTACCCTGCGATTTTACCTGAAAGATCAGAAGTGTCATTTAGTTATACAGATTAACTGATTAACATAGACTCAGCTTATAATAAATTGTATATAAGCGATTATTACAAAATATATAACAGCGACATAACAGCGAGAAGTGATTTTTGTAAGTTTAAATTCCGGGGACAACGTGTCGCTAAAACGCGGCTCTTATTTATTTACACTTCGTTACCATAATATAAAAAAGCAGGTTACATAAGTTATTAGGCAACGGGCGGCCTAATCGCTCACAAGCGATTCTTCCAGGCAACCCTAATATGGAACAATAAAAAAAGAAACACCTACAGAGGGTAAAGTACAAGAAGTACATACAGAAGTAACAAAAAGTAACTCAAAATAGGCACTTAGTATACTCGGGACTTAATTTTAGCTCTCTTTTCTTATTGATAATATGTTGTAAGGTATCTGAGTAGTTGCCGAAATCACATTCAAAATGAAACAGTCGCATATCCGATCCAGATAACCCTCAAGATATAATATGGTAATTATTTTTCGCTTGGAAGACGTTAATAAGGTATATTATGTACGAGCAGTTTAAAGCTAAAGGTTCTCTTTCGAAAAAGTCGAAGGAGCTTTTCAATTTCATGGGTTTTTTTTTGTGTATGCCCAATACTTCCCCCGTCCGTGGACCGGTCTAAATGTGTAATTGCTTTAAAACAATCTGTTTTAAAGCAATTTCAAACTAAAGATAGTTTGGATACAATATTTGTTAAATCTTTTTAACAAATTTACACTTATGAACGCCAAATTTTTTATTATTATTTTATATTTACTGCCAGTTCTCAAATCAAGGGCTTAGAAAGGAAGAGAAGATCTGGCAATAAACTCTCCGCTACTCTTCTTAATCGCCAAGTTTTTTGTTTTACACAATGTTTGTATGGAGCTGCAACCATTACACCATGTTCCACATGACATCTTAAGTAATTAATAGTAAATTAGTCAGAAATATTGTAGTCCAATGATGTTATCATAGTTATTAACTTGTTTTAATTATACATTTAGTTATAAATTTTCTGTTCTATTATTATTAAAATGTATATAAAGTTCCGTTCCGTAGTTTTAAGCATTGATATTGTTTTAGGGTAATAAACCGAGACTTAACGGTAAATCTGCACATCTTCATCATCACTTCCATAGATATGTCAAAAATGTATTGTATTGACATACTGGAGTCATAAGTTCATGGTCAATCCTGTTTCTAAATCTTACGATTAGAGAACTCTCACCCGTAGAAGCGCTTTCAAAAACTTGGAATAATTCTGAAATTGAAATAGTGCATGCTGAGAAATGGTTTTGTAGGGTTTCGGACGTTCGTATCTAATAATCCTTAAGTTACGCAATCCCCTTGCATTGTCCGTAAAAGAGAGGTCACTTCAGACAAATCGCGCGTGTTCCACTTGAACTATTACTATGTACGGAACTGAGACATTATCGTAAGATTTTGTTTTACATTGTTTTTAAAGGAATTAAAACCTTTGCATTAATAGCTCAATAAATAAGGATCTTATTAGGCAAGTGGTATGCATATTCGACTGCAGGTTATGGGGACAAGGGCCGGGGGTTGAAAAATAAACATCTTTTGTCCTTAATTAAGAGAGACGAGATTGACGATCAACCTTGAGTAATAGAGAGGCACCAAAAGAAGAAAGTTGAGAGTTTCTACAACCTGGTGAATACACACGCGAAGGTTCCTGCTATATGTTTCTGCTATAACTAATTAAATCTAATTTAAAATATAAGATAACCAAATAGGGCTATGAAATAATTTGATGAGAATAAATATGGTTTAAGATATTTATTAAAGTGTGTTTTTATTTTCTTTTATCAAATTTTAATTTATTATTATTACTGGGTAGGTTAAGAATTTTGTAAAACTGTATATATGTGTTTCTTAAAAGAACTAAACTAAACAAAATAAAAATATACTAACTAGTAATACATTAGACTAGTTTATGAATTGAGTATTACACTAGTAAGAAAAAAAATATATATAAAGCAGTGTTTATAAATATATATATAAACAGAAGACTTAGATGGAAACACAAATACAAATTAAACAAAGTTAAGATTATTTTTTTTGTGTTGCCGCGACCATATAATATTTTTTTATGCATATAACAGGGGACAAACGGGCAGAAGACTGCCCATGGATACTCAATGCCAGAGGGATCGTGAGTGCGTTGCCGGCCTTTTTGACATGCTCCATTCTTGAAGGATCCTAAATCGATATGGTTCGGAAATACTTCAGTGAGCAGCAACATAGTGGAGGTAATTAAACTAACCTAACCTTTTTAACTATTAATTTATTTGATCTTATTATTTTTTAACCAACGTTTAAATGCGTAGTAAACAAACTAATGACAAAAACAATAAAACTACCAATTACCATAATACCTAATCTAATTATTTTCCACGATTTAAATATTCTACATTCCTGTTACAGATGCCAATGTTATTTATTAGTATGTTGGAGTTGTTTAAGGAAAATAATAAAATAATGCTATACTGGTCTTTGCGGTTAATGGGGTCCGGTTCTATTCTCGGCAAAAACAATAAGGGTTCATTTGCGTCGTAAAGAGAAACAACTGACAGTCAGACTTCAACTTCATTCCCTGACCTTCATTTGTTTTGGAGTCGTGACTCGTGGCTAGCTAGTCGTGTAACTGCGTAGAGATGTGGGGTCTCTGTGCATCTTCTATCGCATTTACCATGGGGAGTGTTCAGAGGAGTTGTTCGGAATAATAACTACAGTTTAATTATCGGACGTCAAGGCAGAATACAAAATACCATCCGTATCTAATCGACGTTCGTCGGCCCACATCTGAACATTTATTAAGGCAGGTTTTGTCGCGCAACACTTCTATTTGGAACCAGCTGCCCACTGAAGTATTTTCGAACCAATACGACTTAGAGTCCTTCAAAAACAGAGCGTACCAATCCTGCCGGCAACACACTTGCGAGCCCTATGGCAATATGAGAGTCCATGGGCGGCGGGATCATTTAATATCAGATGAGCCTCCTGCCCGGTTGCCTGTTGTTACAAAAATTTAGTGTACTTAGCGCATCACTGCCCAGTTTTAAAAAATAAACACATAATTTTTTACTTTTTCTGTTGACTTAGAGCCACGAAATACGTGTTAAAATTTCTCGAAATTTAGCAGTAATTACTATGTGTTACATATCAAAAGTGTGTGCAAAGAATTTGTCCCAAATATATTATAGTACCTACCAATTGATCACTCGAATGGTTTCACGAGACAAACAAAATATATCTTAGGTTTGTGTTTCAGTGTTCCGCTATACTTTATATGTATAACGATTCTTGATTAATACACCGGATTATACATTCTTTAACGAATATAAGTACGATGTTAAATTTTTAATACAGCTTAATAGAGGTTTAGAGTAGTAGAAACGGACGCTATATATTAGTAATTAAGCCTTTAGAATAATAACTTCTTGGTTTTTTGGCCTTTGAAGGAGTATGCTCTCTTTTTAAATAGTTGGAGGTCCCCAGGGAAGACCCCCACCGGGAGTCAATTGTACAGTTTGCTTTCATTGAAATATTAATAGAATTTCTTGCGGCGAATGAGTATTTTAGTCAATGTTGTAGTGTATTTACCTCTCACTACCCAGAATAATGCATGAAGCAGGCTTTTCTGGTTCAATTGTATCGTAGTAATCCCAATTAATTATTGTTACGCCACGCCAAACCAAGTTGTTTAACTTGGTTTGGCGCAAAATAACTGTATTGAGATTTATTATTTTTATTCATTCCTTCGTTGCAAAAATAAGTACAATATGAACTATTAAGCAGTAACGGGCGGCCTTATCGCTTTCGAGCGACATTTCTTTCTCATTAAGAACATATGACCTATAAAGAAAATAATGCAATTGAAATGGCGCTGGACCGTGCGAGAGATAGCTGTGATAATACTTGAAAACATTGTGTTTACTTGTATGAGAAAATATATGAACTAAATTATAAATGACACCACACATTTAAAAATAAAATAAAGATATTCCAAATTTAAACGGAGTGCATCATCGACAATTGTATGTGGACAGCACCATGACCACCAGCACGATACGGAATAAGGAAAAAAGGAAGAAAGAGCAAGAGTTGGATAGGCGATAAAAAGATAATTGGAGGAACAGCTTGGACAAGAAGAGAACATTAGAAAAGAATGGGAGCAGTTGGAAGAGGCCTATGTGTCACAGGACACGGTGATAACCAAAACCAGCACATCTGATGTATTAGATTAAGTTAGGTTATGGAACTTTAACAAGTGTTTAATTATATTATACTAGGTGTTAGTAATAAAGGCTTAATAATAATAAGAACATTACAAAATTCACTTTCATGAGAAAATAATACCATAGTATATTACGCAAAATTATTGTATTTACAAGACTTAATAAAATTATAAAAAAACAAAAAACGAGTTCTTCCAGGCACTACTTGGTTTTGCCATGATTTTTGTTTGTCACAATTCGAAACATTTTGCCTTATGATGGTTTGCCCTGCGGTTAAAAGTTCAAATTCAAAATCATTTATTCATTTCGGTACCACAATGTACACTTATGAATGTAAATAAAGAAATACATATTAAAATATGCTTCTAATTTTACATTTACTGCCAGTTCTCAAATCAAGGGCGTAGAACGGACGAGAAGAACTGGCAATAAACTCTCCGCCACTCTTTTTAATGGCCAAGTTTTTTGTTTTACAACGTTTGTAAGGAGCTGCAACCATTACACCATGAAGTTCCACATGACATCTTTAAGTAATTAGTAGTTAATTAATAATAAAAATAAAAAACGAAGTTTTGTCTTCTATCAGCAAAAGGCATGGTGAAATAGGAGCCCGCACTTACATTCTCGTGGGAATAACACGCAAATACATAGTCGATAAAACTAACATCGCAACCACCAGCTAAGCTAAAGCTGGAGTAGGGCTCTTTTAATTAATGCAATAGTAACTTGTGTAAACAAAATTTTTCCACGTCATTTGCATGTTTCCACGTTATTAGTTATGCGGGTAAAGACATAATTTATCAATTCTGTTGCTAACTGTTTGGTTCATTGAACTTTGGAAATAGAATTATATGACCTTGTTATATTCTCGTCTATGTTATAATCTCTTTCATTTTCTTCTTATTCTTATTTGGTGATTACGTCAACAGTAATTTTTTACTTTTTTACACACTATTTTTTTACAAGAGGAGGGAGGGGGGGAAGATAAATTGCAGTAAATCTAATTACGTAATGCTTGAACGGCCCTTTATAATATGATAAATCCTGTTGTAAAGTGAGACGTTTCTGTATTAAATCGAAGTTATTTAGGTTAACCTCGGTTCGATATCTACTAAGAATGTGTTATCAGAAATATTAGAAATATTTTACGACTTTTTCAATATATCAGAAATATTTTACTACTTTTTGAATTAATACTAAATTCTTGAGCCTCGTATGTCGAGTTCACTTGGCTCCAAGTCTTTCCGGCTCTCTTCGCCTCATCTGCAACTGTACGACTGTAGGTTTGCTTGCGACGGCCACGCTTCCGCTTTCATGGCGGGTTCCAATCAAACGAATTCTTGTGAATGTGATTGGGATCCCTGCGGAGTGTATGACCTATCCAATTCCACTTGCGTCGCTTGATCTGCTGGGTAATCGGTGTTTCTCGGCAGCGCTCCCAAAGTTGCTCGTTAGAGATTTTCTCGGGTCAGTAGAATTCGAAAGAAGAACGTGGCCTAGCAGATCCAGAGGTGATTGTGATTAAGCAGATGGTAGATTCTGGGTTAACAAAAAAGGTGGAACCTCTACACAAACCAGTGCGTTCGAACAAATTGTATGGCTAATACAATCTATATAAGGTCTCTTAGTAGTCCATAATAACTCAGAGAGAAATCACTAGAGAAGGACCCGGTAAGAATTATCAATGAAAGTCCAAACGAAACAGTAGAACAGTGTTGCCAAGTGGCTTATCAGTTAAAACTTAAAAGCATGGTTGAGACCTAAAAAGTCGACGGCGTATGTCAGGTGCAGAAGGTTGACATACATTATATTAGACAAAAATTATCACGAAATAGATGGGGGCCGTTCAAGTATTACGTAAGCAGATTTACTGGAATTTATACCCCCTTCATCTTTTCAGCAAAAGTAAGCAAATCTCTCAAAAATAATAGTAGGTACATAAACGTATTATTTTTTTGTAGGAATCCTCGAAAATGTATTTCGTTTTCAAGCATAGACAATGTGTGGGTAATATGTGTAAAAAAGTAAATAATTACTGTTGACGTAATCACCAAGTAAGAAAATCAAATACCTCCCCCCCCTCCCTCACCATAGTGCTTACGTAATCCTTGAACGGCCACATACAGACAAGACCTAGGGCTACTTGTTTAAACCTTGGTCACTTAAATGTTGCGGCAAAGAATAATAGCTCAATCTAACACACCACATGTTCTAAGCAATTTAAATTTTTGGTACTCGTTAAAAATCTCGTACTTTTTATTATGAATTCAAAGACAGCGCCATCTAGTTTTAGATAATGCATTCTGATGTATCGTGGATGAAGGATTCATATCGTATTCAAGTTTCCACATGAACGTCTAGATGTCGTTATTATTCATTAAATAAATGCAATTAAATGATTCTTCAAAATCCAAAAATTCCATTCAAAATGCAAATTCTTCTTATGATAAAACTAATTTGTAACTACGAGTTTATATACGCAAGATTGCCTTAATCCTACTTACAGTCTCTATGGAGAAGACACTCTTTTTTATTTTAACCAGAAATATTCCAACTCAGGGAACATCTGAATTTAATTAAATCCGGTTTAATATCTTTTTGAGATATTTATTTCGCACGCATTTCTAAAATATATATGTAATATTAGGATAATCATATTGGCTTTTGTCTTCCTCTAAATTATTTTTATTTCAATGTTGCAATTGTTTGAGGTGCGAATGACATAAAAACTTAGTATTTTTATAAAAACTGTATTCAATTAAAGAGAAATAAAATATTGTATAAGCTACCAAAACTCAGTCTTGAAACAAAAGCGAGATCATTAAGAGAAACAATAAACAGACGAAATTAACATAATTATATTGGTTTCGCGTGAGAACAAGGCAGGTGAAACACCTTTGAAATACAAATGTATTGTTTTAAGGCTCCCCAGATAAACCCGAGTCGCTACTGGCTGTATTTCCGTTGCCATGGAAACGGCTACTGGGCAAAAACTAAGCTTTCATAGGACAATAAGGTAAACATAGTTTGTCTTTGACTATAGAGTTCTTGTATAAATTCGAATATTCATGTTAAATGTACACGAATATAAAAAAATGGTTCTAAATTTAAATTAATTAACTCGTGTAAAGTGCGTGTAAACTAAGGACGTGAAAATCATAGACATAATTATGTAGGAATAATGAAAATATTATGTTCAAATATTCAAGTCTTTCCTCCAACTTCGATTTTGTTTTCATTGGAGTAGACTCTTGGGCCGGGCTTAAGTGCTAAATAAAGATTGGCGCCTTGTAGATAGTACCGGTGAACCCAGAGCTGGTGCTTTCCTCACTCAACGAATAAGTATCGCAATACAGCGAGGAAATGCTACCAGCGTTAAAGATACTCAGGGACCAAACTTTTTAAATTTGTTTTAATTTTCTTTTTCCCCTATCATTATTACATTGTATATTTGCGGATGCTTGGCGGACCCATGCCTTCAATATAATATAGAGTCCCCTCATGTTGTGTGCTATTTTGCGCGCTACTCGATTGTGAGGAAGTTGCATGGATCTGGGTAGCACTGCCTTCTTAAGTTCTCATGTCATTTTCGGTATATCCTTTCTATAACATATTTTTATAAGTATCTTATCATCCTCAATTTATCATGTAAAAAAGACACTCCTTTCAATCATTTTGCTTTAAAATATGCTTGTGAAGAGCTGCAATATGTATGTGATGAACACCATTACAAGTTGCTCCATATGTTAGAATGAATGATGATTCAAGTACAGGAAATTAAAAAACAACTTATTTCTCAACTTAATCTTTCGTCTCTTTCTGTCAAGTTTTGTTAACACTGTGATATGAGAGGCGAGTACTTTATTACGGTGCAATGGAATTACTTTTATAAATAAGGGGAAGAACCAGCAGCTAACATGGCGAAATGGTTTCATTTATTAAGGCAAACTTGCGTATATAAGATGAAACGTTCATTGTTTGCAATTTGCGTTACTAACCGAAAGCGATACTATTATATTGTTATACATACCTACTTTACATTTAGTTATACATCATATTTTATAATTTATATTTGATTCGATAATAATGAGTACCACCTGAGATCATTTGTCTATCCCATAGGCAAGTAGGTGATCGGCCTCCTGTGCCTGACACACACCGTCTTTTTGGGTCTAAGTCAAGCGGGTATCCTTACGATGTTTTCCTTCATCGTTCGAGCGAATGTTAAATGCGCATATGGAAAGACAGTGCATCAGTGCGCAGCAGGGGATCAAACCTACGACCTCAGGGATGGGTTACACGCTTAAGCCACTAGGCAAACACTGCTCTATTTTAAATAAATACCGATCCATTAAGAATGGCGTTATAACCCTGAATCTCTTGTGTTTATCATAATCATAATAATTTATTTGCAAGAATATGGTATAAAAATCTTATGGTTGTACAATCTTAACTCCGCATATTCTGCCACATATAATGGCGTGCAAATTTATCGTACTACGTACATAATTAAAAATTAGAATTTTACTATATTACAATCAAACCTTATGTAATTTTATAATCACATTATTTTAAATACGCACAATCAGCCATATATAAATAGGCATGCAAATGTCATAAATTTTTGCAATGTCATATAATAAAAACATAAACATAATGTTATAATAATAAGTCAAGCTATTTATAATCAATTGTTGTCAAATATCTCAATAACAATGTCTAAATCAAGAAGTGTAATACATAAGTAATTTTAATAAATAAGTAATTTGCGTTATGTACCGGATACCGTAGGTTTTCTAACGATGTTTTCCGTTACTAAACAATCGTGTCTTGATTAAACAAATCCAATCCAAGTTGAATGTCGTTTTGTCCATATAAATTACACGATATTTCTATTTCCCGTGAACATGATATAAAATTCAATAACACAGCTAATACAGCGCCCGGCTTTGAAACGAAACACCACGCAATTAATAAAGATGTTATTTCAGAACGCTTTATTATTCTGTTAGATGATACGATCTTTTTAAACTATAATAAAAAACTCATAAACAACGGCAGTAATTTTACTCTCTTAAACGAATACTGAGCAATGTTGGCCTAGTGGCTTCAGCGTGCGACTGTCGTCCTTGAGGTCGTAGGTTTGATCCGCTTGACGTAGACCCAAAAAGACGGTGTGTGTCAGGCACAGGAGGCGGATCACCTATTTGCCTATGAGATTGACAAATGATATTAATACATATGCAGAAATCTTAGGCCCAAACCTAAATAAGGCATCACTGATTTATTTATTTATAATTATCTGACCCGGCTAACTCTCATCCCTGAGGTCGTAGGTTCGATTCCCGGCTGTGCACCAATAAACTTTCTTTCTATGTGCACAGTTAACATTCGCTCGAACGGTGAAGGAAAGCATCGTGAGGAAACCGACATGTCTTAGACCCAAAAAGTCGACGGCGTGTGTCAGGCACTGGAGGCTGATCACCTACTTGCCTATTAGATTAAAATATGATCGTGAGACAGATTCAGAAATCTGAGCCCCAGAGCTAAAGAGGTTGTAGCGCCACTGATTTTTTAAACGAATATTAGTGTTTATTCTTCGATTTTCCAGTTGGCACCAGCTAAGCATGGCTGCCTTATGTCAAAAATGTATTGGATTTGACATATTGGACCCTAAACTTAGCGGTAGGACTTCTCATTGGACCAGTGAATTTATGTTTTTTTTATAGAACTGAGGCAAACGGGCAGGAGGATCACCGGATGTTAAGTGATACCGCTGCCCATACACTCTCAATACTAGAGGGCTCGCGAGTGCGATGCCGGACTTTTAGGAATTGGTACGCTGTTTTCTAGAAGGACCCTTAGTCGAATTGGTTTGGAAATACTTCAGTGTGCAGCTGGTTTCACATAGTGGTGGTACGCGGCAAAAACAGGAGGGCAAAACTTGCTGAGATTCTTGCTCGTTCTTCTCAGAACAAGGCCTCCTGGTAGTTTTGCGAACGGATGGCGTAGTCCTGCTCTTTCGTGAATTTTGTAAACGTTGTTGACATTCATAAGCATGCTCTAAGAAGCATCTAAATTGAATAAACGTATTTTGATTTTGATTTTGATTTTTGAAACAGTTGTGGAACGTCGGATGTCGAGGTGATACGGGTGGAATTTCGTATTCTGCCTCGACGTCCGTGATGAAACTAAGCTACAGGTATTAATCCGAACAACTAGTAGTAACAAGTACATAAAATTACGCTTTAATTGCGTAATTTTAAACTAAATGTAATGTCAAATTAATTTATTAACAGACGAAGCCTACGCTATTATTTTGAATATTAAAAATAAATAAATCAGTGGCGCTCAGTAAGTGATTAAAATTACTCAAAACAAATGTAATGTCGGTGGAAAGAAATGTTTTAAACTGTAGAAGTTTTATAAAAAAGAGTTCTCACAGTTGAAACAGTGTCTATTAAACCGCATAAAAATTTGCTGCTAAATTTAAAAACTATTAATTAAAAAAACGATGTCGGTCTTTAACTAACAAAATTGTTCCAGAAAAAATATTGTAAGATTCTCAACCAGGTTTAATTTTTGGAAAATCTTTTAGTCTATGATTTCAACCATAGATTAAATTATACTCTATGCTCACACAAGCAAAAGCGTAGATCTGTTAAGTGCCCAAGTAATACCTTAAGTAGAAACAGCTTAGTATGTTGAACAATTTACACCGCATTTGCATTTAGCGTTGCATTAAGCGGTTTGCCAGACACTTTGTAAAACATAATTATACATAATAGACCGTATATCTTATCTATAATATAAAGATGAATCGCAAAATATGTTGGTAAGCGCATAACTCAACAACGCCTGGACCAATTTGGCCAATTCTTTTTTATAATATTCCTTGAAGTACCATGGTTCTTACGGAGAGAAAAATTAAAAAAATTGAGTGAAAAAGTCTAAAAACAACACTTTTCTATATTCCCATACATAATATTCGTAATAATATTTTTTCTTCGTCAATTTGAACTTTAATACCATATCATAATGTTCAAGTGTTAGTAAAGGGAAGGGAAGGTAAATTTTTTGACATCATGTATTTGTTGTCTTATCAACTTCCTTATTTTAATTTAATAACTAGCCAGGTGTCCCGAAAAGCAGAATAAGTATTAAAAAAAAAGAATCGACTGTTAGGCGGTACGATGTTCGCCAGGCCAGCTAGTATATATTATATAAAAATTAATCCCTATTTCCCTTGGTCACAGCATCACGCGTGAACGGCTGGACCGATTTTGCTAATTCTTTTTTTGTTGTGTTTGTTATTGTCAGGAGAAGATTCTTATGACCTTCAGTTTTTGTGTCAATAATTAATAAATAGAAAATAAAACGAATTTAAAAGGTTTGGTCCCTGTAGCCTTAAATGCTGTCATTTCCTCATTTTCATTTGCGCAGCAAACGCGCAGAAGATATCACCTGATATTAATGGATAACCATAGACACTAACATTGCCAGAACTTTAACTTAAAGCAAGCCAATATTGAAAGGTTGGCAATCTACTATTTTTAAACGGTTTTATTTAGCTCACCCCGTTTGTTTTATTCTTGGGTCAAATTTAGTAATTCAAATTTCACCCTCTTCCTGTCAACCGATTAATCTGAAATTTTGTATACACTTTGGATTTTGATGACAATACAATAAACTAAATAAATAAAATAAAAATAAATAAATATTATATAATATATAAATATATATTATTATAGATATAAAATAATAATAATATAATATATATATATATATATATATATAACATTATATTAAAAACTGTATCTATTTTATTAATTAAATATATATTATATTAATATTATAGAATTGATTTATTTATATAAACTAACGGGCAAGGAACCTTGCAATAATGAAGCACTAAATGAATTTAACAGAATGCGAAATAAAAACTAAAAACTAGAAAATAAAAATAGGTAAAAAAACTTTTTAAGTTAAACGTTTTATGTTAAACATACATTGCAATGTTTAAGATAAATGTACTAAAAACCAAAAAATAATAAAATAGATACAGTCGTGGGAATTATAAACATATGCATAGACTAGACTAAAATAAAACCGTAGGGCACGTCAATTGTCTACAATCGTTGATTAAAATGTTTGTTTTGTAATGTTACACTATAATTAGGCAGTTGTTCAACCGACAACGATGGACGTGTGATAAGTAGGGCTAGAATGTGGAAACAAGCTAGCAAGCTCGATTATAAGCGAGTTTTAGGGTTTCATAGTGGTGAGCGAGTAGTACTTTTATCATATGTTTTGTCGATTAAAGACAAACTACGAGCAGTGAAACGATTCCTCGCCAGCCAGCAGTGTGAATGTCCAACGATAAACTAGTTGAAACATCTCTTTTATTTACATGGAGTGTATAACTATTGGAATCTCCATGAGCAAGAAAATAGTAAGTAATTTCCTGACCGTCTGCGGGCCAACTGCCTATTTTAACGACGAATTAAACGATTCTTCTATCGCACATTAAGTCGATAATTTGTAGACAATTGACATGCCCCACGGTTTTATTTTAGTCTAGTCTATGCATATGTTTATAATTCCCACGACTGTATCTATTTTATTATTTTTTGGTTTTTAGTACATTTATCTTAAACATTGCAATGTATGTTTAACATAAAACGTTTAACTTAAAAAGTTTTTTTACCTATTTTTATAACTATGGACAGTTGATAAACTCTGGTCATTTCCGCCAATTTGACTATAATGTGTTGAATTTGACGAAATATGGTCCTTGAAGATTATATAGATAAAATAACTACACCATTAGTAATAATGTTTGATGATTTGATGTCAGCATCAGAGGATGTAAAACTTCTGAAGTCAAAACTTGCTAATGTTGTTTACTTTGATAAGGTTCCAAATTTTAGCTTTAATCACTTCAATTACCTCTTCTCCAAGGACTTACAAACATTGTTATTGCCTCAAATTATGGAGTTACTTTAGGATTATATTTGACTTCGAAACATCGATACTAATCAGTATCGATGTTTCGAAGTCAAATATATTCAAAGCATAAATATAAATTGGTATAGTAATATTGTACTACTGTCTCGGGCCAAGGTTTGAGTGAATTTAAAACAATAAATTGCGTCTTTTAAAGTCGGTTAAATGAGCACCACCCCCCAGGCAGTCTAAGTCACGAACCAATTTCCTATACAGCGCGTGACACAATATTCAATTTCCGATTCGAGATACTATTTTTAAAACGTGTTTAGTTTCCAGATGCAATTTTTAATATCTTAGAGAGCTACTGTTATCTATATTATGAATTTTCCAAGAATTCTCATCTCGGAAAATGCCACTTTTACAGACATTTAAAATATTATATTTAAACTGAAGTTGACATTTTTGTATATACCCTCCGCTATTCGCTGATAATAAAAGTATTTCTATAATATTGTTTCATTGGATCTCCATCGGGCATATTATTAAAATTATTATGCATCAAATATAAAATATTAAAAATAAAATTAATTCTCTTTACGAAATTTTAATTTAAAAAATAGAATTTCTATAAGGTAATTCACCCTTCTCACTCTCTCTCAATCGCTCCCTTTTCTTCGACAAAAACGCTGCACATCTTCGTGACGTTTTTACCCTCATGCGCCTTAAGAAGTTTCACTTCCAAAAAAATACAATGCAGAAATTTGCAAAGCACTGTTGGTTAAGTGGCTTAAGCGTGCAAGCTTCTTCTGTGAAGACGGAAGTTCCTAAAATCTAATTAGCAAGTATCTATTAGTATCTATCTATCTATCTAGATAGATAGTGCCGATGACCCCAGAGGTCCCTGTGAGAGAGACCCTGTGAGGAAATGCTGCTAGCGTTAAAGGTGCAAACTTTTTAAATTTGTTTAAATTTTCTATTTATTTATTTGAATATTATTATTACTATGTAGGGTAAGAATGTTGTAAATTATTTTATTTGTGTATTGGAAACGTTATATTATTTTTTAACACAACAATGATGATTGTACACCACGTGAAGCATGACAGCTACATAATATACAACCAGTAAGCTTGTGACTCATTCTTTGTTCAATTTGCAGTTTTCATATTACAAATAGTTCTGTGAAAAGCTACAAATGATCTAGATATCTATTCCCTGGCTCAATGCTGTCTATGAGGTCCGAACATCGCAAGGTGTTATAGGGTTGCCTTTGTACATGTACTTACACAATGATATTTCATTTTTGTATAGAATTACAATTATAATAAATTCCTTTTACAGACTGCAAAGACTAAAAATGAAACAACTTTCTTATGTTTATTCTTAAGGCAATTTCTGCCGCGCACCACCACTATGTGAAACCAGCTGCCCACTGAAGTATTTCCGAACCAATTCGACTTAGGGTCCTTCAAGATAAGAGCGTACCAATTCTTAAAAGGCCGGCAACGCAATTGCGAGCCCTCTGGCATTGAGAGTGTCCATGGACGGCGGTATCACTTAACATCAGGTGCCCATCGACACTCGCACTCTTTTCTTGAAGGACCAGGATGCGACGTTTCCCGCATACGCTGTTAATGTATGATACGGTTTCAAAAAATCGTTAAGTTGAATTTTAACCTTTACTTTATTGAAGAAAATATTTTTTTGCGATAAGTTTAATTTATTTTTGTTTATGTCATCGGGTGAGGATACTCGAATTGGAATTATAAGTTGGCAACCCTAGTTGGTTATACCCCGTTATCCCCGGAGAAATTATCGGACGAGTCAGTCTTCCCTGTTATTATACTTTGTAACCAGCTCTGATAATATTTTCTATGCAAAACTCGTATATGTATTTTGTTATATTGGTCATATCACTTTAGGATCATTTTGGCATTAAATTCTCACGTCGAATATCGTGAAAAAATGTACAGATATTTTTAAAATGTGTGGACAAATGTTCTTTACTAGCATATAGTTTTAGCTTCTAAATCTTTATCAAATTAAAGTCCGTTCGTGTGTGTAGTACTGCAGTCATCTCTGGGTGCTGCCAAATGTCATATGGGTGCCTTGGATGCTATTAAGAGGCGGGCTAAGCGAATTGAAGACGACTATTCACTCGTTAAATCTCAACTCTTAAGTCTTGATCATCGCCGTTCAGTTGCCTGCCTTTCATTTGTCTATATATTGCACTAGAATGTTCCATGGAACTACACAATTCCGTCATCCCCTTTCAAACAACGCTCATCTTGAAGCATGGTAAAGGCACTGCCACAGGGACCTGGGTTTTAATTTTCTATTTATTAATTACTAGCGACCCGTCCTGGCTTCGCATGGGTGCAATGCTGATACTAAATTCAAAGTGCTATAGAGTATAGGGAGAACCGCGGCCTCCGACGACGCGGTGCGTCCCGCAATTTTTAAATTTGTAATATCTTCGAAAATATTCATTTAAATCATATGCTGTAAAGGGCCATATAGATCTATATAAAATCAACAATGTATTTAAGGTATTTAATTGGATAAGGATTAATGCTGTATTGGTTAAAATCGCTTCGAAAATTAGCCATTATTCGTCGTAAAAAGTAAATGACAAAAAAATATTATTGTGGGATATCCATAAGAGATAGACATATACCATCGCGGAGTTTTCTGTAGACCTTTTCAATGTGTACAATACTTAGTACATTATTTTGATAAATCTCGTAGGGAAAAAATGAAATTATTTACGACATCACATTATAAACCTCAAAAATAACAGTATTTCTCCATTATTTAATGGATGTTATATACATATATACCTTTCTCTTCAATTACTCTATCTATTTAAAAAAAACGCCTCAAAATCCGTTGCGTAGTTTTAAAGATTTAAGCATACATAGGGACAGAGAAAGCGACTTTGTTTTATACTATGTAGTGATTATTATTGCTATTTTATGAATCTTCTAAATACTGTATATTTGTGTGTTGGAATAAATTGATTTAGACAATTTCATCGCGATATTCTCGTATGTTTTCAGTTTCTTACTGAAAATATTTAGGTGATGGAAGATAGCGCCTACATGAATACAAAAATCTCTTATCCACGAGCAAATTTACTGAACACATTGAATTATTGAGTAAACTATTGTGCGACTCGGAGCGACGTGAGACGAATGGTACTACTATTGGCTGGATGCGAGGTGACTACTAAATTGTAAAGATTTTTATTGGATTTTCAAAACTTTCGGAGTGGTTTGCGGAAGGCCGCCCTAAAATTCAGCTTTTGAAGCTATTAAGTGCAATGCTTCCAGTTATTTTATACTAATCGGTGCGATTTTGACATATAAATAATATGTTTTTGTTTCTAAATTAAAAATGTATATATAACGTTAATTATATAGTAAATGCTTTAGATGCGGACAGCGGCTTTCGCAACTATATATATTTTAAGTTTTATATACATTTGTAATACTCGCGTAATCATAAGCAATGAATGTTTTTTGAGCTTTATTGAGAATAATTTAAAAGAAATAAGGAAATAGTAACTACTTTCTTATTACTATAAGATGTAGTGCAACGGGCGGCCTTACTTACCATGAGATCTTAGCGTCTTCTTTAGCGTATCGAGGTAATTTACTATGATTTTAAAATGTACTTAGAAAACAAAAGATTAATGGATAGCAAAGTTATTCGGTTAATTTTATTTATTCTATTTATTTACACTTCGTTGCATAACAATATAAAAATTTAACGATTTTAGAGGGCATCTAGAGCTCGCTTTCGAGCGATCACTTCCAGACAACCACTGTGAGAAAAAAAATGTATTAAATTAGATAAGGTAGGCAAGTAGTGCAAGAATACATATTATATATTGTTAATAAGAAAAAAGAACTAAACAGGAACAAAAAACAAATTAAACTAATAAAGGATACATGAAAAGTGAAAAGTGCACATGAATCATAATAATTTAATTTAAGATCAGTCTCACGTCAGTTAGTAGTTAGTACGAAAGTTAGGGATACGATGTGGACAGTGCAATTTTATCTATATTTATCTATATATATATCACCGCTAGAAAAGGCTCTTTATTCGTACCTAGGTATTGATCCTTATCAAAATAAATACCAACGTTTCACATAAGCTACAATTTAATGGCATAACCACCAAAAACGCATGGTGGATTGGTGTTCTCCTGCCTTTTCTCTTGAAAAGTATACTACTATGTAATATAACAAAAATCTTAGCCACAGCAACGCTTGGCCGAGTCTACTAGTATAAAAATAACTTAATTATTATATTTTTAGGTAATACTTGGTTATAGCTGTAAATAAATAAATTAATGAGTGTTTTACGAATTTTACAGTATCTCGCTATTAATTATGTAAAACATTTGTCATAAAATAATATTTGTAATTTTTAATACCAGTTATAATACCAGTCTCGAATCAGTATTCAGTGCTCGCGTTTGTTTGGCAATAAATTACAAAGTTTCACTTGAAACCAACAAACTTCTTGAATATCATTAATTCTAACGAAGCTCCAATCTTAGTAATAAGTAGGATTCGGGTCGTTTCGGTTATAAGCGTTTGCGGGAGCGATTTTATCGGACGAGTCAGTCTTCATTTTTATATCTATTTTATTGTATCGTTAACAACTTAATAGGTACATATAGCACGTATAAGCTGTGTAATGTGTATGTATGACTAGACCTGTAAATGATACTTACCATAGTATTGTCTTTTATTGACATAACTTTTAGACATAGAAAAACACTTCTTGAGCCATTTCTGCCAAAACTCTCCATCTTTTAGTCGATACCAACTCCGGGGAAACAAATACAGATAACACAACTTTTTCTACAGCTGTGATACTTTTTGACATCCAACACCTTTTGTCTTCAGTCACCGTGACCACGCACGTTGTAAAGCACGCGAAACGTCGGTTAAATTTAAAATTATGTAAAATAATTGTAAATTTATAATAAAACATAACTTCAAATCCGTTAAAAAAGTGTTTTTCTATGATACTTACCAATTTAAAACGCATTCATTTACAATGAGCAAAATGTACGAGAATATTTTTTATAATTTCCATTTCAAAGTAATTGACTTAAAATAAGTTTTAATTTATTTCAAATGTGAAACGTTATTTTTCCTTATTTATTTCTTATTAACTGCTTTAACATGCGAGGAGAAAATACAAAAAAAATATGTAAAAAGATCATGGTGATTTGAAATAGAGACGCAGAATTTATTGCTAGTTCTCTTCCGTTCTACGCCCATGAATGTAAATTTAGAAGCATTAACTGCCATTCATTATGTACATGAATACATTATATTTGGATTTGAGTTTTTTCAATGCGCCAGAATTCAAAATCAAATCTTGATGTGATTTGATCGGATGTATCTCTGGAATTAAGCTTACAATTAATCGTCAACGCGTTTGTTGTGAACACTACATTATATTCCTAACCGAAATTACTTTTTACGCAAAACATTTTCCACTTGTCAGCCTCAATCGAGATGACTTCGACAGGGATTATAATTCGTATTCGCGCTTCGGTACTTTTCCATATTTATCAGAAAACTCATTTCCACGCCTATTATTTTTACCTATATTTCATCCGTGTAGAGAATTATAACATCCTTTTAACGTTAAAATTATGGGACTTCGATATAAATTCTCTGAAATCTTTTAATAGGTGAATTATTTTATCGGTTAACTTAAGCTACAAATAAAAAAATTACTTTATAATATAAATGTTGACATAGGGAGTTTTTAATTAGTTGGAAGTGAATGATTAAATTTTTTAATCGTTTCTATTTTTTATGTAATAGGAGGCAAACGGGCAGGAGGCTCACCTGATATAGAGTGATACCGCCGCCCATGGACACTCACACTGCCAGAAGGCTCGCAAGTGCGTTGCCGGCCTATCAAGAATTTGTACGCTCTTTTTTAAGAATTGGTTCGGAAATACTTCAGTGGGCAGTTGGCTCCACATAGTGGTGGTGCGCAGCAAAAACTGCCGTAGGAAACGCTCAGTTGTGGAAGGACGGTCGTCGAGGTGATACGGATGGTTTGTATTTTGCCTTGACAATAGAAAAGAAAGAAAAACTTTATTACACATAATCAAAAAGGAAATATAGTAAAAATAGAAGTCTCCTAGCCCCCTACACTAGGATTCTGTCGCCTGGTCAACTAGTTCCTTCTATTTGAAATATTAATTATTATAGATACTTGACTTAATAAATTCTACATAACACTTACAATTTTAAAATAAACTACTGTTGTACAATAATAATTATTTCCGTTTCGGCATAGGACAGGTTGAGGTGTTTTTTTTTAATGGCTCTGGCACGGTTTGTGCATTAGCCAGCGTCAAGTATGAGATTTTTATCATTCGTGCTTTTTGCCTTAGAAATTCGATCATGTCCTCTATGTACGGTTTAGGCACTCGCCCGGTACCGCACAACCCTCCCAAAGGCCGAGAACAAATTTAAATTAAATTAAAACTTGCCCTCGAACCGGGAATCGAACCCGGTACCCTTCACCTAGCTGCCGGTTGAGGTATGAATATAATAATTGTCAGAGTAATGGCATTACTGTCAGCTGCCATTATATGCCACAGACCTTATAAAGTAACATCATAGTCAAATTAATTCAAAACCATTGGGACTAGAATTTGCCAATATTGCTAGATCTATAAATTAACGACTATTCAATGGCCGACAGCAATAGTCTTTGTTCCGATATATTTGATAAATGTGAGGGTATATCCATAGGCGAGCAGTGATGGCCTAGTGGCGTGCGGCTCCATCCCTGAGGTCATAGTTTCTATCCCAGGCTGGGCACCGATGGATTTTCCTTCTATGTAACTTAATATTGGCTGGAACGGTGAAGGAAACATTGTTAGGAAACCGGCTTGTCCTAGACCCAAACCCGGCGTGTGTCAGGCACAGGAGCCTGATCACTTTCCAATAAGATTGACAAATTATCATGAAACTGATATAGAAATCAGAGGTCCAGACGTAAAAAGGTTTTTTGTGATTATATTCGTTTCTTATACGCTTTATCCATCTACGCTTTATACATCTTATCTAAGGTTTACAATAATTTACCAAAACGATTAAAAGATCTTCCGACTAGACTCTTTAAAAATCGACTTGGAAAAAATGTATTAATCAATAAATGATTCTTTGCGCGAGACACTGTAGTTGATATAAATTAAATAACTTATGATATGATATGTACGATACAAATAATATAAGAACTGACCAATTCATATGGCTAATAATGTAAAATGTAAAATTCCTTTTAAGACAAATTTGCGCGCCATTGTGTGTGGCAGAATATGCGAACTTACGATTGTATTTGTACCACCTTACACATTTTTGTACCATATTCTTGCAATACATTATTATTATTATTAATTCTCGACTTATAATCTTGGGGCTAACATGCCGTGTAAGGAGCACTGCATTGGGAAGTTAAAGCTAGTTAGCATACACAAATACGTGATTTCCAACGCATATTATTAATTATCGCTGTGGATCTTGACTCAGCATAACGAAGTTGCTTGTTTGTTACAATGAAGTTAGCCGGAAGTGTGGCACGAACTTTGTTAATTATTGCGCCTTCAACTTGCGAGCTTTTGTACGAAAAACATATATATCTTCTAAAGTTTATAATCCACTGTATTGGTTATTTATTAATAATGAGTACGTCGTTCAGGTTTTTCATGTTGGTTTATTTTTTCATATTCATGTATGCAAGGCGAAATGTTTTCTCTATAGGTTTAAAGACATTTATTCTCATAACAGAGTATGTTCGTGTTACAGTTCTTATGTAACTTACATAAGAACTTATATACCTACTAAAGATACAATTTCTCACGTCATGGGTCATTGAAGAGCTTCAAGGATGAATTAGCGAAGTAGAACTTGGGTGGACTTTCATTTACGTACAGAACTGGGATCACTCAAGAGATGGTCTTTTAGTCTTCATTTAAATATTGCCAGGCTGTCTGCACTTTTTATATTTTGTGGAAGTCTTGTATTATACCGCAGCACTCCCCCAACGCTAAATTTTTTTTTACCGTAATTGGTTCTATACTTAGGCAAAATTAGTTTATGAGGGCGTCATGAACTTGACTTATTTTAATGAAAGTAATGTTAGTCTTTACAATCTAAAAAAATATAATTGATTAAAAAGAGTGGTGGAGAGATTCTTTCCAGTTCTCGTCCGTTATACAGAAATTGTAAATTTTTGCGCTTTAGTTTTTCAGTTACCTAAATGAATTAAGGTGCACCGAATGGTGGACGACAGAACCCCAGGTCCTTACTGAACTCACAACCTGGTGGCAAGAGAACACCTGGTAGACCTAGGCTGATTTGGGGGGATGGAGTTTTTTTTTATGTAACAGGAGGCAAACGAGAGGATGCTCGCCGGATGTTAAGTAATAAATGCCTTAACATTGCTAGAAGGCACGCAAGTGTGTTGCGGGCCTTTTAAGAATTGGTAAGCTCTTTTCTTGAAGGCCCCTTAGTCGAATTGGTTCGGAAATACTTCAGTGGTTCCACATAGTGCGCGATATCATTCTCGTTTCCGATAATATCCAATAGGTCGACTATACTTATATTGAGTGTCACTTAGAGTTAAGAACCCTTAAATAGCCTAGTTAGTTTTGACGTGACAACGTCTTATAATTCGATGGAGCCGGTTGCACGCACGAAAAAACATGACTCATGCGGCGTTACCTCGCTCTGAGGCGTTACCTTGCTCTGAGGCGTTACCTCGCTCTGAGACGTTCCATTTAAAATTGACATAATTGTATTATATTTATGCGTACAAATAAATGTAACTTGATCAATTCAATTGTGATTTCCATTTACCTCCTTCTCTATATCTATACAAAATACCTATCAAACAAATAAAATTTAATTTTTGGAGTTTACTCCTTAAGAAACGATTTGAGTCATAAGGCCCGGTACGGAAATTTTATGAGGAGTAAAATCAAGTGTAACACGAAAAGTTGAGGCGTTATGTAGAAAGAGACAAACATTTATATCTATAGGATTGAACGTGTAAAAGAGAGATGGAATACATTACACAGACTTTACTATTTTGAATTCACGTTTTGACAACCACGTTACAACATTGTCAGTGTTGACAGGTGTAAAAAATAAAAGTAGATTGTCTAGCGTGTCATAGAGTTTTGTCAATAGTAATGGTCAGTGAAATTAAAACTAAAAAGATTGTTCATTCTTATTCTTCTCTTACTATAAAGGTAACTTTGGTCACAGAAAGAAAATCCTATTTGGGCATAGATGATGTAGGTACGTTTTATTACTACTACAAACATTAATATTATAAAAACATATATTCTTAGTATGTAAATATGGTCGACAGCCACAGAACATTATCGCCATCTTTGTTCTGCAGTGCATTTGACACAAGCCGAAACTATAAGCCTGGGAAAGCAGCTAACACCACAGCTTATAAAGTATGGAAGTCGATCGTGCCGTTTTGTATAGAAATCAAGATTTATTTTAAATAATAGACTATATTGTTTTGTAACATACTTTATGTAATACGCTTTATTGAAGTAATATAAATAATCCGAATAATTACAGATATATGTTTGTTTCTCTTATCATTTTAGCAGATGCGTTCATTCACCCTTTTTTTCTATTCGATATATGTATATCACAATTATCGTTCGTAAGGAGTAAACTCCAATCGTGCGTCGTAGCTGACATACACACACTTTTTTTTTAAAAATGCAACCATCCCATCAATATTTTTTATGACGTTGTCACGTTCAACTATCGTCAGTAAACCGACTTTACAGACAACCGATTTTTTTTTGTTAGCGTCGCAACCCCACTACCCCTAATTTTATATAATATACACCTAGCTTCAAACAAAGAGTTCCATTTATTTGAACATCCCTTCAACAACCGCCACATAATTCACTCGGTTTAAGATATTTATTTCTCATTAAGAACCTTACAACATTCACTTAAATAACAAATAAAAGATTTATTGGATCAATTTAAAAAGGCTCTATCTCATTAAAGCCTCTTTAGTCCACTTTAAATAAGGGCAATTCGTGGAAATCACATGACCTATTTTCCGTACATAATTTTCATGTACAATACGTGGACGCGATGTTGTGGCCAGAAATAATTATGTGTGGAATTCAACCAGACAATAATATACTGTGATCACGAAGATCGGATGAGCTTGCGAAATTTCAATTGTATAGACAAAAGTATATTTTAGATTTAGATCGAAAAATTCGATATATATCAAGCAAAAGAGGCTCACGATTCAAAAGAAATGACTACGTCATTGCCAGTTCTTCTCTTCCATTCTACGCCCTTGATTTAAGAACTGGCAGTAAATATAAAATTAGAAGCATTTCACATATATATTTTTTGACGTTCATAAGTGTACATTGTGTTACCTATATGAATAAATGATTTTGACTTTTGACGAAACAGATACAAAAATCTGAGGCCTATAAAGTTGTAGCACAACTATTGTTTGGTCCAACAACTTATTGAGATAATAATTGTGATAAATGTATGATATATTCCAGATATATGCTAACCCGTGAGAACCTAGAACCAGAAGAACACGAATGAAAATGTATTGAATGACTCAAAAATTACATTTCTTTAGAACGTTAATTGTTTCATACCATATTTTATATACTCATATTTATGATTCGACTTTGTTTTGTTCTTGTTTGTGTATAGAATAGGTGGAGATAGAGACAGAGCACAACTGGCGAGGAAGAGGTGGAGTAACATTATAATGAGTTGGTACCCAAAAATTGGAAAAAGGAAAAAAGGCGGATAGTACAAGAGATGGGAAGATGAATTAAAACTGGTTTTAGGCAAGGTTTGGTCAGGAGTACAGGATGAGGCTATTGTCGTGAGCGGCAAACGGACTAAGTTTGTTTTCAATTGCTTGTTTGTAAGAAACGTGTGTGTACTTAATAAGATAAAAATCTTTACAAAAATTTTATTCTACGTTTTATTCGAAAAAACGACACTAACTATAAAACAAACTAAAATGTTGATGTTGACCTAAGGGTGACGGTTTTTTGTGAGGGTGTGCGCGAGTTAAGAGTACCAACCCTATAGATATATGCTTTGCTAGCCGGGACCAAATGTAGGTCAATAATTAGTAAGTAATTTTAATGTATAAATACGAGAAGAAATAGATATTAAGATGATTATAGTATAGTATTCTTAAGTAAGTGCTGTAACTCTGTTCATTTAAATAAATTATTTTAAAACAAAAATCCGTAGCCTCTAGTCGCGCGCATCGTAAAAATTTACTCTGATCATTTTCCCTTAACGCACCAAATAACATCAATAAACTTGTCCGAAATAAAGGCTATTTTTATTTATTTTTTTGTACTTTTTTATATAATCGTTTTTTTTAAAGTATTTTAAAGTACTTTTAAAAATAACGATTAATTGTTTGTAGTAATACAAGCCAATGCGGGTTTGATTTCCGGTAGATTAATTTTGTGTGGGCAGCTTCCAAGAAAAATTTACCAAAAGTATTACGAATTAATAAACACAAGTTAATGGTAGGGGAGCCCAAGAGGGGATTTCGGGATTTACTAAAGCGCGGCAGATTAATATATAGGGGGATACCTTGTACCCGGTTAAGTACCTCCACAAAATATGAGGCCCATATATAAGGCCGCACGTGAAGGAGACAGGATCAGTTTAGTAAAAAAAAATTGACCATCAGAAATTCCCGAGCGCGTCAGATTAAGGTAGGGTGAGTTAATTACATCCTAAAAAGTGTATATTCCACTAATCTGACAATTTGAGAGTGACGGAAAAAAAGGGGAGGGCAACAAAGTTGTAAAAAAAAACGTCATCTCGACATTCTCGAGCGTAGCTAATTTTTTTTTTATTTTGAAGGAAATAATTCAAGAATAATGAAAAATATATAATCTGACGATTTCCGCAAGCCGAAATAACAAAAATTCGTCGATAAAGTTAAATGCGTGCAGCTGCGTGATGCCTACATTTCCTTAAACCGATCGGAATCTACTAAACGGCGTTCTAAATATTTCCCTCAAAATTACATTTCCTGTGAATTTGAACCGATTCGGACCGATAGATTTTGAGAAATTTTGAAAAATCTTAAAAAAATAAGAAATATTTTTTTTTAAAGTGGTTTCTTTATCGATCAATTTCAAAAACTAATCCGCCTTTGAGCTTGAAAAACCACGTCGACCGCAACCAAGCTGGTCAAAAGTGGTTGATTCGTGTGAGAGATATCGTACACGAAAGAAACCCGAAAAAGTGTTTTTTCGGGATTACTCCGAAATTTGTGATTCGATCAATTAAAATTATTTATGAGGATGATAAAACTGCGTCGAATGCCGCCAACCGCGTGAAAATTGCTTGATCCATTCAAAAGTTATTGCGGTTTGAAAATTCCAAAAATAGTGTTCTATGAAACTTCTATCAGACTTTCGAGCTGGGAGAGCTCAAATGCATAGAAATGTTATTTCTTTGAACTCAGCAAGCTCAAAATATCAATTTTAAGCGCCCAGGAATGGAATTAGCGGGAAGTTGCAGGCATGGCCCTTTAGGTGAACCGTTTTTCTATTTTTTTTTTGTCAGATCAGGCGAATCCCTCTAGATAATCGTCAGATTATGAGACAGTACGTTTAGAACATAAAGATGAACCACATATATCTTAATCTGACGCGCTTGAGTATTTCAAAATTGCGATTTTTTTTTGCAAATTAAGAAAATGGCTGTGGGTTTGTGTCCCATCGAAATCGTCAGATTAGTGAATGAGAGCTTTTTTTTGGTGCACTTAACACTCCCTTAGAAAATCTGACGCGCTCGATAAAAATTTTTTTTTTTAAATTTTTTTTTCAACCCTTAAATACAACCACCCGCATCATGCAAACGATCAGATTAACATACGTACATTATTAAAAATACGTAGGGCATAGATGCTATCAATATCTGACGCGCTCGAGGATGTCCATGCAACAGTTTTTTTTTACATATTTAACTATCTATAGCCGCTTCCCCCACCGATGAAAAGGAATTTATCATATAACATTTTTTTCTTCTTTTTATCTAAGCTTTGCATCCCAATAGGTCTCTACGACGCTCGAGTAAATCCCCATTTAGCATCGTGGGCTCCCCTACCATAATATATATTCTTTAAGGCCGTAATATATGTTAGGCAAAAGCATAACCCAACCCCAGTAAGCTTTTACATTTTTGTTTTTACATATTTATTTATTGTTTGTTTAGATTTTACTTTATTTTAGTTATAGGTACTGTTATATGTGATTTTGAGTTTGAGTTTTTTTTTATTTATGCACTTCTTGTACTTTACCTTCTGAAGGTGTTTCTTTTTTTATTGTTCCATATTAGGGTTGCCTGGAAGAAATCGCTTGTTAGCGATAAAGCCGCCCGTTGCCTAATAACTTATGTAACCTGCTTTTTTATATGTATGTTTTTGTATAAGGCAACGAACACAAAACAAACCGTTAGACCACACTAAAACTGAAAAATTAATGTTATCTACATTACTTCCTTTTTTATTTTCTGAATACTTAGATCCGAGGTAAATTAAGGTTTTATTAAAGCACATTCACATTTCACGCTCCCAGCCACGAAAATGTCTGCGTGTGACGTCACAAATTGTCCTCTATTCAGTAGCGAAATTACGGGCGACGCGTGCCGAACTAATTTCAACAGAATATTATTCGGATAAAATTTGGTAAATTGGACTATTATACTGGAACGGGGTCTCTGTCAACTTTTATTGCACACTAGCTTTTATGTGTGCGTGTTAGATACCAGTACAAAATGATTTACTTTTAGGTTTGAATTTAAGGAAGTTTATAACTATACTAGTAGACTCGGCCAAGCGTTGCTGTGGCTGAGATTTTTGTTATATTACATAGTAGTAAACTATTCAAGAGAAAAGGCAGGAGAACATCAATCCACCATGCTTCTTTGGTGGTTATGCCATTAAATTGTAGCTTATGTGAAACGTTGGTAATTATTTTGATAAGGATCAATACCTAGGTACGAATAAAGAGCCTTTTCTAGCGGTCATTCATCATTTTGTTCTATCATTAATAGCTTTCGAGGCGCACACGATTGAAGGAAGTTTTTTGTTTATTTTTTTACACCTTGGGTTAGATTATTCAAGTTTTAGTAAGCATCCCTAATTTTTTTGAAAATGAAACCTAGCCTATGTCACTCGGGAATAGTGTAGCTTGCCAACGGTGAAAGAATTTTTGAAATCGGTCCAGTAGTTTCGGAGCCTATTCATTTCAAACAAACAAA
This sequence comes from Pieris napi, assembly GCF_905475465.1. Lineage (NCBI taxonomy): Eukaryota > Metazoa > Arthropoda > Insecta > Lepidoptera > Pieridae > Pieris > Pieris napi. The sequence continues at coordinate 9,951,813 of NC_062252.1, forward strand.
AAATCAAACCTTTCCTCTTTATAATATTAAATAAGTATATTTATAACTACAATAATATAATCTTTATTTCTTCTCTCACATATACATACAAGATTATTATGATTAAACTAAGATGACACCATTAGGAAGTGTATGTGAGAGACTGGTCTCTGTAACAGGAGACCTGAGTGACAGATAGCCAGCCTCTCCACCACCGGACTGGAACACATACAATCAGGTCATTGTCATAAGATACTATAGAAGATAATAAGTAGATGCTAAAAGATAACATTGCAAACGGTGTCGTAAAAATAAATTTTGAGTGTGTTTGTGTGTGTGTGTATGTGTAAGTGTGTGTGTGCGGGCGCGCGCGTGTGTGTGTCGACAATACAATTGTCTTAGTAATTAAGGTTTCTAATTCGGAACTACAAATATATACAAGCTTTAAAAATATCAAAGACAACTTGGCGTTATAGAAAAAATCTCGAGGAAAATAATTCGTGAAACTTAAAATAATTATGGATTTTTTCAAGTGTAATAAATAGACCGTTGTGGAGACGGTGAGGTGCTGCTGTTCCTCCAAAGAATCCTCGACTAGTCTGATTGAAGACTCTGACTGGCCCGAAGACCCAAGGCAAGGTCAAGTTGTACATATCCTTAGTGGACAGAATAAATTCCTGTAGCCGAGAGTGTTGACTGGCTATGACTTCTGGTGTTGATTGATGCTGAAGGAAGGAGCGATGACGTACAATTTTAAGTACTGTGATAGAAGTATTTTTAACCAATATTTTTTGACGTGATAACGTCTTTAAAATCGTTTTAGTCGGGTGACATGTTCAGAAACTTGTGTCACACCAAAACCTCACGAGCGCGATCGCAGGTATAACGAGAGAGAGACGGACCGATCTCCCGTCTCATCTCGAGCGCTGCCAGTCATTCCGTGAATGTATGAAGAAAAATGTATATCATAGCCGAATAAGTAAACTTGTCATTTTACACCCGAAATTTATCATCAAAAGTGTGAATAAAACGATAGATGTAATTTAAAATTTGAAAAAATTGTTATCTTCATTAATTCCTTACTTCCCAAAAACTTATATCACCAATAAGACGTTATCACGTAAACATCTCGATCGTAAATCTACTTTACAAACAACCAATATTTGTTTTATTTTTATTTTTTTCTTAACGTCACCAATGTGGTGAGACATGGTGGTTACACACCTTGCGCAGCTACATGAGCATGTTGATGAGACTAGGCTCGCCTTGGTCTTGGAGCGCGACATGGAGAATTTATTGGCAGTTCTCGTCCGTTCTACGCCCTTAATTTTAGAACTGGCAGCAAATGTAAAATAAGACGCATTTAGCATTTAATATATATTTCTTTATGTTCATAAGTGTACATTGTGTTACCTAAATGGATAAATGATTTGAATCTTGAACTCGTTGTAAAGGAAACGTTGACGAAGAAAGTGGGACAGAACTTCGTGTATTTCTTTAGTATTAACAATTTTTCACGGTGATATATGCAGTGCATTACACAATATATTAAATAATGATATGTTTCTATTAGAGGTAGTCTTTATTTATGTATATGTAAAAGCTTGCCAACGCTCGGCACAATGGTACAAGAAAAATAAAACACAATTTTCAATGTGACAAGCACTTATAGGCAAACATAAAACAAGAGATAATAAAAATGGAATGATGGGATGTCTGCGGTATCTAGAGGGTACACAAATTTTTTGAAGATAATAAATCATAGATTTGTGTGTTGTGTTAAATTACTTCTATTTATTATGCGCAATTATTGTTTCTTTTGTTTTCTTTTTGTATTTTACTATTAAAAAATTGTAATTGTTTTTGTATCTCAGTCTTCTGTTTCTTCTCTACTGCTGTACTTTTTTAATGTAATATACAATTAATTAATAATCGTAATGTGTTACTGTAGTAGTATATTTTCTCATGTAAGTGAATGTTGTAATGGTCTTAATGATAAATAAATATCTTAAACCATAAATATATTAAAATATATGTAAATTTATAAAATTCTATGAGCGCGTATATAGATTTAAAGAGATAAATATATCTTAATATGTGAGATGTACTTGTAATATGAGTTGGTAAACTAGGGTTAAATTTTTCTACTTTCAACAATATAAATTACACGTCATATTGTTTGTCCGCTATGGACTCCTAAACTACTTAACCAATTTCAATCAAATCTGCACACCGTGTGTAGTTTGATCTTAAAAGTTAAGATAGCTTACATATATATATATAATTATGTATATGTATGTGTGTATAACACTGAACATGAACTGTCCTCTTAAACGGCTGAACCGATTTGAATGAATTTTTTTTTGGATGCGTTTAGAAGTTTTTGATTCACAATTCAGCCCGGCAGATGGCGCTGCAGACGGTACTTTCATACTTTGTTTAATATCCTAATCGCTTGAAATATACAACGTCCGTCGGGTCCGCTAGTAGTCTATATAAATATATTCAATAATGAAACGGTACGGAAATTCAAAGAGTACAAAGCGTTGTTATGTTCCTTTAAAATGTAAATTGCGTTTCCATAAACAAACATTTCAGTATGGGAAGCGAGGAAAGAGTACTATTGATAAATTTTTAATTGGATTGCATTGGAGGCACTAATGACGCCGCTATAATGACGTCATCGGTATTGAGTACGCCATTGATTGAATGGTGGTGGAGCTGGAATATTGAACCGACCTATTTTTCAACATGAAAGGCAGCTGTCAAGTTATTTATTACTAAGTCAATACGATAATGTCTAAATAAAAGCTATATATATAAAATTCTCGTGTCACAATGTTCGTTCCCATACTCCTCCGAAACGGCTCAACCGATTCTTATAAATTTCTTTATGCATATCCAGTAAGTCTGAGAATCGCCTACTATCTATCTAACAAACCCCTAAATGATAAGGAGTGACCACCCCAAAATTTTTGTTTTATTTTTTAGATTTTTTTTGTTTTTATTTTTTTATGATCTGTATCATACAAAAATACATACAATCCTTAATTTTCACCGCTGTACGATCAACCCCTATTTTTATTTGTTAATTAAAATCCTATGACCTGAACTCTGAGGTTTATAAAGAGAAAAATTCGCAGAAAAACCTTAATAGGTTTCACTCCACATGTTGGTATGTACTGAAAAGGTAGGCTAAGTAAAATCACATTAAAGAGAAACAAAGTTCGTGGGGACAGTTTATTCTATAAAATACTTAAGAGACACATATGTTTTTCTACTTTCATTTATATATTTTTATAATAGACATTACCATTCTGCAAAAACAGGCTGCAATTCGCACCACAACCGTTACCAATAAAGTGCTTGGAGATGAAGTATTTCTACATCGAGCCGCTACACCACAGGTCATGACTACAGATTCTAATTATTATAAATATGTATATGGAGACGTAAGTACTTTTTCTTGAGGGTCTCAAGACTAGAAATACACGCTGTGCAAGTTTTAATCAACCTATTGAGTATATAAGATATAGATATCGCAGTGTTGGCCTAGTGGCTTCAGCGTGCGACTCTCATCCCTGAGGTCGTAGGTTCGAGCCCCGGCTGTACACCAATGGACTTTGTTTCTATACGCGCATCTAACATTCGCTCGAACGGTGAAGGAAAACATCGTGAGGAAACCGGCTTGCCTTGGACATAAATGGTCAACGGCACGCGTCAGGCACAGAAGGCTGATCACCTAAATGCCTATTAGATTACCAAATGATCATGAAACAGATATTTCAGACCCAAAAAAGGTTGCAGCGACATTGATTATTATTATTAAGTATATAAAAAAACTTTCATTTATGTACTTTTATAGTAAGATTTCTGTGAGAGATTTCGTACAAAAACCATTGTAAATAAAACCAATAGAGATAATAATCGAACGTGGTTCACTGACAATGTCTGAAGATCCATTGAATCTTCATCCATTACTGGGATTAATGCTAAGGACTGTATTAGGTTCGTGATACACTTAAACTTGCTTTCTTTTCTGAAGGTTGGTTTCTTTTCAAAAGGTTCAAAGACTTCTTATTCTTGTTTATTTTAATCTACTGACACAATTGCGATAAATAACGAAATTATAACTTAACTTTAAACTTCCAATAGTGATCTCACAATTTTAAGTGTTATGTTAGTTTTTATTTGTGTTTTAACCTATGAATTTTAGCGTCATTTAAGTTTTTTTTACTTTTTCTGTTCTTTGTTTAATGCCTTCTTAGGTAACGACTGACACTTAAGAGGGGATTTTTAAAATATCTGACAAAAAAATTAATACTCATTGGTGTGGACACTTTAACATGATGTTGACATAATAGAAAGATTCCTCGGCGCTGAAACAGCCTCTGGCTAGACTATCTGTAGTGCCAAGGAAAAACAGTTGTTCATTAAGGCATCAAGGTCTGTACATGTTTGCATTTTATTTGTTCCTCTATAATTTTGTTTGAAAGATTACTTTGATGTTACATAGTTTTTTTCATTTGAGGACGTATTTTTACAAACAAATCATGTATTGCCTGACGCTTTATACATGTATATTATTAGTATCAAATAAGCCGATATTTAACTAAACTTACAACAAATAAGATCTTCTAAAGTTGAGAACACGCCAAAGAGAAATAGAAAGAAGCACGGTGGGTGTAACACAGACATCGAAAAAGAGCAGAAGAGATAAGATGGAATGGTCACTTACCAAATTAGAGAACATTTTAAAGAAAATGAGGCAATTGAAATGGCGCTGGACCGGGCACATGACGAGAGATAGCAGGTTGAAATGGCCAAAAATAATTACAGAATGGCAACCACGCGATGAATAAAGGAAAAGAGGAAGACAGAGCAAGAGATGGCCAGACGATATAAAGAGAATAGGGGGCACAACTTGGACAAGAAGAGCTAACAACAGAAAAGAATGGAAAAAGCTGGAAGAGGTCTATGTGTCAGGACACGCTGACTACCTAAAACGGGTCAAGTGATGTATTAGATTAAGTTTTATTTATGTACTAGCGGACCGGACAGACGTTGTCCTGCATGATATTTCAAGCGATTAGTTCATTAAACAAAGTATGAAAGTTCCGACTGCAGCGCCACCTGCCGGGTTGATTTGTAAATCTAAACCATTCCCAGATCCCCTTGAACACACACAAAAAATATCATCAAAATCGGTCCAGTCGTTTGAGAGAAGTTCAGTGACATACACACTCACAGAAGAATTATATATATAAAGATAATATTAAGTTTTTTATGTAACTTAAATAAGTGTTAATATATTTTACTTGGTGTCAGCAATAAAGGCTTTATAAAACTACAAATAACCCTGCGTTAAGAATAATTCCACCCAGTATAACTTTTTAACTCTACGAGTTCTGTTCGCCATAGCTTGTCAGTGGATTGAGGTAATGGATGTTAGCGATATGTAAATCGTTCTCCGTGTCTTCGAATCGAACGAAACGATTCCTCAAATATCTTTGATTATTATCCAAATCCCAGTTATTTAACAAGCAAATATCCATTCTGGTGTCTTCACGTTTCATCGGTTTTAATACATATTTCGGGTTTTATAAGCGAGGTTATACGGTAATACAATTTTAATTATTGTGTGGTATTTGTTCAATTACTTGTATTATTCATTGTTGTTGTTACTTTGAATTCTTTCTTGTGTTATGTAACTGTTAAAAATTTGTAATTTTAGTATAATTTATTTAATAATTCTTCTGTTTCTTGCTTGCTGTTGAATTTTTTTTATACATTTACTATTAAAAAAAATAAAAATAAATCAGTGGCGCTACAACCTTTTTAGGTCAGGGCCTCAGATTTCAGTTTCTGTTTCATGATTATTTGTCAATCTCATAGGCAAGTAGGTGATCAACATGCTGTGCCTGACACATGCCGTCGGCTTTTGGGTCTAAAACAAGGTTTCGTCACGATGTTTTCCTTCACCGTTTCAGCGAATGTTAAATACGCACTTGGACTGAAAGTCCATTGGTACACAGCCGGGGATTGAACCTACGTGTTCAGGGATGAGAGATGCAGGCTGAAGCCACTAGGCCTACACTGCTAAAATTAATTAATAAGCCTAATGTATTATTGAATTAGTATATTTTTTCATGTAAGTGAATGTTGTAAGGTTCTAAATGAGAAATAAATATCTTAAACCGAGTTAAGTTCGGTGGCGGTTGTTGGAGGGAGTTCAAATGTGTTTTAAATGAAACTCTTTGTTTGGGAGTCAACTGGCTTTAATTGTTTAAAACATGAACTTATAACTAACATAAATTTAGGGGTAGTGGAGTTACGAAGGTAACAAAAAACTAACTTGGGTTATTAGAGGGTTATAAATCTAAATGACACTTCAATATAAGTGTAGTCGACCTATTGGACATTATCGGAAACAAGTGTTATATTACAATTTGTGAGTGTGAGAAAAACTAAAGGGCTCATTTTGGCTTCAAGTGTGCGATGATTGCTAACATTTGGTTTGCGCTTCTAATAATTAACTAAAATATATAAATGTAACTTAACTAATGTTAGGTTATACGATTTTCTATAATTTTGTTTCGAAGATTACTTTGTTTCATCCATTTTTATTTAGAGGAAGTATTTTTAAAAACAAATCATGTATTGCAGCCTGACACTTTAACATTATATAATTTGTATAAAACATAGTGATACCACTCGAATATCCGAAGGTTTTTTTTTATAAAACAGGGGGCAAACGGCTATAAAGCTCATCTTATCTTAAGTGATACATACATACATTTTCAATGCCAGAGGGCTCGCGAGTACGTTGCCGGCAAATTGATTCTCAATCGGTAGGCAAAGAAAGCTAACACGTATAGCTAAACAAATGCAGAAAAATGTCTATAACATGTTTTATTAAGTAACTTACAATATATCTCAAGAAACCTACTCTGAAATCACTATCTTTTGAGTAAAGCGTAAACTTCAAAGCCTTAAAGTCTAAATTCAAAATGAGCTTACATTTTCACGATCGGTAAACATACCGAAAGCCTTATCGTGTCATGACATATCGCACTGCAGTCACATCCGGCGAAAAATGGCGCCGTTTCCGGAGCTAATATTTACGTGTTTGCTACTGCACGCTGCATGTGGAGGTTGTGATTTATTTCACAAGTTAATTGAGTACATTTCCTTTAGAATATTATTTATTTATTTCAATACAATATTTCATATAATTATATACATTTAATCATTGCGATATTTACAAAAAACATTGATAATTCAAGAAAATCTCTTAAAAAATAATTCTAATGTATAAATATGGGAGATGATATAATTTTAGTTAAAACACTTACTAGAATAATAATAATACAATACAATTTACAAATAATAAAATTAAAAACTAAAAAAAAAACATTTAAGAGAAGTAAACATTATTAATTCTCTTTAAAACGTTATCCCCATCACCATTATTTTCATAACTATTTAGTAATTACGTAGTTGGAAGCTCCGTTATCGAAAATAAACAAAGATTTAATTGATCAAGCACTTGCTACAACAAGATTAAGACATATTTGTACAAGAAATTGTGTCTTAATCTAGAACATTGCCATGTTTATTTACGTTTTGATTATATTTTAATTAATTTCATTACTATGCCCATAATCCAATTCAAAATCGTAATTAACAGGCAAATATTATTGTTACGGACAACGAAACATCCCGTTTACCAGCGTGTAGTTTAGGCTTTAGTTTTAAGATATTATTTGTAATTCTTTAGATAGATTTACGCAGCCGTGCCGGACTGACGTTAGTCATAAGCTTGCTTAGCTTTATTATTTAGTCTGACCATCACTAACATTCGACCAATAAACGAAACATTTATAACTCCACTTAGAGTTTCATTTCGATATTAGCGTCGTTCAGATCGAGACATCGTACGCTTATAATTATTATTAAAAAATATAATAAAACTTGCAGTTTAGTTAGAAATACACACACACAAAGATGTTTAAAAAGCAAGTAAACTCTTACTACAACCGATGTAATAATTATTTAAAAAATATACTAAACCTGCAGTTTAGATTGAAAGATTTACACACACACAAACATTTTTAAAAAAGCAACTAAACTTTTGCTACACCCGGGAATTAATTAAGCGATTTATTAGTCTGTGATCTTAAGACATAAACAACCTTCAAAGGTAACAATTAACGGTAGTATTACGTCATCTTAATAATACGTCCTTGTTTCAAAAACGACTTTTAAAATCCTTTTCTCACGATACCTTAAAAGTTAGTTCTTAGGCAAGCCATTGAAATGCTCTGAAACGAATGGCCTAGAAAACACGTTTTACCCTCCAAAGACGCTCAGATGAAAGAAACCTGATGTCTTTGAATTCTTGGGGAAGTAATTACATTTCTGTATAATTTTCTAAGATAAGTGGTTATGTTTGATGTATTACGCCAATTATAATAACGAAAATTATAGCTGACACCCAGAAATAAGTATTTGTATTTTTTAGTAACAATAAGTATTATTATAGTACTTTCAAGGCATATCTATATGTTTGTCAAACAAATAATAATTATTACATAATATTTCATGGATTAATAAAACGTATCACAATTATTAGTATTTCCAATACTGTCTCAGTCAAGGGAGATTTTTAGCGGTGTTCGAGAAGTTTCGCAACTTTTGTTATTTCGAAAACATACATAATGAATATCCGTGTTTTGAACTTGCCATTTTTATTTGATATTGTAAAACTTAATTTTAATAAATAAATAATAGTTGCAGTCCCAATGCGTCTATAATGATCATAGAAACTCTCATAGAAACTTGTATTATACAAGTTTTATAATCAAATTATATATATTTTGGGCCAGTGATTTATAACTTATCAAAAGTCGTTGACCAATTTACAAATCGACACGTAATATTCAAGATAACACGTTACGTTTGGATAATCCAAAGATAACATTATCGATGAAGATAAGTCCAAATTAATTAGTTTGTAGTGACCGTGCGGACAGTATGGCAAAGAAAAAAGATAGTGTGAAAAATGAGGCTAAAAATGTGGAGAAAAAGGGAGGTTTTAGTGTAAGTAAAACGATTATGTAGACTATTTAATATAAATAATATAATTTATCTTAAATATATTTTTAAACACATGAAAAGATTTGATAATTGATAAGACTTTGTAGATTCACTTTTATTATCAGCTGGGATCGCTCTAAAAGTACACCTTTAATTTGTATATATCCGTCAATGACGACTCATTGGTCTAGTGGTTAGTACCCCTGACTGCGAATCCATGGGTCCTGGGTTCGATCCCCGGCTGAGACGAACATCGATGTGATGAGCATTTGGTGTGTATGAATTGTCTTTAAAAAAAAAAAAAAATCTCCAGACCATGAAGGTGGCTATAATTATATATATTTCAATTAAAAACAGTTGATCTTTTATTTAAGTATTTTTTACTAAACAAAAATTGTTTCTAATACAATTGTACATCTAAATGAAAGTTATGAATGTGAAAAACACGGACACAAATTAAAGTTTACGTTTAAATACTTGCTTACTTCCACTATATTAAATTGTAGTATATAGACTTCATATGAATAAAAATGTGTAGATGACAGCTGATGTCTTCGATACTTCGGTGTAGACAGGCCAATTCCATTTTTCTTTAACGTTAGCGTTATCATATCATATATGTATGTTTGTATATATGTATGAAATGTATGACTACGAGTGTTCACTGTTTATTTATTTATTTACACTTCATTGCCATAATACACATAATTATAAATATAGAAAAAAAAACAAAAAGTAAGTAGGTTACATAAGTTATTAGGCAACGGGCGGCCTTATCGCTAACAAGCGATTTCTTCCAGGCAACCCTAAAATGGATCAATAGAAAAAAAAGAAACACCTACAGAGGGTAAAGTACAAGAGATGCATAATTAATTAACAAAAAGATACTAAAAATAACATGCTATAACTGCTACTATGACTAAAATTAAATTTTAAAAAAATCTAAAGAAAAGAAATCATTATTTTGGATTTCAAAACCAATGGGACAGCAGTGCATCACTATCTATTTATAAAAATTATTAAAAAATACAAATGGCAAGTTCTATTCGATTTTCATAATTTATAATTTCTAAATGACTAAAGTTGCTAAACTTCGAACACTGGTACTCCTAATTCTTTAGAAACTTGTCCCTTGGTTGACGCATAATTGGATTTTCTTCTAACTTAAGCCTGATAAGTAATTTTAGTCTAGCCTAATTTACATACAATATTTAACAAAAGAAAATGTCAGCTAGGACAACTTACAGTCGATCTTATGGAAGACACAATGCTCTGTATTATTTGATCCTCTCAACACATAACAATGACACATGATTCATTAGATATATATACAAAATGCATTTTGACGACTCATTGGTCTACTGGTTACTACCCCTGACTGCGAATCCATGGGTCCTGGGTTCGATCCCCGGCTGAGACGAACATCGATGTGATGAGCATTTGGTGTTGTGCTTAGGTCTTGGCTATTCAAATATGTATTTATATGTCTATCTATATATAATATGTATGTATATCCGTTGCCTAGTACCCATAACACAAGCTTCACCAGCATGGGACTAGGTCATTTGGTATGAATTGTCTTTAAAAAAAAAAAAAAATCTCCAGACCATGAAGGTGGCTATAAAATAACTTTCCATGGCAATCTGGGAGTCCTCTAAGTAATAAGAGAACAAAAAGCCAGTATAAAATTAATAAAAGATAAATCAGTGGCGCTACCACATTTTTAGGTCTGGGTCTCAGATTTATGTATATGTTTCATGATCATTTGTTGTGCGTGTTGGCCTACTGTGCCTGACACACACCGTCAACGTTTTTTGGGTCTAAGCCAAGCCTGTTTCCTCACGATGTTTTCCTTCACCGTTTGAGCCGTTAAATGCCCACATAGATAGAAAATCCATTGGTGCACAGCTGGGGATCGAACCTACGACCTTAGGGATAAGAGTCGTACGCTGAAGCCACTAGGCCAACACTGCTCTTGAATAATTAAAGTGTTCCAAATTCAAAATAACCAAAGAGGATTCAGAGAACTGTTTATTGTTGCATCAACAGTACTTACGCCCGTCGTCCGTAGTACTAGTTATATAACTTTGAAGGAACTTATTCAGTATGAAGAGTTTACTTTGTAAATACCAGGTGTTATTTATAGTGTAATTAATACTCCAATACTACTTTATTTCAATTAAAAACAGTTGATAATTTGTTTAAGTATTTTTTACTAAACAACAATTGTTTCTAATACAATTGTACATCTAATGTTAAGTTATGAATGTGAAAAACACGGACACAAATTAAAGTTTACGTTTAAATACTTGCTTGCTTCAACTATATTAAATTGTAGTATATAGACTTCATATGAATAAAAATGTGTAGATGGCAGCTGATGTCTTCGATACTTCGGTGTAGACAGGCCAATTCCATTTTTTCTTTTACGTTAGCGTTGAATAATATGAAAATGTAAATTATAATTTGATATCATACATGTATGTTTGTATACATGTATGAAATGTATGACTACGAGTGTTCACTGTTTATTTTGGATTTCAAAACCAAAAGCAGTGCATCAATATCTATTTATTAAAATTATTAACAAATAAAAATAGCAAGTTCTATACGGATTTTCAAAATTTATAATTTCTAAATGACTAAAGTTGCGAAACTTCGAACACTGGTACTCCTAATTCTTTAGAAACTTGTCCCTTGGTTGACGCATAATTGGATTTTCTTCTAACTTAACCTAATAAGTAATTTTAGTCTAGCCTAATTTACATATAATATTTAACAAAAGAAAATGTCAGATAGCACATCTTTTTTTTCATAATGGCTCTGGCATGATTTGTGCATTAGCCAGCGTCAAATATAGGATTTTTTATAATTCGTGCTTGTCTTTAGAAATTCGACCGTGTCCTCCATGTACGGTTTAAGCACTCGCCCGGTACCGCACAACCCTGCCAAAGGCTGAGAACAAATTTAAATTAAATTAAAACTTGCTCTTGAACCGGGAATCGAACCCGGTACCCCTCACCTAGCTGCCACTTAATAAGACCGCTAGGCTATGAGGCTCCATAGCACAACTTACAGTCGATCTTTTGGAAGACACTATGCTCTGTGTTATTTGATCCACTCAACACATAACAATGACACATGATTCATTAGATATATACAAAACAGTAAATCAATAATACTACCCGATATCACTGTACTCGCGAGCGAGTAATATAATTACTCCCAGTAAAGCTTCTGCCAATTTAGTGTTCATCAAGTACGGTAATTCTTATGCTGACACACAATACATACTCTAGTTCAAGATTTCGAACTTGACCTTAACCTTTAAGACCCTTGAATGACAAATATGGACCATCGGGGTCAAATTGGAAATATGTAACCTTGATTAAATCGTTGCTACATACTTCGTTGCAAAAACTCAATGCCTGCCTTGCGATTCTGTAACTCACTTTTCGAACTTACACAGCGGTTTTCGAATCGGCGGTCGCTCTCAAATCAGTCGCGAAGCAGTCATTTTATGATTTGGCATTCTGATAAACAATAAACTACAAGCTCCCACCTTTTCAGATTGCCAAATCATAAAATGACTGCTTCGCGACTGATTTGAGAGCGACCGCCGATTCGAAAACCGCTGTGTGAGTTACAGAATCGCAGGGCTGGTATTCTTGGACTGTCGATGTGCAAAACATAAATTCTCTCTTCCAAATGTATAAAAAAGGGTCTAATAAAATTATTCGTTACGTTTCTTGTCATTCAAGCAGTTGAATTCAGTAAATCCCGACACTAAAATTCACTTGCGAACTTGATTGTCGGGATTTTTTAATCAGCGATAGGTCGATCACGCAACCGTAGGCAATTTACGTTAAATAGGAAATGAAAGCTATCAAAAACAGAATTTGTAAAAAATCCAAGTCTCGCAACGCCATACCGTAAAAAGTTGTGAGATCAATGTAATACCAAGTCGGTCAATTTATTCAGTCCCTACTTAAGTGAGCTGTCTTAAGTTTTAAAGTAATTGGATAGCCTAACAACATTTTATAGTGACCATATAAATATTACAATTCTTATATGTTTTAAATAAATACATGGACTTGGCAATCGCATGGAAACAACGTATCTCAAAATATAATATTAAATTAGATTGTTTAGTGCTTGGTAACTGAAAATTCAGGCTTTTAATTCATTTTCCAATTCCATCAATTACATCTATACAACGAGGTTATAGTCGAAATTGGCCTGAACTGCTACGAGAAAAGAATAGTACGGCCGTGCCGCTTTGCTCGACTGATTGCTATATCTTGGTATAGGAAAACTTGAATTAATGTCCTTATTTTATGGCTTTGGGAATAAATAAAAGAATAACCACGTCCTGTTTAAGCGAGCAAATTTAAGAAAGAGAAGTAATTGACCAATCACGGCGATTTGGCAAACTGACTTCGCAAGTGAACTTGATCGTATCAAGTTTTACAGAACACGGAGGTTGTAACATGATTTAAATTAATAAAATCATCCTACCTTTTTGAACATCCTTACAAAATTGTTTATTAGTACGATCAATAACTCTCATGCAAATAATATTACGTGAAACAATTTTTTTATTGAGAACCTTTAACTACAGATAATACATCGCTTAATGAAATTGCAGTTTTATCTATTGAGGGAAAAAGCTTTTAGCTTTCAGGCTGTATCGGCCGCGTATTTAATGTATCGTGTGAGCTTTTCATTACTAAATACTTTATAACAAGCCGCATACAGGTTCATGAAGTCATCCCACGGGACCTGTTAAGCGTTTTTTTTAAATATTGTTTTTATAAACTTGTAAAATTAGTCTCTTAAGGATGTGCGCCAATTTTTGGGATTAAGACATGCCAGTGCGTTCATTTCACTAGGTTAATACACTTATTAGTGTTTAGTCTTCTTAGTGTGGTAGTAGTAAGTGGGTTATAGGACAAGCAAGTGTTTCTTATGTACATAAATAAATTGAGAGTTGCATGATCAACCACTGTACTAACACGGCATCAGCAAAAAAAAAACATTAGCAATAACTAGAAGAAATCTTTTATTGATCTGTGATAAAAAGCTTTCGTCATAAATAATTTTCAAAACTTTAAAGATTAAATGATTGGCAATATTGTAGTGCTCTGAAATCCGCCGTTCCACAACTGAGCGTTTTTCATGGCAGTTTTTGCCGCGCACCACCAATATGTGGAACAATTGCCCACTGAAGTATTTCCAAACCAATTCGACTTAGGGTTCAAGAACAGAGCGTATCAATTCTTAAAAGGGCCGGCAACGTACTCGCGAGCATTCTGGCATTGAGAGTGTCCGTGGACGACACTATCACTTAACATCAGGTGAGCCTCCCGCTCGTTTGCCCATATATTTGGTTAGAATTTGTTACACTAAATTTGATATTTTTTTTTATTAATAATACTCTACGTGTCCATTGTGTCCAGGGATTTTTTTCTATCGCTCAAATTTTACCAAAAAAAACAAGATACACTATATTAATTACAATAAACTAGTTCACGAATGGTGTGTTACACGTCTCGCGAAATAGATAAATAGATAAATAAATCGGCTACATGGGTAATATTTTTATTTACAATAATCATGGGCGAGCCGCGGCGCAATTTGATGCTTATGTCATTTCTCTTTCAACTGTTCCATACTTCCCTTATTATAACATATAACTATGCTGTATTTTGCGGTAAAGGACACGACCAGCTGGATAAAAATCTATTCTATTTACAGAAATTCCTTCTCTTCGCATCCATAGCGGTAGTAATAGTATCAGTGGGAGCGCTACAGTTCTACATAACCTTGACAAGCGTCCCTGACCTGCCGAAGTTCGATCTGGACACCTGTTGGGGGAGCAACTGTACACAGAACACTGATATCAGGAAATTCAGAATTGTTTTTCATGAGGCCGTAAGTTATAGATGTAGAGTTAAATTATTTTTAAGAATATATCTGAAATGTTACAAAATGTAAAATTCATGCGAACAAATTATTTAATTGAAAACTTTTAACTACAGATAACGTGTAATAAGTCGCTTAATAAAATTGCATTTTTATCTATTGAGGGAAAAAGCTCTTAGCTTTCAGGCTACGAGTATATCAGCCGCGTATTAAAATTTAAAAAAATAATCAGTGGCGCTACAATATTTTTAGTTCTGGGCCTCAGATTTCTTTATCTGTTCCATGATCATTTGTCAATCTAATAGGCAAGGGTGATCAGCCGCCGTCTTGGGTCGGTTTCCTCACAATGCTTTCCTTCACCGTTTGAGCGAATGTTAAATGCGCACATAGTAAGAAAGTCAAGAGGTGCCCAGTTGGGGATCGAACCTACAACCTTAGGGATAAAAATCACACGCTGAGGCCACTGGGTCAACACTGCTCTTGCAGAGATAATATCAGTTATATTTTCCACATGCTATTTAATTGCCACAGTAGGTCGAGATTTGTCTTTCGCTAATATAAACACTGGTTTTGAGAAAAACATCTGGTTCAAAGACAAAGATATAATTGCATAGTATAAAATTAAATCATCGATACGATCAAACTTCAACATCTATTATATCATAAATGAAAATCAAGTATTACAATAGCTTTTGTAGTTGTACTTCTTATGGCACGTTGGAGAAAAATTATGAGAGTTACATTGCACGCGCACACCGTCACAAAAAACCGACACCCTGAAGTGAGCTACAGTCAACATTTAAGTTTTTTCTATTGTTAGTGTCGTTTTTTCTACAAACAACAAAATAAGGCGAAAGATAAAAAAATATCTTGTTATGCCAAAGAAGTATAACTTCTAACGTGTGTAGTGTGTACGTAAGTACACACACGTTTTTTTACTACAAATAAGTAAATCTAATATATAGTTATTTGTACTATAATATTAAAGAATTTTGCTAGGTATAATATATATATACTTGTTGCAATGCAATGAAAACATTTAAAATAATTAGACCGAAGCTACGTTAGGTAATCTAATAATAATATCAAATAGTTATCTGTGAACCAAACCCATTTTATCCAGTAATGATTCCAACTTTGTTTGTCTCAGTTATGGTAGGATAGTTTTAGAGGTAAGGAGGAACCTTACTATCACATTATATTTTTTAATGGCCTTAGAGGTAGAATATATAAAGCGGAAATGTTAGAAAGACTGGGTGTGCCAAGTAATCACACTCGGCGTGGTAATCGGTCGCAATTGCTTTTGTCATTTACGCGTGTATTGTGCATCCTGAATATTATTGCATGTGAGACGGATATATTTAGTTACACACTGCCTGAATTCAAAAGATTTGCATTATTTATAATTAGTTATGAAAAGGTCATATTTTATGTTTTCTTGGTTTGTTTTTAGTTTAATTTTTATATTAATACTAGCTGACCCGGAAAACGTTGTTTTCCCATGTATATTATTTGTAGTAATTTTTTTTTATCAATAAAAATAACTATCTACTATAGTAAAAAATTGGGGTTGATCGTAGAGGGGTGAAAATGAACGGTTGTAACGTAAATTATGTAATTAGATAGAAATACATTACATTCCAATACTGTATAAATAACAAATTAAAGCATTCTATTAATTGAAGTTTTTCAACAAATTGTTTCCATTCCAAGTTTCAAGGAGAATCCTTGTAAACAATACAGATTCCAATTATAACTTTCCCTTAATTAACTGTTAAAAGAATTGTTGAAATGTTAGAACTTCTCTCTGTTTTAATTGAAATTATTATTATGCGGAATAAAAATTAATTTTAGACAAACATTGTACGAAATCCGTTACAATTATAAGCTTTATTTTTTATAGACAATCCACTCATTAATTTAATCGTTTTAACATAGGAGAATTTATCCAGCTGCGATCTGTGTTCGAGCAAACTTGTCGGATATCCCACCACGGGATTCAAGCCAGTCTCGAACTTCAGATCGCACCTTGCTTTTTCGAAAGTGGGACAGTCAATAAGTAAATGAACCTCCATTTGGTCAGTTCTTTCGTGTTCAGTTTGAATCTGTGTAAATAGTTTTTAAAAGCCCCATGTTGAGTGCAAAGCGCCTTGTCTTGACTTGATTTGTTAAAAATACTGTATATTTGTCAATCAATAAAATGTCAATACATGTAGATGTACCATATAATTTGAACTTGATGACAGAATCATACTATTTATGTTATTCGGTCCTTGTTAGAGTTTGCTGTCTTAAGAAAACCTTCGAAAATGCGTGGCATATTCATTTTAGACAGAAATTGTAAAAAACTACTGGACCGATTTCTAAAATACTTTTCTAAAAAAAATGTGTTCAAAAGAAAAGACTAATTTTAAAGAAAAAACTTTATAACCGGATTAAAGTTACGTATAATTATAAATTTACAATTATTTAACATAATTTTAAATTTAACCGACGTTTCGCGTGCTTTACAGCGTGCGTGGTCACGGTGACTGAAGACAAAAGGTGTTGGATGTCAGAAAGTATCATAGCTGAAGAGAAAGTTGCATTATCTCTATTAATATAATAATACATAACTTTAATCCGGTTAAAAAGTTTTTTCTTTAAATTTGTATAGGTTATGTCAATAGAAGACAAAACTAATTTTATATTAAATCGAAGTTGGTATTTGTACTTTAAATTTGTATTTGCAGATGCTCGAAAACAAACGGCGTAAGTTCGATACATATAAACGGGCGCCTCGTGTCAAAAGCTTGAAAGAGACATCCGAATACGGTATAAACTCCGACGTTCTCGGGCAAATATTTGGGAATTGGCAGTTCAAATATAAGTACCCAGAGCGAGCGCGGTATTTCAATCAGTATGAGCACTACAAAACTAATATACAAGGGCTGGATATACATTATATGCACGTGAAACCAAAGAGAAGTAATGTTAAGGTGAGCGCGAGTTAATAATAATAATGACTAAAACACTAGGACCTCACATTGTATCCGTGTCTTTAAAAAATATTATAGACACGGGTTTATTTTATATAACAGAACAATTGGACTCATCTGATGTTAACTGAACTGCCCATGGACACATATTAGAAGGCAAGTACGGTGCCGTCCTTTTAAGAATAATTCGAATTAGTTCCAAAAATAATTAATAATTCAAAAATAATTCAGTGGAACTCACATAGTGGTGGTCCGTGGCAAAAACCTTACACAACGATTTTTAAAACACTCTTTAAAGGTTCTTTTTAAAATAAGCGGCATTTATCGTTAACGGGGTAATGTATAAATAAATATAAAGCTTTCTTATAAAGATTATACAACATTTTGTTTTAATACAAATAAGATATTTTAAATTATGAGTTTCAATTGAAGTAGGCTAGTGCACTAACCATAAATTAGGACTTATCTTAATAAATCGATATGTAAATATAATGTAAATTGAAGTAATCAATTCCTGAGATAGAAGTTGTCAATATTTCTAAAATTATTAAATATAAGAGAGAATGCTATGAATTAATTAATGTTATAAATATACTTGTGCTATTTCAAAATGGGTTTAATCCGCATGTTATTTCAGGTTATCCCCCTTCTCCTCTTACATGGATGGCCAACATCGATCAAAGAGTTCTATGAATCTGTACCTCTCTTGACTACGGCCAAACCGGGATATGACTTCGTATTCGAGCTGATAGTACCTAGCTTGCCAGGCTTTGGATTTTCACAGGTGTGCATTACATAACCGTTGTTATGTAATGCACACCTGTGAATGTTGTGATTTGAAGGGTTTTTTTTTTAAGATTTGAAATAAGGGAAATTTGATGTCGAAAACATTATACAAACAGAGAAGGGGCCGTTCAAGTATTACGTCACGCAATTTTTGGCGATTAGTGACACCCCCCCCAAGTAACGCGGCGTAACGTTTTTTTGTACGCAAGTACAGTACAGTACCCAAGTATAATATAACGTTTCTTCACCACCTAGTAACTCTTTACACCTAAAACTATTATGTGGTGTAAAGTACTGGACAGTCGAAAATAATATTAACATTAACGCGTAACTAAATCCCCGCCCCGCATCGTAACGTTTTATAAAAGGATCGATACGATCTAGCCTTACTAAAAAGTAATTTAAATCTAATTTACTAATATGGATTTTTAACATAAAAAACTGTCCAATAACACTTACAGTCTCTATTAAAGGGAAGACACTTAGTTCTCGAGACTCGAGAATTAAAAAAATATGATTTAAGATCAATTTTTATTTTGGGATATTGGATATTACTTTGTCTGTTTTCAATCATTAATAACATTTATATTGTAATAAAAACTGTACAAATATTAATTTAAGGGTCCAGTACGCCGTGGACTCACAACCTACCAAATAGCAATAGTCATGAGAAACCTTATGGAGAGACTGGGCCACAAGCAATTCTACGTACATGGAGGCAACCTTGGACACAACATTGGCTCGCATATGGCAACCCTCTTCTCTAACCAGGTCCTGGGATTCCATACAACGTTCCCAGTCAATTTCTCAAAGATAGCAGACTGGTTGTGGGTGATTGGTAGTTTGTGGCCTTCGTTGGTCAGCAACGAGTTTGTGGACAGAATGTACCCTCTGAGTGATAAATTGGCTTATTACCTGGAAGAGTTTGGATATTTGCACCTGCAAGCCACAAAGCCTGACAGTATTGGTAAGGAGAAATTAATAAACATACTATTGATACCGCTTATTTGGACTTGCAGTAACATATTATATGTTTTGCATTGTCAGTTCATTTTATTAATCGTGCTACGCTGGAAATTGAAAGTTAAAACTACAGTTAGTAAGTATATCAGTATCACTGGGTTAAAACTACAGTTAGTAAGTACATCAGTATCACTGGGTTAAAACTACAGTTAGTAAGTACATCAGTGTCACTGGGTTAAAACTACAGTTAGTAAGTACATCAGTATCACTGGGTTAAAACTACAGTTAGTAAGTACATCAGTATCACTGGGTTAAAACTACAGTTAGTAAGTACATCAGTGTCACTGGGTTAAAACTACAGTTAGTAAGTACATCAGTATCACTGGGTTAAACCTACAGTTAGTAAGTACATCAGTATCACTGGGTTAAAACTACAGTTAGTAAGTACATCAGTATCACTGGGTTAAAACTACAGGTAGTGAGTACATCAGTGTCACTGGGTTAAAACTACAGTTAGTAAGTACATCAGTATCACTGGGTTAAAACTACAGTCAGTAAGTACATCAGTATCACTGGGTTAAAACTACAGTTAGTAAGTACATCAGTATCACTGGGTTAAAACTACAGTTAGTAAGTACATCAGTGTCACTGGGTTAAAACTACAGTCAGTAAGTACATCAGTATCACTGCTTTAAAACGACAGTTAGTAAGTTAATCAGTGTAACACCAGGGCCAGTCACTAAAAGTCTTATGTTTTTTATTCTATACCTACTACACCTAGCTTATTAGCTACTTTTAATGGTCCAATGAATAGGCTAACTCGCTCTTACAACTTAATTAAAATAACAATCTTCCAATACCGTAACTAAGCGTTTAAGTTTATATTTAGTTTTGGTTATTATTATTTTTTTTAGTTATTACGTATTTATTTTATGTTTTTAATTTTGTGGTTGCTTGCTTAAATTTTTTCCTTGCAAGCTTGCCCTATAGCTATGTTCTGATATAATTGATGTGTATGTGTACGTGTGTACAATTTGTGTTGACATATTTCTTGTATAATTTTATGCTTACACGGCGTTTAAGAACTTATAAATAAATATAAAATATAATGTTAGTTAGTATGGGAACTCTACAGTATAGGACTATACAGTGAAATTCCCAACTTGCAGGTTCACACTTTGGTACAGTTATGTACTGTTATTTACCTTAAATTAAAAAAAAACAATTCTTATTTCACAGGTACTAAACTTCTGTCTCTTTTTATCACAGAGTAAATACAATTTTTTTTTTTTTTTTTTATAAAACAGGGGGCAAACGGGCAGGAGGCTCACCTGATGTTAAGTGATACCGCCGCCCATGGACACTCTCAATGCCAGAGGGCTCGCGAGTGCGTTGCCGGCCTTTCAGGAATCGGTACGCTCTTTTCTTGAAGGACCCTAAGTCGAATTGGTTCGGAAATACCTCAGTGGGCAGCTGGTTCCACATAGTGGTGGTGCGCGGCAAAAACTGCCTTGAAAAACGCTCAGTTGTGGAACGGCGGACGTCGAGGTGATACGGGTGGAATTTCGTATTCTGTCTCGACGTCCGATGATGAAATTCAGCTGCAGGTATTAATCCGAACAACTCCTCTGAACACTCTCCATGGTAAATGCGGTAGAAGATGCAGAGTGACCCCACATCTCTACGCAACGCCAAAGGATCAAGCCGCTCGGAGAGGGATTGGTCGTCGACGATTCGAACCGCTCTGCGTTGTATACGGTCAAGTGGAAGGAGCTGGTACTGGGGAGCCCCTGCCCAGAGGTGAGAGCAGTACTCCATGTGGGGCCGAATTTGCGCTTTATATAGTTGCATGCGGTGGCCCGGAGTGAAGTACCGCCTCGCCTTGCTGAGCACACCAAGCTTTTTGGAGGCTAATTTAGCCTTTCCCTCCAAGTGACCGCGAAACTGAACGTCGTTCGATATGTCAACGCCAAGTATTCCAATGCTGGCTGTGGCTTTAAGAAGAGTGTTTTCGAAAAGAGGAGTGGCGACAAAGGGTGTTTTTTTAGCGGAAAACGCGCAAACTTGTGTCTTCTTGGGGTTAAATTGGACTAGGTTTAGTCTGCCCCAGTCTGAGACTCCACGTAGTAGAGTTTCGACTTCAGACACAAGTTTGTTCCGGTACTCATCGACAACTGCCCGAGAAATACCTGCCCGGCCAGTGTAAAAAGTATCCCCAGTGCTGTCATCCGCATAGCAATGAATGTTGCTAAGTTGCAACATATCATTGATATGCAGAAGAAACAGGGTCGGGGATAGAACACAGCCTTGTGGGACCCCAGCGTTCACGGGTTTAAGGTCGGAACATGCTCCGTCGATGACGACCTTGATGCTCCGATCGGCCAGAAAGCTGGAGATCCAATCGCATAATTTCTCGGGTCAATTTGATAGAAAGAGACGAAAGTTAACTTTCCTTAATAAAACTAACCCGTTTTTTGCAAAGAAAGGCACATCCAGATTGATTGATAAAAAAACCGTAAACAATCAGCCATATAAAAATAGGCATGCAAATGCCATATTAATTATCATAATGTCGTAATAATAGTAACAGTTAAGTTATTTATAATTGTTTGTCTAAACTTACGGTCTAAATACTCTCCCACGCTAAAAAGGCCTACCTTGCCTTTTTAAAATGTAATCACTATCCCCTTAAAACATTACACGGCAGTGATCTGTACTACCAAAATACCAAGTTCGTAAAGATCGCTCAAAGAGATTTTTTTAGCGATAAGGCCGTCCGTTGCATCCCTTATAATTGTTATGTATTACGTTATTTGTTTTTGTATAAATATAACGAAGTGTGAATAAATAAATATTGGCGTTATGTTTTTATTTTAGGTATAGCTCTTCAGGACTCACCTGTAGGTCTGTGTGCGTATATAAACGACAGAATTCTCTCATTAACGGATCCATCAAATAAATTGAGAGAAGACGGCGGTCTTGTCAATTACAACACAACAGATTTAGTGGATAACGTCATGGTCTACTGGAGTACCGGAAGTATAACAACTTCATTGAGGCTGTATAAGGAGATTTCTGCTAATCAGGATATGGAAGACGTACTAGCCCAGTAAGTATTACGGCCGAAAGGTTAGACTATCGGCTTGATACCAAATTTCTTCAGTTTCCCGTTGATGTAAAAATTTATATCAATTTGTAAACCTCCTTCGGGTGTTTGAAGTCTATTACAAAGTTAACAGTATTGTCTTGTCGAAATAGGAATTTATTTTAAGCGTTTAGTGAAAGAGATAAATAAATATACTATAAGGTTCTTTGTTACAGTATCTATATTATATTGTTCACATCAAAAGTAGAGTCGTATAAGATTTAAACGTTTCACGTAGTGGAGCATACTTTAATTGTACATAGATATATTATGAATAATGCATATACTCGATAGAAATAAAAAGTAAACAAAACAAAATCTTACGTTAGAAAATAAGTTACAAGACAGTTTTTCTTTGAGCTCTCTTTTCACGGCACAGGGTAAGTGAAAAAGCAAACACTCTCGCTAACTTTCTTCTTCCTCCTACTGAGGCTGTCTTTCTCCATATGTCCTGTAATGCCAGCATAATGACACTACGAGATCATGACACTATTGAAATGTCAAGATGAAGTCACGTCATTTCTGTGCTAAACTTTCCATACAATAAATAAAATAAACTTTATTGGCATACAATTCACGTATGACTAAACAATAATTAATTGGACAAAAAGGCAGCAATGAATTATCAAAGATAATTACGAAATAAAAATACCTAAACTTGTATTTATCTATTTTCAGAATACCAACTCCAGTGCCCACATGGGCGCTGCGACCAAAGCATGAACTATACCATTCACCCGACTTTGTTCTACGTTGGAAGTATCCAAACTTACTTGGTATAACAAATCTTGACGAAGGAGGCCATTATTTAGCTTTTGAAAAACCTGTTGCCTTTTCCGACGATATATTTAAGGCTGTTGATAGTTTTTTGAAGTTTAAAAATAAATAAGTTTTTAATTAAATATTTTTTTTACTCCAACTGAATTTGGATAAACTAAACTTACATATGTTTACCTAATTTATTTTTTTATCATTTACTAATTAGATAATCCAAAAGCAAAGTCCAAAGCACACCGTAGCACGTGAATTCCGTATTTGGTCTTATTCATAATATTTAAACTTGTGTGACACCAAATCCGTGTCCTTCCTAGAATCGTATAGTTAACCTTCAATTAGATAGTGTATGTTGAGAGTGATAAGGGCAAAATATTCAATATGTAAATGAGGCTTATAGTACCTTTATGAATTAGTGTAGAGTAATTATTACAATATAAAAGAGTCCATATGGTCTTTAGAGTATTAAAATATTAATACTAAGTGTCACTCAGCAAACGATTACCATATAAATTAATTCTAGTGATGGATAGTTATCGACAATCGATTTGTAATACAGTATTAATATCGCTATTAAAAATGGGAGTGAAATTTTTAATGACAAATAAAAAAAAACAACTTTGGGGAGGGATTATCAGTAGAGATATAAAAAATAGTTATATATTCTCATTCATAAAATACAGTTTAGGTGTTTGGTGTCAAAGTTGAGACTCAAGCCTTTGGCTAGGCATACGTGAAACCAGTAAAACCAGAAATATTTCATCTGAATGTATTGGTTACTGTAGGTTCTGAATAACCACTCAACGTGTTTATTCAGAACTTGGTTTCGATCCCCGGTTGAGACGAACATCGATGTGATGAGCATTTGGTGTTGTGCTTAGGTCTTGAGTGTTTAAATATGTATTTATATGTCTATCTATCTATAATATGTATGTATATCCGTTGCCTAGTACCCATAACACAAGCTTCACCAGCTTAGCATAGGACTAGGTCAATTGGTGTGAATTGTCTTTAAAAAAAAAAGAAAAAAAATGTAGTCGTTAATAAATAACAAGCCGAAACTCGATAAGACGAGGCGCATTCGAAATCCATTTAAAAACCTTAAACAGGGAGCAAACTCAATGATTGATAGGGTTGCCATTTTATTCTACTTTTGTGTTTTTGTTGTGTTAATTAATAAAATAATTGTGTCAGTTTATCTAGTCTTTCAAGGGAAAGTTGACCGCAATTCGAACTCGTTCACAATTCGTTATAATTGAATTAACACCACGTACAATGAATGAATGATACCTCAAATGTAAACGAGCAAAAGAATAAGTAATAAAGCAATTTTAAACGCTGTGATGTTTTTAACATTATCTGTTATAATTTTAGTAATAAAAGTGGCGCTTTTGTAGTTGTACTCTTGGTTTTAGCATAACTATACCTGCGTTGTAATTTTTTTCTAGTAGTGTGAAGTCACAAGGTGAACATCTTCTGTACCAGATACATGTCGTCGATGTTTGGGTATTATGTCAGTTTCCTCACAAAGCTTTCTTTCACCACACAAGTAAGTATAGTAGTAGTAGTGTGGATTCAATTTCCGCACTTATACGCTCATTTGTTCCGTTGTGAGTAAATTTCTGGGTAATTAAGCCAGCCTTGCTTACTGAAGCTCAGAAGTTTCCTGGGGGCTTAGTCATGATGCCTTAATAGTAGTGTATGTAGAAAGACGAAAACGAAATTTGTATGGAAATGACGAGTTCGTGTCGACAAATTTTGCGGGCAGGAGGCTTCACGGAGCGACCTTACTGCTCCGAGGATTTCTGTTCATTGCCACAGCTACGCATTCTAGGACGTTGGATGACTGATTCCTCTGCGCTGAAGTAGTCTCTACACAAGGGACTTCTTTTTTATGTTATAGGAGGCAAACGGGCAGGAGGTTCACCTGATGTTAAGTGATACCGCCGCTCAAGGACACTCACACTGCCAGAAGGCTCGCAAGTGTGTGGCCGGCCTTTCAAGAATTGGTACGCTCTTTTCTTGAAGGACCCTAAGTCGAATTGGTTCGGAAATACAGTTCAGTGGGCAGATGGTTCCACATAGTGGTGGTGCGCGGCAAAAACTTCCTTAGAAAACGCTCAGTTGTACGATGGACGTCGAGGTGACTGTCTATCACGCCTAAATATGTTTATTAAATTAATTTTTTTTTAGGACAAAAGATGTTTATTATGGAGACAGTGGCCCGTAATGTACAAGCGAGTGTTAAATGCACACATAAAAGTCTAATGTTTTATAAAATAATAGTTTAAATCTGTGACAGCCCTATTATAGTAATCTCTCTGAATCGAATCAGCGCCGTTAAATCGAGTTATATCTGTGGACCGGTGGAGTTTTGTTTTTTTCAATAAACGCCTCGTTTTTCACTACTAAAGTATTTAAAAGACCATTATCGGTGGATTTTTATTATGTATGTCGTTTTTAAAAAGCGTGTTTAATCTCACAGATCTGTATTTTAAAATATGTAATTTGTGAAGATAGCATGCAGCTATTAAATAATCATACAATCCTTAGAATAGTGGTTTAGGTATTGGGTTAAAGCGTATTCGTTACGCTAAGTCTGCTTAGATAGATAGATAGATAGATAGTCATTAAAGAAAAATAAACAAGAAAATGCCTTTTGGCCGTGAAATGAACTTAACATAAACGTATTAAATATACACATATAATAAATGCCATTTATTTTTTTACTTTTTTAACTTTATAAAACGGATAAAAAAGCGAAAGAATTACATAAATCTTCGTTCTGAGTGGTTTACAGCAATCGTAGTCAGAGAAAGAGTAGAAAGATTTATTTAAATAGATAGAATAGGTCAAAGATATGGGACTATATTTTAATGCGAATCTTGGGTTTGCGCAACACGTAGATAAGACATGCAAAAAGGCTTACAGAAACATGGGGTTCATATTACGAATAGTTTGTGGCTTCACGACTATCAGTGCAATTAACATTTCGTACAATGTCTTAGTTAGAAGTCACTTGGAGTGCAACGTAATGGTGTGGGCGCCATATGAGGCTAAATACAGTCTCATGTTGGAGCGAGTACAAAATAAATTCACCCGTTACCTCTTCAAGAGACTGTATGGAGTATATCCCTTGTATCCACTTATGTACCCGACCCTGTTTGTTCTGGTATGGTGGGCTAGGACCAGCTACGCCTAGAAGAGAGCTAGCTACGTCAGTGTATTTATTTAAGATACTTACGGGTCGGGTTCATAATCTGGATATAATGGAGAGACTCACTACGGGTACCAAGTAAAAACCTGAGGCGGAAGTCTCAACTTTCGGATGTACCGCGCGCACATTCCAACTTGGTTAGCGAAGCACCACTCACGCGAGCAATGCATATCATAAATAGAATTTCTGATGAGGTAGACCTATTTGTTTGTACACTGGCTGAGTTCACAAGAGTTGCCTTCGATATTATTAGTTATAAGATTTAGGTATATAAATATATCTTTTTAATGTTTTTTTAACAAGGTTAATCGGTGTGGGTATAAATATTGTGTCGTTCTATCGAATTAGTAATAACTGTAAAGATAAAATAATGATATGGAATAAAATAAATAAAAATAAAAAGTCCAATTAAGTAACTGACGTAGGTAGAAGTATCTTCTACGACAGACGTATACTACGCCGTAGCTGTATCTACAGCATAGTAGACTGCATCATTAGGTCGTGAAAATGTCAGCGATGTGTGTCAATGATATGGCACAGATCTCACCTTGCGAAGGAAAATGATTACTGCAATAGACGCAGATGTCTAAGAGAGTGTTCAAGTATTACGTTACGAATTTGAGGAGAGGGGGGAGTCTTGCATCGTAATATACGATGCATTACAGGGCCGGGGGATTGATTAACGCGTACCGTAACATTGTTTTATAACCCTTCAGAACGTTTAGTTTTCTGATTTTAAAAGGCTACTTGATTTTTTTTAAATGGTCACTTGGTAGTCACGTAACGGTTTACTAGGGAGGAGGGGAAGGTACAGAAAAATGTTACGGCCCGTTACATGGGGGGGAGAGGGATGCTGGAACGCTTAGGCTTAAGACCCATATATGGATGAAGCTAGGATGTATGGATGACGCACAATTACGTAATTTATTTCAACTCTAAAAGTACTCCATAGATGGCGCCTTAATAAGGACACAAATCAATAGATACTTAATATCTGTGATCTAACAGTATTTAGCTGATGACAACTGAAAAATCTCCGATATATGATATTTAGAAGTTATATCCACAAATCTTATAAAAAATAAATTAGATGACTCTTATAAGTACTTTACAATTGTACCTGCTGGAATTGCAAATTCGCTAAGTCGAGTGAATCTTAAAAGAGTTTTTGACATTTGCATATCCTATTTTAAGGAGTTGCCATGACAACCGTTTAATTAAGCATTTTATTTGTGGGCCACGTAGGAACTTTTTAGTTCCTTATTTAAATTAGTTTTCTTTTTGACCGTCTTTGAAATCTAGTTATTATTCATAGGCGTTCACGAACCAGATAAAGCGTATGTGTGTAATACTTATTTATAAATTAAGTAACTATTTTTTGAAGTGAAAACTTCTTTAGCGGCGTTGTACACTTTTTTTGAATGGGTAAAAAATGTTAAACTCGCGTCAGGACACGTGACCTGATCGAAAATTCGTCAGGCGAATGGAGAGTAGACAGCTGGCGCGGCGATTTAATGTAATATAAATTGTAATGTGTGTGTACGATAGCGCAATAAATAAATATTGTATTCTACCACATAAAGGATAGTACTTTTATACAGCTAATTAAAGCAGTTCGTGCAAAATTATTCGTTTAATTGTCAGTGTTCTCATCTGTCAAAGTGTGGTGTAGTGTCTATCGATAGTACGTGATCATATTCTTGGATATTTTAAGTTATACGAGTAAATGCCAAATACTTATAAAAGCCAGTTAGGAAAAGTTATTTATAATATAGAAAGTATAAGTCGCAAAGAAAGTCTGAAAGGATCCTTCATATATAGCATTAAACCTTCGGACCTTTTTATCAAAATAACATGCCAATTTTAGAGACTTAGAGATGCTGTAATCATAGTTTATTTCGCCCCCAAGCAGGTTTCTTATTTAGGCCGAGCATAAAAATAATACTGTACGAAGTGGTCTGCAAGTGTAAATATTTTTTTATTTTATTTATTAAACATAAAATAAAAATATCGTTATGTTTGTCTATAAGTTTCACATTAAAACTTGTATTTTTTTCGCTTTGTTTGCAGAGCGTTAGCAAGCTTTTGTTACTAAAATAAAAATATTCGCTAGCTATTGTTTAAACCGCGACGAAAACAAATTAATGTTAAAATAAATAAAACAGTTGTCAGCGAAGGTTTTTAAGGTTTTATGTTAATATAAGTAAATAGTTAAAAAGGCTTTTATTTTAAAATATGAAAGCTATGTTTATGTGTTTGGATGGGATGGGTATTTACCAGTCTGAGCAGCATAGGATACTCAACCCGATAATCATGCATTCAAAGTTTAGTCAGGATGACTGCATCAACTCTTGCAAAGTAAAAAATCATGAGAAACCCTATTGATGGTGTATATCACGTATTGACAGGTGATTTTTTACCTATTTAAAGTATAAAAAATATAGAATTCTGAGACCAAGAACTGTAATGCTAGTTTTTAAAATTTAATTTTCCTCTTGGGAGTAAAATATAATTTACCTAGTGCTAATATATAAATACCGTACATTTAGCTAAGAGTAAGGAAGGTAAAAAATGATAACCATCAAGTCCTTAATAATGAATAGAGTTGGACTTGACTAATTAGTACTGACGAAAAATATCAAAGGAAACCTCATAGAACGTGCTTTCAAGAAGTTTGTCGGAAATTCTGCTAAAACCCTAGTTTTAAGTGGCGCATTCAATATGGAAATGGTACGCGTGGCCTGTTTTTAAATAGTTTTATAAAACAACATATAAGTATAGTATTTATACTACGAGGTGAGTGGTCCGTAATTTCTTACTGCATCTTTTTTCGGGATAATCAAATAACAAGACAAAGAGCTATGTTGTCGATTATTTCTAAAAATAAAAGATTTTATTAGAACAATCGTACAATCAAACAAAACAGTTTTGTTAAAATAACATATATTAATGTGGTTAATAGGCAGTAAAATAGATGGCGCTAGCAACACTAACTTCAGGTGTCACTTTGTCGTTTGACACCTCGGCGATTCAAAGTAAACTAATGTATGTAAAATGTTAAAGTGAAGAAATCGTTAAGTGTAAATACTTAGAGTACCTATTCTTAGTAATTAGTTGTTTTGACTAATCTAGTTTAATTTAGTCTGTATATGTGCCTTGTGGACAGACATTGTTTAGTTACCCTTCCGCCATTTTGTTCTTCCTTTTATAACTATGTAATAATGGAATGTTATCTACTAACATATCGCAATTGTTTTTTTAAAGGTACACAACAATTAAAAGTTTAAAGAACTTTGTTTCTCTAATACAAAATTATATTTTTGTTATCATGACAAACTTAATATTAAAATACGAACGAGATGAACGTCGCCATCAGACAGGCGTCTAAATTTAGTCTACTACATTCTGATGATTTTTTAATGTCCCAATATCAATATCAATGAATTACCTGTCACGACAGAGACGTTTTCTTTTAGGTACAGTGTAAGTTCTTTATAACGTCATTCGTCATAACGAAAAACTCTGTGTAAAAACGTGTTAATATGTTTGGATTAACACAAAACCCATTCATTAATTCATCATGAACACGTGTGCCATTATTCTTAGATTACAAAGCCTGTTGGGCTTTTTGGTCTCAGTTACTAAACGCACCATCGTCACCTATCTCTTTCTCATCACTCCCTTTAACGAAAAAAAAAACGCTCGGTACATTGAATTATAAAGAGTTTATACTGTATATTATATATTTTATTCAAATATTCTTTAAATAAAATCTAGTTTAAGTTCACAACAAAAATTGCATTGTTAAATTTTCCGAGACCTATTTCCCATGTATGCCAGTTTCACTTAGCTACGCCACTTCATGGATCCTTTATGAATATATTATATTAATTCCAGCGTCTAGTCATGATATACCCGAGTAATTTGTATACATTAGTGGATTCTCAATACGTACGAGTTATTTGTTAGTATCATATTTTATTATGGATTCAATTCATGTAATTTTAAAAGATAAGTTTATTAATAATGTTGTCTGGTAAAATAACAAGACAGTTTACATACTCTGTTTTTTATTTATGTTTTGTTTGTTTATGATTATAATAAATGTTTATATGTTTTAATTTAAAATGGATATGTCTATCAAATGTAGAATATGTTATTATCATTTATGAAAGAAATAAAAAAAAACATTTATTTGATTGAAGTACACACACATATATAAACAACAACTGAGCGTTCCTTCAGGCACTTTTTGTTGCGCACCACCTATGTGAAACCAGCTGCTAACTGAAGTATTTCCGAACCAATTCGACTTAGGGTCCTTCAAGAAAAGAGCGTACCTACCATTTATTAAAAGGCCGGCAACGCACTTGCGTGTCTTCTGGCAATGTAAGTGTTCATGGGCGGTATCACTTAACATCAGGTAAGCCTCCTGCCCGTTTGCCTCCTATTACATAAAAAAAAACACTTTAATAAATGGGTCCAATTCAGCAACACTGAACACAATTTTTCAGTGGACTCAAACCATCAATATATACACTGAACAAAACAACAATTTTACCAATTTCAATAAAAAAATAGAATTACTAAAAATATAAATATAACCAATTTACAAACAAACGAACATGTTGCATTGTCTACTCAACTTTTATCATTATTTTATTATAAAAAAATATAGTGTTTGTATCAAATACAATTGTTTTACCGATAGTGTAATGTAACGTAATATTCTATAGTGATTAACATTAATGTGCGCTTTCGAATATGCAAAGTGACTCATAAATGTAAATTACAAGATTTGTCTAATTCGTGTTACAATATTATACTATCATCTGTGCAGCTGTCAAACGTCATGTGTCTTAAAAATGTTCGCATCAAGGATTATAGCCACTAGTGACTTCTAAGCCTCAATAGACTTAATCTCAAAATAATGATAGTGTAATTGTCACCTTAATAAATAAAAATTTAATAACGTATGATATGATATGTACGATACAAATAATATAAGAATTGACCAATTCATATGACTAATAATGTAAAATGTAAAATTGCTTTAGAGTCAAATTTGCGCGCCATTGTGTGTGGCAGAATATACGAACTTACGTTTGTACCATCTTACACATTTTTGTACCATATTCTTGCAATAAATTATTATTAAACATCCCTTTGTCCTTTGCGCGACAGACAGTCCCTTGTGTAGAGGTTGTTTCACCTCACAGGAAACAGTCACCCACGTAGTCCTGGAATGCGTGGTTGTGGCTTTCCAACGAATAAAAAGCAGCGTGGTCGTTCCGTGAAGCCTGCGAAGTGCCTACGAAGCTACTAAGTTTCTGGAAGGAGCTAGGCTGGCTAAATTCGCTACGCGCAATGAACGAAATGGGCGTCTAAGAGCGAAAACTAGTCCACATTATATACATGCATGGGATTCTAGCCTTTTAAACATAAAAATATCTATAAAAACGTTGACGTAAGCCTCGTCACCTAGTCATCAAATTAAGGGAGTTTATTAAGGATAGATAGATAGACAAACTCAAACTCAAAATATGTTTATTCATTTAGGTAAACAAATACACTTATGAACGTCAAAAAAGAAGTTCAATTAATTGTAAAATTATATTTACTACCACTTCGCAAGTCAAGGGCGTAGAGCGGGCAAGAAGAACTGGCAATAAACTTTCCGCCACTCTTTTAAATTGCTCAGTGCAAATCAATCCTAAGGATTAGGATCATTTAAGTATTCGTCAAATTTATAAAAAGCTTTATTGATTAATTTCCGTTTAACGAGGGCTTTGAATTTATTTAGTGATAATTCTCTAATTTCGCTTTGGAGTTTGTTGTAAAAACAAATACAATTTCCTTATAAGGAGTGGTTTACTGGTTGCATTTCAGACAAGTTTTTGAAGTTATACTTCTTTAGGCGCGTTATGAAAAATGTGAAATTTTACGATGCCCGCGCACCGTTACACAAAATTAACAGAATGAAGTTGCCCACGGGAGATGCTACGGCATTGGAAATAATTTAAATCAACATTCGAATAATAATAGGATTTATGTTGCACTTAATGTAAGAGAATTAAAATAAATATTTATTTATTTAATTTTTCAAATGTAAACTGAACTTTATTGACTATAATGACTCCTTTTCCAGTCTTTGATTATTTAATTGTAATTAATTATTTGCATGCAATCAAAAACTATTTTTCATAATAAAAGTATAACTTCTTACGCGCGTACATAAGTACACGCACCCTTTTTTTTTATTAAGACGACTGAAGTAACACTAAAGGCCATGCGCCTGCATCTGAAGCCCCGGTCTGAATTCAATGGTGTCTGCATTTTATATCTCAACTTTTACACTCCTTTTGAATAATTTTATTGGTTTCATTTTGCTCTTACTTGTGCTGTATGGTTTTATTAGGAGGAACTCTAGTGCTATTTATCTGTTCATACACAGTTATGAAGTGGCACCAAGTCAAGGAAAAACGATTTTTATTTAGCTTTGAAACATGACTGTGGCTACTACTCTATTCATATTATGTTATGGCGATTAAGCTGTTTTATATTCTTAAAGCTTGCATAGCTTTTTAAGTTTCTGAAGGTGATTGATAAAGTAATTTTTACGTACTTCTATAGTGCTTAAGCTTATGAAGTTTAAAATTATTTTAATTACATAATGTACACATAATTGTTATATGAATATTTGGACACCATATTATAGATATATCATTGTACTTTTAATAGCAGTGTTGACCGCGTGTTTCACTCTTACCTGACGTCATACTATTACGCGGAAATTATTATAGGTATATTAACTTAGATTAATATAATTAATATATATATATAATAGATAAATCACAAAGAAAATAGAACAAAATAAAAGCATGTCTGCTCGGATAAGAGTTAGGATATCGACTGACTTTAGGGGAATGTAAGGTTTTTGATGCATGTATTGCATTTGATATAGCACAGAATATGTCAGCAACGATACGTACGTGTACGTTGCATCCGCGGCTGTGCGCCAATGGGCTTTTTGTCTATGCACAATTAAGACTCTCATATAGTAGAAAAAAAACAAACGTAAGGAAATTCGACTTAAAAATCGACATGTTTCAGACAGAATAATCACCTACTAGTCTATGAAATACAAAATATCAAGGAAACGAATGCAATCTGTTGCCAAGGGTTGTAGCGCTACTGGATTATTATTACTATTGTACTATAAAGGGGTACCTATTGTAGGGTCGCCTATAGGTGTAAATCATGAATAGTTAATATAGATATGACTGAGAAAGGTTTAGATGTATAATTTAGTGTGATGTTATGTAAATTGATATATAAGGATGAAAAATAGAAGAGATCGTTGATATTCTTGGAAAAATACACGAAAAGCACGCAAGCCGCAAAAGCTAGAAAAATATCCTACAAAATTTCTAACTTTTTTAAATAGACTAACAATAACTTGTTTACAGAACTTTGACGTATAATTGAAAAACACCATCTTTCATCCACTGAATACAAACAGCGATGCAGAATCCTATTCCTAATGAACTAATTAAGCGCATTCACAAGGACTCTTAAGCCGTCTCTTTCGCTCTCATTATTTTCTGAATAGACGGACAGAGAGGGCCGATTTCTAAAGGCTCTGATATATGAATAGCATTTGCAAGGGAAATGTATGATTGATTTACTCAGAGATAAAGGTTTCTTTCAATTAGTGAGATCATGAGTAGGGTATAGCGTATTTTACATGTATCTTAAGTTATTTAAGTGATATGACACCTTAGGACGAATTATATATTTATACTAGCGGACCCCACAGACGTTGTCCTGCATGATATTTCAAGTGATTAGGATATTAAGTAAGAATAAGAATCTAAACCATTCCCAGATCCCCTTGAACACACACAAAAAATTTCATCAAAATCGGTCCAGTCGTTTGAGAGAAGTTCAGTGACATACACACTCACAGAAGAATTATATATATAAAGATAACACGAATTCTGTTGGGATTCGAGATGTCGAAAGGTTGGCGACACACCCGCGCTTGCCCCCGGCGTTGAATGGACGGCGATTATCACTTTATTCAAAGTGCCCATGACTATCCCATTAAAAAAAATAACGTTTACGTTTCTGTTAGTTTCAAATACCTACCCACGAATCGCTTATATGTACTTTTCTATTAAGCTAAGACCTTAATAATAACTGGAACAAATGCCGTACAGTAATAAATGACCTATATTGCTTCTGCAATTATTGTCAGATTAAAAATTTGCACTGACTACCGGCACGACCACCTTAGTACGACACAAAATTATTTTGCATAAAATATAAAATACTAATATTTCATAAATTCTCTTCACGAAATTTTAATTTTAAAAATAAGTTTTCTATAAGGTAATTCACCCTTCTCACTCTCTCTCAATCGGTCTTAATCGCTCTCTCCCTTTTTTTCGACAAAAACGCAGCACATCTTCGTGGCGCTAATATTATTATTGCGTTTCATCCGTAAAAATTTTACCCTCATGCGCCTAAAGAAGTTTCACTTCTAAAATATGCCTGTTTTCGAGACTTCTTCTAGTCTAGTTCCATTAGTAATTTGCTTGGGTTTAATCACACGATGAAAAGCGCTTAACCAACCCTCATATACAGAATATTTTTCAAAATACAAAATAGATTTAGCACTAAAATACAAGCGAAGCAAAAAACTCAATAGAAAATCGTATAGAACGAGATTCGAATACGAATGTGATACGAATTGAATTCAGATTTAAAGAAACTGCTTGCTTTCATGAAATACTGGAGTGTTCAGCAAGTTTTCATATTAAAGATCTGTTCTCAACTAAAGAAGCACGAGAATTTCCCGTCTGAAACATATTTAATATATTGAATGCCAGTGTCTTTGGGATATTTAGGAAAAATGATGTGTTTTGCAATCTGATATAGTGGTGTTTTTTAATATATATTTATATTTTTTATAAGTCGTGTTAGTGTAGTATATGAGTATAATTCTCCGTACGACTATTAGTTAACAAGAACGCACGCAAGTATTCACATGTTTGGCCATACAATTTGATAATAATAATAAATCGTTTATTTGCAAAGAAAGTAGTACATTCAGACTGTTTAATTATAAAAAAAACCGCACAATCGGCCAGATAAAAATAGGCATGCAAATGTCATATTAATTCAAAATAAAGACCCAAAAGGTCGACGGCGTGTGTCAGGCACTGGAGGCTGATCACCTACTTGCCTATTAGATTTAAAAATGATCATGAAACAGTTTCAGAAATCTGAGGCCAAGACCTAAAGAGGGTGTGCACCAGGAGGCTTACCTTATGTTAAGCGATACCGCCGCCCATGGACACTCTCAATGCCAGAGGGCTCTTGTGATATACTCAGTATAATTATCATTTAAAGACATAGATCGAAAAGCGGCGCTAAAAGCGTAAAAAACGATCATTCGTTTCTACATAGAAAATTTTATCGAAGACCGGTTTCGTGACCGGCTCACAAACGACCTCATTCAAGTTTTCATTCAATTTCCTTCGCTCAATTTTTATTTACGATCAAATTTTCATCAATTTTGATGTCTTGGCTTCGTAAATATAATTTGGTAAATAGACAAATGATAAAATTTAATATATTAGAATTCCATCTTTGGTTTTCTTTCCTTTGAAGTAGAGACTCTTGGGCCGTGGGGTTCAAGTGCACAGACGCTAATTAAAGATTGAAGTTGGCGCCTGGTAGATAGTACCGGTGAACCCAGAGCTGGTGCTTTCTATATCTAAATGCTGCCAGCGTTAAAGGTACACTGCCACAGGGACCAAACATATATACCCAAATAAACAGATCGAATTGGCGGAGGAAAGAAGGTGCTGTTCTTCCTCTGAACTAAAGGGAGACCCTCCATAAGTGTAACCACTGACTGGCCAGAAGGCCCCAGTGCCTATGGTAGTAGTTGTATAGCCCTTGCGATTGGAATAACTTCGTTAGTGCGTTTCAGACGTCATAACTTCGCAGTGCAGTATTATAGGTGTCGCTACAAATTGATAACCTTCTACTTTGGTTTCTTATTAAAGTCGATTAAAAACAGAAATAAGGTTGTGTCTGTTTTTTTAATATTCCGAACCGTTACAAAATAAAGGCAGTAAAATTAATTTACAACACACATATACAGTATCTACAATAATAATAATTAAGAATTGATAAATGTGCCTGTGCAGTGTAGCTTTTATGCTGGCAGCAACTCCCCGCTGTATTGCGATACTTATTCGTTGAGCGAGGAGAGCACCAGCTCTGGGGTCACCATTACTGGACCTTTTACTGACGTTTATGTACAATAACTTGCTAAAAGAAAGGTTTAGATTTTTATACATCGCTATTTTTATACATTTTGCGTAACCGTTTACGCAGTGCCTAACTTTGACTCAAGAATAACTCTTCTGTATAGTTCGATACGATACCACTTCACTCCAGATGGCGCTTGTATACAAGTAGTTCAATCTGTACTGCTGAAATGCATTACAATTCTCTTCAATTGTAAAATTTACCAACATTTAGTATAAACAATACGACCGGGATTCTGAGTTGCATTCAAGCAAAACCGTAGCACAAACTTGCTTAAGAATATAATGTACTTTAGTTATGCAGAGAGCTGTGGCTTCATTGACAGCGGTCAAATTATTATTATTATTTTTCTCCACATCACTAATTTAATTATGGTTTAAAAGTATCTAATACCTGATGAGTTTCATCACCGGACGTCAAGGCAGAATGCAAAGTACTATCCGTATCACCTCGACGTCCGGCGCTCCACAACTGAGCGTTTTTTAAAGCAGTTTTTGCCGCGCACCACCACTATGTGGAACCATCTGCCCACTGAAGTATTTCCGAACTGATTCGACTCTCTCGACTCTCTCCGAGGATAGGAGGATATTTTTGAGCGTAGCAATTCTTAAAAGACCGGCAACACACTTGCGAGCCTTCTGGCCTTCAGTTTTGAGTTTAAACTATTTGTTCTATATTTGTAGATATTGTTAATTGTTAGATTTCTGTTGATATTGAAAAGCATAGTAAATAATTTCTCAGTTTTTTTTTTACCTTTTTTGATATATTAAGTCCTTTACCTTTACCGTTCTTTGACCTTTTAATCTCTCTTTTAGCCTCGTAAACCTTACGTTTTAGGTCTGGTCCTCAGATGTCGATTTTGTGATCATTTGTTTTGTCTAATAATCTGATCTAATAGGCTGATCCTTCTGTTCCTGACACACGCCATCCACTATTGGAGTCTAAGGCATGCCGGTTTCATAATGCTTTCCTTAACTGAACGAGCTGGTGTTATATGCACATAGACAGAAAGTTTATTGCTCCACAGGTGGTGATCGAACGACATCAAGGATGAGCATTTAGCATGCTAGGCTAACACTCCTTTTTTTCATTTCTCTCAGCTAAAAACCAAAGATGGATAGAGAACAGTTCAATCAGACATTTGATGTCTGACGTTAAGTCTAAGCATAGGTATGTATAACTCCCGTAAGGAAAAATTTACTGTTCGAGAATATTTCCTGTATTATATTACTCGCTATTACTCGCACAACAAACGCTAAAACTTGTCCATTCTTAGAATACTCCAGAGAACACTTATGTATTAAGATTTCAGCTGAATATAGAAACTATGTGCTAACTTTCTAACATTATACACACTTGTTGAAGTTGAGAAATAATAACATTATATTTTAAACAATTTAACTTATGCAATATACAACATTCCTAACGAATTTTAAAACTTTTGCGACGTCGTATTTTGAGAATGTTGTTATGCAGATGTAATAAAGAATAATTTTACAACATACAAATTACGTTAAAGAATATTCCATACAAACGTGTGACCGTGGGAACAAAAAACTTTCAACTGATAGATCATTCCTTTTCCAGTTCCTTGATTTATTACAATATTTATTTATTTCGTAATCCTATAGCTAACAAAAATATATGTAAAACAAACAAATACACGAAAATATAGCCAAAGATGGAATTCATAATACAAAAAGTTCAAACATTAACAAAATGGAAAAAAACAATTCAATACATTTAACTATGTATTACATAGTTATGCTGTAATGTGTCTAAATGTAAGGGGGTATGCTCATGATGCAGGTGATTTTGCACTATGGATATTCTTAATACTCATTTTAACTATATTCCGCGATCAAGGCTTATATTCAAGCTCTTCATTTGTTATTTTATAAAGTAAAAATATTTCAATGGGACATGCGGTAGACCACACTGTATCTTTGCTTAGTTTAATTCTGAAAACAAAAAAGATTCATAGGTCGTTATTCTGTTCCCACTTCCTTGATTTAAGATATATTCAGATATTTTATGAAGTAATAACATGTCATTAAGAGGCAGGTTCGTCACATTTCTGTTCATTCTTTTTAAATAAATTAATTCGGGAAATAAAATCTCTGGCAACACTTTCGTTACTTAAAATGTTGTCTAATAATCCACGTCACAGTATTCACTAACATCAAAGTCCACTTAGCACACTTAAAGCAAGACTACACCAGCTTAAAAGGCTTCAATTTAATCGATAATATTATACAGTAAAAGTTTCCCTTCCTCTTTCATTAAAATTATGTTACGGTGTGAATTAAACAGGGGTTTGATTATGATATATAAATATATTTAACTAGCCGACACACTGCTTTGTAACAATTGTCATCCATTTACTTTAAAACGTTCCAATCTTTTGTAGCTAAACAAATTTAAAAGGTCAAATTGTCTTTTGTTCGTTATATTAATCAAATCTTATTTTGCTGAAACACTACAGCTGCCTTTAATCTTATTAATAAGATATACGAGTGACATTGCACACAACCTAAAAAATAATGCTACATGCCAGTTCTTAAAACAATGGCGTATAATGGAAGAGAAGAACTGGCAATACTACGACATTCTTTATTTTAGACATAGACATAACATTTATTACTAACAAAAACACACACACACACACACACACAGAAACACACAAAATAACAATAATCAAAGAAAAAAATTATATAAAATATAATTAGATATATTTAAAAAAAATTGCCATTCGGTTCGTTTCAAGTGTGTAATGCGTGTATGCTGTGGTTGTAATTGGCCCTGGCTCAGCATTATGCTGAGGAGCAGCCTGTTCCACAACGCTGGTCATTCTGCCAGAGACCACAGCAGCTATTTTTATTTTATTTACGCAAAGTTGTTTCTTTTTAAGTAGCTGTAACGTAACAAACTAACCGTCTACCTTTAATTATTATTTGTATTAAACATAAATGATTTATTTATTTGTTATATGTTTTATGTTGTTATATAAATTTACGCGTTGGCCAAAATTCTGTTATATGTTTCATTATTTATTTCTATTGAATCACAGTAGCTGCGTGTTAAGTATATAATTCTTAATACTAAAGCCGTGACTATAATGCTGTCAGTTCAAGAAATGTTTAGATGTTTCGGACAAAATGCCGATCTTTTAGTATAATAATTTATTCATGTAAATGTAATTTTTATAGTGATATAGCTTTTTATGTCTAGCAAAAACAGTTTTATCTGCTACTGCTTAGTCAGTATGTCTTAGTAATTCGTAAGATGCATTAGTAATTACTCTTAGGATGCATCGAGCATACTAAACAATACTCAAACAGACTAAAAGAAAAACGCTTTTTACCGGATTAAAGTTATGTATTATTATAAATTTACAACTATTTGACATAATTTTAAATTTATCCGACGTTTCGCGTGCTTTACAGCGTGCGTGGTCACGGTGACTGAAGACAAAAGATGTTGAATGTCAAAAAGTATCACAGCTGCAGAGAAAGTTGCATTATCTGTATTTATTTCCCCGGAGTTGGTATCGACTAAAAGATGGAGGGTTTTGGCAAAAATGGCTCACGGTGTCCTCTATTTTCGCGGATTGTTTTTCTTTTTGAGATTTTAATTTGGATATTATTGGATCCCAGGTGTTTGACAATTTTAGGCCGTCTTCTCTATTGAAATTGGGGTGTTTTTTGATTTCAATGGCTTCGCGTACCAATCTTGGGAAGAATCTTTTCTCTTTCGCAAGTATTTTCGGTTGGTCAAAGCGTATGTAGTGATTAGGCCTATCTAGTATGTGTTCACAGACTGCTGATTTTGTGTGTCGTCTATGTCTTATGTCTGCAATGTGTTCTTTGAGTCTGCTGGACATATTGCGTTTAGTTTGCCCTATGTAAGACAGGCCACAGTCGCAATCCAGTTTGTAT
Organism: Pieris napi; assembly: GCF_905475465.1. Classification (NCBI taxonomy): domain Eukaryota; kingdom Metazoa; phylum Arthropoda; class Insecta; order Lepidoptera; family Pieridae; genus Pieris; species Pieris napi. Next base: position 9,992,964 of record NC_062252.1, read on the forward strand.
ATACCTGCATCTTGCAATGGGGTGTTACTTTTGATTGGTCTTAGGAATTGCTGAATCTTCTTGTGCGGCTTGAAAATTGTATGAATAGAAGCTCGTTTTAGGATCCGGCTAATTCTATCTGTAACTCCCTTTACATATGGCAAGTAGGCTGGCTGGCGGGGAACTGTTTGTGTCTTGTTTTTGTTTTTGTGATGTAGCCGGGGGATGCGCAGCTTGTTTCGGTGTAGCACCTGTTTGACATGCTGTAGTTCCTCCTCGAGGTGGGCATCATCACAAAGACGTTGGGCTCTCTGAAACAAACATTTACCGACAGAAAGCAGTTGTGAAGGGTGGTGGTGGGATTCACCATTGAGGTACCTATCTGTGTGGGTTGCCTTCCTGTGTATTGTGTGACCTAGTGTGCCATCTGCTTTGCGTATAATTAAAATGTCTAAAAAGGGCAGACAGTTGTTGTTTTCTTGTTCAACAGTAAATTTAATGTTCTTGTGTATTGAATTTAAATGTGCTAGAAATGCAGATATTTTGTCATTGGGGAGTACTACAAATGTGTCATCGACATATCTCTTGTACAGTCGAGGTTTAACCGGGGTATTGGACATAGACGACACACAAAATCAGCAGTCTGTGAACACATACTAGATAGGCCTAATCACTACATACGCTTTGACCAACCGAAAATACTTGCGAAAGAGAAAAGATTCTTCCCAAGATTGGTACGCGAAGCCATTGAAATCAAAAAACACCCCAATTTCAATAGAGAAGACGGCCTAAAATTGTCAAACACCTGGGATCCAATAATATCCAAATTAAAATCTCAAAAAGAAAAACAATCCGCGAAAATAGAGGACACCGTGAGCCATTTTTGCCAAAACCCTCCATCTTTTAGTCGATACCAACTCCGGGGAAATAAATACAGATAATGCAACTTTCTCTGCAGCTGTGATACTTTTTGACATTCAACATCTTTTGTCTTCAGTCACCGTGACCACGCACGCTGTAAAGCACGCGAAACGTCGGATAAATTTAAAATTATGTCAAATAGTTGTAAATTTATAATAATACATAACTTTAATCCGGTAAAAAGCGTTTTTCTTTTAATGTTATGAGTTATGTTAATCAAAGACAATACTATGTGCAACAGTACGGACTGGAAAATGCAAACAAAATTAGACGACTGGAATTCAAGAAAACAAAGGCATCTCGTCTCCTAGCATCCATAAATTTTCTTAAAAGATGCAGAGACCACAACATCATCCCCAACTGTGTACGATTGGCTCCAAGAAAGGACATAGTTGGGAGCGCCAGTATTCTTGAAACAGCAAGTAGAAAATTGTTAATTAAACTTGTCGCCGGACATAGAACAGAGTATCAACGACTAAACATTCAAATCCAAAATGAAACGGAGGAACTTCGTGAGATATTATCGGAAACAGATTGGAGGCAGTGCATAAACATCTTAAACACTCGGGCTCACAACAAATTCAATAACTGCAAAGTCACACAAATAAAAAAGTTTGAAAAACTAGCACAGAACATCAATAGACAATTGTCAAACGTCGCGACTTTAAATGACACACCCGATAGTAGTCAAAACGTCACTGTCATCAATCTGTCGAAACAAAATTTGGATAAACAAACCATTGAGGTATTGAACAAAGGTTTAAATTTTGCAACGGCACCGCGAAAAATCCCTCACGAAGAAATTGTTAGTTACGTAGAGGAATGTATATTCAAAAATACGATACCAAAGGATGAGGCTGAAACCATACGGCAGGATATCTCGTGCATATTGCGAGCAAGCAAACCGCCAAAAAGAAACCTCACCTTCGCTGAAACAAAGGCTCTCGCGGAGCTAAAGGCGAACGAAGATTTGGTAGTACTCCGAGCTGACAAAGGGAATGCAACCGTTGTTATGGATACGTCGGAATACGAAAGCAAGATGGCTCTCCTCTTAAACGATGTCAATACCTACAAAAAAGTCGATAAAGATCCCACAAACAAGGTAATAAAACAAACATCTAGCCTCCTTACTAAATATTCTGAAACACTGTCATTAGACGTCAAATCTTTAACAACAGCCTGCGTAAAACCTCCAAAAATGTATGGATTGCCAAAAATACACAAACACAACAATCCTTTAAGACCCATAGTCAGTCATATCGACTCACCCACATACAAATTAGCCAAACACTTAGTGTCAATATTATCCCCTCTCAGGGGGCACACTAGTGCTCATGTTAAGGACTCCTACCATTTTGTGGAAACATTGAGAGATCTCAAATTACTCCCCAATGAAACCATGGTGAGTTTTGACATTGAGTCACTATTTACAAACTTACCACTAAATGACTGCCTAGATATCATTGCAAAAAGACTTAGGGAACAGAACATGTCACCAGATTATGTAGATATTGTAAAACACTGTCTCACATCAGGTTACTTAATGTGGAAAGATGAGTTCTATGTGCAGGTTGATGGAGTAGCCATGGGTTCTCCAGTGTCACCTATAGTCGCTGACATCTTCATGGAGGACTTTGAGGAGAGAGCTTTGGCCAATACCCCGGTTAAACCTCGACTGTACAAGAGATATGTCGATGACACATTTGTAGTACTCCCCAATGACAAAATATCTGCATTTCTAGCACATTTAAATTCAATACACAAGAACATTAAATTTACTGTTGAACAAGAAAACAACAACTGTCTGCCCTTTTTAGACATTTTAATTATACGCAAAGCAGATGGCACACTAGGTCACACAATACACAGGAAGGCAACCCACACAGATAGGTACCTCAATGGTGAATCCCACCACCACCCTTCACAACTGCTTTCTGTCGGTAAATGTTTGTTTCAGAGAGCCCAACGTCTTTGTGATGATGCCCACCTCGAGGAGGAACTACAGCATGTCAAACAGGTGCTACACCGAAACAAGCTGCGCATCCCCCGGCTACATCACAAAAACAAAAACAAGACACAAACAGTTCCCCGCCAGCCAGCCTACTTGCCATATGTAAAGGGAGTTACAGATAGAATTAGCCGGATCCTAAAACGAGCTTCTATTCATACAATTTTCAAGCCGCACAAGAAGATTCAGCAATTCCTAAGACCAATCAAAAGTAACACCCCATTGCAAGATGCAGGTATATACAAACTGGATTGCGACTGTGGCCTGTCTTACATAGGGCAAACTAAACGCAATATGTCCAGCAGACTCAAAGAACACATTGCAGACATAAGACATAGACGACACACAAAATCAGCAGTCTGTGAACACATACTAGATAGGCCTAATCACTACATACGCTTTGACCAACCGAAAATACTTGCGAAAGAGAAAAGATTCTTCCCAAGATTGGTACGCGAAGCCATTGAAATCAAAAAACACCCCAATTTCAATAGAGAAGACGGCCTAAAATTGTCAAACACCTGGGATCCAATAATATCCAAATTAAAATCTCAAAAAGAAAAACAATCCGCGAAAATAGAGGACACCGTGAGCCATTTTTGCCAAAACCCTCCATCTTTTAGTCGATACCAACTCCGGGGAAATAAATACAGATAATGCAACTTTCTCTGCAGCTGTGATACTTTTTGACATTCAACATCTTTTGTCTTCAGTCACCGTGACCACGCACGCTGTAAAGCACGCGAAACGTCGGATAAATTTAAAATTATGTCAAATAGTTGTAAATTTATAATAATACATAACTTTAATCCGGTAAAAAGCGTTTTTCTTTTAATGTTATGAGTTATGTTAATCAAAGACAATACTATCAAACAGACTAATTAATGTACCATCAATTAAAATGCAAATCAAAGCTTTAGGCGCAGCACTTTAGTCATAATAGTACCATTAGTGGTACGAAGTCGGTAAACAATGCCTATTTGTACCAACTTCTGTCCCTTTACACAATATGACTCTTACTTCATACTGCACAGAGCAGGACCAGTACAGAGCTTTAATTCATTTTCCCAGAATATACTGACATATTCATTGATTGAATTTACGCAAAAAATCTTTACTATAGAGTTCAAGCACTTGAACACATAGATTTTGATTGATGACAAACAGTTTTGACGATGTTAGCTTTGTGATAGTTATTACGAGCTTGGTACTCAGTATTTATTCACAAAAAATACGTGTGGCACTCGGGGACTGCCGCGGTAAAGCTATTGCATAGCATTTTTTATAAACTTATGCATTATTTATTTTTTGCACTATTTTTTTTTCTTTGATATTAATTCAAGTTTTTCTTTGATATTAATTCAAGTTTTTTCTTTGATATTAATTCAATCTACCACTCTACCAGACTCAGACTAACACGCCTATCCGATCACGCTAAACCGATGTGAGACGCAGTATGCGTTCTGTCCCGCCCTAACGCGTATTGGCCGCACCTATATTACGTCATCGTGTGTTAGTTTTATTTCGTTACGGAATTTCTTGATTCGGTCGCCACGCTCAAAGCCCGCGATAAAATCTATACAATAGCTTAAAATACATACACTTACAACCAATACGATAAGGTCAAAAAATAAAATATATAATATTCAATACATAAGATATACAATATCGCTAATGTGCATTCATATAAAGGTCTATATTGTCGGTATTGACTGGTTCTGGCCCTTGGTAAACAACCTCCGCTTTCGCCGTCGCACAAATCCCTTAGGTACAAAGAACCCGAGTTCTTGGAGAGGTTTCTCTCCACCCCCCGCAAGACTTTAAGTAGAAAGTAGGCCAATATGTTGTATGTTTAATAATTGCCTTTTTAGAAAACATTATATTAAGAATGCTTTATGGTCAGAAAACGACGCTAATTTGTTTTTTAATTTAATCCAAATTTAAATAAAACATTCAGGTATTAACCCATATCAATACTTTGACTGCTATTGAGCAGTCGTGCTCAACGAGAGAACATGATTTTTATTTAAATATGTCTCCTTCTACAGTCGGTAGCTCTTGTCTGAGCGTTGTGGTCTGTAAGAAAACATCTGGAGCAGACTATCTGTTTCCACCGCTTTCTGTCCAGCGCCTCTCTTATTGCAGTTTTGAGGATGTCTTTCACTTGACCGGTCCATCTGGTTGGTGGACACGCCTTGTGTTACCAACCACGATCAGTTTCTCCAAGTTCCCATCGCCTTTGCGCATTATGGCTGAAATTCTTAGCTGCTGGAAAACCTTAATCCAAAGACAATACGTTTTAATTCATTGACTGTAAAGATACGTTCTCTGGTCTGAGAAGAGCCGCCAAGTTAGTAGAGTAGAATTAGTTAAATAAATTTCGTAATAAGCAATATTTATTTATGTTACTTACTATCACACTAGACACTACACAGAGGTCGGATATATAATGCGTAATTGTTGGTGAGACTGGGGCTGTGTGCCAAATAATCAGACTCGGCGTGGTAAACGCTCACAATTGCTAATTAGTTATAAAAAGGTTTAGGTTTTATGTTTACTTGTTTTGTTGATATGTAATATTATGTTCTTACTTTAAATTTTATAATAATAAGGTTTTACTGTATTAGTATTAAGTTACTGTAAGAATATAAATATTTACTTTCTAAAAATACTTTTGTATATAGTCATTCTAAAGATAAGTCAAATATTCGTATTATTATTACTCTATGACAGTCATTCATTTTAAGTCTCTTTGCGAATAACATTACTGTTCAAACAGCAAACCACAGTGCAATTAATGGCGAAATAAATACTTTATAATTAATGGATTTTGTTAATGGATAATACTGTTTTGTTTATTTAAACAATGCATTATTTGAATATATTATGTACTTTTCTACACATACATTTTTATAAGCTAAACGGCTCTTAGCTTCGGAAATCCAGGACTTCTATAAATTGGCTCTTTAAACCTGTTTTGTTAATTGTTAACTGTGTTTTAATTTATTTTATATAATATGTTTTATAATACGATAACTAGCTGTAGGAATACTAATTTAAAATTGTATAATTTTAACTTCGGTGTTGTATTTAAAATGTTTATATCGTTTATATTTGGGTTGTCTGGAAGAAACTGCTTTTAGCAGTAAGACCGCTCATTGACATCCTTTGTCAGAATTTATTTTTCTCCTGTTCTGTGTTACTGTGATGTAAATAAAGTGTTATTATTATTAAAAATCAAATAAATTAAATTAGTTATTAAGTCAGCTAAGCTAAGGGAGCGTTCAAATAGTACGTCACGCAATTTTTCGAGATTAATGACCCCCCTCATGTAACGCGCCGTAACGTTTTTCTGTACCCAATAGTAAAACGTTTCGTGACCACCCAGTGATTCTTTATACCTAAAAGTTACCATTATGTGGTGTAAAGTCGAAAATAATATTAACAATAACGCGTAATTCAATTCCCGCCCCGCATCGTAACTAAGTCGGTCCGAACCCGGTCGGAAGTTCTGCCGGGCTTATTCAAAACTTTTCGTTTAAATACTGTTCAATTGTTCATATACGTACTTTTTTGTTTCAAACGCAAATACCTTAGACTAGAATTTTCATCTCTAATATTTATAATGTTTTTGAACATATCTTAACATATGCGAAGAAACTAAAGAAATTGTACTAAAAGGTAAAAAATAGCATATCTGTTTAGTGTGCGTAGTGTAATATAAACGGGGTTTATCAAGGGAGCGAAGAGATGAGACAATGGGATGTTGTTCGTTACGATAAACACTATCCGATATATTCGGTCGCTTTATGTTCTATTTGTTAAGGGTTATACATAAGAAACATATACCTAACTGAATTTATACATTTATTTATACCGAATGTACATAACAAAACATATTAAGTATGCTAAAATTGTAGCCAAATATGGAATACACAGAATTTACAAATGGTTTTGTTTTTATTTAGTTTTATAAAACATTTTGAAAACTTATTAAAGAAAAAATATGTAACATAACTTAGTCTTCCCAATTCCGGTGTGTCGTATGATAGCGTGTAAGTCATGGTATGTATGTGAGGGTGATTGTGCTCAGGTAATTAATATAAATTTGATAACGTGATTATGTAGTAATAAAATTATATAAGAATAACTATAATGATATTACTCATATTGTATGTAACTTCTATGTAAAATTCCTTTTAAGACAAATTTGCCAATTAGTGTGGCAGAATATGCGAACTTTAGATTGTACCACCGTAACATTGTTGTACCATATTCTTCCAAATAAATTATTATTACGATATCTATGAAAAAACATATTATAACACTAGTAGACTCGGCCAAGCGTTGCTGTGGCTAAGATTTTTGTTATGTTACATAGTAGTAAACTATTCAAGAGAAAAGGCAGGAGAACACCAATCCACCATGGTTTTTTGGTGGTTATTGCATTAAATTGTAGCTTATGTGAAACGTAGGTAATTATTTTGATAAGCATCAATACCTAGGTACGAATAAAGCGCCTTTTCTAGTGGTGGAATTTTAATAAAAAGAAATTAATAAAAGGACCCTTATTGTGACGTAACTATAAAAGATAGAGACATGCTGTCGTGACATTTTTTATAGATAGTGATGTGTCCTGAAAAATTGTGAAACATCATTTTGTTCTATCATTAATAGTTTTCGCAGCGCACACGATTGAAGGAAGTTTTTTGTTTATTTTTGTGGGTTAGATTATTCAAGTTTTAGTAAGCATCCCTATTTTTTTAAATGAAACATAGCCTATGTCACTCGGGGATAGTGTAGCTTGCCATCGGTGAAAGAATTTTTGAAATCGGTCCAGTAGTTTCGGAGTCTATTCATTTCAAACAAACAAAAAATCAAACCTTTCCTCTTTATAATATTAGTATAGACTAAGGAGCTTTGTAGAAGCGCTTATCACAGAGTGTAATCAAAGTAAAGCATCCAAATTAACGCAAATGAAACCACACAGCTGTTTTACTAATTTAACTCGAGTTTCATTAATAGCCAGATTTTCCGATCAAGTATCAAACAAGTAACTAACTGTAACTTTCCAACTGTCGGATGCGTTGCGGTAACTTGACGTGGAATCGATAAACTAAGCGAGACGAACAGCTAATATTGATGTTTTTCAATTTACAACGGCTTAGCACTAGTAACTTTGTAATCTATGAACGGGACGACTGGTCATAGTTTTTTTAATACCCAAGGATTTAAAATAATTTTTTGTTCGTTTATTTACTTTATTATAAAAAAAAAATGATTTGTGGCTCCAAATAAAAGAACACACGAGGACCAGAGTCGCTTTTATGTGTTTGTTATATATATTCGTTCCCATACTCCTCCGAAACGGCTTAACCGATTTTATGAAATTTTATATTAATATTCAGTAAATCTGATAATCGGCTACTATCTATCTTACAAACACTAAGTGATTGCCACCCCTTGTGTCCACGACAAGAAAAAAGTTTTTTTTTTTAGATTTATTTTTGTTTTTATTTTTTTTTGATTCAGCAAATAAAAATACATACAAACCCTAATTTTCACCCTCTACGACCAACCCCTATTTTTTATTATTGTAGATAGTTATTTTTATTGAACTAAAAAAATGTTTCCTAGAAATAATATACATTGCAAAACAACGGTTGCCGGGTCAGCTAGTAGGTATATATATTTTTTAAATTAGGTAGCTCATTACAAATCTTAAAATTAACATCATAATTGTTTAGTTAATTTAAAAAAAATCAAACATTTATGTAAAGGTCACAATTTCTCCGTCCAACGAAGCGTCGACATTCATTACAATCATATTATTATCATTGGTTTACAAGATAGATAGTTAGATAGGTACAAATTATGACAGCAAGAACCTTATTGACGTATTGGTACCATAATTGGTGATCATAGCCGTTGGAGTGCTAAATTTAAATTATATTTTACATGCTGCTCTTTCTTCTGCTGCTATTTATTCTGCGGACTAGCAGCCCTTACTAGAAATATAAGGAACAAAGTATATGATTAAAACCTTGTATATTAAAATCATTAATGATGACTTCGTATAAATCATTAGAACAGCACGATTAATGATCTGAAGGCAAAAAAAATTCCTTCAATTTTTTTTTGTTACATAGGGCAGGAGGCTCATCTGATGTTAAGTGGTACCGCCGCCCATACATTGCCAGAGGGCTTGCAAGTGCGTTGCCGGCCTTTTAAGAAAAGATTCAAGCGCGTTAAAAACTGTCTTAAAAAACGCTCAGTTGTGGACAGACGGACGTTGAGGTGATACGGTTTTTTGTATTCGTAAAGAAAACGATAATGAATGAATTAAGAGTTCACTTACATACATCTGTACTGTACTTGTATTTATAAAGTAATATTTATAAGTATTTGAAATACTATATTGAAATACGAACTAAAACAAAAATGATTAGGTCTGTGAGATCAACTTGTAATTCAGTTCGACAATGATTGATTTTCCATTCTCGTATTGTCGATTTAAATGCCTAGAAAAGCCTATATTTTATTTTAATTCAAAATAAACATTTAAAGAAATCATTGGACTATAAAATAAATAAAGTTCACTCAGGCGTCATATTATCAGAAATATATAAATATATATATATAGGTAGTTATGTGTTTACCATTTGTTGGATAATTTTTATATATTATTCATTGTTGTTGCCTGTGTTCTTTTAACGTGATTTTTTGTGTTGTGTGACTGTAAAAACATTCGTTATTGCTGTATTTTAATAAGTCTTCTGTTTCTTGCCTGCTGTTATTTCTAACTATTGTATTAGTATACTGTCTTATGAGAAATAAATATATTAAACATTAAAACTCCACACTATAGAAATAAGATTAAGAACGGACTTAGACGCAAATTATTTGCATTAATTCACAAACTATAGGTAGGTAAACTTATCATTCAGGCGCTGAGTCCTCAAGAGACATGACAGGGGGGAGTGGAGGAAATAGTACGGCGTCACACACCTTCAAATGAAAAGCGCAATCTGAAGATTAACAACTTAAGTAATTTTAGTCAAAGGGACCGCATGAGATTGATGGACTATTAAAATTAAACATCTAAACCTTAATTTTATGGCTTTCTTTACAATTAAAGTAAAGTAAGACTTGATATAATTTGACACACTTTAAACTTATAACGCAGCATTTTGCGAGATTTAATTTTCATGTATCGAAGAAACTTCAGCACTACAAGCATTCCCTAGGTACAATTTTAGGCTCCAAAACCCATCTAGTTTTTGTATAAAAACAGCAATCCATAAACAGCGCTACAACAGAAATCTCCATAACACCGGATCGTAATTTTCGATAAATAGGCTTCGCACTCACGGAATTTAATGCAAAATTAGTATTTGAATAATCCCCGTGTGATGTTGAATTAGTGATTCCGGCGTTATTTTGATATTATGGTACAATGCTATAAAGATTATAGAATAGTGTTCTTCTATTGGAAAATAAAATAATGTAACATTAAATATTCTAGTGGCGCTACAATCTTTGGTCCTGGATTTCCCGGTTGGCAAATACAAGTTTTATAATACTAATATATTTACTATCTGTTACCTCCGTAGCCATAATAACTAACAACCTGCCTGGCTTCACACGGTTAGAATTTTGGAAATAGAAACTGGAAATGAATACATACTAGAAATAAAACAAGTTGTTTGTGTGTCCCTTAGTTTTTGAGTTTATTCGTTACAAAGTCAAATTATTCCTCTGTATAACTCATCTCATCTATATACTGTAAAGCATGTATGCAATAAGGTACATAAGGTTATTATATACCTTATAACATACATACCATACAAAATAACATATTGTACATATTGTTAGCAACTAATAATTTATTTTATATAGCTTATTTTTAGTAGTTAATCGTGTTAAGAAACACGATGTACATTACTAACCTACTCTAAAATTTCTCACTAAGTGAATGTAGTTCTTTGAGATATAAAGTATCTTTGAACAATAACATAAGAATTTGATTGATTGCTAAAACATAATGATAAACAAAAACAGAATGTTATATTTGTCCCAAAAATGATGAAAAAATCGCAACAACGTGCATAACTCTTTAGGTGTTTAAGAGACCAGCCCTGCGATTCTGTAACTCACTTCACGCACTCACACAGCGGTTTTCGCATCGGCGGTCTCTCTCAAATCAGTCGTGAAGCAGTCATTTTATGGTTTGGCATTCTGAAAAGGTGGGAGCTTGTACTTTATTGTTTATCAGAATGCCAAATCATAAAATGACTGCTTCACGACTGATTTGAGAGAGACCGCCGATGCGAAAACCGCTGTGTGAGTTCGTGAAGTGAGTTACAGAATCGCAGGGCAGTATCTATTAAAAGTATGTATGCAAAATTTGTTTATACAAGTATTCAACTGCATAACAAAACAGGAAAACTTTTTGAATTAAACTCGTAAAGCGATACTTTCTTCAAATACTTTATCCAATTTATAAATGACAGTTTTAAAGTATCGTCATAAAATATCCGCGTTATCCGAGGAATTGTAGACGCAAGATTAATTTTGTCGCGTTTTGCCTTTCAAATGTTGGGGATCGCGCGCTTGTGATGTTCAGAATATCAATTTTATATACAATTATGTATACAGTTGCGATTAATAATCATAACTGTAAAATGTATAAGGTTTCTTTAAGTTGTATAAATGGGAAGCTGTATTAGTACAGTACCTTAGGGTTATGTGTGCAAGTCCCGGCTGTAAACCAATAAGTTTATCTGACTTTATAAGCACTTGAGGAACTGAAGTATGCTTTAGACATATACATATCCAATTCTTGAAAGACCGGCAACGCACTCGCGAGCCCTGTGGCATTGAGAGTGTCCATGGTCGGCGGTATCACTTAACATCAGGTGAGCCTCCTGCCCGTTTGCCCCCCGTTCTATAAAAAAAAAATGATATAGAACGCTATTCTACGTGTCTTCTGTCTATAAAAGTACATCATCAATATTGGCCTTCGTGAGCGATACAACGATTATAGAGTTCATACAATTTTTCGATACCATTTTTATCTCTCTTGTCTTTAGCCACAAAATAGTAATTTGGCACCACTAGATTCTTACTTTTGCATAAACAACTGAATTGCTTTAAAATAATTAATAAAAGTAGAACAAAAAAAATACATGCTATATATATCCTTCAGATTAATTATTTGAACTTCGTTACATAAAAATAAAAATTAATAAAATAAATTATAATGGATGCAACGGGCGGCCTTATCTCTAACAAGCGAGCACTTCCATGCAACCATAGTAAGAAAAAAAATACAAAAATAAAATACTAAGGATAAAGTGCATATCCAAATAAAAAAAAAATACAAGTAACACTGAATTTTTACACAGTTTATTTTTTTAAATAAATCTGGAACTAACCTAACATCTATTAAATGTTGTTAGAATATATTGTCACTTTTAAGATATAAACCGATCGCACAAATTCAAACTAGAACGCAACAAACTATTAGCAAATTGCGACTGTTTGTGAATTCTGAAAACCCCCGGGAAAACTCAAGTTGTCGCCGAGTTGCTACAATTTATACCAATTCAAATGGATAAGTAAATTGTAACTGGCATTTCCGGAACTGTGAATGGGTAGGTAGGTAACGGAAACAGCTTTTCTGGCTTAGATAGTCAGAACGATTAAAGATTATAAAAACAATACTTCTATGAAAAATATTATTGGAGCCGAAACGAAAACGCTCTCGCACGGCGGAAAGCCGCGCAGCGGGTGATGGAGAAACGAGTTATCGTAAACAGACCTGCGTGTGCGACGTAGTAAGAGCTATCGAAACATCTAATTGGCGGTGGGTAGGCTGCATAGCGCACATGGACAAGAAGAGAAAGAGAACCGCGGGCTCCTTGAATGGAGACCTTGACAGAACAGAAGAACGCGCAACCGCCCACCTGACTAGGTGGACTGACGACATCGTCAATGAGGTTGGCTCCCAGTGTATACAGAGAGGCCTGTGCAGGGCATACTGGAGGAGAATGTAGGCCTCCTACGTCCAGATATTGACCAAAAAAAGAAAGTCATGATGATAATGATGATGATGCAAAAAATAAATCTAAAGGTTGAGCGCTGTGCTGTCTGACTGGCAATACGACTTCAATATTTTTATAATATCTATCGCGGTTAATCTTCAACTGCAACTTCCAGTTCAATAAAGTTGTAAGAATCTATCGCACGAACTTTTTATTAACTTTAACAATTCAAGTCACAAAAGCTTGTAAACAATATTCTAGAAAGATATCTCATTTCTTTACCTTTAAACTTACATTTGTGTCATATCTGAGAAGTATAATAACAAACCATCTATATGTCGAAGCAATGGAGTTAATGTCAGCTGTCATTGTCATTCACTCACAGAGCTTATAATTTAATAACGTCAAAGTCAAATTAGTTAAGAAACAGTTGATTGTGGTTTATTTGAACGAACTAATTGGACTTAGAATCCCTGAAGAAAAGAGCGTTCCAATTCTTAAAAGGCCGGCAACGCACTGGCGTGCCCTCTGGCAATGTGAGTGTCTATGTGGCAGAATCGCGTAACATCCTGTCCGTTTGCCCCCTGTTACATAAAAAAGAATCATTAGACAATCGTTTCTCAATTATTTAATTAGTGTTATATATACTTTATACTTTAGCGCCATTTTTTAAATACTTATTTTATAAAATAGGAAATAGTTTAATGGACGAATCTTAGTCTAAGTAAGATCTTTAACGCTCTAATGGAATGTAATCCAATGAATTACAACAAGATTCGTTTACTTTTTGTATTAGCAATATCTGTCCTACATACAAAATGAGATTCTTAGTATAAATATAAAAATGTAAGAAGCACAAAAGAAAAGCGATTTCAAACCTTAAGAGCCTCGAATACAGTAAGTTAGATTTGTTATTTAAGAATTTTATTAGTTCGCTACAAACTTGAAACGAGTTTTCAGTAGGACTTTAACACTCAGAAATCTTTTCTTTCGGTTTGACAAACAAAAGATTCATACGGGATTTTTATATTCGTTTAATTAAAATGTATTTTCACGTGAATGAAATAGCGGTCAAAACAGCTAGTGATTTTATAACAAAACAATGGAGACAATTTATTTTGTCGACTAACTATATCGGGATATTTGATGCAAAATGTTTAATTGTTAACGTGTCAACATGATACAATTTTAGGGCAATCTAATAACATCGCTCCTATCTCATACAAGCAATTCATCATACTTTTAAATTTGTTGAATTTTAATTCAGGTCGAATTAAACTTTGACCTAAGTCTAGGCCTAGGAGATCAGTTGTCTTAATGCAAGGTAAACCAGAATACCAGTTTTCCTTACTGTTCGACTACAAAGGGTATGTATAAAGTTTTATTTATGTTGGGCAAACACATTTTTACACTTTCATTGTTTATTTACTTATACATTCTAAAACAATGTGTATGCCTAAAAATACAAGAAAATATGACATCACAAATTTAACACACATACACATCAATTACAATTGAACATAAGTAATCTATCAAAGGAAAAAATTAAACAAACAACCACAAAATAAAAATAAAAAACAAAAAAAAGTAATAACTAAAAATTAAAAATAACTAAAACTAAAAAGATAAAAAATAACAATAACAGTAATAAATAAAACTAAATGAAAACATAAACCACATTAAGAGCCTGCAAAACAAAGTTACGGTAAGTTGGTAGACAGTTGTAAAACACATCAATATTTTCATCAATGTTTGTAGTTAAGTAAGAGCGAGAGCCTATTCACTGGACCATTAAAAGTAGCAGATAAGCGAGCTGTAGGTACGTATAGAATTGCAAGCAAAATTTGTTGGTGGTTAAATTTAGAACACGCGACCTCAGGTTGAACACAGCTCTATAAATGTAAGTACCATTGCTTTGGGAGACTGAAATTAATATTTTTCATGCCATCTGCTAAGCTTTCAAAAGTTCCCTACAACTTGTAAATACTAAAATCAAGGCAATACTTGAAAGGTGACTAGACTCGTATTATTTATTTATAAAAAAAAATATGACAGCTAATCATAAAGACGCTGGTATACTGGTAGCGACGCTGATACTGTTTCGTTGTTTATATATAAGTGTACGACTACTGTTTAAAACAAATAATACTTTAATATAAACAAAATGTAAAAGTAAAAGATTTATTTATATATATGTAAAAGAAATAAAAAAGAAAGTATAAAAATAAGATATTTTAAATAAGACCTTAAAGTGCCACTAAAATACTGTATCGGTGTGTAAAGGTGTGTATTAGTATTTCTCGTACCTGTTGTCCTGTTATTAAAAAAACATAAGTTTTAAATATAATTAATAACATGGAAGTATTATTATCTTAAGCATATAAAAAACTGACCAGAAATAGGAAATTTTTTGATAAAATTATTAGTAAGGTTTTTAAATATTCATTTGTTTACAGATCAACCTTATTCAGTCCAGATTTTTCTTTTTCAGTCGCAAGTTTTTAATAAATATAAAACGGAATATTGTATTGGGAAATTGAAATATTTAGCTTTTACAAACACTGCCTGGTTTGGACAGCTATCACCGAATAGTTTAAACAGTTGGAATCTTAAACGAAATTATTTACAGATTTCGGACTTATGATAGATTATTTACCTACCTGTGACCAGTGCTGGTTCTATAAAATATAACTCTGCAGGGGTTGAGCTTAGAGACCTCCCGTAGAACAATTTTTTGCAGCTGATGACCTCATCTATATTTGCCTTTGATCCACGACTTTTTGACCACCCTGTATATTGTAAGTAATTAAAAGTTTAATAAAATCAATTAAGTTTTGTACTATAATCTGTTTAGTGGTTGTTTTTCATAGTGCAACGTTCATATTAATGAATTTAATACAATTCTTAATAACACCAAAATCCTCTCAGTACCTTAACGCTTGTCAACTATTGAATTCTAACCTGTGGCCACTGATTCAACATTTCACGTCCAAATACCATTGAATTTGTGATGTGATCAAAACTTCAAGTGCTATTTGTAAATATTGGGAGCCGATTAACAACAAATCTTTTTACTATATTAGTTATTGCCGCATTGAGGTGATGAAAAATGCCTAAAAGATGCGGTCTGCCATTTTCCGAAGAGAAGTTCTTATATACCTACTAATATTATAGAGGAAAGATTAACATGTCAAATGGAAGAGTCTAGTTGCCCTCGCCACAGGGACTCCTAGTATGGGGCTAGTAAACTTTGTTTTTTTTTTATATAATAGGGGGGCAAACCAGCTTGCGGCATGACCAAAAAGGGCAGTCTTCGCAGCCCATAGACACCTATTTTTAGTGGGTGCGTTGCCGGCCTTTGAGGGAGGAGCACACTCGCTTTTTAAACATTTGGAGGTCGTATCTCTGAGGGAAGACCCCCACCGGGTGTTTTTAACTAAATATTCTTTTTTGTTATGTAAATTAAAGTTTTTTTCTATCATTGTTCCAATAATAACAATAACTAAACTAGACAAAAATTAACATACTAAAAATATACGATGAACTGATAATCTCCCTCCCTCTCTGATTAATAACAAACTAATACCCTTATTGTTAATAGTATGAAATTAAGTGGCTTAAATAAGTTAATGTCTGAAATGATTTTTTTGGGAATATCTTTGAATTTATTATTAAATATACATCTATTTTGCGGAGTAACTGTGTTTCATCAGGTGTATTGTGTATTAAGTTTATTGCCAGTTCTTCTCTTCCATTCCCTTGATTTGAGAACTGGCAGTAAATGTAAAATTAGAAGCATTTAATGTATATTTCTTTTGTGGCGTTCATAAGTGTAAATTGTTACCTATAAAAATTAATGATTTCTGATTTTACTTGTATTTTATGTCGCATACGCCCATCATGTTTTATTTATCACATCTGTGTTTGTCATATTGTATGATTTCTCAAATATAATGAGAATAAGAATAAAGTTTAAAAGCAAATTTTGTGCTATTAAATTTTACTATATTAACAATTCATATGACGGTGTTCGATAACAGGCGACAGAGTTCAGACGATTGCAATGATTGAAAAAAGCCCGCTGTAAAACGCGTCACAATTTATGAATACAGCAGACATTTTTAAAGTGATTTAAAAAGCAATCTGAGAGAGCTCTCACGACGTGTAATCAGAAACCTTGTAAATATTTGATTTAAAGCTAAATGACATCTCCCGCAGTTTCATATTAACTTAATGATATTTCAGAAATGACAAAATTATAAAAATATCTTCATACGATATTCTAACTGGTCGAATATATTTTGATTCTGTATTCCATATTCAAAAAGGACCTTAATACTATTTAATTGTCATTCCATCGTGTAATAATTGTAGTACAGAATTTTTAGAATATATTATTTTTGGATATCGACGATTGGAGTTTTTGTTCTGCAAAATATGTATCTAAATAAAAAAAACAATTGTGCTCTTTTATAAAACATTCAAAACTTAGTAAACACTTAGAAAACACAAATTAAATATTAATACCGTGTTATGAAATATGAAAATATAAACACTACAATTCAAACAATACATATATATATAAAGACAAAACAGTTATTACAAAGGTTTTAAATGGCGCTTGAAAGTTTAGTTAGTGGTTAAAACTTCTCTAGACCACTGAGGTGCGATTCTTGTCTATTACCGTGATTTTTCTATGTGCACAGAAAAAAAAATCATACCGATTGAGGTCGTAAAACCATGTTTCAAGGAAATCTGTGTAACATAAAAATCGTCGAAGTGTGCATAGAAAAAAAAGCATCTACATACTTACATTTCTAGTTGCCGCTATTTTCCATAAAAAATAAAAAATCAGTAGCGCTACAACCTTTTTAGGGTCTGCGCCTCAGATTTCTGTATCTATTCCGTGATCATTTGTGAATCTAATAGGCAAGTAGGTGATTAGCCTCCTGTGCCTGATTACAGGCCGTAGACTTTTTGGGTCTTAGGTTTCCTCACGTTGTTCACCGATCGAGCGAATGTTAAATGACCACATAGATAGAACGTCTATTGGAGCACAGCCGGGGATTGAACCTATGACCTCAGGGTTGAGGGTCACACGCTGAACCCTATAATATTAGTATAAGTATGAATAATATAAAGCGAAACATTATCCTTCATCATTAAAAGCATCAAAAGCCCGCAAAACTTTCGATTCGTAATTCATGAAATCATTTAAAACTTTCCGTCAAACTTAAATCGACTTGCCTTGTACCACGTAGCAAACTTCTATTGCTCTCCTAAAGTTTTATCTGACCTAAAATGAGTTTTATGCTTTTATAAATAAGGTTGATATTATTGTGTAGTACATTTTGATGAAACTGTATTATTGTGTGGACCATGTTCTGTTCTGGCAGGATTTAGCGAGTAATGATTTGTAAAACCACTATGCATTAGTAAAATTGACTGTACATTTGACGTAGATTTGAAGTAAATTTGGTACAGTTATTTACTATTATATTATATTAAAAATCTGTATAAACAAAAATGTAAACTTTAATACAGATGAAATATGGAAGTTTAATAATTAAGTAAGGTTACAACTAGTAAAACAAATTTGTTCTAATTTAATACTAAAATGCACTTAAATTAAAAAATATATTTATCGATGACCTCATGAGATTTGAGATATAGATAATCTATATATATAAAAAGAAAATGGTATTCGTTTGAGGCTCTTTCACGCTTAAACCACTGATCGTATCGACATGAAACTACCACCATTCGATGCGAAATTTTTCCTAGATGGTTTATGGCTATTTAATTCCAACGTTCCTTCATTTTTTATTTCTGTTTTACTTTTATGAAAATTTTTCCCGCTAATAAAAACAAAAGAGGCTTCCTAGTACCGCAAAACTTCAACATCTGTTAAAAACTCGATTTTCGAAATATTTCAATTTTCTTAGCGGGAAGTTAAAAAGAAGAATAATAAAAATATGAATTAAAATAAAATAATGAAACATAAAATTTATTTTAATTCGTCCAGCAAAGCGGGCGCGAAACGGCTAGTATTTGTATATATTAAAACTGACAAACTGACTGACTTCCAGATTTCCTGCTGCTATAAAACATCGTTGCTTAAATATTTTGCGATATTGAACGCTGTTCTGAAATGAATATAAAGTATTCAGACAACATGTGGGTATATACACAGCACCTTGTACAAGTAATGTAGGGTATAAAACAATTTATTTTAAAAGAACAGTTACTTTTATTGATATACGGTTAAAATATCTTTTATATAATGGTTCTACCACTGTCCAGGGAAAGAGCTTTCTATATCATCATCATACGAAAATCTAGAATTGTTTAGCAATCGTAGCAAGAATCGTAGCCCCGTAGACCCTCTACGCCAGTGACGCGCGAACCGTTGTATAGGGTGGTTGTGTTTCTGACGACTACTGTACGCGGGAAAAGTGTTACCTCGATCGTATAATAGTTTAATTTGTGTTAATTTGGAATGATTGTTATAGTATAAGATAATTTCGGTAAGTAATGTATTATATATTTAATGATTCGTTTAAATTTTTGACTTTGACAAAGATTTTAGGCGAGAAAAATGAAACATATCTGAGTATTATTTGTTAACTTAAAGCTTAAAGTACGAACTGATTAGAGGACAATATTCAAACACAAAACGATGTCATGATAACTGTCTCATTTGTTTCGATTTATTGACATATCTTTAAAGAAAATGATTTAATTATATTTAATCCATAACCTCAATAATATGAAACAAATACATAAAAGCTACTCTTTTTCTACAATACATTTGTGTGTATGGGTAACTAGTTTAAACAATATATTTATGACTATTATTATTGCAAATTATTATCCATCAGAGGCTAAATTAAACCTTATACAACTAGTACTGTTAATTCTAAAGCGCTCGAATTTAATGTCTAAAGCAGACAAAGGCAGCTGATTGGATAATTGTGATGAAGACTTCATAGATTGGCAGAACTTCAGCTACAGCAAATGTTGAATAGTCTCTAGAGATTAAAATTATGTCAAATCTTAATGGGATATACATAGAATAATAATAGATATTATTAATATTAAAGAAAACACTTTTTTACCGTATTGAAGTTATGTATTATTATAAATTTACAATTATTTTACATAATTAAAAAAAAAACGACGTTTCGCTCGCTTTACAGCGTGCGTGGTCACGGTGACTGAAGACAAAAGGTGTTGAATGTCAAAAAGTATCACAGCTGTAGAAAAAGTTGTGTTATCTGTATTTATTTCCCCGGAGTTGGTATCGACTAAAATATGGAGGTCTCACGGTGTCCTCTACCCATTTCTGCCAAAACCCTCCATCTTCTAGTCGATTTTTCTACAGTTTAAAAGGTTATTAAGAACTTATATAAAATAAAAATAAATAATAACGCATCTACCTTTTTAGGTCTGGGCCTCAGATTTCTGTACCTGTTTCATGATCATTAATCAATCCAATAGGCAAGGTGATCAGCCTCCTGTGCCTGACACACGTTGTCGACTTAAAGGCAAGCCCCCTCTCTCATGATCTTCTCTTTCACCGTTCGAGCTGAATGATAAATACGCACATAGATCGAACCTACAACCTCAGATATGAGAGTCGCACGCTGATACCACTAGACCAATAATGCGCTAAGATCTAAGATCTTATATAAAAAATGTAATATCAGCCAATTGTTTAAGTGTACGATTCTTTCACATGCAACGACTGCAAGTTCGAACGTGTCACAAAATAACAAATGAAATTATACATTTTCTTAGAATTCACGTTCAATAGAGCCTTTTCTTAGTAAAATGATTTATATTGCACTCCCGGGATTTCAAGGAATAATACTTTTTTGATGAAATTGCTATTGTGTGCCATGTGTATAAAATTATTGGAATTCGATTTTTATGATTTATATTAATGTAGTACGAGCAATTTAGACAAAGGAAGCCACAGGAATGTCCAACATAATTTTAGGACTTACAAACGCTTTAAAAATCTCCAACGTATTACTAATCAGTTTGATTAGACATAGACATATCATTTAGTACAAAAAAAAACACATACACATAAACACACAAAATAACAATAATCAAAGAAACAGATTTTTTTTTTCCTTTTCCCATTCGGTTCGTTTCAAGTGTGTAATGCGTGTGTGCTGTGGATGTAATAAGCCCTGGCTCAGCATTATGCTGAGGAGCAGAATGTTCCACAGCGCTGGTCATTCTGTCAGAGACCACATCAAGTAGTTCGCGCCTCAGTCGCAAAAAAAAAAGAATGTAATAATACTATGTTGTAGAAAATAATAATAATAAAATATTAGTAAAAGTGAGCAGTATAAGCAGGTTTTACAAACCACAGCGGTTTTCTAATGTAACTTAATATTTATTTTTGTAAATTATTTTTTGTAAAATTAAAAAATAAGAATAATTGTAAGATTCGCTCTCTCTCTCTCTACGTAGAGACGACTTCCACAATACCCTTCATAAGACACTTTCTTTTGCGAACTGTAAAATCGACTCCTTTAACAAATAAGAGTACTCCCTCAAAGGCCGGCAACACACCCACTTAAAATGGATGTCCATAGGTTGCAATGACTGCCCTATTTGGGCGTCCCGTAGGCTAGATTACCGCCCTATTCTAACAACAAAATTTGGCTAAGTTTAATAAACAGTACTTAGATTATAATATTGATTTTGAAACGATCGTAAAATATACAAAATCTGACATTTAAACAAAACTTCGTACTACTGCGGTGTTTAATGTAAAATAACGTGAATCTCCCTGGTCTTTTGTCTCTGGATAATTTAGTAGTATTATATTCTGTGGCATTAGTTACTGTAGCAACCGATTGTATTATCTCAAAACAATGAACAATTTTAGCGACGGTAATGTATTTCTGTCAAATTTCTGACAAGGGTTTGACAATGTACATTATAAGTACGTGTCGTCTTTAATTACGTCACAACAGGAAAAGCGAAAGATAATTTGTGTATTATCTCTATATATATAAAATTCTCGTGTCACAATGTTCGTTCCCATACACCTCCGAAACGGCTCGACCGATTCTTATCAATTGTTTTATGCATATTCAGTAAGTCTGAGACTCGGCTACTATCTATCTTTCAAATCCCTAACGGCCAAAATTAATAAAGTATCCTCAATCTATGATTATAACCAATCTTGGACTGATTCATATCTAAAGACTGATCTCCAATCTGCATGCCAATAAACATTTCTGCTATCCGATTGTTTATTTGACAAAAGATTGACAGCAATCTTTTGCGTGATCCTTGCCTCTCGACCGCGTTTCGTTCAATGCAATATATATATATGCAATATGTTGTGTTCAAGCATACCAAAAGTTTGCTGTTTTTGGAACGAAATAAAATAAGTAAGACTAAGGGTCTGTTTCACAATGTATGGATAAAGTAGCAAATAGCTATGCAACGTTTTGTTTGTTTTTTTGTTACGAACAAATAAAGTTACAAAATTCTATAGAAAAACATAGAACCTTAACCTTTTTGTTGGTCATTTAATATTACTTGTAACGAAACGGGCTGTCATTTTCATATGGTATTTTTGTTTGTTAGGTTATTGAGTATTTTAGTACATATTATTACAAATGTAAATTTTCTCTGAGTAGTTTGTGTATGATGTTTTTGTGATTCGAGGTTGGTTCTTTAACTTAAAAAAATGTCTACGCAAAAACGTGAAAGAAGCGTCAATTTCAGCCGGGAAGAAGTTGACCTTCTAACTTCGCTTGTTGCTGACCATAAAAATATATTAGAAAATAAAAAGAGTGACTCAGTCACCTGGCAGGAGAAAGAGCAGTGCTGGAAGACGCTGGAGACGCTGTTTAATAGCACAAGTGGGTAAACTTTCGCAGTGCTAAAGCTTAAAGAGGGCTACAAGAAAAAAGTCTGCCTTGATACATGCTGAAACATATCTTACAGGAGGTGGCCCTAGTGCTGTTACTCCTCTTACCCACTATCGAGGAAAATGTCAAAGACATGATATTGTTGTCTGTCGAAGGAAATGAAAGTCAATTGAAAGGAAGAGCTTCTAAATAAGAGAAAGCAATGGGCATTTGAAGAGGAAGAAAGAGAGCATAAAAGAGAATTATGGGCCATAGAAAAAAATATATATATGTTAAATAAATTAGAAAAATAATAGATTTTGTGCCTGGAGCGAGGATGTATTGTATTAAAAATTTGTATTTTTATTTAAATAAAAGCATTGAATTTTTATTTCATTTATCACAAAATGTTGTAATTTATAAAATATTATAGTAATAAAGCAAAATAATCACTTATAAGATTACTTCGCACACTTGCATTTCCCACGTTGTCAATTGCGCTTTGATCAATATCATCAGCTGGTTCATCTACTTGTTGCAGTAGTTCAAAATGTTCATCTCGCATATCAATAGCAATATTGTGCAACACTGCACATGCCACTATCACGGCTTGTACACGAGATACTTGAAGCAAAACCTTTTTTGACAAACCGATTTTTTCCAAACACCATATTATGTCCTTTCCACCACATTTCTGCTTCGTATTTGAGATTCGTTATAAAGATGTTCTGCTGGAGTCTTGAGGTTTTGAAGTGGAGTTAGTAGGTAGTATCTATAGTAACAAATATTTTTGGTTGTAGCTAATATTTAATTTTTTTTTACAAAAGTTGATGAAAAGATGAAACCTGCAAGAAGTCATATATGATAGTCATCACTTTGTGTAAAAGTGTCTCCAAAGCTTCTTTTGTTAACCTAAATCTAAATGTGAATTCGGCGTCATTCAGGCTCTGGATATAATTAATTCTTGTCTTCTTATGTCTTCGCACAGAAGTACGTTGTCTTCTTCCAGCTTCAGAATTACTATCCCAATCGGATAATTGCATTTAAACTTCCAAATCACTATCACTAGAACTGGAAGATGACGAAGATGAATAAATTTTCCCAATGAATATTAAGTTAGGTCGCAATCCCAAACCCAAATCATACGAGTTTCACCGATAGCAATCCGAGATTGATTTGGCCAATCAAAGCAACTGTCAAAATGGACAGATAGGTTGTTGGCATGAGTAAACATTCATTTTCATACAGAGGGCAATCTTCAATCTCTTATCCGCCCTCTGAACGTTTGGTTGATCAATTAGATTGGTATCTCAGTCCATGTATTGAATATTGGCATGATTTTCTTTAGAAATGGATTGAATTGTCAGTCTATGACAGCTAAAATTGGATTGAGATTGCATATTGGTTTTGGCCGTAAGTGATAAGGCGTGTCCACCCCAAAAAAAAACTTTAATTTTTTCGAAAAAAATTTTTGTTTTTATTTTTGAATGGTACATCATACAAAAATACATACAACCCTTAATTTTCACCCCTCTACGATCAACCCCTATTTTTTATTATTGATAGTTATTTTTATAGAATTGATAAAACAAACGTTTGCCGGATCAGCTAGTGTTAATATATGTTTAGAATTGTATTCAATAAACATATTAATTTATTAAAACTAATTTCAATAATACATGATTTTTTTTAAATTTTGGAATAAGCTATGTCATCAAAGATGGTACTTATTTTAATTGACACATAATTAATTTTTATTTATGTAGTCTTCGTGTGTCAGGCATAGGAGGCTGATCAGTAGGCCGACCTATAGTAGATAGGCAAGTAGATTGATAAATGATCATGTATCAGATACCGGAAACTGAGGCCCAGACCTAAAAAGCTTGTAGCACCACTGGATTTTTTAAATTTACATACTAGTTTTAACTTAATTTTATTACTAATTAAATGATATTAGCATCTTGCATACGTCTCTCAGCCTCTTTACTTAAGTAGCGGAATCATATGCGGAATTGGCGACTGCGACGATAGACAGAATATATAGATAGATAGAATATAATTTTTTATAATCAACCGTAATTATTAATAAGGTCCAGTTTATGAAATGTATTTAAATTGTGAACAAAGACTTTCAATATGTCAAAATGTGACACTCTATCTGTCAAAACAAATGACAAGGGTGGACATTTTATGAGATGTGCTCTTTTATTATTTCACTACAACTTCACTGAGATAGGTTGACGTTGATTAAAGTAGGAAGAATGGATTGAAAAGAAATTTTATTGGACCGAAAGTAATCGCAAAGTGAGAATGGCAATACTTTGTAAGGCTGGGCATAATGCACTGCGATATTTCCATCATAAGATGAATTTGCTTTGATGGTAGCAACATAATATTTGTTGGTAATTGGCAATATTTTCAATTAAATTCATCGACATAGACATAACAGTTACAAAAACACACATATAAACACACAAATGAACAATTATCAAAGGGAAAAAATCGGTTGTCTGTAAAGTCGGTTAACTGACGATAGTTGAACGTGACAACGTCATAAGAAAATACTGATGGAATGGTTGCATTTTCCAAAAGAAAATTTTAATGTAATTTGTTTGATAGATATTTTGTATATATATAGAGGAGGTAAATGGAAATCACAATTGAATTGATCAAGTTACATTTATTTGTACGCATAAATACAATTATGTCAATTTTTTAACGAACGGACGCTGCCGAACGCGGTGGCCGATTGTGCCTCTTTGTCGCTCGTTCCGCGCTCTCGCTTGCACTTAAATGGAACGCCTCAGAGCGAGGTAACGCCGCATGCGTCATGTTTTTCGTGCGTGCAGCCGGCATTTTTGTCATTTATTATATTTCACATTTTTTTAGTATACTTAAAACTTCTTCAACAAAACGCGAATATATCATTTCATTAACATACAAAGTTTACGTTTACTTCGGTAATTGTACATCAATGTTTGTGTAATAAAATAAAAAAATAGATTTGGTTTACTGTGGACTTTTTTAATACTAATCTTGGTATTTTTACAACAAGTACTGTTAATTAGTACCACCCTTGGACGACGGTCCAGTAGCTTTGTGAGAGCCCATTAGACTTTGGCCTGGGCCAGCAAGAACGGCCCATTATTCCTGTATAGTAGTTTTACATTCCATTTCGTGATTTCCATGGCTATACAGAAAATCCACTCTTTAGATAGGACTGTAATAAAACATCAGACTACGACCAATATAAGGCGGATGAAACCGTGAGGCACAACTAGTGTTATAAAAACACGGATAAACAAATATAATAAGCGAGGGCTTCTATAATTTACCCAACGCTTCCGGCTTATGGAGACAATATTAAAACCAGCTTCAATAAATCATGTTCCGTACACTCTTAGCGCCAATAATTTCCCCAGGGCCGAACGACCAGTTTATCTTGACCCCTCGATACACAGTTTACACAGGATATCTTGTATATTTTAAAGTATTCACTTGTTTGAACATCTTTAGTATCGATAAGAATAGTTCCTTACTGATAAAAAAATATTACAAGGACTTTTAAGTATAAGTGCGGACTAACTATATAAATTATGGGTAATAAAATAGGAATATCAGGCTGTTTAGGAATGATATCCTTATGCCCGTATATCCCACACCAACCATAATAACACATAATTTATCTACGAACTAAATTATAAACTAATTAGTATGACATCTAACTCCTAAAGTCATACGTTCGAATCACGGCCTCTAATGGACGATTCTTTCTATGTGCGCAATTAACACTTACGGCGAAGAAAAACATTGAGAGGTCATCATCGATAGACCTAAAAACGGCGTGATCAGGCAAATAACGCTGACTATTTACAAGTTAGTTAAAAGATCGTGATCACAAAACAGATAAATATATTTTTTTTTTTTCAACAGACTATATTTGGAATACGGATCTCTACGTTTGATATATCTATGATAAAATGTCATTTGTTTATTAGTAATTATAACAATCAAATATACAGTATTTACAATTTTCTTAAACTACATAGTAATAGTAAACAAAATTAAAAGTATAGTCCCTGTGGCAGTGTAACTTTATCGCTGGCAGCATTTCCTAGCTGTATTGCGATACTTGTTCGTTGAGTAAACCACCAGCTCTGGGGCCACCGGTACTTATTAATATATAATAAGTAACGGATACTCTATAAAAACCTTCACTTTAACTTTACTTTATTTCTCGGACCGCAGCTCTTCCTAAATTGGTCAGCGTAAGTGCTTTATACGTGTGAAAAGGCAATAAGTTTTGTTTTTATAAACTTTCCTACATAAAGATGTTTACGCAATATTTATGAGGGGCGATGTTATTAAATAGACCGTTAACAAAGTTTTGAAATATTTTCCTTAAAACAGAGGCCTCGTGAATCATTACAAGACCATTTTGTACGTTTATTATTAACTTAGATTAACAGGCTTTGTACTGAGCAGTGTATGAAGAATCTAATAGGACAATGGTTAGACATTAGAATTAGTTTCTATACAGTGAAGTAACAGAATCGGGCAAAATATATTATAAAGAACACATCACATTGAATCACCTCTACCTGGAATCTCGTTTCTGAATTCACGTCTAAAACATATAGGTATATCTTCTGTGTTTGTAATTACACTCCTCCTAAACGGCTGAGCCGAATTTAATGTGTCAAGTAGATTTATTTATTAAAGTTTACCACATCATACAAAGTACTAAATCTGCGGCATATTTTACAAAATCTTCCATCTAGATTCGAGAAAGGTTTAGAATTTTAGACAGGACAACGTCTTTTGGGTCAACTAGTACAATAAATCTACCTAATCTACCGAAATATACTGCTGATCAGCAACCAAATGTAAAAAGTAAGTGACCAGCGACTAACTCACTTAAGGCATGTACCATTTGGTCTGTGCCGGGGTCCGAAAGGGCATAATGTGTGTCGTAGCAAGAGAAACAGAAATGAGGTGTAAGAAATTACTAAGATGTTGCCCAAGGTACAATAAACGCAAAAGAGGATGACAATTTAGAAGATGGATAGAGAGAGAGGTACATGGCGGAGAGTGACACAGTGCAGACAGGAATGGCGAGACTTGGAGGAGGCCTCTGCCAAAATAAGGATGAGATTATTACTATTTAAAAAGAATGAGATGAGAAAAAAAAAACATTTTTTTTTAGTATCTGAAATAAAAGTATATTATTTTTATGACAGCTTGTAATTGGGTCCGCATCTATTAATTTGACATAAAGCTTCTTTCATTATATCATCTGCGATGCAAATCGGTTGGCTAGCTTTTGTATTTAATAAAACAATAAATTCCGGAAAGTGGATTTATTATTTGTATCCCACGATATAACTGGCCAATTAGCTATATGGTATGCCTGGGGCATAGCGGCTAAAATAACATCAATGATATTTTAGCTACGCCCAGGTAGTCCAATATTATTGTAGTTCGTCCGTGGGAAAATTAAAATGGAATTCAAATTTCGATATAGGCAAGTAGATGATCAAGTCAAGATCAGTCAAGATCAAGTGCCAATCATAGTTTGACGATGTTTATTAAAACATTTTTTATATAACAGGTGGCAAACGGATAGGATGCTCACCTGACGTTAAGTGATACTGCCGCCCATGGACACGATCACCCAGTTGTGGAATGACGGACGTCGTCGAGGTAATACGGATGGTATTTTGTATTTTGCCTTGACGTTCTATGATGAAACTCAGCTGCAGGTATAACCGAACAACTCCTCTAAACTCTCTCCTCGGTAAGAGAAGATGCAGAGTGACCCCAAATCTCTACGCAACGACAAGGGATCAAGCCGCTCGGAATGTGACTGGTCGTCGACGGTTCGAATCGCTCTTCGTTGATTACGATCAAGCCCAAGCTGATACTGGGGAGACTACTCCCGTCCAGAAGTGAACACAGTACCATATGGGGCCAGATTGCGAGTTGCAAGCCCGGATTGAAGTACCGTCTAGCCTTGCTGAGCACACCAAGGTTCTTGAGGCTAATTTAGCCTTCCCTGCCAAATGACCGTGAAACTGAACGTCATTCAAGATGTGAATGCAAAGTATTACAATGAGGCTTTAAGGAGAGTATCTTCGAAAAGAGGAGTAGCGTAAAACGTGTTTTGATATATTTTCACCTTACGAGCGAGTCATTTATGTAGTTTGTTATCTATTATCAATATTTTAAGTCATCTATAATATTGTTCAATATTAGAAAACCGTGCGGACCATAAAAAAACATTTTGTTCAACAATATTTTAGGTTAGAAAAAACAAACTATTATAGGACAAAGTGTCTATTGTTTTGAAAATATCTTCATAACAGCGAGTTACCTTAATATTTTTAATCAAAAATCCAGTTGTAACATATTTACAAGCTCAATTTCGGTAGTAAACAGTTTGCCATAATGAAAACGCAATTTCGCTTGAGTAATTAATGCTTCCACGGGGAAAACCCGCATTGAATTCTTTCCCTGCTAATTAGTTCTTGTTGGTTAACGTTATGTACTTAATGAGGTTTGGGAGCTTTTTATATATTCATTTAAATTGCGTTCATACATAGGCTGTATATATTGCAAAAATTATATATAATAATCTAAAGCAAATTTAGAATTTTGATAAAGTTTTTGATATTTACTACATCCAGCTTCGTTTCGTTTCTTCGCAGCCCATAGACACCCATCTTTAGTGAGCGCGTTGCCGGCCTTCGAGGGAGGAGTACACTAGATTTTTAAACATTTGGAGGTCGTGTCTCTGAGGGAAGACCCCCACCCACAAACCACATCAAATATTTACTAAGGAAACGAAGCATTAAAGATCAAATCCAAAAACATTCACAAATCCGACGCGATTAAATTGATTCCAATCGCACTTGTCCCGAATATCAATCGGGAAATGATCGAAAAAACAAGTCGATTCTGCAACATGTTTTGACCTAAATGTGTCGGAAGGCAACGTCAACAAAACGCTTAAATTTTTAAAATTCAATTTTTGTGCTAACGGTACCTGAGTGTAGCTTGAAATTTTAATATAGTCACTGTTAATCTAAAAACTTTTTGAAATTACTATTGTATGAATTTTTAATGTTTCAAAACCGGGTTATAAAATAGTAAGAATTTAAGGTTTTTTGTTTTTATTAGTTGCGTCAATGCAATGAAAAGTATGTCAGTTTTTTTTAGTAAATGCCGTTTGCCTAACGTTCATAAGTTTTCCAAACGTGTACAAATTTTATTATATTAACTATTAATTGATAAAAAAAACGCCACATAATATTCGTGAACAATTATATTTCACCTCGATAAAAGCATTGTAAATATATCAACAATATATAAAGGGGAAATAATTATTGTTCATTATTATTATTAATACTAAAGTAAATTATGTATGTTTTCATGTTTGTAGCTCAAATATTACTGAACTGATTTCAAAATTCTTTAACCATTACAATTTATGTGATTTATTTAATTTACACACAAGTATTTATTTACAATATGCTTAACCTACTTAGCTAAAATAATGCTAATTAAAAACGGATAATTAGAAAACTAAACAAATTTAAAAAGTTTGGTCCCTGTGGCAGTGTATTTTTAATGCTGGCATTACCTCGCTGTATTGCGATACTTATTCGTTCATAATTAGAATAACATTATCTATTAATTATAAAATTAATTAGGTAGATTTAATAAAAAAAAACTTCGAAAATTTCTATGATATTATTACTTTGATTCCTCGTTTATTTAGTATTGTCTTTTATTGACATAACTTTTACACATTTAAAGAAAATACTTTTTTACTGGATTGAAGTTATGTATTATTATAAATTTACAATTAATTTTAAATTTTTCCGACGTTTCGTGTGCTTTACAGCGTGCGTCGTCACGGTGACCGTGAACTTAAAAATACATAAATTCAACCCGGTAAAAAAGTGTTTTCCTCGTTTATTTATTAAAGTGTTTCCTGTGAAAATCCCTCCAACAGTAGGCTAGAGATGTCTATGTACAGTAAAATAAACAGACCGAACCATAAACACAATAATAAAACCACAGGCTCTATCCGAATACGATCAGCGGCTCATGAATAAATTTGCAAGAGTTTTCCGACTGATAACGCTCTGTAATGTCTTTGGCTGACAGTCGGGTGGCTGCGATTTATGTAAAACTAGGACAAACGATAAGTTTCGTGGAAGTTTTAAAGAATGATAAATTTCAGAAACACGATGGAATTGGAGTTTTGAAAAAAGATGTGAACAATGTTAGGATTGCTTTTGAAGTTTAGTTTTTTTAATTTATGCATCCCGCATTTGTTTATTAAGACTTTCAGGTCTCACTCCTGATTTTTTATATCTTCTGTTACATTGGAAGTAAAAAGCTATAATTGAACAATGGATAATGAACAATAAAAGAAGAAGAATTATTTCCTCTGACGGTATATGGGCTCATATACACATAGTGTTAAAAATGTGATCCGCCTTCTGTGCCTGACACATATCGACTTTTTGAGTCTACGGTATGTCGGTTTCTTCATGTTTCACATAGATAGAAATTCTATTGTTAAACAGCCGTGAGTAGAACTCATGACCTCAGGTTTGAGGGTCGCACACCCTACGCTCAGACTTTATTATCCACTTAAAGTATATTTTATTAAATCTTATTTCTAGACACTTTTTGCAGTGCCTTGATAATTTCCATCAAAAATATTTCAACAGTTTCAGCGCAAAGAAGATTAACAAATACATTCGGGTCAATGAAACTAAACAAAAATAGCATTTTTTATCAACTTATGCAATTTTAATTATTTATTTATGTACGCAGTATTTTTTTTCTTTCATATTAATTCAATCTACCACTCTACCAGACTCAGTGTAACACGCCTATATAGTCTGCCTCACTCTAACGCGTATTGGCCGCACCAAAATTACGTCATCGTGTGTTAGGTATATTTTTGTTACGGAATTTCTTGATTCGGTCGCCGCGCTCAGAGCCCGCGATAAAATTTATGCAATAGATAAAAATTATTACCTACAGGGTTTTATTTTTTTAATTTTTAGTAATCTTTTCCTAGTTCAGTTACTTCCAGTTCACCCCACAGAGAACACATTTCAGAATCCTGTGGTGGGTTGTGATGGTTTCGAGGTTAATGAATGTAATCTATTTATGTTTTGTCACACTATTAACAATCATTGACACACACATTGTTTAAAACATAATTTATGGTCACCCTTTGGGAGAACAGTAGGCGATTAGGGCGTATTGACCTCGGCTGGTGAAAAGCCTCTGAATTATTAAGTTTTTAGTTTCCTTATCATTTTCTTAGATACTGAGTGAAAATGTAGAATAAAAAGAAATTTGTATTCAAAGAGCGGAAATGGGTTTTTTGTTAGAAGAATATTTCGGAGGAATATTTTGTACAAGATTTATCTTTCAGTACTTTTTATTAATTTTGATAATATGAAAGAGCTGATTTGGCCTAGTGCTTCGGATTCACGGTCGTATATTCGAATCAAGGCTGTCCACCAATAAACTTAGTATGTTTAAACTTAAACTCAAAATATCTTTATTCAAATAGGTAAACAAGTACACTTATGAACGTCAAAAAAGAAGTTAAATTAATTGCAAATTCACATTTACTACCAGAAACTTTCCGCCACTTTAAAGCTCGTTTGATGAAAGCAAATGGAGAAGAGAAAAGCGGACGAGGAGCTGGTATTAGATTTAAAATCATCAGAATAAGGCCAATTATTGTAAATACTCTATTATAAAAAATAAATAACGTATGTGTACGACACGCCTTATTATACGTTTGTAACAATAGAAAAAAGGTATTTAATACATTGAAAGTTTTATTCTAACGCATTATCTAGTTAAAAAGATCGCAAAATGAAAATTTACGATGACAGTTAAACCAATAATAGCAACTACCAAATAGGGTTAGGTCAAACCGTGTTAACTGTCAACTGTCAGTATTAAAACTAAGGGTGTCGGTATTTTGTGACGGTGTGCGCGTGCATCGTAAAAATTTACTCTCGTCTCTCATAATTTTTCCCTAACGCGCCAAATTAAGTATAACTTCAAAAAATATTAGTTAAAGGAGAACATCGTGAAGAAAGAGGCAGCCAAAAATCGACTGCGTTTGTCAGGCACACATGATAGAATCGTCAATTGTTAAATAACTGATTCTTGTCTTTTCAGATAGACATCTAAAATGAAAGCTGTAAACGTCGCGGTTCTAATAGCTGTTCTTCAGACCGGTAAGTATTTCTTTATAATTAATATGCTTCATTCGTTTCACTTTGCAGCAATGAATTACTTTTTACTACTACATCGGGTTCAATATATACAATTATGTATTTAAAATTATTAGAGCCACACCCCGAGTGCTTACAGGTGATGAATGCTTGCTGTAAACGGGTATTGTGAAATGATAATAATTAAGCTTGTAAAGATCTTTAAAATAATCTCATAAAATTTATAAAGTTAGTTTTGAATAGAATATAATGAGGCTGTAACATCATTGTCGCTCAACACTATAACACATTTTTGAAGTGAAACTCTATAGGTGCATGAGGGTAAAATTTTTGAAAACGTCAAGAAGATGTGCAGCTTTTTTGTCGAAGAAAAAAGAGAGAGCGATTGAAAGAGTGTGAGAAAGGTGAATTAACTTTTAGAAATTCTATTTTTAAAATTAAAATTACCTAAAGAGAATTTATGAAATATTAAGTATTATATATTTTATGCAAAGTTTTTTGAAATCTCAAATGACGAATTGTAAATTAAAATGCCACGTGTTTTTATTATCGAAGAAATAAATTTAAAAAATTAAATTTACAATTTGTATTAATTTAAGACACTTTTAATATTTTAGTGAATTGTATTAAATTCTTAACATATCTACCCTTTTCCCTCCCTCTAAGTCTCGAAAATCTAAAGTTTTAGATTTGTATAAATATGAACAAGAGCTAAAAATTAGTTTGCCAAAGAAGTTTCACTTCTGACATGTGTACGCACGCACTTTTTTTCTTCAATAATAGTAAATTATATGTGTACAGAATTCTATTTAAATAACATTAGTTTGAAACATACCTTACATAACTTGTATAAAATCTCAAAACCCTAAAGTAGCGCGAGCAAAATAAAATTAATTAGAAAAAATATTCTACTGCAACTAGAACAAAAGACAAGGGTTCATTAACCCACCCTAAGTATATAAAAGTCCTAGCATTTAAATGTTCTTTAAACTTATTACGTACAAAACTTTTTTTAAACAGCCTCCAAGAATGAAAAGCTTTAAATATCGGGTTGGAAAAATCCTTGAAGATGTCTCAGTTTTTAATGAATAGGAATTGCAACTGAATTTCTGCATAATACTTAGTTTAACTTTCAGCGGGAATTAGCCTAATTATAAAGGGAATAAATAATACTTCCAAGTTTGACTATAAGGCTTAAGGCGATCTTACTGTCTCTGGGTTTTATTCTCGTAAATTCGGTTGTACCGTTAATTTTGGTGGTGGTTGTTGAAGGGATGTTCAAATAAATGAAACTCTTTGGTGGAAGCTAAGTGTCAACCGTCTTTAATTGTTTAAAATAAGGGCTTCTAACATAACATTAGTGGGGTTGTGACGCTGGACTAACAAAAAACTGTAACTTATTTATGGGTTTTTAAAACTATGTGACACATCTGTTACCTATAAGGAATATAATATATCGACCTATTGTACATTTTCGTAAACGAGTATATTATATTACAATTTATGAATGTATGAAAAACTAAATAGCTAATTATTCACTATTAAAACTGACGTTTTACAATTTATTGGCTACAAGTGTAAGATGACTGATAACATTTCGTTTGCGTTTTTTATTAGTTGTATAATTGTATATATAATAATAATATGTAACTTAACTAACATTAGGTTAAATACTCGTGACCTTGTAAATATTATTATTTAAAAAAATCAGTGGCGCTACAATCTATTTAGGTCTGGGCCTCAGATTTCTGAATCAGTTTCATGATCATTTTTCAATTTAATAGGCAAATAGGTGATCAGCCTCCAGTGCCTGACACACGCCGTCGATTTCCTCACGGCGTTTTCCTTCACCGTTCGAGCGAATGTTAAAATATTAATATTTATTAGTAACCATGTAAAACAGCTGTTTTTTTAAATAATAAATAAATCGTTTATTTGTAAATAAAGTGGTACATTTAGATCGATTAATTATAAAAAAACCGCACAATTAGCAATATAACAATAGGCATGCAAATGTCATATTAATTTTCATAAATTATAAGATAAGTTATTTATAATTTCGAAACTTATGGTCTAAATATTCGCCCACGCTATATACTACGCCTTTAAAAATTTACGCACTTTTCCCTTGAAAGCATAACACGGCAGTGATCTATAACTTCAAGGCAGGTGATTAAATGGTTTGATAGCAATGGCGTAACAATTTTTTGCATAAATCATGGTGCAACAATTTACAGTCTCTATATATTCTCATAAGAAATATCGTTGTTACTCAAATATATGCAACATCTCTTTGTGTTCTAGAATAATGATATGTATTAACAAAAAATACTTCGTTAGTCTAGCGAAGCCTCAGCTCATTACTGCTTCAAATGAACAAAGAACAACTTGTGAATAATGCGTGAACGAATGAATGAACAGCACCTCGATTATTCCGACATGTTATAGGATTTTTTTGCCTACTTTTGTTTCAGAAATGTAAACCGATTCGTGTTCGGTAATTCCATCGGTTTTATAGGTATCGAATTCGATAACATTCTTTATGTAACAGTATAAATAAAAGTAACAGTGCTTGGACTTTGTTGTTATTATTACTATAACCTACTTTCAGTATTTGTATGCATTTCGCATTTGTTTTAAATGCACTGTATTGGGTTTGAACTAGTATTTCTTTTTTGTATTGCATTATATTAGTTTGTGGAACGCGTTTTGGGATTTATCAATTATTAGTAAAAAATAAAGCTTCATTTCTCTGTTTTATATATAAACTAGTGGACCCGACAGACGTTGTCCTGCATGATATTTCAAGCAATTAGTAAAGCAAAGTATGAAAGTACCGACTGCAGCGCCATCTGGCGGGCTGATTTGTGAATCTAAACCATTTCCAGATCCCCTTGAACACACACAAAAATTTTCATCAAAATCGGTCCAGTCGTTAGAGAGAAGTTCAGTGACATACACACTCACATAAGAAATAGAAAATGTGAAAAAATCTATTTCACTTTCGACGGTGGATGCTGTGGAAGCTTTTCCCATGAACCTTACGCTTGACTTCAATAATTTAACTATGAGTAGCTTTTCTCTAATAATCGACGTCAACGGCTAGCTACCACAAGTTTCTATACTGTGTTTCGGTAATATCGTCGACGGTTTTCTGTGCGACAGTTTTAAACCGGTTTAAACTACTACTTTCTGTCATATGACGTAGATTTTGAATTGTTACGTGAGTTTAAATATGTGGTTTCATTTGCATTGCTTGTTTTAAGTTTCCTTTCGTATTGTTTTATGGGTTTTTGCTTTGCAATGTTTTTTATACGCAATGTGTTGTTGTAAGTTGGAAAAAGTTTCAGTTAAAGAAACTTTTTAGTTGTTTGTTTTGTTGATTCCTATAAAAGCTTAGCTCCGTTATATATTAACATCTATTAGGTAAATATATTTAATAATATGAGACTCTGCGATTAATTTATGATTTTCAATACTAGTCCTTAGGTATTAGTTGAGTGTTTATTCATCAGAATTTTCAATCGATTAACCCACGATCTTATTCACAAACGTGATAAAAACGTAATTAATTAAGAAATCGTTTGTCACCACTTTAAAATATTTGATATAAAACTGTACGCACTGTGATGGACTAGAATAACTTTCAGTAGAAACAATATGACAAAAATAAAATTTTCAATACAATGTGTTTATCAGTATGGAGTTCATTTTTTTGCTAACGTTCCTTTCTCTTTACTGAAAAACAGCAAACGAAATATTTTTTTTTTTTTTTTTTTTAAATGCTTCATCCATCTGCAATCAGCCTCTTGGCTTTTATCAGATTTTTAGGGGAAAGGTTGGCAATTAGGGAACGCAAATCCAATAATTTAATAAAATGCCCGCAGATATAGTATTGCGTTACTACCACGAATATAAATAAGAAAGTAATTCGTTGGTAGTAATAGTTCGTACTCACGGAAACTAATGACAACTCATTTACACATTTTTGAACAAGAATTAAATTATTATATTAACAATAAACTTTAAATAAATTTATTAGTCATAATAGTTACAACTTTTATTTAAATTTTAACGAGCGTTAGTGATTCCTGAAATCGTTCGAATAATGCACTTCTTTTGCTACGTTCCACGTTCACTCGATAATAATAATAATTTATTAGCATGAATATATGTAATGTAATTTGGCATATGATGATATTAATACAACATATTTTTCAAATAATAATATACCATTATATAGGGAGTTTTTTTTTGGTTAATGGTTGAGATTATGTTTTGGCATAATACATTTATCTTTGTGTAAACTTTGGCTTACCGTATAGTATTGTTTCAAAAATATACAAGTTTCGTGTACGAAATAGGAAATTTCTGATGAAACAGCGATAAAAACCGGAATGCATTTGACCCCAAAAATGCTGGTACTGAAGGCTGATTCGCGGAAAATATATTATCAAGAAAAAAATATATAAATTTAAAGTAGCAGGGCTCACTGTTTAACTATTTAAAACCTTAGGCGTATGGAACAGTTAAATAAAAAATGTTCAGTTATTTATTCTCCGATAGTTGATTACGTTAGTTTTTACAGTTGAGCCGAGTGTTTGTTATTTTTAACTTACCATCAGTATTTTTGTACATCGTGTGAAAATTCACGTACTATACAAATTGTTTGGAAAATCAATGTTTGCTGTCATAACTAATATATCATAAACGAATACTTTTCATGGACCCGGAGTGTGACTGTCTCCATAAATTATATTTAGATATTATATATACTTTTTTAAGGTAATACAAATATATGCCTGACCACAGAGCCCGGTGTAAACATTTTCACATGTTACCGTTATCTATACGACGTGATATTGCGGACACTATATACCTCATGAAAATTGCTACTGGTGCGGTCGATTGTACCGAGCTAGTAAGCAAAATAAACCAAATACATAATAAACCACTTAGAATCTAATAAAGAAGAAAATATTTAAAAAACTAGCCGAAATCGTTTATTAAAACCTAAACATCACCAAATATACAGTATTTACAATTTTCTTAAGGTATATAGTAATAATATAAATAATTAAAATAAATGAGTAAAACTGAGTTTTTTTAATTGAATACGTACCTACTGTACTGTGGCACTTCCGGCATAAAGGTTAATTTTAGGTTTTACCTTTGTCTTTATAAGAAAGCTCGTACTTGGAATTCTGAGCTTTGATATATACATCTGTACATAGTATGTTACGTTTAATGAGACTTTGATAGGTAGTTGAACTCAGTAGTTGATTCAAAGTTACGCGTAACTTTAAACCCAACCCCATCCCTAAAGGCCAACGAACGGCGAGTTTAGAAACTGCTAATTCTAAGAAAATTATTTAATCACGCTATAATTTGTTCTGTAATTATAGCTATTGTATATAGGAACCTTAATAAAAGTCTCAACAAGAACTACTTATTTATTCTCATTTAAATTTGCTCTTTTCTCAATAGATTTTATATGCATTGGTAACACCAAAAATAGATCCCTTCATCAATGGTGAGTTTTTGTACCACACGTTCCAAAAATTATTGGACTATTGGAAGTAATAATGTAATGCTGCGAAACAGTTGCAGTAAATAGTAAAGAATACATATATAACATAACACATAGCGCATTATTTATTTACTGTTATGTAGTTAAATTCAACTCCTTGACACCACAGGCCTAGTAAGAAGACTGAAAACACAACCACTATTACACACAGAACAGAACTAGTGAATTATTGTTAGTGCGCGTTAGTATTAAGTGCTCAACAGTGAGGGAAAAAATAGAACAGAAGCATTCAGCAATGGCATTCTGATAAGGAGGGAGCTTGTAGTTTATTGTTTATCAGAATGCTAAATCGTAAAATGACTGCTTCACGACTGATTTGAGCGCGACCGCCGCTGCGAAAACCGCTGTGCGAGTTCGAAAAGTGAGTTACAGAATCGCAGGGCAGAGTGTCTTCCGTTTAATAGAGACTGTGAGTAGTGTTATTGAACCTTTCTTATATTAAATATCCTTATATGTACATAAGGTTATACTTAAATTACATATTATTTTAAATTAGGCTAGATCGAAATAAGTAAATTGTTAATATTGGGCTATTAAATTTTATTAATCCGAAATTATGTAAATACTTGAAACATCGTTTAGCTTTGGTATTACAACTGTTCAAGTGGTTGGGACATGGGCATGCGACGGCAGAACCCCAAGATCCTAACTGAACTGACAACCTGGTGTCAAGAAAAAACCCGGTAGACTGCGTTGGTGGGATGGAGTTGTCAAAGACTTCTAAATACTAGAATAATAGGGGTTCGAAGTACGCAAGAAGCACGAAATAGATAGTGATGGCGAAATTATACTAGAGGAGGCCAAGGCCCACAAGCCCTATATAGCCATTGATGTTGATTACAAATAGTCACTCATTTTATTTGAAGAGCGTAACGTTTGCTAGTTTATGATAAAAATACCGGTTTTATCACAATAATGCTGAATGACTTGGTATATTTATTTAATTAGACAATTAAAAATCGTTGGTACAAAGCAGGTTATACAATAATTAGGATTATAAATTATTCTCTCAATTTCCAGATGACATTCATTCTGGATAAGAACCAAGAAATGAAAGGATACAATTGAACGAAACACAATTAAGACCTCAGTCTTAAATATTTAAACAGTTCTAAGGAAGTTTAGTTAAAGAATTTATAAGAAACACAGTCTTTATTAAAAATGGTTTATTATTAGACCCGAGTTATACATTTATTAGCGGGCACGGCTGTATTTTTAATATCTTGGATATATAGTTTGTTACTAAATGATAATGCAGCATTCTAATGGTGAAAGTGATGTCAATAAAATACAATACTATTTACTTACACTGTTAATTTTTACTATTATTATTATTTTAAATTATTTTATTTTTTGCGTCTGAGGCGCAAACTAACTGTTGTGGTCTCTGGCAGAATGACCAGTTCCACAGAAGCAGCATAATTCTAAGCAAGGACCAGTTACAACCACAACACACACATTTTTTTTTCTTTCCATAATTTCTGTTCTTTTTCTTTTTGATTATCATTATTATTATTTTGTGTGTTTCTGTGTGTGTGTGTTTCGTTAGTAATAAATGTTATGGCTATGTTATACATGTTATATACTTTTCATAATTGGCGTTATGCTGCTATCAAACATATATAACATACCACTATTTCAAAGCAAAGAAAAAGGTTATACGTTAATAAAGTTTAATATAAATGCGCAATTTACTTATCATTGTATTCATGGGAAGTGCCGCGAGGTACTTGTAGTTAGCTAGTTCGTTAAAGATGTCTCTTTGAACGCATACCTCGTGTATTAGATTATGTGTGACCCTCGGCAGCTTGTAATATTGTTATTTCACTATATACGAGGTACATATAAACTTAGTTAGATATACCGCATGAATTAATCTATTATTTTAAAGTCACACCGAGGTAGTATATCGACTTTTTTAAGTCTTCCTCAATGTTTCGCTCAGATTCAAACCAGTGACTACGCTACTGTGGATTTATATCTATGGAAGCATGTTTGTATGTATGTGTGTTGTGTATTAAGTCAACAATGATTATGTTAGTATAACAATGCTCTATGCATGCATAATATATATTTTTATATAACTGGGGGCAAACGGGCAGGAGGCTCACCTGATGTTATGCGATACTGCCGCCATACAATCACATCACCAGCAGGCTCGCAAGTGCGTCGCCGGCCTTTTAAGAATTGGTACGCTCTTTTCTTGAAGGACCTAATTTGAATTGGGCTGGCTTCACATAGTAGTGGTGCGTGGCAAACTGCCTTAGAAAACGCTCAGTTGTGAAACAACGGATATCCAGCTGATACGGGTGGAATTTCGTATTCTGCCTCGTATTCATTTCAGATGATGACTCAGCTGCATGTATTAATCCCAACAACTCCTCTGAACATTCTCCATGGTATATGCGGTAGAAGATACAAAGGGACCCCACATCTCTACGCAACGCCAAGGGATCAAGCCGCTCGGAAAGTGACTGGTCGTCGACGATTCCAATCTCACTACGTTGAATACGGTCAAGTGGAAGGAGCTGTTACTGGGGACCTC
The DNA here is from genome assembly GCF_905475465.1 of Pieris napi. Lineage (NCBI taxonomy): Eukaryota > Metazoa > Arthropoda > Insecta > Lepidoptera > Pieridae > Pieris > Pieris napi. Next base: position 10,034,220 of record NC_062252.1, read on the forward strand.
CCATCCATAGGTAGTTAAAAAAATAGTTAGTAGTATAGTAACATTACAACCAGAGAGGGTTGAACATTTTTCAACTGTTGAAAATCATTTGGAAAATTAAACTCAACAATTGTTCATCGTCTGTGTTCATTTAGCATCCAATTTCAAGAGTCTAATGGAATAGGTTTTTACATAAAAGGCACGTATTTAGGACTCTGAACATGAATGGTGCTAGTTAGGCATTCGTTAAGCTATATTGTGATGAGTACAAGCTATTTTTAAATTGCGTATGAGACTAAACTACTATAGAAAAGCTTAAACTAAGCTGTTGTAACAAAATTTAATTCACATTTTTTCTATTTACTGTTCTGGATAATTTGTAGCACTACGACGACTCATTGGTCTAGTGGTTAGTACCCCTGCCTGCGAATCCATGGGTCCCGGGTTCGATCCCCGTCTGAAACAAACATCGATGTGATGAGCATTTGGTGTTGCGCTTAGGTCTTGGGTGTTTAAATATGTATTTATATGTCTATCTATCTATAATATGTATGTATATCCGTTGCCTAGTACCCATAACACAAGCTTTACCAGCTTAGCATGGGACTAGGTCAATTGGTGTGAATTGTCATTAAAAAAAAAAAATATCAAGCTTTAGTGATATTCATTTAAAATGTGAAAGTAATAATAATAGGAATATTTATTAAAGGACAAAGACAATATGTAAAAGGGCGTTTTTACTGCTAAAAGATTTTTCTAAACAAGTCAGAGGTAAATAATATAAACATTAAAACATAAAATACAAAAATATGTAATAGTTAAAATGTTATGAATAGAACGTGAAAACAAATTTAAAAAGTTTGGTCCCTGTGACAGTGTACATTTAATGGTGGCTTCAATTCCTCGCTATATTGCGATACTTATTCATTAAGCGAGGAAAACACCTTATTATGTTATTTTTTTTTGTACGGCATATAATTTAACCTAGCTTATAAATACAAAAAAAAGAGCAATAAAAACAATAACTGACCTTAAAATATAATAACTAAAATATATTATTAAAAGACGGCACACAAGGCCGCACAGTGTTGCCCCGGTGTAATATAGCCTTTATGTAGTGACGCCGATGGCTAATACTTTTGTAATTTTAGAAAATAAATAAATATCTATTCAATATTAAGTTTACATACATGTCACTGCGTCTTCTAGTGCTACGAATATTATCAGGACGAAATCGTCGGTATCGCTATTATATGTGTAATTAGCAAAGAAAAGTGTCTGGCTAATGAAAGAAGATAACGAAAAAGCGCGGAAAATTAAAAAAAAAATAGTATGGTATCCCTAAAACTTTGATATATTTTGTGGATTAAACTTGATACTTGATTTTATTTTATTATTTTTTACATTGTTAGTAACTGTATGTCTATGAAATTAAATACTATACGTATTTAGTCTTTTACTATTGATACTTAAAATTACTAGCATTGCAAGGAAAACTAATACTTTATTTATTATAAAACACAACTTTATTCGGAATAATCAAAATCAGAATAAAACAAAGCATAGGCTATTATACTTGTTAACTATTCGGAAAAAATATATGATAGAAATAAAAATGAGTAATTGCATGAAGTATCAAGTCAATAAATCATTCTAACCTAAGAAATTCAATGACATTCTGTGTTGCCATCCGAAAGTTTTCAAATAATTCAATTATCTTCTTTCATTAGACTGTAGTCAAAATACAGATCAAAAATATCAGATCTAGAAATACAGATGGTGGGTATCGAACTAAAGTTTCAACAAAACATCTACGAAATTAAACTAATAACTAAGAGAGATATATATATACTAGTGGACCCGACAGACGTTGTTGTCCTGCATGATATTTCAAGCAATTAGTAAAGCAAAGTATGAAAGTAGCGCCATCTGGCGGGCTGATTTGTGAATCTAAACCATTCCCAGATCCCCTTGAACACACACAACAAATTTCATCAAAATCGGTCCAGTCGTTTGAGAGAAGTTCAGTGACATACACACTCACAGAAGAATTATATATATAAAGATAGGAACAGCGCTGGTTGCATAAAAGTGTTCAAATATACAGATTCCCTCTCAATTTTCGTGTTACCCTACTAAATGTAAATCTATTGAAGCAGCGTTTCCTGTCATTTATAAGTCTGTACGGATAGATCAAGATACGACACGTTTAGCGAAGTGGCTGCAAGTGAACGTGCATTAATGAAGCGACGGGAGTATAGGTTTATCAAGATTTGTATTATGCTTCTTTGGTATTTATTTATTAACTGGCGGAACCAAAAGACGTTGTCCTGCATGATATTTCAAGTGATTAGAATACTAAACAAAGTATGACCTACCTACTGCAGGGCTTATTTGTGAATCTAAACTATCCAGGGCGTCATCCAAACTGTATGAATTGTATGGTGGTTAAGTATTCTTCATTTTTTTAAGTTTCCGCGCAATTTTCTCTTTTATAAGAACCTTCTTCTGACAATAACAAACACAACAAAAAAGAATTAGCGCAATCGGTCCAGCCGTTCACGCGTGATGCCGTGACCAATGGAAATAGGGATTCATTTTTATATATATATAGATTTACAGCATATTTACCATCAACCATAATATATAAGCTAACTTCTATACTGTACAGAGTTGTTCGGATAACCTGCAGCTGAAATTCAACATCGGCTGAATGTTTTATATACTTACTACTATTATTAGGATAACTATTATAGTTTTCGGGCAAATTATTAATGATTAAAAAATGGTTTTCCTGTTTATAACACAAAGAAACTTTTTATTCGTGAGAAAATAATCGCCGGGCAGTTCTAATTAGTTCATAGCTAACTGAAATCCGTTCGAGAAAACTACGCGAAAGTAATTGAATAGTTTTAAACTCATAGTCTACGGCCAAATAGAGATGAAAAATACTGCGATTTAGTAGATTTTTCTCATACCAGCGGGATCAAGATAAATTTGAATTTCAATATAAAATTTCTATCAAAAGATTAAAAAAGAAATTAATATACTTACTTTTCCCTCATATATATCCCGCAATATATATATGAGAATATTATGTCTGTATATAAATATAGTGATAAGTTTACTAGAATAGAACATACGCACAATGTGTAATACTCGGAACAAATGCAGGCTGCAATTTCCCTGTACAAGACTATCTAAAGTTAGTAATTATTTTTTGGGAAAAGGGATACTCTTCTTTAATAAAATCCCAGAGGCTCTTTTATGTCTGCATTTTAATAAATATATTTAAAAAAAGCTGTGTAAAAAGGCTTACTATATACTAGGCGATATTTGTTTTAAAATAAGTGTTGTTTGACATAGTCATTTTGTATGATGATTTGCTAGTTTAAAAGAGTACCGAGAGTTTTTACGCCGGCTTTTTCTCTCGGCCTACACCCTCTGTCTTCTTTGCCGATGAGTAGGGATGTCTACCGATTGAAATTTAATGACGTGGAATAAGCGATACCTGTATCTTATATTCCATGATAAACATATTTTATTTTTATTTTTTTAAGTCTTGCGGGGGTGGTGAGTATCCCAAGTATTCTTAAAGAACGGTTTCTTTGTACCGAGGCGATATGTGTGAAGGCGAAGGTAATTTGTGATACTAAGGGCCAGACCAGTCTGTTGCTATCCCAGTAAACAAAGACGTTGCGCCTACTGCTGCTGTCTCTGACACTATCGACATCGAGTGAGTTAACAGTAGCAATGTTCTGTATCTTATATATTTAATTAAAATATTTAATTTTTGGAGTTTACTCCTTAAGAAACGATTTGAGTTATAAGGCCCGGTACGGAAACTTTATGAGGAGTAAAATCAAGTGTAACACTAAAAGTTAAGGCGTTATGTAGAAAGAGACAAACTATCTGTAGGATTGAACGTGTAAAAGAATAAGATGGAATACATTACAAAGACTTTTCTATTTTGAATTCACGTTTTGACAGCCACGTTACAACATTGTCAGTGTTGACAGGTGTAAAAAATAAAAGTAGATTGTCTAGGGTGCCATAGAGTTTTGTCAATAGTAATGGTCAGTGAAATTAAAAAGATTGTTCATTCTTATTCTTCTCTTACTATAAAGGTAACTTTGGTCACAGAAAGAAAATCCTATTTGGGCATAGATGATGATGACATTATCGCTTTAGCTTAGTACTGTATGTATTTTGAGGGTAAATAAATAAAAGCTATTGCAATCAGTTCCACCGGCAGTCTTCCCTAAAGAACTCTTTTGTCTCTTTAAAATGGTGTTAACTCTGGGATGAAAAGAGACATATATACTGATGTATTATTTATAAGGGTTGTTTACCACTATAGATGGTATACACTGTAACCAGACAACGTTGTTAGTTCATACTTTTATGCAATATTCAGCGATAGAAGTTCAATTTTATTTTCATAATTGGTATAGGGATAACAAGGAGAATGCATAGGAACGTTCGTCAAGTTTTTAATTATCTGCTGATAATTTGAGTAATATTTTGTAATTTTCAAGAATTTTCTTTACTAAAAATACTAAGTCGAATTTGCTTTACTAGAATATGGCGTAGAATATAACATATGGCGGAGCAATGACGTAACTGTCAGCTGCCATTGTCATTATATGTCACATAACTTATTAACAACGTCAAAGTCAAATCAGTTAATAAAATAACCTAAAAATAGCCTGTATTCGAGTTATATAAAGTTGATTACATTAAGTCCATTATGTTTAACATCAGTACACGACCTCCTCCAAATTCTTCCATTTGTCTCTTATCGTCGCTACTATTTTCCGCTATGTATTTTATTACATCTTCCCGGGTTTCTGGTGGGGGTGGGCAAATACACTACTAGTATTAAAAGCGTTCATACTAGTAGTTTATTTGATTTGTAGATCTATTGACCATTCAATGGTCGATATAAATCTTAATTCCCGATGGAGTGATACAACTAGGGTGATTTTTAACTTGTAATTTTGAATTTTAAAAGTTACTTTTTAATCGGCAAAATTAAAATAAATTATTTTAATTTTTTTTTACTAAGGAAATCACTTACTGCATTGCAAACACCGGAGTCAAGTTATGAGCTGCTTTATTATCTATAATATGTGATATTAGGTCTTTATGATTCATACACTTCATCTCCTAACAAAACAGAAAAAAAACCAGGCCGTCTCTTTTTATCACAGCGTAAGCTCCATTTTACGGAAACTTGGAAATTTGGACAAAATACTTTTGTTAAAAAAATAATGAGACTCATTTAGTTATTATGAATGGTGAATAAAAAAGTTCAATTATGTATCACAATAAAATACATTTTAGAAACCTGGCCACGGTTAATTCGTGTAAAATACGGAATCCACATTTATACTCAGTCTCTGCTATTGCTTCAGCCGCTGCCGGAAACGTTGCTAAATACTTCCTGCTCCAATATAGTCACTAGGGTGTTGACACACAGCTCTTACCTAGTGGCTTACAGACTCATGCTGCCCACTTCGCTGGGTATTGCAGTATTTGAACTATATTGCAAATTTATTAAAGAAAACATTTACACATACACACACACAGGAAAAATACATTAATATAAGTACACTAAAGTTTAGTCTATACCTTAACCATAATATAGCTCCACTTTTGTAAAAAGTATTGTACATAATGTTAGCAAGTAGGTATTTTTATTTTACATAGCACTTAAATACTTTAAAAACACGATGTACATAACTAACTTACTTAAATTTCCTCACTAAGTGAATGTAATTCTTTGGGAAATAAAGTATCTTTGAACCGAAACCATCGTGAGGCAACCGGCTTGCCTTAAAAGTCGACGGCGTGTGTCACCTTTTTTTTATAGAACAGGGGGCAAACGGGCAGGAGGCTCACCTGATGTTAAGTGATACCGCCGCCCATGGACACTCTCAATGCCAGAGGGCTCGCGAGTGCGTTGCCGGCCTTAAACCTCACTTACAAATAATCATGAAACATATACAGAAATCTGAGGCTCAGATCTAAGAAGGTTGTAGCGCCACTGATTTATTATTTTTATTTTTAGAACGACAAAGTACTTTCTGTTCTAAATACCCATCAATTGTTTAGCCGGGCAGATAATCACTTAACCAAATTTAAAGTAGCGTTGTATAATAACCACGACCTCAATAACTCACAGCATATTGGTTTAGTCAAATTACTATGTGCCGAGCTTATCTTGTTTAATCAATGCATGGCCTGCAGCCAAATTATTAGCCTATACTATATAATTATAATTAACAATTAACATATAGATAATTCCGTATTATGCTAATCTATAATTAACGTTCAATTAATATGATTTTGTTTACCTGCATACATATTTGCATTATCATTAATAAAAAAATACAAACAAAAAAATCTAAAGCATTTATTCATTTAGGTAACACAATACATGAATTATGGACGTCAAAAAAGAACTATATACCTATTAAATGCTTCCAATTTTACATTCACTGCCAGTTCTCAAGGGCGTAGAACGGAAAAGAAGAACTGGCAATCTTTTTAATCGCGAAGTTTTTTGTTTTACACAGTGGCAGTGGCGGTTTCTTTGTCATTGTTATTTCATATTAGGTTTTTAAACTGTCAACAATTTTGCTTTTTAGAATTTGGCTTTCTCACAATACTAACCTTGACGGTAGAATTGTCTAAACATGCACCATGTACCACGGAATAATTGTAATCAAGTTACCCACAACACAGCTTCCTAGAATGGGGAGCGATAGACACCACAACCATACTTCTGTCATGAAAAAATATTTTATTTATTATTCAAAAGTCAAAGACCCCATCCTTGACTAATAACAGTAATACAAATTAGAAGCAATCGCTATTTTTATTTCAAAGTAGCGTTCCAAATTTAAAAACCAGAGTGTGTTCGATATTTAAATATTTCTTTTAGAGTTTAGATGGAGTCACAGTTCCGACTCTAAATTTTATCCTTAGGTCTTTGATATTTAAGATTTCTTTTAAAAATTGATCTTCCATATAAAAGTGCATTTAAGTAAAATGCAAATATCGGTTTACAAGGCACTCGACACTGCTAAATATGTATGGCGCACGGAGACGCATCCTGGATCTTGTTTAAGCGGTGCCCGACTAACTTTGCACTAATGACTTGAATACTCAAACAGTTTATATTTTACCGTATTAATATAGGAGGTAGAATTTTATGTTTTATAACACAGAACATGAGAAGGTTCGAACGGAACGAAATTATGTAGCGTTTAATGTTTTTGGTGTTTGCAAGTACCCACATATTTAAAACTTATATAAAAAAACATTTATTATTATATTATGTTAGGGATAATTATGTAAAACATACTTAGAGATACTGAATACCTGTACTAACACACCACCACTATGTGGAACCAGCTGCCCACTGAAGTATTTCCGAACCAATTCGACTTAGAGTCCCTCAAGAAAAGAGCGTACCAATTCTTAAAAGGCCGGCAGCGCACTTGCAAGCCTTCTGGCAATGTGAGTGTGCACTGTGCATAGGCGGTGGTATGACTTAACATCAAGTGAGACGTTTGCCTCCTACTACTAAAAAAAACAATTTTTTTTACTATAAATAAATAATTGTTTGTGTAGAAGACAATAAATAAAAATGATGTTTCGTTGGCAATTTATTTGATAAACAAAAGAAAAATATCATCTTATCTTAAAAATAAGTTTGCATTATGACACAATTGAATGAGTGAAAAGATTATACGTTAGTCTGTATTAAGAATATATTTTAATTAAAATTAAGGTTCAAAGCAAGTAACCATCCATTCCTTATCAAGAATCGATAAGATTCCAAGCTCATTAAAACTTTTCAAATTATCATAATGTGCAAAAAACCGAGGTACCGGAAAACTCAAGCCACGGAAGTGATTTGTGAGACAAACGCCTGACTTGCATTTGTATTGTAAAATCTCATTGCGTATATTTAAAGTACACATTATAATCGCAGGGAAACGCCACGAAGCCAAACTTCGTTATTTATGAAAATCCAAACATATAATCAAATATACAGTATTTAAAATTTTCGTAATCTACATAGTAATAATTAAAAATTAACAAATTAGGGGTAACGTGTTCTTATGTAGGCGCGTAAGAAGTTATACTTCTTTGGAATTATTAAAAATAGTTTTTGATTGCATGCAAATAATGAATTACAATTAAATAATCAAAGACTGGAAAAGGATTCATTATAGTCAATAAAGGTCAGTTTACATTTGAAAAATTAAATAAATAAATATTTATTATTATTCTCTTACATTGAGTGTAACATAAATTCTATTATTATTCGAATGTTGTTTTTAAATTATGTCCAATGCCGTAGCATCTTCCGTGGGCAACTTCACTCTGTTAATTTTGTGTCACTGTGCGCGCGCATCGTAAAATTTCACTCTCATCAATTTTTCATAACGCGCCTAAAGAAGTATAACTTCAAAGAGTAAATTAAAACAAATTTAAAAAGTTTGGCCCCGTGGCAACTTCGTCATTAGTTACTTGGAATTTACTTAGATGCCACTTAAACCCAACAGCTGCCTTCAGCTCAGCAAGGGACAGTTAACAGCTTAATCCTACCTAAACATGACGCTGCCTATTCATCAAGGGTAGTTACAATAAAGCGAGGGAATGTCATCAAAACATTACCCATTCCACGCAGTAACTCTTATAAAATACAGCAGTTTTCATTTGAACTATAATATTCGTATGCTAGAAAAATACTCATTTATCAAACTGTGATACTACACAACCTGTGATGTGAAGTGTTTGATATTATATAACTATACATAATGGTATCCCCACTGTTTTGGTACTTATAAAATGCTCTTAAATTTTGTTATCAATTTATAACTTCGTCTATCTATTACTTTGATTCTTAATATACGTACGTATAGATATCAGCCTCCCAATTTCAATTCTAATTTTCTTACGATATAGCTGCCCGATTTCTGAACCAATTCGACTAAGGGGCCTTCATGCAAAGAGCGTACCAAGTCAACAAGGCCAGCAACGCACTTGCGACCCTTCTGGCAATGTGAGTGTCTGAGTCCACTTAACATCAGATGAGCCTCCTGCCCGTTTGCCTCCTATTACATATTATATTTTAAAAAAAATATATCTTAGATAGATGTGTATAGATGTGCAGGGTTGATGCGCAAAAGAACGTTTCTGAACTCTCACACAAATCATTTTAAAACGAACAAAATTCGAAAGCCTTCCTAAAACCAGACACAAAATCTTTACAATGAAACTAATTAATTCGAAAGCCCTCAAATTACTAGAAAAACGAACAATAAAAGTTTTTTTGGCTTCGTGATTCCAATTAACCGTTTCTTTGTTATTCGAGCACTACATTAATTGCGCGCTTTATTATATTACCCAAAATGTTTCATAATTTAGACACACTTAATGTTGGACAAGTGGTGTTTACATTATACACAATAATTTTAGATTCTAATAATGCATAGCAATTAATTAAATTAACAAGCGGAAAAGTGTTTTTTGTATACGTCTAAGTTTTTCTTTCATTAAAGTATTTTATGAGGTCAATATGTATTGAAGTTGTCAATCAATTCTAAATTGATGAACCTAAAAACGACTGCGGATGCTACAATTTAACTTTGAGTACTTCCTACCGTTTCCTTAATATTAATACTAGCTGATAACATTAAAAAACTATAACTGCAAGAAAGTTTAGCAGCTTCAAACGTCCTTTAAAAGTCTCTTGCAATAGTTTTCTTTAAATGTACTACTAGCAGACCGGCCAAGCGTTGCTGTGGCTCAGGTTTTTGTTATATTACATAGTAGGAAACTATTTAAGGGAAACGGTAGGAGAACTTATGTGAAAGGTAGGTACTTTTAACACAGCGCCATCTGTTAGAATTGTATCAAATAATACATAATATTACATTATGGAGCCAACTACGGCTAGGCTGGCAAGCTAGGCTAATACTAGGCTGTCTAAAAAATATCTTTTAAGGGTACAACTTTCGGGTGTTATTTTAAGAATTCATCGTAAACAATTAATTCTTATACGTTGAATGTTCGACAGTGCTTCTCAGGTCAGAGTCGAAAAAGTTTTCCTTGAACATCGAACTTGTTTCACAGTGTCTAAATAATCTAGGGTAATTAATTTATTCGATGTTATTTAAACTATGCGATGATTTAAGGTATTAATATATCACACACGATTTCGATTAATTTTAAAATATGATTACATTAAGATTAAATACGGGTGTGATAGCTACGTAGTATATTACTCGTAGTATCTGATGTGTTTAAATATTACATAACAACGCATTTCGACTTGAAACACGTCCTGATAAAGGGTGACTGGCGTTCAATGAGGGTCGGATGGTGAGCATAATATCTGCTACATTTTAAGAATAATTAACTCTCTTTATGTATGTATTTATGCATTACTGTGAGAGATATGGTGACTTGCATATTTCTATCGTGGTTTAATAATAATAATAATAATAATAATATAGCCTTTAAATTCCGAAACTCTGTAACTTTATATATCTGAACTTAAATATATTTTCACTCCAGTATATCTCTGAGTTCGGTTTGCCTCTTGACAAAGGCCTCCTCTAACCCTTTCCACTGTTCTCTATCTTTTGCGACTCTTCTCCAGTTGTAGCCTGCTGTTAGTTTCAGTTCGTCGTCCCATCTCTTGCGTGGTCGACCTCTTCTTCGTCGTGGAAGTCTAAAGTCTTAATCGTGGTTTAATTATCCCTGTCTATAATAAAATAAATAAATCAGGCGCTACAACCTTGTTAAGTCTGGACTCATGATCCTGTGCCTGACACGCCGTCGACTTTTTTGGGTCTAAGACATACTGGTTTCCTCACGATGTTTTCCTTCACCGTTCTAGCGAATCTTAAATGTGCACATAGTAAGTCCCGGGGATGAGTCTCTCATAGGATGTCTCAGGGATTAGAGTCACACGCTGAAGCCACTAGGCCAACACTACTCCCGGTCTATATCCTGTGTAAATTTTATCGTAATTTTTAATAGTTTTATAATTTTTTACTCAATAAAAATCATTTAATCATATAGGTAACATAATATATACTTATGACTCGTCAAAAAAGAAATACATATTAATGCTTCTAATTTTACATTTACTGCCAGTTTTCAAATCAAGGGCGTAGAACGGGAGAGAAGAACTGGCAATAAACTCTCCGCCACTCTTTTTAATTGCAATTTTTTTTACACAACGTTTGTAAGGAGCTGCAGCCATTACATTATGTTCCACATGACATATCAAGTAATTAATAATAATAACAGAAATTTAAAAAAAAAACAAAGACTTGTCCTCTATCAGCAGGAGGCATGGTGAAATAGGAGCAGGCACTTACATTCTCGTGGGAACAACACGCAAACACATAGTCGAAATAACCAACATCACCGCAAACACGAATTCAAGTACCAGTCACCACAAGCAGCACCCGTTCACGAGCATGACTTTTCCTATGGTTACAGGATCGCTTAGTAGCGATTGAGCCGCGGATAATGTTTTTTCATAAATCCTATTCCTATATATTTACTTGATAAAAGAACTTGGTGTTTCTTGTACATAAATAAAACATTCCGATATTAAATACAAGAGCAGAAACACAAGTCAAATCAAAATCATATAGGGAACACAATGTACACTTATGAACGTCAAAAAAGATGAGAAGACAATCACATCCAGCATCAAACGTTGCACCAATCGCGAAACGTGAGAACACCCTACTGAGTTCAAAATGAACTGGGTCCTATCGGGTAATGGGGCAAATAGCTGGCGGCGGATCCTTTGTCGACGATAATTCGTGGCCACCCTAACCGGTTGTTTTGTCCCTTTCAATTCATACTTTTGATGTTCGGAGTGATTAATTTTTGAATAGATCGTTTTACGTACTGTGTAATGGAGTGGAATGGTATATGTATTGTCTAGGGTCCGGGTTTCTATATGTCACCCGTAATTATAAGTAGATCTAGACCCGTAATTATAAGAGACACTAATTTTTATTGTTTAGCAATTATATTCAAATATGATATTTTGTAAGGATTGGCTTGATAAAAATAAAAATCCTGAGTGAGCAAAATGTACAGCCTTGGCTCGTACAAACACAGTTTAGTCAAAGTCACGCGCAACAGCTAGTTGAAACTTGGTTTTTATTGCAAATAAGCTCATAAAAATTTGATTATGTTGAAAAATTTGTTGAACATATTAATAGTTTAATCCATTTCATGACAAATCAAAGGGAATATGACAACAACTGCCCATGGGCAGCCAAAATGATGAAATCACTTAAAAATGAGAGTTATAACTGACGTAACCTCAAAACAGTAGCTAAAGAAAATTAAATTATTCAAATAAGTAATTTCGAAACTTAATTAAAAATTCAAAGTCTTGTCAAATGAATTAACGAAAAAGCAGGTTCATTAATATTTTCGGGGAGCTCTTTGTCTGGTTAAAGTTGATAAACTTCGGAATTAACTTCACTTGTTTGATTAGCTATTCGTTACAGAAAGTTACAGTAACCGCCATTTTTCCTTGTTATTTTTCCTCGGGGTAAGATTTTCGAAATTATACGTTCCTATATTTTTCACCATACAATGCGTAGATGTGAACTTGGAGAAATTGGTGGTTGGTAAGACAGAAGGCAAAGGATCACGTGGCCGTTCACCAACCAGATGGACCGAACAAGTTAAAGACTTATCGTCCTCAAAACTGTACACTGTTATGTGAGAGGCGCTGGATAGATACCTGGAAACAGAATATCCGCTCCAGATGATTCCTTGATGACCACGACATTCAGACATGAGCTACCGACTGAAGAGAGAGATATTTTTTTCATGAGATAATATATGTCGGGGCAATGGCGCTGGTATCAGCTACTATTGTAATTATAATTTAATAACATCAAAGTCAAATTAGTTCAAAATCGATAAATGGTTTATTTTATTTGCCAATATTAATAGATCTACAAATTAACAGACTTTTTGATAGTAATAATAACTACAGTAATTATTATGAATGTCGGAGCAATGGCGTAAGTGTCAGCTGCCATTGTCATTATAATTTAATGATATCAAAGTTAAATTAGTTCAAAATCATTAAGAGGTCGCCATCGTCTAAAAAAAACATTAGACAATTAATACCTTTTTAATATCTTTGGAGATATTGTGAAGGTATTCAAGTCGGCTTCAGGGAACTGGTAGTAAATAAATTTAAAACCTGGATAAAACATACTAAACATCGAAGTGATAGTCATACTATAGTTTTTTTGAAGTCGGTAAATGTCAACGGTCGCCTGGGATATGTGACACATCAACATTATTTTGTACAAACAATATACTATATATATACAAACTAAATGGCTAAAAAACAAAATATAACGAATTTTTCCCGAAAATTTAAATTAAAAAAATTATTTCTAGTTGAGGCTAACTTGGCTTGGTTACTTACTTGGCTAACTCAATGGTGTGGTGTGTCATTCCGTACGTTAGGTTACTTTCGTTTATCAATTATACATTTTAACCTGTACTTTCTGAATTAACTCAATCAACTAAAAAAACTTTTATTTATAATACTATGAATATTTTCTCTATCGTATCAGAAATGTAGGATTCCGAAGAACGCATAGTTAGCGATGGAATATGCAAGGAATTGCAAACTTCGGCTCATAATGCCGATGTCTGAGATCGTATTATTGGAAATAATTAAAGTGGAATTTGCATTGCATTCTTTGTTAATTTTCTTATTGTCAAGTTTATTATTATTATTAAATTAAATTAGGTTAAAGTTAATTAAAGTAAGTTTAAGTTAAAATAAGTTTATCATAAAGCAATGTATGTATAAGAAATAAATAAAAAAATTTAATAATTTAATATCTTTGGATTAGGTTTATATCTATAATATGCAAGTACACATTTAATATATCTGTGGCCATAGGTAAGAATATGATAAATGCAATGTCATTACTTAACAGGACAAGCGATGAAATTATTAAGAAATCTTGAAGGCACTATTAAAATATGAAACACTCGATATATGAATGAATTAACTTATCATTGTCTGATCTATGATCACAGATATGTATTTATTTATTTCCTTTTTTTTACAGCTTTACTAATACAATAGAAAACTTATAATTATAAAAATTAAACTAAGAACATAAAATAAACACAACTAGAAAACATAAAACCTAAACCTTTTTATTATAAATACAATTCTTGTGAGTTCAGCCAGTGTGCAACTAAATATATCCGTCCCACATGCAATAATATTCAGGCTGAGCAAAATGTGTAAATGGCGCTTCTCTGAGTAAACTATTTTTTTTTCTTATTCCAACAATAAGCAAATTGAAGCGAATTATTAAAAGTTATAGAATGTCACACTCCTATGAGCCTTATTTCCTGTAAAAATTACATTTTAATCCCAAAATGGACCCGTACCCCTTATGAAGGTTAAGAAAGATACAGCCATCTAAAGCCAATACCAAAAGTTGTGTTTCCATACGGCAATTAGTAACGATATTTATGACGCTTAGTCAATATAAACTTCAAAATTTATCAAAAACGAGTCGTTACAGCGTTTACCGTGTATAAAAGGTATATTTTACATTTGAGAGTCCTTTGTATTAATACTATTCTGTATACAAAAGCGTAGTAAACAATAAACGCACAAAGCTAACAGTTTGATATATTATAGTCACTGCACAGAGCGATGTTTGTGACAAGCAATTTGACGTGACGCCGGAAACGCGTAGCACGTATATGGATAGTGTAAGAGCTGGTGACTGACTTTTTTGTTATTTGGTTAATGGCAAAATAGAGTTGGTAGCGCAGCCCAACATTATAGGCGAATACAAGGTCAATCACGTTGGCTGGGGCACCTTGAGCATATGAGGAAGTTGAAAACCAGTAGGTCAGACTAGGTACCGCTGGATAGGCAGAGTGGAGGAGCTGCTGCAGCTGAAAGCCAGAAATTGACGTAAGGTAGCACAGGAGAAGTCTCATTTCGGAGACTAACACAGTTTTTGGGTCGCAGAGTCAGCGGAATAAGTGTATTTAAAGCTTTATTTACAGTATATAGGTTGCGCGCAAGGTGTAGAACAGTTTGGCGTAGCTGTCTTTATAAAAGATTTCAGGCGGCATTCGCAGGAAATACCCTTGTGCTAGTCGTGGGAAAAAGCCCATTCTCGACAAAACTGCCCGAGCTGAGCAGTTAACGCTAACAGTGAACATTAAACAAAAATCGCATTACCTCACAAGTAGCATCAAACACTGTTTCCAGGGAAAATCAGATATCCAGAGCTAGTGGGTATTATTTTATACGTATTACAAAACATATAAAATTGTTGCCAGATGTACCTTTGCAATTTACTTATTTCACCTTCATAAGTACTAGATATGTGGGCAAGGACAAATGTTGTCAACGTAACTATAGTTTTCGATTATGTTATATAATTATACAGTTAGCATCTCGACGCCCGTCGTTCTTGAACTGAGAGTTTTGTAAGACACTGTAACTGAAGTATTTCCGAACCAATTCGACTTAGATCAACATTACTTAGACCAATTCTTAAAAGGTTGGCTACGCAAGTGATGTTTCTGCCTTTTTAAAATGTTATATCATTTTATTGAATTAAACACATAAATAGATATATGTATTTAGAAATTGAGCTCTTACACTACGCAGTTATGTCACTCTAGCAATATGGCGTAGGGTTTAAACCTTTCAGTGTTAAATGGCGTCAAGTGACGTCATATTTCTATACATTTTCACCAGTTATAAACCACCACTTAAAGCGAATGTATAAGCTGTATGTGTGACTAGGAATTTGGCTATTTCAAGTTTTAAAGGTTTAAAGTTACGATAAATTACTTTTATTAATAATAATGACTCGTTAATTTATAGTTATATAATAGTTTAGTCATTTGTCAATGGTCCTACCATTGACAAATCAATTTAAACACTAAATTAATGAGTTTGAACTTTGATGTTATTTGATTGACAGTGGCAGCTGACATTAACGCTATTTCTGCGACATTAATAATAATGACATTAAATTTAATATATACGATCAAATAGTCATTAATTTTTATAACCATAATGGCTATAAACTGATTAGAATTGACGGTTTTAATTTATGAGCTCCGTGACATGTGATGACAGTGACAGCTGATATTAGCGCGATTGCTCCGACATATTATATAATATATTCTTGACGATCAGACGATTATTTTATTTACATAAATCAATCAAAGATGAACTATCACACCGTTCGCCATAAGGTGAAGTAGCAATCACACAATTTTCTTCAAATATATTGTATAAATAAAATCGGAGTTATAAAAGTTCATGGCCTTCAACCCGTTGTTTTTTCCAGTCTTTGGCTTGAAATAATATGATTTGATGCTATCTCCACATATGTGTACC
This sequence comes from Pieris napi, assembly GCF_905475465.1. Lineage (NCBI taxonomy): Eukaryota > Metazoa > Arthropoda > Insecta > Lepidoptera > Pieridae > Pieris > Pieris napi. The sequence continues at coordinate 10,050,685 of NC_062252.1, forward strand.
ACTGAACTCTTTTGTTGCTACTACACATCTGTAACATCATAATGTAGTCATACTATAACGCATGGTAGTAAAAATTCTACCAGATCAACGAGACTTTGTTTTTCATACAATACGTCATGAATGAACAACTTCGCTTACTTATTAACTACAAGTAGTAGTTACACATTACACTCACTCATTCACTAACACACACACGTGTGTCGCGTAATGCGTCTTGTTAAAAACATTTTGGGAGATGTTGTAAATAGTTTAACAAAATTGTAATTGAAAAAACAATAAAGTAATGCTTTGTTGTAATGAATAAACATGTTTTATTCATTTTAAATATTAATAATACATACTAGTCTTCAAACAAACCTTACCCCAACTTTAAAACCTCATTCAACATATTTTATTTGTAAATTCAATACAGGTACTAAAGCAAGGTAAGCAAAACACCGAGCTGAACTCATTACGTCTGACCTGGATTTAAATTGAATCTTTAAATCCATAATAAGTGTAAAACTTTTTTAATTAAATCCATGATATTCTTTGTACAATATTAGAAAATGAAATTCTCGATACTGAATTGTCGTTTGTTAATATTTACTAGGAATAAGCGTTAATGGCACAGATTACTTTATATGGGGTCGTTCAAGTATTACGTAAGCACTATAGGGGTCTGTGATTTTCTTATTTGGTGATTACGTCAACAATATCGTTGAAGCAGTTATGACTGTCAAGAAGCATCCACAATTATTTAAAAATTACAAAGAAACTTGCTTGTATATACCGAGGGATCCAACACGGCTGCGGGTGCCTGCATGTTGCACCGCGCTATACTCCAAAAATTGTTACGCCATGGCTGTGAGAATATTTAATCACCTTCCTAAAAATTATAGATCGCTGCCATGTAATGTTTTCAAGGGGAAGGTGATTAGGTTTTTGAAGTCAAGGTGCTTTTATAGCGTGACCGAATATTTAGAACATAAGTTTAACAATTACTTATAAATGACTTGACTTCTTATTTTGACATTTGCATGCCTCTTTAAATATGGCCGATTGTGCGGATTTTTCTTGTTGTTCGATTATTTATTTTGTACCACTATCTTAGCAAATAAAGGATTTATTTAATAATTATTTACTTTTTTACATATTATATTACCCACACACTGTCTGAAAAGGAACACTATGCTTGAAAACGAAATGCATTTAATATTGATGGAGACAGAAACAGACACATAGTTTGAATTATTGAGGAAGGAAGGTCTTCTCCAAAAATTAAAATTATTTGTATTGCTGCTCTTTCACCGGCCCAAAGCTATGACCTTGGACCAGCCCCTGATTGGCTGAAAAGCCCCAGTGAGGTCGAGATGTGGATGTATCCATATTACAAACACTGATCTGAAAGAAATCAGAGTATACGAAATAAGAGAGATAGCGGGGAAAGATTGGAAAATAGTATCTTTATAAAAGTTGATAAGTTTGTTCAATAATTATTATTTACCCAAACCAAACTAAAAAGTTTACCGAAGTATCTATATGATACTATGAATCTATATAATAATTTAGTCATATGTTGCAATGTTTTTTTATAACACCATGCACCTATTTTATTTTAGTATATATAGATTGACGGTACCGAAGATAGCTAGGATAAAGTAACTTATAACAACACATAAAAAAGTATATATAACAAAATGAACCTGTTTTCTACTTTTGTAATGATTGGAAATTAACGGGCTTTCATTATTATTATATTAGAATAACTTTATTGAATTAAATATAAAATAAAATTTGTAGTATATAATAATCAAAATACGCTGAAATCGTTTAGAAATAACCGCTTATATCGAGCTCTCGAAAATCGTGTCAAGCTTACGTCCCGTTTGATTGAACAAATGAAATTGGGTTAAAACTGCGCTCTGGTTGTGAACAATACTGTAATTTTATTCCATTAAAGCTTTATTATATTTTAATTGTGGAGAGAGACTTTTCACTTGCTTTTTTGGGGATATGAAAGCAAAAAGAAATATTGAATTCCCTGAATATTATGTGAATGAAAACCAAGGTCTTCAGAAGTAGGCAAAAACATGTATCGGGACCCTATCGAGTGAAACCTGGACATTTGAGGCTTTTACTTCGGAGGGTACTCGTGTTGACATAAATTAACATAATATTGGAACGAAGTTCCTTATCGCGCGTTGCGAAAGGGGGCTAGACGGAAAAAATTCTTACGAAAAGTTGTCACGACACTTTTTTGCTATTTGCTATTGTAATACACCGGTTCTCGTCCGATCACCGAAGTTAAGCAAGGTCGGGCGAGGTCAGTACTTGGATGGGTGACCGCCTGGGAACACCTCGTGATGTTGGCTTTTTTTTTCATTTTTTGTTGCGATAAGATATGAAAATTATTTTTGGAATCACTTATCTAAATTAGTCGTAGTAAACGTACACCAGATTACCTGTACAATAATAATTGCGGGGTCCCTAGTTTCCTTGCAAAATACAATACCTTTAAAAAATATTCATTATAATGAATGAATAAAAAAATAATGTTTTCAGGAAAATGTCGTGAAGTTCTGCGAATTCAAAAATTAGTGAACTAATATCACAACGAGAACAGCTTATACAAGGAGATGAACCAGATGAGACTGAATTAAATAATTAAGATTGGTGTCGAGAAAATCTATCATACTGTTATGATACCAATTAACATATAAATTAATCGAAAGGAATTTCGTTCCATCCGGGTGTCCCTTGACTCCTCTCAAGTTTTTTATATTAATTAATTGTAACTTTTTTTTAAAGTTAAAAGAAGACGTAATGACAAGGACAAAGGTGTGGTAATATATATGAAAACCATAACAGAAATGCAATGTAAATACTATTATGGCAGTATTGTATATATATAAATGCGATAATTTAATCATATAACCACAGCATATAACGACTATGCAGATAATAAATCAAAATATGCAGAATGTGCAGCATAATTTCCCAGTGCTCTGTGAGGCAAAACCGCACGCTGTGAAACTTTTGATTTTAGTATTTATATGCTTAGATAGTCATTTTCCGTCAGCAATTTAATACATGTGTGATATGTGAAAATTCTCTTCTGAAATGAAAGTGAAATAGCGGCCTGGATAATGATAGCTGGGGTTTTTTTTCTACGCCCGAGCTGAGCTGCCAGCTGTAGGCCTTCCGGCTCGCTAGGCTAGGAATGGGCTATTCCCGCTACTAGCGAGACTCGAACCTCGGCTTGGGCCGTCGCAGGGTATGTATGTATGTATTGTGGACTCAATTTTCGCGCTTAGACGCTCAATGGTCACTTGTGCATAAAGTTCTGGCTAATTAAGTCAGCCTAGATCCTTCCAGAAGCTCAGAAGCTGGGCACTGTGCAGGCTTCACGCAGCGACCTCACTGCTCCGAGGATTTCTGTTCGTTAAGAGCCACAGCCACGCATTCCAGGATTACGTGGGTGACTGATTCCTCTGCACTAAAACAGCCTCTGCACAAGGGATTGTCTGTCGTGCCTAGTTCAAAGAGTTGTTTATTAAGGAGACAGTGACCCATAATTGTGCCTTTCATTATTTTGAGATTAAGTCTGTTGACGCTTAGAAGTTGCTTTGTTACTAACGGGTTAACTGCTGGCAGTGCCATTTTGGACTGTCTCCGATCTAGGGTGAGTTGCGGTCTTCCTCTGTTTTGTGTCCCAATAGAGCCTCCCTACCGGGTCGCGAGGTGGGGGGGGGGGGTACTGATTGGTCATACAGCTCTTCTTTCGCCTTTCTTTAGCATACAGTTCTGCGACAACTTTTACAAACGAGTTTAGTCAATCAGCATTCCTCGATTTAAAAATAAAAGAAAAAACTTTATTATATATTATAGTTTAGTTAAAAAAGAAATTGCACTAGCCACTCAAATAATTCCCTGTCTCATGAGCAGCTAATCTCTTCCTTTTGACATTTTAACGCCATAATAACTAAGTAAGTCTGAGAAACGGTTACTATCTTTCTTTCAAACACCTAAGTGATAAAGGGTGGGGTGTCCAGCCGAATTTTTTATTTTTTAGATATTTTTTTATGATACAGAATACAAAATTACATACAACCCCAAATTGTCACCCCTCTTCGATCAACCCCTATTTTTTTTATAAATAAACTGCTATTGCACATGAAGAATACTTTACGTTTCAGCATACGACAAGTTGAGAAGATGTTGTTTTAGATTATCAAAAGAAATGATTTTTTATTGGAATCAGTAGTTCCTGTTCCCAACAAACCCTTCAGCTTTATAATATGTATGTGACACTACCCATTAATAAAATTAGTACAAAAACGAGGATAATTAAGTCATAAACAATGTATTCGAAACCGAAATTTTAATTACGCGGAAGCTCCGGAAATGAAACATTAATTATGCAACAAAACCGAGTGTCGGAATTGTTTCCAAATTATGCAACGCCATTTTCAATTCAAACTTGTATCTAAACAGGTTAACTATATTGGGTTCGCGGTAATTACCTACTTGTTATGAAAACTAATTTTAAACTTGATTTATACCTACACTTCTATATATTATACGTAATTGAGCATGCAGTACGATCAAATTCGTCTATCGTTTATTTTTTTAAGATAAAGAATAAAATAAAATATGTTTATTATGGAACATAAGATACATGTATCACTTATTCCACGTCATTAAGTTTGAATTTGTAGGCATCCCTACTCATCGGCAAAGAAGACAGAGGGTATAGGCCGAGAGAAAAAGCCGGCGTAAAAAACTCTCGATATAAATAGCAATACATGTGCTGGTGCGAGATGCAACCTGTTCAGACACGCTGGCCCCTTCCCAGCTACATGGAATCAACAACAGAGCTGGTGCGGCTTGTGATGCGGCTGAAAAAGCTAAAGCCTGCAAATACAGGGGTCTAGGCTCCGAATATGATTTTGTCCCTTTCGGTGTCGAGACCCTTGGTCCGTGGGGTCCTAGCGCTATAAGGAAAGAGCAAAAGGGTTAGTCGACATCACAGGAGACCGAAGAGCTGGCTCCTACCTCTGACAAAGAATTAGTCGAGCTATTCAAAGGGGCAACGCTGCCAGTATCTTCGAACCCTTGCCTAAAGGGATTACTTTTAATAATATATTTTAGTTATTATATTTTTTAAGGTTATTAAGTATTACTTTTATATTCTGTTATTTAGGATTAACTAGTTACCATGGTATATTTTTTTTAAAATTATCTGGTTAATTAAAATCGATCATAATTTAGACATATTATGCTAACTTTTTTCTTCATAACTTTATTCTTGAACTCAATCATCCACAATCAAATATTTCTCTCATTAAGACGTCAAGGCAGAAAACGAAATTCCACTCGTATCACCGCGACATCCGTTGTTCCACAACTGACCATTTTTAAGGCAGTTTTTCGCACCACCAATATGTGGAACCAGCTGCCCACTTAAGTTTTCGGACCAATTCCCCGCTGCCCGTTTTCCCTTTGTTATATAAAATATTATCTAGTCAATATAAGTCTATGATATTATTGCGTCGCTTAACAAATATGTATGACATTTGACATTTCCCAGGTAAACAATCAATGACAAGCATTAATGGCATGCGCTGTTCTGTGGTCAGTATTTGTTTCATTATTCTATGGTCAATATTAGTCTATCATGTTATTGGATCGTTTACCAAACGTGAATGACATTTTACATTTCCCTGGCAATTCAACGACAAGCATTAATGCACAGATCTCTGGTCACTATTTGTCTCGTGATTCTATGGCCAATATTACTCTATGATATTATTGGATCGTTTAACAAACAAGGATGACATTTGATATATCCCTGGTAAACTACTTATCATTGGCATGCGTCGAAAATATTTTTTTTATTTCAATTGTTATTTAGCTTAGCAGTGTTGGCCTAGCGGCTTCAGCGTGCGACTCTCATCTCTGAGGTCGTAGGTTCGATCCCCGGCTGTGTACCAATGGACTTTCTTTCCATGTGCGCATTTAACATTCGCTCGAACGGTGAAGGAAAACATCGTGAGGAAACCGGCTTGTCCTAGACTCAAAAAGCGTATAGCGTAAGCGATAGCGTGTGTCAGGCACAGGAGGCTGATCACCTACCTGCCTATGACAAATTATCATGAAACAGATGCAGAAATCTGAGGCCCAGTCCTAAGAAGGTTGTAACGCCCCTGATTTGATTTAGCTTTGTAATGTTCTCAGTAAAAATCTCATCGTTAAAACTGCAGCCAACATCTATGTAAAATATAACTTACGTTATAATTAGTTTCCGATAATTGAATTTCAATACCGCATATTACCTTGTCATTTGCCAGCGCTGTATTTATTATATTAATTTTCAATATGCATGAGAATATGGGCCACGTTCGTTCTAACGCTAAACTTTATTCAAGCTTTTATACGTTTTTTTACAGTAGTTGAATATATTTTTAAAGGGAGTTCTTTCCACGTATACTAAGCGTACGCCAATGTAAAAAATAATAAAAGATTATTGGGTAACTTTAATCTGACGAAACTATATTGTTTGTCGAAATTTATTTGCAATTCAGCATTAGGCTAAATGTGTAATTATTAAACTACGACAGTTCCTAATTTAAATTAAACAATCAACTCCATATGACAGTCAGTAGCCGATAAATTTGTGAAAATACACTTGCTTAGCCTAGATATTATCTATACCATATCATATACATGAAGTACTCATCACCTCCTTTATTGAAATCACTTCAAACCTAATGGATTATTTTATGTAGTAATTATAAACGCGAAATTATTTACATAACTGGTGTAATGTACTGACTGCCCTAACGTTGACTATCATTACTAAAATCACGCGATACATTAAGGCAGATTAAATTTATAAATAAATTTTAATTTGGATAAAATGTATTTTCTTTCAAAAGAATTTGTATCTAAATGTAACTCAAGGGAAATGTAACCAAGCTGGGCCTTTAAGATCTATTTTCGTCATTACTTCGTCACTCAAAATTAAATGGTTTAACTGGAGTAGAGAGAATTCGTTCTCAAGTGGTTTCAGTAATAAAACGAGCTATTATACTAAGGAAGCAAGAGCGGTTTGAGATGCCAAATTATACACGGAGAAAGCATGTTGGATTAATGAAATAATGACGTAATAAGAAAAGGTTTTAAATTGCGAATAGTTATTCATTTCTTTTAGTATTTTATTTGTGCTTTAATTTTAGTATTTTTTTAAGTTATTCTTTTGTTTTAGTATTTTTTTATTTTAGTTATGCTTTTGTTTTAGTATTTTTCTAGTTATTCTTTTGTTTTAGTATTTTTTTGTTATGCTTTTGTAGTAGTTATTTTTTGGTTGGTTTGGTGAAAGCACTAAGTCATTGTTTAGAAGCGCGGCATCCAAAACTAAAGTAGCCTTGATGATCGCCAACCATCAAAAAGAGAAGGCACTATAAGAAGAAGTTATTTTTTATTTTAGTTATTCTTTTGTTTTAGTTATTCTTTTGTTTTAGTTATAGTTTGTGCCGTCAAAGAGTAATACCGTGTACAGTTTAACAAGCTATCTCAAGTATAGAAAACAGATAGTAATTTAAACTTCACATAAATGTAATCTAACACATTACAATTCACTCATAATGTACAAGGTTGCTGGTCTCAGTATCCGCACTTAGACTCATAGTTGGTCCGTTGTGTGTAAAGTCCTGGCTAATTTAGACAGCCTAGCTCCTTCCAGAAGCACAGAAGTCTCCTGGGCACTTCACATGCTTCACGGCACTCGTAATGTTATATAAGAAGCAGAAGAATAACCGAAAAGCCACCACTGCAAAAATAACAAGGAATTTTTACTAGTCTAGTTCGTATTTTCCTAAATAAACTAGAAGTTTGTAACAATGCGAACCTAAGAAAAGTACTTAGCAACAAAAAGGCTGTGCGGGCGAAATGGTTTGAAACGAAAGATCGACCCACGGTACGAAGATAAGGTTGTGGTTATAAAGAACATATTTAGTTTTAAGGTAAATAATTATTAAACGAAATGATTCCTTAACATTTGCAGCAAAAGTAGTCAGTAAAAAAATCATTTTAAGTTATAGTTCTTTAGCGTAACAAAATAAAAAACTTTTTAAAAACATTTTCTCTCGCCTTATTCTACGTTTGTAGAAAAAACGACACAAACAATAGAAAAATGGTATTTAATATAATGAAAGTTTTATTATAACGCATAGTTAAATGATTTTTATTTAAATATTACAAAACATTGTTTCTACTATACTACTACTTTCGACTATGCTAACTTCAGGGTGCAATTTAAAGCTATTTGATCACTATTGTGTTGTAGCGGTTGGGCATTCTCGAAATTCTCTTATTTATTTATTTTTAACAGAATAAGTTACCATTACAGATTACCCCAATACGGCAACTTATATATTAAAAACAAAATAACACATTAATTAAAATATTATTGTGACGTAGACAATAGTTACTTAAAGTTTATAAAAACGCACACTAGCTATTTCAATACTACTGTATATTATATATAATATTATAACAAAAACAATGACTAACTTTAAAATATAATAACTCAATTACATATATTATTAAAAGGAGTCCCTTTAGGCAAGGTTCCGAAGATACTGGCAGCGTTCCCCCTTTGAATAGCTAGAAATTATTGTTCCCCCTTTATTTTATTTTAAAGATTAAATTATGTACAAAATGCCTATTTAACTAACACCATAGCAACAAAGCAAACCTTTTGTCAGTTCATTCAACAATTAAATACATCTGTTAATCTATGAAGTTGATTAATTATTTAAAGGCATTATGTATGCCCTTTTCAAAACGTTTAAACGAATATAATATAACCAAGAAATAAAAAAAGACACGATGCTCACAGACTTACTCTGCGGATAGCCACCGGTCTAATGAACATCTTCCATTAGACGAGATTTTACCATTCCAGCACGTCCCGTTCTAATCTACCTGATAACGCTCGCTTTTGATAAAAGTTAATTAAACACCTGCTTATTAAGCCCGTAATATTAAATAGAGATATGAGACCGGAGTTAAATCAATAATTATATTAAAGGACGTTTATTTTCCGAGCAGTGTTGGCCTAGTGGCTTCAGCGTGCGACTCTCATCTCTGAGGTCGTAGGTTCGATCCCCGGCTTTCTTTCTATGTGGGCATTTAACATTCGCTTAAACGGTGAAGGAAAACATCGTGAAGAAACCGGCTTGCCTTAGACTCAAAAAGTCGACGGCGTGTGTCACGAACGGCTGATCACTTACTGGCCTAATAGATTGAAAAAAAAGATCATGAAACAGATTCAGAAATCCGAGGCCCAGACCTAAAGAGGTCCACTGATATTTTTTGAAGTTATACTTCTTTAGGCGCGTTATGAAAATTTGATGAGAGTGAAATTTTACGATGCGCGCGCACCTATGACACAAAATTCGGAGTGTGATTATAGCGTGCGCAATCTACAAAAGAAATAGAATATAAGCTAACTTCACGCATATTCTATTTCTTAGCTTAGCAGCTTAACAAGAATTTTGAATATCCATGACAATTGACATCTGACATTGACATTTACCTTTTAAACAAATATAGGAGTTTGAATTATTGTTTAAAATAAAAGATTATCTATGTATCTAGTTATTTTCATTATACAAGTGCGAATTTTATATGTGCGTCTGAATTATAATCAGAAGTGATTTAAATTTAATATCTAAATCAAAACTAATTAATATGATAAAATATTTGTGAAAAAACTGTGCCAACCTTCCTGAGTGCTTCAATACAATTGAGGTTAACTATCCGTAGGTATTATCGAGTATTATTGTTGATTAAAACTGAAACATGAACCATTATTCATTGCTTATGTTTTAGAAATATTCTATATATCAATAATTGAGAACAAAGATTTAAGCACGAATACTAATAAGGAGAAAATGAAGGCTTGGAGCGATATAACAGAGAAGTAAACATTTTAATAAGTACCTGCATCTCAAAAAAATGACCACATTATTTAATCAAAACATGTAATTTTTCAGATTTAATCTAGCAAATATAAGGACAAGAGACAAAAAACAATTGATGAATCAGTGGAAGTGCACTAAATTGAATACAAAAAAAGAGTTGTCATCTTATCGCCGTGAAACATCTAAAACTGGAGGTGGAACAAAGCCACCATCACCTTCTCGAGACACAATGGATATGGCAGAGATGATACCGCAACGGTTTGAAGTAGATTTCAATGAATTTGATTGTGATGGTGTCGAGGTAGGAATGTTAATTATAAATATGATGTATGGTGATGTTCAAGGTTCAACCTTTCAAGCATAGGCATATGCTCACAACAGTACTTTATTCCCCTACAGGTAGTTAGAGATATTGTAATACCTCAAAACATCCATGTTGCACTTGTAGTACCGAAACTCTGTCCAGCCAGAAGTGAGCCCATTCCCACTTATAATGGACAGTGGGTATAATACACCTTAATACCTGAGTGCGAACCACTCACCATGATACTTAAATTAATAGATGTTATTTATATATTTCAGGATATTACAAATAAAATCATTTTGGAAACAATTGATATCCCAAAAGCCAACAATGACAAGGTAATAAATCAGTTTTGACATAACTTGAATACTAAAAAAGCCAAACAAAGGTGTGCACAACAGTGACAACATAACTTAACAATTTCATTATTTTGTAGGATTAAAGAAAGGTTAAAGAAAATCATGTCGAACTGAACAACAAGAATCCCCAAACAACTCCAAAGAAACCTACAAGGAAGACACCGGTATTATATTTAAATTATCTCTATCTCTAAATAGAATAAAAGAAAGTTGCTATCCAGGTCTGTAGCATGTGCTACAAATTATATTATTTACACATTTATATAATTATATTAATATAAATGTGTTAAAAAATTTATAATATGAATTATAAAAAAAATTAAGTTTTGCATGGACAGAGCTTAAATTAATATTCTCTTATTTGTTGCAGAAAGCAAGTAGTAGTTTTAGTTTTGGAGAAGCCTCGTAGATGCACAACCAAGTAATGATTAATTTAAAATTACAAACCGAAATTCTGATGAAGACAGTCACTTAAAAATAAATAGTATAATGAAATAAAAATGTTTTAAAGATAAATAGTGTTTTATTTGTTTAATGTAAGAGAATAATAATAAATATTTTTTTAATTAATTTTTCAAATGTAAACTGAACTTTATTGACTTTAATGACTCCTTTTCCAGTCTTTGATTATTTAATTGTAATTAATTATTTGCATGCAATCAAAAACTATTTTTAATAATGCCAAAGAAGTATAACTTCTTACGCGCGTACATAAGTACACGCACCCTTTTTTATTATTTTTTTATTTTCCGTGTATTTAGTGATGTGATAAATTTTTTATTGAATTCCTTTCGTAATGAAGCTTTTTGTATATGTGATATATGCTTTATGTAAGCTGTAGGATTAGAAAATAAATAAATAAATTAAGGACTTTTTTATTATAAATGTTTTCTAGATAATTTCCCGATTATTTAGTCGTCGAAGGTATTAAATAGCTAACGTAAATGGTATTGGTAACCCGTATGATTAAACACCTACCTACCTATATCTTTTAACAACTTTTTGGATGACCTTAACAGCAAATCCCAAAAAGATGCCTCTTAAACACTATTTCCTTTAAATTCGTCTCTGTTACTTTTATGTCCATAGCTTGCTAAATGTTATACCTGTCGTATCTATACATACATTCATTTATATCTGACCAGTCAAGACTTACACTAGATTTCTGGTACGACTCATGGCCATCCCCATGAACATCTATATCCAATAATCTATAAACAAAAGATGAACTTCAGAACATAAACATTCCTGCTTCGTATTTACGAGTAAATATCATTATATTTTGCCCATTGATTCATTAATCAATGGGCTCGGAATCCTATTCACGTAGCAAAACTTGATGCCACGATTCAAAGTTATTGTTTTCACTAAGCAATTAAATTACAGTCAAAGTTAAATAACGTTGTATCTGGGATTCAAGTTTCGCCATAAAATTATTCAAGGCTATTAGTTTGGTTAAATTTGTCCGCATTAATACATTTGTAATTCAGTCGAGTATTTCTTTAAATTTAGTATGACATCTTTGTCGCTACTCCTCTTTTCTAATACACTCTCTTTAAGGCCCTATCCCAGCACGAATTGCTGTGTCAGTGTCTCGGAGTGGAGAGCTGGAGCACTGAGGCGCGCCGGCCCATAATAACAATTAGCGATGTAAAACATTAAATTAATGTAATTTTATCATTTTTCCGGAATGGATTACTTGGCCTGCGATAAAATATATCGTGTATCTTTCAAGATAATGTTCCATATACATTTTCGTCATAAAATGAATTCAAAGTGTCAAAAATTGGCTATGTTTGGATTTATTTCTATCGAGCGAAGTAATTTAAATCGCGTGTCTTTCGAAATGGATCCATAAACTACTCAACTCCACCACATATTTTTTCTACTTTAAGAAACGATGACGAAACATGGAAAGAAACAATGTACTTTTATGGAGTTTGGCGACCAGATAGGTCCTTAAAGCCCTGGGAATACTGAGTTATATTTAACTAACAAGACAATGCCTCTTCTGTCAAGTGTCAACTCTCTTAATCTGTTCAACTATTTTCCAAACATACCAAAAATAGAACAAGGAATTAAAGTAGATTTCCAAAGTGTAACAATTTAAAACTTCGACGTACAGTTTCATTGGCATTTCCCAGTTCAACTCAGTCGTAGTTATGTAGAAAGCTGCCCACTGAAGTATTTTCGAACCAATTCGACTTATTTTCCTTTAAAAAAAGATCGTACCAATTCTTAAAAGGCCGGCAACGCACTTGTGAGCCTCCTGTTAATGTTAATGGGCGGCGGTATCACATAACATCAGGAGCCTCTTGCCCGTTTGCCCCCAGTACTATATAAAACAAAAGCAATCAGTTATATTTTATGTGGTTGCCATGGTTACAAATAGCTTGGAACCGGCTGCCCACTGAAAGTATTTCCGAACCAATTCGACTTAGTTTCCTTCAAAAAAAGATCGTACCAATTTATAAGGCCGGCAACGCACTAGTGAGCCCACTGGCATTGAGAGTGTCCATGAGTGGCGGTATCAAAACATCAGATGAGCCTCCTGTTCGTTCTTTATAAAACAAAAGCAATCAGTAAGGTATATTTTCTGTGGTTGCCATGGTGACAAATAAATACGATAGCAAAAGGTACTTATAAATATTTCTATGGCTATTGTCTACACAGTATATATGTCACCGTAAAATTGTAAAAACCGTTAGATTGTAATCTATCTCGCGAGATTGTAAACTGTCGAAAGATTGTGAACCTCAACGAACTGCTTACAAATTAACGTATTATATTATTCGGTAGTTATATGAAATTGTTGGGAAGTAAAATTAATCTGTAATTGACCAAAGAAGTTTGAATGATAACTAAGTTAGTGTAGTACAATCTACCGAATAATAATACGTTAAATTGTAAGCAGTACCTACTCTGAGGTTCACAATCTTTCGACAGTTTATAATCTCGCGAGATAGATTATAATCTAACGGTGTTTACAATTTTACGTTAACATATATACATACATTATGATGGAATAGTTGATGGTACTCGACTCTCGAATGAAACTATACATTAGTAAGTAATATATATAATAATTAAGTCCCGTAACCTTAGGTGAGTGCTACTCACTAATATATAAAATTCTCGTCTCAAAATGTTCGTTCCCATACTCCTCCGAAACGGCTCGACCGATTCCTATGAATTTGCATATTCCGTAAGTCTGAGAATCGGCGACTATCTATCTTTCAAACCCCTAAGTGATAATGTCGACCCTAAAAAAAAATTCTTTATTTTTCGACAATTTTTTTTATAATGATACATCATACAAAAATAAATACAACCCTTAATTTTCACCTCTCTACGATCAACCCCTATTTTTTATTATTGATAGTTATTTGTATTGAACTAAAAATATAGTTTTCTGCGCTTTCCCTATAATTTTATAAACCTATGACGGTTTTTTTACCGTAATTGTACAAATGAGTACGATTTAAAGAAAACTCCAATGGATTCCATGTTTAGAAATTACATACTAATCACCAAGCTAACGCCCGTCTTAGGTAACACTAATATTTAATTAATATTAGCTTTTCGTGGACTTCGTTTCGCCTTAATAAGATTATGTTAGTAGCTACACACCAACTTATGGAACATTTTGCTTATCTCATAAAGACTTTTCCGGAATCAAAGGCTCAGTACTCATTTTATATTTTTAAATTTTCCTCTCGATATAAAGCTCAAGAGATCAAGGAAAAATTTTGAAAAACATATAGATTGAAACATTAGTTAAAAATGCTTATCTGTATTCTAACTATAACTATTGTGGCCAAAAGTCAAAAATCATTTATTCATATAGGTAACAAAAAACAAATGAATGGCGGTCATCGAAGCACAAATACATGAGTGAATAGCTGTACAAATTTGAATTTGGAATTCCATACCAAAGAGGAGAACATCGTGATTAAAGTGGCCAGTACGAAGTACGCCAATTTCATATGTAAGGACCTAATATATAGTAAAACACATTAAGACTGTTCCTATTCTTTGAGTAATTTCCTATTACTGTTGTAATATAAATCAAAAACCATTTGTTCATATAGGTCAATGGACACTTATGAACGTCAAAAAAAAATATACATTAAATACTTCTAATTTTACATTTACTGCCAGTTCTCAAATCAAGGACGTAGAACGAAAGAGAAGAACTGGCAATAAAAAATTCTTAAGTAATTATTGACAAGTACACCTCTAAACTTAGTGGCTTAGTTATGTCTCTAAGCGTCTAAAAGTCTGGCCACCTTAATATTGAATACAACTTGTTACCGGGTACGAAAATTGAAAATTCAGTTTTCAATGTTGAATTCAAACCGCTGAATGATGCCTCATTAAACGAGATGCCGGCGCAAATTGCACTTTATTGTTAACGAAACTGTCGGCTGAAACTTTTATAAATTTATCCGCGTTAAATTATGGTCAACGCTTTACTAAGTATAATTTGTGTAATTAAATGGTCGTTATAATTAATCCTGCTGAAATGTGCCTTGATATTACTGGAAATTAAAGCCTAGTTGGTACGTTTTTATACATGTGTCTTCATTAAGACATCATGGAATGTTACGATCTAGCTAAAGACTTATAAGTAACTAGCAGACCGGCCAAGCGTTGCTGTGGCTAAGGTTTTTGTTATATTACATAGAAGTTTATTCAAGGGAAACGGTAGGAGAACACCAGTCATGGGAACCACCATGCTTTATTGGTGGTTATGCCTTTAAATTGTAGCTTATGTGAAACGTTGGTACTTTCAACACAGCGCCATCTGTTAGAATTATGACTGTTAAATAATAAACAAATATTTTGCAATAAAATAATATTGCGGGTATAAATTGAGATGTAAGCTATCCTATCTTTTAAGTTATATCAAACTGTACACGGTGTGCGAATTTGATTGATATCGGTTCGGTAGTTTAGGAGTCCATAGCGGACAAACAACGTGACACGTAATTTATATATATTAAGATTTAAGTCTAACCTAATTTACTAAAAAAGGATTTTTAACATATGGAAGTGTCCTGTAACCCTACTTACAGCGCCTATTAAAGGGAAGACACTCTGTTCTTGTGTTTTATTTTTACACTCACTGTTTAGCACTTAATAAAGCCTTACTTACTTACTGGCGAAAAAGAAATAATTCAATAAATTCGGCCAAAGTATTTACATAATTTATGGGTCTTGACTTACATTGACTTTATGTCCTATAACCCCTAGATGGGGCAGAGGGCGTCCCCAGGTAGGTCTCCATCGCGTTCGGTCTTGAGCCTCGTATTTCACATAGCTCCAAGTCTTTCCGGCTCTCTTTGCGTCATCTGCAACTGTACGACGACGCCAGCTTTGCTTAATATGCTTCTTGATATATCAGTCGTGCTACAACCTTTTTAGGTCTAGGCCTCAGATTTCTGCATCTGTTTATCTCCTGTGCCTGATACAAGCCGTCGACTTTTTTGTTCTAAGGCAAGCTGTTTTCCTCACGATGTTTTCCTTCACCGTTCGAGCGAATGATAAATGCGTTAAGTTTTGTATCGGTAGTATTGTACGAAATACATAACAAACACACGATCACCTATAATTTTAAGTTGAGTTTACTTAGATTTTACTATATTTACGAAATAACATTCTAATAAGACGATCAAAAACATTAAACTTAATAGTACATTATTTTTAACGCTAATTGCATACGAATGAAGGCAAAGTTTTGGCGTGCAGCTAAATTACACAACATTAGTAATTAGGAGAGTCCGCTTGACCCATCCACGGACCTAATGGCCGTTGAAACATTTGCCAGGATACCACTCGTTTAGTACATATATGGACCTAAATATGGGTTTAATGAAATATACCGCAATATATAAATGTTAATGGGAAGATATACTTATATATATATAATTAAAATAAGCTCTGTATCATACTGATGTACAAGGGGACATTGATTAAGGACTTTTTGAAGTGAAACTTCTTTAGGCGCATGAGGGTAAAATTTTCACGGATGTAACACAATAATATTAAGATTAGCGTCACGAAAAAGTGCAGCGTTTTTGTCGAAGAAAAGAGAGAGAACGATTGAGACCAATTGAGAGCGAATTACCTTATAGAAATTATATTTTTAAAATTAAAATTTCGTAAAGAGAATTTATAAATTATTAGTATTATATATTTTATGAAAAATAATTTATTGAATATATAATATATCAATCATGCAAGTTGAAAAGTAGTGTTGACCTAGTGGCTTCAGCGTGCGACTCTCGACCTTGAGGTCGTAGGTTTGCTCCCCGGCTGTGCACCAATGGACTTCCTATGTGCCCATTTTAACTTTCGCCTCGAACGATGAAGGAAGGAAGGTGAGGAAACCGGCTTGCCATAGACCCAAAAAGTCGATGGTGCGTCAGGCACAGACACAAAGTGTCTATTAGATTCACAAATTAACATGAAACAGATGCAGACCTAACAAGCTTGTAGCGCCACAGATTTTGCGTTAAATTACAAAGTAATTAAAAATTTAATTAACACTTTATATATAAAATCACCACATCAGACCCTTCGTTGTTTCATGTAACCGTGTCAGATTGCACGGAAGACCGAATCCGTAATTTTGGTTATATCTAGTTAATTTCAACCCGACCCAACGTGAGGAATAATTTGTAAATTGTGCCACGATATACGAGCCTTGTATTATGTGTTAATATATGTTTCATCTTTGACGTCAATACTAAACTAAATCCTTGTCAATGTTTAGAATATCCATTTTGTAGCAACCAATTATTTTAATTTCGTCATCCTTCATTAATATTGCTTTTGCAAATTTTTTATACGTGGTCAGAGATATGTGTTCATTTACGTCCTCAAACATTTTTGACATTCCATAAAAATTAAACAAAAGACGAATCGTACGTAATTTGTTTATGGAATGTCAAACAATTTTAATTTAGAATCACTTCAAGTTTTAAGCTTAAGCACTTAGTAATAACAAAGATAATATTTGTATTTAACGTTAATAAGGGCGAAATACTATTGATTTCTGGTAATTTTTCCAAATATCAGCATAGACATTTGTTCAATCGTCTTTTGTTTATGAAACGTCAAAAAATTCAAATTTAGAATCACACCAAGTTTTAAGCTTACGCTCCTATTAGTAATGACAAAGATACAAAATTCAAATTTAGAATTAAATAAAATTATTTAGCTTAAGCTCTTAGTAATAACAAAGATATTTCACCGTATTCAAAAGGGTATTGCTGATGGTACGTACAGATGTTAAATCGAGAGAGCTAATGTATCGCGTCATTAGCTAATGTACAGGAAACCGCAACGTTCGCTCCGCTTTTTACACAAATATCTCTGTTTTGCTCTGTGTTCACCTCCGACCTGAATTGAGGGCCAAGATCCATATTACCTTTTGTGGCATTGTTCTAGTTATGTGAGATATATCATTCAACAGTTAAAAACAAATATCGAGTGTAAATATACACTTTATACAAATTGTCTTTGATCAAAACCAGCTTCAAATACAGGCTGGATTTTTTATATAGCAGAGGGCAAACGGACAGGAGGCTCACCTGATGTTGTAATAACCCCGCCCATGGACACTCTCAAACCCAGAGGGCCCGCGAGAGCGTTGCCGACCTTTTGAGAATTGGTTTTCTTTTCTTGAAGGACCCTATCTCGGATTGTTGATTCATTTCCAATCATTGTAAATTTTCTTTATACACAAGTAGTATAGGCCTCTATTCCAGTACACACTTCGTATGCATTTGTGTACAGTGTATTATATATTTTGTATACAAATTTTAATTTAATAAAGGACACGCTTGTATAATAATTTCGTTAATATCATGTCTGGGTATGTATTTAGGTATCTGGCTGGCTTAACAAATACATACTTCAACGTATATATAATATATATGTATGTAACTACGTCTCAAATGACGTTTTTTGTCTGTCAGACCAAAGGTATCGATAAAAAACAGATTTTGGAAATGTGGTATTAAATTATTATTATTATTGTGAGCCTCCTGCCCGTTTGCCTCCTATTATATCGTTTATTAAAGCCTAAATATAACAATCAACTAAACAATATTTACAACTTTATTAAAAAAAATTAAAAAAATTAAAAAAAATTGGTCCCTGTGACAGCGTACCTTTAACGCTGGCAGCATTTCCTCGCTGTATTTCGATACTTTTTCGTTGAGCGAGGAAAGCACCAGCTCTGCGGACACCGGTATCTATCTATTTAAATTAATATACGTTGCTTATAAAAAGGCCTTATTTAATAGTTTACTCCATCATTCAAAGATTTTCTACTCAAATAGGGAATGAGTTACAGATATTAATAAACATATTTTCCATTAAATTTTCATGACACAAAATCGGCGTAAAATCTCATTTCCCATCTCAAACCCAGATCCATTTAAATTTCATACTTCTCTTTACGAGCGACGTAAATGTTTAATTTATCTCAGCCGTGTGAATTTTGATTACCAACGACAAATTATATTCAACTTTCGTGTTTAATTACTCGTTAAAATGTTTCATTACTTGCTTGATATTACTAAAATGTATTTTAACCGGCAGGCGTTGGTCGCTGTCATATTAATATATGTATTATGTGTGACGGACTCTTTTTTACACGCTTTATATTAGCTTCACCTGTATGTATGTATGTATCCGACTCCTTCGGACTCGATTTTGACCCACTTTAAACGGACATATTTAATTAAAACTTTGTACACTTATAAAGAATCAGCGACAATATAATAATTTCATAACACATCGTGTTGACATGACTATACTAACTTACTTTTCTCGCTAAGTGAATGTAATTCTTTGAGAAATAGAGTATCTTTGAACCGAAATTTAACCCATCATACACAATACTATATCTACGGTATATAGATACTCTTTTATCTATAATGTATCAAAATTTATTTCAATATAAATGTTAGAAGATGAAGTAAAAATACCAGACATTTTTGTTGAACAGAACAAAAAATTTCCAGCAAACAGCAGATTACAATAAATTATAATCCTAGGTGGTAATGATTGACCATAAACACACAAAAGAGATACTTATCACGAAATAGATAATCTGAAGCCTATATAAAAGATTGTAGAGTGTCTGAATTTTATTTAGTTAAAGACAAGTATTAGTTTAATTTTAGTACCGCAGGCAAAAAAGGCTAGAATTTGAATGAACGTTTTAGATATATTAATATAGCGAAAAAAGGACGAAAAAAGCAACCCAAAAAATCTGTTTCCTGCTTGTAAAACTTTTGCCGAGTTCGCAAGAAAAATGTTCCTCTTTAAGTTGTACTAAAGTACTCTAAAATATTACCTTAAAACCAAGTGATAAAAACGTCTTAAGCCTCAGCTAGGGCGTGTTCACATTATTCTGTAGTATTTAATATTGGTTATTAGCTGGCTTTTGAATAGGGACACCCCTAGTCACCCAGCTGTATGAAATACTAGGACCCATAATCATACTAAACCGAGTGTTCGAAATACATAATTTTATTTTAATATAATTTTATGAGATCCAAAATATTTATACTCGGACGATCGTCAACGTTTTTTGGTTAGTCAATGTTGAGATACTTGGGTTATGTTAGACGTATTTTTATTTTTATTTATACTTTTTTGTTAATAATATTTGTTAATAGTTACGTCCTCAATTTATAATTTTATAGTGAGTGTTTTGTGCGTTTTCGTGAACTATTGTGAGGCAAGGTATTAGTCTACCTCTCTTTGTTCCCAAACTAATACAATTTCTCCAAATCCTTACGACTTACAATTGTGTGCCTTTCTTCTTGGTAAGGAGACATTGTAACGACTCAGGACTTATTATCCTAGTATAAGATTGTGTATCGACGGCCACAGAACCGTTCCTTGTGGTACACCAAGTATACAAAAAAAACATAAAACCCGTCGTTTCGGAAATGCCGCCCTTGGACACTCAATGCCAGAGGGCTCGCGAGTGTGTTGCCGGCCATTTAAGAATTTAATGCTCTTTTCTTGAAGGACCCTAAGCCGAAGTGGTTCGGAAATGCTTCAGAGGGCAGCTGGTTCCACATAGCGGTGGTGTGCGGCAGAAAGTGCCTTAAACGCTCAGTTATGGAACGGCGGACGTCGAGGTGATATGAATGGAATTTCGTATTCTACCTCGACGTTCGATGATGAAATGCGGTAGAAGTTGCAAAGTGACCCCACATCTCTACGCCAAGGGATTAAGCTGCTCGGAAAGTGATTTCATGACATGAGATTTTAATGTAACATATAACGTTATAGGTACTTAAATTTTAGTGATAAACTAACAAAAACCTGGCTGTGAATTAATTGAATTTCTATGTGCGCAATTAATTCACTCATTTTTTTTTAAATTTATAATTACTCTGTTCTCAAATCAAGGGCGTAGAACGGCAGAGAAAACTGGCAATATACTCTCCGCCACTCTTTTTAATCGCCAAGTTTTTTGTTTTGCACAATGTTTGTAAGGAGCTGCAACCATTACACCATGTTCCACATGACATCTTAAGTTATGATAATCAATAGTTAATGAATAATAATAAAATAAATTACAAACTAAGATTGGTCCTCTATCAGCAGGAGGCATGGTGAAATAGGAGCACGCACTTACATTCTCGTGAGAACAACACGCAAATACATAGTCGAAATGTACATGTACATTGTATGTATCGAAACGATTAGAGTCCATCTACCAAAAACTTGCCTTTCTAACAAACCGGAACATAAATAATTTGTCCAGAAAACTTAGCATCATGTCATGTGCCTTTCCAAAAATCAGCGTGCAATAGCCCTAACTTGTATTCGTAGGTTTTCAGCAGTAGATATAAATCCTTTTTATCCGTTAAGCGAATTGAAAACCCGCTCGGATTTATTGACAATCTTATCCAATAAATTGCTACTTTATTACTCTTACGGTAAGGGAAATATGAGCGATTAAGAAAATATAAACCAACAAACATAAGATTTAGAGTCGAGACTTAAGTCGGAAACACACTTACGTGTCGTGGCGTGTCGTGACGCGCCAGAAGCAGATTGGTTTCATACATTTAATATGATTAGAAACATATTTGCATGTTGTGTCGTGTCGCAACACGTTATGTCTAATCATACTAAAATATGCTCTCACTCTAAATCTTATGTTTGTTTGTGTGTGTTTCCGACTTTATAAGTCCTGTATGTCGGATGATTTGACGGAAGCACCAATTTCCTACTTTATTTTATGATATATATTCAAATATTTTAATAATAATAAAAAAATTGTGGCACTCGGGGACTGCCGCGGTAAATAAAGCAACTTATGCAATTATAATTATTTATTTATGCAGTATTTTATTTTCTTTGATTTTAATTCAATCTACAACTTTACCACTCTACCAGTCTCAGACTAACACGCCTATATAGTCTGTCTCACTCTAACGCGTACCGGCTGCACCAGCTGCGCTTACGCTACGTCACCGACTCGTCAGAGAGATGTGAATACGCAGTATGCGTTCCGTCTCACTCTAACACACCTGCCCTACGTCACCAATCACGCCAAACCGATGTGAGGACGCAGTATACGTTGTGTCCCGCTCTAACGCGTATGTGTTAGGTTTATTTTCGTTTCGGGATTTCTTGGTTCGGTCAAAGCCCGCGATAAAATCTATGCAATAGCTTAAAAATGTACCATGTTTTAATATAAAGTGACGATTAAGCAGGTAATCAAAAGAGCTTAGATGAAATCTAATTACAATCTTGGGCATCTATAATAACAGAAAATTATGTCAATTGTCTCTTTCTAATAAACGCCTTAATTAACAACATATGAAGGTTGTGATTTTTTAAAGTTTAGACCGTAGAACATTTTACTATTCTTCTAGGTTCTCTATAGCCTATTTGACAGGCTTTAAAAAGCGTTATGGAGAAAAACTTGTAAATAATAATTAATTTATCAACACAACATAAATATTAACAAATATTTTGATTATTAATCTTTAGTAGCGTGACAATTAACGGTCACAGATTAAACGAAGAATGCTTGATACTCATGTTGGAATAACAATTAACGCACTAAATGCGTGCAGGCATAGTCTTATGGACTGACGTAACGCCATCTTGCACAGACAAGCGTTTTGGCGGGAAGCGTTCTGGCCAGCCTTTCAGAAACCAATAATAACAAAAAAAGTATTGTTTTTGTTTCGCCGTTTAAAAAAACCGACGGTTATTTATTATTATTGATAACTCTTTACTATTGAGGTAATATTACTAAACTATTAGTAGTTCAATTATATTTACAACAAATGAATGTACTTAAGATTTCATTTAATTCGAACGACTATATTTAATTGTTGTCAAGAATATCAAAATGGATAGAAAGTTTGTGCACAAAAGTTTCCTAATAAATACATATTATGTAGGTATGTATACTATAGTCTACTAATATTTATTATCAGTAAAAAACCTTTGTGGTTATTACGAAATAATGGCGGCAAAATGTATACCAAACGGTTCACAAAAGTAAGTGGAAAACTGGATTTTATAATGGTACCGACTATCTAGGTACTGTGTAGGCAAATAGTATTTCTAACAAAGATCAACCAGATTATAGTAGGTATTATTTTGTGCTATCTCAACACAAGGAATTTTCTTGGAATGCATGCTAACGTATGAGAAATATAATAATATCTTTAATTTAAATTAAATATGTGTCTCGACTTTAAATATGGAATACAAAATGGCTGACCACAACATTGTACGGTTCATTGCACTTTAGCGTCGGCCATGATATAATTCGACGATAAATTATAACAGTTGTTTGTGAATTATTTAATTATTTATGAATGTTCGTTAACCACATTATTTCAGTGGCTGCGTACCGATATAATCTTTATTTTAATTAAATGAAAGAGAACCGTTTTTTAATGTTTAAAAATATCATTCTCATGTATGTTTAACTCTTAATAGTATTTTTCGATAGGCGTTTTAGAAATAATTAATATAAAAGATGAAAGATAATATTATTAAGCTAATAATAACGTACCCACGCTTATATATACTTTGTAATATGATATTTTAACTCTGGGTATAAACCCGATTCAAATATAAACTTATTATTTCGTATAATAATTATATTTTTTACAATATAACATTTAAAATTTACATTTTGTTTCAGTTGCAGCCATAACCGTGATCTTCGAGGACAGATACAATGATGTCCACAACCTAATATTTAAACAATACAGGTAAAATATAGAAAATTTCTTCAAGTTATATTAATAAGTAAATGTAAAAGTATAATGTAGAGGTATTTTATTTTGTATTTAATTGTTACATGTTTCTTAGTAGGTACATGACGTAATGTAACCTATAGCTATTACTGTCTAGTCGCCTGTGGTTCTTAGAAAGACTCAGAAACGAAACTTGATGCCATTGCCTAGTGATGCCAAATACTACATAATGAAGTTTGAAGTTTGAATTTAAAGTCCCTAGGGGTTCCCCTAGAACCAAATTCAAATACCCCTAAATATCGATTAAAACCCCATTTTTTTTGTTGTGCACTCAGTTTGAGAAGTAACTAAGTAATATCCATCAAAAGTCAAGTAGTTTAAAAAAGTTTAAAATTTCAATCTTGGAGTATTATAACTTTTTGCTATTTCAGTTACAGCCACGCTTGAAGTTTTTATTTCGTTGGGTTCGAGGGTTTATATTAATGTACAGAATCGTGTGTTTTTAAAAAAATAATCTTGTATACAGTAACCTCTAAAAATAAATGTACCTCCTAAAAACTCCCCAAGATATCTTGCTTTCCCGTAAATTTGGCAACACTGACTTAGCGCTTAATGTGAAGTCGAAAACGTACTGAAAATATTTTGACACACGTCTCGCTTCTGAATCTCATCCTTAGAAAACGACATATTTTTAATAAGGAAAAAACCTATAAATATATACAAGTTATAGTTATCGAAGAGTCCTTGAATTGTTTCGTAGATAAGTTAATAAAGGTATGAGCAACACTAACATAAAAAAAATACAATATTAGGCACGAAAACAAATAACAATTTTATTTGTATGAAAAAATTTATACATAGATTTTTTCACGAAATATGTGATACACATGTTTTTACCGTTTAGTTAAAACTCGTGGCAGCTGGCCGATTCGATTTTGGTTTCATAAGATTATTTGTGACTTCCTAACATAACCAAAAAACAATACCTTACTAGCATTTCTATGCAACATAATTATATTTAGTTATATCTCTAGTTTGCTTTTGTCTAGAGAAGTAGAAATTTTAGGTTGGTGACAAGGGACTTCATTTATAAACTTTATACTCCCCTCTCTTTTTATTTAATGTTAAACGAGGAGTACATTAAAGGAGACAAAAGGACAGAATCGTCGTGAAGCGCCTCAGTAATGTTGGACAGTGAAATAAAAAAGCGCTTATCAGCTGTTTCGCTGGAAAGTCGCTGTTTTATTGCCTTTAAAGTTTTATGGTTGCGACTGTACAGTTAATGCCGGTGATACACTGAGTCTAGATATGTTGTAGTTCAGATTTTATATAAATTCTTTGTATAATTCCTAAATTTCAGCATACTAGGAAGGGTTTCCTAATATGCTGCATATTAAAATAATACCATTAAATTGATCTATATTTTTGAACAAAAACAAAACTTTTTTCTTATGTACAGTGTAACCTCTATATAACAACACTCATGGACTGTGCATATTTTGACGTTACAAAGACTTGTCGTTAAATGCAAAAGAGAAAATATATCTGTATATATTGCTCAGCAAACTTCTCCGCCGAAATAATCATATTATTCTGGCGCTGTCAGTGAAGCGATGATAGTGTAGCTTGATCCACATCTTCGATTAGGTTTCTTTACTTTATTTTTCCATATTATGGACACGCTAGAGCGACTAAAGTCTACCAACATCATTTATTTTCTAAACAAAATAATGGTGTTTACATAGAGTTTACACTGTATAGTGTATACATATTATAGGTATATTGCGAGTGGGAATTTTCAATTTTATAAGGCAAACCTCTTAGCTCCGTCTAAGAAACCTCAAATCTCAGAAAAAATCTAAAATTACGTAGCTATATTCTAATGTATACATTATGGTTATTAAATAAAAATTCCAATCTTGTGTTATTTTGTAATTAAATAAACCTGCCAAAACGTCAACTATCAATTTCTTCTTTAATATAACGTGTTTCTGGTGGCGTACCACAGGGTGGTATCCTTTTCCTCTCCTCTTTTCTCTACTTATAAATTCTACTACTTCTCAGCTTTATTCTAACTCTCATCTGTATGCTGATGACTTTCAATTTTGCAATCGATATTGCAATAAATTACCCTCTACTATATTATTAGTCCGTATTATTGATATTGACTTTTGACTTTTTTTGACTCTGTAGGTGTTTTTTAGTTTTACATACTAGTGTTGCCTGCTTTAATTCGCTTGTTAGCAATAAGGCTGCCCGTAGCCTTATAACTTATGTAAGTAAATAAATTAAATAACCTGCTATTAATAGAATTTGCAGTTAAGTCGAATTTTGTTGTCTCATTGTACCGCTAACTTTTCAATTTATGAGTTAGAGAGTGTCAAAGTAACAACATAGCTAGATGCTTTATTGCGGGTTATATTAAAAGCTAAGTTAAATTTGATTAGTCTCTGTTAACTGTTTGAACCTCTGTCAGCTAAAAGACAGTTCATATATAAACTGAAGTTCTAGACGCGTTTTATTTATAGAATTTTAGACCTTATGGTCAAGAAAATAGAGTCTTAATATTAAATCAATAGCGATTCCGACTTTAATGTTGAAGGCTCGACATGGGTGCTACGGACGTAGACCGAGCTACATGATATGGCAAACTGTTTATGCTAAAATACATTTTAAGGATTTTGTTATTAAATTTTTAATAACCTCAAAAAAATATACAATTACTAAAATATATTATTAAAATGATCCCTTTAGGCAAGGTTCCGAAGATACTGGCAGCGTTCCCCCTTAGAATAGCTAGACTAATTCTTTGTGCCAGGTAGCTACCAGCTCTTGAGTCTCCTGTGACTATTTGCTATTTTCTTAAGCCCCTGTATTATGCTAAATTGGATGTTGCTACGTAATATATCTATCTGTATTGTTTTTCTATGTATATAAATTGTTCAATCCATTTTCGCCATAACTTTCGTGCATAAATTCACGCAGACCATTACAACGGAGGAGAAAGTCCGAATTTCATATTGAATCCGACATTGTGACTTGGATTCTTGAACTGTTCACCAATTTTTACAATGATGAAATTAATTACATGTCTTCTATTTAAAAATGTTATTATATTTAAACATTATTTTTTTAAGAATCTTTTGTATATACCAGGTAAAATGTAGGCAGAGCGTGAGCTTGAAAGCAAGAAAATATTTTATTTTTTAAGAATCTTTCTTAGCCTACCAGCTAATTCTACTTTATTATTATTGAAATAGATCCCAGGAGTAATGTAGGCCAAAATCATGAGCTTGAATGGGAAAAAATATATTTTTTAAAGAATCTTTTGTATCCTACCAGGTTCCTATTTATTATTATTATGATAGAAACCAGCGCGATCACATACACATCAGGTGCGGTACCGCTTTTGAAATTTACAATTACTGTTTAGCTTATGTTTTGATTAGTTTATGTATATTAAATTTACACGCTTTAAGGAATGATTCATACATGCGCTATAATCCTTAGCATAAGAGTAGTGGTTAGCATGTTTGCAGTTACAAAGTCCTCGCGATGATTATGGCCGAAAACTAAAATACAATTTGACCTTTAAAAAAGCATCGATAGCTTTTTTTTGAAATGGGAGAATAGCATTTATTTCTTGGTTTTTTCTATTATTTCGGCGGCACTTTAAAATTTTATCTGTATTTTATTTTGTTCAAAATGGTCAAAAAAAAAGTTGTGACGTGACAACTAGGCAAATAATTGTTAATTTACTAATAGATCTAGATAGATAGATAGATATAATTTACATAAGTGGGCAGAAGAATAGCTGAGCATTTAAATTGTTCTGTTAAGAATTTTTTAATGCAATCGATCATTATGAAATACATGGAACTGTTGAAAATGTTTTTAAAAAGACTCGGCCAAGAAAAACATCTGATCCGAAAAACATCTCGTCAAGACTGATACGCCGAAGATTAGTTGAAGCTAAATTGTTTGGAAGAATCTCCCGAAAGGTACCAACACCGAGAGTAGCGATTATTATTCGCTAAAAAAGGGGTTAATTAGACTGTACGAAAATGGAAAAGTGTTATTTTCAGATGAAATAAATATAAATATGGTAAATTCCGATGGAAAGCGCTGATAGACTTTCTGTAAACAATGCTTTTAATAATAAGTTTGGGGGTGTTTTTCCGGATGTGGAGTTGGACCTAACGTTCGGGAGATTGAAGGTACAATACAAAATGTTTGTCAAATATTTCTTTAGCGAACAGCGTACGAGTATATCCGTTGGCTGCCGAGTAAATAGTTAGAATTTAAACCAGATAGAAAATCTCTGGTATATTGTTAAAACTAAAGTCTCAACTGTTACGCAACTAAATATTAATTATAACTATTGGTATAAATAAAAACGATAAGTATACAATGGGCAGCGCGGCCATGAAAATTGCCATACGCTTGCGAGTGCAATGTATTTAAAGATGTCTACATTATTTTCTTTAAGAATTTTTAATTCAATTAAAAATTCAAATTCAAAATCATTTATTCATATAGGTAACACAATGTACACTTATGAACGTCAAAAAATTAATTATTAATTGCGTCTTATTTTACATTTACTGGTAGTTATCAAATCGAGGGCGTAGATCGGAAGAAAAGAAACTCTCCGCCACTCTTTTTAATCGCCAAGTTTTTTGTTAACACAACGTTTGTAAGGAGCTGAAACCATTACACCATGTTCGACAAGACATCTTAAGTAATTAATTATAATTAAATATATTAAAAACAAAAATCTGTCCTCTATCAGCAGGAGGCATGGTGAAATAGGAACACGCACTTACATTCTCGGTCCAACACGCAATAGATTGTATACGGGTAATTCCTATTGTCTTATTAGCGTTAAGAGAAGTGTTGATATATTTTTTATTTCCGTGATAAGTTTCGAGTGACTCACTACATTTCTTTGCCAAGCATATAACAATGTTCTTTTGTAGCTAACATTCTCAATGGTGTGGGGTTTTAAAAAAGTTCTTTGAAGTATACCCCTTTTAAAACTCGCATCCATTAAGTCGTATGAACGGAAACCCGCAAGAGATACGGCGTTTCCAAACGATTGCGTACGATTAAAGCGCATTGAAGTAATTTTCACTGGAAACGGATGTAACATATATTTTTTTTTATAAGCAAGGAAGCCGTTTAAATACCGTGTAAGATTTGGGGTGAGAATGTAAAACAGAAACGAAACTATTCGTTTTTATTGTTCTGTTCAGAAAAACTGTATCCAGTTTGTGTTTCCACCACACTGGTGTAAACTTTTTTTCTGATTATGTATACAATATGCTCCCTGGTACATTCGCAATTACCTCCATCGGGACCTTAATGTAGAGGACGTCGCCATATTAATAAAAAATACTGCTGGAGCCCACGAACATAGGCTCCACCATCACGTGAATGTTGAGGCTTTTCGACTCCTTGACACCACCTTGACAAATTAATACTTATTAAAAACACTTACAACTTAAGGCGCACACTAATGTCTTGTTATTGCAATTATCAATTGCTACAATCACATGCCTTTATTCTACTCCTTATTCCTTAAATGGCTGCCGTATATGTAATTATATTGATTATAATGGATTTACTTATCCGGAGCTGGATATATTCGGTAGTGGGCTGATCAATTTTAAAGAAAGCATTGTTAAGTGCCTATCTCGTAAATAATCCGTTGTTTTGCTGGTAATTACTTTTTTCAAAAAAAATATGTTTTTATTTTATTTTTTGTAACATATTTATGTGTTAATTGTCATAGATACATTTTAGATAAAATACTGTAACATATTATGTACCAAACATATTATGTATGATGAGGTAAACTTGAAAAAATAAAATTATATACTTTATTTGAGGATAAATCTTCAAATCATGAATTATAATAAAAAAAGAAAAAATAACTAACCTTAATATTATTAAAAGGAGTCCCTTTAGGCAAGGTACCGAAGATACTGGCAGCGTTACCCCTTCGAATAGCTAGACTAAATCATTCTCCGAGGTAGCTGCCAGCTCTTCGGTCTCCTGTGATGTCGACTACTTTTTGCTATTTCCTTAAAAAATATATTTTGGAAACCTCCACCCCTTGCAAATATTCGATGAACAGTATGGATTACATAACAGATAATCTGTCAATATCTTATACAATTCAATTACTACATTCATCGGGCGAAAAGAAATTATCTGAACCTCTATAATCTCGTCTGTTTCAGGAATCTCGCATTTCCCGAGGCCGAGATTACCGATATCCCGCCTGACGGACGGCATTACGGTGAGTCACAAATGTATTACTACGAGATATTTAATCGAGGAAGACCAAAATGTGGGCAAATCAAAAACCACACAAAGTTTAGATTTATAGGAAAGAGACTCACACATTTTGTGTTTATAAATGACTAAAAACCCTCTCTCTCATTAAAAAAAGATTTTTGAAGTGAAACTTCTTTATCGGGGTTGGAAAAAAATTTAGTGTAACATTTTTGCGTTACGCGTCACATTTTTCCGTTACGCGCCATGTTGCTTTTTGAAGTCAAACTTCTTTATCGGCGTTAAAATATGACATATAGTATGTTTTTGACTTTGAAGTTTGACAACGGATTACATTTTCGACTTGAAATTTGCTAATCGCAATTTGCAGCAATTAATTTGTAAATTGTATGCTAGGCAGGGTATCAAAATTTACTGTGTTTAAAGAAATAGTTTCGGACCTCTAAACTTAAAACAAACCAATTATGGCTCTGCGTATAACAAAGGTTTTATATAAGTTTCACTTCTTACGTGTGTACACCTAGTACACGCACACATTTTTTTTATAATGAGAACCTATTTAGTATAAGAATTGCAAGTCGTTGGACAATTTTATTGATTTCTCTCTTCAATCTAGGCTCAGTATGTATGTCCTCATAAATTTATCAAATAAATATATCGGTATACCATTAATTACATACCCTTATAGTTTATAAAAATAAAACAAAAATAGCCGTTTATTTCAGATACTTTACATTTAAATACAGATTTATATCATCTCATTTCATTTTAGATATCTGTATGCCCATTTTTGGCAATAGGCCTCGAAATCCCGCCATTTCTGTCTGCACTGTACCACTCCCTGCCATGTACCTGGTTTTTATTTTTGGTGAAAGGTTTATTATATTGAAAGTTTATAGAGACCACAGATTTCCGGTTGTTATGGCTCTGACATATCTCTCTCGCTTTCATCCACTTTGATGATACTCTGCGGTTAAGGGTAGTTTTAATGGTCTCTTTAGTACCTCCTTGATTTGGTCCAGATATGTACGATAAGGCCTACGCCACCGATTTCACCATCGATGTATTAAAATTAAATTATTATGAAAATAAAATGTAATATATTCTCTTAATACAGACGTAACTTACACTGAGAAGTTTTCTTTTACGAAGTCTCATACTAAAATACATTACACAAGTAGTACGGGAAAAGCTTAAGCAAAAAAGATAGCGAAAGTTGTTAGGAAAAGTATAAGGAACATTTATAAATATGAAATGATGTTTATATTGTGGTTATGTAAGATTGTTGACAATTAGCATTATGTATTTTAATTAGGTCAACGTATTTTTGTATATTATACATATTTTACCTGAATAAGAGCAAGTCGGAGATTCAAATATGTATCTCTAGTAGTTAAAAATTATAATATAATACATGGTTAAAAAAATACACGAAAATATGACGCAACAAATTGTTACACGTATCAATTGTAATATGACATAGAAATTACAAACGAGTAAGGAAAAAATACATAAAAGCAAGGAACTAAATGTTGGCAAAATAGCAAAAATAAAAAAACTAAATATAAACTTACAAACTTAAGCCTGCTTATGAGCGATATAAACAAAATTTAATTGTAAGAAGATTGTTATAAAATATATCAATATTTTAACGTTATAGCGTTTTTGAAGGCAGTTTTTGCCACGCACCACCACTATGTGGAACCAGCTGCCCACTGAAGTATTTCCAAAATAATTTGACTTAGGGTCCTTCTAGAAAAGAGCCAATTCTTAAGATGCCGGCAACGCACTTGCTAGCCCTCTGCATTGAGAGTATCCCTTGGCGGCGGTGTGACTTAATATCAGATGAGCCTCCTGCCTGTTTATCCCATGTATATATTATCAGAGTGAGATACACTTATCATAACTTTCTATAGACTTATTTCAATAATATTCTGAACCAATGTTACATTGAGATTGGACGTATCATTCGTTTTAGTAAAGTATATAATATTATAAAGCGTGGAAGTTTATTGCCATATTATATGCGATGATAATGATTTCATCAATAAAACAAAACGTAAACAAACGCAGTATAATAAATACCAATGGTGCCACAACCTTCCGGTCCGGGCCTCAGATTTCTGTATCTGTTCCGTTTGGCACTGACCGCCTGACACACAGTGTCGAGTTTTTGGGTCTAAGGCACGATTTTTATTTCCTCAAGATGTTTTCGTTCACCGTACGACCGAGTGCTAAATGCGCACATAGTAAGTCCATTGGTGCACAGCCAAGAATCAAACCTACGACTCCAGGGATGAGAGTCGCACGTTGAAGCCAAGTGGCCAACATTGCTCAACTTCTGTATTAAACAAACACAATACTAACTTAAGGCCATGATTTACAATAAGGGTCTTTGAGATTACTTACGTAGTAAAGAAAACTAAATAATAAAATAAAATAAAAATAAAAAGCCTTTATTGTTGTTAACAAGTTTTACACTGAGTAGTCTCGTGTGCTTAAAATTAATTTACTTATGACTAAAAAACACATTTTGACTATTAACTAGAGTTTAACTAATATCGACAAACGGTAGTTCTGTTACAAGTTGTCTTCCGACAAAGGCCTCCTCTAAAGCTCTCCAGTCTTTTCTCATTTTTGCAGTGCGAATCCATGTTGAACCCGCTATTTTCTTAACGTCATCCTCCCATCTCTTAACCCGTCTTCCTCTATGTCTCTTTCCGTCTAAAGGGTACCATTCTATGATAAGTTTTGTCCATTTTTATTGCTTTTCTCTCATCATCAAAGAAAACTAAACTGTCGTGTAAATAATCCCTTACATACATATGTATGGTTAAAGTATACAAAATGTCCTTCCAAAATATAGAAAACACCAAAGTGTTTCAAGTTAAGCGAAGCAAAAACTTAGTTCATTTTCTCGTTGGTAAAGTATAAAGTTGCGAGATAAAATAGGTTTTTAAAAATTCCAAAAGTTTGTCTTGTGCCAGTACATTTCGCTTCTTGCGTTTCGTTGAGACAATTGTACTTATTTTTACAACTACTTGGTAGCCACTTGGACTTTGGTCACGTTTTAAAATAATTAGTATATAATATAAATTATATATGATACAGGCTTTCAAAACCGTCATAATAAATAGAGGTCGCGCTCTTGCACGGTGGGCTGACGAACTTAAAGAAGTTGCTGAGGAAGATAGGAGAAAAATGGTTAAGATAGATAGAGATGGAGTTAGTTTGATACGATACTGTATAAGAGGTCCTAAAAAAATAAAATATACAATTTTAAGTGTATCTTTTGCACAGATGGATGAATGTTTAAATGAGGCTTAATTATTAGCCAGAGATGTGTGCCTCTCACAAGGTTGCGCCTTCATACTACATTGTTAATTTATTTATGCGCAAATAATATTAATACGTGAAGGAAATAACGCGAGGAAACCACTGCTAAGACCCTAAAATGTAAAGCGTGTGTGCGCAGTAGGACGATCTATTTCCCTTTATAGATACATAAATTAATTACCAAGAAAACAGACTCAATAATATTGTATTTTATTGACATAACCTTTACATATTTAAAGAAAACACTTTTTTACCGGATTGAAGTTATGTATTATTATAAATTTACAATTATTTTACATAATTTTAAATTTCAGCGACGTTTCGCGTGACGGTCACCAACTAAGCAGCAAGACCTGCTTTTTTTACACGCTATTCTTAATGGGCGGATCGATAGCCCCTATTTGCTGTCGTTAATTTCTTTTAAAATTCCTTCTCCTTATGCGACAAGACACAAAATTGTTCCATGTGCCTCGTACGAACTCGAATTACCTGCATAATTCACCAATGTTTCGGGTTTTATCTAACTCTGACACTAATTATGAGGATATGGATATTTTCCACCTCACCAAAGTAGATGTGAGAAAGAATTTGAAGACTCTGATTTTGTTTAGGTAATGATTTGAAATATTAAGTATTATTTGTTGTCTTAAATGTTAAATTTCATTTTCCTTTATATAGTTTTGTCTATTGATGTGCTTATTTGTTTTATTTGTCGTATATAATATTGTTTATCTATGTAATCTGTTTTGGCTTTATATACTGTCTAAGTGTTTGTTTTATAATACTATGTATGTTAGCTGTACTGTTAGGTTACTTATAATTAAATAAATAAATACATAACTTCAATCCGGTAAAAAAGTGTTTTCTTCAGACTCAAAAATTTGAGGCTAGTACAATGGCCTTAATTTATTAGATATAGTTCTAAGAAACCGTTTGTTATTATAAAAACTTGTAGGCTTAGCAATCGTTACATATATCTTACAGATACATAAACGAGAGAATTTACAATATATTCTAGGAACGAATACTTGATGTTTCCAATAAAGCCGAGTGGATCTGGTGGCCCTCACCTGTCAAAGTATCTGTTTCGCGTCACGTCAAAGTATATTATTCCTACTCTGTTCGCATATTATCCTATGAATGATAAATTGTACATTTCGATTCATAAATATATATATGTTACTGTAAAAGCAGTCGAACTGCAGTAAATCCTAAGATATTCCA
Source organism: Pieris napi (assembly GCF_905475465.1). Taxonomy (NCBI): domain Eukaryota; kingdom Metazoa; phylum Arthropoda; class Insecta; order Lepidoptera; family Pieridae; genus Pieris; species Pieris napi. The sequence continues at coordinate 10,085,447 of NC_062252.1, forward strand.
GTAAAACCTAAGATCTACCAATTCCTAATGGTAAATGTCCCAAAAGGTTTGCGATTCGAACTCTTACCACCATTCCGTAGGTAAATCTTAGGATCTACATTAATGGCACGGTAAATGTTGAAAAACAAAAATAATTATTAAGTTAGACTAGCTTATGTAAGCATTATGTTTATATTTTGTTGTTAAATTCCAAATAGAGAACTACTGATTCAGTTAGATAGAAATGATAGAGATTGAGATATTCAGAGATATACGTTATGTGTTTTTTCAAAATAATTTAAAGAAGTTGGTATTACTTTGTACTTATTACTATCATATGATACCTTTATAATACTATGTACCTGTTTTGTCTAATTGTTCATTAAAGTAAATCATTATGAATTACTCATTATTTTATTCCTAAAACCAACATCTACCAGCTGACAGTGGTAAAACCTAGCATATACTGAAATCGGATGGTAAAAGCTCGAAAAAATCGTCGCATTTTCAGAAACACTAACATTTACCAACTCATGTCGGTAAATCCTAAGACTTACACTTAAATCTTAATATTAACCGTAGTTCGAACTTTTACTGTAACATATACACATTACACATATTGGTAGTAATACCGGCAGTGGTCAGGTGATAGAAAGAATAAAGTTATTCCAGTTATAATACTAACAAAAAAATAGTATAGAGCATCTTTTGGAAAAAAAAAAACATGCCAAGCGGGTTTGTTTTGTAAGTGAGTAGAGTTTTCTTGTAGGAATTTGCGCGTTATTCTTGGTGCATTTAATATTACTGGTCAAACAATTTGATAGATTTTTGTACACGTTATGGGATTATTCCGGTGTTGGAAAAAATAAAATGAGAGGTGTCAAGGGACACCCGGATGGAACGAAGTTCCTTTCGATTAATTTATATTTTAAATGGTATCATAACAGTATGATAGATTTTCTCGACACCAATATTATATTTCATCGTCTATTAAAGTTTTAAGAGACCAGGAATCTAGAAGAGGAAGAAGTATGATGTCCTTGTGCTACGCTGGGATTAAATAGTAAAATAACCTAAATATAAAATTAAGTGGCACGATTAATAATCATATTTTGTATTTCGTGGTTCAGATATTTTAATTCAGTCTCATCTGGTTCATCTCCTTGTATAAGGTGTTCTCGTTGTTATATTAGTTCACTAAGTTTTGAATTCGCAGAATTACAATGAATATTTTTTAAAGGTATGTATTGTATTTTGCAAGGAAACTAGGGACCCCACATTTATTGTACAGGGATTCTGGTGTACGTTTACCACGACTAATTTAGTTAAGAGATTCCAAAAATAATTTTAATTTCTTGTCCCTACGAAAAAGAAAAAAAAGCCAACATCACGAGGTGTTTCCAGGCGGTCACCCATCCAAGTACTGACCTCGCCCGGCGTTGCTTAACTTTGGTGATCGGACGAGAACCGGTGTATTACAATAGCAAATAACAAAAAAGTGTCGTGACAACCCCCCCCCCCCCCCCCCCTTTCATAACGCGCGATAAGGAACTTCGTTCCAATAATAGGAATAAATACTTTATTAATGGTCCATGTTCTATTAATTTATTTTAATTATGATTTTTTATTTAAGATTACCGTAAGTAATTCACAATATTAACATATTTAATAAATTTAAGAGGGCCTTACAGATACACAATCTGAGCCCAGAAGACTAAAGATCTGTTAAACTAAAATTACGATGGCAACGTTCTTATTATAAAGTTTTCATGTAAAAATATAATAATAAATCTAATGTAGTTTACAGTGCGTCCTACACTCAAAACACCATAAAATAAAATAGCAAAATTTATATTTAAGAGCTAAGCAGCTTAGTGTGCATTTTTTTAAAACTCCTAGCTACTGACAAGTTTCGACTTGAAGGGGTTTCCAGATAGCCTCAGAAATAATTAGTGTCATGTAACTTATATATATTAGACTTGTAACGAAATAGTAAATACTATTATTATTATTACATTCTTTTAATTTTTTGCGTCTGACTTCTGAGGCACAAACTAACAGTTGTGGTCTCTGGCCAGAATGACCAGCGCTGTGAAATTCCTTTTTTTTCTTTCCGTAATTTTTTGTTATTTTTCTTTTTTGAGTAACTCATATTTTTTTCCGCTATTTAAAAATAACAACGACAGCGCGTTTTATAAGTCCGTCAGCGCCATCTAGTGGTGCATTATTTGAACTGATTTAAGTCAGTTTCTTGGTAGTGTTTATTTAGGATACCATTCACTCGTTTTATTTAATACTGATTCTTGTACTTATGTTTAATTATGTTATTATTAGTATATGTATTTATATTAAAAATGAAAATCCATACTAGTAGAAGCTTTTCTTTTGTTATACTTACGGCCAGTTTTACCAAATACTAACCGTATATTCGTTGCAAATATATAAGTATATACATTATTAAACCCCTCTTGTATACGAAAATGAACCCGGTAATTTGACCCCTACAAGCACTTTGCCAAAATATGAATTTTCCGCTTAAACAAGTCATTTTAACCCAGTGTTGCTAGCACAAAATATTAATTAAGCATTTTTATCTAGCATTGTTTAAAACAATGAATTGTTTTTAAATGAGACAGCGTTGTTCAGTCTGAGTCCTAAAATTTTTGAACAATACCGCTGTTATTATGTCCCAACCTGCGTTTAATATAAAACTGGCGTCTGCCACAGTTTATTTTCCAACAGTTTCTCATTCCGAGACTACATTCCTTTCTACGCATAAAGTTAATGTCTAGACTCTATGATAATCGCCTGACATCCGCCCTAGCTGTTAACATTCCAGCCCCAGAGTTGCCTTTATGACCCGTATGAATGCCTGAATGCCATATATGAATGTTTGTCAGAACAAATAATTACTGGACAAACAATCAATATTTAAGCCTTGACTTATTTAAGCTATCGTGGAATATAGTTAAAGGGAGCCCAAATTACCTTTTTTCAGTGTGTTACAACGTGAGTTATGTAATGCTTCGTATTACATTGTTTTTTAATAGTGTTTTTATAGCACTTTAGCATACTACAATCTTCTTTATAGCGGCTTATTAAACAAGACCCGTATATCTTCATATTCTTTGACTAACGTGAACATAATAGGCGGGCAACGCACTTGCGATCCTTCTGGAAGTATGCGGAAGTATCCATGGGCGGCAGTATCACTTAACGTCAGATGAACCTCCAGCCCGTGCGCATCCTATTACATAAAAAAAAATCGTTTTTATAATTGGGAAGTATCCGACTGTTTTGATTATACTCCACAATTGCAATTTAAAGTAATGGAGGTGCACTACTTGCTTATTAATTTACTACTAAAACATGACTAAAATCTGTTGTTGTTTAATGAGACTGAATAATATAATTTTAATAAATGTGTATTTAGTGTACAAAATATTGGCTTTGGCTAACGCGTTTACTAATATAACAGTTATATAATATGTATAACCTAACGTAGGGTTTTGCGAATGTAATTAACGTTTGTGTCCGTCCTTAGGGAAAAGTCAGCATTATAAATTAATTAATTAATTAATATTAATAAATTAAAACTTTATTCATGACAGAAATATGGTTGTGACAAAATTCTCTGGCCTAGGGAGTAACTAGATTACAATTATTCCCTGGTACATGGTGTTTAAAACATTTAAAGAAAAGGTAGTCTTTGTGATACTAATAATCAAGCACAAGTAGGCATAAGTATGCCTGTGTGTGAATAGGTGTGTGCGTATGTATTTGAGAGTGTAACTGAGAGTGGTTATAAGTTAGCGCTGTCTGTGTTAGTTTGTGTAACCACTAACCAGAGTAATACCAAAATACGTAATAATGTCTGTGTAGATTCTAAATCCAATTCGGATAGCGTAATATTGACTATATCAGAATCCATAGATTGGGAGATTTTATTATATATCAAAGTAAAGTAAAGTAAAATAAAAAATCATTTAATCATATAGGTAACGCAATGTACACTTATGAACGTCAAAAAAGAAATGTATATGAAATGCTTCTAACTATACATTTATTGCCAGTTCTCAAATCAAGGGCGTAGAACGGAAGAGAATAACAGTAGGCAATAAAATCTCCGCCACTCTTTTTAAGCCTTAATTGAATTGGAAAAATTGAAAATTTAATTGAAATTAAATTTTTAATTTTCTACACAACGTTTGTAAGGAGCTGCAACCATTACACCATGTTCCACATGACATCTTAAGTAATAAATAATAATAATAATATCACACCTACTTACATTACGATTTTTGTAAAACGTCAAAGTTTTAATGATTTATTGTGCCATGCAAGCGATTTCGTCTCTCGAAGGAACGTGAAACGCTAGAATGCACGCGCTTGTGATTTTCGTGGAGGCGAAAATAAATCTATGAAATCATATCGTTTGGATATTGTTTATATTGAAATTCAATTAACGCGTTTACGGGGATTTATTAGATATTATCCATTACAATGTCAATATTATATACAAATTTACTTACTTGTTTCTAAGTAATCTTACAGCTACACATATACATATTATAAAAAATAAAAACTTGAACAATATACAAAATCATAACAGATTATATTGACAAACAAAATATACGAAACAGGAAACATAAGTCAATTAAGTACAAGAATAGATAAACGAAAGAAACCTGAAATTAAACATTAAACAAACTACTACTAAATATTTAGAAAAAAATAAAATGGCTACTACTTAAATAAAACACTATTTTGACCGGATTGAAGTTATGTATTATTATAAATTATAAATGAATAAAAGTTATGTTAATCAAAGACAATACTATGGCTACTACTGCTAAATAAAGTCAAAGTCTTCCCGCTTCCTAAAATATTTCCTCACGTTCTTTGGTAAAGTGGAAAACCTACATCATCATAAATTGTATTGTAGTTAGCTAAAACGCAATACATTGGCAAATTACGCAGATAATTCGTGTTTTTACGAGGCTGATGGAACAATTGTGAATGTTTGTCGTAAATTTTAAGTATTTATAGATTTAAAACAGGTACATTCTACGCCAGGAGTGATTCTGATTTTCTTTCCACTCATTATATCCGACAGAGTTCATTCCGATGAAATAATATTGTTTCGGGTTTTGCACGTTAATGAAAATACTATTCATTTCTAAAACACACTTCTAAATTTAAAATGCTTTCTTAAATACTTTGTTTATTTCCTAAAACGTTCTCAATAGAGCTATTGTTCGTGATTTAGTTCACCGCTGAAACCATTTCCGTTTTTCTTTTTAACTTAATTAATCGTTTTTGTTCAACTCTATCTGCCGCTTTGTTTAAGAGACTTTTTATTGCTTTTTCCGTACAAATGAGTTTCGATAAAAACTGATTGGAATGGAATAGTATATACAGTGGCGGTACAACGCCATTATGAGTTATCTAAGATTTCTGTATTAGTTCTTTTTTCTTAAGGAAGTACCTCTTTGTTTTTGGCTTTTGGCTCTTTTAAGTCTATGGCTAATTTCTTCAAAAAGTATTATTTTACACTCACTCACTCACTCCGTTGGTGTCCGAAAGGATAAACTTGCAGCGCTCCCTGTCCTGTGTCACCTCACGCCAATTGCTGGCTTTAGTGCACAGCGCTGTGGAACAGTCTGCTCCTCAGCATAATGCTGAGCCAGGGTCAATTACAACCACAGCACACACGCATTACACACTTGAAACGAACTGAAAGAGATGAGGGAAAATTTTTGTTTTGATATCTCTCATTAAATATTTTTTACTATTGTTATTACTATGTCTATGTCTGTTGATCCAGTGGTACCTAGGCCGACCTACTGGTCTCCGATCACTAGGCCGCTTATTTAAGCCTTCACCGCCTAATCTTGGCCCATGCGCTCAGACTGCCGCAGCCAACGTAGTCAACGGCATTGTATTCGTGTATAATGTTGGACTGGGCTACAAACTGTTATATTCATTTTACTACACTATATATACAAATATTTATTTATATCAATACCCATATGTTAGTTTATGAGAGCTAGAACGTGATATAGTTTTTAAAACGAAGTAGCCATGTTCGTGCTTCGTTTTCGATCAAATGCAAACGCGCAAAGCTTTAAATTGCCACCCTTTTGAACCATCTGTATTTGTATTACTGTTTTACCTATACCTATTTAGCCACAATCATTGCTACACTACTTATTTATTGATGTATTAAATAATCAACGTACCGTCATACTCCCATGTGTTGCGGAACAACTTTGCCCAACTACAAAAACTCAGACTTAGTGGAGTGCAACTCAATGCACTTCAAACTCACAACTTTAGCTTACCCTGTAATCCGCACCAGCAAGCCAATACCAACTTTAGCCCCTTCACAATAAAGTCTAATTAACGACGGACCATAATTGTTCAATTCGAAAACGGTATTTCGTTCTTCGGGAGTTTTAAAACTGCTTATGCAAATGACTCTGGTACCGTTTGATTGAAAAAGTTTTAGTATTGTTTTTTTAGTTAAGTAAACTTTGTAAAGAGTGTATAGCGAGCGAAAATAGAATTAAGCTAGTGCGAATTTTGGAATTTTCCAAACTCGACTTGAAACCGATTCAAGCCGCAAATATAAGCGCTCTGGACCTACTAGTTCAAATTGTTAAAGTGGGTGAAACCGGAAGACACAGATGGTGATACAAGGGTTAGGCTATACTGAAGACCAGGAATAACATTGTACAGTTATCCTCCTTATAACACGGCATCGATATAACACGCGATTTCAGTTCCTCTTATAACACAGATATTTCTTCTCTTCTTATAACGCGGAGTATTATTATTATTTCACACGCTATATTTCTGTACTGTGAAATTAATAATGATTTGCTTGCACATATTTCGAACATAACATAGATTTTTCGATTTAAATTCCCTGTAACGACAAAAGTTAATCGTAAAACATTTTACGCGTTATACGGGGTCGTACAAGCGCGTTTGCGAGAATACCACTTTAACGCGAAACCAATCTACCGTGTTATAAAAGGGATTACTGTACTTAGTTTCAATGCTCCATTTTGATAGGACATTTTGTAACATGATATAATTAGATAACAAATTGGCCGTCTGCATCTTGCAACAAAAGCATATCCGCTAAGGCTGTTTTGGAGAGACAGAACAATTAGTAATTATATTTTGATGTCGTAGCTCGATGCCTCGTAACAATCTAAAGAATTTAATCTAAGAGAAGTATTTTTTTTACATCTCGACCCAAAATAAATTTAAAGGACCATTACGCCCTAGTAATATATGACCAACAATGAGAACTTTCACATGGCACGGCGACCGTGCCGTGACCGCGTGTCAGCCGTCTTTATCCACTATAAGCACAGTTTTGACGCGACAACCGTCTTTATAGTATTGTATGGACTTGTATAGATGCGTTCACATGAACACGGGCACGGTACGGCATTGCGAGCGCAAATGCCATTCGACAGGCAATCATCATATCCTTATGTTCTCGAAGATCTATAAACTTTGTGTAAAAATCTCCCTTTTCCTTTCTCAAAGTATTGTACGGATCTATCCAATATATTCTCTGACGTATGTAATGAAGTCGACGCTGACGACGTCGATACAATAGGAGTAAGGCTATCTTTTTTTGTTCCATGATAAAAGACGTTGTCGTTCCCCAAAATTCTCGATAATACTGCTACTACCATAGCCGGCGACTGTGTGTAAACCGTATACATGAGAAAGCACGGTTGCACGGCACGGCGACCGCGACGTGACCGGATACATGTGAAAAGGGCCTTACAATACTAATGATTATCTTCATTCTCTTCTGTAGGTGCTGGGAACTGTTAATATGGAATAAGTTTGATCAATTTTGTAAATGGAGTTCGAAATTTTCATCATTATTTTAAATGGTCCAATCCTTAGTTCGTCTGTTTTTCCTATTCAGCTTTTCCATTTTCTACATACACTAAGGTTTAAAATCATATTGCTTTCTTTGTTTGTCAAATAATTCCTTATTATAATTGTGCTTTTAACTTTCTGAATGAACCTCCAATGTGTTAATTATATATAATTAACTATCTAAAGAATTTAAATTAAGTAACTTAATAATTTTTTACATATATATATCTATGTTTATTCCTGGAATATTACATTACAAACATTTTATTAATTGGTTCATTAAACGAGTTTCCCATTTATTTTTAATTATCATAAATTACATGTCATTAACAATGTGAAATGTAAAATTAGTATATTGCTAATATATTATTAATGGATACTGAAAGCTTCAATATCTGATAATTAAGGTTTATAAATTCATGAATTATTGTTTCAGGTATGCATCGGCAGAACGTAATGTGAGTATTGAAGATAATTTAACCTCATAAAATAGTGACCAACATGTACTCTGCAACTTCCAACAGCAATTACGATGTTTTGTTTGAAATTACAATTTAGTTAATTTATTTATAAGTAATTTTACAGCTACACATATACGTATATACATTATACATATTATAAAAGAAAACAGTTAGATAATATACAAAGACAACAGAAAACATAAGTCAATTAAGTATATTAATATATAAAAAAGAAATTAAATATTAATTAAACACACTAAATATTAATATTAGAAAAAAAAATTGTTACTGATACTCTTACTTCGTTTACTTAATATGCGTAGCTCATGTCGAAATCTTGCGGTACAAATTCTCATTTTTCGGCTAGGAATCGTTATTGGAAGTTACAGAGTAAGGGCTCTGAACTGTATTGAGACTGACCATAAGTGCGAGATTCTAAACCGCAGCAGTTGTTCAAACTCCCATAATAACAGCAAAAGAACCCGTTAACAGTGGTAGTCTAAGTCAATGGTTAGTTTATGGAAATTGGGACACTGCTGCTTCACGACAACGCTAGACCACACACTGCACAACAGACTGCTACCAAATTAGAGGAGATTCAATTGGAAGGTCTAAGCCATCCACCGTTCTCTCCGGACCTTGCTTTAACTGATTAACATTTATTTCGAAATTTGGATAACATCTTGCAAGGTAAAAAAGCAACTCTGATAGGGCAGTCAAAACCGCCTTCAAAGAATGTATTTATTCCCGTCGGAATGTCTTTTTAGTAAAAGGATTAAAAAACTACATATAAGTCGTCAAAAGTGCATAGATAGCAATGGTACATTCTTTGATTAATTAAATATATATAATTTTGTTCCTCCCATACAAAACGTCAATTTCATATTTTTGTCCTACCTCCTATATCAAAGCTGGATTTAAAAGTCCTTATAAATAATTGTTAAAATCAGTTATCGCATAAGTACAACAAAACGGCGTTCATTGTTTATTTTAATGGCAACTCAAGTTTTTAAAAGTAAATATATGTTCACTTTAAACTTTTACATTAAAACTCGACAATTATTTGAGTTAAACAAGCGACGGTCAATAACAAAAAGAGAAACAACGCACTGGCGACCGTCCAAACCAAAGTAAAATAAAACAATGTAATTACATACACACACAGTTAGTTTTAACTATGCATAAATTTAGGCAGATTAATGAAATTAGCTGTGCGTGGCTGTGCATAATCTACCTAATAAATTTATGACTTTACGATCTCTCCGTTTAGGTCTAGTTTTACGTGTAATAAAATTAGATATTAAAAACCTTCCTGTATAAAATGTATGATGATTTTTAATAATTAAAGGTTGTTGTATATCAGAGAAAAACATATAAGGAGTTGAGGAGGAGAGAGGAGGAGGAGGAATTAAATAATAATAATTATTATTATTTGAAGGTTTTCTTAGTACTCAACCTTTATTTATAGTTTATTTTTATAGGAAAATAATACTAAATTACTAAGTTCATGGACGCTTTGAAAAAAAAAAATAATAAATAAAGGTTAGTTGTATGTAGAAGACATTCAATATGTATATATTCAATAATCACAAATATAACATAGTAATAATAATAGTTAAATATTTATATAAAATAAAAGAATCTACACCAAAGGGAACAAAATCAAAGTTGGAGAAAAGGCTCATATTTGAGACTTTATTATTTTCCGTCTGTTCTGGGGTCGCGACAGCTTTTGTGCTTCCGTGTTCCGAGGGAGTGTCCTAACATTTTCTCACAAGTAGCAAGCATCCCATACCAAAACCCGTTCCCAAGGGGTCAAAGACATCCCAATAATATATGATTATAATAAAAATGTGCCCATTACATTATTTCAGGTCGCATTTTCACAAGAATACTAGAAGAAAAGAAGACAAATATAACAGCGCGCGGTCCTGGAAAAACGGTACGATTCTATACTTATATCTAGTAAAACTAATCTTGTGGCAATACAGACCTATATGGGTCCTGCCACACCTGGTTGCGGGAGGACTACTACTAAATTACGTTGATTAAGAGTTAAGACGTGAAGAAATTGTTACGAGCTAAGGGATCTAATACAAAACGCCGTAAATCTCTTCTAGGGGTTATTTTAAAATTTTCAGCTAAAACTTAATTGCAGTAAAAACACACAAATTCAAAACACACAGTCACTTCAGTTACGCACACTTTACACAGTACTTTATCACTATTCGCACTTTTATCTCTTCAATGTAAATTTCTCGGAATCACACTTAAAGCTGAATTAACTGGGCGCAGACGCAGATCGCTGTTTCACCCACCTGAAACTTGTGAAACTTTATGTGAATTCGATTTTTGATATGTGATATAGCCTCTCTTGAATCGGTTATAAATCACATTTGCTTGCTAAAAACGTGTCTAACTTGTAGAAAAAACGACAAACATTTCAGTCAACCCATCTTCGTACAGTTAAGCTGCTGAAAAATAAATAGTGTAACTTATTTATTTTTCAGGCGTAAGAATAAAAAGAGATCTTAGGTCTGCCAACATTTTAATTACATTAAATTATTATAATCTAGTAGCGATACAAACGTATATGGGTCTAGCCACACCTTGGAGCTGTTGAAAACTGCCAAAGTTACAGAGATTATAAATTAAGATTTACATGAATAAAATATACTTTCAAGCTGCAATTAGTGTATTAATTTTTGCAGGTGTAAGAATAAAAAGAGATCTTGGGTCTGGCAACATTATGATTACGCAGCATTTTGGTGACAAAATTGTAACACCAGGCGAAGATGTGAGTACAAATCCTTTTAGATTTAAATACTACGATTGCACAAACACTTTGCTTTTGTATCGCCTACAGGTGTCCACAGGCATAGCTTATAAATTTTAAACATAAAACTATTAAATCCAAACACATCAGAATTTGTCTTAGTATTGGAAGTTGTGTAATACATCGATATTCACAAGTGATCCATAAACGGTGCCTTCTCATGAATGAAAAGCTTTCGGTATTTCCAGATAAGTCTACACTGTACAGCAACTGGTGACAGGCCTCCAAGGTTCATATGGGAAAGAGATGGTGTCATAGTTTCCACAAATACTGACGCGAGGTATATAAATTTTGCTATATTAAGGGTCTGTTTCATAATGTATAGATAAAGTACCAAATAGCTATGCAACACATAAAATATTTGGAAGATAAATTGTGCTTTTTGACACTTCATCGGTCTCATAACTTTTGATGGACTTTATGTGACGAATAGCGCTATTGGACAGTCGTGAAACGCAACAATAGTGTTTATCCTACCAATAAGTACTAAATAGCTCATTTGGAACTTATGTAGAACTTATCCGTATATTGTGAAACAGACCCTAAGTCTTTTAATCTATTTTCAAATATTTTTCAAATTTGGAGAACTATATTAAAAAATAAATCAGTGGCGCTACAACCATTTTTAAATCTGGGCCTCAGATTTCTGTAGCTGTTTCATGATCATTTGTCAATCTAATAGGCAAGTAGGTGATCAGCCTCCTGTGCCTGACACACGTCGACTTTTTGGGTCTAAGGCAAACCGGTTTCCTCACGATGTTTTCCTTCACCGTCCGAGTAAATGTTAATTGCGCACATAGAAAGTCCATAGGTTCACAGCCGGGGATCGAACCTACGATTTCAGGGATGAGAATCGCACTCTGAAGCCACTAAAATAACAAAAAACTATATCATGTACAGAAATATATTCTAAAATTTGACTTTTGTACTTACAGATACATTTTAGGTCAGATGATGTCATCATCGGGGGTGGGGGTGATATCCCATCTCAATATATCCAGGTCTCGAGTTGAGGATGGAGGCCTATACTCTTGCGTTGCGTATGAGAGCGACTCCTCGTTGCGGCATTCAGCTAGAATTGATGTTTTCGGTTAGTAGAAAGTAAAAGTATTGTATTCTTAATGAAATTTTTTCAACTGACTGCGACTGTATATTGCGAAACGTTGGACGGCCTCCTTCTATGAGAATAGATGACCTGGTGAGGTGGAGGAAAGTGCGAGGATCCGGTCATACTGGAAATTTAGGGGAGAGGTATATATCTAGCGGTGGACGTCAATAGACTGAAACGCAAAAAATCTAGACAGAAGATAACTTGCTTATCATATAGATTAAGTTGCAAATTTCATTCTATTGTGTTTGAACGCTGTTATTTCGATACAGGTCCACCATATATTAGAACACTTCCCCCAATAAAGGTGCAGAGTGGTGACGGGCTCAAACTAAAATGTCCTTACTACGGATATCCTATAAGGTTTGTATTGCTTTTAAAAATCAATTACGGTTTAAGATATTTATTTCTGATTAACATTACTTTTACTTACATGAGAAAATATACTTATAATAATACATTAGGCGTATTAATAAATTGTATGTTAAAAATTAAAAATCAGTGGCGCCACAAGTCTGGGCCTCAGATTCTGTTCCATGATCATTGGTCTATTTTAAGCAAGTTGGTGGTCAGCCACCTGTGTGTGGCACACATCGTAGACGAATTGCGACTTATTTGTTAAACAAGGAAAGCACCAGCTCTGGGGTCACCAGTAACTTAAATCTTGATTTAGCCCCGTGCACTTGAACCCCACGACCCTAGAGTCTCTACTCCAACGAGAACAAAAGTTGGTGAAAAGACTTATATTTGAGGCGTTTATTATTTTTCACTTGCTCTGCGGCTTTTGTGCTTAACTAAGGGAGGTGAGACGGGGCTAACGTTGAATATAAAAAACAATATTTCAATCGATATTGTTATAAGACACTAGCAAACTCGGCGAACTCCGTTTCGCCACCAGATGGCTTCGTTTTATGTAACATTTCGTTTGGTGATCCCGCTTTTCTGTTCAAATTTTTCCTGAATTTTCTTTGCTATAAACCTCACGGAGCCCGAGACCTTTCCAACGAATGCAAAACCGTGGAAATCGGTTCGTGCGTTCTTGAGTTATAGCGTCAGGAAGGAAAACCCGACTTATTTTTATATAGTAGATAAGTTATAGAGAAATACACGCGCTCATTACTGCCGTGTTGTATTTAACTAATGGTAATAATTACATCACGTATTTCAAATCGACTGCGATCGTTGACTGAGAAAGATGCAAGCCATAATATCCATAAGATTTCATAATGAACACATTTCTTAGATTCGTTAATAGATTCTATCACTCATGGGTTGGGTTATTACGCACTGAGTAAGCGTGGGCTTAGACTCATACGCGTAACCACCAGGTTAAGGCTGTTTTCTAGAGGTTTTAGATAAATAATTAAAATTAAAATAGTTTAAATAGAAACCGTTTAGAAAATTATTTGGCATACAGCTCTCATACCTGTCCCAATTTATAGTTATGTTCGACCTATTTGGCTCCGCTGACTATACGCTGAGAGGTGCTATAAAGTTTCTAGTTTACCTGTACAAGAGCTTTTATCAACGTACAAATTGGTATTTTTCCTCAAACAGGTTCGAGGATCATTAAATGTAATTTTCTTGCGCTTTTTCCACTTCAGCTCTTAATATCTGTATATATATAATGAAAATGGTCTTCGTTTGAGGCTCAATCACGCCTAAACCACTGATCCTATCGACATGAAACTACCACCATTCGATGCGAATTTTTCCGAGATGGTTTATGGCTATTTCTTTATTAAATTCCAACGTTCCTTCATTTTTTATTGCTGTTTTACTTTTATGAAAATTTATCCATACGGACTTCACCGCGGAAACATTCGGGGAGGCTTCCTAGAACCTCTAAACGTCAACATCTGTTAAAAACTCGATTTTCGAAATATTTCAATTTTCTTAGCGGGAAGTTAAAAAGAAGAATAATAAAAATATGAAAAAAAATAAAATAATGAAACATAAAATTTATTTTAATTCGTCCAGCAAAGCGGGCGCGAAACGGCTAGTATTACATAAAACTAAATGGATACATGTCTGTGATAACAATTATATATACAACAGATTTATATGTTCATACATTTTAATATAATATTTACCTTGTCATAGATTTACTTATCAGCAGAATTGGATGAATTTAGCATTCCAAGCACCCATATGTCTAATATGATATTTATTGTATAAGTTTTAATTGTCACATAGATAAAAGTCAGTGGCGCTACAAGCTTTTTAGGTGCAGGTATCTGTTTTATGATTATTTGACGATCTAATAGGCAAGTAGGTGATCAGATCTGTGCCTGACACACCCCGTCGCACCAAATCCGATTGGTATTTTCTACTGTATAGTGTATATACTATGTACTATTTTAGTAAATAGACCCGGATGTAAGTAGTTGCCTTTTCACATGCCAACTATAATATAAGTGCTTACTTATTACAAATGATTAGTGGCGCTACACCCTTTTCTAAGGATATATGCGTATGTTACATTAATTTTTAAATAGTTATCAACTTTCCTAGGAACATGGGGACTTTTCGTTCTAATTCACGTCATTATATTCTTCTCCATGATGTGAGCAATTGTTTTGATTTTTAGCTAACTGTTCAAATGCAAGTTAGAGAATCGCTCTCAAGTACTTTATATATATGTTCTATACTATATGTATGTTAATAAGTAGTTTTTCTGTAGTATTTTAGTCATCATGATACTCCCATTTCAGTAAACTGGAATGGGAGTACAAGGGAAAGAAAATCTTGAGCGCAGTACTGCCACAACATAGCAGATACAGGCGTACCAACATGAAGAAAATACGGAGAAGACGACAAATATTGGATGCGAGCGAAGACGGGGTACTCAACATACCTCGGATACTCAAAGAGGAGAATGGTGATATGTACACTTGCATTGTATATAGTCCCTCGGGAGAAATGGCTAGAAGGTGATTTTTTATATCTACTAAATATATGAATTCATGAAAGTTTGATTATGTTTGTTATGCTTATATATAAATTTATCTATTTGCCACAAAATTATTCTATCCTTACAGTTATAATACGATAGAACTACACAATACACTTCTTTCTTTAGAAATTATACAATTCTTGCACTTTACCCATCATATTTCTTTTTTTACTTTTTTCCTGGCCTGTTGCCTTGAAGAGATCGCTTGTTAGCGATACGACCGCCCATTGCATTCCTTATTTTTATGCATTATTTTATTTGTTTCTGTATAAATGTAACGAAGTGTGAATAAATAAAAATAAATAATACATACACCTATAATTGTAAAATTAAAAATATAATTTAAAATATATAAATACCTAGATCTTATACCTAATAATATAAGCAGTCTCTTGTGAACATAGCCAGAGCACAAACAGATAATCTACCTCGATAGAAATCTTATTACAATATGTGTCGCTCAGGGTGACTCGCTAAAAGTTGGAGTGTGCGCGCGTACATCCAAAAGTTGTGACTTATAATCATGATAATTGGTGTATATCATGTTATGATTTAAATATTTTTAAGTTATTGCATAGATTTTATCGCGGGGTTTGAGCGCGGCGACCGAATCAAATTCCGTAACGAATATAAAAACATAACACTATGACGTAATGGTAGCGGCCAATACGCGTTAGACTGGGACAGAACGCTTACTGCGTCTCACATCTCTCTGCCGAGATCGGTGACGTAGTGTAAGCGTGCGGTGCACCTGGTACGCGTTAGAGTGAGAGAGACTATATAGGCGTGTTAGTCTGAATTCACAAGAATTGCATTATTTATAATTAGTTATACTTATAAATATGTTTAGGTTTTTGGTTTCTTTATATTTTGTTTTCAGTTGAATTTTTATATTAATAAGCTTTCTATTGTAATATTAAGTTATTGCAAAAATAGAAAAAAAAGATATAAAATTAAAAAAATGATAGTATAGATTTACATATTGTATGAATTTAAAATATTGTATTTTTAAATAAAACTTTTGTATAGTAAACGTGTTAGTGCTCTTTTCCAGGTCCTTTGAAATTCAAGTGGTGGAGGCACCGGAGTTGGACGAGTTGCGAGTTGGTTCAGGGCTGAAGGAGGGTCAAATTGTCCAAATAACGTGTAATATTATAAGCGGAGACCCACCTATATTCTTCTCCTGGTTGAAGGATGGTATGAAAATGCCTCCTAGCTTAAAGGTACGGTGTTTTTAGACTTACGTTGAAATTCTCCATTATCTCCAAATCGCCGGATAAAATTGTACTTGTCAAATAAGATAAATATTTTGTAAATACTCTATTCGTATTCTCCTATAAGAACAAGACAAATTTTATATGGTTTGCAATCTTCGCGGTCATTGACATTAATATGGTAATTAAAAACTAATTACGGTTATTGTAATCAAAGTAGACAAAATCAACTGATTGCAATCTAGTTATATAGGTTTATATTTGCTTTTATTTTTGTATTTTTTTGAGAAAAATTAATCAACTTTGACGTAACTCAGTGTCTTCACATATAATTATCAAATCAATGTTTACAAAATATTGTAAAAACTATTTTAAAAGGGTAAGTACAAGTAAGTATATATTTAGTATACTTGTATGGAATATCTTGCCCATTTTTCTCCATATGAAACTCTTTTTAAAGTTAAAATTACAAGCTAAAGCTGAATACACTAAAAAAATGACTAGTTGTCCCTTCCTAAAGTGCCTTTTTAATAGGCCTAATTGAAATAAATGACTTGACTTTTGGTTTCAGATAACAGAGAGAAGTTCGGAGCTTTTCAGCGTGTTGATAATAAAACGCGTGTCGTTGGAGCACTGTGGAAAGTATACTTGTATTGCAACCAATCACGTTGGGAAAGTGAATCAGTCAACAGAGCTATATATAAATGGTAATTCTATATATACTATTTTGGGAGTATAATATTCGTGAACTTCAGTTAATTTAGACTCAATTTATACAAATACTGTAAAAATAGTACAAATTAAACCAAACTTAAGTAATTGTATTTTAATTAC
Source organism: Pieris napi (assembly GCF_905475465.1). Lineage (NCBI taxonomy): Eukaryota > Metazoa > Arthropoda > Insecta > Lepidoptera > Pieridae > Pieris > Pieris napi. The sequence continues at coordinate 10,102,749 of NC_062252.1, forward strand.
TTATACTAAATATTTAGTTCTTGTTCTCCTTTCATATAAAATAAATCAATGTAAGTGCTAATCTTTCTCTTTTCTTCATAGCGTAAACACAATTTGAGTGTAAGAGACGAAAGATTACTGAAGTTAATGTATAAACACTGATTTAGAATTTATGAATACGGCGGTTGGGAACACAAAATGTCTCAAGACATTCGATACCAGCAATTTCAATACAATCTTTTCTGATTTGCCATAGACAATTCTAGATTAAATCTAAGATATTTTAGACTCAACACTTCAGATTAACTTTTATGTGTACAAGGCATGATAATACTTTCATTTTCTTTCTCAGATAAATTTAAATTTGATTTCTCATTAAAATATGAATGTAGGAAGAAAAATACAAATTTGTGTTACAATTACAGTTGCCCCAAAGTGGATAGAAGAACCGACCAATACGTCTCTGTTGTTAGGACAACGGGGCGTTGTGTATTGCAACGCACAAGGCTATCCCATACCACAAATACATTGGATGAAACGAGATGGTAGGTAAAAATTATCGCTATCATAATTGGAAGTTATTTTGACATGACAACGTCTTATAATTCGATGGAGCCGGCTGCACGCACGAAAAAACATGACGCATGCGGCGTTATCTCGCTCTGAGGCGTTCCATTTAAGGCTTGAAGTGCAAGCAAGAGCGCGGAACGTGCGACAAAGAGGCACAATTGGCCTCCGCGTTCGGCAGCGTTCGACGTCTTTATATAAAGTACTATCAGACCGGCCAAGCGTTGCTGTAGCTAAGGTACAGGTAAGGTACATAGTAGTAAACTATTCAAGGGAAACGGTAGGAGAACACCAGTCCCCATGACCACCATGATTTTTTGGTGGTTATGCCATTAAATTGTAGCTTATGTTGGTACTTTCAACACAGTGCCATCTGTTGGTATTGTGACTATCAAATAATAAACAAATATTAGCAATAAATTAAAATTGCGACTATAATTTGAGATTTAAACTACCCTATCTTTTAAGTTGGATCAAACTACACACGATGTGCAAATTTGATTGATATCGGTTCGGTAGTTTAGGAGTCCATTGAGGACAAACATTGTGATACGAGATTTATATATATTAAGATATATCGATTATATTGTAATCGATCAATTCAATTGTGATTTTCATTTACCTCCCTCTCTATATCCATACAAAATATCGATCAAACAAATAAAATTAAAATTTTCTTTTGAAAAATGCAACCATTCCATCAGTATTTTCTTATGACGTTGTTACGTTCAAGTATCGTCAGTAAACCGACTTTACAGACAACCGATTTACTTTTATTATTTAGAACAGGGGGCAAACGGGCAGGAGGCTCACCTGATGTTAAGTGATATCGCCGTCCATGGACACTCAATGCCAGAGGGCTCGCGAGTGCGTTGCCGGCCTTTAATAAAAAAAACATAATGAAAAAGATTGAGAAATCTGAGGCCAGACCTAAAAAGATTCTATCACCACTGATTTATTTTTTGTAATAAAATATTAATATATCCTTTCAGCAACTCTTGGAATTTGGCGACCAGTGTTGGATCTGGCTGGAGGCGGCGTCAGCAGTTACCCCAACGGAACTCTTATTATTGAAGTAGTGTCGCTTGCTGATGAAGGATTGTACGCCTGTCATGCTGATAATGGAGTTGGGGAGGCTTTGAGTAATAACCTCTGGATTAGTGTTAATAGTAAGTGTTCTATTTAAAATGAGTTCTCTTAATTTAACTTTATTGAAGGTTATATTTGAATATTGTTTACAAACATAAGATGAGTGCAATTAGCACAGCATAAAAAAACACAAATCCTTTTTTTATTTTAGCGTAAATAAAATTTTACGAAAACTAACAAAAGGGAACTTTAAAACGGAGCAATACATCTTATTGAGATTTTTGAACATGACAAATTTGTTTGAAATTTCACATATAATATTTAGATTTCATCCAACAAATTCTAAACTAATGTTTGCTTAAGTGGGAGAGTTCAGACAAGTTCGGCGGCTGAGTCTCATAATCGGACGTTGAGGCAGAATACGAAATTCCACCCATATCACCTCGACGTCCGTCGTTCCACAACGGAACCACCAGCCCATTAAAGTATTGTCAAACCAATTCGACTTATAGTCCTGCACGAAAAGAGCGGACCAATTCTTAAAAGGCCGGCAACGCACTCGTGAGCCCTCTGGCATTGAAAGTTGATGAACCTCCTGCCCGTTTGCCCATTGTTCTATTAAAAAAAAATTGTGACACTCACAATAACAGTAATGTAAGGAGATTGAAAAGAATTCGTAACGTGTTATTTTCAGAACCAGTCCACTTTGAATCAATGGGAACCAATTTGACTACTAAAGTAGGGATGCCGCTCACACTAACATGTAAGCCGCTGGGCGATAGTCCCATAAGAATAAAGTGGACTTTAAATGGCAACCCTATTGAATTGTCTACTTCCAGGTAATAATATCGAAAACTGCTATTTGATTCATATTTTTAATTGACAAGAAGTGCTTTTGTTATTGTTCTATACCGAAAAGTTATTTTTTGGAAACTAATTTTAAACATTCAATTGCTATACAGAATAATAAATATAAAATGAACACAATTTTAAAGATATATCTAAACAAAACAAATATTGAAATTCTTTAGTTATTGTAAAATGCAATAAGTATTACTAAAATAAATAAAGAATTTGTAAAATTATTTAGAATCTACAATAAAGTTGTGGAATACGGTCTACCATATATTAGATAGAGATATTAGATAATACCTACCATGCCTTTCTAACCTCCTTTAAAAGTCTACATAAACACCACTTAACCATAACCTGCTCAATCGTGACTTTTGTAATTCATGTATTTCTTTTGTATTGCATCGTAATTCGTGTACTTACTGTAAGATTAGCTTTTAGTTTTTAGTAAATTTTAATAATATTTGAATTTAGATTGTTTGGTAATTGTAAAATTGTTCAGTGTTCATTTGTGCTAATTTTATTTTGTAGATTTGGTTATGCACTTCTTGTACTTTATTTCTTATTTTTAGTTATTTTCCTTACTAAGGTTGCCTGCTTTACTATTATTATCATTGTGATAATTAATTTGAAATTTGCATGCCTATTTTTATATATTGTGCGGTGTTTTAATAATAAATCAATCAAGTTTCTTTGCAAATAAACAATTTATTATTATTATGCATTACTGTAAGAGATTGCTTGTTGCTTCCCTAATAATTCATGTTATTTGTTAAATATAAATAAAAAATAAATGTGAATACTGAGATAGCTCAACAATAGACCGTATACAGCGCCATCTTTTGGTATATTAAAAAAGTATGAAAAACTGGGAAATGATAGCGTTGTCTTCCGCGTACTTTCTACAGATGGCGCTATACATGATTTGTTTTCTTCCAGAGCTACGCTCTCAGAAGGTCCTTCGACTAGTGGCATGAAGAGCACAATTAATATCAACTACGTAGAGGGCAGAGATGGGGGACAGTATGAGTGTAGAGCCAGTAACCCATATGGAGTAGCAACCTATACGATTTACGTGAAAATTCTAGGTAAGTAACTCTATATAATTATATATAAATGTTATGTTGGTTTGGGTACGCTTCAAAAACTCAAAAAGTTCTGCATCGATCGAGCTGAAATTTAAGCATGATATATAATCCGCATCAGTGCAGTGTTGGCCTAGTGGCTTCAGCGTTTGAATCTCATACCTGAGGTCGTAGGTTCGAACCCAGGCTGTGCACCAATGGAACTTTCTTTCTGACTTGCCTTAGTCCCAAACATTCGACAGCGTGTGTCAGGCACAAGAGGCTTACTTGGCTATTAGACTGACAAATGATCAGATACAGAAATCTATTACCCAGACCTAAAAAGGTGGTAGCGCCACTGATTTATTTATTTTTTATTTACTAATTATGCTTAAAAATAGAATATATAGGCCCATTGCCTAATAACTTATGTAACCAGCTTTTTTTTGTTTTTTGTTTTCTGTTTTTTATACGTATGATTTTGTATATTATGGTAACAAAGTGTAAATAAATAAATAAATATTAAAAACAAAACAAATCAGACAAGCAATACACCTAACATTTCAGAGCCCCCTACACCTCCTCTAGACCTTCAAGTAGACTCCGTGTCCAGTTCATCAGTGAAACTGTCGTGGCGCGACACCATAATAGCACATGTTCAGTACTATAACGTGCAGTATACTACTAACCACTTCAACGGATGGGATGCGGCTAAAACCATCAATATAACACGGTATGTGATATACATTTAAATGTACTGAACATCTATTGGTACAATACGGTGCCCCAGCTGCCCCCGCAAACTTTGTTACGCTTTGATATTATTTTTGAACGTCAAGAAAATGTGCAGCGTTTTTGCCGAAGAAAAGGAAGAGAGCGATTGATACTTGAACACCGATGGTGTTTTTAATACATATAATTTTATACAATATTATTATTATTTTATTAATTCACTAAATTACCATTTTTTTGTTGGTATTGTATTTTTTTAAGGGCACAAGACCTTTTTTGCTATGACCAAGTTGGCTATTTTAGAAAATGTGGACATAAGTTAGCAATTATGATAATAATGAATTTGTTATATTATTTGGTAATAATTGTTACCATATTTATTGTGGTATTTCTATATACATAACAACAACTAATTTTAGTTCTGGTTTTTAATTAGCCTTAGTATGATTCATTAATATAGAAAGACTGGCAAAATTAAATTATGGGATTTGGGCATCTCAATTACTCAATAATTAATTTACAAAGAAGTTTCCCTTCTTTCTGACATGTGTACTTTGTACGCACGCACTTTTTTACTTTCCTTTTTATTAGCTATATACCAATATATAGAACATTTTGCTATGCTATAGAGACTTAAATTTATTCGGAATAAAAACCTAAGTAATAATAAACCTTATAGTTTTGAAAATTATCTCTCGATAAAAATATTATTATTATTAATATCTCATTGTTCTTCTCAGATTATGAAATATTTTTGTTTTACTACTCGAATTGGTCCAGCCGTCTTCGATATTGACGCTTAGTATTACATATTTATATACAGTTTTTTCAGTTTAAAAAAAATAGAAGGTGTGTAAAAATTTTTACCGCGCACCGCGTTTGTTCGGAAATTTTGCTTAATTAATTACGACTTAGGGTATTTTGAGAAAGGTGATTGATTTCTTAAAAGGCCGACAACATAATCGTGAGCCTTCTGGTAGAGTGTCTAAGAAAGTTTGTCCTCCAAAAAATAAATAGGAAGCGTGAAATAACTCTTTAAACAATCTTATTTAACATAAAAACAAACGCTTGATGCTAATGCATGTCTTAACATGCTAAAATTTTACCAAATACATTAAATATAATTAATATGGTTATGGTATATTACAAAACCAAATATTATAATTTCAGACAAGAAACAGATATTCGTCAAAGTATAGAGTTACGTGAATTACAACCAGCATCCGAGTACAGAGTGAGAGTATCTTCGGGAAATATGGTCGATCTTAGCCCTTATACAATGCCTGTTCACTTCACTACACTACAGGAAGGTAAAAATTTCTAATGCTTTTTTGAATACTCTTAACTTAAACTTCAGTCACGAGTTAAATATAGTTTCACACTCAAGTCAGCCTTAGAAATGTCAATATACAAATTAAGTGACAATTAAAAGATTTTTAAACTTAATATCAATCTTTAATTTTACTAAAACTATTTCTATCTGTATTTACAATTTTCTTAATGGTAGGGGAGCCCACGATGCTAAATGGGGATTTACTCGAGCGTCGTAGAGACCTATTGGGATGCAAAGCTTAGATGATAAGAAGAAAAAAATGTTATATGATATATACCTTTACATCGGTGGGGAAGCGGCTTTAGATTATTAAATATGTAAAAAAAAACTGTTGCATGGACATCCTCGAGCGCGTCAGATATTGATAGCATCAATGCCCTACGTATTTTTAATAATGTACGTATGTTAATCTGATCGTTTGCATGATGCGGGTGGTTGTATTTAAAGGTTGAAAATGAAAAAAAAAAATCATCGAGCGCGTCAGATTTTCTAAGAGATTTTCGAAGTTCTAAACGTACAGTCTCATAATCTGACGATTATCTAGAGGGATTCGCATGATCTGACAAAAAAAATTAGAAAAATGGTTCACCTTAAAGGCCATCCCTGCAACTTCCCGCTAATTCCATTCCTGGGCGCTTAAAATTGATATTTTGAGCTCGCTGAGTTCAAAGAAATAATATTTCTATGCATTTGAGCTCTCCCAGCTCGAAAGTCTGATAGAAGTTTCATAGAACACTATTTTTGGAATTTTCAAACAGCAATAATTTCAAATCAATTTTAATTGATCGAACCACAAATTTCTGAGTAATCCCGAAAAAACACTTTTTCGGGTTTCTTTCGTTCACGATATCTCTCAAACGAATCAACCGCTTTTGACCAGCTTGGTGGCGCCAACGGTGACGTGGTTTTTCAAGCTCAAAGGCGGATTAGTTTTTGAAGTTGATCGATAGAGAAAACACTTAAAAAAAAAATCTTATTTTTTTTAGATTTTTCAAAATTTCTCAAAATCTATCGGTCCCAATCGGTTCAAATTCACAGGAAATGTAATTTTGAGGGAAATGTTTAGAACGCCGTTTAGTAGATTGCGATCGGTTTAAGGAAATGTAGGCATCACGCAGCTGCACGCATTTAACTTTATCGACGAATTTTTGTTATTTCGGCTTGCGGAAATCGTCAGATTATATATTTTTCGTTATTCTTGAATTATTTCCTTCAAAATAAAAAAAAATACTAAACTACGCTCGAGAATATCGAGATGACGTTTTTTTTGACAACTTTGTAGCCCTCCCCTTTTTTTACGTCACTCTCAAATTGTCAGATTAGTGGAATATACACTTTTTCGGATGTTATTAACACACCCTACCTTAATCTGACGCGCTCGAGAATTTCTGATGGTCAATTTTTTTTTACTAATCTGATCCTGTATCCTTCACGGGCGGCCTTATATATATGGGCCTCATGTTTTGTGGAGGTAATTAACCGGGTAAAAGGCATCCCCCTGTATATTAATCTGCCGCGCTTTAGTAAATCCCGAAATCCCCTCCTGGGCTCCCCTACCATAACCTACAAAGTAATAATAAAAATAATTTAAAATGATTAAAAAGAAAATCAAAACAAATTTAAAAAGTTTGGTCCCTGTGGCACTCGTACCTTTAACGCTGGCAGCATTTCCTCGCTGTATTGCGATACTTGTTCGTTGACCAAGGAAAGCATCAGTTCTGGTGTCACCGGTACTATCTACCAGGTGCTAACTTAAATCTTTAATTAGCGCCTGTGCACTTTTACCCACGGCCCAAGAGTCTTGAGATTGAAACTAACCTTATTAACTAAAAAGGATTTTTAGCATAAGAAAGTGTCCAATAACACTTTTTACAGTTTCTATTAAGTGGAAGACGCTCTGTTCTTGTGTACTATTATTTTCCGCTATATTTTTTTTCATATATATACTTTTGTGCTTGGCACTAGCCCCGTGGGATCAAAAAAAAGTTAAATAGCCTCGACATTCACGTGTCGCTGGAGCCTTTGTTCGTGGGCTTCAGCAATCTTTTTGATTATTGTTGTGACTTCTTCTATATAAGGTCCCGATGGAGGTTGTGAACACATGAGGTCGACAAATATTTAATTAATTATCTCATTGCAGCCCCATCTTTAAGTCCCCTGAGTGTGCAAGTGCAACAAACCGACAACCCAGGGGAGCTACTCATAACTTGGTTGCCTCCGCCAAGGGATTCTCACAATGGTCCCCTTCAGGGCTACCATGTGAAGGCCGTGCCAAGGATTGCAGGGGAAACAGGTACAGTAAACGGTACAGTACGGTACAGTAACGCCATTCTAAAAAACGATTCGTAATTGGTAAAACTATAAATTAGAAAGTGTATTTAGTAGAATTACCATGCTAAGGCTACTACTAGAATTTGTATAAATTCAATGTACAGCTTATTAATCGAAAGGAAGATAATCGATTTTTTTAAGTGTAGTATATCTTAATGTATTTATGTATATATTCTATGTATGTATTGATATGATTTTTAAGATTTTTAACTATTTTCAGTTCCTAATGACACACAAACTAAAATGGTGAAAGTGACCTCTAGGAAAGGAAAACAAGAAACATTACTAAATGGTCTTTTGAAAAATACGAGGTAATACTAAGATTGTATCTGCAAAATAGCGTTAAGTGTATTTGTGGTGTAATTGCTTGATAGGATAAGTAATAGTAAGAGATGTGAGCAGTGTGGGTTAGAGGAGAAGACAAGGATATGAAAGGGAATGCTTTGGTCATGTGGAACTGATGAACGAGAAGCAGTTAACAAGTAGGATAAACAAGGTAACCGTGGATGGTGATCGTCTAGGCCTTGTCGTGCATACCCGAGTCCTGAACCAAATCAAGAGATATTAGAGAAGGTACAAGTTAAAAGTATCCATAACCGACGAGCATGAATGGTGAATATTGTAAAAGTTGATGAAGAGGTATGGTAGGATCGTAGCAAAGCCATGATTATATAAATAAATAAATATATTTTATGGTCAGCTTGCTTCTATTCAAAATTCAAAATTAGAGAAGATTTATTGTTTCATATGATGCGATAGAGATGTCTCCTTTTGTTATAGATATGCTGTATCTATAAGTGCTTTCAACTCAGCTGGGAATGGACCCTTTTCGTTGGCTGTGTATCAAACCACTCGAGAAGGAGGTGAGTAATCTGAAATAGTTTTGTTAAAGCCTTCACTAGCCCTGAGGTTCTGATTCTCCAGGTGTTTTTCACATATTATGAGTTAAGCTTTATTGTGGTTGTTAACATATGTTTAAATATATGTTAATTGAAACTCATTGAAGCTGGGTGCCAACTGGCTTTAATCGTTTAAAATATGAGAATATATAACTTTAAATAAGGGGTAGTGGGGTTGCACCGCTAACAAAAAACTAATTTGGCTTATTTAAGGATTCTTAAATCTAAGTGATAGGTATATATATTATATTACTATATATATACTTATATTACTATATATATATAGTAATATAAGTGTAGTCGACCTATTGGACATAATCGGAAACAAGAATTTATGAGTGAAACTAAAGGGCTCATTTTGGCCTTAAGTGTGCGATAATTGCTAACATTTGATTTGTGCTACTAATTATTAACTAAAATATATATATATATGTAATAAGTTACATATATATATTTTAGTTAAGACTTATGTTAGGTTACATAACTTATTTCATATTCGAGTTATATTTTTTTTGTAATATACTAGCAACATAATAGTATGTTCATAAGTTGTTTGAAATATGGAGTTTTACGGCTTTATTTTTATTAATTAATACAATTTAATGTAGTTATAATAGTGTTGTTTCTTAAACTAAAAATTTGTGTCTCATCATCTCTCAGCCTCTGTCATATATTTTGTTGTGTGTTTCAGCTCCAGAAAATCCTCCGTCTAGTGTAGAATGTCGTGGCATTTCATCGACTTCGGTGCGAATCGCTTGGCAGCCCATCTCTAGTCAGGGAGCATCACTACTCGGATACTCTGTGTATTACAGCACTGATGGTTAGATCATGAACTACATTGACTTTGAAGCTCAATAATCATGTTTAATAAGTCATTAAATCTCCAAGCCCTAGAAACGAAATATTTACCAATTCCAAAATTATTTTAATTGAACTTTTAACATTTAGAAGGAAACCGACTCTTTCAATATTATTTAGTACTATCAAATTGATTGTTTTGCAGAATTGAATATGAGAAAGTATTAACTATTTTAACAAGTTATTAAAACCATTTTGCGATAGTACTATCGAAATTAATTGTGTTTCCTTCAATACAGTTAACGAAAGAGAGTGTGACTTACATGAATTACATTCTAGCATTCTACAAAAATTATGGCTAATAACATATATTATGTTGACTTAATTTTCTATAATACTAGAATAGCTTAAACTAAGGTAATGTTCACTAACAGTCTTATTGTTCGTTTTGACACTATGTTCGTGTGTCCGATATAACGCACTTGCACTTATATTCACTAAATTACTTTTAGCAACTCAAAAGTTTTAGTTCTTTTAATTTTGGAAATAAGAAGTGTGAAAATATTTTTCAAAATTTTAAGTTCAAACAATGACTTTTCAGATGGTCCGTGGCTAAACATGACGTCACCTCACACGGAATTATACCTTCAAAATCTTATGAAGTATACAAATTACACCATAAAAGTATCTGGTTTCTCCAGTTACGGCATGGGACCGTTTTCATATCCTGTCGTATGCACAACTTTGCAGGATGGTAAGTTTTCTGTTTTATTATATTACTAGCTGACCTGGCTAACTTCGTTCCGCCCTACAACCTTATAATATCGTTGTTACTTTAATTTAACTTATTTTAGGATTTTATTAATGTTAAGTATTACATTAATACAATTCTTTTGCAAATACAGAAATGTTTTATTGCTTGCCATTGCGAAAGAAGAATGGCAGTTTTACACATTAGGCATCTTCTCTCTAGCGTCAATATGGCGATACTGCATGTTAAGCACTTTCTGATACCCAACATCTTTTGATCAGGATCAAAGCATGGTTATGCATCTCCTCATTCACCTCAAGATCGGAATTTCTTGAACTGACACGAATTCGACGTAAAATGATGCGTAGTTTTGTCAACAGATGGCACCATATGGGTTTTTCATTCGTAAAATTTATTAATTAATTTATTGTTATTCGATAACTTATCCGATATTTTATTGCTTATTCTGCTATTCGGGACGGAAACAAATCCAACAAATCAAAAACCATGGCAATTGGTCCAGCCGTTCTCGAGTTATAAGTGTTGTAACAAACACGACTTTCTTTTATATATATAGATTACTAGTGGACCCGACAGACGTTGTCGTGCATGATATTTCAAGCAATTAGTAAAGCAAAGTATGAAAGTACCGACGGCAGCGCCATCTGGCGGGCTGATTTGTGAATCTAAACCATTCCCAGATCCCCTTGAACACACACAAAAAATTTCATCAAAATCGGTCCAGTCGTTTGAGAGAAGTTCAGTGACATACACACTCACAGAAGAATTATATATATAAAGATAGCAATACATGTCTCCCTCCACCCGCTGTAGTCACTAGTGAAACAAACGTATGCCTGTCGTTCGCGTGAGATGAGACGGACGATACAGAGTTTCGCAAAACAAAAAAGAAGTAAACGCCAAATGCTTTTTATTAAACTCAATATTTTACAAAATCGCTAAGAACAGCTCTCGACTGCTGCTCCATAATACTCGCCACGATTGTATAAAAAGTTTTTTTTTGTTTTTGAAGTTATACTTATATTGTAGTGATTGCTCTTAAGTGATTGTGGCTATATTATTTACCAATTCTTAAAAGGCCGGCAATACACTCGCAAGCCCCTGATATATAGAAACATATTTATTTCGCAATAGGTCGTTTGGGTTTAGAGTTTAGTGACTCGCATTTACTCGCGTAAATTCATGCATAAGGAATAATTTCTTTGGAAACTGTTTTTATTATAAATCATCACCCATGTGGCTTTAAGCATATAATGATGATGATGAAAACAAACAGTTCACATATAACTATAAGTTTTGGATGTCGCTAAAAGATTCCACACATTTCAACTACGAAAACAAAGAATTACGTACTAAATACGTTCCAGGTTGAGTATATTCCAATACTACGTTTATATTAATTAATTTTTAAAGGCAAGTAGGTGATGATTCTGTAAATACGAACCCAAAAATAGAATAATAACAGAACCCGGTACAAACATATTTTCAAAAAGGTCCTTCCATTTTAGTTCCAGGCCCTCCTTCAGCCATAAAACTGGTAGTCTCTTCACCGACGTCCATTATTGTGAGCTGGAAGCGACCAGACCAACCGAACGGAGAAATCACTCATTACAATGTTTATGTAAAACCAGTTTCAAGGTTGGTAAGATCTACTTTACATTTAAGCAATTTATATATATATATATAAAATACTAGTGGACCCGACAGACGTTGTCCTGCATGATATTTCAAGCGATTAGTAAAGCAAACATGAAAGTACCGACTGCAGCGCCATCTGGCGGGCTGATTTGTGAATTTAAACCATTCCCAGATCCCCTTGAACACACACAAAAAATTTCATCAAAATCGGTCCAGTCGTTTGAGAGAAGTTCAGTGACATACACACTCACAGAAGAATTATATATATAAAGATATGGTGATAAGACGTATTGAATACGTCACGAAGATGTGCAGCGTTTCTGTCGAAGAAAAGGGAGAGAGCGATTGAGACCGATTGAGAGAGAGTGAGAAGGGCGAACTACCTTATAGAAATTCTATTTTTAAAAATAAAATTTCGTAAAGAGAATTTATGAAATATTAGTATTTAATATTTATTGCAAAATAATTTGTTGAAATATCAAATGACGAATTGTAAATTAAAATGCCTCGTGGTTTTATTATAAATTTATTTAGTCGATAATTAAAAACGTGTGGCATTTGAAGGAAAGTTTCACTTCTAAAATATAATACAAATTGTATTAATTATTTCATAATAAATAAACGAAACGAATTTGTCTCGTCTTGAACTAAACATTTTTTAAACTTATCTAACGAATATAAATATGTTTTATCAGAATTATCTTATTGATTCCAGCACATCATCACCGCAGACCTATCGCGTGGACTCGCAGGACAGCAATCCCTTACGCCAACACAGCTTCACAGTCAGCAACTTGCGGACTGGTTCACAGTATGAGGTGTTTGTTCGGGCCGTTACAACTGCCGGAGAGGGCGCCGCTAGTGATAGAGTGCATGCTGAATTGACTAGTAAAGGTATGTAATATTAAGATAAAGAAAACTTGAGAGAAGTCTTCCACGGTCCGCTTCACAAAATATTTTCTTTTGCGAACTTGTGAACTGTAGAATCGACTCCTGGTTGGGGTCTTACCTGGGAAATATCATCACGAACTATTTATAAAAAGAACATAAATTCTCACTCAAAGGCCGGCAACGCACCCACTAAAATGGGTGGAGCTATGACTCTCCTTTTTGGTCGTCCCGTATGCTCGTTTGCCCCCCTATGTTTGGGCCACAAGTATTTTTGAATACCTAGAAAATAATTTAAATAAATGTCACGAATACAAATATATACGTATATATGTTGGAGTAACGCTATTATATCTATCAGTTGTCGATCACAAATTCGGGTTGCTATAAATACAGACATTGATGCGGCCCTTAGTTTGATTGAACGGTTGAACCATGCAGAAGCCTTTAAAAAGTAGACTTGATGTCGAAATTAAACGGCTGATGCCAGAAAACTTTATCAGTATTGCTGACTGTCCCTCTGCTCTTTATTTATCCGCCAGTCCTGGTCGTGCTCGTTATTATACCTAGTTTTCCTTCTCCTTTCTCTGTCTTTTCCGTCAATTGCCTTTGTCATTCCTTGATCCAACGTAGATGGCCAATTTGTTAAGTTAAACGCTCAGTGTTTATAACGTGTTGGCTGTGTTATCGAGTCTAGGTCTATTATAAAATTTTCAACAAAGTTAACGGACAAATCCATCGTGTTCTATTGTACATATTATAGACTTTTTACACTTAGTACAATTAAATTTCAGTGGTGGCTGGAGTATCATCTCTTGGTGGGTCAATATCCGTGGGAGTGGGATCTTCACTACTTCTATCGTGTGCCTGTGTGGGATCTCCTGCAGCTCGTACTGTGTGGTATCACAACCACAATATCATCACACACCATCCCCGCTTCACACGGAATCATGATGACAGTCTTCTTATTAATAGTGAGTTCTTTTTGACGTTTAAAATAATAAATTAATCTTGTAGAAATTCCTTAATAATTTTAACATACCATAGTTATTTCAAAATAATATAAATCTAAAATTGGGAGTGGTTTACAGTACAACAGAAAGGTTTTACTATAAATAAATAAAGCACCCATGTTTCTTAAACGAAAATTAATAAATTCCAGTTAATTTTAAACATATTATTTTATACTAATACATTCCTTCAATGTACTCAAAATTAGCAGTTATAATTTGTATAATCAGTTTAGACTTGTTATATCGACCAATGCCGGGCTAACTGTGCAATTAGATTGACTTAATTTCAGACATCGACCACTCCCTGAGCGGTAATTACACCTGCCTGGCGAAAAACCTGTACGGATCTGACTCTGTGTCGTATGAAGTGACAGTTCTGCCTACACCCGATCCACCAATCCTAAGAGTTACGTCACATAAAAATGCGATATATTTACAATGGGATTATCCTAAAAAAGCTAATGGAAAACCACAGAAAATCAGTAAGTTAGTTATATATACCTCCTTACTTATAAACGCTTCTCAGCGTTTTAAACAGTACTTACACAGTAAAATATTTCTTTCACCGGATTGCCCATAGATTTTTATGATGGCGTAGATTTCGGAATGTAATGTAGTGAAAGATAAATATTTTATTTTTCTTAACAATGTGGGTAGTTAATATGATATGATTTAAGCGGAAATAATTTTTAAGGTTGAAAGCGGTTTTAACAGTGTTCTTAAAGTAGTTACACTTTTGTTTATACAATATTGACCACGTGTTTATTATTGATAAAAATATTTAAAATAACACAGCAACAATAAAAAATTATGAATAATATATACATATTCACAATTTTCGCAAAGCCTGCTTAAGTCATCTTTCTTAGGCCTGACAAGGTTCTATGCTTGAAACTTTTATTTTTTTTATAATGAAATTCATGTGTTCAATACATGTTTATTTAAAGAGAGAAGAGGGAATTCTACTCATCAGCACATATTGATCTGAGATGTCAATGTCAAAAGCGCCTATTTTTGTTTCATTACTTTTAAGTCACGCCCTAATATATTAAAATTTTCAGGTTACAATCTGACATGGAAAGAAACAAATGGCATCTGGCAAGACGCCTGGGCAGACAAAGGGACATTCCTTCAAGGCACTCAGGAGTTTACTTTGCTGGGCCTGAAGTGTGGGACGAAATACTCGTTGAGGATGACAGCATCGAACAGTGTGGGAACATCACAACCAGCGTATGTTGACGCTACAACTTTGGGTGGAGGTAAGAAATAATAGTTCTCTTGAAGGCAGAAATACACAGACACATTTATTGACACATACACATTTATAGACACGATAGTCTGAGCTACAGGCTTAATACGTTATTTTATTATAAAGTAGTGATTATAGTTGTATAACCCATTATTTATAATAATAAAAAAAATTATCTACTTTTTAAATTTGTTATAATTTTCTTTTTATTAATTTTTAATTATTTTTATTATTAGTTATTACTATATAGGTTAAGAAAATTGTAAATAGTGTATTGATGATTGTTATATTTTTATTTATTACACCATAAACACAATTCGACAGAACGAGACGAAAGCGCACTCTATTTGAAAGAATGCAATAAAAAAAATATTTTATATGAATAAGAGTCATTGAATATAGTAAAGTAATAGGATAGTTAAAAGTGAGAACAAATAAGTAATATATTAAATTAATAGTTGCTCATATATTTTAGTGTCCATTTGCTATAATTTTTTTAAGGGTCTAAATTAGCCGGAGGCTCACCTGATGTTAAGTAATACGTCTAGTATTATTATGGATATTTTCTAAAATTTAGAAAAAAACTAAACTATAATAATAAAAATTAATTTTGTTTACATATACATTATTTAGGAGAATGCAATATGCATCCAATCCATGGTTTAGATAAAACTTAAAGATACATTATTTTTAATATATATATTTTCAGTTCCAATATCACCAACAACAACCGAATGGTTCTGGAGCAACGCGACACACATTTACATACAACTTAGCGGTTGGGATGATAATGGATGCGAGATCACCAGGTGGGAGGTGGATTATAGGGAGTACGGCAGTAAGATATGGAAACGGGCCGAAAATCGACTGGTAATAAATTTTCATATTATGCTATTCTTGCAAATGGTGGGTGCTTTTGGTTTTTAGACACAGTACACTAATCCCCTATACAACGCGGTATACAATGCGGGGAGCATTAACGCGAAAATTCCCAAGTTATATTTCTGTAGTGTAAATTTTATAATGATGTGTCAAATCCATAATTAGCGTACCTACTTGTTTCAATTGTGATATAAAATAAATCTAAATAACATTAAATTCGTGTTCCTAGTTTTTGAATTGTTCAAAAAAAAAAATACGAGAATACTCCTACAACGCGACTTTCTATAACGCGGTCCGGGTCAACCTTTTCTAAACCTCTTAGCTATGTTATAATAGTAAAGTTACGAGGAACAAAGAGTTGACTGTTAGTTTGATTATTTTTCAAATATGATTGACTTTTATACATTGGTTTAAAGTATTTGGCTTAATTTACTGTTAAGCTAAAAATATATTCTCTCTAATCTCTCTCTCTCGGGCATATGCAATGTATTTCTAACCAAAACGCCCCGTCGGCTCTTGTGACTAAAAAACCATTTAAAGTATTTCATCTTTATTAACTTCTAATTATATTTCCAGCCAATCCTAGATGCCTGGTCCTACACACCTGTACTAAGTCAACCAAACTCGTTTATTCTGGCCGATCTTAATCCAGCGCAGTGGTATCAAATAAGAGTCTTAGCTGAGAACTCAGCTGGGGTTTCAACTTCTCTCTATATGTACGCTACAACAACGTTGCATGGAGGTATGTTATGTAGAATAACTGATTTAAAAAAAATTGATGTCTCTAAACGAAAAAAAATTCATTTTAAGTTGTGTACAAATATTAGGAAATCACTATAATTTACCAAAAATGGGCCAATTCAGCTTCAAGTTTTTTTATAATATAGGGGGGCAAACGAGCCTACGGGACGCCCAAATAGGGCAGTCATATTGTCATGGACACCCATTTTCCTGGATGCGTTGCGGCCTTTGAAGCTGGAGTAAACTCTTTCTTTAAACAGTTGGAGGTTACCTACCAGGGAAGACCACTACCGGGATTGAGGGTCTTTCAAGAAAAGAGCGTATCAATTATTCTTAAAAGACCGGAAACGCACTCGCGAGCCCTCTGGCATTAATAATGTCCATAGGCGGTATCACTTAACTTCAAATGAGCCTCCTGCCCGTATGCCCCCTGTTCTATACAATAAAAAACGAAACGCTTGCTCGTATACCATAAATCGACGACGAGCGTCAAATACAGAAGACCTGTATAATTTTTCAAGAAATAGCAAATACTTGCATTATATCAATTTTATATTAACTCGTCCATGTGACAAATTGTAAAGGTACAAGGAACAAGAAGGTATCAAAAAGCCACTTCTTCCTTGCATCTCCACCCTTTTGTTAAGCTCATAAGCTACATTGTCTCATAAAAGCCCAATTGCAAACAAACAAAAGTACAAAAAAAAATACAGAAGACTACTTATTATTATTATTTGCAATAACCACATACCATTATTCTTCTATCTCTCTTTCATTGAACTTTTTCAGAGTCAATTGGACCGCCGTCGGAGTTCCTCGATCTGAACATGTTGGTGATAATCTGCAGCTCGATTCTACTGACTATATGTCTGTTTACGTGTGTTTACATTTTCATCAAGAGACATAAGTAAGTGTGCACTTTTACTGTTTATTTAGTGGTACTAAGTAGTGATTGCTGGTACTCTTTAAGTTGCAATAGCGATAGCAATAACGATGGCGACGAGTTAGTATGCGAAAAGATGTAGTTCCCTCAGTATCCACTATCCCGCTGATACGGCACCCCACTCAAGAATGAAACCAGTATCGCTAACGCGAGTTACAGAATTACAGGAGCAGCCTTGCGATTCTGTAACTCACTTATGATAAGGTCCCTCCTTGTAGTTTATTGTTTATCAGAAAATGACTGCTTTACGACTGATTTGAGCGCGACCGCCGCTGCGAAAACCGCTGTGTGAGTTCGAAAAGTGAGTTACAGAATCGCAGGGCAGGTGCCGGAGTGGAAACGAAAATGTCAATGGTAGCCCTAAATTAGAAAATAGTCATATTAGAAAGGATCATAATGCTTGCGAACGTAAATAATAATAATTTATTTGCAAGACTTACAAAAATATACTGGTGGTTCAATGTAACCTTCGCATTTTCTGTCACACATACTAGCATACAAATTTGTCTTAAATAAAAGGTAGAATTTTACATAGTAGATTACATATTACTTTATCAATCATATCATCGATTCCTATATTATTTTATCACTACGTCATCACATTATTAAAATATATTATAACATTATCAAATTAATATTAATAATATAACGTTTTACTCAAATAATTATCAATAGAATTCCATTTAAGTAGATTTTTAAAAACTTAAACGAAGAGCTTTATTTAAGCTATCGCTCCTCCGCTGATCTCATTGGTGAGGTTTGGTAATCCCCATACAATATCTCCTACAGTGTAACTCTCCATAGATAACTCTGATATCACATTATGTCTTTATCTTATCAATAATTAACATTTCCAGCCACCAAAGACTCACAGAGTATAGAAACTCACTGACAACAGAGTGTAAATCTGAGCGTAGTAACGCAACTGTCAACACGCCACAGAGTATCCCCACTGACGTTAACAACAGAGTATATAGCACGCCAGTTCATTTGACAGCTGATAACAAACATGGTGAGATTGTTATTCCTAACTTACTGAGCACGTATTTATACAGATTGAAATAAAAATATGTGGATAATTAAGTCAACGTCTCAAAAGTCTTTAATCGTTTAAAACAAGAGCTTATAACTAATATAACATTAGGCGTAATGGGGTTGCGACGTACTAACAAAAAAAAATAACATAGCTTATTGAAGCGTTCCTAAATCTGTGGGCACATCTGTTACCTATAACGAATATAAGTGATACACATATTGAAATTTTTTAAACAAGAATATTATATTTTAATTTAATGAATATATATAATATAATAATATATAAAGAGATAATCAGGTTAAAGAGCTCATATATTAATACCAAAACTATAGAATTTATTGGTATGCGAACAAAATGCTTGTAAATTTTTAATTCATTTCACTTCCGATAATAAGACAATTTCATAAGCTATTTCAATTATCTTTTACTTGTCTAGAATACCTTAAAAATAATATACGCAGGATTTGTTAATTTGTTATTAATATTGGGCCTTTGCTTGTATTCAAATCAATTAGTTTACCTTTATAGAAACACATATTTCATTGATATAACTTAATGTTCGTGATCATTTAAAAGCGAATTGTTTTATTCCAGAACTATATGAAATTAGCCCTTACGCACAATTCGCGATTGGCTTCCGCACATTTGGTCACGTGGACAACCAAGAGGCGCCGAGCAGACTTGCTGGAAAGGCGAGATATGATAGTGGTGAGAAGTAGTAGTATTATTGGTTATCTGTAATAAATAAGATTTCTATCGAGGTAGACCTATTTATTTGTGCTCTGGCTGAGTTCACAAGAGCTGCTTACATTTTTTTTTTGTATCTGCTTTCCAGCAATAAGCCACTTGTTTGTTTGATTTTACTCAGTTATATTATTAGTTAAAAGATCTAGGTATATACATTTTTTAATGTATTGTTAATTGTACAATTATCGATTAAGATTATTTAGGTCTGGGCATCAGATTTCTGAATCTGTTTCATGATAATTTTTCAATTTAATAGGCAAGTAGGTGATTCTGTGTGCCGTCGACTTTTTGGGTCTGAGACATATCGGTTTCCTCAACACGTTTTCCTTCACCGTTCGAGCGAATGTGCGCAACATAGAAATAAAGTCCATTGGTGCACAGCTGGGGATCGAACCTATGACTTCAGGGATGAGAGTCGCACGCTGAAGCCACTAGGCCAACACTGCTCTGCATATGCTTTGCAAAACACTGCAGGTTTTATTGTGTAGTTTTATCGTATTATCGATATTATCGATAATTTGGGGGTTGTATGTATTGCATGTTGTACCCATTGATATACAAAAAACCCAAGATGCACAGTCTCATATAAAAGTAATGGTAGGGGAGCCCAAGAGGGGATTTCGGGATTTACTAAAGCGCGGCAGATTAATATATAGGGGGATACCTTGTACCCGGTTAAGTACCTCCACAAAATATGAGGCCCATATATAAAGCCGCACGTGAAGGAGACAGGATCAGTTTAGTAAAAAAAAATTGACCATCAGAAATTCCCGAGCGCGTCAGATTAAGGTAGGGTGAGTTAATTACATCCTAAAAAGTGTATATTCCACTAATCTGACAATTTGAGAGTGACGGAAAAAAAGGGGAGGGCAACAAAGTTGTAAAAAAAAAACGTCATCTCGACATTCTCGAGCGTAGCTAATTTTTTTTTTATTTTGAAGGAAATAATTCAAGAATAATGAAAAATATATAATCTGACGATTTCCGCAAGCCGAAAAACAAAAATTCGTCGATAAAGTTAAATGCGTGCAGCTGCGTGATGCCTACATTTCCTTAAACCGATCGGAATCTACTAAACGGCGTTCTAAATATTTCCCTCAAAATTACATTTCCTGTGAATTTGAACCGATTCGGACCGATAGATTTTGAGAAATTTTGAAAAATCTTAAAAAAATAAGAAATATTTTTTTTAAAGTGGTTTCTTTATCGATCAACTTCAAAAACTAATCCGCCTTTGAGCTTGAAAAACCACGTCGATCGCCACCAAGCTGGTCAAAAGCGGTTGATTCGTTCGAGAGATATCGTACACGAAAGAAACCCGAAAAAGTGTTTTTTCGGGATTACTCCGAAATTTGTGGTTCGATCAATTAAAATTGCAAAATTATTTATGAGGATGATAAAACTGCGTCGAATGCCGCCAACCGCGTGAAAATTGCTTGATCCATTCAAAAGTTATTGCGGTTTGAAAATTCCAAAAATAGTGTTCTATGAAACTTCTATCAGACTTTCGAGCTGGGAGAGCTCAAATGCATAGAAATGTTATTTCTTTGAACTCAGCGAGCTCAAAATATCAATTTTAAGCGCCCAGGAATGGAATTAGCGGGAAGTTGCAGGGATGGCCCTTTAGGTGAACCGTTTTTCTATTTTTTTTTTGGCAGATCAGGCGAATCCCTCTAGATAATCGTCAGATTATGAGACAGTACGTTTAGAACATAAAGATGAACCACATATATCTTAATCTGACGCGCTTGAGTATTTCAAAATTGCGATTTTTTTTTGCAAATTAAGAAAATGGCTGTGGGTTTGCGTCCCATCGAAATCGTCAGATTAGTGAATGAGAGCTTTTTTTTGGTGCACTTAACACTCCCTTAGAAAATCTGACGCGCTCGATAAATTTTTTTTTTTTTAATTTTCAACCCTTAAATACAACCACCCGCATCATGCAAACGATCACATTAACATACGTACATTATTAAAAATACGTAGGGCATAGATGCTATCAATATCTGACGCGCTCGAGGATGCAACAGTTTTTTTTACATATTTAACTATCTATAGCCGCTTCCCCCACCGATGAAAAGGAATTTATCATATAACATTTTTTTCTTCTTTTTATCTAAGCTTTGCATCCCAATAGGTCTCTACGACGCTCGAGTAAATCCCCATTTAGCATCGTGGGCTCCCCTACCATAACGCTCGAAAGTGTCCCAAAACACTATTTCTGTCCATAACAGTATATGTTACAAGCATATATTATTGCAAAATCAACCTTACGCGAATTGCTTAAAGTTGTTATTACAACGCAGTGAATACGTACTTAAAGCAATAAAATTTTACGACCGACCGTGGTCGGTAGGACAAGGTATTGAGTGGAGTCGAACATTACTTTTTTATTTACAACTATTTAACATAATTTTAAATTTATCCGACTTTTCGGGTGCTTTACAGCGTGAGTGGTCACGGTGACTGAAGACAAAAGGTGTTGGATGTTAAATAGTTGTAAATTTATAATAATACATAACTTTAATCCGGTTAAAAAGTTTTTTCTTTAAATTAAAAAAAAATGTTAAATTGGCTACCTCCTGACCCACACTTTATATAGCGTAAATATATTTGTCAAAAACTACACACAAAAAAGTTCAAGAGTACATAAATTTATTTATAAAAAAAAAACACAAATAAATAACATCGACTCCACTTGTAGACGCGAGACTATTATAAATGAGCGCACAATTTAGAATGTTGCGCTCATTTTTTGAGGACGTTTTTTTGACGTTGAGTGTGCATCTTGGGTTTTTTGTATATCAATGGTTGTACCATAAAAAAATAAAAACAAAGAAATATTCTAAAAAATAAAAATGTAAAATTTGGGGTGAACAACCTTTATCACTTAAGGGTTAGAAAGATAGATAGTAGCCGATTGAGGAGTATGGGAACGAACATTGTGACACGATACTTTTATATATTAGAAGAAGATAATAACGTTTATAGATGTATATATTATTAAATTTAATTTTTTTATTACAGAAACAAGTTTTCAAATGCGATCCGAATCGGAAGATAGCGATTGTGTATCACGTACCACTACTTTAAAAAGTGCACCCAGAAGTAAGTTATTTTTATATTTATTTTAAGTAAAATACATATTAAAATAAAGTCTTCATATACTAATATCATAAAGAGACTGGCACTAGGGTATCCCGGGATGGGCTATCCGACCTGTTTCTCCAGCCTATAGCTGGATTTTTTTTGCCATAGAATGGTCAAATACGTCAGTAAGATGAATAGCACAAAAGGTAACGTTCCGACTCGCCCATAAACCATAGGGTTTAGGTCTGGTTTAACGCAAATGAGTCCATTTTTAGGAAGGGGAGAGAGGGGAGATTTGACTCCCCTGCTAACTAGCTTCTCGGCGACAGATTTGCCTGATCGCGTGCTTTATAGGCTACTATGTAGGGGCCCTATTTTAAAAAAAATATCATAAAAAGGAATTGTACATTTGTTACAAACACCCGCCAAATCCTCGTAGAGACCTAAGGTCTCTTAGGTCGGATTTGGCTCTGTCGGAATTTTCTTTATTTCAATTGTCTAAATTGACCGGACATAGATTAGGTTAGTAATACTGTGTGACACAGATAGTTTTTTAATAAAAAAATAAAATAAAATAAAATAGGTATGTTTATTATGGAACATAAGATACATGTATCACTTATTCCACGTCATTAAATTTGAAGGCATCCCTACTCATCGGCAAAGAAGACAGAGGGTGTAGGCCGAGAGAAAAAGCCGGCGTAAAAAATATTGATTTAAAGCATTTGTTTTAGCACAAAAACTTTTAATTACATACTATGGTCCACGCGACTTTGTTCTATACTATTTAAATATTTTACGTTATTTACAGAAGCCTGCCGAATACCTCATCACAGGTAGCTGAAAAGAAACTGCAAGAATTAACTTTAGCATAATTAATATGCATATTTTATACAGTTGGGTTCAAGTACTTCTAGTCATTAAACTAAATTTTTTACAGATGCATAAATTACATTTAAATCATAGTACATATTTGTGCCAAACTATATGTCTTAGTCACATAAAATGTTTTCCAATAGTCTGTAGATTTATTTTAATTTAGTTTTTTTAATACATACTTTTAAAAGATTTACCCTTTTTGGAGATATGTTACTTTTTTTTTAATTTTTTGTAGAAATGTATAAACTTTACTTTACTTTTTATCCATGGAATATCACATTGTGACCACCCCATGCCCCATCAGGACGATGAGACTTGTCAACATTAAAATATTACCATTGAAGCTGCTGAGTGAACATAGAACTTATTTCACTAAAATAATTTTAAAGAAATTTAATATTTTTCGTAATTTTCCATTATTGTCAATGTTGTATCGTTCGCTTTCAAGTTAAGTAGATTTTACCATTTATCTTCCAAAAGACTGATTGTTTGTTTGTTTTATAATTATCTAATAATTTCTAATTTTATTAGAAATGAAATTTTAAAATATAAACGTTAGTAAGATATGTCGTTTTATTATAACCCACAAAGTCTGTTATGTTGTAAGTCAATGGTCCTTATTTTTTTTAATTTAACTTATAAATAATTAATTTTAAAGATAAAGTAGAAACTATTTATAAAAATATCATATCTTCGTAAGGGCCTAATAATTATATTATTTCTCTTTTGGTGAGTGTGAAATGTGGAATACATTTAAGAGTCAATACAAAATCCCTTAAATATATATTCCTAAGTGAATACTACGAGTATTAGATAAAAACTAAGAGAATACTTTGCATTTCTATAATTTGTTTTGGTATAGCGCCCTCCAGTAGAAAATAGGTGAACTACTATGACTAACTAGGATGGTCAAATGTATATGACCTTTACTAGATGGCGAAATACATTTTATACGTTTACCTAGTTGACATTTTACTCTTCCCTTCTGTGGCGCTCTTTGACGTGTTCATCGCCGCACAACTTTCTCCACTCACCCCTTCGATACACCTCTGCGCCTGGGTAGAATGGCCTGTAAGGGCCTTTACTTGATCGGTCT
Source organism: Pieris napi (assembly GCF_905475465.1). Taxonomy (NCBI): domain Eukaryota; kingdom Metazoa; phylum Arthropoda; class Insecta; order Lepidoptera; family Pieridae; genus Pieris; species Pieris napi. The sequence continues at coordinate 10,127,367 of NC_062252.1, forward strand.
AGCGAGTAGGGGATCGGCCTCAAGGTCTGGTGCCCTCCAGTCTGTCAGTCACGATACGTTTTTTCAAACTTTCTGGATCTCTGCGTGTTACATGTGCAAAAAATCAGACGATTTTATACCTAACCGTCTTTTAGTATGGACACGTTTGGTTCTTTACCCGTCCAGGGAATCGTAAGCGTTTGCCTCCGACACCACATTTCCAGAGCATCTATTTTTCTCCTTTTAGATCTTCGTATTGTCAAGGATACAGCGGTAGAAAGGAAAACCGGAAATACAAGAGTCTCAATTTCTTCATCGTTTTTAAGGAATGTTCCTCTGGGTTCTTCTTCGGATTTCATTTTCACTTCCTCCTAGTCTGTTAATCATACAATAAAAAAAACTCTTCAGATTTACTTAATGTTACAAAAATTCAAACGTATTAATTACATGGATTATAAAAAACTGTTAAGCAGCGAATAATAATGCATTTTGTTTAAAATGAATAACTGTCTGATGTTCTCATGTGCGAATGTTAAATGCACACATAGAATCTCCATTGATGATGGATGAGAGTCGCACGCTGAAGCCAGTGGGCCAACACTGCTCTAAAAAACATAACATTGGGCTTTAAAAAATTCTTTTACGTAAGCTGAAACACTAAACCACTTATACCTAATAGAGAACGTTTCAAATGTGGAATCAATAGGAATTTAAACTACGAGCCGAAAACTTACAAAGTAGTTTCATGACAACCTTGAACCTTATCAAACTGTCCAGACGGAGCCTCATATGGGATCCAACCCAATTTTCCACACGACTTCTTAGCACAATCGTGTAGTTTGATGCGAAAACTTTGGAAATTTTATCGAGTTACTAACTTTATCGCCTCGCATCGTTATACGAAACTTCGTATTAACTAAATATTGTTTACTTCCACTTCAACAACAATGTATAGAATACATTGTTGTTTTTGATAAAGAGATTCAATCAATGTAAAACAGAAATCATTTATGGTTCTATTATTAATAAGATCTGTTTAGAGAAGGACTATTTTAATATTAATAATAATTAATTTGCAAGACTGTTAAAATGATATGGTAGTTCAATTTAAAGTTCACATATTCTGTCACACATAATGGCGTGTAAATATGTCTTAAATGGTAGAATAGAAGTTACAATTACATTATTAGTCATACCATTATAGTCAATTCTTATATTATTTAATCACTACATCACATTATTACATTATCAATTTAATATTAATTATAATGTTTTATGAAAATAATAATTAATAGGATAATACATTTTTACAAAAGTGCTCGCATGTTTGGGTTTGTCAAATTATATTTACTCTATAAGATAAGACAAATCTGATTTAATTATTTGAAACAACTGATTTAGGCTTTTCAATTTTTAAAATTCTGCCAATATTTTGAAAGGAAAAATATAGAATTATTTTTATTAATATTTATTTTCGTCAATATAAATACTTTAGAATTATAAAAATAAAACATAATATTTTACTAGCAAATCTTTTACTATGGCGTACAAGTGGACTAGTCCTAATTACTAGATCTGGTGGTTTATTAATGCAGCATATAAACAGATCCCGATATCCATCCCCAAGGGCCAGTTGTAGCCTGTTTCTCTTGTAAGGGAAATATCTGAGCAAACGACGTCGTGTGTCAGGCACAGAAGGATTGTTCAGTGTTCAAATACTTGTTAATTAATTAACTCACTTGATAGAAGTGCTAATTAGGGAAATTAGGGAATTATCACTAAATAAATTCAAAGCCCTCGTTAAACGAAAATTCATCAATAAAGCTTTTTATAAATTTAAGGAATACTTAAATGATCCTAATCCTTGGGATTGATTGTTTGAAACAATTTGTATGACAATACTTGGCGATTAAAAAGAGTGACGGAAAGTTTCTTGCCAGTTCTTCTTACCCGCTTTACGCCCTTGACTTGCGAATAGTAAATTTAAATTTACAATTAATATAACTTCTTTCTGACGATTCATAAGTGTACTTGTTTACCTACATGAATAAAGATATTTTGAGTTTGAGTGTAATTAACTTTCATGAACTAAAGTCCAGTAAATGTATAACTTTATATAGCGTTTTCCTGTTTCTGATTAGTTCCCACGCACGCACACACACACTTAGAAAGAGAGAGACACACACACATACACACACACACGAACACACACCAAATTTATTTTTAAGACTCCGTTTGAAATGTTTTCTTTTAGCACTTAATACTTATTTTCTTCTATTGTATCTTATGACAATGACCTGATTGTACGTGTTCCGGTCCGGTGGTGGAGAGGCTGGCTATTTGTCACTCAGGTCTCCTGTTACAGAGACCAGTCTCTCACATACACTTCCTAATGTTATCATCTTAGTTTAATCATAAAAACCTTGTATGTATATGTGAGAGAAGAAAATAAAGATTATTAGTATTATTATAGTTAATAAACAAAGGCCGGAATTGGGCCATCGGTTCCATCGATCTGGAACAGCCAATTTCATACTTCACCGCCTTATCCCTTTGCAAAGTCCCTTCCACGAACTACTAAATATCCCTCCGACTATGATTATAGTACTGTATTTGTATTTTCATATATTTATTTCTTATTGATGACGTCATTTCGCACTTGAGCCGCCGATAATACATATTAAGCCGTCACTAATCTTTGGTTGATATTAAATACGATGATGGTGATTAATCGTAAAGTATGTTGCTTAGCGCAAATCTCGAAGACGGCTGTACCGATTCGAGTTTGTTTTCCTCAATTCTAAAGGTTTTATAGAGAGAAAAATTGATACGTTTTTATTCCGGAAAAGTGTACAGTCTCTATGGGGTAGCATAGCAAAATGTTCTATATATTAGTATGTAGCAATGTAAAATGTAAATGAAAACATATTAAGGCGAAACGATGTTTGTGCAGACAGCTAGTTTTATATTTATATAGGAATGATAGGTTTAAACGCCCAATAGGTAGATATAACTGCATTACCACCGGGTGTAGGTAATAAGTTTTCGGACTTCAAAGAAATAACTGAAAACACATTAGGACTAAATGAAACCTATCTTACTCTGATCGTACACCGGATTATATAAGAAAACTCATCATCTATCTCACTCTAACACTAATAACATCACGCGATGTATCCCTTAGGAAATAACTGGCATTTTCACACCAAAAAAACAGGAAATCCCCTGATTGCAAATGTCGTTAGTAAGTTTCGCTTACTTGCGAACATGCGTGGGTTAGAGTTGGGTTTGGCCTAGGATTATATTTGACAGAATATATTTAAATAAAGTACTTTCAATTTCTTTGGGCGGTGTTGGCCTAGTGGCTTCAGCGTGCGATTCTCATCCCTTAGTTCGTAGGTTCGATCCCCGGCTGTGCACCAATGGACTTTCTATGTGCGCATTTAACATTTGCTTGAACGATGAAGGAAAACATCGTGAGGAAACCGACATGTCTTAGACCCAAAAAGGCAACGGCGTGTGTCAGGCACTGGAGGCTGATCACCTACTTGCCAATTAGATTAAAAAATGATCGTGAAACAGATTCAGAAATCTGAAGCCAAGACCAACGAGGTTGTAGCGCCACTGATTTATTTTTTATTTTACTTACAATTTCTATCTCCTATGTGATGAGTTTTGGTAGGAACTAGAGCAATCCAGACGACCAGAATGCTCGTGATTAATGAATTGGTAAATTGTGTAGAGGCGAGTTTATTTTAAAGAAGAATCATTTTGAATTTAATAATGTAAAGAAGTTTATCGCGCTGAACAACTAGCACAGGAATTTACCATTACCTCTTAATGAACGACTCTGCGTGCAGTAACTCCACATGTTAGCGACTGCTATAATGTGGAAACAAGAAAGCGTAGTATAGCATATAAACAGCAGAAGTGACTTATCCATAGACATTTTTCCTGCATTACTTATTAATGATTTATGACTACTAAACTCATTGCGTACTTTTTATATGTAATCATCAAACTGAAACAGTTATTTTAGTACCCAGATATTTTCATAAAAGCCTGACTATAATAGTAATGTTATCTATTCATGGCAACACCTGAAATGTGCTACAACGCGTATGAATGTTTGTTAAGTGAATGACTGAATTTATGTAAATTAATTTGTATTTGCGTTTTTCAGAGAGCGAACTGTTTTTATTTTTTTGAAAGTAATAGAGGACTCAATTCCCTGACGTGAAGTGCCTTAACTCCCCAATAGGTGGCGCTAAAACACTTTTTTGAATCTCGCTGTTGGCCTGAAGGACATTGTCAGCTCGGGTTGGTTTGGCCAGCGTAGCTCGGCCGGGATAAGCTCCGACCTCGGCTTGGGCAGCCGCGGGACAGTCAATCGCCTTAAGGGCAGAAAGAAACAACATTAAGAGTGTTTTATTTTACTTCAAAACAGTGAATTTTATCCTATTTCATTTAAAATGCAAAATGTTATAACAAAAAAATCTTTGAATAAAAATTTAAATGACAAGCCAAAACTATCGTCTTTTCCACACACAAATATATTGGCGAGACACTTTTTGGGTCGCAAAGCCGGAGTTAGTGAGAGAGTGTTTTATTTAATGCCAGGTTTCAATGCGCATAAATATTGTTGACAGCGATTACATTATAGTCAATTAATTCGTACTATTTTAGACCAAGCAAATACGATCTGTTGCAGTTAGACTTGGAGAGTCCCACGAGACGAAGACCTCGACTTTGACATATCTACGAAGAGTAGGTAATTTACCCATGTCACCTTGTCTCATGGATTTTGTAGTAGCAGATCATTTGGTCTTGGATTCTAACCCCAGTGGGGCCGATATTTAATACATGCCAATCTCTAAAATGATTTGATGACCAACCTGCTGGCGAAAGTTGGTGTTTTAAGAGCTTGTTGCACGTAAGTCTGTTAGTACTGCTCTTGCAAAATAATCTAGTCTTTATTTTTAAACACATAAATACATTATTTACGTGTTATAAAAATATTGTTGAGCAGTGTTGGCCTAGTGGTTTCAACGTGCGACTCTTACGAACGAACGAAGAAAATCAGACCGAGGACAACGGCAAGCCGCATGTCTTAGACCCAAAAAGTAGTAAAGTCGACGTAGTATGTCACGTAGAGAAGGTTGATCACCTACTTGCCTATTAGAAATGATCACCAGATACAGAAGTCTGAGGCTGAGACCTAATAAGCGACTTGGTGTATTACTTTTGGAATAATATATTATTCAATAAATGATTATTTGCGTGAGACACTTTAGATGATATTTAATAAAGTATGATATGATATTATGTACGATACAAATAATATAAGAATTGACCAAATCATTTGACTAATAATGTAAAATTCCTTTAAAGACAAAATTGCGCGCCATTGTGTGTGGCAGAATATGCGAACTTACGATTGTACCACATTACACATTTTTGTAGAGTGTCTTCTTTGTGTCAAGTTATAGTACGAATTATAATATCACGAATTGTAATTCATAATTTGTAAATTAATAGTGAATACAGAATAAGTACGAAATATTGTAAATTAACATTTTATTGTTGTAATTGTTGTAAATGAACAACTTTTCTAATGTTCTTTTGATGGAACATATATTAAAAATTTAATAGTCATAAATTAAAGTTCTAATCGCACGAATTGTCTATGGATCAATTGTTTATAAGTTTATTTTTTTTGTAATTCATCTCTCCGTAAGCATAACGCCTAGTTTTGTTTTATATATTTCTAATAAGGAATTTTAATCTATTCCTTTTAGCATATAAATGACAAAAATTAAAAATCTTAACACCGTATAAGTCCACGACAAGCGCCAACTCTGAATGGGGAGTACTTGGCTATTCATAAAATAATTTCTATGCAAATAAGCTTTCAAAGCTCTGTTAATATAAGTCTTGGTTTTGCAATTCGCTGTAGAGTGTTTTTTTATAGCTAAAACATTAGTGTTTTCAATGATATTTGGGTAGCTATTTCAGTAGCAATAATAAGAAGTAGAAAATAGTGAATTACTTCATAGCACCGTTCTGACGACGTGGAAGAGTAAATGCAAGAAGTTGGGAATCGTCGTTTGGATTGCCCATCTCGAAGTCCTGACTTGACTTAACGTCCTATAACCCCTAGATGGGGCAGAGGGCATCCACAGTGAGTGCCATCGCGTTCGGTCTTGAGCCACGTATTTCACCTCGCTCCAAGTCTTTTCAGCTCTCTTTGCCTTATCTGCAATTCTACGACACGAGGTTTGCCTGGAACGGCCATGCTTCCTCTTTCCTGATTATTAATAAATAATTTAATTGAATTGAAAAGTTAAAAATCTTTTTGTCTTTATTGCCACTTCTTATTTTTACTTACAACCGTTTTAAAGAATTCATCAAAAAATAATTAAAAAATTGCAAGAATTCACTTTAAGGCACTTACACGATTATAAGTATAATCTACTTCAGACAATTAAATTTCATTTAATTAACCTTAGAACGTAAATTTCTTTAGGTGCCCGTTTTTTTGCAAGAGTTTATTTTGACAATGTTATTTTTATTAACTAATTTCAACAGTCAAAGTCATCACGCCATGCGTTCCAATTTAGGAAACTAAATATCTCTTTAATAAAACAATATGCAGACTACATAAAATAAATATTATATTATATATAATAAAAAAGGGTGCGTGTACTTATGTACGCGCCTAAGAAGTTATACTTCTTTGGAATTAATAAAAATAGTCGTTGATTGCATGCAAATAATTAATTACAATTAAATAATCAAAGACTGGAAAAGGAGTCATTATAGTCAATAAAGTTCAGTTTACATTTGAAAAATTACATTTAGTGTAATATAAATTCTATTATTATTCGAATGTTGTTTTAAAATTATGTCCAATGCCGTAGCATCTTCCGTGGGCAACTTCATTCTGTTAATTTTGTGTCACGGTGCGCGCGCATCGTAAAATTTCACTTTCATCAAATTTTCATAACGCGCCTAAAGAAGTATAACTTCAATAAAAAAAACATTCGTCTTATAATTTGAATTACGCCGATTTCCTCAACTCAAAAACCAGCTGTAAAACAATAAATATCATATTTCGTAGATTCACAACCTGTAATTCACATAGTAGGTCAATAGTTATTCTCAAGCACTCAGGAGCCGAACAATTAGTGAGCCACAATCAGAATATATAATTGCTACGTCCTTCAAACGTCTCATCATGTATTCCCTTTACACGAACATACCTTATAAATGACAAGTCTCTCTTTAATCGGCAGCTTATGTCTGGGCGTCGTGGTCAGAAAGAAAGCATCTGGAGTGAACTATCTGTTTCCACCGGTTTCTGTCCAGCGCCTCTCTTGGCAGTGTACAGTGTATGGAAGTGTACAGTTTTGAGCACAAAAGACAAGAATAATCATCGTACAGTGTATAATTTATATTACAAACCTTTTAACATTACAAATAGCTCCTTAAACTTACACTATACGTATATTACCGTGCCTGATATACGCATGTCAAACCTGGTCACTCACTGATAAACAAGAAAACAAACTGTATGTCAGAATAGTATCGAAAGAAGTGTTCCAAGTCTTAAATTGAAAGATAGAGTAAAACTAGAAGAAATAAAGGACATGACAAAGTTTAGAAATGCTGTTACTTCTAGTAAGAGATTGAAGTGGAAATGGACAGCACACATTATGAGAGAAGGACGAAGAAAGTGACGGAATGGCTTCCTCGCTATGAGAAAAGAAAACGAGGAAGACAAATAAAAAGATGGGAAGATGATGTGCGAAGAGAGGCCCTATGTGGCTACGTAAAGCTAGAAACAGAGAAGAGTGGAAGCCCTTAGAGGAGGCCTATGTCCAAGGACAAGCATATAACAGAAATCAACCGGCTTGCCTATTAATTATTAGTATTAATTTTTTTATTTTAATGTTAATTTTTTAGTATTTCACATGTTTATGTAAGTAAGTAATTACAGCAATAAAGGCTTTTATTGTTTATTATTATAACGAGCAGCGGGGTGAAGGTACCGATCTCACTTTTAATCACAATCTACTCAACCACATATCACATAGACCCAACTCGGTCCAACGTCTCATCATCACAATGCTCCACTGAATACCCAACCAAAACTATCCTGTGTTCCGTGAACGTAGTGTCTAAAATCAAGATGGCGCTTGGACACCACTGGAGACATTTGCTAACAATGTTCGTACTTTTATTCCTTAAGCAATGATTCTAAATTATGAAACAATTAAATAATAACAAAGAAAAACGAATCAAATTAAATAATAATTCTTGAAAGAAGTTGAAGGAATCTCAATTATTAGTGCTCGTTCAGACACGGCGGGAACCGCGCGATTTGAGAATCGCATGGAAATCGCGCGGGTCTGAGTTCTTAAGTAATCGTTCAGACATACCCGCGCGGTTAATCAAACCGCACGGTTTCCGCAACCCAACCGCCAGAAAATAGAATCGCGATACTCCCGCGCGGTTCTATTACTATGAAGATCTTACTCAGCGTTCATTAGCATTGCGGGCACCGCGCGATTAACACGTCATAACAAGAGCACCGTGAGCTCGCTATCGCTTCGACACTGAGTTATTTATTGATGAAGTGGAGAGTTTTTCTTCTGGTAACACGCTTGCCCTCATATGTATTTCAGAGCTTGAAATATCTTCCCTGATTAGTTCAATGAGTTCATAAAAAGATTTTATTGACATTCTCAAATAGTCAATAGTGTTACAAATTTACCATGTGTCAGTCGATCCTCTCTGAATCTGCCTTTTCTTTATCAACCACAGACACGTTAGTTACTCTTCGACTTCCATCTTGAAACTGATTGCTAACTAACCGCCACTGTTTGAACAGTCGCCATTTTTGCGGTTCAAACCGCACGATCTGACAATCGCGCGGTTCCCGCTGTGTCTGAACGAGCACTAAAAATCAACGGTCAATTGACACGATCAGAACATTTCCTGATAATCGGAGCATTCCCTGACATAATATAAGCTCTATTGTAATGTCTGTTGACAATTTATTAAATGAAATATTAATGAAGTTTGACTGTTTCACAAGGTTCTATAGCAATTATGTAATTCGAATCCTAAATGTAGATGAAATGGAATCGACCTAAGTTCTTAGTGATGTATGGAGATTTACAAATCCAAAGATAATGAGAACTGCGGAGTGACGTCAAACGTAAACGCGATCGTGGTGAGAATAAATTAATATCCGTGAAAGCCTTTTGGCACAGTTATATTGGATGCGGTACTTCGGTCATAAAAAAATATACATGACTTTTAATTGCAATTTTTATATTTTGACAACTTATATTATTTGTTTTATTTGTCAAATACAAGGAACGAAACTCGTTTTTTCTCGAACGAATAGTGATAGTTTAGATAGACCAAACATGCCAATGTTTCTTATTTATTATTAGAGCTTTCCATCCCTTCGCTTTTTTGGTTTTTCTCTACATACAATGTCTGCCACATTGAAAATAAAAAAAAAACGTGTGGCACTCGGGGACTGCCGCGGTAAAGCTATTGCATAGCATTTTTTATCAAAATAAGCAATTATTATTGTTTATTTATCTATCATTCATGCAGAATTTTTTTCTTTGATATTAATTCAATCTACCAGTATACCAGACTCAGACTATCCTATATATTTTGTCTCACTCTAACGCGTACCGGCTGCACGCTTACGCTACGAGAGATGTGAATACGCAGTATGCGTTCTGTCCCACTCTAACGCACCTGCGCTACGTCACCGATCACGCCAGACCGATGTGAGACGCAGTATGCGTTCTGTCCTGCTCTTACGCGTATTGGCTGCACCTATATTACGTCATCGTGTTAGGTTTTTTCGTTACGGAATTTCTTGATTCGGTCGCCGCGCTCAAAGCCTCTGATAAAATCTACGCAATAGCTTAAAAAGCTCACATATATTTAATAAAATATACGATTAATTAAAAACACATTTCGTTTTAAATTCTCTCTAGATGTCTCTATTATGTGGTTCTCAGAAATATAGTAATATTTACGAATCTCTAAAATAAAAATAAATAATAAAAACTTTATTAATGACAAATAGTCCCCATACTAGGGAGTCCCTGTGTTGTGGGTAACTAGATAACAATTAGTCAATGGTACATGGTACATATTTAAAACAGTTTTTTGAGAAAAAGTATTTTTTGTGTTACAACTACAAGTCTTATAAGACATTTAGTATGTGTGAATGTGTAAGTGTGTGATTAGGTGTGTGTGCGCATAGTTGTTATAAGCGTGCGCTGTGTCTAGTTTTTGGCAACTCAGAGTCCTGCCAAGATACGTAGTAAAGCCTCTGTAGATTCGGAATCCAATTCAGCTAGTGTAATTTCTATGTAATTTGTAGTTAGTAGGGGAATTAAAAAACTTTTGTAAGTAAAAGAAAATTATGAAAGTAAAGTTAATAACCAATTCTACTTAGGGTCCCTCAAGAAAACTGCGTACCAATTCTTAAAAGGCCGCAAAGCTCGAGCCTTCTGGCAGTGCGAGTGTCCATGGGCGGCGGTATCACTTAACATCCTAATCCTCCTGCCCTTCTCCCTCCTGTAACATAAAAAGATATTACCCTATCCAAATATAATAACTGTGTGTAATAATCAGAACGGCTGTGACGATGTCTCATACATTATTCAAGTAATGAGCACACACAGATGTCATTCAACTCGAAACTCAGGAATCTGATCTATTATTCACTGATCCTATATTGACTCTTATTGTAGCATTAACTAAGAAAGGTCCTATTTATTGCTTTACGCGTAATACACATTTACGACTCGCGCTGACCACGATTGCTAAAGCACTTGATTCGCGGTAATTAATTAAAGAAGAATCACGATAAATGCGATAGGAAGTTAGAACGTTAATCTGGAATCGACTGGAGTACACAGTACAGTATTACAATTTTCTTAAACGACATAGTAATAATAATAAATAAAGCAAATAGAAAGTATATACAATATTTTTAACCTACACAGTAATTATTAAAACCGGATAAAAATAGAACTCAAACAAATTTAAAAAGTACAAAAGTAATATATGGAAAAGAATCAAGCAAATCGGATAAAAAGTGAGTATCGATTGTTCGAATCTCATACCATTTGCAAATAAAAGATCTCAACATCTTCTAAAAGCACAGTTAAAAGTAATTAGGTCAAATGCCCTGGGTGTGATTAGTTCTAATGTGATTAAAGTACGTGACTCGTTCTTTATCTTTCGAACTCTTAAGGAAGCTTTTATTTTATTAAAAGCTCTACATTCTTATGTTTATGTTGATGTTTATGTTTTGATATAAATCTTATCTTACAATCGTCTACACTAGATTTTCAGGAAGCTAAAATCTATGTTTTGATATTTCTAGTTAATAATTTTATGATTGAAGAGTTCGATCACCGGTCGTGTGTTTGAATCTTGTACACAAACGGATGTATTTTCTAGGTTCATAATACCGATGTGCAAATACTGCGAAGGAAAACATTTCAGGACTATGTAACATACATACGTATATGTAATATTTTGTTAAATATATAAAATACGAGTTAATTGTAATTTGAGACTATCTTGTTAAGTAAAAGTAAGTATGTATAGCCATAATTATACATATATAAATAATAATATTATTTTATTATTTTTTATTGGTTTAAATGTACAGTATATGCAAGCTGAGTGGTTATTCAAACATTATTATTATTAGTGGTTGGTATTCTTTTTTTTTTTTTTATATAATAGGGGGGCAAACGAGCTTGCGGGACGACCAAAAAGGGTAGTCCACGCAGCCCATAGACACCCATTTTAGTGGGTGCGTTGCCGGCCTTTGAGGGAGGAGTAGGCTCGTTTTTTAAAAATTTGGAGGTCGTATCTCTGAGGGAAGACCCCCCCCCGGGAGCCGATTCCACAGTTCGCTAGTTCGCAAAAGAAAATGCCTTGTGAAGCGGACCGTGGAAGACCTCCAACCATCAAGATGATGCTGGTGAAATTTAGAGGTCGTTAGGCTCGTACGGTGTTGAAAACACTCGAAACTGTCGAACACTCTCCGTAATAAATTTTGTAAAAAACGCAAAGAGACGCAATGTCTCTGCGTAGCGATAGAGAATCAAGCCGATAAGTAAGACATTGGAGATTGACAATTCGACAAGCCCTTCGCTGAATTTGGTCAAAAGGAAGAAGCTGGTATTTGGTAGCACCGGCCCAGAGATGCGAGCAGTATTCCATATGAGGTCGAACTTGAGCTTTGTAGAGCTGCATACGTTGCACCTCAGTGAAATACTGCTTAGCCCTACCCAAAACACCCAGCTTTTTGGAAGCCAGTTTGGCTTTTTCTTCCAGATGACTGCGAAATTGGACTTCTTTCGAAATGCCAACCCCAAGGATACTGAGGCTGTGTGACGAACTAAGGAGAGCGGCTTCAAATTGAGGAGATACGACAAAAGGATCTTTCTTGGCAGAAAACGAACAAACCTGAGTCTTTGTAGGATTAAACTTAACAAGGTTGTTACTACCCCACACAGAAACCTTCTCCAGAATCGACTCAATTTCGAGAACAAGTATGTTGCGACTCTCATCGACTTCAGATCGAGACATGTTCGGATGGCCGGAATATAATGTGTCGATGGTGCTGTCGTCTGCATAGCAATGGATGTTGTCGATATTCAACAGGTCATTGATATGCAGAACGAACAGGGTCGGCGAAAGGACACAACCTTGCGGAACGCTTGCATTGATGGGTCTAGGATTGGAACACGCTCCGTCAACTAGGACTTTAATGCTACGTCCTACAAGAAAATTTGCCAGCCATCGGCATAAGCCATCGGGCAAACCGTATGACGGTAGTTTCGAAAGAAGCGCCCTATGCCAAACCCTATCAAAGGCCTTAGCTATATCCAAGCTAGCGGCCAATGCCTCTCCCTTACTTTCCACAACTTCGGCCCATCTATGAGTTAGATAGGCAAGAAGATCACCAGCCGAGCGGCCACGGCGAAAGCCATACTGACGATCACTAATTAGCTGGTGCTCCTCCAGATATCGCAAGAGCTGAGATTATAACATATAAGTCTTTACCCATAAATCTTAATTCCATATGGAATCTCTACCATGCTTATAAAATTCACAAAGAAAGAAATGGTCCAACTACTACAGTCTCTGAAATGATACTAGATAAAATACTCGCTTGGTTTAAAAAAACACCGTTTCTTTATTTAAAACAGAATAGAATCAAATAAACTCCCTGAAGCGCTGAAAATGCATTTCGATAAAAACTAACGTACTGACGACAACAGACCCAGTTTTCAGAAAACTTCAGCTCGCGTTTCCAATAAAATTAACATATCGCCTCCATATAACTTCTGTCAGCGATAGTTTAAAATCAAATGTTTATTTCAAACAGTTTTAATAGAATTCGCTTGGAATAAGATCAAGCTATCGCGGAATATGCTTTGGTTTATTAAGAATATCTATAGCGCTAAACACCTGCCCTGCGATTCTGTAACTCACTTTTCGAACTCACACAGCGGTTTTCGCATCGGTGGTCGCTCTCAAATCAGTCGTGAAGCAGTCATTTTATGATTTGGCATTCTGATAAACAATAAACTACAAGCTCCCACCTTTTCAGAATGCCAAATCATAAAATGACTGCTTCACGACTGATTTGAGAGTGACCGCCGAAGCGAAAACCGCTGTGTGAGTTCGAAAAGTGAGTTACAGAATCGCAGGGCTGCATCATGGGAACACCCCACATACACATTCTCACACACAGCACAGCTTCATTAGGTATTAATAAACGTATTTAATTAATTTTGTTTTTTCCGCAAATATTTGAACCTTTTTGTATATATTATGTATTACATCTTTGGCTATATGTATTATGTATAGTATAATTTTTTGTTGTTGAATATAATTTATGTTAGCTGTTACTAAATAAATTCTTTCATCAAATAAAATTTCAAGAAATCAGCTTATAATTTCCTACGAATTGACATTATGACGTCTTACCTGAGGAAAACCGGACACAAAAGTGTCAAAGAGAATGAGAGCTGAGGTTTAGCGTTAAGTCAGACTGTCGTATTTCAAATCCTGTTATCATTGACATAAAGGATAATTAGCTTTTTTCCAGACTCTGAATCTGTACCCAAAGACTCCTAAAATTCAACTTAATTATGTCTAAACAGCTCATATCAATATTATGGCACCGTGCATTAACAACCGATTCGGTGAGATTTTTATAACATCACTTGAGTGTTCTATTACCGAGTTACATAACTATAAAAACGTTTTAATGCCAAAACCAGTAAACTAGTATTGACAAAGACTCTAAAACTTCTCCATAAAAATATTATGGAGTCTTTGCCCAATATCACAGCGTTCTGTTAACATTCTGTATTATTGTATCTTATTTTATTGTATAATTCTGTACTGTACGTTTATAATTTATTTATTTAAAAGTTCTTAAACAACGTGTATGCATATAATTATACAAGAACTTATGACATCACAAATTTTACACACTTTCAGATACACATCAATTATATTAGAACATAAGCACTTGCTTGCAAGGGAAAGAATAAAACAAGCAACCACAAAATAAAAACAAAAAAAATTATAAAAACTAAAACTACATTGAAACTCAAACCTCATTAAGAGCATGATAAACAATGTTACGGTAAGTTGGACGATTGTTATAAAATATATCAATATGTTAATTAATGTTGTAAAAGCGAGAAAGCCTATTCACTTGACCACTAAAAGTATATTTGTTCTTGTAGTTGTTTTCATTAAAATAGGTCTTATTAATATCTACAAGATAAATATATTCTTAATCATTGAACCTAATTCTAAATCATAGAACTTAAAAATACAATTTTTCTAATATTACTTAATGTGTAAATAAGTTTTATAAGAAATTATGGTATGAGTTGGAACATTAATAATAGTCCTTATTGCAGTGTATATAGAGATGGAGTGTTTTGATGAATTCTTTAAAAAAATAATAGTTTTATGTTTAAAATATTTAACTTTCGTATAATATCCCTAAAGCGGGCCATAGACGGACCGCATGTTGCAGTCAAGACCGACTGCAATATGCAGTCGGTCCGTCGGACCGTCTTTGGCCCGCTTAACATTCGTACTAACTGATGTCAGACTGATCTAAAATAATCGTGGTTCATGTGCACTTTTTCTTTTACATATTGTGTCGTTTTTAGTTTAGTTTTTTTTGTTCCTATTTTACTATTGTCTAAATAACTTTATGTCTTATATATTATTTATGCACTTCTTGCTTGCCTTATCTAATTTAATTTTTTTCACAGTGGTTGCCTGGAAAAGATTCCTCGAAAGCGATAAGGCCGCCAGTTGCCCTCCTTTTGATTTAATTATGTCAATTGTATTTTGTTTCTGCAACGAACATTAATTTATTAACACAATAAATATTTCCTGTTTTACCTATTACTATCTATTCTCCGTTTCATACGTTAATAAACGCGCTGGTATTTAACCATTAGTTAGTTACGTAGCTATTAAAAAAACTAAGATATCTTTCAAAACATTAATTGATATAAATTGATATCATAGATTGTGTATAACAATTATAACTTCAATGTGTTATTTAATGTTTGTATAAAATCAAAATGTCAGAAGTTAGTATTTAAAATACCTATCATTGAAAGTATTTACCTAAAAAGAATATTGTAGTTCTAACGTAGCAAAACGAAGTGTAAAATAACGCTAGAATATTGGTGATTAAATTACTTTATCTTAAATGGTTATTAAGTAATCGTAATATTATTACATACAAATTTAATAATGAAGCTTAAAATTCCCCTTCCATATAAACCAACTGAGCAATAAAGCGCTTGAGTTAGACCATATGCTAATATGGGCTTTATATTCCTCACACGGCCTCAATATTTCACCGAGATCTGCTAACGTTCAGATAAAGCGATTATTATAGGAAGCCGGATTTATGTGGTCGGAATGCTTGAATGCGCGGAATATTAACTTCACCTGACTTTAAAAGAAATGATTTATAATGGGACACAGAATAATTTTTTTTGTCGAATATGTGGCTTATTCTTGTCGACCTTTTCGCTCTCGTGTCACTTTACATATACATAAAGGTAGCCAATTATTCTACAAGTAATAAAAGCTTAAATAATACATACATACACATAAAAAAAAAATTCAAAGACAAGACAAATTTAAAAAGTTTGGTCCCTGTGGCAGTGTAACGCTGGCAGCATTTCCTCATATTGCGATACTTATTCGTTAAGCGAGGAAAGCACCAGCTCTAGGGTCACCGGTACTATCTACCAGACGCCAACTTAAATTTTGCCCAGCGCCTGTGCACTTGAACCTCTCGGCTCTTTTTGAGTTTGAACAAAATCGAAGTTGGAGGAAAGACTTATGCGGCAAAAAAAAAAACGACGGGTTGCACTCTGGAAGTGCCGGCAGAAGTGAAAACTTGAATATTAACGTTGTGGATTTTTGGTATTTTGGAATGGTTAGGGAATAATTTTGCACGAATTGCTTTAATTAAATAATCAGTATAAAAGTACTATCACTTATGTGGTAGAATACAATATTTATTTATTGCGCTATCGTACACAAACATGACAATTTATATTACATACTTTAAATACGTCGCGCCAGCTGTCTACTCGCCAATCCGTCTTACGAATTTTCGATCAGGTCACGTATCCTGACGCGAGTTTTACATTTTTTACTCATTCCAAAAAAAGTGTTCAACGCCGCTAAAGAAATTTTCACTTCAAAAACTCTTTCTTTTTGGTTGGAACTAATCGAATTTGATAATCGTATTTGAGAGAGTTGTTGTAGCTATCCACGCGAACTCTTGGTTGAATACGACCCCGAGTTTTAACATAAGATTGATAAGGGTCTTCTATAGAAAGTCCCACAAAGTGCGCAAATAATCTACGTGTCTGCTATAATAGTCCGTAGTAGTGCTACGCCGTAGAACCCCGCCAATAGAATAGTTGTTGGCAACCTGAGAACTGCAATCTCAATATCATCAATCTACGGACATTCCACTATGCAGGTAACAGAAAAACACTCTCTCCGGGATTTTTTACATTAGGAGTTAATACACGTGAAAGCCATCTCCATAGATTTCAAAACACCTGGATATCAGACAGATTGCGGCTCACACTTACAACGATCCCGGTTATTTCACGCTTCAATGCATTTCTCGTATTAGCATTCCAAATAAAAATAAACCTTATCCCTGTAATTTAAAGTCTATTTTAAACTGAACGTCATAATTTGGTTTTTGTAATGAACAATTCGTATTGCGTTTCAATTTGCGCAAAACTGAACCTTAACATACCGGAAATAAGGCTTTTGGTATTTGTATAGTGAAAATTGTTTCTATTGCTGTACGTTTTGGCTTTTAGCTTCAAATTACAATGCTGCTTTGCCAATATCGCTTTTATTTCTATAGAAATAAGTGTGCTATGGATTGGTGATTGTAAAAACACATTTCTGATACGTTTTTGATAGCACATCTTTTATTTGCTTTTACCTTAAAGTACTTTGAAAATCTTTAAAATATTTAAAAGAGGAAGACGAAGTTTTAAAAAGTCTCAAATACTTGGTTTTTAAGCGACTTCATTTTATCATGGGACGTCAAGACAGAATACAAAATACCAACCGTATCACCTCGCCGTCCGTCATTCCACAACAGAGCGTTTCTTAAGGAAGTTTTTGCCGCCCACCACCACTATGTGGAACCAGCTCGACCAACCTCGAAATACTTCAGTGGGCAGCTTTTGGGCTTACGGTCTTAGGTTCATAAAAGGCCTTCTGGCAATGTTAGAGTCACTTATGAGTCACTTAATGATGTGAAAAATAATCTGAGCATGTTACATTAAACAAAAAAATACCTTAAATTTTTTAATATTGACGTTCATGTCATACCTAAATAAATGAATTTTGTTTTGATCATCATAATCAAATACATAAATACAAACAAATATACTTCTTTTTGAAGTCAATTAAAACATGTTTACATAGTCGATTTATTTATTTATGTTATACTGATATTGTATAACTCACAAATGCTTAACATCCTTTTTAAATAATATTCCAAACGAAAATCGTTTGTAGTATAACGTTCTATGATATCAAAGAGCTTCCAACTCGCTTTATGCATTCAGTCCGACCTAACGTAAAATCCCGCCATTTGCTATGATATTTAGATCCTTTTGATTTATCTGTTTGAGATCGATAGGAATCGAGGTAGATTTTGTGAAAAGCGTTTCAGGTTTCATAGCTTGATGGAGCTAAGCTTTTACTTTTAAATTAATATAACTATATTTTTTTTTATTTCACATTAGCTCGGTGAACCGGCTTGCCTTAGATCCAAAAGTCGACGGCCTATCAGGCACAAGAGACTGATCACCTGCCTATTTCATTGACTAATGATGAAATTATCATAACAGAAATCTGAGGTTCTAAAAAGGTTGTAGTGCCACTGATTTTTTTGATTTTATTGTATAATTTTTTTAATTGGATACGTAAATAATGAAAATAAATGTACAAAAGATTAATTTTTATATATATTTATATATATATATAAGATATATAATATTAAGCATAAAGAGATACGTAAGAATCCCCTTTTGTGTTCTCTTTAACGCACATAGAAGAAAACCTTTTGTGCGAATTCTAATTAATGCATTTTAATTGTCTCTCTAAATCTCTTTAAACTTTAAGCTTCTAATAAAACCTATCCCAATCCGCTGCTTACCTTTAAAAAACGCCAGTAAAAGCTCGATCGCTCTTGATCTACAAAAATTGCAATTGACGATATGTATGAGAAATAAATAACTATTATAAAGAAAAAACTAAAGAGTATATTAATATTCTTTTCTCATACGGTGCTCCCAAATACCAGCTTCTTGCTTTTGACCACTCAGCGAAGGGCTTGACAAATTGTCAATCTCCAATGTATTTCTGATCGGCTTGATTCATTCTCTCTACGCAGAGACGTCTCTATGCGTTTTCTATTAAGTGTACAATGGAGAGTGTTCTGAAGAGCTGTTTGGGTGGTTCTCTCCAGCCTCGTTTCATCACCGTACGAGACGTATTAAAACAAAATTTCATCCGCACCGCTGGAAGTCTGCCACGGTCTGTTTTACAATATTCTTTTGCAAATTTGCGAACTGTGGTATCCACTTCCCAGGGGAAGTTCTTTCTTGGGAGATACGACCACCAATTGTTTAAAACGATCATACTCTTTCCTCAAAGACTGGCAACGCATCTACTATGGTCCATCGGTTGCGATGGCTGTCCTTTTTGGGCGTCCCGTTGCGACCCTATACCATAAAAAAAAATCATCTATTCTTTTGTAACAACACCTGTCAGTGTATTTGCATAATTACAAAATACAATCCCCGTAGCTGGCATAGCTCAAAATAATACGTTTTGGAACTGTGCCAAGCCAGATTGCGGTGAAATTACAAAAATGTATACTGAATATTGTATTTATGGCTTAGATTTTCAGCTTGGGTTAACTAAAGACTTTACTGTATGGGAAAGTTGTTAATAAATAATATTATTTTTTGTAAATTGTAATATTACTATTTTGCGCACGAATTGACGTTATTCGTTATTTGACTCCCGTCATTGCATATTGTATTGCGCTACGATTCTACCCAGTCACTTTAAGAGGGTATAGGTAAGTGAGAATGTAACGCTTGACGAAAAATGAAAAGTTGCATTTGATTTTGATTGGACGCATCTCACGCGGGAAAAATCAAACGGAACGCGCCGATGTTTCGGTTTTTGTTTTACTCGACTAATTTGTACCTAATACTCAAAACCTAAAATATATTAGGATACTAGCTTTGATAATTAGTGGTGACAGAGTTGATGCGATTTTGTTTTAAAATATAATTTGGTTAATGCAAAACATTCGAATTTTAAATTTAAAATATCTGTACTTGTTTTTATAATGAATATGTTTTTTTCAATAAAATATATTTCTGAAATCCCCGAGTAAAAGGTTCTAACTATATTTAGTTCACAAACATTAAAAGGTATTATCTAGTCATGCAAAGCTGGAAGAGAACACTAGATTTTTAAATATAAATGTGGTACGTATATCAACAGAACAGAAGAACGGATACACAGAGGAAATTAAAGCGGCAACAGCTGTCCGGACGTTCTATTGACATTTTTCATATTATTTAAAAATGCTTTATTTTTATGTGATAAACGAGTTCAATTTATTTACTAATTTTATAAGAGGAATTGTATTATTAAGTTGATTGCAGAAACAACTGCTTAAATTTAATTAATCCCTCGGTAGATACTGACAAGTTTCTTTAAATGTTTAAACAGTTTTGGATGCTTTATTACAGTCATAACTGCTTCAAGAATATAATATATACTTGGTACTGTCAATATACCGAGTTCGTGAAAAATTGTTTACATCTAACAAAAGGTCCAACTACCATAATAAATAGCCTTAAGACATTTTTTTCTAAATGCTTATAAAAACTTTATTCGCATCTACCGAATTTCAATCAATAAAATAATTTTTGTACAAGATGGTGGTACAGTTTGACTTAAAAAAATATGAATATTTTTTAAGAATTGGATTCCATGGAATATTTGCCGGGTGCTGGTATGGGACGCAACCTGTTCAGACACGCTGGCCCCTTCCCATCTACATGAAACCAACAACAGAGCTGGTGCGGCTTGTTAAGCAGCTGAAAAAGCTAAAGCATGCAAATACAGGGGTCTAGGCTCCGAATATGATTTTGTTTCAGTCGGTGTCGAGACCATTTGTGTCCTAACGCTATAATACTTTTTAAGGTAATAGCAAAAAGGTTAGTCGACATCACAGGAGACCGAAGCTACCTCGTAAAAAGAATTAGTCTAGCTATTCAAAGGGGAAACGCTGCCAGTATCTTCTGAACCTTGTCTAAAGGGACTCCTTTTAATAATACATTTTAAGGTCAGTTATTGTTTTTTATTATATTTAATACCTTAAATAATTAATGTTTAATATTATATTTATTTTTATTATGTTAAACAGCGAGGATTCACTAAGCTTAATTAGTATATTATTTATTTATGCACCAACAAAAAAACAAGAAAAAACGCAAAGAAACAAGTTATACAAATAACAATGATAATAGGTGCGGACGGCGTGCACAAACTTGATGCTTATAACTTAAGTTAACAAATATAAATATTACAATCCTTGGCCTCGATAATAGGTGCGGACGGCGTGCACAAACATGAACCTTATAACTTATAAGAGAATTACAAAAAAGACCTTATATTGAAAAAGGTGATTGTATTTCCGAATTTAACGTGTACATACAAATATGACTTTAAAGCAACAACATTAATTGGAAAAAATAAGTGCTTAATTAACGAGAATAACGAACGAATACTATTCTCAATAAATTATCCAATACAGCTTCGCTAATAAAAACAGGACAATTTTAGCGAATCTTTCAAACTGTCCAGTATACAGCGTGTCCCCAATTAGTGTCGGCTTAGTGTCAGTGTCGCAGCGCGTTGCTCGGTCACTGGGCATTTTAGAGCTGCACTGCACGTTTCAAATATTCCTTCCATATGCTTTTAAAAATCTGATGCCTTGTACTAAATGAGCAGATAAAATTGGGTTGACGCCGGGTAAAATACGGCTGGAGACAAAAATGGGTTTTGGTTTTTCATGCTAAAAAAACATCCTGATATTTGCCCGTTTCTTAATATGAATTTTATGTAGTTATGCAACTACGGGTTGGATTTAAAGAAATAGTATTGTTTTAAATTAATAAAATGGGAATAAAAGATGTTCCCAGATGGAATAGTTTGTATAAAAGATCTTATCGTACGAACGGCCCGAAGTGGCCAAGAGAGCGTAAGACAATACTATATTGAGATTTTACTTCTTGTTACAAGACTGCTTATAAATATAAAAATCCCAATTTCCAGGAAATAATATTATTATATTGTTCATTGAAGTGTATTATAATTTATGAACTTATTTCTTACCAACAAAATATTTTTCTACAAACTTACGTCAGTATTGGGCAGTTTTAATTTTTATCTTTAGTATTTTAGGCTTACGCGTATATTTAATGCCCTTTTAAATTAAATAATTATAACTCATAGTTCATAAATAAATTATCCGTGTCTTGTGTTCGACGAGTTGTGCGTATGGCATGTTTGATTTGCTTTATTGAAAAGTTACAATGTATAAAGTTATTTAAAATCTTGTTTGTTAAAAAGTAATTTTTTGTATTTTTATTACGTAATTTTGTTTTTCGTTTCGTGTGTAAATTTTATACATTTGTTGTGCATTCTTGTCAATTTAGGGTCACCTGTTACAGGAGTGGTTTTAATAAATAAATAAATGTTTTATTATCGTATTTTTAGAAGATTTTATTACTTAACTTACTATCTATATACTATCAGGACAGTAATCAAAAATATTGTCACGGACGAAGGCTCTATTTAGTTAAATATCCTTTTTTAATAAATTAGTTTTTAATTACTTGTAATGTTAAATGATGTCTATGTCCAGAGACAACTTATAAAAAGTTACTACATATCAATTTTGGAAGTTATGATTTCCAAACACAAAAACTGTAGTTCCACATGTAGTTCACATAAAATATAATAAAAAGTACGTAAATCAATGTATGTACTTACTATTTTATTACGCAAAGCGTCACATCAACATTTGGCACTTGAATGGTGTTCATTAGACCGAAATCAGGTCAAAGTTTGCATAAACTTTCGATTCCGCCCTGTATTAGCATCTGTAACCAACAGAAACTTTCAGTCTGTGGTCGCTTCAAAGGATCACCAACTTTGGATGATACTTATGTATTTGAGGTTACCCTTTGAGCATTTACACCTGTTTATATGAATTTATTAAACCTTAAATGGGCAGCCGAGTAAATTGAAAAGTGTCTTTACAGCGATTTCGCTCCATCTTACGGCTCTAAGAATTGGCCTCTTACTTCAAGCCTGGTACATAATGAGCTATGGCTCTATGTTGTTTTCTACGCGATCGAAATGAAGAGATCCGTAGAAAAACTAAAGTTACTAACAGCATGGCAATGGGTGGGGCACATTGCCCGAAGAACGGATGGCTGATGGGGTAAATTGTCTTGGAGACCGAGGACCAGTCGATGAAGCTTTGAACCGCCTCCCACTAGGTTTACTCCTGGTGAGGGTGGAGGGAATGTGTTGGTTGAGAAGCGTGGGGAACCGATCATACTGGAAATTTAGGGGAGAACTCTATTTCCAACAGTGGACGTCAACAGGCTGAAATGATGATGACGATACGAATTTATTGGTTATAAAAAGTGGCGCACATTAGGAATGAACAGAAGGCTGCTTATCTAGTTGTATTTTAAAATAAAAATAAAATAGACGAAGAAATATGTCTGCCCCTGTTAGGGCGTAAGGGACTGTATTAAATAAAACTTTTAAAATATTTTAATAATTTCTTACTACCAAGATAAAGGCCAATTTATACGTTTTTTATCAACTGAAACTACTTAACGGTTTTTTTCTTGTTTAGATTGCACTGCTTCAAACTAACTACTTGTATGTATTAAAAACCATTTGCGAATCAACTGTTTAATTATGTTTTTGAAGTTATATTTCTTTTGGCGCGTTGAGGAAAAATGATGGGTTTAACATTTTACGTTGCGCGCGCACACCGTAACAAAAAACCGACACCCTGAAGTTAGCTATAGTCAACATTTTTTTTATACAACTATTGATGTTGTATTTGTACGATATCAAGACAATGTTTCTAAAAGAATATTTCTATCACACTTTAGCTATCATAAGCCTCTTGTAACTGACATGTCTACTGAACTCCAACCAATGGACGTGAATTAAATAGTAAATATCAATATGTATATTGTATAAGTTACACGGTTAAATACAAAATTTAAATTTCTTTAATTATGTAGAAATATTTTTTGTGATATTTAAATAAACTTTATTTAACTAGATATAAACTTTAATTAATACTAAAACGTTCAATGTATTAAATACCTTTTTTTCTATTGTTAGTGTCGTTTTTCTACAAACGCAGACTCAAATTTTCAAAAAGGTTTTTTTATCACAGTGTTTATGTACAGTGAACACACGATTTTTAATTACAATTATCATATTCAGATTAAGAAAAGCAATAATTATTGTTCAGTAAAATTTATTAAGTGTCATTCAATGCATGTCTTGGCGTTGTTCCAAAGCACTTGTGGTACACTATCAAGAACAATGACTATTGCAAAGTATTTTTCAGATTGTTTGAACATGAAAGAAAACGTACCTGGGTTCGCATAAGAATGTTGTAGTAAAAGAATTTGCACTCATACAATCTAAAGTAATACATTATTTAAGAGTGTATTACATTTTGAAAATAAAGTCTTACGTCTTTGTCTGTCACATTGGGTTAACTCTGTAAAAAAAACCTGTGGCACTCAGGGACTGCCGCGGTATAGCTATTGCATATATAGTTATTTATTTATGCAGTATTTTTTTCTTTGATATTAATTCAAGTTTTTTCTATGATAAATTAATTCAATCTATCACTCTACCACACTCAGACTAACTCGCCTATATAGTATGTCTCACTCTAACGCGCACCGGCTGCACCGATCTCGTCAGAGAGATGTGAATACGCAGTATGCATTCTGTCCCGCTCTAACGCGTAAGGTTTTTTTCGTTACGGAATTTCTGGATTGGGTCTCCACGCTCGAGGCCCTCGATAGAAGCTATGCAATAGCTTAAAAAGTATTGATGCAACGAAAGTTCGTAGTCGCCGAACAGTAACAAAATCTACAGACTACCTTATTTAATAAATTAGAGTAGTACCTAGCTATTTATATTTATTTATTATATTATAATAATTCAAAACTCAGTGGCGCTACAACCTTTTTAGGTATGGGCTTCGTATTTCTGTATCTGTTTCATGATCATTTGTTACTCAAATAGTGATCAGCTTTCTGTGCCTGATGCACGCCGTTGACTTTTTGGGTCTAACGCAAGCCGGTTTCCTCACGATGTTTTCCTTTACCGTTCGAGCGAATGTTAAATGCGCACATAGAAAGAAAGTCCATTGGTGCACAGCCGGGGATCGAACCTACGACCTCAGGGATGAGAGTCGCACGCGGAAGCCAATAAGTCAACACTGCTGCCATTCAAGTTTTATTTAGTTTTACATATAATTCCTTTTTTAGTTAAATTATTTTTTTGTGGTTGCTTTTTTTTTAGCTAGCTTGGAAATATTAGAACATATTGTATTATAATATATGTGTATGTGTGTACAATTTCTGAAGTCATATTTTCTTGTATAATTTTAGGAATACGGTTTGTTTTAGAACTTATAAATACATAAATTAACTAATATATATGTAACTTAGCTACATAACTCTAGTTAGATTTTTTTATATCCTAATATAATTAATGTGTATATGTGTGTAAAATTTGTGAATTAATATTTTCTTGTATATTTTATGCATACTTGTATGATGTTTAAGACTTATATAAATAAAAAAGAATATGTAACCTAGAGTCCAGTTTAGTTCTAAGTATATAAGGTACGTCATACTTCACGCTAAATCATGCTGAATCGTAGGAATTTCTATCAAATATCATCTTTTAATAATCTAGATTCTTTTACCCTGAGAAAAGATAGCGATGCCAGATCTTACGATAAAATCACCATTAAAAACACCACAGTACAAGCTATCCTATCCACTATCCAGGAATTGCTCCAAATAGCAACATTAGGGATGAACATTTCCCGAATTTGGTATTCCTGATGGCTTTCCTTCCGCACACAAATTACTATGTCCACATGAGATTGCCCGAAACACATTGTGACACCCCTATTTAATACAATTAAACTATTATAATTCGTATATCTTTGATTTAAGGTTGCTTATTCAATACCGAAATTGAATTCCATACTCAAATGAAAACAGTATGGTATATGTATGAATATGGTATGTTTAAAAATATTTATTCATAGCGGACGGAGAAATTAATTGATTTTGTGTCGGTCGGAGACAAAAAATGTTATAATTGAAAAATGCGCAAAAATATATGTACACACCCCGTTGAGGTTTTATTAATATATATTATAGTAATCAAATGACAAAATTTTCAATAACAGGCACCTTATATTTTTCTACCATGCCCCAATGAATATGTTTGCAACGAGTGATATCTGGGGAAATTTGCTCAGTGTGATCCTGAACGCGATAGGGGGCGGTAGTGTTCGTGTCTGCTCTGAAACTTCCCGCGTGTGTTCGAAATTTAAACTTGTGGGACTGATATGTGACTCTTGGATTTTTGAGGTTTGTTTTATTTTAAAAAAAGAATACTGTCGTTTATTTTTTACATGTATTTCTGAACATTATGGACAAGATTTTTTTTGTCAAAACGCTTTGGTATTAGATGGTTAGCGTTAAATAAATTTATTGATTTTACAGAAATAAATTTCTCGTGTCATAATGTTCGGGTCCCATACTTCTCCGAAACGACTTGACCCATTCTTATGAATTTTTTTATGCATATTCAGTAAGTTTGAGAATCGGTTACTATATGTATTTCAAAGCCTTAAGTGATAAGAGGTGTGCTCCCCAAACAATTTTTATTATTTTTTATACAATATTTTTTTGTTTTTATTTTTTTATGACTTAGCATATAAAAATACATGATACTATCAATCCCTATTTTTATTATTGTAGATAATTATTTTAATTGAACTAAAAAAATGTTTCCTAGAAATAATATATATGGCAAAACAAACGTTTGCCGGGTCAGCTAGTATTCTATAAAAGTAACATATATTTTTATTAATTATTTCTTAGATAATATTTTTACTAGCATTTCGTATAACAATGTATACGACTGTTCAATTATGTATAATAATGAATTAAAAAAACTCACTATTACTTTATTTAATACATTTATAATAAAAAAAAAACAATTATAATTAATATAATATTATATATAGTTTGCATAAAAGAAAGTACAAAGCTTTTATACACGTAAACATGCTACGAAATCGTATTGCTTACTCCATTTCGCGCTACGTGACTGCTACGCCATAGCTACGCGATATCTACGCGGTATCTACGTGGTGGATTTATATGGATAAATTAGACTAATTCTTGCAAGTCAGTTTTTGCCTAACTTTTAATTAAATTTTCCGGTGTTTGCGTTGTTGGTGTTTAATTTAAATTTTAAGAAGTAAAAAGATCTATTATCTATAAAAGTAGTTTTTACACGATAACTATGTGTGTCAAAGATCATATCTTAAATTCCTTTCTATATATGATGGTTATCTGCATTAAGCAATATTGGCCTAGTGGCTACTCGTGGTGACTCTCGTACCTAGGTCATATGTCAAACCCTGGCTGTGCACCAATGAACTTTCTGTATATGTGCGATCAGACACGATCGTACAGTGAAGGAAAACAGCGTGAGGAAACTGGCATGCCTTTGACCCAATAAGGCGACGGCGTGTATTAGGCACAGAAAGCTGATCACCTACTTGGCTATTAGAAATGCTCTAAAAACAAATACACAATCTGAGGCCCAGACCAAAAATGTTGTAGCGCATAGTTCACAGATGTCTAGAAATATGTGTATGCGGATTTGGCTTCGATTAAAGTTGTGCGTATAGTTGTACGTACGATTTGCTTAATACAGAAAATTTATATTCATTTATGTGAAAACGTTTGTACAATACATATTAGATACATTTATAAATTGTGTATATGTTAGGCCTTAAGTACGAGAGTAATAACTGATTTCAATATTTTTTGCAATTGTTGACTTCTATGATAAAATCTGGTAATCAAGGGTTTTTAGATCTCATCTACAAAATCTTTTGTTTTGGTGGTTAAACTCGCGAATCTTCCCTTTATAAATTTAACATACATACCTATTACCTACTCATCAATTAGATCATATTATTACAAACAAGCAAGGAACGAAAAAAGACAAAACAGCTATGTAATGATGTATGTTCCTTAATTTTTTTTTTTTACTTCTGTAAGTGAATGTAATGGACAGCTATGGAACACAAAATTCTAAGCACGTCTATAAATATAAAACATTGTTTTGGGTCTTAAAAAATCAATTATTGTTATTTTATTATATATATATTTAAAAATCATTATAGCTACTACAGTTATTATTGGAAAATTTAATTGTCGTTTTTAGTATTTTTCTTTACTTACTATTTATGTTACCCGCCGTTCAGACCTTCCCTGATCAAAGCCAAATAAGTCCACCCATTCTTAAGTTTTAGAGAAACAAACGAATAGCAATTTATTTGAACATATTTGGATACTAAATAGAACTAATGTATGTAAGCGTGGCTAAGGAAATCATAATTGTGTAAATACATGGCCAATACATTTGGAAAATCATTATATTCGTAAATAATATTAAAATTAAGTTTCTCGTAAATGTAAATAATATTCCATATAACTTTAAATTAAATACTTCGAATAATAAACATCTTCAATACAATGAATCTTCTCTTTAGAGAATAAAATGCGTGTACACATATAAATTTTCTTTTTAATTTAATTGTAAATACGACCGTAATTACCGGTGTACTTACGTTTATTAGATAAAATTATGTACTGATTCGTTTTAAAAACAAGCCACGAGGATAATATCAAACCATTTTTCCCACGAAACCAAACCCTAATGCATCACAACTGATCCATAATTTTCCGGGTTTGTTCACGGTACCACGGTTTTTATAAAAATCATAATTGAATACGACATTAATTAGTCAAGATAATGAAATAAATCCTAACCAAGCGTTAAAATAATTGCAGCGTAGCATTAAAATGTTCAAACATCACTTAATTATATCCGCTAGTAATGAGATCAACATTTGTAATTGGATTTCAGTAAATAACGCATCTCCAATTAGTGTTAATTTTTAAAATAGATCACAAATTTAAAAATAGGTGTACAATTTTTTCTGAATTTGAATTTTGTCTGGTTTGAATTAGCACTTAGAACAACGGTTTATAAAGTACTTTATATATTTTTGTTTAATTAAAACAATTTCCTCTATTTTAATAATGATGAATAGCGAAAATTGTGCAGTTACTTTTTCACTATCACTTTGAATGTTTTTTTACCAATATTAAATTTTCATAAAATCGTTTGTCTAAAGAAAGAAATATTATTATTATTTTAACGAACAATTCTTTAAAAATATCCATGGGCTAGTATCAATTTCAGGGAAAATAATGATAATTTCGAGAAGGTTAGTCAAATATGTGCATATATATCAGCCCCAATACTCCATTGGAAGATTATAATAATAAAAAAATAACTAATATTACGCTAGACTGGGTTTTGAAAGTGATATTTAATTGTGTATTCATTTACATTTTATTACATACGAAATGAAAATAACATTACATAGTGTAAAAACGTTGTTATACGATCTCTCTAGGTAATAAATTTAAAAAACAATCTGAGGAAGTGCAAAAGTGCGAAACTTATATTCGATGATTATATATAATTTAATGTTTCTCCTGATATGGAAGTAATACCAAAATTGGTACGTTAATGTTTTTAAGCCTTTTAAATCAAAGTATTAAGCACCTATCAGACAAACTAATTAGGTAAATAAGGGTTGATTAATATATCAAGTTCAATTTCTAAGTACAAAGCGTAAAGCGTTTATAGGTCGGCAACGCACTTCTGTATGAGAGTCCATACAACTTAACAACGCCTCTCGCCCGTTTGTTCTATAAAAAAGACAAATTATTATTTTTTGTTATTTGCAATTTTTTATGTCATATTAGAAAAAAAGATAGACACTGTAGTCAATTGTATTTGATGGTTAATAAATAATAAATGCAATTCAAATTAAAGCTATCCAATGTACCGAGATGAACAAGGCCATTGTTTAGGTTTTTTAGAAAAACAATTCAATAGAATCGTTCTGTTGAAATATTTTTTGAATCGGTATCATTAAAAATATGGTAGTATTGTGAATTCGTTTGAATGTACATTGAATTACTGTTGTGTACTTCAAAAAAGATTACTTTGGCCTGTATGTGATATTGCTGGATTGGAATATGAAAGTACCATGATCTATTGAGGCTTCCAATATGCTACAGCTGCTTCTGTCCATAAACTTGGAAACTCAAAGTCATATCGAAATATTCACCAAATGATTAAGACGCGTATATTCCAACATATATCAACCAAATTTTCATCAAAATAGCTTCAGTAGTTATTAAGATATGGATGGACGCAATTCTCAAGTAGATATTTGTTTGCCCTGCCTTATAGAATTTAATTAATTATTATTATTATTTCCATGAGTACTAAACCCAGGGCCAATGGGTTATATACCGACAGACTTCCCCTTCTTTAGCGTATGTAAAGTTACTTTGTTAGTTTTGAATAAAATTTTCTCCTCGGAAAACTATTGAAACTCGATATATTTTTAATAAGAGTTCGCGCTTTTAAAACTTTGTCAATGAAAAATTGAAGAATACTTTTGCTATTGTGTTACAGTTTATTCCAAAAGTTTTTATCCATAACAAGTAAAGATATTTTTAGCGAGTTTTATCTATAACAGTATTGTATATTGTATATTTGAAATAAATATTTTTTTTACAATTCATATGCCTATATGTGTTTCCAAAATGTTTAAATCCAAACCTGAATCAAGTTCGGTGGAGGTTGTTGAAGGGATGTTCAAATATATTATGTTAAATTAAACTCTTTGTTTGAAGCTGGGTGTCAACTGGCTTTAATTGTTTAAAACATGAGCTTATAACTGACATAAAATTAGGGGTAGTGGGGTTGCAACGCTGGATCAACAAAAAACTAACTTGACTCTTTGAAGCATTCTTAAATCCAAGTAACACATATGTTACCTATAATAAATATAAGTGCGGTCGACCTTTTGCAAATTATCGGACACGAAAATTCTATTACAATTTATGAGTGTGGGAAAAACTCAAGGGCTAATTTTGGCTTCAAGTGTACGATGATTGCAACTTGGTTTGCGCTTTTAATTATTAATTCAAATATACATTTGTAACTTAACTAATGTTAGATCACCAAACTTCTGCCAAGCTGTATAATAAACGAGTTTGGTTGTGTCGGACTTTTAACTAGAAGCTAATAGTTTTTTTTAAATTACCTATGATTATAGTTTTACACTTACTGATTGCGTGGCCTATTCATTAGTACTCATTAACAACATTACTTAGATACATATCTTCAGCAGTGTTGGCCTAGTAGGTGTAGCGAATAGCGGTCTTCTTAAGTGTCCGCTAGGTGAGAGGTATCGGGTTCGATTGCTGGTCGGAGCGCAAATTTATTTCTTTGAATTTAAATTTGTTGCGGTACCGGGCGAGTGCTTCAACCGTACACGGAGGGCATATAATGTTTAGCTAAGGATATATGTAACATATCCTAGCCAAAGATGGTAATTGCACGTGGTGGGCAATTCAACATTCT
The DNA here is from genome assembly GCF_905475465.1 of Pieris napi. Classification (NCBI taxonomy): domain Eukaryota; kingdom Metazoa; phylum Arthropoda; class Insecta; order Lepidoptera; family Pieridae; genus Pieris; species Pieris napi. The sequence goes on from NC_062252.1 coordinate 10,158,939, forward strand.
ACCCGCTTGTGTATCCCTGGGTTGGAATGCCTAGTACTACCGGGGAGCTTAATGCGGTATCAATCAAGCGAATCACGGCGATGTACTGTTCTTTCTATGTTAAGCAAGGAATTGGTAAAAAACAGTATGCCTTAGACCCGACAGCGTCTGTCAAGCCCAAAAGGCTGGCCTATTGAGAAAAAAATGAGCACCAAACAGATACAGAAACTTTTGTTTTTTTTTTGAATAATTCAATGAGAATATCTTGACTTCGTTTTGAATATTATTAAATTTTCATTATAAAATCGTCTAAAAGTGACTGGACTTAAACCCTTATTAGAACACTTAAACGGTCGCAACTTTTCAAAGGCTGAAAAATATTATACAAACTTCTAAGTATTGAACTTTCGTCCGGAAACATTTGAAGCTTTTCGCAAGCTTTGAAGTTTTTTATATTTTACGAGGAAAACAATTTTAAACTTATTTTATAATTGCTTTACGTTGTAAGAGCCAACTAGAAAATATATTTATTTTTATTTTTCCTCGAATCTTTTCTGGCATATTTTAAAAATGAATTTATACAGCTAAATTAATGGATTTGTTTGCGTTTATTTATGAATATATGATTTCTGTTTAGAGATTTAATACCTTTTGACTCCCATTAGCGAAATCGATTGTGATCCCAACCTAAATAGTTAATTTTAATAATAATAATATGAATAGTTCAAGTCACAGTCCCAAGAATGTGATATCAGCGCTACAAATTTTGAGAGAACAACACCGAAATTTCAAATAAAAACGTTGAGATCACTTTGATTGCTGAAAGTCTGCCACGTTCCGCTTCACAAGACATTTTCTTTTGGAAACTAGCGAACTGTAGAATCGACTCCAAGTGGAGGTCTGTCCAGAGAGATACGACCTCCAATTCTTTCAAAAGATGATACTCTTTCCTCAAAGGCAACGCACCCACAAAATTGGTTATCCATAGGCTGTGGTAGAGCCGTAGGTTCATAGAATCCTAAAAAAGAAATGATCGGTATCGCAATCACTATTCGAAGTTACAGAGAACGGGCGCAGTGCCTAACATAAATATTTTAATGTAAAACCATTAGAAACTATAGGTTTGATGTAAACCTTTATCAATCACTTTCACATAATTGTCGTAGGCGCGTTTATTATCGCGTAATTTTCGTCTGAATATGACATTTTCATCCTTCTATATACAATTATGTACTCTCTATACACGCGTATTCATATATACTAAGTTTATACGATAACCTTGTTATTACTTCATTGGTAGACAAATTATTATTTCTACGGTATTTTTAATACCGAACTTTATTTGGCAAGTTCACATCTCTTTCATGTTTGTAAAATTAGGGACTTATTCTGCCATACATCAATTTAAAAAAAAACAAAAATTATTCATTTAATGAGGTAACATAATGTACACTTAAGAACGTCAAAAAAAGAAATATTTATTAAATGCATCTAATTTTACATTTACTGCCAGTTCTCAAATCAAGAGCGTAGAACAATTTGTATGACAATACTTGGCGATTAAAAAGAGTGGCGGAAAGTTTCTTGCCAGTTCTTCTTACCCGCTCTACGCCCTTGACTTGCGAACTGGTAGTAAATGTAAATTTACGATTAATTTAACTTGACGATTCAAAAGTGTACTTTATTGGTTACCCACTTGAATAAAGATATTTTGAGTTTGAGTTTGAACGGAAGAGAAAAACTGGCAATAAAAAGCGCTGTTTAGTCGTTCCACAAAAACAACCTTTTAAAAGCACACAAAATTTGTTATAAGTATTATTTTAATGAGAGGTTTCCAAAGAAACAGGAAATAAATTTCTGTACGTGGCAAGATTTTTATGTACTTAATTGTTAAAGCTTTCAAACCCTATTTGAAACCAACAACATCCTCTTATATCTACTCAAAAGTCCGAACAAAATAAACAATATGCTAAATTAATCTGAAATAAACAAAAAGACCCGTTGTTAAAAGTCCCAAACTTTACCACTGTCGGAACTCTAATTAGCAAAGTTGGTACCACAGTACCGACTCAACACGTGTTCAACTTGGTCCATGAGTACATTTTTTGTTGACCTTTTGGTATAGATCTATTTTTAAACTTTGAAAAGGGCCTCAGTCCACTGGTCATCTACTCCCATATGCAGGGTATAGTTAGATTCGATTAGTTTTAAATTGTAAAGGTCCAGGGTCGGGAATAAAAGATAAGGACGGACGGTGATGGTTGTGATTGGACGTTGTTTTCTTGTGAAATTATATTTTATTTTGGAATGTAAGACATAAGTTTTCTATTATTATTAAAGTGGGGTTTTAGGAATTTATTCAAATGTTTTTTAGCTTTGGGAAACCCCCTCAAATAGGGAGTACCATTTTTATGTTTATAGAAGAACAAATTATTTATGTGGTGATCGTTGCCACATAAAAACGGTTGGTCAAAAAAAACTCCTGTGTTAAAAATAATCCTACTTTATTCATTTAAGCTAATGGTTCGATTTAGTTTAGTTTTGTTTAATTTATTATATAATTGTGGACTGCTTATTTGTTGTTATTTAATAAATTTCCTTTGGTCATTTATTTATATTACATATATCTCTATATATATACAAAATTCTCGTGACATAATGTTCGTTCCCATACTCCTCCGAAATGGCTCGACCGATTCCTATGAAATTTTTATACATATTCAGTAAGTCTGAGAATCGGGGGTGATAAGAGGTGTCCACCCCAAAAAAAAATATTTTTTAGATAAAATTTTTATTTTTATTTCTTTTATTCTGTGCCATTAAAAAACACATACAACCCTAAATTTTCACCCGTCAACGATTAACCCCTATTTTTTATTATAGGAAATAGTAGTTTTTATTGAACTAAAAAATGTTTCCTCGAAATAATAAATATGGCAAAACAAGGTTTGCCGAGTCAGCTACAATAAAATGTATAATTAAATCATTGGTAAGTCGAATTTCGTACTACAATTAGAAACAGTAAGCGACATATTAAGGGCTGTAGAGCATCTAAGTGGCGGTAGGAAGGCCAAATAGCGTGCATGCGTACAAAAATCGTCGGACCCACAGGCTCCTTGAATGGAGACATTGGCAAAACAAAAGACCGCTCGGCCGTCGACTGACTCGCCTATTCTGACGACATCGTCAAGGAGGTCGTTCGTTCTCAGTGAATACAGAGGAAAATGGACCAAATATAGAGGCTGATGATGATGATGATGATGATAAACAACGGAAAAACTCATATAAAGGAAGTAGTGTAATGCTTAAAAAGCTGTGAAAAATAAATATACTTTTTCAGTCTCCTACATTTTATATGGATGTATCGTCATCGTTAGTTCGGTCTAAAAGTTGTCCTCAAAAACCAAACTTTGCTTTCAGCTGTGTCGAGCTGTACTAATTAATGAACTTTATTACATCACTGGCCATGTGGTTTATATTTTTGTTTTATGATCAATAGTGGCATTTATTAGTGATTCCTAGAAATAATATACATACATGGCAAAACATCGTTTGCCGGGTCAGCTAGTAATTCCATATAATATTAGTATAGTTGGTTTGATGATAACAATTGTGATATATTAATATTAGAAACAAAGGATATCCTAAATTAGCCTATTAAATTTAATAGCTAATACTAATGAATTAAACAAGGAATCCCTTACATATATCAAGAGGAAATGCTTTTATACAAATGACATGTGAAATGAGCGCGAATTTAACAACACCTCATTTGCTTAACCGTTTTGGTATTTGAGCAAGATGCCAGATGTTTGCAAATATTACATACATCTGGCAGAATTTATTTGTAATCCTGGGGCATTAATTAATACTAATTAAGAAATAATGAATGAAATTGAAAATCTTGTACTCTTAGTGGCCAGTATTTTTCATAAGCAAGGCACGATATATTTGTATACACATCAATAAAATAATGAAATTATTCTAAATTTAAATTTACATCCAGCCTTGCGATTCTGTAACTCACTTTTCGAACTCACACAGCGGTTTTCACAGCGGCGGTTGCGCTCAAATCAGTCGTAAAGCAGTCATTTGATGATTTGGCATTCTGATATTCGATAGTTCGAAAAGTGAGTTACAGAATCGCAAGGCAGTTCTCAATTCCGAGTGTAGTAATGACAAGAACTAGCATGAAACTTTTTTATTTTTTATAATAGTGGGGCTAACGGGCTTGCGGGACGCTCAAAAAGGGCAGTCATCGTAGCCTATAGAAGCCCATTTTAAGTGGGTGCATTGCTGGCCTTTGAGGGAGGAGTCTACTCGATTTTCAAACATTTGTAGGTCGTATCTCTGAGGGAAGATCCCCACTGGGAGTCGATTCCACAGTTCGCTAGTTCGCAAAAGAAAGTGCCTTGTGAAACGGTCTGTGAAAGACTTCCAGCCATCAAGGTGATGTTGGTGAAATTTAGAACTCATACGGCGTCCCTACTTCCCGTGACGTCTACCAACGTTATGTGTGTGCGTATGTGAATATGTGGGGGTGTAACGGATTTTCGCAAAACGTTCCTAAAAACTGATTTGCTGCGACGGTAGACTTTTGAAACTTCCACGTGATGCGGCGCAAATATCTATTTAGTTGAATATCGTACTGACTCCCGACGTTAGGAAACGTAGTGTGAATAAATGGAAATTAAAAGTCGACGTGATTAAACGTTGTGTCCATTATGAATTTCGAAAATTACCGTCATGAGACGTTGCTGGACCGAACGTGTTAAGTTCTCTTGTCATTTTCACACGTGTGTACCCTTTTTATAAAATATTTTCATAAGTATCTGATTGTCCATTTTAACATGATCTTTGAAAGCAAAAAAAATAGACACTACATCTACCTAATTTTTTTCAAGTTCTTTTTTTTTCAAAATTCTACCCTTATGAAAGCAATTGGTTAAACCGTGATGCATGATACATTCTCCACCCTTTGATTGTTTGAACTAGCTATAGATGTATTACCAAACGAATACGAATTACGACCATTCGAGAATCGAGGGTACTTATAAAATCAGCGCTTAATAATGCACTCTGGTATAAACCTGTATTTAAAGTATCTCTTATATTTATAAATATACTACCTGCCCCAGCGAACTTCGTTTCTCCTTAATGCCTAACCTACCTTTTTAGAACATACCAAAATGGAACATTTTGCTATGCTACCCCAGAGACTGTTTGGTTTTCCGGAATGAAAACTTATTAGGTTTTTCTGTGATTTTTCTCTATATAAACCTCAGAGTTCAAGTTATAAGTTCTTAACTATCAAATAAAAAATAGGGGTTGATCATAGAGGGGTACATGAAAATTAAGGGTTGTATGTATTTTTGTATCATAAAAAAAAATTTCGTCTAAAAAATAAAAATATTTTTTTTGGGCTGGACTGCCCTTATCACTTAGGGGTTTAAAAGATAGATAGTACTTACCTGATTCTCAGACTTACTGCATATGCATAAAAAAATCATAAGAATTGGTCGAGCCGTTTCGAAGGAGTATGGGAAATAACATTGTGACACGAGAATTTTATATATAATATTAGATAATTGTTCAATATATAAAAAAACTACACATAGTTTGTTTAAGTTAGAAATTATTTCGATTTCTGGTAATACAATATTGTTATGTATCAATATTCACAGAAAGCTAATAACTTATTTTCCTAAAAATTACAATTAAACAGAGTGTTTGTTGTTATATAGGTCTCTTGAATACATTAAACAGATCTTTAATATTGTAGAATATAATATTATTGAATTATTAACTCAACACAGTATATTATGTTATACTAATCGTCAGTAAGAGCAGTGGGCCTCGTGGCTTCAGCGTGCGACATACTTGAGGTACTTCATAGGTTCTATCCCCGGCTGTGCACCAATTGATTTTCTTTCTATGTGCGCATTTAACATTTGCTCGAACGGTGAAGGAAAACATCGTGAGGAAACCGACATGTCTTAGACCCAAAAAGTCGATGGCATGTGTCAGGCACTGGAGGCTGTTTACCTAAATGCCTTTTAGATTTAAAAATATTTATCATGAAACATATTCAGAAATCTTAGGCCACAACCTACAGAGGTTGTAGTGCCACTAATTTTTGTTTAATCGTCAGTAAAAAATCCTTGCTGAACAATCCCACAAAACTACTTTCTTAAACTCCAGGTAATTCTGGAATTAATTTTCAAGACCCAGACGTAAAAGAGCTGTAAAAATGAGGATTTCAAAAAGGACACGGCATCAAAGCAGTGATGTGAAGAGGCTTAGCGTTTAAGTACCACTCAAAGTCTTATTTTTATGTTTGTTTACTTTACAGCTTAAGATCCCCGCATTCGAGACCCTTTGAGGGATTAAAGATTAATTCGAGATGAATAGAACAGGAATAGATCCTCTAAAGCTTTTTTATAGATTAATTATATAAGCTTTATTTTATTACTGGGTATTGCCCGAGCGACGCGACGTGGATACCGGATACTTCGTTTAAAAACGATAAATTCCTTTAACATATAACCGACTCCAAAGGGCACTAAAAAGTATTATACAATATTTCTTAACAATGATTTAATATAAATAAATAGTTTATTTATATTATGCCCGCCTTCCACTGCGAGCTGAACGGACCCATTACGGACTCCGCTATACTCGTATCATTTCCGTGGGAAACTCGGTCAACTCTCGAATCTCATATGTGGCTCTTTCAACTCGCTCTCTCCGCTGCGTTCGTCTCCACCTTGGTGGAAGCACATGTATGATAATCATCGTTACGAGTATAGCGGAGTCCGGAATGGGTCCGTTCCGCTCGCAGTGGAAGGCGAGCATAAAAGATATGAAGATCCTATTAACCCTAACAGAACCAGTTTTCTAAATTGAGGAGCACAGAAAGCCGACGCTACGCTACGTTATCACTTCTTAGCAAACTGACGTTCCTTTTTATATTATTTCTTCGAATCATTTTTGTAAGTACTTAAATTTAGAGCTAAAAGTGTGAAATGGAATGTTATGTGATGTGGCTGAATAAATGTTTTTGCCTCTCTTTCTATTAACCTATTTTTAAAGAATTGGTTTTCCATGGTCTACGGACGGAAAAGATAACAATTTTTTTTAAACCTTAAAGCCTTAGATTTTTTGGTGACGAGAAGCTCGCCAAAGGATAAAAGCAAAGTGGACAAGCTGCAAGAATTGACAGTGCATAAAGAAAACGATAAACTAGAAGAGACAAGGAAGCAGTTACAAAAAATGATGAAAGAAAAAGAATATGAAGTAGTTAAAGAGGTAAGGAACGGAATAGAACAGTTAGCTGCGCAGAAAATATGGATAGTGGAAGAGCTCGAGTTAAAAATCAAATCATATGCGGAGGCAGCAATTTTACAAATCCTAAAGGAAAAAACTACCTAGGGTACTCAGAAACCTATAGATACATCACGACAGTTTCTGGATGTACTGACTAAAATCTAAAAATATATTTCAAAAATAATTAAAAACGTCATAACATGCAAATGAAATCTCAAACGAAAATAAGCTCTCTCTAACATTTTGAAAGCATCTTTATTTTTTAAATAAATACTTTCTATTATTATTTTACTAGATCAGCACCTGTGCTTTTTTAAAAAAAAACTAAAATAAATCAGTGGCGCTACAACCGCTTTAAGTCTTGGCCTCAGATTTCTGAATCTGTTTCATGATCATTTTTTAAATCTAATAGGCAAGTAGGGGATCAGCCTCCAGTGCCTGACACACGTCGACTTTTAGTCGGTTTCCTCATGATATTTTCCTTCACCGTTCGAGCAAATGTTAAATGCGCACATTTAAAGTCCATTGTTGCACAGCCGGGGATCGAACCTACGACCTCACGAATGAGAGTCGCACGCCGAAGCCACAAGGCCAAATAAAGTTCTTTAAATAACGAACCTTAAATTTAGTATGCATTTACCCTTATCTCCTTGTTTCAGAAGTATGGCGGGTGGAGCACTCGTTTTATTGGCGATATCAATATTAAATACCGGTGAGTAAATAGCCTTCTTTTGCATATTCCATGAGCGCTCGCTTCTTTGAGATAAAAATGTTAAAACATTCAAAAAGTGTGAAATTTTATTTCAGGTGAGAAATTTAGCCTTCAAAGCGTGAAAGCTGTTAGTGCTTAAGTGCTTGTGTTGGAATGTTAGCAATTATTTATTTGATATTAATTTTTACGACGTATCAACTAATTTTGTTTATGAATTCTCAATATAATGTTCTAACTAATGTGCCATATTTTTCGTCTATCGGGCAACCCACGCTTTTTCACAATAATACCAGTATTTTTTGTTCATTACCATTTTCAGCCTAAATTAGGAATTATTTTTCACTTTTTAGTTTGATGTGCTTTAAAAGCGTGTTTTTTAGTTTTTTTAAACTATTATTTATTTTTTAGTTATTTTTTTTTTCTTCGGATTATTGCATTGTCATCGATCTTTGACAGGTGCGCAAAATTTGAATTAAATCTGTCCGTTAAAAGTGGGTCAAAATCGAGTCCGAAGGAGTCGGTTACATACATATATACATACGGGTGAAGCTAATATATAGCGTGTAAAAAAACAGCGGTACCTCCAGCTCTTGGCTTTCTGTATCTATTTAGTGATTATTTTACTCTTAACACAATTTATATGTGTATCGTGTTAAAAAAGTTTTTATGATATTTTAAATAGCCTATTCAAACGTAATCCAACTTAGGCTCTGTCCCTAGGGTGAAAAGGCGGAGTTATTTATTTATTTATTTCGTAGAAAATCCTTGTCAAAAAAGACTGTAGGTTTTTGGTTCGTCAGACCAGTAACCAGTAGTCTTGAGAGAACGTTGATTGAATATTTATAATATACTAGCTGGCCTGGCGAACATCGTACCTCCTAACAGTCGATTCTTAATTTTTTTTTTTAATACTTATTCTGCTATTCGGGACACCGAATCTAGCTAGTAAGATAAAAAAAGAAAGTTGATAAGACAACAAATACATTATGTCAAAAAATAAAAATTTACCTTCCCGGAACCCCTCCACTAACATTTGAACTTTATGATATGGTATTAAAGTTCAAATTGCCTTTAAATATTATTACGAATATTTTGCATGGGAATATAGAAAAGTGTTGTTTTTAGACTTTTTCACTCAATTTTTTAAATTTTTCTCTCCGTAAAAACCATCCTCGTACTTCAAGGATTATTATAAAAAAAAAATCAGACAAATCGGTCAAGCCGTTTTCATGTTAAGTCGTGACAACGGAAAACGGGTTTCATTTTTATATATATAGATATAGTTAGAAAAATAATAAAACATAAATCAGTGGCGCTACAACCGTTTTCGAAGTCAGATTTCTGAATCTGTTTCATGATCATTTGTCAATCTAATAGGCAAGTAGGTAATCAGCCTCCTGTTCCTCACACACGCCGTTGACTTTTTGGTTCAAAATCAAGCCAGTTTCCTTACGATATGTTCCTTCGCCGTTTGAGCGATTGTTAAATGTGTACATAGTAAGTCCGTTGGTGCACAGCCGGCTATCGAACCTACGACCTCAGGGATGGGAGTCGCACGCTGAAGCCATTAGGCCAATACTACACAACATATACCTATATGTTATTCGACGTTTGCATACAGCCATCCTTAATGACGTCACTGCGAAGTTTTAATTACGCCACCAAATTAATTTGGGATAAAGTCCGGACGCCAATTTGCTTTTCACTGACGTATGAATTGTAGAAAACCAATATTTAAATGTAAGAAATTAACGTGAAATTGAAATTGTCCAAAATACCTGAAATGTATATATCATATCCAAATTGCTTTTTGTGGCTTAAGTAACAGAAAGGGTTCAATTCTGGGTAAAACAGTTATTATGTATGCCGGGGACTATATAACGACCCTAGAAATGGGCCAGCCACGTACAAGCCACTAGGCCAGCACTGCTCTAACACTAACAGAAATATACATTTACATAAGTTTACTGTTACCTTGTGTTTTTCTGATAATAATGTATTAATCCCATAAAAAAATATTCATTAACATTAGAAAAAACTTAAGTTATTAGCTATGAACTATATTATTTTGGGATACTTAAAGAATTCTATAGAGATTAAAATTATTTAAATACTGTTAAATTAATTATTTCATCAAAAACGTACAGTGGGTACTAATTTGAGAGCCAATATAAAGAATTACATTTCACTGTACTGGAATTATATGTAAGAAATTTTAAAAAGTGCAACTAAATCTAATATATAAAATTCTCCTGTCGCGGTGTTTGTAGTTAAACTCCTCCGAAACGGCTTGACCGATTCTCATGAAATTTTGTGTGCATATTGGGAATGTCCGAGAATCGGACAACATCTATTTTTCATCCCCCTAAATGTTAAGGGTAGAAACCCCAACATTATTTTTTAATTTTTAGATAATTTTTTATGATACAGCATTAAAAATAAATACAGCCCCTAATTTTAACCCCTCTACGATCAACCCCTTTTTTTATTATAAATGATATACATGGCAAAACGACGTTTGCCAGGTCAGCTAGTTTATTTATAATATCTAATAAAACATGAAACAGATAACTAAACATTCTTTTGATTAGTAAAGCAGAACGAGGTATAAAAAAAAGTAAAAATAGTGGTGGACTCATTAAAATTTATATAGCCCGATGGTTTTCCGAGTGTTGTGGAACAAAGCTGAGTATTTTGAGCGTTTGTACAAAGATAATTATAAAATACAAGGTACAAATTATATTACAGCCCTTGTGTTACAGAAGAGGTTCATGTATTTTATACAACGGAAAATCAACTAAAATTCCTTTTTACACGCTTTATATTAGCTTCACCTGTATGTATGTATGTATGTAACCGACTCCTTCGGACTCGATTTGACCCACATTAAACGGACAAATTTAATTCAAACTTTGTACACTTATAAAGAATCAGCAACAATATAATAATTTCATAGGTTTATCTCGAAAAAACAATGAAATTTTTTTTGTCCACAAAGCAATACAATTAAATTGAGACAACACGTATTGCTGCTAGGACTAAAAAGTGGAAAATAAATATAGTTTAAAAACACGCTTTTAAAGCACATCAAACTAAACAGTGAAAAATAATTCCTAATTTAGGCTGAAAATGGTAATGAACAAAAAATACTGGTATTATTGTGAAAAAGCGTGGGGCCCTCTGTGCCATATTTTTCGTCTATCGAGCAATGATTATTTGCTTTATTTTTTGAATTCGAACTTTGCTGGTAAAATATCACGCCTTATAGCTTATACTTACATTCAAAGTCGAACAATCTTTAATAGATAATTATTTATATCAGAAGGAAGCGTTATATAGCCTTCCGAAAAGTAGCAAAAAAAGTTGTACGGATCAAGTAGTGATTGAGGATTCGACATAAAGATTTTCTTTAAAAAGTTCTCAAAATAGGTCAAATCGTTTCGCAAGAGTGCGATCACAAATATCCGTCACACCAGATTTTAAATGTTCATGCAGTGTATCAATAAATAAATTTTACAAAATTTTTTTATAAACTATTAGAACCTGTCTTTGTACCGAACAGAATTGAAAACAAAGTATTTAGACATTATTTTTTTCATTCAAAACTATGTACAAACTTATTATACTTAGTACAAATTAATTGAAGAATTCAATTAAGTATGAGGGTCTGGAATTATTTAATCAATTACCGTATAAATTCGTAATATTAGCGTGTTTAACCAATTCATAAGGGTATTAAAGATATATATATATTAGAATGAGCCTAGTAAGCTTTTTTTTTTTTACAATTCACACCAATTGACCTAATCCCATGCTAAGCTGGTGAAGCTTGTGTTATGGGTACAACTACTAGACTACGGATATACATACATATTATACATAGATAGACATATAAGTACATATTTAAACACCCAAGACCTAAGCACAACACCAAATGCTCATCACATCGATTTTCGTCTCAGCCGGGGATCAAACCCGGGACCCATGGATTCGCAGTCAGGGGTACTAACCACTAGACCAATGAGTCGTCAAACAAAATAAGGACGGCTGTCAGATAGCGACGTGTATCTCGTTCGAATTTATTAAGTTTCTCATATAAAAATAAATAATTTATTTGTAATGAGAAATAAAGTTCTTTAGACAACAAATTTACTAATTAATTTGTCCAACAAGGGTCCTTTGAACCATGGCCTCAGATTAATGAATATCATCGGCCTTGTATGCCTAACAACCGCCGTCGATTTTTGGGTCTATGGAATGCAGGTTTCCGCATGTTTTTCCTTCACAGTAAAAAGCGCCCATAAAACTACTAGAGCCATTATTCGAACGCAGGACCTCAGGGTTGACAGGCGTATACTCAAGCCATTAGACCAACACGAGCAGTGTTAATAGTCCGTAAAAAACTAAATTTCACTAGTATGAAGTCGTACCCCTTCCTGACATATAATGATGTTCAAATAATATTCACTGTATGAGAAAATTAAAAGAAAAATAATTGGTCAGAAAATATAACGAAAATTATTACCATTTATTGTATTTATAAAATTGCATAAGTATTTTCATTACAAATTGTTGAATATCATGTGACATTGTTTTATCGCGAGATAAAATTCGACAGGTCAAGCGAAATCCACAATACTGTGTTTTAAAAGCATTTTAAATGAAAAATGAGATGGGAAATTAACAAAAAACCCCGCACAGAGAGAATACCAGAGCAAAGAGATTGAAAAAATGCCTTTTTAGACATGAAGTTCGTGCCAATTTTTTCATCCATTAAATAAGCTTGCAAATTTTAAAATTCCGTTAGGGTTCAGGTACATTTTATCGTCTGTTGAAATATTTTTTCCAATTGGCTACTGTTTAAATATATAAAAATTACATCACACATATACACATGTAACCACACTAATATAATATACTCGTAGATTACGTGCCAATTCGACTTAGGGTCCTTCAAGAAAAGAGCGTACCAATTGTTGAAAGGCCGGCAACGCACTCGCGAGCCCTCTGGCATTGAGAGTGTCCATGGGCGGCGGTATCACTTAACATCAGATGAGCCTCCTGCCCGTTTGCCCCCTGTTAAAAAAAATATATATATATATATATTTCACAATACATACCATTTCTCCAACTTTGTAATTTTAATTTTATGCTACCTAAATGAATATATTGAAAAATATTTAAAGCCTGAAGTGTTTATTTTTTCAGCGAAATAGCATTGTTTCGGTTGCTTAGTGGTTAACAGATAGCGTCGCATAGCACAACCCGAAGGGTTCGATTTCCATTCTACTTATTGTTCGGACGCAGAGCAAAAAGAGAAAAACTATGAAATATTTTCTAAACTTATTATACATATATTGTAAAATATGACTGATTTTATATATTTTGGTTCTATTATAAAAGATAGATTTCAATATTTTCTTCGGTACCGAGTATTTAGTAAACTACTCATAATATCACCAAAATAAAAAGATTTACAGAAATTATGTTCATTAACTAATACTAACTAAGGCAAGTTTTGCCATAGTGTGCGGCACCATGTGGAACCAGCTGTCCACTGAAGTATATCCGAACCAATTCGACTTAGAGCCCTTCAAGAAAAGAGCGTACCAATTCTTAAATGGCCGGCGCAAAAACCCACTTCATGACATCCGCCGTATAGGTTGACATTTTAATTTTTTTTAATTGACGGTATCTAATTTGTGTGTGGCGGTAGACGGAGTAAATTATAAAACAAAGTATTGCTACAATTGAGGCATGTAGCGATCGCCTTTTGTTTTATATGATAATACAACCTCTGTGGTTGACGTATTCAGCGAGTTTTTTACTACAAAGCTTTGTTAACAATATTTATAATACTGATTTAGTATTATTGACTCGGCCCTTTGTGTAATTCTACGATTTTTTAAATTTGGAAAAATTCTATTCCATATTTAAAAAATCGTATATCACCACTGTCAGATGCAGGTTTGAGCCGAAATATGGCCGGTAGAGGTTCATGCATTTTAATGAGACCATCTGCTATGGCTCAGCTTTTTCCTATTCCACTTTGATTTGGTATTTTTAAAAAGGTTTTAAAGTATACGGTGAAATATTGATGTATTTCTGATAACTAAAATGAAACACATTAAAATCCTCTGTAAAACTGGATGTATTTCCAGTTATAATACATTATAAATAAAATATATAAAACTGGTATTGGGCTCAAATTTTTTTCAGGATCATAATAATTTTTAGTAGAAACACACACACAAAAGTGTGTTTAGTGCACACCCGGGGTTGGAACAAAAAAAACTAAACTATTTTATCTTATCGCATTATTACGTATTTTTCTAAAGAAACAAATAATAACCTTTGTTATTTAATATTTATGTTTTTTTTTTTCAGATGCACTAAGTACGGAGAAATTCTCAAGTGGACTCCATACGTAAGTATTTAATATTAAGTATTAGTCATACATTTATCTAATGTATAATTAAATTTAAATAAATCAGTGATTATTTATGTCACAGAGAATTAATAAAGAACTTACTAACTTATTTTGTAAATTTGTAATGAAGCATTATGAGTTGAAATCTATACACCAACATACATGATAGACCTATTGATATAGCTGTACAAAACAGGAAAAAACTGTTGCTAGAAAAATCGTATTTCTAGCCTACAGATAAGGGTCATAATAGCTTGAACTTTTTATCGTTTTAATGGTATAATGAAGAACAATGGGCATGTGTGAAATGCTTTTCTTTCTGAATAGAGTTTTATAATTAAGAATGAAAGCATTTGTTAGCACATATGGATGGGTTTTCCTGTTTTATATCCTCATTTGAGGTTTTGTTTACGAGTTTTGAAAGATATTTCGACTTTAATCAACGTTCAGAGTTGATTATATTTCATACATAAATTCTATCCAAACAATAATTAAAAGCTTCGAATTAATCTTAAAAACTTTGTAAATTGATTTTTAATTTAGCCTCTACACTATTTTCTTGCCTGACCACCCTGAAGAGAAATGGCACAGACATATTTCTGTGTCTGTTTTATTGATTGTTAGGTGTAGGGTGCAACAGCCATTGACAAAGATATACAACATACTAAATAAAATTAATATTAATAAAAATATATTATTTAAAACATAAATTTATTACTTTAATTTACTAAAAAAATATAATTTTTTAATCATAAAAGTAATCCTAATGCTAATTTATAAATACTAATGTATTTTTCTTAGAATTATCTTTAGTAAAAAATGTATTATCTATCATAAAACATACACTTTTATCTTCATTATAAAGAGATGTTTCACCCTTCACTAAATTGGTTATTGCTAGGTAACGTATTCCCTGTACGTTTGTTGAGAACACAGCTTGAATAATATTAGATTCAAACATATAACATTTATTCTTGCCAGTTCTTCTTGGCCGTTTTACGCCCTTAAATTGCGAAGTGATAGTAAATGTAAATTTAAAATCAATTTAACATTCTTTCTGTTAACGTTTATAAGTTTTCTTAGTTACCTATGTGAATAAAGTTCTTTTGAGTTTCAGTTTAAAAAAGGAATCTCTTTCTCCTATCGTATATTAGTTTAAAAGATCGTGACACAAATGTTCAAGGATACATATTGTAGCTAAACAATTCAGATGTTTTTCGATCATGTTTTTATTCACGTATCCATTTCAAGCAATAAAAACGAGACTTTAAATAAATAAAGTCCCTATTTTCCCATTTTATCTAGAAATTGGTAAAACAAATATTTCATTACAAATCATTCTTCATATATATTTGAAGCTTACTTTACTTTAATGAAAATAATAAATCAATAATAAAATATACGAACATATTAGGGGGACGTTATGGTCACGGGGTTTATAGAAATCCGAAATAAGTTTATTGGTTTTCTAGAAAGTGATAGATTATATTTTATTTATTCAAGCTTAACACATCATACATAATACTATATCTACAGTATATATTACAAACTCTTTTATATGTTTATAGCAAATGTATCTTAATAAAAGAAAGGGTGCGTGTACTTATGTACGCGCGTAAGAAGTTATACTTCTTTGGCATTATTAAAAATAGTTTTGATTGCATGCAAATAATTAATTACAATTAAATAATCAAAGACTAGAAAAGCAGTCATTATAGTCAATAAAGTTCAGTTTACATTTGAAAAATTAAATAAATATTTATTATTATTCTCTTACATTAAGTGTAACATAAATTCTATTATTATTCGAATGTTCTTTTTAAATTATGTCCAATGCCGAAGCATCTTCCGTGGGCAACTTCACTCTGTTAATTTTGTGTCACGGTGCGCGCGCATCGTAAAATTTCACTCTCATCAATTTTTCATAACGCGCCTAAAGAAGTATAACTTCAAAAATTAAATAAAAACTCTCTACGTAGTACCTTATCATTTAAAATAATCAAACACAACACTACACGCAACACTCGTCGAGCGAGTTTGCTTATCTTGCCGAAGCCGCGTACAAATTATTTGAAGAAGTCTAATAAGTATGAGGGTGTACAATTATTTAATCAATTACCGTCTAAAATTCGTAATATTAGCGCGTTTAATCAATTCAAAACGGCGTTAAAGGACATATCAAAATGAGCATAGACTAAAATTTGGAAGGCTGATGGCGACGTGTATCTCGTTAGTATATACTAACTTTCTCATGTAAATAAAAATACATTTTTTGTAATGAGAAAAAAAGTTCTTTAAACATTATCTAAAATGTATGGCAATTTAGGCAAACATAAATGTTACACAAAAAATACAATTAAACCATATACATGATAAAAAAGTACAAGTTTTACATTAATTATAATATATTTGTATTGTTTCAGGTATGAATGTTGCTCGGAAGGTACGTCACATCTTTCTGTTCACTGTTGTTTATAGTGTTTATCTGAGATGGGTTTAAATAAGTATCTATTGATAACTATTCGTTCGTATATAATTTTTAAAATTAAGTACGTGGTGAAGTCAGTCATACATAAATAAATTGTAATAATATCAAAAACTTTTCTTAAATATTTCAAAAAGTTATTTTTACATAGACCAGTGTTGAACTGGTCCGCGTGCGACTCTTAACTCTCTCTCTCTCGTGTGATCAAATAATGAATGGATTTTTGTTACTATGAGCATATTTACCCATTGTTGGTATACCGTACGTTAGAACCCAAATACAATGGCGTGCGTCAGGCACAGAAAGTAGGTAAGTAAGCAAGTAGTAGTAAATTCAACTTCTTACCAATTATTAAGAAAAAAATATATTAAATCTCTAATAAAATCTTGAAATTGTAGCCGCCCCACGTTTTGTATTATTTTTCTATACTAATCACACGTTAATAATTTAGAGTGCAGGGAATACTAAAGCATTTAATTATTTATCTATACATGTAAAATTCTCGTGTTACAATGTCCGTTCCCATACTCCTCTGAAACGGCTCGACCGATTTTTATGAAATTTTATATTCATATTCAGTAAGTTTGAGAATCTTCCAAGCCCAAATTTCTTTTTTATTTTTATTTTCTTTTTTGTTTTTATTTTTTATGATACAGCATACAAAATACATAGGTACAACCTTTAATTGTCACCCCTCTACGACCAACCTCTATTTTTTTATTATAGTAGATAGTTATTTCTATCAACCTAAAAAAATGTTTCCTATAAATAATATATGTCAAAACGACGTTTGTCGGGTCAGCTAGTTTATTATATGGTATTACGTCTTTTTCCCGAAGGGGTAGGCAGAGACCACGAATCTTCACTTGCGTCCCTGACATATATCTATATCTACATTTATATATCTATACCTTGTTTCATGCATGTTGCATGCGTACTTTAAGGGTACTCGTCGTTTAAGGGTACTTTTAACTTGTTTTAAATATAATGTAATAAACTTAACACATTCTTTTTAAATTAGCTTCATTGCTATATCCTGGTTTTTGTCTCGGCATAATAAATACACTTAATGCCGCAAAAGGTTCGTATCTTTAATATCAATTATAAAAATATTCCCTCCAGTGAGGTTTGATGCGTATAAACACAACTAAAATTGCAACGCTTTACAATTAAATTTTCATTCATATTCATCAAAGTCAAGCTGAAATTCCAAATTGAATATTAAACGTGAGAAAAACGAAAAGAATTTTCATTAGTCATGTTGAATATTAAAAGGCAAATCTTTGGGATAACTTTGATTGCGTAAATTGAACGTTTCTTTCAGATAAAATTTTATGAAATTCTTTGAGACTGTTAGAGTGTATAAAACTTCAATATTGCGTTTTAGATGACTTATTAGACTGGGCGGGGATTTTTGTAGCAAATGTTAATTTCGCATTTAAACCAGGGAATATATTATCATTGAACTTATAATCTAGTTATCATTTATTTGGAATATGTATACAATATACATATATAATTTTTTTAACGAAATTTATTTAAAACCATCTCATTTCAATTTCTTCCTAATATATGTCTAATATGAAACAAATATACATTATACGTATTTAAAATAATCATTAAAAACAAATAAAATATAAAATACCTACTAAAACTTCCACCAAAGCAAAACCTAATGAGCTGGAATGAAACCTATTTTTTTTTATTTTTACATTTTTGGTACAGAAACAGAAAACAGATTAATTAAATACATACAGTTAATACACACTAAACAACATTAAGTAAACCTGAAGTCCAATTACATCTGTACACAGTGGCATCTTCAGTGCTGGTTTACTAAAAATTAACTATTACATACATAAATATATAAATTTCATGACAAAAAAAAATTTTGTTATTCAGGTTGCAAGTCTTCGCTGCGAATAATATTTTTAAATTCATAAATACTATTGTGAAAAATATGAACTTGAAAACACACAGAATTATAATACTTGCGCATTCTAGCGAGCGGATCATTGTTGTTACTTGTGGGTATCATCAATAGTTGTATCAAGCACAGAACGCGTCGGAACCTTGATGTCAAGTTTATCCAAAAGATAGCCGTCAAGTGAGCCATTTGCTATTTTATGTAAAGTGCATAGGTGATATTAACTTTGGGCGGCAAGTGCTAACATAAACTTAGTTCTGTGAAATCAAAACTAATGCATTCGAATTTCAAATTTCTAGAGATTTGATTAGCTATCCCCAATACACTGGTTAATCCAGCAGGCAAAACGATAAATTATGCCTACGCTGTGTCTGTTGGCTGCCAGATTGCGACCGTAATCCCTTAGTATCTCTAATGGGTTGCTCTGCGTGCGTTTTAATGAATACAAATATCTTTAGTAGCCAAGGTGTTCGTATTTTAAGATGTCACAGAGCAAATTATGTCCACATTTATTAAGTTACCTTTGCTCAACTTAGTATAAAGGCACTTCCAGCTTAGATCTTATAAACAAAACAGCAGTTTAAAGCAATTATCACTAGAGAATATATTAAATTACTTTCAAAACTTTGAAGAATCTCCAATAGAGCTTTTAGTCGAAACATAAAATTGATTTGAAATGAAAACTTTGGTTTTATAAAAATATTTTCTTTCCGATTGCAGTTGGAGAAAAGTGGAAAAACATCAATTCAACGTCTGTCGTTCGTTATTCCGTTGAAGTCAATTCAAATATAAATTAGATACAACACAAAGAGTGTGGTACAAAGGATTTCTAAAATTTAAATTCAAGTTTTAATTTATCTATATACGAGTGAGAACAATTGACAACTCCGTAAAGCAAACATTGCGTCACTGTAGAATGATAACACCATGTCAAAAAACCATTTTTTTTTATTCTTAGACTCTTACGTCATATAGCTGGTATAATCATGAAGTAAAGACTTATTTATGTTATTAATAAATAAGTCCTTTTTACCATCTGAAACTACAACACATTTATATTATTATTTTATGTTTTTATTTTCTTTTTATTAATTTTTATTATTACTATGTAGGTTAAGAAAATTGTACCTAAATATTGTTTATTTGATTGTTATGTCGATTCTGTCCCTTGGTATCACAAACAACCTTGGCTTTCGCCGTCGCACATATCCCATAGGTACAAAGAAACCGAGTTCTTTGAAAACACTTGGGTTGCTTACCACCAGTCTTAAACTATAGTAATATACGCCGCGTGAGTAAATCAGACGGTTTGCCTATAATAAGTAAAAAATATTTTATTCATTCATTTAACCGCTGCCTTCCGTCTCTTAAACCTACTAATACATAATTCACATTCCCGTTCTAATGTATTAGACTCGCTCACTAAATATTTATGAAACACTCACAATCTACTAATGATCCGTTCCAAAGTAATTGGGGATCAGACATACACTTGATTGGAGTAATTTGATTATGATAAATAAAGCTTTTAATGTCAACGACATACGAATCGGATTTAAGCACTTCTGGTATATTGCACATACAAACATTTTGAATCTATCAATAAATAAGTTAGGCAATGCATACAAATATCGAATATATTTATACTTTTTAGTGCATTTTAAACTTTATAATAATAATAATTTATTGCAAGAATATGGTACAAAAATGTGTAAGGTGGTACTATCATAAATTCGCATATTCTGCCACACACAATGGCGCGCAAATTTATCTTTAAAGGAATTTTACATTTTACATTATCAGTCATATGAATTGGCTGGCCAGTTTTTGTATTATTTGTATCGTACATATCATATCATACGTTATTAAATTTATATCATCTACAGTCTCTCACGCAAATAACATTTATTGAATAATACATTTTTTTTCCAAAAGTAATACAACAAGCCGATTTTTAAGACTTTAGTCGGAAGATCTTTTAATTCTTTTGGTAAATTATTGTAAACCTTAATGGCCATACGGTGTTTTTCCTAAATATTTACAGATTGATTTCTGGCAAAGCCAATATACTTCGTGATATACATATGTACGCATTATATTTTAATATTTTAATGACAATTAAATTGTGTAATTAAATTCCTAACATCTTTCTTTTTCAACAACACTTAAAAAGATTTTATTTTATAAATTGTATCTACACAAATATACAATTCAACGTTACGATCTAGTATAAATTAAGACAAATAAGTAATTTAAGTCTTTACTACTAAAAATCGATTTTTTAACCTAAGGAAGTGTCCAATAACACTACTTACAGTCTCTATTAAAGGGAAGACTCTCTAGTGTACTACTTTTTATCCACTTTCCACAGTTTAGCACTTACTAACGTGCACTCACCCTAATTCTCTAATTTGAATGGTTTTCAATCTTCTCACTAGGCCCGTGGTGTCATGAATTTGAATAGCCTCGACATTCACGTGAGCCTTTGTTCGTGGGCTCCAGCAATCTTTTTGATTATTGTGGGGACGTCCTCTACATTAAATTATCTTAATGGAGAAAAATAATATAAAATAAATACTCTGGATGTAACGAGACTGTCTTACAAAGCAGTATCTTAAAATAAAATATGTTTAGTATGGGATATAAGATACAGGTATCACTTCCACGTCATTAAATTTGTATCGGTAGACATCCCTACTCATCGGCAAAGAAGACAAAGGGTGTATGGCGAGAAAAAAGCTGGCGTAAAAAACTCTCGGTACTCTTTTAAAATATCAAATGATCATACAAAATGACTATGACAAATAAAGATAGAAGAAATCAGAAGTAGGGAGACACGGTCCGCTCTTCATTTGTATTAAATTACAAAAGTGAAGCCTCAACCTGTTCACAGACATGTGAGCCAACCATCGTTTTACTCAACCATATTTAAAGGAATTAAAACATCATCTTTTAGACAACCCAAACA
The DNA here is from genome assembly GCF_905475465.1 of Pieris napi. Classification (NCBI taxonomy): domain Eukaryota; kingdom Metazoa; phylum Arthropoda; class Insecta; order Lepidoptera; family Pieridae; genus Pieris; species Pieris napi. The sequence continues at coordinate 10,180,766 of NC_062252.1, forward strand.
TAAATAGTATAAACATTAAAAAGATACAATAAAATCAATGGCGCTACAACCTTTTTAGGTCCGGGCCTCAGATTTCTGGATCTGTTTCATGATCATTTGGTAATCAAGCAAGTAGGTGATCAGCCTTCTGTGCCTGACGCACGCTGTGAATTTTTGGGTCTTAGGCAAGCCGGTTTCCTCACGATGTTTTCCTTCACCATTCGAGTGATTGTTAAATGGGCACATAGAAAGAAAGTTCATTGGTGCACCGCCGGGGATCAGACCTACGACCTCAGGTAAGAGTGTCTCACGCTGAAGCCACTAGGCCCACACTGCTATATACTTGGTCCAATTCCTCGAGAAGTCAAAGTTCTCTTTATTAGCAATTAATTCTTAATTCAGCAATAAGATTGATAAATAGATGTTTTCAACCACCCCTATGGCATAGTGGTTATGCACGTGGCACCTCAAGTCCATGATTTGAGGTTTGAGGCATTGGTGCACAGCCGGGGATCTAACCTACTACCTCAGGGATGAGAGTCTGTTCTGCAAAAAAATACAATACCGAATTTAAAACTATACTAAACTACTCAATATATAAATACGCAACATACCAGTTAACGACTCCTAAGAGTAACTGTTAAACACAGAAAAACATCTAATCAAAGTTCAAACGTACGATCTCAGGGTTGACAACGGTCATTCTCCTAAAAAATGAATTATTTATAAAAATTCCTACAAAGCTATGTTAATAAAAGTAGCATTTTCCTGACAGCGGCTCAGCTAGATGTATGAAGTTAGTTCGAGATGTGACAGCCTTTGTGTACAAACACAATAATGCGACCCACGAATAATAGTTTCCAGTGAATAGCCCTTAAATATTTCTCTGTTTTGTTAAAGAAATCTTTGTTATTAATCTCTTTCATACACGAAAAAGCATTGTATAAGTCTGTACAATTGTAAACGCATATAGGTTATAGTTATAAGATACTTTAACCCCCTCAATGATGAAAATTCTGTATTTCATCATAAGTACCATCAGTCTCTTTTCAGCACAGCGAAGACACAATTTGTCAAAAAGAGACGAAAGTGAACTTTACTTACTACTTTCGGGATGTTCAAATAAATGACGTGATAGTTTTAGGAACTTTACTGATCACTTAATGAATAAAATACAATGAAATAAGACAATAAAATGTCCCGTACCTCATTTGTAATGGGAATTTAATCTTATTGCATGTATAAAGACTACATATCATATTTAAATATCTTGTTTTTGTATTACAGATACGCTGTTGGCATATAAAGATGTCGAAACCAAGCTTCAAAAAAGGTAAGTTTGATTTTATTAAAATAGTATTTAATCAAATGGTAATATATCGATATATCAACCGACGTTCACATGGAAATATAGTTGCAATAAATGTTAAAGATACACTCATAAAACTATTATTTTTAGACGATTTAGATTCTGAATATAATATCGTCATATTATATTGTTAACTATATACTATGTTTATATATGCCGCGCAAATGTATGTAAGAAAATAAGTACCACCATTTTACATGGAAAACCATCGTTATCACAACAAAGACGGTATCCTTTCATATAAGATTCAAAGAAAAATTTGGGGCTTTATCAAATTATGTACATTCCAGATATCACTTATCCCTATGTTAATATACTCAGGGTATCAATCAATATCGTATAGTATATGATATACTATGATAAATGCTAGCAATTTTCCATGTTAATAAATAGTGTATGGTAATTTACATATTTTTGACATCTGCATTCTTCTGCTCACTATTCGAACACACAAAAACAACATGCGTCGTTTACTTGAACTAAATAAATAAAAACTTTATTACTGACAGAAATATGGTTGTCACAAAATTCATCTATCGCTCGCACACCCAGTCTTGTGGCAACTAGATAACAATTATTCCGTGGTATGTATGCATGTTTTTTTATAACCTCCTTATTTTTTTGAGACGGTTAAATAGCGGTAAAAAAAGCATACAACATCTATAATGAAGAAAAACTTCTCTCAGTCACAAGTTTTCTAACACGTATACTATAACCTCTAAGTGTATCTTGGAGCAATATGGCTGAGTGCTCTTGCGGTTTATCGAGACGTTGTGGCTTTGCGAACACATTTTTTAGAAAGCTTTTACCAAGATATCATTGAATTTGCACCACGATATACTGTTACAAATGTGTGGAGTATCAAAAGCATATATGGTATTGACGCCTTATAGAAGAACGGAGAACAAATACTTTTGTATTAAGAATTATAATATGATAAAGAACTCAACTTGCCAGCGTGCAATGGAAAGAAGCATGTAAAAGTTGAGGACATTTTTTTTTAATAGAACAAAGGGCAAACGGGCAGGAGGCTTACCTGATTTTAAGTCATACAGCCACCCATGGACACTCTCAATACTAGAGGACTTGCGAGAGCGTTGCCGGCCTTTTGAGAATTGGGACGCTCTTGTCTTGAAGGACCCTAAGTCGAATTGGTTCTGAAATACTTCAGTGGGCAGCTGGTTCCACATAGTGGTGGTGTGCGGCAAAAACTGCCTTAAAAACGCTCAGTTGTGGAATGCCGGACGTCGAGGTGATACGGGTGGATATCACTTCCCACCCGTAAACAAGATTGTTTGTTGACTTTCTTAACAAAATAAATCTTATATAATAGGTTGGGGAAAAAGTTTCTTCGCATTTTTTAAGAAAATTCAAAACATTTTTTAAAATAGTTTATTTACATTTAACTAAAGTATGTAGGTACCATTTTGTTCGATAATTTTTTGCCATCATTTAGGTAGGGACATGATCCCATTGCTACAGAAATTTTGGGACTTCTGATCAAAATACCGCGACAATTGCTTTTGGCAGTCCTCTCGTGATGTTAACCTGACACTGCCTAAAGAATTCTGAAGAGACTGAAATAGGTGGAAATCTGAAGGTGCAAGGTCAGGACTATACGTCGGATGCATTATCACCTCCTAGCCAAGCTCTCTTAGTTTTTGCTGAGAGGCTAAAGATGTGTGAGGTCTAGCGTTATCATGATGAAAAACCACACCCCTTCTGGTGATTAATTCCGGCCGCTTTCTCTCAACTTCTTGCTTTAATCTCATGAGTTGTTCGCAGTAGAGTTCAAAATCGATGGTCCTGCCTGGTGGTAACAGCTCATAATGAATAATGCCCTTCCAATCCCACCACACACACAGCATCACCTTGTTGCGAGTTATCCCGGGTTTCGCCACAGTCTGGGAAGCCTGACCGACCTTTGACCACGACCTTTTTCGCACGTTCATGTCATACGTGATCCACTTTTCATCATCAGTTGTCAGCTTCTTCAAAAATGGTTCGCTTCCATTAAGTCGTAATAAAGAATCAAAAATGAGTACACGGTTCATTAGGTTTCTTACAGTGAGCTCGTGAGGTACCCAAATATTGAGCTTTTTTGTGTACACAGTTTTTTCCAAATGCACCAAAACTTTTTTGTGGTCAATTCCCCGTTCTTCAGCTACGTCTTAACTACTGATATGCCGATCTTGCTCCACTTTTTCAAACATGGCATCCATTTTATCCGTTACAGGGCGACCAGAGCGACTTGGATCTTTGACATCAAAATTTCCGGATTGAAAACGCTTAAACCAAATTTGTGCTACTGTCACAGACACTGTGCTAGGGCCATATTAACATCAAAAATTTCTTTCGCGGCTTGTGTTGTATTTCGACCTTTTTTGGAGGAAAATTATAAATGTATCGAATTTTTTCATTCGGTTCACTCATCTTGACGGTACGAAAAATAAATAAAAAACAAACATTATCCTAATTTGATTTTGGAATTATCTTCTTTAATATCTCAACATTCCTTGATAACAAAACCAGCCAGATCCATATAGTATAGCCAAAGATATTTTATTACAAGTTCATACATACTGTAATGCGAAAAGACTTTTTCCCCAACCCAATATGTACTTGTACATGCTCTAAGGATTAAATGGAAATGGGCTTGTCCTATATCTAGAGTGAAAGATAAAAGATGGACACTTAAAACAACAAAATGGACTGGACCTACTGGAAAGAGATGTATAGGACGACAAAAGAAAATATGCACATATAGAACTAGCGTGGGAAAACTGTTGATCAAGACAAAAATAAATTGATAAATATGGAAGAGGCTTTAACCCCAAAATGGGCCATACAAATAAAATACTAGAACACTAACAAAACCTTTTTGATTAAAACCTTATTGATATAAGGAATAACAGAACACAAATCTAACGTGCAGTACACCAAGAGCGAAAATATGTTATACTTTGATTATATTTTGAGGACCTTTGAGATCATAGAAACGAATATAGTAAAAAATTTCTAATGCTTAACCCATTTAGAAATCTTTAAAATGACCCATTATTACTATTCAAGTTCCTTTCAACCTAATCTTATTAAGCCATTCAATAGTTAATGAAAAATGTATAGAAAATGTAATGAAAACACCCGTTTTGAAATGTTTCATTCATTTTCATAATGACATTCGCGGCTTTCAAATGGGCATTTGAGTCTCATCTTATTTCTTTTCATAGTGTTTTTGAATAGAGTTTCCTTCATTTCGGCATATGCAAGGACCTCATTTCATTAATTATTCAGTTCATACATAATGTTATATTTGTTTATGAAAACGTTTCGCATTAATAAACATACTAAATGAAAATGAATAATTTGAAACATGTGCCCGCAACTTTGCCGATATTAACACGTTTTTAAACCTGAAGTTAGGTATTAGGTTACAATCAGTTCACACGAAAAACCGTATTTAAATTGGGATAAAACTAATTCCATTAAATTCGATATAAATACTTATATAATACTTAATAATACACTATTATAAATATTAGGCAGGAGTATTATTGAAAAATCAATTAACTAAAATGCGACACGGTAGGTAAACAAATTTATGATATTCACACTGGTTTGTGATTATTATTCATTTTTGTATTATACGCAATATTTTCACTATTGAATAGATTAAAAACAAAAATAATTAATTATACTTTTATAGTTATATTTGCTCTAATTTGTTTACAGGTCTGATGAATCGGTTGCCTTTAAACGTGGTAAGTTATTTATACTTTCATCTTAATTGACGCATTGGTATTTAGTTTATTTTTTAAAGAGTAATGAGTTTCTTACTTGCCTCAAAGGCCAATCTCAGAGTCATGACAACTCCCATGATGAACGGACCCCTGGGTCCTTAGGAAGAAGTAAATCATGAAAAGGTTTTTGATGTTAGGTACCCGTACACCAACGCTAGATGGGGTCTTGCTTGCTCTTTACGAAATGCTAGAAATCCATGTTAATAAAATCACGAAAGACTTACGAAATTCATTAATAAATAACAGCTGTGATTTAAACGCACGACCTCAGGGTTATGAGACACAACGTCACTTAAGCCACTATACCAACACTGCTCTTTTTAAATAAGTAATGGAGCTTTCGGTAACTTTTTAAGTTCAATATAAATGTGAGCGTCTAAAGGACTTTAGAAAGTGATTGAGACTAAGTTTTCTGTGGCAACGATCGTTACTTTCAATCAGATTGAAAAGCTTTATACTTAAGTGTAGATGTGAAATCTATTTAATGGTTAACTTTTAACTGGAAAGTTATATACTGATCTAAAATTAGGGACAATGAAAACGGAATAATAATAAATTACAAAAATCTTGATTAAACTCAAAAATAATTATTTAAGAAGTGTTTTATGTTAGAGACTGTGCGTCCTGGGATTTGGGGTTGCTAGAGTGGTAAATTACCTTTTTAGTATGTTGGCAACACTTTAGCGTCATTACAGTTCGACAGTAATTATTTTGGTACTTGATATGAAAATATAAAGTATATATAATATATAAATAAGAATTATATTGGTTAACATAACTGCCATGCCGTTTCTCTTTCCGATCAGACTCCAGGGTTATTTTACCAAAAATTTTCATACATTTTAATTATAAAGAGATAAATGTAGACATTTTAGTAATATGAAGAAAGGAAAATAGCAACTGGCATTTATAATCTCCAATTTATGTGGTCAAATTTCCCCCTGGAAGAAATGTTATATATGTAACGCTTTAATACATAGTTTAAAGATTAAAATACAGTAATTCCCTTATAGCCCTGCACCGCGTTTCCCCTTATAACGCGGTAGTCCTGCACCGCGTTATAGGAAACTGGTATCGTAACGCCGTTTTTTTAACAATACAATAATTAGGAACGCGAATTTAATAAAATCAAAATAGATTTTTATGTGAAACAAATTACGCAAAATTAATTATGGGCTAGACAAATCATTATAAATTTCACACTACAGAAATATAACTTGAGAAATCTCCGCGTTATATGGTGTATTACTGTAATTGTTTGTTTAAATTAATGTTTGTTAAAAGTAATTGAAAAACGGTCCCTAGAACACTCGGAGCCTTTATTTTTCGCTTCGACATAAATCACTAATGGCTAGCAATTCTGCAAATCAGCAATCCCTTTTGTGTTTTTACGAAGAGCTGACGATCTCTAATTGTATTGTTTCTCGCGATAAAATCCTATATTCAGTTACCAATTTAACAACATTTTTACATGGTATACGTATTTGCTGGAAAATATATAAAAGTAAATTAATAATAGTTATTTTACTATATATGCAGAATTAATTAATTATACAATAATATGGCGTACTATTAAACCTTAGTTCGTGCTTCGAAGGCTGGTCTTACATGAATATGTTTAAATTACTTCTATTTCTACGGTGAAAAGTTTAAGGAACGTAATAGAAGTTTGTAGTGCCAAAAATTTACGACTTGGTTTAGACAACTAGGTATGGTATGGTATGGTTTGTGGACTCGTTTTCCGCACTTAGACTCTCACTAGGTCCGTTGTACGTGAGCCCTGGCTAACTAAGCCAGCCTAACTCCTTCAAGAAGCACAGAAGCTTCCTGGGCACTTCGCAGGCTTCACGGAGCGACCTCACTGTTCCGAGGATTTCTGTACGTTGTTTAGCCACAGCCTCGCACTCCAGGACTACGTGGGTGACTGTTTCCTCTGCGTTGAAACAGCCTCTGCACATGGGGCTGTCTGTCGCGCCTAGGACATAAAGGTGTTTATTAAGGAGGCAATGGCCCGTGATTGTCCCTATCATTATTTTGAGGTTATTTCTGGTTAGATTTAAAAGTTGTTTAGTCATTCTTGTGTTAGTCACTGGCAGAACCAATTTGGATTGCCTGCAGTCCACACTTGATGACCAACGTTGGTGCTGGAGTTCCTCAGATCTCTGGCGAATCCATGTTCGCACTTGCGAGAAGGGCAAGGGTAGGAGCGGATACGGGCCTGCCGGCAACATTTCCGAGCCTCTCCTCGCAAGCTCATCGGCTGCGTCATTGCCGAGAGATCCGCTGTGTCCCTTAATCCACTGTAGGGTGACCCTGTTCGTCAGGGCTAATGCCTCCAGTGCATTGTGGCACTCCAGCACCAGTTTGCTGTTTGTCGTGTTACCCCCTAACGCCATCAGCACAGACGCGCTGTCGGATACGAGCTTAATACAAAAGTTATTAACTCCCAACCGCTTTACGCCTCTGGCTGCTTCGGTTAGGGCAACACACTCGCATTGAAAAATCGAACTGTGTATGCCTAGGGGTAGGTGTGTTTTGATGTTGAGATCTTGAGAGAATATGCCAGCACCGGAGCCGCTCCCTGTCTTTGAGCCATCAGTGTATATGCGTAGCTCGTTCACGGTCGATCGATCACATTCCTCTTCTCTCAGTTGTACATGGTATTTCTTGTTTAGCATGTGTTGATTAACAATCCTATCGCATGGCGCAGCTATTAGCGGTTGGTATTCTATTGCCCTGTTTAGGATCGCTGTGTGTGTGCTGTAATGATTTTTACCCCATAAATCCAGTACCATAAGCCTGATGGCCGCCAATGCTGCCTCCTGCTGTATGTGTATGTCAAGGGGTGCAACTTGGAGGGCTAGCTCCAATGCTGAAGTTGGCGTTGTTTTCATGCAACCACTGGCAGCGGACAAGGCAAGCCTTTGGAAGCGCCCAAGTTTAGTTATTACTGTTAGGAGTTCTGTCCTCGGCCACCAGACTAGGTCTCCATAAGCCAGCATTGGCCTGATTACGGCAGTGTAGAGCCATAGCGTAATCTTAGGCGATAAGCCCCATTTGACGCCTAGCATCTTTTTACATTGATAGAAGGCAATCGTGGCCTTGTTTAGTTTATGTTCAAGGTGTTTGTTCCAAAGCAGTTTGCTGTCTAGAATCACACCTAGGTACTTGACGCTTTCTTTTAGTCTTAGTTCTGAGTTGAAGAGTTTTGGTAGCCTGTACGAGCCAAGAACCCTTCGGTTCGTGAACAAGACTACTTCCGTTTTTGACGGGTTGACAGATAGCTCGTGCTGATTGCACCATCTCTCAATTACTCTGAAAGCCTTCCTCATGCGATCACATAAGGTGCTTTCAAAGTTCCCCGATGTTAGGATAGCTATATCATCCGCATACCCTACTGTGTAGAGATTGATAGCATTTAGTTCTGTGATGAGCTCATTTACCACTAGATTCCACAAAAGTGGTGAAAGGACACCGCCCTGTGGGCAGCCCCTGCTGACAACACCACGCGTGGTGGTGTTCACGGTGAACTGTATGGCTCGATGTTTCAGCATGTTATTTATCCACTCTGTAAGGGTCGATGGTACTCCACAAGTGACAAGTGCATTGGTAATGCTCGTGAAGTTCGTTTTGTCAAATGCACCTTCAATGTCAATGAATGCGCCGAGGGTTGACTGCTTTATCTTCAGTGAGTTGCCAATGCGGGATACTACGTTATGGAGTGATGATTCTGTTGATTTGCCTGAGCTGTAGGCATGCTGATTAGGATGGAGGAATTTAGCCAATGTTACCCGACTGCGTATCTCCAGGTCTCCCAGTCTCTCCAGTGTTTTGAGGAGAAATGATGTGAGACTGATGGGTCTGAAGGACTTTGCTTGGGTATAGTCCTCTCTTCCTGGTTTAGGTATAAAAATGATTTTTACTTCTCTCTATTTCAGAGGTATATAGCGGTGAGCTATGCAGGCTCGGAATAATGGCACCAGATAGTCCACTATAAGGCTCCCACCCCATCTTAGTAGGCCTGGGAATATCCCGTCCAAGCCCGCAGCTTTGAATGGAAGAAAAGAGTTGATCGCCCATGTTACCTTTTCTCTTGTGACTATTTTGTCAGCTACCTGCCAGTCGGAGTTGACGGTTGCTCTTTCCGCGTATTTCTGCCATGTCTGCTCATTGGCAATTGTACAGCCAGGAAAGTGAGTCGCCAGCAGTAGCTCACATGTTTCTTCGTCAGTTTTTGTATATGTGTTGTCAGGTTTTTTTAGGCAGCCGACCGAGTGATAGGTTTCCCTAGAGAGGCATGATTTCACTCTGTTTGCCTGGTTGTTGTTTTCAATACTAGTGCAGAAGTGTCTCCAGCACTCTTGCTTTCTAGTACGAAGAAGTTTCTTGAACCGCCGTCTAGCGACTGTATACTTGTCCCAATCCCTAGGCCTCATTGTGTTGCCCGCTCTATTGAACAGTTTTCTGACCTTCCGGCGGTGTCTCTCCAGTTCGGGGCACCACCAGTTCTGTTTGCCCCCCCCTCTTGGCATGGTGAGGGGGCATGACTGCTCATAGCTTGTCAGAAGTAGGGACGTTAGGTTATTTGCATGTTTGTCTATGTCTTGTGCATCAATTATTGTTGGTAATGTTAGTTTTGCTATCTCGGAGCTGACTAGTTTGTGAAATTTTCCTGAATCAGTTCTCCGAGGTATTCTTCTAGGTTGTGGTTTAGGTAGGTCCCCTTTGATTGCAAAGCGGATCCACCTGTGATCCGAGCATGATAATTCACCAGACACATGCCAGTCATGTATCTGGTCTGACAGGCCTGGCGTTATCAATGTTAAGTCAATTATGGTTTTTGAACGTGCGTTGATAAATGTTGGTTCTGAGCCGCTGTTTGCTAGGATAAGATTATTACTAAGTATGAAATTAAGCATATTCTCACCTCGAGCGTTGGTATTAGCATTACCCCATAGCTTGTGATGTGCATTGGAGTCTGCTGCTATGGTGAGCTCCAGTTGCTCCCTCTCGCAGTAGTCGGCTAGAAGACCGAGTTCCGGAGTGGGCACGTCCTCGTCGCCAGGTAGGTAGGCTGACGCCAGGACAATGTCTGGAAGCTCGTTCCTGGGTAACCTAACAACTGTGAGGTCCCTTGAACATAGTTCGTTTATTAGTAATGCTGGTACATGTTTGGGTATTAGTATGCAGGTTCTTGGGTTACTTACGCGGGTGTCCAGTAAGGTTTTACCACCGGTGTTACCCAGGCCGCATATCTTGCCATTCCGGATCCACGGCTCCTGGATCGCGGCGATGGTCTTGGGGTTGGTCTCCAGCAGTCTGCGCAGGGAAGCCGACGCTGTTTGACTATGCTGGAGGTTGGCTTGAATGAGGTCAGTTCGGCGAAGAGGAGGAGCGCAGACAGCTGTCGCTGAGTTCACTCCCCCCGGTCTCCTGAAATAACTCCTCATCCGATGTTAGTTGTGCCGTCTCCATGGGAACGTGAGTCTTGGTCACTCGGCCATCCGCAGCCTTCTCCGTCAGTGACGTGGAAGGCGTTGGCCTCGGTGTCACCGTCCCCGATGTGCTGGCAATGGCTTGAGGCGGGGCGTCAGCCACCTGCGAGGGTTCATCCTTATCCAGGATGCAGATGTAAATGTTCCCCAGCAGATAGTAAACACGCCTGTCTTGTTTCTTGATCGTTACGATCTCGGACTCTAGCACACGGAAGAAGAGAGAGACGCCTGTCGGGTCCTTCGTTCTCCGCTCGTGCGTCAGGGTCCACGATCTGATGTTGTAGTGGCGGTTCTGCCTCAAAATCAGTCTCATCAGGTTCTCCGTGCTGTTAGAATAATCTGGGACGTGAAGTAAGCATGGAACCTTGCTGGGGATTGCTGACTGAGGCCTAACTACCAGCTTGGTGTCTGTTATAGGGTTGGTGATGGCATCGCAGGTACTGGTCAGCCACCTCAACGCGTAGGCGTCCTCGCACCACATTTTCAGGACGCCATCTGCGAAGTGGGCTTTGCCCCGGAACCTGATGTCTTTCGTTTCTTCTGTTAGAGGAGCTGCAAAATCCGCCATTAACTCGTCATGCAGCTTACCTTGGATTTGTAGGCGGATGGCTTCCGCCTGTTCTTGGGTCATGTCGAGGAAGGGCTCGGTCATTACAGCAACACAGAACTCATTCGTTTTGTATGCTGCCGCCGCTTCCGCGTAGCTGGCCGAGGTCCCTCCCACCGTTCGAGGTCGGTTAGGTTTTACCCTTTTCCTTTCCCCAGTCGGTGTAACTGAGTCCTCAGGCCGTACACGTTTCTGGCCCTTCACTCGTTCGTTGGTTTTCGGTTTTTTACTGTTTTCGGGTCTCGTGCTGCACTTGGAGCCGTCAGGCCTTAGCGCGGCATTCGACGCCGTCGGCTTCGGTTCCCATCTCCTGCCACCTGTTGCTCTGCTAGCTCCAGGGGCTGGTTTTGGGTTAACAGGAGGTCCTTGAGCAGCAGCTAACAGCTCCTGCCGTTCTGCCGCCCTTCTGATCCTGTTGAGCCGTCGCCTCTTTGATGAGCTCAAAACCATAGTCATGGTCGGTTCCTGTATTGCGGTTTTCAGGGCCGTCATGTCCATGGTTGAGGACGCTGCACCGGGTACATTCACCGTCTCTGACACGGTATTCCGCATCGGTCTAACCGTGGATGTCACACCTTCAGACGCATACAGTACTGCTGCATCATCCAGAGTGACCTCCTTTGGCTCAACCGACGCAGTTAACCTAGCCGCGACGGAGGACGCTTCCCTGTGCAGTGGTTTTGTCGTTTCTGTTGGATTGGGTACGGTCCTGGGTGCAGCCCGGTTTGGCTTGTCCCCAGTCGATTCCCTTTCCTTCGATTCACTGGACGCTGCCGGGATTGGCGCATCCTTGTGAGAAACAGGGGCATCAAAGTGTCGTGTCACTGGCGCCTTGCACCGTGACCCGTCCTGAGACGCAACCCTGTGTTGTTTGTTAGATTCCACATCCTTAGATGTGGCCTTGTTTTTGTTCTGTTTATTTGTTTTTGAAGCCTCTTTGTCCATGAGGTGTTAGGTAATAAATTCACCGTCAGAGCTCTCCACCCGCCACGGAGTCCTCAGTCGGGGGCGTCACTTGCTCAGCAAGCAAACGCCAGAGCTACTCCTCCGGTATAGAGCCTAGACAACTAGGTTCTTTCTAGTATGATCAAATACTTATAAAATGATAACAGAAACATTTGCAATCTGAGGCTGAATCAAGAACTAAATATTGGACATTTTGTTTATCGGGCTTTCTTAGTTTTCTAATATTAAATTTGTTTACAACTGAAGAGAAAGCGATTACCAAAGTTGTCGGAGTTACGGCCCGAGAGTATAGCCAGACGTAGGCACTCCCTTCACCACTACACACGTAGGCACTCTAATATTTAAAGCATCACGTTGATCCAGGATTGTTACAATTACTAATAGTAAATTGTCGATATATAATGTAATTAATTTTCTAAAGTTATATCAAGATACGACAGTACCTAAACTTACGTGATTATGTTCGCCAAAAGCTTATCAAACTTGACGGGGAAACTATAAATTCCCGGTTTAGCAATGTTAAATTTATGATGAGTTCCGACAGGATTTCAAAATTATAATCACAGATTTGTAAATTATAGTTTTGGTATGATTTATATTATTTTTAAAGTTGTCATACACATAACCAACAATTTAGGTTTTAGAAAATTGTTTTTTATGAAATACGTCAATCAACTTTCAATTCTGTCAGATAACAGGTTTTGTAATTAAAACTGTTTTCCCCCGCCATTTTGTGACACTGTCAAATAGTTTTCAGCCTTTTTCACGCTAATGGAATCGCTTTTGCTATTTTTATAACGTGTTGGGAATAATTTATGAATAAAATCCTTTCTTTAAAATACTTTTTGGTTGGATGAAATTATAGTTACGTGTTTATATTAACTATTTTACAGAATAATTAGAATTATTCTGCCTATATATATATATCTCAAGAGATATATATATATATATCTCTCTTTAATTATAAGAATGGACGTAAAATTAATATTTTTTTTGTTTCAGAAGTGAACACTGGCGAATATTCAAACACCCAAAGGTAATTTTTTGATCCTTTCCTCGTCATTTATTCTAGTTGTAATCTAAATATATTATTTATTAAAGAGTAGTTTATTATAGGAGAAAATAGTTGTGATGTGATATTAAGGATAGCTGGTACTTAGTGCCTTTTGAATCTCAAATCATGGATTAGTTATTTTTTGGTAGTTATTACGTGATAAAATTATATATTATAGATTAATATATACGATCACATTGCTTTACTTTATTATTAAATTTAATAGTTTTATGAAACCTCGGAATCAGTATTAATTGCAAATTTAAAAATACATAAGTAAAATGCAAAACCTTGATAATGTGTTGTAGACATTGTGGTCTACGAATGTGTCGTAACCCCGGCGTTTTGTTCGTAGCACCGTAGCACTTTACGTGATTGCTACTGTGACCTCAGATGATCTTACTTTTGAGATAAGCTACACATATGTCTTTTGCTTATATATGTCTACTTACAATACTTTAAACAATGTCTTAACTATTAATTAATACGTAATATATTTTGCTGATTTCAATATGTGTAAATGTTATACATCTAAATTGAAGATTAAATTAAAAAATACTGCAACCTAGTTATAAAAAATGAACTAGGTATATACTTATATAATATATGTTTGCGCTAATTTATTGTGAATTAATTTGATAACTATGGGAAGTGGCAAGACGCGTGTTTGTTATACTGCGTTTTATAAAACGGCCGTTTATGCCAGTTATGGGAGCACTTATAAAAAGTGCGGTTTTTTATTCTTAATCATTTTAATTTGATTCATATATTACTAAAAAGCAGTCAAAACGTTGAGGTTTGTAATTAAATATATATTCACGGTATACACCACTAAAAACGTTTTATTAAAATTTAACATCTGTATAAATTTTCATTTCGTATCGTACTCAGCTTATATCCAATATATTGACTGGGTGAGTTTTTATGCGAGCAGATTGTTTCCAACGCACATAAAAGTGTTACAAAAAGTTTATATGAAATTTTTTCATGTAAAGCAAAACTATCTTGAAATAAAATAGGAGTAAACTTAATCCTAATCCATGTAATATTTTCCCATTTTCTCGCCTTTACGATCGTACGTTATAGTTAACTTTATACTAACATTATGTTCAGGTTAACTTGAGCTTACATTGTTTAGCCGTTAAACTAAACCGTAAAAACCGTACTTTGTTATATTTATTAACTTTACATGTTTTTTTTAATGCAAGAGATATAAGTGATATTTGAATAAATACATAGGAAGCAATAATGTAATTTCCTAATATGTAATAAAGTTTGTCACAAGAGTATCATTTACCTTCCACTTTCATATTGTAAAATAAATCTTTTTATCCAGAGAACAATAGATAAATAATAAATAATAAAATCTATCTAAGATGTAGATGTGACACACTATCTGGGCAGACCGTTTTATTTTCATTGAGAAGGAAACACTCACTACAACATTCCCTCTAGAAAATAGCGTAATAATAATAATTAATGGCGCTACAACCAGTTTTAGGTCTGGGCCTCAGATTTCTGTATCTGTTTCATGATCATTTGGTAATCTAAGTAGGTGATCAGCCTTCTTTGCCTGAAGCACGCCGTTGACTTTTTGGGTCTAACGCACCCACCGGTTTCCTTCACCGTTCGAGCGAATCTTTAATGCGCACATAGAAAGAAAGTCCATTGGTGCACAGCCGGGGATCGAAGCTACGACCTCAGGGATGAAAGTCGCACGCTGAAGCCTCTAGGCCAACACTGCTCTTGAAAATAGCGTACTGATCCTAAAAGGCCGGCAACGCACTTGCGAGCCTTTTGGGAATGTGCCGTGTAACCTAACATCAATTAAGCCGGCTACCTCGTGCTCTCTGTTTAAAAATCGTAACCAATTATCCACGGAGACAGCAGGCGGATCTAGTGGAGATTATGATAATCATGTTCAACCCAGCGAGGCTTTTCACGGAACTCTAAAACACATGACGTGTGTCCCAGTTCTATCATCGTTAGTGGAAACTGCATGCTTAATGAGATTTGTTACAGATACATTTGGGTCGTATGACATGACAGTTTTAGACTAAGAACATTTCGTGAAACGATTTTAATTTCTTTATGTATTACCAAAACTTACCAATTCACTTTTGGATGTGGATGCATGATAATATAAATGTCATTGAATTGATGGTGTTCTGTTATCATTTTTTAATATTAGTTTAGTTAATTTTGATCATTTTGTATATTTATATAGCATTTAAAGGGGCTTAGAAGCATCTTGAAAAAAAAAACGTTGTCCTGTATACAAGTCTAAAATACAAAAAAAACTAATAATTTTAATCATTATCGACTCCACTTGAACTCACAAAAATTTCATCAAAATCTATCCAGCCGTTTAGGAGTTTAATTACGAATTCATGCACAGCAGAATTATATATATAACAGCTGTTTATTTCCTGTATATAGTATATGTATTCCTGTATATATATATAACCTACATACCGTCGCCATCTTCCGGGCTGATTTGTGAATCAAACCATCTAGGGTGCCACTCAAAAAATTAATACAAATCGGTCCAGACATTTAAGACCTTCACAGACATACTCTTACAGTAGAATTAAATGTATAAAGATTAACAAATATCCCGTACCTTAATATAATATACTTAAATTTATACATACAGGTATCACATTATAAAGGTTAATTTTTGTTAGTTTTTCATAGGCTTTAGTATATTGATATTGGAAAATGTCTATCTATCTATGTACAACGAAACACTTGAGACTAATTATTTACTTATACACCTACTTTAACAATCAGTTGATACTTGCTGAAACTATTTACCTTTGTATAGAGATAACACTTCAGTCTGTAAGCAGTGATTAACAAACTTATTCCAATATAACTTTGCTGATTTAAGTTACGTCTGGCACGCTATTATTATTTGCACTTAACTGGAAACATGCCCTTGTTTATTAATTGATATACTCGTATATATATATAATATATATGCTTAGAAATAGAAACTTGTTTTAATAATAATAATTTATTTATTGCAAGAATATGGTACAGAAATGTGTAAGGTGGTACAATCGTAAGTTCGCATATTCTGCCACACAATGGCGCGCAAATTTGTCTTAAAGAATTTTACATTTCACATTATTAGTCTAAGTCAATGCTTATATTATTTGTATGGTACATATCAAATCTTTATTAAATTTATATCAACCACACTGTCTCACGCAAATATTTATGTATTGCATAGTACATTTTTCCAAAAGTTTTGTAAGTTTGTATTAGCTACAGTTGGATAAATTCCTTTTTAACAATATATTAATCTGATTATGTTAAAAAATTATAAACAAATATATTAAAATTCTTGATAGGTCGATAATAAAAGTTAGCGAGTGTAAAACTTACCCACAGAGTCTCTTCAATATATTAATTAAAGCAGATTTAGTCTAGTTCTTATGCATCCGAGACCGTACATCTTGAGTTTAATATTATATTGATAAATACGGTGGCGGAAAATATCGTCAGGAAGTCAGCGTCAACCACAAAATCGAAGGCAGAAGAATTACCAATGGTATAATGTAAAACATGTCTGTTCCAAGCCCCTAACTATGTATAGTTTGTGATA
Source organism: Pieris napi (assembly GCF_905475465.1). Classification (NCBI taxonomy): domain Eukaryota; kingdom Metazoa; phylum Arthropoda; class Insecta; order Lepidoptera; family Pieridae; genus Pieris; species Pieris napi. Next base: position 10,197,649 of record NC_062252.1, read on the forward strand.
TTATTAATTTCAATTTCTTTACACGTTTTTTAACGTAATTTTTTTTAGTTAACCAAAAACTTTGCGATTAAAAAGAGTTGTAGGAGATTCTCTTCTGGAACTTTTCGCTCTACGGTCTTAATTTGGGAACTGGTAGTAAATGTAAGTTTAGAACCAAGAGATTTTTTCAATTTCAAGAGACTTAATTAATTAATTAATTTTTATTTGAAACTAGCGGACCCGACAGACGATGTCCTGTCCTCTATCTTAAAAACAAAATTTCAACTTTAAAAAGAAACAAACAAAAAAACATCTAGTAGTAAATAATCTGAACTATTATTATCGATTCCAATTAAACACTCATCAAAATCGTTCCACCCTTTTATTACATTACGGCTTTGTCGGGATTCGATTGACTTGGTAGCGGCGTTGTTAATAATGATATCGGCACGATAGCTTATAGAAACTCGAAATAAACACATCAACCGATTAACTTCAAAACATAGGTAACATTAATTTGGTTTAGCTGTCAGTGGTTTTTATTTTACCGCCTAACAGTCGATTCTTTATTTTTTTTTAATACTTATTCTGCTATTCGGGACAACGGTCTAGCTAGTAAGATAAAAAAAGAAAGTTGATAATACAACAAATACATTATGTCAAAAAATAAAAATTTACCTTCCCTGAACCCTTCCACTTACACTTGAAATTTATTATATGGTATTAAAGTTCAAATTGCCTTTAAATATTATTACGAATATTTTATATGGGAATATATAAAAGTGTTGTTTTTAGACTTTTTCACTCATTTTTTTTTATTTTTCTCTCCATAAGAACCATCCTCGTACTTCAAGGAATATTATAAAAAAAGAATCAGACAAATCGGTCGAGCCGTTTTCATGTTATGTCGTGACAACGGAAAACGGGTTTCATTTTTATATATATAGATAGACTATTTAATATGTATTTAATTTTTTTAAATGCGTACACAATACACATGTCAGAAGTAAAACTTTGGCAAACAAATTTTTAACTATTGTTCATATTTATACAAACCTAACACTTTCGATTTCCGAGACTTATAGGGAGGGAAAAAGAAATATATGTTAGGAATTTAATGAATTTAATTGTCATTAAAATATTAAAAGTGTCGAAAATTAATACAAAAAATAAATTTGATTTTTGTAATTTATTTCTTCGATAATAAAAACACGTGGCATTTAAAATTACAATTTGTAATTTGAGATTTCAATTAATTATTGTTCATAAAATACTAATATTTGTACTAATAATTCTCTTTACGAATTTTTAATTTTAAATATATAATTTCTATAAGGTAATTCACCCTTCTCACTCTTATTCAATCGGTCTCAATCGCTCTCTCCCTTTTCTTCAAGTTTCACTTCAAAAATATGTTATAATGTAAACTAATAAAACTATTAACTAAAACCTTGGCAAAGGATTGCTTTATCTGTCTATCTGTATCCTTAATCAGACTCACGGGGCACAATGCATTTATAATAATAATGTCCATGTAACATTAAAATATTGTAATAATATGCACCTTTTCACATAAATCTAAAACACATTGGTCAAATAACTCCAAAAGGGTCGGAGTTACTGGAAAATGGTTTCGCTTAAAATAAATGATATTCCATTTTTGAATAAATTCTAGAATGGATAGCAACATTTTAATGAAAATAAATCTAAATCACGGGTCACATGTAGCGACTCGTATCTGCTACAGTTTTCCGACCCAGCGAGCCGTTAGTGGGCTGACGTTGACAAGGTGACAAGGCTACACTTATAACTAGGACATTCCCAAGATAAATTTAATAATTATTAAATAACAACATTATTTTACTTTAATCATTGTAAACTGCTATAGTTTTCCAAACCAGCGAATCCGTATAATAGGGTTACTACTAAAGAAATAAATAAGATTTAAATATTTTACAGTTTCTGTGACTATTACCTCTACCTATTAATATAACTAATCATTTAAATATTATTAACATCTGTAATATTAACTTTTACATTTTATCAGTCTAATGGTAATAATAAAAAGCCGTAATTTATCCAAACCTAATCTACATACACTGGAAATATATATACAATCGTTTGTATCGATTTTAGATTTTTAAGCATATAAAAAGTCTTATTTCATTGCTTTTACTTAAGTACTTCAAAATTCATTTACGTTAGGATTAAAAAAAACATTTGTGAGTACTTATGTACACGCGTTAGAAGATATCCTTCTTTGGCGTGACAAGATAAAAACCTTTTTAGAAAATTATCTTTCGCTTTATTCTACGTTTGTAAAAAAACGACACTAACAATAGAAAAAGATATTTAATACATTGAAAATTTTATTATAATTTAAGCTAGCTAAGCTAACTTCACGGTGTCGGTTTTTTGTGACGGTGTGCGCGCGCATCGTACAAATTTACTTTCATCATTTTTCCCTAACGGGCCAAAAGAAGTATAACCTCAAATATAAATTTATAATAAAATAATATATGTTCCTCAGCTAAAACGGTATCTGATAAATGTGACATTAAGGATAATTTAGAGTTGTAATTTTGTATATTAACGATTCAACGACAGGATTTTCTTAGGTTTCCTAATGCCCAACCTTTACATCAATAAAATATGTAAAATAGTGGATGGTGCTTATAGATATTCTGGTTTTTGTCTCTTAATTATAATGTTTAAAGTAAACTTTTTTAGGAATATATTATAGAAGATTAGATTATAATTTGTGGTGTACTTAAATAAATAAAAACGGTAGCAATCTCATAATTCCTATAAATGCAAGCGATGCGAAAAAAGTGTTAAAATATGTCAAACGAGATGGAGATGAGATTCGCTTTGAAAATAAATCTAAATTTCGGGTTCCAGTTTGTATCTGCTATAATTTTCCGGACCAGTGAGCTGTTAGGGAGCCGACACTGACACAGTTTCCATGTTGCGGTAATAATTAGGATTAATTTTGAAGTGGCCTAGTTCTTGATGTTACGATTTTTATTTTAAATCTTCAACTGTAGGCCACGAACTATGGTGATCTGATTAATATTTTTTTTTAATTTATATTAAAATTATACGGTCAGGATATTTCTTGACTTATTAAGAGTGATGTGGAATGAGTCACGCTGAGTCAACTTGTTGTTTGATGATTTGCTGTTTTAAAAGAGTACCGAGAGTTTTTTACGCCGGCTTTTTCTCTCGGCCTACACCCTCTGTCTTTTTTGCCGATGAGTAGGGATGCCTTCAAATTTAATGACGTGGAATAAGTGATACATGTATCTTATGTTCCATAATAAACATATTTTATTTTTATTTTATTTTATCTTGATTGTGACAGTCACACTTGGCAAGTGTCTTTAGAGAGAGCATCAGATTATCTGTTAAGAAAGTTTCTGAGTCCCACGGGTGGGTTACGCACAGAACGCGTCGGTACCTTGATGTTTATCCAAAAGAGAGCTGTCAAGTGAGCCATTTAATATTTTATGTAAAGTGCACAGGTCGCTCATCGGTCGGTCATGATGCTTTATTTTACGCCTAAGACCATACTTTGAGCATAAAGCTCTAACATACCGCCTTTGTATAGATTCTAATCTATCTGTATGTATTTTGTATATCGGGACCCATACAGCTACTCAACCATGGTTCTCACGAGACAGCTGTATAGGACAATCAAGTACACAATTAATACAATAAAAGTATACTTACAATAAAATATTCAATATGGCTCCCATTTCTTTAAGCTTTATATACACCCTTGTGCCAGATTCACTCGCGGTAGAACATATTCTGAGAAAAAGTGTCGTTTTGCACATTTAAAATGTATATTTCATATGACTCCTCTCATCTTCAGACGTACAATACAAAGAATCGTTTCTGGTTATATTTTAAAGCGAACAAAGGGACATATCGCCGTTATTTATGTACACTTTTGAACAACTGCATCTAATTGGATGATATTTTTATTGTTTGTTATTTAATTATTTAGATAATTAATTCGTTATTCAGTTAATTAATTCGTTATTTAGTTAATTAATTCGTTATTTAGTTAGTTAATTCGTTATTTAGTTAAATTATTCGTTATTTAGGTAATTCGTTACTAAGTAAATTAATTCGTTATTTAGTTAATTAATTCGTTATTAAGTTTATTTATTCGTTATTAAGTTAAATATTAATTATAGGGATAAGAAAACTGTGAGAGATTTTCAATAATTATGTTGATAAAATTGTGGGTAGTCATTAAGGCGTATATGCTATGATGATGATGTGTGCTAGCTTTTATACCCTAAAAACAAATCAATATGTAATTCGGGTAACGAAATAATAATCATTATATGGTGTAATTTTTCACATTTTAAGAGCTTGCATATTTTGTTTTAAAATACAATACGAGTTAACGGTATTTTTGTCTTTGGTAAGAATAGTATCTTGGCTTTTTACGGCGCCTTGAGCATTTTCTTAAACGTTGTGTTCAGACCATATAAAATGTTTTACATGAAATAAATGATTTTGAAGTACTGAAGTTATGAATTCTAGTAACATTCAGTTCTGTTCATATTATATTTATGCCTTTTTCCCAACGACAAAGACCACAAATTTCCACTAGCTACGGTCCTAACATAGCTAACGGCAATTTTTGCCGCGCCCTACCAGATGGAACCGATGTATTTCCGAACCAATTCAACTTTGGGCCCTTCAAGAAAAGAGCGTACCACTTCTTGCAAGTCCTCTGGCAATGTGTCTATGGGCGGCGGTATCACTTAACTTCAGATCTCTTGCCCGTTTGACCCCTGTTATATAAAAAAAAAACCTCTGTCGCTTCAACCACTTTCAAGACATTCACCATGCATGCTCTTATTTATCGAAATTTTTAGAAAATTCAAACAACGTATTACATATATTTCGAATATATTATAAATTGTATAAAATACGTTTACCTCTTCATATCTTCATCCAACGAAATAATTTAAAACAGAACCTGAAGTTTCTGAATTATTCATAATTCCCGGCTTCACGTGCAGAGCCACGTGGCAAAGTCCGTTAAGTCAGAATTTGCATAATTCTACATCGTCTCAGTGGAATTTCGAATATTAAAAAGTTCTGGTTTCGTGATGAATCGGCCGCTTTTCGCATTCATTGTATAATCTAATCTATCTAAGTATCTATAACCATAATGACGTTATTTTATAATTGTGTATGCTTTTTTGTATTGAAAATAAAAATTATGTTAATATTAATTTTATAAAACAGACGAAATAAAGTGTATCGAAGTATATCTTCATATTTTTGTTACAGGTTGACCTCTGATTCTGGTGAAAATTATGAAAATGGTTCGATGCATAATACTGGTAAGTTTTCTTATAGTAATAATAAGCGTAGTGATTCTGGAGTCAGTGCAACTAGAGGTCCTAGCTTCAAAGCCCAGCAGTAACAAGTTTTCCGCTGTATGTGCACAATGAAAGACTTAAAAAACAAAAGTTACACACCGAAGGCTGTTTTAACAAAATAGACGACCAATATCTGTAATCTCACTGGTATTATAGGTATATCCAATTAGTTCGTGTGTATATAATATATTATTTTTGACGTGACAACGTCTTATAATTCGATGGAGCCGGCTGCACGCACGAAAAAACATGACTCATGCGGCGTTACCTCGCTCTGAGGCGTTACCTAGCTCTGAGGCGTTACTTCGCTCTGAGGCGTTCCATTTAAAATTGACATACTTGTATTTATGCGTACAAATAAATGTAACTTGATCAAATCAATTGTGATTTCCATTTACCTCCTTCTCTATATCCATACAAAATACCTATCAAACAAATATTTTTTTTAGTTTTTGAAAAATCGATCCATTTCTTTTTTGAAACCATCCCATCAATATTTTTTGATGACGTTGTCACGTTCAACTATCGTCAGTAAACCGACTTTACAGACAACCGATTTTTTTTATATAATTTAGCCACTCGATAGATATGTATAATAATGATTACCCAGCGGTGCAATAAGCCTAAATGGGTCAAATTGGATCCGTTTCTTTTAGAATTTTTATTTTTGACGTGACATCGTCTTATAATTCGATGGAGCCGGCTGCATGCACGAAAAAACATGATTCATGCGGCGTTACCTCGCTCTGAGGCGTTACCCCGCTCTGAGGCGTTCCATTTAAAATTGACATAAATGTAACTTGATCAATTCAATTGTGATTTCCATTTACCTCCTTCTCTATATCCATACAAAATACCTATCAAACAAATATATATTTTTTTTTTTGAAAAATGCAACCATTCCATTACTATTTTTTTATGACGTTGTCACGTTAAACTATCGTCAGTAAACCGACTTTACAGACAACCGATTTTTTATTATAAACAAGTGTTCAGCCTCCTTACACATTCCTAGAATTAACACATATTGGTTTCCTCACAGTAAGATCATGTTTTAATTGCGCACATAGAAAGAAAAATTAATTCACAATCATGATTGGATAGCATGACCTAAGGGTTGCGTCAGATAAGCTACAATACCCTTTATATAGTAATCACAGTAGGCAATTAACAAAGAAATACTAATACGTCTATACACAGACGAATCATTATCGGTAGCAATTGTGGAGAACCACAAGGAAATTACTATGTTGATTGTTCGCTCCCTTCTTGGTGTATGATGTGAGTTAATCACTATATGCTCCTCAGAAGGGGTAAGAAATGTTTTCATAATTATTAAATGATGTTTTGTCGGTTTTACCTTAAAAATCGATTTTTATCCCTATGTGGAACCATCTAACTACTGAAGTATTTCCGAACCAATTCGACTTAGGGTCCTTTATGAAAAGGGCGTACCAATTTTTAAAAGGCCGGCAACGCACTCGCGAGGTCTCTGTCATTGAGAGTCCCATTCTATAATAAAAAAGATCATACTACGACAATATAATTGATTGTTGTTTTTGTTTTTTTTGTGTTTTTTGTAAAATTAGTGATACAATAGGTGTGTGAATATTTTTTATGTATAATATTAGTATAGCATTCTAATAAGCTATATTAGAATGCCTTAATTATAGATCACCTCAATCTTAAGGAGCATTCCTGGAGCTCATGACCGAAGTCTCACGAATGTCGAGGCTAACTAGCTTTAGTGAGAAGGAAAACACCTATTTAATTATATCATCAGCAGTTATAAAAAACAGTGTGTTCGGCACATTAAAGACTGTAAAAAATATTTTTTTTTATATGTTTATTCGGAAATTAAGATAAGTTAAGTTTAGATTTTAACTTTAGATAATTTTGGTGAAAAATATTTTTTCAAAGACAGTTAAAATTTAAAAAAACTATTAACGGGCGCATTTTTGAATTTAATGTTTTATTTTCATATTGGATTGCTGTATTTTAATTAAATACAATATTATTATTTATGTGCGATAAAAAAAGCGAAGCTCTAAATGATAACCACTGTCTAAGCTCATCTAAAGCTAAATTCTCAATTTTCTTTCAAGCCGTCAATTTTCCCCTAAATTTAGTAAAGCCAGCCTTAAACCTTAAACGGATACCAAGATACTTCCCTTGTCTGATGATTATACAGGCTTTGAGCATAATTCTAAACCACAACCTAGTATATGCGTCTATAATTGGATATAAATTACCGCCATCACACATTTGGAAAAAAAACTTGTAGAACGTGCTAATCTTATCTCTTCATAGACCAGTGCCGATAATTTTTGAAACCTAAAAAAATTACAGTAGGATGAAACCCATTAGAAAAGGAGGGGAATATGATCAAAATGAAAGGAAAAATAAATTACGGTCGATCTGAGGTCGGGAAGGGGTAGGGGGGGGGAGTTTTAAGGGTAAAAAACGGTTTATCTCGATTTCCGGCAAAACTAAAAGTCCTATCGAAGAAAGTTAAATGGCAAAGTTGTAGGTAATAAAAAAATCTAAAACTTTTGTATTCACACATTTTTCACATAACCTCAAAATTTATGTGAAAAATTCAAAAAACCAAGTTTTTGGTTTTTAATTTTTATCTTTAACAAAAATATTTTTTTTTTAACGAAATTTGGTGAAAACTTACCTTTCTATGTCCCAAATACGCTGTAATTTATTTGATTAAAAATATTTATTTGTTCACCTTATTTTGAATTAATATCGAAAAAACACCCTAATTTTCAATCGAAAATTCTGACGTCAAAATTTCAGCTTTTTTCAAAAAGTTGGTGTCCTTTCAGTTCGTTGAAATCTCTACTTTCCTATGGTAAAAATATATATATATATTACCATAGTAAATCTTCTCAGAAAACGCAAAAAATCGTATGCAGTAACGCCCAGACCTGTCATCCCCTTCGTTACTTCTCTATGAAATACGAAAATTTTAGCCCATCTAAAGGCTAAATTTTTTTTTAGGTCACTCAGGTATATATAAGTTATCTTAAAATAGTAATAAATAGGCATCTGATTATAATTTAAAGAAGATTCATAGAGAAGTAGGGAAGGGGATGACGGGTCTGGGCGTTACTGCATACGATTTTTTGCATTTTCTGAGAAGATTTACTATGGTAATATATACATATATTTTTACCATAGGAAAGTAGAGATTTCAACAAACTGAAAGGACACCAACTTTTTGAAAAAAGCTGGAATTTTGACGTCAGAATTTTCGATTGAAAATTAGGGTGTTTTTTCGATATTAATTCAAAATAAGGTGAACAAATAAATATTTTTAATCAAATAAATTACAGCGTATTTGGGACATAGAAAGGTAAGTTTTCACCAAATTTCGTTAAAAAAAAAATATTTTTGTTAAAGATAAAAATAAAAAACCAAAAACTTGGTTTTTTGAATTTTTCACATAAATTTTGAGGTTATGTGAAAAATGTGTGAATACAAAAGTTTTAGATCTTTTTATTACCTACAACTTTGCCATTTAACTTTCTTCGATAGGACTTTTAGTTTTGCCGGAAATCGAGATAAACCGTTTTTTACCCTTAAAACTCCCCCCCCCCCCCGACCCCTTCCCGACCTCAGATCGACCGTAATTTATTTTTCCTTTCATTTTGATCATATTCCCCTGCTTTTCTAATGGGTTTCATCCTACTGTAATTTTTTTCACTTTTTATTTATTTTAAAGGCTATCTGCACTGGTCTATCAAGTGACGAACAGAGAAAAAAGTCCAACACTGTTAATCGTCTTCACACGTATAATTTTAATAGTTGTCAAAAAACCCTTGGCGTTAAATATAGAATTTTACACGTAAAAACAAATACACTTAAAATAGATTTGTGTCGGAGCCTACATAAGAATAAACTACCCATTATTCGTATATTTATTCAAATTGTTTTTATTAAAAGCAGCTAAAATATTTTGTATTTATAAAACGTGTTATCTATGCATAATATAGAATACACTTAGATATTCCATGCATTTAGAATTATGTGAATGCAAAATATATTCAAATGTATGTTCACTCTTCCGTATTTTACTAACGAAGTACTGCTACTAGATATGTTTAATTGAAATTGTAAATTTCTATAATGAGAATTGCCATAATTATCTTCTGTAATAACTAATAGACATTCAGTTGCAACTGATTTACGCTCTGATTGCAATATGCTACCTTAAATGATCCCCTGTAGTTTATGTTGACTAGGGTGACGATTTCGAAGAGATATATAAGATTTATTTTACCCTTCATCTAGCGAAAATTGCCTTGTACACTTATTCCTATTTTGTTTTTTATAGAACAGGGGACAAACGGGCAGGAGGCTCACCTGATGTTAAGTGATACCGCCGCCCATGGACAGTCTCCATGCCAGAGGGCTCGCGAGTGCGTTGCCGGCTTTTCAAGAATTGGTACGCTCTTTTCTTGAAGGAAAAACGCTCAGTTGGAAAAACATACGGCATTAATAAGAAACTATCGTGAGGAAACCGGCTTGACTTAGACACAAAAAAAATCGACGGCGTGTGTCAGTCACAGGAGGCTGGTACTTGACTATTAGATTGATAAATGATCATGAAACAAACACCGAGGCCCAAACCTGAAAAGGTTGTGGCTGAACATAAGAACTCATACAAAAAATTGTGTCGTTCTACATTGTTACCCATAATATTACATGAGGTATCGATTAGTAAATATACACTGTATCATGGTTGCCCTATAGATTTAGATTAGTGGTCATAACGAGGCCGGTAATGAGAGCCAGTGGCTATTTCGTTACAGCTAACACCATTTCTCTCTAATCGCATTGGACCCTAATCCAATGATCTAGTAATTTCCGTGTTTATATTATCAGTACTTGGGTTTCTGAGATTTAGTAATATTATGTTTATTAATTATTTACACAAATTTTGTATTGTTGAAAGCTAATCTTGTTGAGTAATAAAAAATGTGTGGCCCTCGGGGACTGCCGCGGTAAAACTATTGCGTAGGATTTTTTATCAACTTAAGCAATTATAATTATTTATTTATGATATACCACTCTACCAGACTCAGACTATCGCGCCTATATAGTCTGTCTCACTCTAACGCGTACGGTACCGGCTACACCGGCCGCGCTTACGCTACGTCACAGATCTCGTCAGTGAGATGCGAATACGCAGTATGCGTTCTGTCCCGCTCTAACGCGTATTGGCCGCACCTATTTCGTGTTCGTGTGTTAGGTTTTTATTTTCGTAACGGAATTTCTTGATTCGGTCGCCGCGCTCTATGCAATAGCTTAAAAATTCTAAAAAAACGGATGCAATCAGAGGCCAAGACTCATATAGAATTATAGCACTGGATTATAGTGTTACGACCCAGTGTGTGTGGGCTCTGACAATTTTCATGTCCTGTGCTACTGCTCACCGGTTGGTTGTTGCACTTTTACTTCTTGATTGCGTATTTATTATATTAATTGCTTTTGGTAAAATAATTGAAATGTTGAAATAAGACAGTTCTATCAAAAATAACTTTATTCCATTTAATCGGTTCAGACGTTAGTGGTTGGATATTTTTTATGATTTAAATAAATTATATATCTATATATATAAAAGAAAGTCGTGTTTGTCACAACACTTATAACTCGAGAACGGCTGGACCGATTGCCATGATTTTTGATTTGTTGGATTTGTTTCCGTCCCGAATAGCAGAATAAGCTAAAATAAAATATCGGATAAGTTAACGAATAACAATAAATATATTAATTAATTTTACGAATGCAAAAACCATATGGTGCCATCTGTTGACAAAACTACGCATAATTTTACGTCGAATTCGTGTCAGTTCAAGAAATTCCGATCTTGAGGTGAATGAGGAGATGCATAACCATGCTTTGATCCTGATCAAAAGATGTTGGATATCAGAAAGTGCTTAACATGCAATATCGCCATATTGACGCTAGAGAGAAGATGCCTAATGTGTAAAACTGCCATTCTTCTTTCGCAATGGCAAGCAATAAAACATTTCTGTATTTGCAAAAAAGTTGTATTAATGTAATAACTTAACATTAATAAAATCCTAAAATAAGTTAAATTAAAGTAACAACAATATTATAAGGTTGTAGGGCGGAACGAAGTTAGCCAGGTCAGCTAGTTATAATATAAATAAATTGAAATACTTCAATAGGTAGCTGGTTTAACATAGCGTTGATGCGCAACAGGACATGTATTATAAAAAGATAATTTGTAAATTATATATGTGTATTGTAAAAAATATAATATAATACAATTCCTTCATTCTCAAAGGTGCAATTGAAAGGATACGACGTAGGCGAAGCATGTCTGATGGCAGAGTGCTGATGACTCAGCACTTCACGGAAAGAACACTTACTCCAGGTGGTGATGTAAGTAATTTTTAACGATAATAATTAGTGTTGATGTTTCGGCTTGGTTATTAAGTTAATTTAGAAACCCTAGTACAAATTTATTTATTAAAATTATAAAGGTTTTAAAACGTTTTCAAAATAACAATGAAATTTATCTAAAATCAACCAAATATCATTAAAAACTTGCAAATCCGTTTAAAGGCAAACAAAGCATGCTTTAAACTTAATATTAGTAACAGAATACGCAGAACATATGCTCCTACATTGCCCTATATTCGCAAAATCCAGGCAAGACCTGGAGCAACAAATGCAGAAGACTGTAGACCGTAACGGCCTACAGGTCATGTTAATAAAGTACAGACCGTGTCTGGAACGGTTCTGCAAAAAAATTTATTAAATATATTAAGGCGGCAAACAAAACTGAAAGAGCGGGTCTCGTGAGGAATTGCGCCCCGGCTCGCCCATGAATATTGTAAGTAAAATTAACACCGATGTAGTCGGGGCGTATTTCGCGAGACGCGTATCACACCATTCGTGAACTAGTGTATTACAATTAATATAATGTATCTTGTTTTTTGGAAACATTTGAGAGATAAAAAAAGTCCCTGGACACAATGGCAGGGGAGTAGAGTATTATTAATCGAGCGAGTAACATCAAAATGTATTTTGAAGATAGCTCTGCGACACTATGAGCAAGAGAGGTGAAAGGGGTCAAGATAGCAAGAGTACACAATAGGGGTACAGCCCCGCTGTTACACCCACGTCAATAGATAGGCTATTCGTATATATATATATAGATCGATAACCTAATTTTTAACAAGTATAATAATATATTTCCCAATAATTACTATTATTTTCTACAGATCAGCATGCAATGTGCAGCTACAGCTGATAGGCCTCCTCAATTTACTTGGCAAAGGGATGGAGTCGCCATATCTAGCAACACTGACTCTAGGCAAGTACATAGCTAAATTTTATATTCGTAATATTACAGCCAACGTAGTTCAAATAAATAGTAGATAGTAGATCAAAAACGAATATTAATTTCTTTTACGTATTTAAACGATTTCTTGTCATCTATACCCATAAACCACGTAATCTTCGAAAAGTCTATTTTGTTTCATCTTGTGTCAAATTTCTCAAGTGTTTTGTGACAATAAAAGCTATTTAAGACATGTTTTGAATATATAGGTAAGAACAGGCAAATTCCCAAGCGTGGTTAAAAAAGGTGATGGAGAAACGACCTTTCCATTTTTCAAAACGAATCGTGGGTCTCGAAATTAAAAAAAAAAGTGCGTTCATACAAAGTACACATGTCAGAAGTGAAACTTCTTTGGCAAACTAATTTTTAAGTCTTGTTCATATTTGTACAAATGTAAAAATTTCCGAGACATAAAAACACGTGGCATTTTAATTTACGGTTCGTCATTTGAGATTTCAATATATTATTTTGCATGAAATATAAAATACTAATATTTCATAAATTCTCTTTCCGAAATTTTTATTTAAAAATAGAATTTCTATAAGCTTATTCGCCCCTTCTCACTCTCTCTCAATAGCTCTCTCCCTTTTCTTCGACAAAAACGCTGCACATCTTCGTGACATACATTGTACAAAACTTAAAATTTGACAATGCATTGTAAAACTGTTTGGTTAATAACTCAGGTGTAAAATAATCAGAAATAAAACTAAGCTTATATTCCTATTAAATAATATTCGATTAATTTAGATATTCATTGGGTCAAATAATGCGATCTGATGGCACGGTGCTGGCTCAGCTCAATATATCAAGGATAAGAGTGGAAGATGGTGGATTATACTCTTGTTCAGCAAAAGAAGGTGATCATGTAGCTGTCCATGAGAATAGGCTGGATGTATATGGTAAGTTTTACCGTTGCAAAGTGTAACAAAAATGAAGTTAATTTACGTTATATATCAAAAACAATATTTTTAATTAGTTAGCAAAGTTATCTTTGCTAACTAATTAAATAATAAAACATAACTTTTCATTACCAGACTCTTTCATTTTGACCAAATTTTTAAAAAGAATAGTATAGTATGACATTAATTTAGAAATCACAATCTCACCCCTAATAGGTAAAGTATAACAAAAAAGGTTTTAAAATTTAGACAGTTCCGTAGATAATAAATAAATATAGAATCTAATAATTTTCTTTTTAGGACCACCTTATATTAGAGCATTACCGCCACTAAAAGTCCAGAGCGGCGAAACAGTCAATCTCAGATGTCCATTTTATGGATATCCAATAAGGTACCTCTCATATTTATACAATAACAAACATTCCTTTAAAATATAATTATGTGAAGAGCTGTAAAAACCACCACACGCTTGCTTTTGTACTTTGGTTGAAGTGTTTTTGAATTTGATTGATTTCAATTATGTACCAATAAAATTAATTCAGACACATTTTACAAAATTCCGCTTATAACACTCAATCATAATCTATCACCTCCATTAATATCTTTAATAAATTAGATATATGATATTTAGAAAATAATAATACTTTTACTGTAAGTGTACAAAGTTAAACCATTCAGTTGTATTCAATAATCATTAACTTCACAGCAAAATTGATTGGGAATTTAAGGGCAAAACCATCAGCTCGGACAATCTTTTCCAAAGATATAAACGTAGCCAACACAAGCGAAAAAATCGCAGCGTTTCCAACATCCACGGAGTACTTAGTATTCTAGAAATTAATAAGGACCACGAGGCTCAATATACCTGTATTGTGACCAGTCCGTCGGGAGAAATGGCCAGACGAACATTCGAAATACAGGTTATTGAAGCGCCCGTGTTGGAAGATCTTTTATTTGGGAACAACCTTCAGGAAGGTCAAATAGTAAATATTTACTGTAACGTAAGGAGCGGCGATTTGCCCATACACTTTGAGTGGCTAAAGGATGGAAAGCGGATACCGAGTGGTTTGAAGGTAAATTTCTTGTTTAGATCTAATTTTCAAATTGGATCATACTTTACATATGGCATTGATTTATCTTAAGAAACGTTTAAACTTATATATATATATATGTCGCAGCCCACTAGCTTAATTGGCCTTACAATTAACAGCCTAGCCTTTTAACTAAACAGTGCCGTTTAACTAGCGGCCTGAAAGATATTCAGCCGTAGCGTTTGTTACAATATTTAATAGACTAGCTGGCTAATTCTTAGGCCATTCGTACGATAGAGTGATTATGTGGCAGAAATAAAGAGATGAAAATTTCTTTAAAAAATTAATTGCTTGACTCAGTCACAGCTAACTTCACAATATTATTTTCACTACTTCGATTGTACTTGTTGTTTTTTATTAAACTTTGGAAAACACCATCAAAATTGTGGTTTGCCGACGCCATATTGACAGATTGAAGAGTTTCGTTTCGAGTTTGAGAAGGGCAGAAAGTGGAACTAAATTTAAATTAACAGTCAACAGGCTAGTCAAGTAATGAAACGTCATCGATCCAAATCATTTGCCTAGCTGTTAGATCCACTGGCTGAATATCTTTAGGCCGCTAGTTAAACTAGGCTGTTGATTGAATGGCTGATTAATATGGCTGCGACATATACGAGACATTAAGTACCACTTGGAGAGGGAGTTTCCTTTTAGATACTTTGCTAATTATACTAGTGATAGAAAATTTTAGTCAGTAGACAACTGTTGTTTTTATCCATTAAAATAAGTTCCAATTAAGTCGATTTATTTGGTAAAATGTTCAATCCCATTTAAATTAATGCAATTATAATTCCAAGTTAAAAAATAGTTTTGTAAATTAGGATGAGTGTGGTGGTGGTAAAGGCAATTATTTTTTAAGGTCGTTGAGAGGAGTTCAGAGCTATTCAGTGCGCTGATAATAAAAAAAGTATCCTTAGAACACTGTGGTACATACACCTGCGTCGCAACCAACCACGTCGCAACTGTTAATAAAACCACAGAACTGTATATAAAAGGTGAGGTGTTAATAATTTTATCAAAAGTACTATACATTTTATATCCTGTATATATAAGACGTAACATTTATTACTACAGAAACACACACACAGAAACACACAAAATAATAATAATAAAAAAAAAAAATAATGAAGAATGACAATTTTTTAAAGAATAAGATACATTTTATGTGTGTAATGTGTGTGTGTTGTGGTTGTAACTGGCCCTAACTCAGCATTATGCTGAGAAGGAGACTGTTTCACAGAGATGGTCATTCTGCCAGAGACCAGAACAGTTAGTTTGCGCCTCAGTCACAAAAAAGAAAAAGAATGTAAAAATAATAATAGTTAGTAGAGACAATAATATTATAAAAAATTAGCAGTGTAAGTAATCTTGTGTAAAAGAATATATTTAAAAAAATAAAAAATAAAAATAAGAAAAATTAATATTGTCATTTCATTCAATAAGTACATAATCAATATTCTTGAAGTCATGTGGGTAGAACAGGTATGGAAAATCCTTCAAGAAAATATTTTAAGAATATTTTGTGAAAGCATATAAACACCTAATCTGGCACAGCACAATATTTTAGTAACCATGGAATGTTTACTTCTCAGTACTGTATCTTATATTTCGTCAAAACAAATTAATGAACAAAGTTACATCATGTCACAATTGAGACATGAAGTAACTTTATATGCTCGGAAAATACGTCATATATTTTTGGATAATGAGGCAAAATAGACATTTTACGTCCTCGCTGAACGCGGGTAACAATGTTGTATGAACACCGATCTGACGTGCTGAGTAATTTAGAAAACTATATGAAACGTGGGATATTTTTATAGGGAACATAATCTAGTCAAATTTGGCAATCTATATAGTTTAATACAGATACAAAAAGGTTTTTTTTTAAGAGACCCACAATGGCAGCCTGCCTTTAAACAAAAGAAGTTACGAAAATGATAGCGTTCTTATCTTAACTCATTAGTGTGTTTTAATTGAGATGTTGCCTAGAAGCAAAAGTGAAGAATGTAGGATCTTGACGCCGCTAGAGTTATTTATTTATTTACAACATACGTGCCAAACATATTAACAGATTAACTTACATACTTTATACGTTAAACAACTAACAATTAATTCTACTTAAAAAAAAAATTGAGCAGTGTTGGCGTTTTGGCTTCAGCCTGCGATTGTCAACCCTAAGGGCGTATGCGAATTAAACATTTGCTCGAACGGTGAAGGAAAACATCGTGATGAAACTTACCATAGTGCGTCGAAAAAAGTTGTTAGAGAGATTTTAGAATGGCAATACCGCACAATATCGTAGACGTGTTAGTCAATGATGTGTTGGATCGATCGTTGAGTTTAAATTGCTCTTATCGGCGCCTGCGCCGGCACTCAGTTATTTTTTTTAATAAATCAACGCGCTTTTCTTTCTGTATCCGCGACATATATACTATTTATTAAAATATACTGACAATTTTAAAGATAATTTTGCTGCGAATATTATTTAACCAAGCTCTTAAGTTGTTTAATATAGTAATTCTTATTGTAGTTGTTTTTTACAGTTGCACCAAAATGGGCAGAAGAGCCATCAAACTCTTCTCTTTTATTAGGCAGAAGAGGTGTTGTCTCGTGTAGCGCTAGTGGGTATCCAAAACCTCAAGTGCATTGGATGAAAAAAGACGGTAAGAATATTCGTATTAATTCAAACGTGATTTAAAGATGATATTACTAACATAGTGGACTTGTAATTGATAATGAAAACGTTAAAACAAAAATATGTTATAAAAGATACAGATTCTCAAATACATCAAGGTTTTTATTTGTGCTTCCATTCCAAACAAAACATGATAAACAAGAAACAATTGACTGAAAAAAATTTACAAAATAAAACCATGTCAATGCCTCAACGTAGTGTAGCGTGTATAAAATTTTGTATTAAAAAAATCGTAGAGTCGTAGATTGATGAGTCGGACTCATGGCTTGGAAAGAAAGAGTACCCTCCTCATGTCGCATTCAAAACACACGATGCTTGGAATGAAGTTAAGATGTTAACAATTTTAAATATTTATAATGGCTATAATTTATTTTAAATTCGGTTTTAATACGCGACCTTGATTTACGGAAAGTTTCTTGCCAGTTCTTCTTACACGCTCTACACCCTTGACTTGCGAACTGGTAGTAAATGTAAATTTACGATTAATTTAACTTGACGATTCAAAAGTGTACTTGGTTACCCACTTGAATAAAGATATTTTGAGTTTGAGTTTGACAAATTTTATATAATTAAGTTAACAACATAATCAACACTTAGGAATAATCTGACTGGTGATCAGCACAAGTTACTTTGTTTGTTTCTTGCCAGTTCTTCTTGCCCGCTCTTCGCCCTTGACTTGCGAACTGGTAGTAAATGTAGATTTAGAATTAATTTAACTAATTTTCTGACGTTCATACGTGTACGTGTTTACCTATATATGAATAGTTATTTTGACATTGACTTTGACTATTTACCTCTAATTACCGCTTACATTTTCTTTACATCAAATATCAACCAAACATCCTTAATTTATTTAATTGATTAAAATTGTGACTCAACCCGTTCTTAACCATATTACATTTTCATTTCTCTTTTCTAATAACCTACAACTGTTTGTGTAGTAACTTTTATTTATAGAATGTATAATTTTAGCGATTCTTGGTACCTGGCAACCCGTACTAGAACTGGCTGGAGGCGGCATTCTAAGTCTGACAAATGGGTCCTTGGTGATAGACGAGGTATCACTGGCAGACGAGGGACTGTATTCTTGCAACGTTGAAAATGGCGTCGGTACGCCACTCAGCAAGACTGTCTGGATTACTGTCAATAGTCGGTATTACATCGTTTTCATTTTACAATTTAAGTTTCTTAGTTTAAAAAATATGTTTATATAAAATCTTACAAAAAACGTAGTATTTTCTTCAATCTTCAATCAAATATTCTTGCAAATAAATTATTATTATTATTAACTATGCTAGATACAGCACTGGTCAAACTATACTCATTTTAATGATTGAGTATTTATATTTTTAGAACCAGTCCACTTCTCCACATCATCAGCTAATATTACATTACGTTTGGGTCAATCAGTAGCTCTGGAGTGCCACGCTCTCGGAGATACACCTATTACTGTACAATGGATGAGGCACGGACACGCCCTGGAAGTGCACACTCATAGGCAAGTAGCACAATAGTGTCAGCCTTAAAAAAATTATTAAACTTCTTAACCTACATAGTAATAATAGTTCATAAATAGAACAAATATAAAAAGTTTGGTCCCTGTGGCAGTGTACCTTTAACGTTGGCAACATTTCCTCGCTGTATTGCGATACTTATAAAATAATCAAGAAGAAGAATATAATTATATCAAATAGATTAATATAGAAACTAAAACTCTTAATTACCATCTCTACTTCAGTCAGGACAGCTGTTGAAACACGACTAACACAAAAAAAGTTCGCTTTTCGCAAATCCTACTAATATTATAAAGTTTGTTAGTATGGATGGATGTTTGTTATTCTTTTACGTAAAAGCTACTGAATGGATTATAATGAAACTTTACAATAATATAGCTTATACATCAGAATAACACATAAGCTACAATTTATTAAGATATTGTGTGAATTGGCCAACATATCAAGTAAGGAAAAAATCTACCATCTGCGAGCTATTCTGGCGTGCGCTGCCAAAACTGCTAGAGTTGTTACACATATGTAATGTATGATGGAAATCTTTATCTTAAATAGTCCTAAAAAAGCCCGCTACAGTATATATACGTATATCTATATCTTATGTGTAACCCTTCAAAGCCAAAATAGTGAACCATACAGTAAAAATTAATAATAATTTATTTCAAATTTGGTGGTATAAATGCATATTAGGTAGTATTAATTGATTCCTAAATGAAAATAGATACTTTTATCGCTTTTGGTTTAAATGTTATATTATCCTGCGCAGATGAAGTCACGGGCACAGCTAGTGTTTACATAATATAAAAACATTAATTTAAACATAATTCGTTTTAGATGGAAACTGTCAGAAATAAAAACCAACTCAGGTTTGAGAAGTACAATAAGTATACAGTACGCAGAAACAAATGATGCGGGATTGTACCAATGTCGAGCGAGCAATCCCTTTGGGAGTAGCATATATAATGTATATGTCACAATACTGGGTGAGTTATATAAGGAATTTTGAATTTGTATTTGATATAATAGGAGGCAGAGTACCGCAGATACCTCCGAGTGCGTTGCCGACCTATTAAAGACATTAAGTGCTATAATTTGTGTTCGCATTTTTGTTTCTAAAATAACGGAATTCTTTGTAATATTTCGTTATAAATAATTAACTTATTAAACATTCATTTAAAGTATTATTTTATTAACTTTTTGGTGCTTTTAAATATATTTTAAATCATTTTAAAGGAATTAATTAACCATAATGTTAGTGAAGAGGACAACACAATGTTGCCAGAAAAAATGGCACTAACATCACCCTTGGGCGAAACTGTCACGGCAACACTAACTTCAGCTGTCACTTTCATGACATTAATACAACTTAAACACGCTTATTAAAAAATCGTGTCCAGCCCGATCGTCAAAATTTTAGGGAAATTTATTTCTGTTAATAAATTAAAGTTATAAATAAGATTCTCCCCTCCATACCTTGTAGTAAAATGTTAACCTCTTGTATATGTCACCGTAAAATTGTAAACACCGTTAGATTGTAATCTATCTCGCGAGATTATAAACTGTCGAAAGATTGTGAACCTCAACGAAATGCTTACAATTTAACGTATTATTATTCGGTAGTTATATGAAATTGTTGGAAAGTAAAATTAATCTGTAATTGACCAAAGAAGTTTGAATGATAACTAAGTTAGTGTAGTACAATCTACCGAATAATAATACGTTAAATTGTAAGCAGTAAGCTGAGGTTCACAATCTTTCGACAGTTTATAATCTCGCGAGATTGATTACAATCTAACGGTGTTTACAATTTTACGTTAACATATATATTATTAGATGTCTGTGTGTGTTGTCATTTTTGTTTTGGGTAACTCTGCTTAGATTAAATTCAATCTATCAAAATTATCAAATCTATCCTCACTGCGTGAAGACTTAGAACGTGATATTGGCGGAATTGTGATTTACACAGATGTCGCCATTATAAATAAAGTGAAGTGAAGTGAAAAATCGTTATAAATGAAAATCAAATAGCTATTCTTTCTCTTTTAATACTTTGTTAATAAATATGACAAATCATTATAAAACTAAGGTTTTCAATGTTAAACATTTAAAGCAAAAACTGTTTCCAGAACCACCCACACCACCAACTGAACTTCGTTTGGAGTCAGTTCAATCTCGATTAGTGGCCATATCATGGCGAACCAATGACCGTGTAAATGCCAAGCACTATACCGTACAGTATGCGCCTGCGCACCTCAGTGATGTTCGTTGGGAACTCGCTAGTACATTTAATGTCACAAGGTATGTTAAGACACAAATTATACTTAAAATTAGGTAAATTTTGTCATAAATTTCTGTGTGATTGATTTTTTTGTGCGTTTAAGCCTTGGACTAAATAAAAATAATAATATAGTGGCGCTACACCCTTTTTTAGGTCTTGGCCTCAGATTTCTGTATCGCTTTCAAGTTCATTTGTCAATCTAATAGGCGAGTAGGTGATCAGTCTCCTGTGCCTGACGCACGCCGTCGACTTGTGGGCTAAGGCAATTCGGTTTGCTGAAGATGTATTTCTTCACCATTCTAGCGAAAGTTAAATGCGCACATAGAAAATCCATTGCTGCAAAGCCGGGTATCGAACCTACTATCTCAGGGATGAGAGTCGCTCGCTGAAGCCAATATGGACTAAATAGTTCATCACAATATATCATTACATTATAAGAATAAATAATTTTTAATGGATGTTTAAATAATGGTGTAATTCAGATACAAATGTTAATGACCCTGACCAAGTAAATATTTTGAGAAAACTGTGAAAAATATTTTATATACTTAGGCCATTATTGCCATTAAGAAAGAAAGTCGTACATCAAAACTTTTTCTAGTCAAATTTGTAATCTCCAATAATAAATACATCTAATGAATAGTTATATATAATAAAACAGGATAAATAAACTTAATTAAAGTAATATTGTATATATATAATATTTTTTTAGATTTTTTGCTTACTAGGGTTGCCTAGGAGAGATCGCTCGTTAGCGATAAGGCCGCACCTTTGCATCCCTAATGATTTATGTTACTTGTTTATATTTGTAATGTAACATAGTATTAATAATTCAATAAAAATAAGACTTAAAAACAACACTGAAATAGTGAAATTCCACGGAAATAAATTGTAATTTTACGGTGTACTTATGATTTGTATGTTACGAGTATATGTTATACCCGGATTTAAACGTCAACATTTCCTCTAGCAATAATGAAATACGTCAAATATTCGAACTGCAAAATCTCCGTCCGGCGAACGGCTATGCAGTTAGAGTTGCAACTGTCAACCAAGTCGCTGTAAGCCGGTTTACCGAACCTTTGCATTTCACTACACAGGAGGAACGTAAGTTATATTTTCTTTAAAATAATAAAACAATTTACTACTTAAATTCAATTTCATATATTAAAAGAATGTGATTTACAAAATAAACTCAAAATTCATAAATATTAGTAAATTATTTATTTTTATTAATATACTTATTCATATAAACTAAATCAGACTTAAATACTATTTCATCTCCTGTCAAATTTTAATTCTATTGATTCCAAATTTACCATATATAGTACCAGTCGTAATTGGTACAGATTAAATCTAATACGGTTTCCGTAAAAAACCCTTTTGTTATTTTGTTAGCACCATCATCTCCACCACTACAAGTACGTGTATCGCAAACAGAAGAGCCAGGTCAGCTAAGAGTGTGGTGGTCACCCCCAGACCCACTTTCACATAATGGCCACATCACAGGATTCCACATAAAGGCTGTGCCACAGAATGTTGGACCAAGTAAGATTTCATCACTTTTTTAATACATATAGACGTGAACACATTTTGAAGTTAAACTTCTTTTGGCGCGTTAGGGAAAAATTATGAGTCACAAAACACCGACACCCTGAAATTAGCAGTGAATATTTTAAAATAAAAAATTTCAATTTCTTTATATTTTTTTGTGATGTTTAAATAAACTTTATTTAACTAGATAATGCGGTATAATAAAACTAAATGTATTAAATACCTTTTTTCTATTGACAGTCGTTTTTTCTACGTAGAATAAGGCGAAATATATTTTTTTTTTTGAGATTTTTATCTTGTTATGCCAAAGAAATACACCTTCTTACGCGTTTACATAAGTACACACACATTTTAATATAAAGAATTTCCGCCTTTCTGGCGTAATGGTGGTATAAAGCTGGATTGGAGGTGCTAAAACAACTCTGCAATAAGTTGAAGAGGTGTAATTGACGAATCACTACGTCAGTGAGTTCGCAATAGAAAGTTGTTACCTATTTGCCTTAAAAGTATTAAAACTAAGTGTAATCAACTTTAATTAATTTTATATAAGGAGCACTTGTGTCCTTTGACATAAATCTTTTAATTGACATTAGATTTTGATTCGAATTTATAGGCAAATATCGATTAAAACCATGTTTTATTAAATTAAAAAAAATAGCACTAATGATTCCTTATATCTGTAAACGTCACGTGATGTGCTTATATCATCTATAAATTCTTATCATAGCATCGGCTTTGATCAGTTATTTCCTTCTTAGCTTAAGTGGAGTAAGCTTTATTTCTCCAATAATTTTTGCATAGCAATAATAATAATAATAATCGTAAAATTTATGAATAGAAAATTAAAACAAATTTTAATAGTTTGGTTGGGTACTATCTAGTTACAATGTCACACAGATACCCAAATAGCACCATAAGCATTAATGCAATCAATGCTTAGTCTTATTATTCCATTGTGTTCCACGAATCAAAGTTATCATGTAAGGGGTTTTAGCTGTAAGATTATAATTATATTAAAGGTAGTCTAATATCGACCACCATAGTGATAGGGTCTAACATCGACCAACTTAGAATAAGAGTCTCGTATCGACTATAAGTTAAGAATATTAAGTGTAATTTACTTAATAAAGTTTTCCTTTTTAAAAAAACCTTTGATAACCGTCGCGATTTGACTGGCGCAGCCGGTAGGATATCCGTCGTGATCCTGTGCCTGTGAAGACTAAAAATCAGTCTGAGTGTAGGGTTGCGCGTGTGTTTTTACGCATTAAACGGATATTTTACGACCAAACAAATAAGTCATTATTGATCGCGTAATTCGACGGTAAAAGGTAAAAAGTGAAAGAAGCAAAAGCAGTTATAAATAGAAGAAATGGGTTGCAGACTTATGTGAGTAAACCTCTTCGCATTCCAACCTGTCCCATTTTATTTCCGTTTGACTGTGTATTGTGTAAAATAGATTTAAGTAATTTTAAGTTGATAAAGATTTTAATTGAAATAAAAAAGAAAATTATATTGAATTATTAAGTAAGTAAAGAAAATAAATTTATATTATTTTTAATTTTTATTGTAATAAATAATTTTTGTTAAAAAATGCAAGAAATACGCACAATTCCATCAGATATTCTAAATATTATACCTAAGTTCGATGGGGAACAAAAACTATTAAATTTATTTTTAAATAAAAGTGAGTATGTCATTAGAGCCTTTAGGCCAGAACGTCCGAATATAGCACAAGATATATACATATTTCATGTTATAACAAGCCGCCTTAGAGGTAAGGCGAGCCACTTAATAAGCGAGAGACAAGACATCAATAATTGGGAGGAGCTAAGAACAACTCTTATCCAACATTTCGGAGATCCTAGAACTGAAGAATGTATTTCGATTGAATTAGAAAATATTAAAATTAATCAAGGCGAGTCATATTTAAGCTTTTGTAATCGAATCCAAAGCGTCCGTAGCACATTATTTTCAAAAATTAATTTAATAGAGGACGAGAATATTAAGAACGCGAAGATGAATATATATAACCATACATGTTTAAATGTTTTCCTTTTCAATTTGCCCGAAGATATGATACGCGTTGTCCGATTACATAGATGTACAACTCTAGAAGACGCGCTCAGTGTAGTAATGGAAGAAGTAAATTTCCTTAACCAATATAAATCACGGAGTGTTAATAGACAAAAATATACTCAAAATATTAATGAAAAAAATAATTTAACACAAAATAATTTTCCACAAAATAATTTACCACGAAATAATTTTTCACAAAATAATTTTAATAAGTTTAATCAATTACCCCAATACCAAAATAACCCTCCAATGAATTTCAAATTCGGAATACAATCACAACAACAACCTCAAGGATTTAAACCTAATTTCTCTAACTTTAAATTCGGTACCAACCAAAAGCAAGGGTTATATAATTCTAATAATCCTAATAATTCACAATTTAAGTTTGGTGGTGGACCACCTCAATTTGGATACAGGCAATTCCCCCAAACAACGAATCAACAACAATTTAAATTTGGTATTCCACAAAATCATCAACCAAAACCGGTGCATAGATATGATAACGATGTATCGATGCGAACGGCACCTCAAGCTAAGCCAAATTTTATGACACCAAGAACATCAAATAATTTATTTTATACAAATTACATGAACGACGATATGAATAACTACACAGATTACGATCATGAAACATTTTATACACACGAAGATAATTATCCCTATGAATATTATAATGTAGATCCGAATGATTTTACTCCAGATAATTATTGCGAATTAGAACAAAATTCAGAAGAAGCGGTTGACACCTCAGAACCTGAAAATTTTCATACACAAGCCTCAATAACCGACAAACCGAAGTAATACAATTAAATCATCACGGTACTTTAAAGTTGCCACATATTGAAATTCCCGAAATAAATAGTAAGTTTATGATAGACACAGGTAGTTCACGATCCTTTATAAGTCCTAAAATAGTAAATAAGTATTTGTCAGAATTTAAATATTATGAGCCATTCGAAGTCGTGAGTACACACGCACAGAGTCACCATAACGAAGTAATTTATATACCTCTCTTTAAAACTTTTTGTAGTACAGATTATCATAAATTTTATATCTATAATGTGGATAGCGATTATGGCGGTTTAATAGGATCAGACTTATTAAAACAACTTGACGCTAATATAGACATGAAAAATCAAATTTTAAGAACTCGTGACACAGAAATACCAATTATTTATAGTCCACCATTTGCCATTCATGTTGATGCACGATCTGAAACTCGTGTTAAGGTTCCTGTTAATCTTCCTAATGGACAAGCAATATTAAATTCAATTAATTTTGGTAAAGGTATAAGAACACCATCTGCTCTTGTAAAATGCGAAAACGGTTATGCTACCACTATAATACAAAATTCATCTGATAAAAACTATAAAATTAAATTCACTAAACCTCTAATAGTTACAAGTTACAATGAAGAAATAATTAATATAAATAATACTCAAACAATTAATGATTATAAAATTGATAAAATTCTGAAACAAAATTTGTCTAAATTACGTTTTGAACATATGAATGAGGAAGAAAGAACTAAAATTTTTAATTTGTGTTTTGAATATAGAGATATTTTTTACAGCGAGCATATACCATTAAGTTTTTCTAATCAAGTTAAGCATAAAATTCGTACAACTAATGAAGACCCAATTTACGTAAAACCTTATCGTCAATCTCCAGCCGAAGCTGTTGAAATTAGAAATCAAATAGATAAACTTTTAAAAGATAATGTAATACAAGAATCTAATTCTCCATGGTGTGCACCTGTACACCTCGTACCAAAAAAAATCGACGCTAGTGGTGAAAAGAAGTTTAGGATGGTTGTTGACTATAGAAGACTGAATGACATTACAATAGACGATAAATATCCATTACCTAATATAACTGACCTCTTTGACAAACTAGGTAAAAGCTGTTACTTCTCAGTACTTGATTTGGCTAGTGGTTATCACCAACTGGAAATAGAAAAAGAAGACCAACCTAAAACTGCCTTTTCAACTCAATTTGGACACTATGAGTTCCTTCGAATGCCGTTTGGGTTAAAGACCGCACCAGCGACATTCCAACGAGCAATGGACAATATTCTTAGAGGACTGCAGGGCATACATTGCTTAATTTACTTAGATGATATAATTATCTTTTCATCTAGCCTCGACGAACACCTAATAAAACTAAAACTAGTATTCGACAGACTTAGAAAGACCAACCTTAAAGTCCAACTCGATAAATCGGAATTCCTTTGCAAAGAAACAAATTACTTAGGACATACAATTACACCTGACGGACTAAAACCAAATACCGACAAAATAGACGCTATACTTAATTACCCAGTACCAAAAACTACGACAGAAATTAAGAGTTTTCTCGGACTTATTGGTTATTATCGAAAATTTATAAAAGACTTCTCAAAGATTACACAACCCATGACAGCATGTCTAAAAAAGAACAGTAAAATTGTAATTAATGAAAATTATTTAAAATCATTTGAAAAATGCAAAGAACTTCTTGTTAATGCACCATTACTTCAATATCCCGACTTTACAAAGCCTTTTATTTTGACAACTGACGCATCTGACTATGCACTTGGAGCTGTACTCTCGCAGGGCCAAGTAGGCAGTGATAAACCAATAGCATATGCTAGTAGAACTTTGAATGACACAGAAAAACGTTACAGTACTATAGAAAAAGAGTTATTAGCGATAGTATGGGCAGTTAAACACTTTCGTCCATACCTATATGGAACAAAATTTACAATTTATACAGACCATAGACCATTAGCTTGGCTAGATTCTCTTAAAGAACCAAATAGTAAATTGACTAGATATAAACTCAGATTAGCTGAATACAACTTTAAAGTCATTCATAAGAATGGAAAGCAAAACACCAATGCTGATGCTCTCTCACGTATAAAATTAAATGCTTTAGGTAAAAACGATAAAGATAATCAATCAATGGTAGTTAATGTAGATAACTCTGATAGAAATCTTGAAGACTATATTCAAGAATTAACTGATTCAATAACACGATTAGGACAAAACAACCAAAGTAAAGAACCTGAAAATGATAACAGTAACTCTATGTCTTTTTCTGAAATATCTAGGTCTATTCCATCTCGAGTTAATTCCAGGTCATCATCACGCACATTAACAATAAACTCTAGTACAGATACAGCACATTCTGCTGAAGATATGGACACAGATGGCATTCCCATACTTTACGAAGCTATAGATACAAAACCAAACCAAATATTAATATACCCATGGTTTAAAAATGAACTTTCAGTTAAAATTCGATCACATCCCAAGCAAAAGATTTTAGAGGTTCACTTACCCCTAGATAATTCCGAGTTAATAAAAAAATTTCTTAAAGAATATATTAGACCCAAAATTAAATACTTTATCTATTACGAAAATAAAGCACACCGACAATTATTCACACAAGTATTAATTTCATTATTTAGAAAAGAAACCGTAAAGCTTTATGAATGTACTGAAAGAGTAATTAATGTCACTGACGAAAAAGAACAAGAGGAAATAGTAATGAAGTATCACGTAGGCAAAACCTGTCACCGAGGTATTAAAGAAACAATTTCTCATTTAAAACGAGTTTATTTTTGGACAAATTTAGAAGAAACCGTAACCAGTTTAATAAATTCATGCGACACTTGTAAACGTATGAAATACGATCGTAGACCATTTAAACCTCAATTACAACTTACACAAACTCAATCAAGACCTTTTCAAGAATTATTTATAGATTTATTCTCCATAGAAGGAAAATATTACTTAACCATATTAGACGCATTTAGTAAGTTAGCACAAGCTTTTGAAATCCCAGATAGATCAACACCTGAAGTAGTCAGGGCACTTATAAAGTATTTTTCATTCTACAGCGTACCTACTAAAATCAGTTCAGACCCTGGTTCTGAATTCAATAATAAACTCATGAAAGACTTAATGACATTATATAAAATAGACATTCACATAGGCACCCCTAACAATCCAAACTCAATGGGATTAATAGAACGATTCCATTCCACAATTTTAGAAATATATAGACTTGCGAAATATGAACATAAATTCACAGATGCTACATCAGTGATGACTTATGCTATAATGGCTTACAATCAAACAATCCATTCAGTAACAGGTCTCACTCCGTTTGAAGTAGTATTTGGTCACACGGAAAATAACAATCAATTTAATTTAAATTTTGATAAAGAATATACTCAACAACTAGTTAGGGATCATGCAAAAAGAACTCACTACTTATACAAATACTTAACCGATAAAATAGGAACTAGGAAAGAAAAAGTTCAACAAAGTAGAGTAGGAGAAACTAATTTTGATTTAAATGAAGGTGATAATGTTTTTATTAAAGGCATAAATCGACGTAGAAGCAAGGATAAGCCCAGGTATGAAAAAGCAAAAGTTAAGGGTAAAATAAAAAGAAATGTAGTATTGGTAGAAACTAGCACGAAAGATAAAAATGTTCCAATAAAAGACATAAAACGTCCCCCACAGGTTCGTCCTGCTAGTGACCCAAGCAGTAACGATCCGGGCCCTTCAACTTCAAAAGGTTGAGAAGAATCCAGGCGTTCTCCCTCTTAGAGAAGGAACCGCTATGATTACGTATGACAAGTGGATAGTAATTAAGACATTAGATATTAAACTTATTAAGGAAGAATTAGAATTTAATATGCATAGGTATATAGAACTAAATAGAATAGTAGAATTACAGTTAAATACCAGTAGCTCTTCGTTAATATACTTCAATGATGTTAAGCTTCAAGTTAATTATATGTTAAATATCACATTGAACAAATATTCAGAAATTGTACCAATTAATAGACAGAAAAGAGGACTCATTAATCCTTTGGGATCTCTAGTTAAAATGATAACAGGAAATTTGGATTACGATGATGCTATTAAATATGACAACTTAATAAAAAATGTAAAATCTCGTGAACATTCTCTGGAAAAGAAAACTACTGTTATATCCGAAATGATAAGACTTGTTGCAAACTCTACCATAAATATTACAAACAATCTCGAACAATTAAGTGATGCAATTAATAAAATTAATAAAAATATTAAAGACATTTCAATTATTTCACATGTTAACCAAATAACACATATCTATAATTCCTTCTTACATAATTTTCAAATAATTTACACAAAATTGACCGAGATTGAAAACATTTTAGCATTCAGTAGAATGGGCGTATTACATCAATCTATAATTAATACTAATGAACTCATTAATGTACTTAGAATCATAGAGAAAACAGATAAGCTGATATTTAAAGTAATTCCTGAAAATATTGTAAGAATTGAACAGTCCATGACATTGAAATCGTATTTTAAGAACAATGTTATTACTTTAGTATTAGAAATACCCTTAGTTAAGAAAGAAACTTATTTTTATTATAAAATTGTACCCTTACCTATCACCCAACCTGAAACAAACCTTACCTTAATAATATTACCCAAGTATCCTTACCTTATTGCGAAGGGGTTGAAAGCGAAATCGCTGTCGACACCATGTAAGAATATAGAAGAAGAAATATACCTCTGTGATGAGCTGCAGACCATGGTACCTGTTGAAGACACTTGTATCCTGGACCTGATGAAATATTCTCACAACGTTTCTTGCAAACAAATTCCAATAGAATTCGAAGAAATTAAAGTAGAACTTTTACAGATTAACCGATGGATAATCTACTCTAAATCACCTGTTGATCTGGTTAGAACCTGTGATAATGAAATTTTACATTACACTCTCATAAATACTTACTTATTAACCATAGAAGATAAATGCCAATATAACATTGCAAATCACAATTTAAGAATACATAGCAGTAACGGTGAGAAGCTTATATCTCAAAAGCTGCCGCTAGTAAATTTACCTGAAAATTTGAAGATCAGTATCCAGAGCAACATTAATCCTGTTAAGCTGAATGGGGTTGATTTAACCAATTTAAAAGTATTATCATACGCCCTACAAAACAGTGAAAATCAAAGTGATAGTGTAGTGAAAACCAATAGTGTCAGTTTAGGGACAATAATTCTATATGTAATTTTAATTTTAATTCTTATATCCTTTCTGGCATACAAAAAGATAAAAACATGTATAATATTTCAAGGCCGAAACCATCCTCCGAAAAATTGTTCTTCAGATGATTTCGAGCTTAAGGAGGGAAAAGTTACAATGTCACACAGATACCCAAATAGCACCATAAGCATTAATGCAATCAATGCTTAGTCTTATTATTCCATTGTGTTCCACGAATCAAAGTTATCATGTAAGGGGTTTTAGCTGTAAGATTATAATTATATTAAAGGTAGTCTAATATCGACCACCATAGTGATAGGGTCTAACATCGACCAACTTAGAATAAGAGTCTCGTATCGACTATAAGTTAAGAATATTAAGTGTAATTTACTTAATAAAGTTTTCCTTTTTAAAAAAACCTTTGATAACCGTCGCGATTTGACTATCTACCAGGCGCCAACTTAAATGTTTGATTTTTTTTTGTTGTAAAATTAGATTAAAATTATATAATGGTAATGTTTTTTTTTTAGTTTCTTATCAATGAGTAATACTAAAATAGTAGCAAAACACAAAGAAGCTTTCATTCTAGTGTCGTAAAAATAAGACCCCTCTAAAGTTCAGGAAACTTTTATCGCTATAAAAGTCATATAAATTTTACAACTTCGCCTTTTTCACTTATTTTCCTGTTTATGGTTTTTCCAATCGAGATGTTTTAGCGATACTAAACTTTTGTTTAAAAATTTTTCATATTAACGTACCTTAACTTTTTTTAAGAAAATTATTTATATAATTTGCCGCGCAACGCCACTATGTGGAAGCAGCTGCCCACTGAAGTATTTTCGAATCAATTTGACTTAGTGTTCTTCAAAAAAGGAGCATACCATTTCCTAAAAGGCCGGCAACGCACTTGCGAGCCTCCTGGCAATGTATCCATGGGCGACTGTGTCAACTTTATTTTTGTTAATTTTTAACTTCGTAAATGTAAATTTAAAATTAATTTGACTTTTTTTTTTGACGTTCATAAGTGTACTTGTTTACCTATATGAATACAGTTTGAGTTTGAACATCAGGTGAGTCTCCTGCCCGTTTGCCTCCTGATACATTAAAAAAATGAAAGCGGTTAAAGATAAAAATGCCTCTGAAAGATAAAAAGCTTTTGCGAAGGTGTGTTTTTTGGGTAGCTTATATGTAGGTTTGCATTGTGCATTATTTGGTGTAGTCGATGTTTCCAAAAAAGGCATATTGTCATTAAGTATAGTTGTATAACCGTAAGATGTTTTGTTTCATTGTACATTTTTAAAGTTGGGTAGTGAGAAGGTTTCATATAAGATGAAGATGCCGCTCCATCCCATTACTCAAAGTCAAAATCATTTGTTCATTTAGGTAACACAATGTACACTTATCAACATCAATAAAAAAATACACAATCAATGCTAAATTCTTCTAATTTTACACTTACTGCCAGTTCTCAAATCAATGGCGTAGAACGGACGAGAAGAACTGCCAAGAAACTCTCCGCCACTCTTTTTAATCGCCAAGTTTTTTGATTTACACAATGGTTGTAAGGAGCTGCAAGCATTACACCACGTTCCATATGACATCTTACGTAGTTAATAGTTTATAAATTATAACAATAAAAACAAAGATTTGTCCTCTATTAGCAGTAGGCATGGTGAAATAGGAGCATGCACTTACTTTCTCGTGGGAACAACACGCAAATACATAGTCGAAATAACTAACATCACCGCATACACGAATTCAAGTTCGACCAGTCACCACAAGTAGCACCCGTTCACGAGTATGACGCATGGCCAGCCATCGGCCCCCTCGCCATATTTTAGGGAGAAAGACAACCCGACGCATTAAGATAACTTACCGAGATGCATTAGGATAATATCGACTGTCATAATGCAGTATACACTATCTTGATTGTATGTGGGTTGGAAGGTTTTAATACATAACAGATACGTACAAGTATTGCCAACGTTGTTATTTTAGTTTCAGAAGAATCAAACACGAGAATTTTAAAAGTGCCACACCAGTCTGGAAAGCAGGAGACAATGCTAAGTGGTCTTTTGAAAAATACTAGGTACGTGTGCTTATTTATTAAAAATCTAACCTTAGAAGTTCCTTCTTAGTGTGGACTCATAGAGATGTTTCTTTCATTGTCACTCCCTCTTGGAAAATAAGAGACAAAACTTCTTCTTTAACTGAAGGTTATGTTACTCTTGTAAATAAAACCGGTATTTATTATTTTCAAGCTCAACACAGAGCGTGCTTAATGATCATAGAGGTCTAGTAGTGAGGTTTTAAATTATTCGAATTTCAAATTATTTTAAGTCGTAGATTTATTTATAATTTAGAACACTTTTTAAACATTCTATATTACGTGTCTGTAGTCTATGTTCTTTCTATAATCTATTAGCTTATTCAAACCTTTTTTCTTCATACTAACAGATTTTTGAATTCGCTTCTTGTTTTAGATATGCTGTAACAATATCAGCTTTTAATAGTGCTGGTTCGGGTCCATTTTCCTCGCCAGTTTTTCAAGAGACTCGGGAAGGAGGTAAAAATAATTCAAAAGTATTTTTAATTTTATAAAATTTTTGACCATTCATATAATAAAGTAACTCGTTTAAACTATACTATATAACTATAACGTACATTAGAGATATTATTTAATTTTATTTCGTTAAAAAATATTATTATTACACATACCACAAGGGTATTTAGTCATCTATATACAAAAAAGAAAGTCGTGTTAATTACACTATACAAGAACGGCTGAACCGATTTGGCTGAAAATTGGTGAGGAGACGGACTTTTATCCTGTCTCCGTGGGACGTGGTATAACAAAACGCAACAAACAGAAAAACAAAAAGTTTATCAGTCAAAACATCAGTCTAGCCGTTCATTTGTTCAAAATGATACAACTTACAACAAAACACAACCGACTGGAAATAATAAAACGCAACTGAAAGCTACTGAATAACAAAACGTAATATATGGTTAAGTATGATTGATAATTAGAAATTGATCGGTTGATCTGTTTATTTCGAGTTTCCATAAGCTTATCGTGCCGGTATTATCATTAACAAAGCCGCTACTAAGACGATTGAATCTTTCCCTACAAAGCCGTAATGCAACAAATGGGTGGACCAATTTTGATGAATGTTTAAGTGAATTTGAGAATATTTCAGATTATTTACAATTAGATGTTTTTTGATTGATTTTTAAGTTTAACATTTTGTATTTAAGATGTGTGTACAGGACCGACAATAACATCAGTATTTTAAACTAAATATTATAAACGAAATACTTTGTAAATTACTTTAGAACTGCCCATTATGAATTTGAAAATATTTTAGCTCCTGAAAACGCACCAACTTCAGTTGAATGTACAGCCGTTTCTTCAACATCATTGCGAGTAGGTTGGCAACCCTTGATAGCACCAAGACATGGAACTGAGATTTTGGGATATACTATTCTATATGCCTCTGATGGTAGGTATTTTTTTTTCTGCTCCTTACCTCATCTTAGAAATAAATGGCCTTTTTTCAATAAAGTTACTATTCACAACACAAGACTTAATTGTATATTTCTTAATTATTATTAGGGTACCTACCTAAATTATTTTAATTATTATTAGGACAATAAATAAATTGTTTATAAAAAAGAAATGGTCTCAAGGATGATAAGTCTGAGAGGGGCGAAATGGAGACCATCCAAGAACTAGAATCGTAAAAGTAGCTTAACTTTACAGTTTATCAGGCCTTCGTCTATTGACTTCTTAAATAATATTTGCCGTCTTGCGTCTGCAGCAGTGATAAAAACGATTTGGCATCTTACCCCTTTAAAAAATTCAAGTTTCGATGTAGGATTTCAATTTTTTTTTCAGAGAGTGATTGGCAGAATCAAACATCAATTCATACGGAACAGTATTTGCAAAACTTACTAAAATATGCAAATTATACAATTAAAGTCGCTGGGTATTCCAGTTATGGGGTAGGACCGTTTTCTTACCCTATCCTCTGCACTACTTTACAGGACGGTAATCAATACTATTTTATTATATTTAATAGGCCAGAAGTTAGGAAGTCCACTTGTAGCACTTAAAATCCTCAGTCATTTATAAATAAAATTAACTTTTATAGAATCAGATTAACTAATTTGTTACCACAATGATAACTATGGTCAAACCATAGCTGTTTGCGTGAAATGTCAAATATGTTTCAAGATTTTGAGTCATAATTGTAACAAACGTATACTTTAATTTGTTTGTTTTATTTATTTACAAAAAACACAATCCTGTTATAACATGTGAACCTAAATAAAAAAAATGGATACCCCATAAAATATTTAACGCAATAAAATCAAACAAGAAATTATTAGGAAAGTCTAGACTATAGAATAACATTAAAAATTAACTAATTATTAAAGAACTTTTGTCAGTTCACTCTAGGGACAATATAAACCGTTAACCTATGTAATTCGTGGACTACTCTAATACAGCGATGAAATTTAATATATTATACATTTGTTATAGTTCCATCACCACCAGCAGATATTAAAGTTTTAGTACTATCACCGACAACATTACTCATCAGTTGGAAGCCACCGGACAGGCCGAATGGAGAAATTCTTTTCTATACAGTTTACGTCAAGCCAGTGGGGTAAGCGTTATATTTGTAATTTTTTTTGAAGTTATACTTCTTTAGGCGCGTTATGAAAAATTTATGGGAATGATTTTACGATGCTACCCTGAGACACAAAATTATCAGTGTGATTATAGCGTGCGCGAGCGAGATGGGAATAAGACAATCTACAAGTAAAAAGAAATAGAATATGCGTGATGTTAGCAGCTATGCCAAGAATTTTGAATGATCATAATGACATTTACCTTTTAAACAAATAAAGGAGTTTTAATTTTTTTTTCAAAGAAATTTAGCAATGTTTTTTCACAAAGACCTATTGTTACTTAGTTAAAAGGTTATGAAACATACCAAGTTATTAAATTGAATGAATAATATAATAAAATAATAAATAATTATTATTGTTAATAATATTAATTAATAATTGAATAATATACTAAATATTATTAAATTATGAACGTTAAATATTTATTATTTAAAAAAAATAAAAAAAGCCAAAGAAGTATAACTTCTTACGCGTGCACATAAGTACATGCACCCTTTTTTTTGTATGGGAGCATACGAGCCTACCGGATACTTTTTGCTTTTATTTCAATATTTTGTCATAGAAGTGCAGGCGATGCAGTTATAACACAACGTATAGAATCTATTCGCCATACAGCAGAGGTGAAGGATTTGAGCTCTGGCCGGACTTATGAAGCATGGGTGTGTGCGTCTACGCATGTTGGTGAAGGCCGAGCAAGCAAGAGAGTCACTCAAACACCAACGCATAGAGGTAGTATTATAAAACAGTGTATAAAAATAAGTGTTTTGAAAAAGGGGGCAAATGGGCGGGAGGCTTACCTGATGTTAAGTTATACCGCCGCCCATAGACACTTTTAATGCCAGAGGGCTCGTGAGAGCGTGCGCTCTTTTCTAGAAGGACCCTAAGTCGAATTGGTGCGGAAATACTTCAATGGGTAGCTGGTTCCATATAGTGCTGATGAAAAAACTGCCTTTGATAACGCTCAAATGCAGAAAGACTGATTGATTGAAATGATTTAATAATCAATTACGATGCTATCATTATATTCATATCGAAATATTGTGTGTTTGGCACTCTAGCAGACACAATAAGTTTTTCTTTGTCTTTCTGGATCTCTGCGTGCTACGTGTCCAAAAATCTCAAGATTATATTGGATCGAAAGACGATTTTTTACCTGTAACCTTTTTAGCATAGACACGTTTGTTTCCTTAATAAAAATTAATATACTTTCAAAAAGCGTTAGTAATTAAATAAATCTAGTAAACAAAATGATTTTATCTACAGTCGTAGCTGGAGTTTCATCTTTAGGCGGTTCGATATCTGTGGGTGCGGGATCGTCTCTTCTTCTACGATGCGAGTGTGTCGGTGCTCCTGCAGCCCGTACGGTGTGGTACCATAATCACAACATCATCACCCACCATCCCCGCTTTACACGGAACCACGACGATACTCTTCTGATTAACAGTAATTTAACATTATGAAGCTTTATAACGATTTGTCGAATATTTAATACAGGCCTTCAATTGTCTGTTGGTGAGCTCTTATTGGGGAATTTGGCATATGTGCGTCTGTTTTAATAACTATTTAAAATAAATTCATGTGATTTTAAATGAAATAAATGTACATTCACGATCATCAGTCTAATTGCAGTACTCTTTCGTCTCTGTCTGTCGAATTGTATTTCCGCTGTGATGAAAGAGGCAGATAGTTGTTAAGTTACAATAATGCAGTGATTTAATTTTTATTAATAAGAGAGTATGTAAATAGGAATATTATGGCGTAGTGTTTCAATAAAAACCAGACATAGAACGCATGTTTTGTCAAAAGTTTATAGGGGCTTTTTGTTGGGTTATAAGTGTGCAGCGGTAGTCGCGTGCAGCAGTCCAGTTTATTAATAATTGACAATATAAAAACATAACAAGACCATAGCAACGCCAACTTTAAATAACGAACTATGACGATATAATATGTATGCAAATTACCAAAGAGTTTCCTCTAATACACCCCCTTGATTTGCATACACATTTAACAACAAATATGTACTAAATAGTCATTACAAAAATATACAGACATGCAATCTTAATCTACACCTAACATTGAGATGCAGCGGTAATGTTTCTGTCTTTGTAAAGCTTTTGTTAGCACATCCGCCGCCATCTCCTCGGTAGACACATACGATAATTGTATGTCAGTATTCTCCCTTAAAACACTTCTTATAAAATAATATTGAATATCGAAATGTTTAGTTCGGGCGTGGAAGACTGGATCCTCCGATAGAAATAAGGCACCTTGATTATCGCAGTACAACACTATGTTCCCGAAATCGCGCAACCCTATCTCTTTCATAAGACTATTCAGGTAAACTGCCTCTTTTATCGCCAAATTTAAACTAATATATTCGGCTTCACACGTTGAAGTTGCTACGCATTTCTGTTTCTGGGATTTCCATGAAATCGCAGCCCCTCCTAACAAAAAAGCATACCCGGAGTATGACTTCCTATCTATAGGACAATTTGCCCAGTCAGCATCCGAATAACCAATTAAGCTCTTACCTGTTTTTCGATAAATCAGTCCATAATCGGCTGTCCTCTTAAGATAACGAAGTAATCTTTTCACCGCATTCCACTGTATCTGTCCAGGATTATCACAAAACGCTGCTAATCTTGTCACGGCGTGTGTGATATCCGGACGAGTTCCTGCTGAAAGATAAATCAAGCTTCCGATTAATTCTCTATATGGACATTCCTTCTCCAGCGGAATTTGTGAACCATCGGGTCTAAAATTCACCTCCATCGGCGTGGTCACTGTTTCTTTACAATTCTCCATGCCGAATTTTATCATCAAATCATTAATATATTTTTGTTGTGACAGTTTCGTGGCATACTCATTTTTGACAATGTCAATGCCTAAAATATATTTCGCCAGTCCATAGTCTTTTAAATCAAACTCTTTGGAAAGTTCATCTTTGAAAGATTGTATGAGACCTTTATTGCGTGAAACTATCAGTAAATCATCAACATAAACCGCTAAGTATATAGACGTATCAATGGAGTTACCGTCCAAATAGTAGAGACACGGTTCCTTCAAAGACTGTTTAAAATGCATTGACTTCAATTTATTGTCAAGTCTTTTGTTCCATTGACGTCCAGCTTGTTTCAAGCCATACAGTGATTTCTTCAATCGACATACATCTCCACCTGTCTTCAGATCATTTAACATCTTACGAGCCTGCTCTTTTAAGCTTTCGTCTCTTTCTTCTTTAATAATTCTACCTAAGCACTCTGTCAACAATTCTGGAACCTCCATATAAATTTCCTCGTCAAGATATCCATTCAGATATGCAGTATTGATATCCAACTGGTGTATCTCCATGTCTAATTCAACCGCGAGCGCTGTAAGCAGTCTTATCGTGTCTAGTCGGACGACAGGTGAAAAAGTGTTTCGGTAATCGATGCCATATCGTTGACTGTAGCCCTTGGCTACCAACCGTGCTTTCTTCTTCTCGGTTTTGTCAACGTTAAGCTTCGTTGTCAATACATATCGGCATCCTACCGCTTTTCGATTTCTCGACTTTTGAACAATTTCCCATGTTTCATTTTTTACAAGACTTTTGACCTCAGACAATATTGCTTCCTCCCATAGAGCACGTTCAGCGCTACTTAGGGCATCCCCTAAGGAAGTTTCCACAGTCAACGCAACATCCTCAGGTAAAGTTTCTTCTGCACGGCCATTATTATCATTGGGTATCATTTTATAGACCTTCTTAGGTCGGCCAACTTGGCCTTTCTGAAGTTTTGGTCTTCCGGGACCTCTCTTATACGTTACCTCTGTATCAGCTTGCGCTATTTCACTATCTTCCTCATGACATAGAGAAGGTGAACCAAGGGGTGAATCAGTCGTCTCCACGATCATTTCTCGAGTTCCTGAATAAGATGTCCTTGGTATTACGTCCACCTCTACATATTTCGGCTTCGGTGTATCAACATCAGCAGAAAATTGATCTAGCTGAAAAGGATCATGAGTAATTGCCGATTTCCTGTCATCATTAGTATCGAGCCTCGTCTTGCAGAATTTCACATCCCTAGCTATAATGGTTTTATGGTCTACTGGTATCCATACCTTATATCCCTTTTGGTTCATTGGATATCCAATAAATATTCCATTGACACTTCTGGCAGCAAATTTGTCCTTGGTTGGACTCTTGTCTAGAACATAAACTTCAGCTCCAAACTTCTGAAGATACTCAATCTTCACTGGAGAGCCAAACCACTTCTCGTACGGAATTGTACCACCCAAACTACTCGTGGGACAACGATTCCTAATATGACATGCCACCAATACAGCATCTCCCCAAAAACCTGCTGAGAGATTAGATGAAAGTAACATACACCTAGCCATTTCAACTAATGTCCTGTTCATTCGTTCTGCTACGCCATTCTGCTGTGGGGTTTGAGGTATAGTCAGTCTTCTTATTATCCCCTCTTGTTTCAGGAATTGATCAAACTTATTATTACAGTATTCTCCACCGTTATCAGTTTGTAAATACTTTATTCTCTTAGCGGTAAGGTTCTCAACATAGCTCTTGTATTCTTTGAAACATTCCAGAACACCACTCTTACTCTTCAGTAAGTAAACTTCGCACCATCTAGTACAATCGTCAATAAACGTGACAAAATATTTTGCACCACCGACAGTTTCATTTCGAATTGGCCCAACTACATCGGAATGGATGATGGACAGTTTTTCGTCACATGGTCCACTCGACTTGGAAAATGGGAAAGAAGTCATCTTACCCTGCACACAATACTTACAGTCGTATAAAATATTTATATTTGACATATCAACTTTAATGCCCACATGACCTAATACTTTTATTAAATCCTTCACATTTAAGTGACCTAAACGTTCGTGCCAGGATAGTAAATCGTTCTTAGTTTCGGAAATCGCAGAAACAGAAGCATGGCCCTCCCGCATATAATAAAGGTTGTTTTTTCGATCTGCTATGAACTTAATATTCCCTTCAGAATCGGTTACATAAGCTGAATCTTTCTTAAAAGTTACATTAAAACCTTTGCTTGTAATTTTAGATACGGAAATTAAGTTGCATCGCAAATCGGGAACATATAAAGTGTCTGATAGTTTTATCGGAACCTCCCCATTCAAACTCACAGTTCCTTTACCTTTTGCAAATGTACTCACATTGGTGGCCAAACTTAACTTACTACTGCAATTTGTCAAGGTGTCAAATTTTCCTTTCGATCTACAAAGGTGCGATGTACACCCACTATCTATGAGCCATTTTCCTCCACATCCCGAACCAATCACTCCGTTACACTCTGAAACAGATAGAACACATGAGTTAAAATTCTCACTAGCACCTAACTCACTAACACATTTTGAGTCCTGCCTTGTTCCTTTACACGGGCATTCCGAAGCTTTATGCCCAAATTTATGACATCTGTAACATTTAAATTTAAACGCTTGATCCGGTTTATAATTCTGCGGATTTTTAGATGTAGAACTCTTCGTGGTTTTTCTCCTAGCGAACATTGCTGACGACCCCCTCTCTGTCTCCTTCCTTTGCTGTCGCCTAGAGGCATCTTCTTCAAGAATTTTAACTTTCAAAGAATTCGGGTCTGGCAATGAATCTCTAGTCTCCATCGCACATCTAAAGTTCTCATAACTTGGGGGCAGACTATAGAGTAAAATAATAGATGCAAGATCATTATTTATATTTATGTCCATGTCTAGTAACTTTTCTTTGGCTTCAAAGAAGCTTAACAGATATTCACGCATGTCGTCCTCCTCACACATCTTGTGTAATATGAGCTGCTTTAACAGTGTCGCTTTCTTAGCGGGACCCGAAGACGCGAAGATGCTTTCTAATTTGAACCAACATTCTCGCGACGTACTCGTCCCCTTAATGTGTCGTAGCTCACCTGGACTAATTGAGAGAATAATCTCCGCTCTCGCCTTTGCATCCGCCGCTTCCCAAAGCAACGCCTCTGCTGGCTCAGCTGGCTTCTTAATGCTACCATCCACATAGCCCCACACATCGCTCTTGATCAATAGAGCATGGGCCTGGATTCGCCATGAGTCGTAATTATCACGGCTTAGTAATTCTATCCGCACACTCGCCATCGTTACTAGGTTAAGCACTCTAGTTCCCCCTTTTTTTTTTTTAATTTACTAGACTATGACTGGGCCCATAACCTTTGTTGGGTTATAAGTGTGCAGCGGTAGTCGCGTGCAGCAGTCCAGTTTATTAAAATAAGTGACAATATAAAAACATAACAAGACCATAGCAACGCCAACTTTAAATAACGAACTATGACGATATAATATGTATGCAAATTACCAAAGAGTTTCCTCTAATACTTTTTTATTAAAGCAAAATTTTTTATTAAAAATTTTATCACAAGTTATATTTTTTCAGATATTGACGAATCTCTAAGCGGTAATTATACGTGTCTAGCTAAGAATCTGTATGGTTCTGATTCAGTGAAATATACGGTGACTGTCCAACCATTACCGGATTCACCAATCCTTAGAGCAACGCCATATAAGGACTCACTTGTGGTCGAATGGGAACAGCCACATTATTCCATGACGAATAAATCATCTGCGCAGAAAATAAGTATGTTTTTATCATTACTAAATCACTTATTATTTTCATTTATATTCATACATAACTAATTTTATTTCTTTGACAATCCATAATCTCCAATAGCATGTGTTAAAATGAATGAAGTCTTTATTTCATCATCGAGGAAAGTACTATACAGGTATCACTTATTCCACGTCATTAAATTTGAATTTGTAGGCATCCCTACTCATAGGCAAATAAGACAGAGGGTATAAGCCGAGAAAAATAGCCGGCGTAAAAAACCAAGTTATATTTATATTTTAAAAAATCTACTCAATCTTCCTCGGTGTTGGCTTGTCTTCCGACATAGGCCTCCAAAACTCGCTGTATTATGTCCTGGGCTGTTCTCCATACCAGTGCGCCTGCTACTTTTTAAGATCGTCTTCCCATCGGATCAATGATCATGTGTTAGAAATGCGATAAGTTCAGTACATATAGCGTTAATATGTTTTGTGATTTGCCTTGCGTTCTTTGAAATATGGGTATCGAACGTATTTCCACCAAATTAACTAAAATATACATCTATTATTCATGTATGTCTCTTTTTTAGCCTACAGCCTAACATGGAAAGAAGCAAACGGACCCTGGCAAGAGGCTTGGTCGACAAACGACTTACCAAATATATCTAACGTCCAAAAGCATACCTTAACTGGACTTAAGTGTGGAACAAAATATTCGTTAAGAATAACAGCGACGAACAAAGTTGGAACCTCACAACCCGCGTATCTGGATATCAGCACTTTGGGAACTGGTAAGTCCAGTCAATGTATATTGTATATATCTTATTTTGATGACTTTTTTATATTATAATAAATACCACTTATAATTTTACTCCTTTTGCTTTTACTCATTTACTCTTTTACTCATTGGTCTAGTGGTTAGTACCCCTGACTAAGAATCCATGGGTCCCGGGTTCGATCCCCGGCTGAGACGAACATCGATGTGATGAGCATTTGGTGTTGTGCTTAGGTCTTGGGTGTTTAAATATGTATTTATATGTCTA
Organism: Pieris napi; assembly: GCF_905475465.1. Lineage (NCBI taxonomy): Eukaryota > Metazoa > Arthropoda > Insecta > Lepidoptera > Pieridae > Pieris > Pieris napi. The sequence goes on from NC_062252.1 coordinate 10,240,904, forward strand.
TCTATCTATAATATGTATGAATATCCGTTGCCTAGTACCCATAACACAAGCTTCACCAGCTTAGCATGGGACTCGGTCAATTGGTGTGGTGTGAATTTAAATTTAAAAAAAAATTGTTTTCAAATCAAGGGAACAGACGAGAAGAACTGGCAAGAAACTCTTCGCCACCCTTTTTAATTGCCAACCATTTTTTTTACATGATACTTGTAAGGAGCTACCATGCATACATGGGATAAAAAATTATTAAAAAAGTAATTCAATCTCTATTTCGTTCTAATTTTTGGATTTAAATGAATCGTTGTTAAATTACATAAAATTCGGCTGGCAACGCACTGGCATTAAGTGTCCATATCACTTAATATCAGGTGAGCCCGTTTGCCCATGAAAGGAAACAAAGGTCTTTGGTAAACCACGAAAACAGTTTCATACTTTTATAACCGTTGAAATTTCCACATTTCCATGTTTCAACGTTGAACATTTATTTTGCTGAAAAGCACTCTAAACGTCGTCTTACTAAAGAGATGCCCCAATACTTAAAGAATAATTTAATAAAACAGTGAATGAAATCTCTGTTTATGTTAACCTTCGCTGGTTTTGTATTTGTCACTCTTTTTACAACAAAAATATTGGAAGCGGAACCAGGGGGCTCAAACACAAACTCAAAATATCTTTTTTCATATAGATAAACAAGTACACTTATGAATTGTCAGAAAGGAGTTAAATTAATTGTAAATTTACATTTACTACCAGTTCACAAGTCAAGGGCGTAGAGCGGGTAAGAAGAACTGGCAAGAAACTTTCCGCCACTCTTTTTAATCGCCAAGTATTGAGTCATGCAAATTGTTTGAACTGGAGCAAATCAATCCCTAGGATTAGGATTATTTAAGTATTCCTCAAATTTATAAAAAGCTTTATTGATTAATTTTGTAGAGGCTGCGAATGTAACCCGATAGGCCTAATACGCAACAGTGCGTTTGATTGTGATAAAAAAATTGTATCAAGTCGCGTATCATCGCGCAAACAGTTAGTTTATTACAATAGAATAGAACTCGTTTCGTCTTTTGTTTTAAATTTTCACCCCCACTCTTGCCTGCAGCCAGCAAAGCCCCTACAATATTAGAATTAAGACGTTACATACAAAAATATATTGAATTATTATTTCGATCTTTTTATCTTTGATTTATTCATCATAAAATTAAATCGGTTGCGTGAGTTGATTTTTTGGAAATTCAGTTGTTAAAAGGATATCCGTTTTCTTTTATACTTAAAACCTGGATGAGCTGGTGAGGGCGCAGGGAATGCGTTGGATGCAAAGCGTGGGGAACCGCTCTGAAAATGTAGAGGATAGACCTATGTCCAGCAGTGGAGTCAACAGGCTGAAACGAACAAAACCTAGAGCCTAAATTCTTCTTTTTTCTATTTAGTTCCAATTCCACCAACATCAAACGAATGGTTATGGAGCAACAGCTCGCACATGTACATCCAGTTGGCTGGCTGGGAGGGTGGTGGTTGCGATATGAGAGCTTGGGATGTGGAGTTTCGTCCCCTGGGATCAAGAATCTGGACCAGAGCCAGGAATACGTTGGTTAGAATATCTAATATTAGCATTTTATGAATATTGTATGAATTGTCAGATATATATATATCAAATTGACTTTTATAAGCGGTCATACTAATGAAGTTAACTAAATTAAAATTTCTTTATTAATAACGTCAATTATTTAAATTTCTTATTTTAAAACGTTAGGACAGTTTAAATTAATAAAATTTCATTCTAATATTTATTTATAAGTAAAAAGCTTTTTTAAAATACGATAGAATATGAATTTACAAAATTTTACACACATACACGTAATATTTGAAATATTAATTTCAAACTAAATTAAAAAAACTTTATTATTTAATAATATAAATTCTATAGATAGGCCAAACGGCACCAAAACGCAGTATAAAAAAATTACAGTAGTGATAATTACATGATTTTTTATATTTTCTAGAAACCTTTAAAAATGAGGTTGAGTATTTTAAGTCTTACTAAAACTATTTTAGACATATTCGGATACAAGTTGGAGTCTACCCCTGTACCAAGCATCTAACTATCGTTCAAGTTCGTTCGCTATAGCGGATCTTTCTCCCGGAACGTGGTACCAGGTCCGGATTACTGCAACTAATGAGGCTGGGAGTATAAGTAGCATTTACAATTTTGCTACTAAAAATTTGGATGGTAGTAAGTATTTCTTCAATAGACTGCGTTATAAAAGTAGCTCAACAATATATAAATATTTTAACAGGGATACTCTTGCAAACAATTCATAATGAAGTTACGTTAGTATGGATTTGTACGAAGTTATCATTGTAACTACTAAATTCACTTTGAAAATTCTTTCACCAATTGAAAGCTACTTGTTGTCTCTATATATATAAAATTCTCGTGTCACAATGTTCGTTCCCATGCTCCTCCGAAACGGCTCGACCGATTTTTATGAAATTTTTTATGCGTATTCAGTAAGTTTGAGAATCGGCTGCTATCTGTATTAAAAACCCTAAGTAATAAGGGATGTCCACCAATTTTTTTTACATACAACCCCTAATTTTAACCCCTCTACGATCAACCCCTATTTTTATTATTGTAGATAGTTATTTTATTGAACTAAAAAAATGTTTGCTAGAAATAATATACATGGCAAAACAAACGTTTGCCGGGTCAGCTAGTAATCATATGAATTTCTCGTGTCACGGCGTTTGTAATTAAACTCCTCCAAAATGGCTCGACCGATTTTAGTGAAGTTTTGTGTGCATATCGGTTAGGTCTGTGAATGGGACACCATCTGTTTTTCATCCCGCTAAATGTTAAAGGTGGTCCACCCCTAAATTTTTATTTTTTAATGATTCAACATACAAAAATACATACTTAATTTTCACCCCTATACGATCAACCCCTATTATTTATTATAGTAGATAGTTATTTTTGGAAAAACAACGTTTGCCGTCAGCAAGTAATATATAAAAACCGTAAAACTGCTGTCATTATATGTTGAGTTTTTAATTTAGATATCAGCATTTTTTCTCCATTAAGAGCCTAAAGTTAATCTAATATTTTTAGGTGAAGTGGGTCCACCGTCTGACATATTTGACCTAAATATGCTTGTAATCGTATTCAGCTCAATTCTTCTTCTAGTCTGCCTCATCTGTTGTGCTTATATTTTACTAAGAAGACAAAGGTAATTCATTTTATTTATTTCGTTCTACAAGTAGACTGCGCATTCCATTTACCACTGATGCAAATAGTTCTGAAGTCTTCTACTGGGAACCCAAAGAGCATATTTATTCAAATGCTTTTGGAATTTAACATCGCAATAGATTAATGCATTTAAACAATTAAATATACTAGCGTCAATGAATCAATTAATTAATTGTTTAAATGTGATATAGTTATTTAATTTTGAAGTATTCGTTCGTTATCTTGAGAAGTATTTTAGTTTTAATATAAACCCAAGTATTTTTATGAATTAGCCTTTATGTATTTACAGGTATATTATACTCCTTTTATTAACATAAAACTTATACATTCGACGCATGCATAGCATACAATATAAAATAAACCAGAACATGTAATTATGTTTAGTTAAGGAATTATAATAAAGGAAATGAAATGTCAATATTAAGTCTAATAAGCAAAGAATATGAGTTTCCAACAATCTTGTTTATTAATTGATTCAAATTTAACTACAAAGTTTTGTGAAAAACTAATTATGAACTCTCAATGTAGTCTCAAGAGACTCAAAAACCGTGGCCCACTTAAACTTTCCAAGTTTAATAAGAGCGTCTTACTATTACAATAAACTTTCCAATTTTCCCAACTAGGATTTTGTTGAATAATATTTAAGAAGATTAAACCGTTTTTACGAATTTCTCGTTAAAAAACTGCAGAGAATCAGCCCTATAGGAAGTTCCTATATGATATTCATATGGCTGAACAATAAAAAAAACGTGTGTGCTACGGTTTCTTTTACTTCTTTGGCGTAACATGATAAAAACCTTTTCAATTTTTTATCTTTCGCCTTATTCTACGCTAGTAGAAAAAACTACACTAACAATTGTAAAAAATTTACAAACTAAAATGTTGACTTTAGCTACTTTAGGGTGTCGGTTTTTGTGACGGAGTGCGCGCGCATCGTAAAAATTTACTCTCATCATTTTTCCCTAACGCGCCAAAAGAAGTATAACTTCAAAAACAATGACGATATTACTTCTGGTACTAGCTTCAATTGCTGTCTGTTTCTTTTTCCATTATTGACAAGTGCCTGACACACGCCGTCTACACGACTCACACCGTCCATTCAGTTGTATCTAAGTGCTTTTCCTCGCAATGTTTTCTTTACTACGGGAACAACTATTCATTGCAATTTTTCACACAGAACAACAACTAATCTAACACTGTGTTATGAGGCAGTGACTAAAACTTGTTTTTTAAAACTAACAAACTTTATTTAAAATTATGTTTACAATAAACTAACGTTGGAGTTGGAATATGGAATAGAAGTGCCCTTGAAAGGATCGGGATTTGGTACTTAAAGGTTTGGGTAGGAGTAGGGATACATTAGGGGAACAAACAATGTCATTAGGTAATTAACTATAACTTATCACTACATAAACAAATGGTTAAACTTATACAAGGCAAAGAAATAATAATTAGGTAAATAATATAGTGGGGACCACATAACAACTGAGATTAAAAATATTATACCAGTAGTTATGTAACCAAAAATTAGTTGAGTTATATACAATAATTTAGCTAATAATTACAAACGTAAACAAAATGTGAACAATCATCGCACACTTGAAGCCAATATGAGCCCTTTAGTTGTTACCACACTCATAAATTAACATTCTCGTTTCCGATTATGTCCAATAACATAAGTGTCATTTAAATTTATGAACCCAAGATAAGCTAAGTTAGTTTTTGTTAGCATCGCAACCCTACTACCCTTTATTTTAAGTTAGTTTTAAGCTCATATTTAAAACCATTAAAGTCAGTTGTTACCCACCTATTTATGTTCAAATATCCAAACCGCCACCAAACTTAATTCAGTTAAAAACATTGTATAGTCTAGTCCAATTTAATTTAAATGGATTTATTGAGTTGAATATTTTTAGAACTGGAAACTTTACACAATACAGAGATTCTCTAACAACAGATAATAAATCCGAGAATGGTAATCTCACTACAAATGCGTCGCACAATAACCTTACAAGCGTCGTGAAAGAAAATGCAATAAATGCACAAAATAGAATTTATAGCACACCAATACCAGTGAGGAATAATGGCAAACACGGTAAGTTTTTAAAATATTTCTTATTAATGGATAACATGGACAATTAACTTATATAACTTTGTCTATTTTATCTTTATTTAATTATTACAGAAATACATATATTATCCTTACAGACTATGCCAATACGATAATGTTGATAAATATTAACAAAGTATATAACATTAAACACATATACACAATACCGCTACTGTGAATTCACTCTGCGAACATAAAAATGTGTCGATAGTGTCGGAGATAGCATTCAGTAGGCGCAACGTCTTTGATAAGGGGAATCTATGCAACAGAACGGTTTATGATCTAAACTACTCGGGGTATTTTGATAATGGGTATTACGCAATTATCTTTTACTAAATGTTATTTCATTTATCGACGTTTTCACCATTCAGATCTACGGTTTGTTCTCAATCTCCTCTTAAAAAGTCCTTGCGTTATCAAATTCATTATTTTCCTAATTTGCCTTTCGAAAAATGTTTAGCCTTTCAGCTATTCACGGAACTAAAAACGGAATCACAAAATATCGCGTTCGCTTTTGTATAGTATTATGCCAAAAAACTACCACTTATGAATATTATTTCCAAAAAAACCTTTGTACTTTAGTCAACCGGCTATTTTAGCTATAAATTTAACCTACTTGCTATACATTTTTAAGGCGTACAGCTTTAGAAGTAATTTTGTATTATATCTACAGAGCTATATGAAATAAGCCCATACGCACAATTTGCGGTTGGATTTAGAACGTTCGGGCATGTTGACAACCAGGATCCTCCTATGGGCCATAAACACAAATATTGTGATACAGGTATAACATGGTTTAACGATTCGTAGTTTAATAAAAACAGCTGAGCTTTAACCTCTCGTTTTTTTAATATTCTCATGGATACTAAAGTCACATAACATTATACAATTTGAAAAGAATTGTTTGCCGAGTTCACTATACCTATATATTCACTATAAGCGATAAGATTACCAGTTGCCCTCCTTTTCATTTAATTTTGTTAAATTTTTATATTGTATAACGAAGTGTTAATACATAAATAAATTAATAATAAATACAATTTTATTTTTTATTTTTAGAAACAAGTTTCCAAATGTGTTCTGAATGTGAAGATAGCGACACAATATCAAAATACAGCGGAAGTAAATGCTCACGTGGTAAGTTCGTTGCATATTGTTTAAAATACAAAAATACTTTACATGAATTACAATCTCACTCAAAAATAAAAAATAAAACTTTTTTATTTATTTATTCAGAAGATTCACAGCACAATACAGAAATAGATGTATATATATAACATTATGGGCCAATTACAAATCTTCACATATAGTTTTTTTTTTACAACAAGAAGGTAAACGTGCCAAATATTTTTAATTTTTTAATACAAAAAAGAAAAAAAACAGAATCTAAATCTCAATCTTAATCTCAAAGTAATATTCATAAACAGTCTTAATATTCTATAATGTTTTGACACTATGTTCGTGTGTCCGGGGTACCGCACTTGCACTTATATTCACTACACTAGTATTAATAACTCAAAAGATTTAGTTCTCACACAATACAGTAAATTATCGGTTTTTGTTTTAAACCAGAAATTTCCATATTTTTAAAAGTTTTACTAAGAATAACAGTCGGACGTATACCTCATTGTTAAGAAAAGTAATTTAAATGTTCTTCGTAACTAAAACCTTTTCCTCAGAAACCTGTAGAACCCCGCATCACAGGTAGCTACGCGAAAAAATGCTACTTAAAATGATAGGGGAGAAGAGTTAAGGACCATCGGGTAAAACGGGAAATTGAGGTACAGTTTAATTTAATGTATTATTCCCTCCTTTTAGATTCTAGTAAACATTAATAAAATTATCTAACTCTATTAAGGCAACTACTTACTAGAGTCTAAATATCAGTCGCTTTAGATTTCAATATTCACATGAGTGTACCAATTCTTAAAAGGCCGGCAACGTACTGGCGAGCTTTCTGGTGTTTGGTCGGTAACACTGAACATCAGCTGCCTTCTTCCCGTTTGCCCCCTGTTGTATTAAAAAATCATAATAACAAATTAGCCTCGGTAAATTCTATCAGATTTTGTATGTGTGTTCTATCAATGTAGTTAAATATGTATAATAATACGAATATTTTGTTTAAGGTAAATCCAAATGAAGCCAATAAAATATCACTGCAAATATTAAGGTTGTGTTACAATATTTATAGGTTAACAGTTAAACTCAAGGTCTCAATATAAAATAAGGTTGTATAGAACTTTTTATTACCCCTTACTTATAAGGGAGCGTTCAAGTATTACGTAACGAATTTTGGGAGGGGGGGGGTGTCATTTTGTAAAACGTTACGATGCGGGGCGGGGATTGAATTACACGTTATTGTTAATATTATTTTCGACTTACACCACATAATAGTAACTGAAGAGTCACTAGGTGGTCACGAAACGTTTTACTATACTTGGGTACAGTACTGAAAAACGTTACGGTGAGTTACATGGGGGAGGGGGGGGTCAATAATCTCCCTAAGCACTTAATCTGTTATATAAAATATTTGTTCACTATATGTAAATAGGGATCACATTAAAATCTCTTTAATTACCATTGGACTCGTAGCAAGAGCTTGGCTTTTGTTTTAAGATTTACGTTGCACCAAGGCTTGTGGAATATGACCGAATCGCTGAACGTATATTATATTAAACTGATTAGGTTTATAATTTATAACTCAAAATCAATTAGAAATATATTTTTAAATATGCAACAGAGATTCAAATAAAGTGCATAAACTGAATATTTTATGACAGAACCATTTCAAAAACTCTTACTATTAGAATGCTATATTGTCCCAGTAATAAGCTTCATTGATTGCCAAATTTTTTGTTAAAAGCCTGACGAAGCCAGGACACGCCTTTATAAGTAAGGGGTCATTTTACTTTACTGTGCAATCAGTGTAAGTTAAATATATTTTACTCATACGTTATTAGTTTAACTGCTATCTTCACTATGAATGTGACAAATTAATTAACGTGAAATTTGAGTGTGTCAAGTGTTAACTTAGGTTAACGCGCGTATACAAATATGCAAACATTTTAAACGTTAGTTAGTAAACTCGTTGTTATAGAATTTTTTGTCTCGCTTATATCACTGAACTGAAGACAAAATATTCAATAGTTTACGAATTCAATATTTCAAATTTGGAACTTATTGTATAAAGTAGTTGAAAATAGTTAAATGTTTTTAAACTCTATGCCAAATTAATGTTAGATAAAGTTTTTATTACTCTGTTTAAATAGATAATAGTTTTACTCCAGTTTCTGAAAATCGGTTTAAAAATAATGTGCTTAAAGTCTGGAAGCACACAATTAAGGCGAACATGTTCCGTTATTCTCTACTTTTCCTTACTAACGTTTCACCCAAAATAATTAAAGAACCATACATAGACATAGTTATTATAACTAACGCAACACACACACAGGAACACACAAAATAATAATAATAATCTAAAAAGAAAAATAACAAAAAATTATGGAACTAAAAAAAAGGAATAAAGGTACATTTTAAGTGTGTTAATGTGTGTGTGTTGTGGTTGTAACTGGCCATGGCTTAGCATTATGCTGTGAAGCAGACGTGCTCCACAGCGCTGGTACTTCTGCCAGAGACCACAACAGTTTGTGCCTCAGACGCAAAAAAAATAAAAGTAATGTAATAATAATAATAGTAGAAAAAATAACAATACATCATCTCTTTTATATGTTTAAATGTACCTGTATTATAATGTTATACACGTTTTCAGAAAGTGAAGTACAGTTTTCAATGTAATGAATTCTATTTTACAAAAGACTGATGTATTATATCGTAATAAGTTATGTTTAGAATTAATAAAATAAATTAATTAATATTGGTTTTATTTTCCCATTCCCCTTTACTTACATAAAATGCCAACAACACTGTTGAAAATATATTTATTTTTTATTTATTTATAAAAAAACACTCCTGCTTTAACAGGAGACTCTAAATTGACAAGAGTGAGCAATAAGTGAATAAAATTTACAGATGAAACAAAAAAGCAACCATACTAAATTAGGAAAAACAAAATTACATAATAAAAAAATACAAACATTAACTAACTCCTATAGGTACTAACAAATAATAGAACTTTTGACAGTTCACTCAACGTACAATGAAAAACTAAATGATAAATTACAAATATGTAAGTGATGCGGAAGGGACATTTATGAATAATTTAATATCTCGGAAATTGAACCCAACACCCCCACATACAGTAAGCTAATTAAACTCAGCTGAATAAGTGTTAGTCTTTTAATGTCCTTTTCACTGGGGATCTAAACTAAAATCATACCCACTAGCGATAGCGCTCTCTACATATATTGAGTAATTATCGATCTCCGATAGTCTATACAAACTTACATAGTATTAAATCGGGTTGCAGTGGAATACCAACGAAAACATTTATCAACTATCAAACAACCCTCAAAGTTCGAAACAATCGTGAGTTCGTTAAACAAACAAATAATTAATCTGTGGAGAGAGAAGTTTAATTGTTTCTAGTTCCGTTATTTCGAAGTTGCTACTTACGTGATAAGGATTGATGTTACTGACTTTACACTGTAATGTTTGATTTATTTTACACTCGCTTTTCGTCGAAGACCACACTGTCTTTGACTTTCTGTATATAAGTATCATTACTAGACATTTTTAAATATAATATATTCAGTGAAAACAAGTGAACCACGACTGAGACTGAGTGAGAATTGCACAGTTTTCTAAGCATCTAATAATTTATTATAATGTATGAAATTTAGAATAATAAATCCTTATGTATAATATACCCTACTACAGCAACGTCAGTTCTATAATGATTTAATATGCTCTAAGCTTACCCACTTGGCAAGAGGGACAGAAAAGTGGAGCAAAAAAGAACTAAACTGGTGCCCAAGGTATAGCAAACGAAAAAGAGGAAGACAGATTAGAAGGTGGATAGACGAAATTAAATAAACAGCATGGAAGAGATGGAATGGTGGTATTTGGATGAGGCCATTGCCACCAAAGGCCACACAAGGCAAGGGGCCTAAAAGAAGATACAAAAACAAACGTGTTTAAAAGTAAAGTATCAGAATTATTATTATTACTAAGCTCACCCGCTTAAACAATATTTACTAAAGATTTGTATCTAACACAATAATAACCAAATGTCGTATGTAGTCTCTTAATCTAAAGCGTAAATGTTGAACTTCAGGATCTCGTGGTAAAAAACTCAAAACTCAATATAGATCCAAATCTTTAATGGGAGTCCCTACCGATACCGATACCAATAAAGAAAAGCAATGTATGAAAGTAACTCAAAGAAAAAAGTGACGACTCATTGGTCAAGTGGTTAGTAACCCTGACTGCGAATCCATGGGTCCCGGGTTCGAGCCCCGGCTGAGACGAACATCGATGTGATGAGCATTTGGTGTTGTGCTTAGGTCTTGGGTGTTTAAATATGTATTTATATGTCTATCTATCTATAATATGTATGTATATCCGTTGCCTAGTACCCATAATACAAACTTCACCAGCTTAGCATGGGACTAGGTCAATTGGTGTGAATTGTCTTTAAAAATAAAACACATATTCTCACTATTTTTAACTTAACACTTATATAGAAAAAAATGTGAGTCTAGCTAAGCATAGAGCATGCGTTCGTAGCGGATGTGGTATGGTATGGAAAAGTCTCGTGAATAAACGTTTCAGATCTGAACGTTGACATTGCAAGCAGGCTGATTACTTGTCTATTACGACAGATGCAAGGATTCTGTACCATGCAACACAAGGGTTGGTACGGAAACGTACTCTAAAGTCACTTCACATACATTACAGAAGTTGTAAATAACGTCAATAAACAATCTGTTTGTGATAGGGGTTGTGTGGAGGACCTTTACAATTTATGGCTGTTTTATGTCAAAGACAGCTACGAGCGACTAAATCTATGTCTAAATCAATACTTTTTATTCAATTTTTATTTGATCTATAAGTGAGCTAACTAAAACAAAATGACAATTTAACATCTTTTCTGTTGACGTTCATAAGTGTACTTGTTTACCTATTTGAATAAAGATATTTTGAGTTTGAGTCAGTTATACAGGGGAAATTTCGCCCCTCCTTCGATTAAAATCATTCCAATCATTATGCAAAATTCCATAGAAGATGCAGAGATCGACTAATCTAGGCAGACACGATATATTCTATAAATAAATTAAGTGGAAGCCATCGCAGGAGCAATATAGAAGTTAGGTAGTTATTAACAACATATAACTTTAATCAGAAAAGTTATATTGGATTGCGAAGTTCGCAAATTAGCTTTAAGATAAGGTCGTATTGACAAGTAAAACTTTGTTGTCTTATATATAATTAACTGTATATAATTAACGTACCACTTCACTGTTTTTGTTACCTTGGAAAACAAAATTGGTTTGCAGGAGTATTATACTTAAAGTACTTACTGGGCTTTTCATTTATTTCTTAAATTCTGTATAGCTAAATGATGGCCTGAAACAAAAAAGTTTCACTTACTTTATTAAAAATAAACCATGTAGGTTCTAGTTTAAGTACAACGATTAATAGATTATTGACTTACTTGTCTTAATGTCCTATAACCCCTAGATGGGGCAGAGGGCGTCCACAGTGAGTCACCAACGCGTTCGGTCTTGAGCCTCATATTTCACCTCGCTCCAAGTGTTTCTGGCTCTCTTTGCCTCGTCTATGTACAGCACCAGGTTTGCTTGGGCCACGTTTCCGCTTTCCTTGTGGGTTCCAATCAAGCCACTGCTTGGGTATATGATTGGGATCCCTTCGGAGTGTGTGACCTATTCAATTCCACTTGCATCGCTTGATCACCTGGCTGATCGGGGTTTCTCGGCAGCGTTCCCAAAGTTGCTCGTTAGAGGTCTTCTCCGGCCAGTAGATGCCCAGAATACGGCGAAGACAGCGGTTGATGAAGACTTGGAGACGGTGCGAGATGGCTTTGGTGACCTTCCACGTTTCACACCTATAGAGCAGCACAGATTTGACGTTGGATCCGAATACTTTACTACTTACTTGTTTGGAAATAGGTTATTACTATCTACTAAATCTCTTATGACTTTAAAAGCAGTGGAAGACACTTCAGTATACGCGATTTTATCCTGTTACCTGTGTATCATATTATAAAGATTGAAGATATGTATCTTTGTTATGAATATTCTCTACTGAGTAACATAGGCTATATTAGTTAGAAAATTAAAAGAAATTACAAACCAAAGCTGGGATTGGTCGCTACTATCATATAATTATAACATATCTTAATATATATAAATTACGTGTCACGTTGTTTGTCCGCTATGGACTCCTAAACTACCGAACCGATATCAATCAAATTTGCACACCGTGTGCAGTTTGATCTAACTTAAAAGATAGGATAGCTTATCATACATATATATATATACATCTCAATGTATACCCGCAATATTATTTTATTGCAAATTATTTGTTTATTATTTGATGGTCACAATTCTAACAGATGGCGCTGTGTTGAAACTTGAAAGTACCAACGTTTCACATAAGCTACAATTTAATGGCATAACCACCAAAAAAGCATGGTGGTCCCCATGACTGGTGTTCTCCTACCGTTTCCCTTGAATAGTTTGCTACTATGTAATATAACAAAAACTTTAGCCACAGCAACGCTTGGCCGGTCTGCTAGTATAGATATAAAATAGAATTCCATATTAGAAATATTTTCATTATAATAGCACAATACTTTCTAAATAATATTTTTCACGCTCATTGCTCTCATCCCGTCCCAACGAATTTTTCCAATGAACGCGTTTGACACGAAGGCACTGTCGTGACACACTTGTTTTATTTTCGGGACATTTATTAGATTACAATTGCCGTATAATAAATTTATCTAGCAAAGCGATGTATAAAACTTGATATAATTTTATTTATTTGTAATAGCTTAAGGTTTGACTTTCGAAACAATGACAGCTACGCATTGGAAGGCACGAAAGTGTATTTTTTTAATGTAATCGGAGGCAAACGGAAAGAAGGCTCACCTCATGTTAAGTGATACCACCGCCCATGGACACTCATAACGTAAAAATGGCGTGGCGTAACAACGGGGTGGCAGGGCTAGCAAAATGCCACGGGCCCAAGAGATATTATGTTCTATGGATGAATGTAAAGTCTCCAATACGCATTGAGCTAGTGTGGACACTACAGACCATTCCCTATATTTGCCACGGGCCCCAGATGGTACAGTTACGCCACTGGTCAGTCCAGTACATTAAGGACCTATCTACCGTTTAAGACATTATCACCTCTACTTGCCTGAAAAACCATTTAACAGACGAAATAATGTGCTTATCTCACGCTCTATAGAGTACGATTATATATACATAAAACATAAGAACCAACTTTGTGCGGTGGTTTGAAAATTGTATTTTTAATGTAAAAATATTGAATAAGAGTTTATAATTTTTAATTAATAATAATGTATAATAGTATAGCTTACGTTTGACAAATTTATTTTGATCACTTAATTTGTAAAATTCACTTATACTTATTTTACAAATTAAGTGATCAAAATAATCTGTAGATCTCCGAAGGATCACCAACTGGGAAGATGCAATGACCAGAGCCAAAAGGCTTAAATGGAGATGGACAGGACACCTGCTCAGAGGCCAGAGAGCGAAATGGTCGAAAAAAGTCACTCAATGGACACCTCGCTACAACACCAAGCGAAAGAGAGGAAGACCATGTGCGCGGTGGGCTGATGACTTTAAAAAAGCCTCTGGTCCTCTATGGCAAAGACTTGCCAGGGATGCACTGGAAACAGCTGGAGGAGGCCTTTGTGCCACAAAGGCAAGCTGTACAAGAGGACAGCTGTGCAACAAAACCATCTTAAAGAACTTTTTTTATTTACATTTATATTTTGTAAAGTTTACTCTTATATTAGTAGAAATAAAGGCTTAGAATTTGAATTTTACAAATTAACTGATACTTCAAACATAGTAAGAAAATTTTATTTTATGTCCTGATTCACTTATCCATTTAAAAGATCTCAGAAGAAGATATACACAAATCATGTACCATGTATGCAAGTATATGTTTTTATAGAATATTAAAAATAATATTAAAAAATTCCTAAGAGACATGAATTGACTTGAAAATATATGAGAAACAGTGGGTTCGTTAATATTTCCAAACAAACCCCCAATGAAACAAAAATATTATTCTTTTCCTAATTTACATTTTTAGACACTTGACGGTGCTACCTGAATCTCACTTCCATTTCGCAATAGGCTCTAATGTTCTCCATTCATCACAATAAATGTTTCAAGAACACTTACCGACATGAATTTTTCACATCTCACTTTGAAAACACCTGCCGAGTAGAGTGGAAAACTCGGGAACTAACATAAAAGTTTAGGACTCCATTTAAAATATATATTAATTTTGTTTTATTTCTATTTTTATATTACATAAATTCATTCTTTGTTAAAAATATTGTACATATTCTTATTTTTTTTTCTTTACTTTAGCGAATCATTTTCTCACAATCACACGAAGTTACATAGTTAATATTTTAATATTTGCAGAGCTATTAAAAAAAAAATCAGTGGTGCTACAACCTTTTTAGGTCTGGGCCTCAGATTTCTGAATCTGTTTCATGGTCATTTGTCAATATAATAGGCAAGTAGGTGATGAGCCTCCTGTGGCTGACACGCTGATGTCGACTGTGGTTTGACAAGCCGGTTTCCTCACGGTGTCTTCCTTCACCCTTCGAGCGAGTGTTAAATGCGTACATAGAAGGAAAGTTAATTAATTCAAAGCCAGGGTTTGAACCTCAGGGCTCGCTAAAGCCACTAGGCATACACTCTTTGCAAAGCAATTCTTTTAGATTTTTTTTAATTTAACCGTTTACTGAACAAGACGAGTATTTTAACATACAAATACAACAGTAATTTATATATATCTACTAGCAGACTCGGCCAAGCGTTGCAGTGGCTAAGTTTTTTGTTATATTACATAGTAGGAAACTATTAAAGGGTAACGGTAGGAGAAACCAGCCATGGGGACTGGTGATTTTTTGGTGGAAATGCTATTCAATTATAGCTTATGTGAAACGTTGGTACTTTCAATACAGCGCCATCTGTTAAAATTGCGGCAAATAATAAACAAATAATTTGCAATAACATAATATTGGGGCTATAAATTAAGATGTAAGCTATCCTATCTTTTAAGTTGGATCAAACTGCACACGGTGTGCAAATTTAATTTAAAATCGGTTAAGTAGTTTAGGAGTTCATCGCGGACAAACAACGTGACACGTGATTTATATATATTAAGATGAACCCTCGGGTTTGCACCAGCCAACCAGACACCAGCATTCCATAAACCCAACACATGAGACTTTTCAATGTTCCTTGCCTTCAAAACAAATGACGAATCAACCTTAATCTAAAGCAATATCTATATCTAACTCCCCATTAACATAGTCAACGTATAAATTTCAGGCTAATTCAAGTGGCCCCAATATGTCAGAAACAAATCTAGTAAGCCATGCTGTTCTGTGACGTCACAGTGCGAATTGGGTCACATCGTATGAGACACTGGAGTGGTTGTTAAACTCCATTTAGTGGAAACACTAGTCTACGAGTAATTTGTTTCTAAAATCAAAACAAAAGCGAATGTATCCGAAGTTTTAGTAAACTTTTGTCGTGACCTCATATTTGTTTTTCCTGTTACGTGTTCATTTGTTTTTTCTAATAGGCAAGTAGGTGATCAGCTGTCTGTGTATTTTATAAATATCAAAAGATATGATATGTATAGACAAGGTAAAAGATCGTAGGTCTATTGGATTACTTAATTTATTATTGTAATTAAATATGTCATATGGAACTTGGTGTAATGGTTGCAGCTCCTTACAAACATTTTATTACAAAAAACTTGGCGATTAAGAAGATTGGCGGAGAGTTTATTGCCAGTTCTTCTCGTCCGTTCTACGCCCTTGTGTTGAGACCTGGCAGTAAATTTAAAATTAGACGCATTTAGCATTTAATATGTATTTCTTTATTGACGTTCATAAGTGTACATTGTGTTACCAAAATGAATTTGAATTTGAATAAAAAATATTTACCTAAAATGGTTCATATGTTACAATGAAAAATATAGATCAAACTCGAGAAAAACGTCAATGAACTTCCCTATATTCTAACTACGTTACATAATGCATATCCACTATTAGGCTATCAGTTAAAGAGGTCCTTGGAGATCAAACAAAGGGTCTCAATTGAGTCCATGAGTAAAAACAGTCCATGTTTACTAAGCCCTTCCGAGTTAACGAGACTAGAACACTCGCGGACAGTTAAATTGTAACTTTTTATTCTTTTTATGGCACATGTGACAAGCAAATGAATACTTTATAGTTCAGTATAGAAATATTGGTATGAATGTATGATACTTAGAATTCATAGTAAATTATATGTTACGGTAGAAACAGATTTGTTAATTAAAAGTTGCTTGCCAGTTTTCTTACCCGCTGTACGCCGTTGATTTGGGAACTGATAATAAATGTAAATTTAGATCTTGCGTTTATTAATATTGACGTTCAGAAGTGTACATAATGTTTATTAGTAATCATAAAAATACCTACATAGTAATAATAAAAATTATTGGAAATTATTAAAAAGAAAATTTAAACAAATTTAAAATGTTTAGTCCCTGTGGCAGTGTTGAGCGAGGAAAGCACCAGCTCCGGGGTCACCGGTACTGTCTACCAGGCGCCAACTTAAATCTTTGCACCTGTGCACATGAACCCCACGGGCCAAGAGTCTCTACTCCAATGGAAACAAAATCAAGGTTGGAGGAAGTGTACATAGTTATCAATATGATTAACAAAACTTTGATTTGATTTCAAGAAGATTAAGAATTTTTAAATGAACCATGTAGTTGTTATCAACAAAATAATGTATATTATTATATTTATAAAATTAAAAGAATGGATTCTAGATGTGAGATTGGGTTGATTAAATATTAAGAAATAATGAAATACCTAATACATTATTTCTGTTTCAATTCATATTATCATCAAACGCAAGGCTTGCTTAACTTTATCATTAGTATTATTTCTACAATGTTAAAATTTGTTAATTATGTTGTTCTTTATAAATTGTTTTTGTTTTATTGACCCATTTAAGGACAAATAAAGAGTTTATTTGATTTTGTTTAATTGTCAAACTTTTTACTTTATTTTGTTTAATTGTTTAGTGTTCGATTTTTCTCTTCGGTAAGTGTACGCTAACTCGTTGGATTGTACTCACGTCAAGTGACAATTTGCAAAAGATAAAGGATTGTCGGAGATAAAAGAGGCTTTTAATATTAAAAGGGTCAAACTTTTATTAGTATGTAAAAAGAGTACTCGACAAGAATAACGAACGATTTAGGTGTTTTTTTAATTTTTAACCGAAACTAGTCAAAACAGGAGGTAATCAGTTCGATAAGTACTTTTATGTTTTAAGTTTATAAATAATATTATGTAAATGTTTGTTTAAACGTCATTACAACTCACTTATTATAGTTAACAAGAGTAGCATAACAAAAACAATAGCCTTTTTTTTCAAACTTATTTATGAATATTAAATATTTCATTTATATGGATCCTAAAACTTTTTACAGTAGGTAAAATACAATGTAACATTTAGGAACCATCATATCCTTGGATTGGCAGGTTTTGGGTTTGTCCACCGTTGGACATAGGCCTCCGTTCAGTTCCACGCGTGTCTGTCATGTTAAGCTAAAGATTAAATCAGCGCAAAGCCCTATAGACCAGTGCCGATAATTTTTGAAACCTAAAAAAATAATAGTAGAATGAAACCTATTGGAAAAGGAGGAGAATATTATAAAAATTTAAGGAAAAATAATTTACGGGCGATCTGAGGTCGGGAAGGGGTAGGGGGGTTAGTTTTAATGGGAAAAAACGGTTTATCTCGATTTCCGGCAAAACTAAAAGTCCTATCGAAGAAAGTTAACTTTCTGTGAAAAATGTGTGAATACAAAAGTTTTAGATCTTTTTATTACCTACAACTTTGCTATTTAACTTTTTACTTTTGCCGGAAATCGAGATAAACCGTTTTTTACCCTTAAAACTCCCCCCCCCCCCCCATCCCTTCCCGACCTCAGATTGCCCGTAAATTCTTTTTCCTTTAATTTTTATAATATTATCCTCCCTTTCCAATAGGTTTCATCCTATTATTATTTTTTTCACTTTTTATTTATTTTAAAGGCTATCTGCACTGGTCTACTACGGAAGTATATTAATTTTAAAGAAAATACGAAAAGGCAAAAGTTAATATATAAGACAATACAAAAGTAATCGATGCCCTTTAAAACTAAGGCTGGTCAAGTAACACAATACCTAGACAAGTAACTAACCAGAGGGATATTAAAATTAACAGAATTAAATGGACCATCCTGGAACAGATTAGAGTCATTTTTGTTTAAATAGATTGCTAGCTGTCAAGTTATGTTATGACTATACATGCTAAATTTAATAGTGAAATTAGCGAAAAACAAAAGTGATCTTAACAATTTAATACAGAAAGGTAAACTTATTGTAAAAATTGAGCAATGTCAAATAGAAATGCATATTGAATCCATCAGATGTCTATTCAATGGATTGAAAGCGTTTATAATAAATTGGAAATCCTTACAAAGGACTGCTACAAACATATCTCTTTAGTTTATTTGTCGATTTTATTCAAAATGTGTTTATTCATTATAAGTATACAATATATATAACCAACAACAATATATCTGTATATATATAATATATATAAAGAGCATTACTCGACGTGTAACACACATGGGTAGATGACACACACACAGAGATGACGATAGGTGCTTGGATGGCGTGATCAAATCTCATTTCATTTACTGCCGGTGTTTTGAGAAGTGTTAAGGGCCTGGTATTTTAATATAAACTAAATATACACTGTCAAAATGGTCGCTTGGTGTTCTAAACGTTGTTTGTTGATTATTAGCATATCTAACTACCTGTAATTAGGTCTTACTAATGAGATTCAAAACCCAATCAAGGATATACGGCACCTGACGCTATGTACTTAACCAGAATTGCACTAAATCTATTAAATGAGAATTCGTCTATGTATAATTAAGGTATATGTATAATGGTATCGTTCAAATCCCCGCTGTGTATATTATATTGGCCTATGTATGTACAAAACCCATAGAATAAATGTTCCAAGAAAGAAATGCAATATGAGGACATGATTCATATAGGATTACTACCTGACCCGGCAAACGTCGTTTTGCCATGTTTTTAGTTCAATAAAAATAACTATCTACTATAATAAAAAATAGGGGTTGATCGAAGAGGATTGACAATTAAGGGTTGTATGTATTTTTGTATGTCGTATCATAAATAAATAAAAACAAAAAAAGGGGTGGACACCCCCTTATCACTTAGGGGTTTGAAATATAGATAGTAGCCGATTCTCAGACTTACTGAATATGCAATATAAAAAATATAAGAATCAGTCGAGCCATTTCAGAGGAGTATGGGAACGAACATTGTGACACGAGATTTTTATATACTAGATGTCGTCACTATTTTATTATTACTAAATGGAGTACATACACACGTACATACTCTACCCTCACATTCACGATACACAGCCGAATTAGGTATTTAATAAATAATGGTTAAAAAAACCTAAAAAACATGCTTTTAAAGCACATCAAACTAAAAAGTGAAAAATAATTCCTAATTTAGGCAGAAAATGGTAATGAACAAAAAATACTGGTATTGTTGTGAAAAAGCGTGGGTTGCTCTATAGACGAAAAATATGGCACAGAGCGCCCCCTAAATTATTTTATTTTTATTTTTAATTATTTATTTTTTAGTTAAATTTTTTTTTTCGGATTATTGCATTGTCATCGATCTTTGACAGGTGCGCAAAAATTTGAATAAAATCTATACGTTTAAAGTGGGTCAAAATCGAGTCCGAAGTAGATACATACATACATACATACATACATACATACATACATCTATCCATACAGGTAAAGCTAATATAAAGCGTGTAAAAATCAGTGGCATACAACCTTTGTGGGTATGGGCCTCAGATTTCTGTATCTGTTTCATGATCATTTGTCATCTAATAGGCAAGTAGGTGATCAGCCTCCAGTGCCTGACACACGCCGTCGATTTTTTGGGTCTAAGACATGCCGGTTTCCTCACGATGTTTTCCTTCACCGTTTAAGCAAATGTTTAATGCGCACATAGAAAGAAAGTCATTGGTGCACAGCCGATCGAACCTATGACCTCAGGGATGAGAGTCGCGCGATGAAGCCACTAGGCCAACACTGTATTTAATCACTTTTATTTATATTTTCCTTTCTAAGTTTGGTAAATATTTGAACTTTTTTATAAATATTATGTATTCCATCTTTGGCTATATTTTTAGCTGTAGGAGTACGAATAAAAAAAATAATAAATTGCGCTTTAACCATTTATGGGTGTTTAGGTATGTAGTAAATTTGGTTTTGGGTCAAATAAATTTACGATTAAATTCTGTATGTAAGGTTTACTTTAAGGTTAACAGTAATATTTATCTTAATAGATAGGATAACATAACAAAATTCGCATCAAAATTACTTTTTTCTGTCACTAGATTTACAAACGGGATCCTTTGATCATAATTATTTCAGGATTTCATAATTTTCATGAAAAAAAAATAATGAAGTTTTTTAGACTCAAAATACGTACCTTTGTCAAAAGCTCTTGTGGAGTCACCAGCCTGTGAGCTTTAACGATGTTGTCATTTCATATTTTTGTGACAGTTTTTACGATAAAAATGGGGCTCTTTTTGAAATGTTTTCATTCACATTAAATCTGACGACTCATTAGTCTAGTAGTTAGTACTGCTGACTGCAAATCCATGGGTCCCGGGTTCGATCCCCTGCTGAGACGAACATCGATGTGATGAGCATTTGATATTGTGCTTAGGTGTTTAAATATGTATTTATATGTCTATCTATCTATAATATGTATGAATATCCATTGCCTAGTACCCATAACACAAGTTTCACCAGCTAAGCATGGGACTCGGTCAATTGGTGTGAATTGTCTTTAAAAAAAAGCTATACTGATACTAAGTTGCCATATCAGCGAAGTCGTGTTGTAAAAGTTTAGTTACATTCACTATGATGCGAAAATTGTATTGTCTATACTAATATAATCTGTGGATCTACTGGAAAAGTCACTGCTATCTATAGCCATAGGTAGTATCTATCAGCCACGAAAAATCTTAATTTAACATAATTGTAATGAATATTTTTCATTACAATTATGTTCTATTCTTTATAGGGCAAAACAACGTTTGTCGGCTGTTAGTATTAGTATATAAATTACCACATTTAGAGTGTCTCATGTTTTAATTAGACTATCTATATCAATTTATTAGGAATGTGGTTTGATTAAAATTCAATACACTGGAATATCGCTTTGTGTTTTGCGATCAATTCTGTTGCCTGTTTGCATTACTGTCTTGTTAGGACCATGTAGTCCAGTTGGATGATAGCTGAACAATTTGTTTTATAATAATTATTGCAGACAAAGGTCCATTACTGTAGCTAGGAGAAAGTCGAAGCTGGCAGATTTTGTTCCAGGAAACGGCGGGTGAGAAGGTAGCGGCGCGCTCCGTTACCAACGTGTAATTTTGGACCTTTGTTTATGTAAATAGTTGGATACTGGACCAGATAGATTGACGCAACCGTTCCGGAAGGACGTTATTCATGGGCTTGATTGTCTTGTAATTTTCTTCGACTACCACTAACATTCGACGAATAAACAGAACATTTACAAATCCACTCCGAGCTTCACTTCGCGAGTATGCTCGTTCAGATCGAGAGCTATAGAATAATAATAAAAACTGTACTAAACAGTGCAGTGCATGAGCTGGCTGCCGCTGGTGCTCTCCTACACCTTCAAAATTTTTAAGCTACGAAAGCTTCTGTGTGTTGGCCCTGTGTCAGAGTAGGCTTTCTAAACTTACTTTCATAAACAATAATTATATTGTTGTAGAAAAATATATTTTATGTACAATAAAATACATACAAAATATGTTAACATCAGCTAACATTTATATGTCATAGTTTTCCTAACTGAATTTTCCAGTAAAGCAGGCTTTGTAAACACACCACAGCACGATCTTATCTGGCCCATTCAAGCGTTGTATTTCCGTGCAAACCAAATGGAAATACATTTGAGTGTTATCTCATGGAAATGGACAGATTTTCAGGCGGTAAAATTCGAAATTAATCGCTATTATACTTTTACATCTGACAGGGGTAAATAAAAACAATAATATAGTTGACGTTTCGGTATATCGCATTACATATTAACCGTATAAAGACTGCCAGTGCAACACATCTGGTACATTCTGGTAATATTTTTTATTTATTATTCACGGAAAGTATGGTAAAGGACGACCACATAAGCGATGCGAATTCACAAATATGGTGGGGAATCTATGGCGGTGCGCGCAATGAAAGCAAACGGAGAAGAGTTGCCTATGCAACATTACAATAAGACATAGTGTAAATACTCTATTATCCGACTAAAAGGCTTTTTTTTAACTGCCCGTTTGGGCAGGATGCTCATCTGATGTTACATGATATCGCTACCCTTGGACACTCAAAGCCAGAGTGCTACGTTACCGGCCTTTGATAATAGATACGCTCTTTTCTTGAAACACCCTTTAATTGGTTTGGAAATACTTCAGTGGGCAGCTGGTTCCAAGTAGTGCTGGTGCGCGGCAAAAAACAACCTCACAGAATTTGGTGCATTGTTCAAAATTTGTTATACTAACCTAACCTAACAAATAAGTTGATACTTTATTTTGCCTCTACGACGATTATTTCGTGTATGGATTTTATTATTTTACGTACGAGTTTTTGTTAAATAAAACGTAACGTCTTTAGAATAAAAAAAACAATAACTATCCGTAAATATAATAACTAAAATATATTATTAAAAGGAGTCCCTTTAGACAAGGTTCCGAAGATACTGGCCACCTTTAAATAGCTAGACCAATTATTTGTCCGAGGTAGCTGTTAGCTCTTCGGTCTCCTGTGATGTCGACTAACCTTTTGCTATTTCCTTAAAAAGCCTTACAGCGCTAGGACCCCACGGACCAAGGGTCTCGACACCGAATAGGACCAAATCATATTCGAACCCTAGACCCCTGTATTTGCATGCTTTAGCTTTTTCAGCCGCATCACAAGCCGTACCAGCACTGTTGTTGGTTCCATGAAGATGGGAAGGGGCCAGATTTAGACTAAAATAGAATTCAATATTAAGGTTACGTCTGTACCAAGCAGCGTAAAAGATTTAATTCAAATTTTGAAAATAATTTAAGATCCTTAGCTCTTGTGCGTTACCATGGCAACGGGTTTACCTACGAGATTGTATATGTATTTTCCAATTTTCATTTATCAAAATTAATTAATGTGTTCGTTAATTATAATATCGAGTTTCTTTCTATAATCGATGGTTATTGAATATGGTGTGTTATACCATTAGAGCCGATCGAAGATAAACGTGCTATGACCTAATACCACTAATTACTTTGGATGTTTACCCACAGCGCATGCACAAAATTACGGATTGTTTGTTAGATGAGATTATATTTGATATATTATTTATCTTTAGGTAAGTTTTACGTTATTGTTTATTAAGTTTATATTAGATTATGTATTCCTACAATTTTTAGTTACACGTGCTAGCATTGCTTTTTGCCAATTTAAGTAATTATTATTTATGGTATATTAGGTACGTAAACAACCTTACATAACTCAAAGTTTCGCGCTTTTCAGCTAAAAATATTTAATTAAATAAATTGTATATATGAAATTCCATCGCCTCTCGGTTGAAGAAGTGTCGTTAGTTTTTAAGACATTGTGTTGTGTTTTTTATAAAATCCTAGAACTCTATATGGTTCTAGTAATATAAGGCATATTACTTAATTTTTGATAATTACTTTTATCAATTATATAGCTATACATGTTCCGTTTAAATTTTGATTCTTCACACTATTTTTATTTTTAATATTTAGCAGAAATATGTGCAGATTATACTACATTTTTTTAAATAAAATCTGGATCAGCACAGTGGGTAAACTAGCAAGTTTGACGTGCGATATTGATGAGTCGACAATTAATCTTGCTCAACTGTCCGCAACCAACACATTTCAACCCAAATGTTATTTTGAATATTTTTACAGTTCACTTTTAACTTAGTGCATAATCACAACCATATTATCATGCCATTATGATGTTGATAACTAAATATAGAATGAAATCATAATAATTGTTATTCCTACAAATATATAGTAAAATTTTCTTAAACTACATACTAATTATAATAATTACAATTGATAAATTGAATACCTATTAAAACAAATTTAAAAAGTTTGGTCCCTGTGGCGGTGTATCTTTAACGCTGGCAGCATTTCTTCGCTGTATTGCTACACTTATTCTTCTACCAAATTAGAAGAGCTTCAATTGGAATGTCTAAGACATCCTCCGTACTCCCCGGACCTTGCTCCAACAGATTACCATTTTGTTTCGAAATTTGGACAACTTCTTGCAAGGGAAAAAATTTTACTCCGATGGGGCAGTCCAAATCGCCTTCACAGATTTTATTGATTCCCGTCCGACTGGTTTTTTTAGCAAAGGGATCAATGAACTACCTATGAGATGGCAAAAGGGCATAAAAAACAATGGTTCATACTTTGATTAATTAAATATATTATATTCAAAAATATTCGACTTTTTGTTCCTCCCATACAAAACGCCAATTTCATATGTAAGGACCTAATATATGAGTTTCAATAAATAAATAAAACGTTGAAATGACGTTGAATGCACAAAGCATTGTTCATGTCAGAGTAATTTAGCAACATTCAATTTTATTTGAATTATCACTATACGATCTCAAAGTTTACTATTTCTAACCTCACATAAATCATGTATTTTTATAACAGTAATTTATGGTTGCGAAGAGTGGACCTTGATGGAGGCAACCATTAAGAAACTCGACGCCTTTGAAATGTGGTGTTACTGAACAATGCTGAGGATAAGCTGGGTCCATAGAGTCACGAACGATGAAGTTCTACGGCGCGCCAAACGATCTCGAGAACATACTTTGACCATTAAAAAGTAGAAGATAAGTTACTTGGGACATGTGCTTCTATACGAACGGTACCGACTTCTTCAAGACATCATGATAGGCAAGGTCGAGGGGAAAAGACGCGCTGGTAGAAGGGGGAAGTCGGGGCTCCGCAAAATTAGAGAATGGACGGGAGCGGCCAGCGTAGAACAGCTAATGCGCTTGGCGAAGAATAAGATGAAGTATGAAGAGCTGACCGCCAACCTCCAGTAGTGGAGAGGCACAAGAACAGTAATTTATAAATATATATTTTCGTGGTCCCTTTCCACAAATCGCTTAGAAGACATTTGAACGCTGTAGGTACCATAGTTGAGAAACTCCTTTTTCACCGCTAGTCTAACCGAGTATTCTAAACATTGATTCGATTTCTATCAATCAGTAAATACGTTGTCAAGAGCACTCGAATTAATAGACTGTCGAGTCGATTACGATTTCCAGAGCAAATCCGATCGAGATGTTTGCGAGTTGAAGTGCTCATCTAGTGCTGAGCAAACACTATTTAAATTATGCTTGGGTGTCATTTATAGAGGGTTATCACAATTTATTGTTTACACTTCCAACTCCACATCGGCCACGGCTTATCTATAAGACTTGCCATCGGCCGGCAGCGCTGTCGCGAGCCTTCTGGCATTGGGATTTCATGAGCGGGCGGTACCACTGAACATTAGATGAGCCGCCTACCCATTTGCCCCCAGTTCTATAAAAAAGGAGTGACATAGTGAGTAATATTATATGAGTGTGAATACAACTACATATTTTCTATATCACTCATAGTTCATAGGGACGGAAAGTCAGGAAGGCTGCAGTATCTTACGAGCAAGCGTTGATATCTTTTGCAAAAATCTAAATGACGAATAATTATTGTTATCAGCAATTGGTGGTGGACGCACAGGCTGCTCTTCGTATTCTGGGGGACCAACATAAGTCAATTATTTTCGAACCAATTCGACTTAGGGTCCTTCAAGAAAAGAGCCAAAGGCCGGCAACTCACTTGCCTTCTGGCGATGTGAGTGTCCATGGGCGGTGGTATCACTTACCATCAGATAAGTTCCTTTCCGCTTGCCTCTTATTACTTTAAAAAAACCCTACTCCTGAATTAAACCCAAGTCAAATGGTAATCCTCATGTATCACCATGTTCACGCTTATAAAATTAAGCTAAAGCTTTTAAAGAAAAGCTTAATAAATATAAAACATAACATAATAACAGTTTGGAACCTCTGGTGATTTCAGCGGTTATCTATTTTACGAGCAAAAACATATTTCAAAATCTCCTAAGATTACCTGCTCACTAAACCTATCGAACCTGAATACTGGCTAAAGCCAGCATTTTAGGGAAATAAAGGCCTTTAAAAATGGAAAACCCGATTTTCTCCTGAAAGAAATAATCCCGTCTGTATCCCGTCGTTAATTAGCAGGATAACGGTCCAAACGGTGATCCGGATATCCGCCCTCGATTCAGATTAAACGCTGTAAAATCTACAATTCAAATCGAGTCCGTATTCCTGCAATTCAGCTCGCTAGTATTGGTTTTCGAATTCTGTTAAAATCATATTTTAAGTTTATTTATTAATAATAATAAAAGCCTTTTGTTGTACCTTATCATTATCAGCACACACGCATTATACACTTATAACGTACCTTGTTTTAAAAAAAAATTGTTATCCCTGATTCTTTTCTTTTTTTTTTTATAATTGTTATTTTGTTATGTCTATGTCTATGTTGTCTATGTTATTTTGATTCCATGGAAGATGGGTCGGGTACTGGTATGGGATGCAACCTGTTCAGACACGCTGGCCCCTTCCCATCTACATGGAACCAACTTCAGAGCTGGTGCGGCTTGTGAAGCGGCTGAAAAAAATAAAGCATGCAAATACAGGGGTCTGGGATCAGAATATGATTTTGTCCCATTCGGTGTCGAGACCCTTGGTCCGTGGGGTCCTAGCGCTTTAAGGCTTTTTAAAGAAATTTCAAAAAGGTTAGTCGACATCACAGGAGACCGAAGATCTGGCAGCTACCTTGGACAAAGAATTAGTCTAGCAATTATACATACAGTATCTTCGGAACCTTGCCTAAAGGGACTCCTTTTAATGATATATTTTAGTTTATGTTAAGTTTAGTTATTTATTTCAATGTATATTATTTTATTATTAGTTTTATATGTCTATAATTAACTAAAACCATTTTTTTTAAATATTAGAGTTATTAGAATATGTCTATGTCTATGTCTATGTCTATGTCTATGTCTATGTCTATGTCTATGTCTATGTCTATGTCTATGTCTATGTCTATGTCTATGTCTATGTCTATGTCTATGTCTATGTCTATGTCTATGTCTATGTCTATGTCTATGTCTATGTCTATGTCTATGTCTATGTCTATGTCTATGTCTATGTCTATGTCTATGTCTATGTCTATGTCTATGTCTATGTCTATGTCTATGTCTATGTCTATGTCTATGTCTATGTCTATGTCTATGTCTATGTCTATGTCTATGTCTATGTCTATGTCTATGTCTATGTCTATGTCTATGTCTATGTCTATGTCTATGTCTATGTCTATGTCTATGTCTATGTCTATGTCTATGTCTATGTCTATGTCTATGTCTATGTCTATGTCTATGTCTATGTCTATGTCTATGTCTATGTCTATGTCTATGTCTATGTCTATGTCTATGTCTATGTCTATGTCTATGTCTATGTCTATGTCTATGTCTATGTCTATGTCTATGTCTATGTCTATGTCTATGTCTATGTCTATGTCTATGTCTATGTCTATGTCTATGTCTATGTCTATGTCTATGTCTATGTCTATGTCTATGTCTATGTCTATGTCTATGTCTATGTCTATGTCTATGTCTATGTCTATGTCTATGTCTATGTCTATGTCTATGTCTATGTCTATGTCTATGTCTATGTCTATGTCTATGTCTATGTCTATGTCTATGTCTATGTCTATGTCTATGTCTATGTCTATGTCTATGTCTATGTCTATGTCTATGTCTATGTCTATGTCTATGTCTATGTCTATGTCTATGTCTATGTCTATGTCTATGTCTATGTCTATGTCTATGTCTATGTCTATGTCTATGTCTATGTCTATGTCTATGTCTATGTCTATGTCTATGTCAGTTTACTTTAAAGATATTTCTCGTACTAGAGATAAATCTTAACTTGTGTAGTAAGAACGATGCATTTTTTATTTAAAAAGCGTTGTAATCTGGTAAAATGTACATTAACCAAGAGTAAGATGGTATGCTTGCATCGAAAAGGGTCATGGGAAAGTTTACGAACTGGAAGAAAGTCGTGGATCGAAGGTTCGATCCTTCGATCCTAGACTAGTGTAAGATTACTGTGGAGGAAGTCAAGACCCATAAAGAGTTTCACTGTAAGAAAGCCACTTAATGTATGCATCATTAAAAATATTATTATAAAGCAGAAATACTTGTTTTATTACAAATTATCACTTAAGGCCTGGAAGGGCCTTCATAATAAATTAAACAGTCTAATCGCAGGCGTTTTAACGCGCGTCTCTTTTCATCTTAGCGTTAAAATTTGTAAATTAAAAGAGACAAAAGTGTATGTAAATGTGTACAATAAGATTGATTAGTTGTTATAAGTTATACTATTCTTTTAAAGCTATCACAAAATGTCCCGAGCACTAAAATGTCTCGATAACAATTCTTGTAGTAATGCTCAAAGGTGGGAATCGAATACAAACAGCAAATAACTTGGCATCTTGGCAGATCGGGTTTATCTAACTGACCCAGAAGCGTATTTTTTGGATGTAAATTACTTCAATATGTAGAAATCTCGAACTTAGCCCTACTCTTTGAATAATGTAATAATAGTTTTTATTCAGCTTAATATCTATATATAGAATTGGTGTAATGCTTTATCAAAAAGGTGTTTTAACTTTTAAATTAATTTTTCGTTTCGTTCGTTATTTAATATTTGGTTGCCGCCTTTAGATATTTAATAATTTTTAACCTACGGTTCTACGGTTTGTTCGACATCATTGCAGGCACATATTGGGCATGTTGGACAATTAATATTACATATAACTTTAAATAATACCTATAGCTGAATTTGGTTTACCAGAGTCAAGTGGAATATCATTGATCCATCAACCCTTGAAGATGATAATTGCCACGTACCACTTCCTTCTAAAACGGGCTGCCCTTGGTATTTTTCAAGACCTTTAATAAGAGATCGTATCAGTTGTAAAGTCCTGGCAGAGCAAGTCTTCCGTCATTGAAGTGTCCATAGGCAGCGGGTATTACCTAAAATAGTGATAAGTATGCTAGAATAGAACATACGCACAATTTTAATACTCGAAACAAACGCAGGCTGCAATTTCCCCGTACTAGACTATCTAAAGTTAGTAATTATTTTATGTGAAAAGGGATACTATTCTTCATTAAAATCCCAGAGGCTCTTTTATAAATTTTTTAAAAAAATTCAAGAAATGTATTTAAGAAAATCAGTTGATAAAATTTCCTGGGACTAGTGCTAGACAGGCTACTTCTAATTAATTTGCTATATTTGTTTTAAAATAAGTGTTGTTTGATGATTTGCCATTTTAAAAGAGTACCGAGAATTTTTACGCCGGCTTTTTCTCCCGGCCTACACCCTCTGTCGTCTTTGCCGATGAGTAGGGATGTCTACCGATTCAAATTTAATGACGTGGAATAAGTGATACCTATATCTTATGTTCCATAATAAACATATTTTATTTTTATTTGATCAGATGAGCGTCCAGTCCGCTTGCCGGCACCATCGTTTTATATTATCTTAATTATAGAAAATTCAATGTCTGGTATAATTACCAAATTCGAAATTGACTCTTGTAAAAAACTATATTTCATCAAAATGTTTAAGCAATTTCTGCACAATTTGCACTATATTTGGCGAACCTCCAAATGGCGTCGGTTTCAATTTATTTAGCTTGAATTTAAATTGTTTAACCACATCCATCACTGTTCTATATTCAAATTATTATAATTGAAATTTCTAATTAAAATAAATAATCAGTGGCGCTACACGTTTTGTTTTATAATTTGTCAATCTAATGTTGATTTCTTCACAAGGTTTTCCTTCATGGTTCGAGCAGATGTTAAATGCGCACATAGAAAGAAAGTCCATTGGCCGGGGAACGAATCTGCGACCTCAGGGATGAGAGTCGTACGCTGAAGCCACTTGGTGAACACTGCTTTCTAATTAGTAAGTGAATAAGACTTTTTTAAAGCTTGCAAGTTTTAGGGTAGGTACGTCGGGTAGCTGGCGGCTACGATCTCGACTTAGTATAATACCATTGAATATATTTTTAAAGATACAGAAAAATCTCAAGTACGTTTTTGAAATAAAAATAAATAAAGCAGTTTTTATAATTTGTACAAAAAATAGTAAAAGAAGCTGTCATCTCAAACACTGCACCCCGAATGACATTTTACATAAACCTCTCCAAGTGGTCTCATAGACATAGACATAACATTAATTACTAACGAAACTCACCAAATAATAATAATAAAAAAAGGGTTAAAATAACATTTTTCTTTAAGAATAAGGTACATTATAAGTGTGTGTGTGATGTGGTTGAAACTGGCCCTGGCTCAGCAAAATGCTGAGGAGCAGACGTGTTCCACAGCGCTGGTCGTTCTGCCAGAGACCACAGCAGCTAGTTTGCGCCACAGACGCAAAAAAAGAAAAAGAATGTAATAATAATAGTAACAATTAACAGTGTAAGTAAATAAGTCTTCTGTAAAAGTATATAGTAAATAAAAGCATAAGAATAATTAAGAAATAGATAAATAAATATTTTTGGGCGGATTAAAAACTAGATTTCGCGGGATTTTTGTTGAGTAAATGAAATGAAAAGATGTACTTTATAAATGCGATGAAAATTTGATTTTAGTTAGTTTCCACAAAGATGTGCCTCTTGTTTTTATCATCCGTGTAGGACCGGTCAAATAGCCATAATCATTTGAAGTAAATATTACAAAATAACACACCGGTAAACGAAAATATATATTTCGAAGCAAATGTGCTTCTAACCAGCGCCCATCGCAAGCTCAGCCACGCAATAAAATAAATAGTAAGTCAACAACGTAGCCTCGACAGCGGTATCAATGACAATTCACTGGTTTCAAATTTCTACAGCTTTCGGCGTCAGGAAACATGTTATGTAATGTACTTGTACCTATCCTTATTAAAATATTGTCTTTTAAATGCTATCTATTATAAAGATATCCAGTCTTACGCCCGAACCCAATAATTAATCCTCAATCTTAGATTGTTTTGAATCTGAGATCAGACCGTGACAGTCGATCGATCTCCTATCTGCATCCCAATAAGCAAACCCTACGAAGACAATTCATTTTTGGCCACGGATAAAATGCTCTTTGTCGTTCCATTTTACCGAGTTTTTACTCATATTTGATAACCAATGTAAACCAAATAAGTAAATAAACCCGTACAAATAACATTAAAATATACGTATACATGTGTATGTTTAAAATATAACACACAGTTTTTTTAATTATTTAAAAAACTGGTGTAAGTTAAAATCTGTTACAATAATTAACTGTTGAAATCGATCTTTCGTCAACTGTCATTTTCATACAAAGGTCTATCCACAGACACCGATACGACCTCACATGGATTGCTTGTATCGACAGATGGTTATTACAATCCGTCTTGTGTCACTTGTTACAACATTTGGATTAAGATTACTATCTCAGAATGTGGATTATGGATTGAGATAGGTTATTGGGTTCGGGCGTTAGACGGCAACCGCCTTTGATTTCTTTTAGACAAGCAGGTGACATGTCTTTGCCTGGTACATCTCGTCAATTTTTGCGTTCGTAGCATGCCATTTCACGATTTAAGCCTCACAAAAATCTATGTTCACAGTCGTTATTTGAAAGGACGAACTCGTGGTTGAGAGTAGCTTAAGCTCTAGACCAACACTGCTCTAATAGTATTAAAACAATACCGTTAAACACGTTAAAAACTTACCTTTGTAAATTAATCAAAATATTTCTCGCTCGCTGCAATGTGCTCTAAATTATAACGAGGGATTAAATTAAAATATATTTCTAGGTAGTTCCTTCACAAATAGCTAAAATAATTTATATGCAAATAATCTGGCTTGGAATTCATCCAAAGATTATGTTCAGAATATTTCAGAAATCCGTGAAGTTATTCTTTGTGGAATGGAAATTTTATTATGGTTTTAAGTATAAGACTATAAGTCTCTGTTCCCGTGGACTTTGTATTTGGATATTACAATTTTATTATTCCACTTCCGCGTAAGCTGGAATTTGCTATCACATGGAACTTGATACGCCATTTTATTTGACATTCAAGAAACAATAGAAGAAATAGAATACATTCATATTCATAAAAAACAAATCAGTTTATGACGCTATTTTAATTTAAGTACTCTTTTATCTCTGTGTGTACGCTATGGTGGAATAAGTTCTCTTTTTGAAACGGCACAATTAGACCAACTTATTTTCTATGTATCAGGGAGAGAGTTTAAAACAATTTACCTTAATTAACCAAAAAGCTATAAGGAAATTTTGACTGTTTTTAAGAATTTTTACGCAAAGCTTTTCCGTCGATACAATGTTATTGTTGAGAAAACCAATGACTCAAGCGAGCTTGAAATTACTTGGAAAGGAACCCTATGACTTTTGGTGTATGTATGGTGACGGAGAGCAGTGTTGGCCTAGTGGCTTCAGCGTGCGACTCTCATCCCCGAGGTCGTAGGTTTGACCCCGGATGTGTACCAATGGACTTGCTTTCTATGTGCGCATTTAACATTAATTGCTTGAACGGTGAAGGAAAACATCGTGAGGAAACCGACATGTCTTAGACCCAAAAAGTCGACGGCGTGTGTCAGGCACACCTACTTGCTAGATTTAAAAAAATTATCATGAAACAGATTCAGAAATCTGAGGCCAAGACTTAAAGAGGTTGTAGCGCCATTGATTTATTTTATTTTATATTAGATATATATTTGATTGATATGATTACAAATAAAATTCTTGCATATTTTATTATTTTCTTACCCTACTTCATTCTAATAGATGGGAAATCATTTCATGTCACCCGTCATAAAACCTACTTGGTATTCCACGCACAAGCTCAATATTTCACTCAACTCAGATAAACGATTGAATACAATTTCTTTTTCTAAGAAATTTGGAGAATTGAGGAAAATGGATTGGGTTCTAATTAGGACTGAAATGTCTAAAGAATGTGGACGTGCTTAGACTAACCAAACTAAATATTAATTAATTATATTGAATTGGCTAGTAGTTAGCAGGATTGATCGTTGATTTATTTTACAGTGGAAAAAGATTTGCTTTTGACTATATTTCTATGGTAAAGTGGAAACCGAATTTCCTTTCGCTTGCTGTAATTTTGTAGCAGAGTTTGTTTTTAAAACTCTTGCCTGTTAACAAAATTGATACTTCAGAAAAACATTGATAAAATTACATTAATTTAATGTTTTGCATAACTAATTGTTATTACGAGCAGCCGGCGCGCCTCAGTGCTCCAGCTCTCCACTGCGCCCCGCAGTCTACCCCTAGACACTGACACAGCAATTCGTGCTGGGATAGAGCCTTAAGAATAATTATTACAAAATAAACCTTTTTTTTTTAATAAAAATCAAAACACAAAACAATGTCTATTTGCTTGCCTATTTTATTTAATTAATAGCCGCATCTATGGCAAATCACCCAGGTTCATCTCCCGTGAATAAATGTTTTTGTGATAGAGAGACTTATCACGGTACTTTAAATGCTAATATGTTAATAAAAAAACATGAGATCCAATTCGTAAAATAAGTTTTTACAAAACGCTAAAACTACAATATAAAAACTCAACATTTTGTGTAGCCAAAAAAATAAAAATTCGTTCTGAAAAACAAACTTTACAATGGCAAAGCTTTTTAAGCTCGATGTCAAAGGCTTTGAGCTCGGAAGCTTCGCATTAATAAATAATGCACTTACTGGAATCCGATACGGATTTTATCTTTCGTTTTTTCTTGGATTCAATTCAAATTGTGTCATGCGATACGATTTTGCGTGTCACTTCACAGCAAGTATGGTCTTGGTTGTGGTGGGAAGTTGAGCCTCGTGCTTTGGTTGTAGCAGTAACATTAGTCAGAGCGGGAATTTAGCCAGTATAGTAGTAGTTATAGCACCTCGTCGTCCACTCCGGAACTGCTACCACCGCGCTGAAGCGCGACCGCTATTTCAAGACAACGAATATTTTGAGCCCAAAAATTAACAGAACCGAACCAAAAGGAGGACACTCGAAAGAAACTAAGTCAGTCTGTGGACTTGTACTTAGATATTCCATAAAATAAAATATGATGAGTAACGACATCTATATTTTCAATGAAAAAACGCTTCGCGAAATAAAATTATTCCAATTGCCAAGGTTCATACTCTAGTTGTATTTTAAGCATTGATTCTAGATTAAATACGAGACTTGAAACTCTATTTAAAGAACGCCTGTGGTGATCGACATTTCAGAACTGCGTTGGTCCAAAATATCATTAAAGTCCAGAACAGCTCAAGAACAAATTTAGGTAGTTCAAACGCGCAACTTTTTTAAAAAATACAACGCATGAGTTTATGTCATACCTGCTTTTACAAATAAAATGCTTCGATATTATAAATACGAATTTAATGGAAAAGAAATGATTTATTTAATCTGTTTTATCACACAGCGTGCAATGAAGTCAATATTTTGTTATTCATTATTAAAAACGCAATGGAATACTAACTTGAACCTCATTCAAAGTGTTATTGAACAAAACTCGCTTAGAATACAGTCTGGAATAAAGTACGTGTTTGCTGGCAAAACGCCATCTTCTAGATTACGTACGTAATATAATAAAAACAAGACTTCGGAAAACCGAAATGGTTCACTTCCGGGTATAATTACTTAAAAGTATTCTAGTTTTCATTGACCACCACTAGATGTCTTACTTTCAAATAAATGTATACGCAAGATTTCCGTCTAGTTGTGAATGTTAATGTTATAGTATGTTAATGTTAAGTAAGATATATAATGTAATTAAATTTAATTAATCCATTAATATAAAGTAGAAGTAATAAAAGGTATACCTAAATCTAATTAATTACGTTCAAAGCTCGACATTTCGAGTGCTTTTCAGTTGTGGTCAGCGATAAACTTGTAATAACATTGTATAAGATATTAAATATTATTATATATTTGGTTAGCTAAACCTTTAAATTTTCCAAAATTTATTACATACATATAATTTTGTGTCCTTATGGAAGAATGAAAATGCTGTCTTCCGACCTAAATGGAGGATTGACCAGTCTAGCCATTGACTGACCCGAAGACACCAACGGCTAAGAATAAGCAATGTGTATGTATAGCCTTAGCGGTCGGAATAAGGATATGACGTCATCCTACTGATTTTAGCCACTGACTATAGATGTCGCTACAAACTACATCCTATGTAAAATAATATTTGCATTTGTCAAACTTCTATAGTAACTTTTGAGCTCGCAAACATCGTTTATATTGCCAATATAGTGACGGTGGAATAGTCAGCAGATATAAGTTTAACTTATAACATTTTAAATATTTTAAATTAAGATTAATTTTACAATTCTTATATAACAAATAAATAAAGAATAGAAAAACAATAACTAACCTTAAAATAAAATAACTAAAATATATTATTAAAAGGAGTCCCTTTAGGCAAGGTTCCAATGATACTGGAATCCCCATTAAATAAAAATAAATAAATAAATCAGTGGCGCTACAACCTGTTTAGGTCTTGGCCTCAGATTTCTGAATCTGTTTCATGATCATTTTTAAATCTAATAGGCAAGTAGGTGATCTGCCTCCAGTGCCTGACACACGCCGTCGACTTTTTGGGGCCAAGACATGTCTGTTTCCTCACGATGTTTACCTCCACTGTTCGAGCAAATGTTAAATGCGCACATAGAAAGAAAGTCCATTGGTGCACAGCCGGGGATCGAACCTACGACCTCAGGTATGAGATTCGTATGCTGCAGCCACTAGGCCAATACTGATCCCCTTTGAATAGCTAGTCTAAGTCTTTGTCCGAGGTAGCTGCAAGCGCTTTCGTCTCCTGTGGTGTCCAATAACCTTTTTGCTATATCCTTAAAAACATCATAGCGCTAGGACCCCACGGACCAAGGGTCTTATAACTATGTGTCGTAATTCTAATAATAATTAATAAATAATTTATGTACGTTGGTGATGTAGAATCTTGCAAACTTGCACAGTTAAGTTGGTACTTTATATGCAAATTACGAGTACTTAATGCGAGCTTCGTCAACTTGTTTTGTGTTCACTTCACTCTAATAAATATACTATTATATATATAGGGACTTTTAGTTATAAGCGAATTGAATATTTATTTTTATAGAACAAACGTGCAGGAGGCTCATCTGATGTTAAGTGATACCGTCGCCCATAAACACTCTTAATGCCTGAGGTCTCGTGAGTGCGTTGCCGACCTTTTAAAAATTGGTACGCTCTTTCACCCTAAGTCAAATTGGTTCGAAAATACAGCAGCAGCAAGGCAGCTGGTTTCACATATTGGTGGTGCGCGGCAAAAACTGCCTTAAAAACGCGCAGTTGTAGAACGACGGACGTCGAGGTATAATATATTAAAATGGCAACATCGTCACGATTAGTATGGCATTTGTTAAACCTCTTCGTGTACCTAAGGATAGTAGTTGTTTATATTATTAGGTAATTAAATCAACAAAACATGTTAATAAAAATACTTTGTTACATGATATACCAAAACAGAAATATACAAATATGTTCTACTATAATCTCGTTGGTCATGTATTAGTCAGTTTCCATTAAAATACATGGGTATGTATCATTTATTTAATATTAAATTTTATAGATAAAAAATTTTTTTCCTATAATAGTGTTCCAGGCTAACAAATAGATAAGAAATGTGCATTCATTTTGTAAAGCGATGTTTCATTACATGTCGTGTGAAGAAGGGTAGCTCGAGCTCCTTAGTTCTCATCCGTTCTACGCCATTGATTTGGAAACGCAGTTTACTTCACCTATTCTTTATTTTTTTATATTTATGTACTGTTTCTCTAACGACGTGTCTAGTGTATTTGGTGTGACGAAACAATATCAGAGCACATCTTCCTGTCTAAGGGACAGCTAAACTCTCTTTTATTTGTGAGCATCCTTCTGTCCCTAAGGATTAAATGTTTTGTTTGTTCGTAGGCACGATATGGTCTTATAATTGGCATAACTATGCGTGTAAGATGAGGAAAAGGGCGAGACAACGGAAGTTTTTAAGGCAAAAGACGTGCATTGGAAAACGCCCACGGTGCTTAAAGATACGACGTAAAGTTATGGTAATTTGAGAACACCTTTATACCCCAAACATCATTAACATAGATCTTAGGGCAAAAGTTAAAAATTATTGTAAGGTATCTTTACATAGGTATTACATATACCTACACATCATTGACATATAGTAAACATAGTAGAAAGTAATATCGCGTCGCAGTTTCTGAACGCTTTCTGAACGCAATTTTAATAGTGACATTCATGTTACCACACGGATGATCGCGCGTAGCACATACATTACGTGTAATATTATATACTTAAATCTTTTATTTACATATTAATGTATAAGTGAGGTTTATTAAAACCAGTGTAATAGTTAAAGGGCGAGCCAACTCACTTTTTTATGTGCTTCTGATATTATACTATATGTTTGGTAGTAATTTTTTTTATGTTATAGGAATCAAACAGGCAGGAGGCTCATCTGATGTTAAGTGATACCGCCGCCCATGGACACTCACATTGCCAGAAAGCTCGCAAGTGCGTTGCCGGAATTTTAAGCATTGGTACGTGGTGGCTAAATTATGTAAGCTGACTCCCTTACTAAACAATATCCATTAATATTAGAAACAGTAATTTCTTAAAAGTAACTTAGATACCAAAAACTATTATTAAACGTTGATTTTCATTTGTTTTATGCTTATAAAATTGTAAAATTTGATTGAATTTACTTACAGCAATGTAGATGCGAAAATACCTGTGCGAAGACAATAATTGAACCCAATTCTGATATGATTAAGCGTGTTACATTCAACGATTTGCCACAGAAGTGTACCTGTCTAGACACAAACGTCAATAGATCCGTACAGTGTCCGGAAGTATGTCTGTCGATGTCGGATATGGCGGACACTTTGCATCCAGAAGGATTTTGTTGTGCTGTAAAGAATAAAAATGTTTGTCGATTCACTATTGATGCATACTTTTCTTAATTAAAATCGATTATTAAACTTATTTATTTTATAAGAAAAATTTCCTACTATCAACAGATAGATACTCAGTGAATAACACAAACAGAAACACAAAATTGCAAACAGAAGACAAACGGGCAGAAGGCTCATCTGATGTTAAGTGATACCGCCGCCCATAGACACTCACATTGTCAAAGGGCTCGCAAGTGCGTTACCGGCCCTTTAAGAATTGGTAAGCTCTTGATCGACCCTAAGTCGAATTGGTTCGAAAACACATCGGCGGGCAGCTGGTTCCACACAGTAGTCCGCGGCTCAAACTGCCTTTAAAAACGCTCAGTTGTGGAAAGAGCAAAAATAATTAATATAATAAGTCCAAAAATAACCTCTACGCCAAAACGGAATATTTACTACTTTGCTACGAAAGCTTCGTTGATAAAATTTTCCCATATTATTTATAATATGAATTAACACAATTACCTAAATATTTTTTTAATTTTATTTCTATTCATATACCATAAATTATTAGAATTATTTAAGTTGAAATAATATTAAAACAGGTTAGGTATTGATAATTAAAAAGTGAATAATAACTAGGCCCAAACTAATTCGCTTAAGAAGATAATTAATTTCAATTTTCTCGCCGACCACAAATTGGTCGAAATGTAATTAGATCATAAATTAACTTTTACGCCACGGTCTCGAAGAAAAATTATAAAATTGAGTAATCAGCTTTTTTTAGTTATCTGATATTTTTTAGTACGGTGATAATGGAAACTGCCTTTTACAACTTAAACCTGAATATTTTATGAGATGAAAAGTTTAATACAATTTTCCTTAGACGTATATGTAAGGATCACGTACAGAAGGGCTAAAATTACACTTAATTAGAAGGCTAATGGCAGTAATTACGGAAATGACGTCATTACCTTAAACTTCCGGGATA
Source organism: Pieris napi (assembly GCF_905475465.1). NCBI lineage: Eukaryota > Metazoa > Arthropoda > Insecta > Lepidoptera > Pieridae > Pieris > Pieris napi. The sequence continues at coordinate 10,280,786 of NC_062252.1, forward strand.
TGTGTCCCTTGTATGGGCAATTATACATTACTATGCTGTTTCGTACCATTTATTACATTAAAACTTTACAAGTATTACAATCGTATACCGCAATTAAATAGCTCCAGTGGGATAAGTCGTTGAAAAATATTTGTATGAAGCATTGTAATTGGACGCTTTACCAAAGCGATCGCTATAATTTTTTATAGAAAATCGTGAGCATTTAATACTTTATCAAACTAAATAAGATTCAATAAATAGCTACAAATATACTCAGTACCCTGTAAGACAGCTGATAGAAAAGCTGAAGAAAAGCTGGAAACTAAAAATTTATTTAGTTTTTATTTTTTTTTATTGGACAATTCACACCAATTGACCTAGTCCCATGCTAAGCTGAAGCTTGTGTTATGGGTACTAGACAACGGATATACATACATATTATAGATAGATAGACACATAAATATATATTTAAACACCCAAGACCTCAGCCCAACACCAAATGCACATCACATCGATGTTTGTCTCAGCCGGGGATCGAACCCGGGACCCATGGATGGGTCAGATGCAGTCAGGGGTACTAACCACTAGACCAATGAGCCGTCAAAAAACAAAATTAATAAGTAGAAAACTAAAATAATTTTAAAAACTTTGTGCTGGTTTGTTTTATTCCTACTTTAAATTCTAATCAGGCATTTATTGCCAACTTGGGTCAAACTTTTACGATCCACAATAAATTGCGGTACGTACATCCCCAGCCAAGATAATTTGAATTAAAAACAAATCAAAATACTTTTATTTATAGTATTATTAATTATAGTAGGTATATACTATCTACACTTATAAACGTCAATATTTAATAAATGCATAGTTTCTTTATTTTTTTTCTTAGATTTGTAGTTTGGGTTGCCTTTCACTGTTCTCAATTTCTTTGTTGGAAAAGCTAATCTTTGGTCCTCCGGTCCGGATTGTAAATCTTAAATTATTGAATAAAGAGACACGTTAGAATAGTGTATATCCGGACTTAAATCGATCCTTGTTGTGGCTACACAAACATGCTCCAGTAATTGGGTGCCACATTTAGCATTCATTGGACGTCATGTTTGATTGACACACACTTGCTAATTAACTACGTGACTAGTAATGAAATGCTAATTAATTTAACAATGTTTAGGTAAAGGATGGTCTATTTACACACAGCTGTATAATAAACTACCCACAGATATAAAAAATATTACTTCTATCAATTCATTCAAATCGAAGCTAAGTGAATATGTTAAACAATATTACTTTTAAATTCATTTCTTATAATTACTTTTAATTCATATTTCTTTGGTTACTTTTATTTTTAAGTTTATTGCATGTACGGCTATCTTTTATTGTGATTATTTTAAGAGCGACTATAATGTTATGTTAATCTAGTGTATTATTCTCATGTAAGTGACATTTTTTTTTGTCTTTTTGAGAAATAAAGTCTTTAAACCTATTAAGATACTAAGCAAACTTAATACCCAAAAACATATATCTTTATAAATTTACTCGTCCTATTTTATTGTAATCAAAACGTATAGAGCTTAGAATATTAAGCTCCTTGAATGGTGCCCCTCATAAGTGCTTTTGTCTTCTGCGTAAACATTATAATTAGGTTAACAGACTTAAACCTTTAAAGACTATTTATTGCGTAGCAAACAAAAAATATTACAAATACTAATGAAGAGTGGCGTTAAAACTCAACTACTTCAGACTATGAATGAAACCTTTCTACAGTCTACCTTCTTCTTTTTTCTTTTTTTTATACATTTTTAGTGGATGCGTTGCCGGCCTTTGAGGGAGGAGTAGACTCGCTTTTTAAACATTTGGAGGTCGTATCTCTGAGGGAAGACCCCCCCTGGGAGTCGATTCCACAGTTCGCTAGTTCGCAAAAGAAAATGCCTTGTGAAACGGACTATGGAGGACCTCCAACCATCAAGATGATGTTGGTGAAATTTAGAGGTCGTACGGCTCGTTATGGCCTATAATAAAATATAATATGAATTTAATATAATGTTGTATATGCATTTATAAATAGTGATAATTACTTCATATTACATTATATTTTTACGAATAAGGGGGTGAGACAACACTAATTATACAAGCTTTTCCACTAAGCCTTATTACAATGCTACACAGCAATTTTGCCGTTTATTACAACAACAAGTTCGTCACAGCATAACCGCAATGAAATTTGCCAGGGTATGTATGAATTCCATCCAAATTCAGCTAAAATACAATTTCAGTACAATAATTACTGATAGAGCGGAATGGCTATCGACGAACGCCACCGACTGTCTGATATTTTGGACGATATTGTAACGAACTATCCGTGTTTGGACGTTCTAGTACACTGGATAGATAATAAGGACTGGTACGCGCAACTCCCAACAGTGAATCTGATTCCTACTTTAATATTGAGTTTTTTAACCGGTTGTAACATCAGTGCTACCGATATATTTTTACGAGATGCGCAATTGTTGATTTATAGATTATAAAAAAATGATTATAGCCACCAGCTGGTTTTAAATATAACGTTTTTATTTAGCTCGACGTTTCAAGTTATGCAATTTACTTACTACAGTAGTCATATTTTTTTTATAGTATCTAGCATCTAAACAATAGCGCATTTATTAGATTGTAGGCGGTCTGGCAGAAACTGCATGGTCAGCCACAAACATCTAAATTATATAAACTTGATATAAAAATAAAATAAATCAGTGGTGCCAAGGTGGTCAACCTTTTTAGGTCCTTAGATTTCTGAATCTGTTTCATGATCATTTGTCAATGTAATAGGCAAGTAGGTAATCAGCCTCCTGTGCCACACGCCTTCGACTTTCTAAGGCAAGCTTATAGTTTTGATACGCGTATACGCGTTCAAACGAAGCATAGGTTTCCAGCACGTTATCTGGGCTATTCAGTGAAGCGTTGAATTTCTGGAGCGAGCAGCCTGTATCTGCCCGATGAAACAAGACTGCAAATACAAATATATTTTTACGAAATTATTGATGTGTTGGAATAATTGTGCGATTTGGTAGATAATATTTCATTTAAATTCATTACTATACTAAAAAGTCGTGAACACATGACATATTCTAGATAAGCATCTTTCTTGTATTTCACCATATATAATTTCCATTCTGGTATGTTAAGTGTTAAAAATAATGTAATAATAGAATTATTAGTTTTTTTACTTATTGAGATACTGACAAAACGTTTACGGTTAAAGATATTTATTTCTCCTTAAGAACATTACAACATACACCTACATGAGAAAATATCCAAATATGGTTACGCTTATTAATGAATTGTAATTTTTTTTATATAATAGGGGGGCAAGCTTGCGGGACGACCAAAAAGGGCAGTCGACGCAGCCCATAGATACCCTATGATATATATATAAAGATACATATGTATATTACAATAGTAAGTTCAACAGCGGAGCAGTGTTGGCCTACTGGCTTCAGCGTGCAACTCTCATCCCTGAGGTCAAAGGGCCATTCCCGGCTGTGCACTAATGGACTTTCTTTCTATGTGCGCATTTACGAACGGTAAAGAAAAACAACGCGAGGAAATCGGCTTGCCTTAGACCCAAAGCGTGTGTCAAGAGGCACAGGAGGCTGATCACCTACTTTGCCAATTATATTGACAAATGATCATGAAACAGATACAGACCACAAATCTGAGGCCCAGACTTAAGAAAGGTTATATCGCCACTAATTTGTTGTTATTTTAAGTGTAACGGGATATAAGCTATATAGAGTATAGCCGCCGCTAGTATATAATATAAGCAAAAGGCTATTGCGAGAAATTGCCATTTTAAAATACTTTCAAGTTAATTCCATGAGAATTGCACATATACACGAGAATCTAAAACTAATTCTGTGGCGCGTCTGGGATCTATATGGATGCAAATTGCCCTTATATGTCATTAGACATAGCATCTGCGTTAGTTTCTCCATTCTATCGTTCTATCCGTACATATTAAAATTACCATAAGTTCTTTAACTTATCATAATATAAGATAGATGTATGACAAGATTTAATTTATTATTTACATAACTCGTCGAGTTCAAGTGCTTTTCAGAATGTCAGCGAGAGTATGTTACGTCATATCCCGGATAGAAGTCAATTCCAGTGTTTACAGATTATTTATTTATTTTTTAGTTCTAAAACAATGTGAATGCATAAAATTATATAAGAAAATATGACATCACAAATTTTAAATACATACACATCAATTATATTAGAACATAAGCAAGCTAGCAAGGGGAAAATTAATCAAGCAACCAAAAAATAAAACAAATAAAAATAATACCTAATAATAATAAAAAAAAATACATATTTTTGTTTCTATAATTATTATATATTATTTTACATATCCTGTATATTTTTGTTGTCTGTCATGTTTTCTAATTCATAAATAAATAATAAAGTACGGAACTTGGAGTAGGTATAACTAACCGTCTGTTTTGCTGATTGTATTTTTTGGCAGCCTCAGTATTTCTTCAGATCAGATCAGATCCGTTACACACCAAGTTGGCCATGGTAATAAAGAATGCCTTATTTTATATCGTTTAAATTTAAATTATTCCGTTTGATGCAAGTTATATACGCTTACAAAGTAATAACAACTATTTCAATAATATACTTGAGTCACAAGATTTTCATATATAAAGCAAACGCTCTTAGCGTCATGTGAACTTTATTCATGTATACATTTTTAATACATAACATCGCGAAGGCTTTTACGTGAATAAACTGAATTAAACCTTATTTATATAAGTTCACTGATTTAGTAATTCAGACTCTCCACAAAATATTTGACTAAAAGTCCGTAAGTCATTTCGTTCTCTATAAATTAATTATTTATTATAATGACTTACTTAAAGTCCTGGTTCTGGTATGGGATTCAATCTGTTCAGACACACTGGCCCCTTCCCATCTACACGGAACCAACAACAGAGCAGGTGCGGCTTGTGATGCGGCTGAAAAAGCTAAAGCATGCAAATACAGGGGTCTAGGCTCCGAATATGATTTTGTCCTTTTCGGTGTCGAGACCCTTGGTCCGTGGGGTCCTAGCGCTATAAGGCTTTTAAAGGAAATAGTAAAAAGGTTAGGTTAGTCGACATCAGAGGAGACCTAGTAGCTAGCGGCTACCTCGGACGAAGACTTAGTCTAGCTATTCGAAGGGGGAACGCTGCCAGTATCTTCCGAACCTTGCCTAAAGGAGTATATTATAGAATATATATATATATATATATAGAGAATATTTTAATAATATATTTTAGTTATTTTCTTATAAGGTTAGTTGTCGTTTTTATTGTTACTTTTTGTTATAATAGATACATAAATATAATTAGGATTAAACCTTAAAGTCCTATTTCCTCCAAGCGAGACGGAGAGCATCCAGCGTAAAAAAGTCCAGCCAACTCTCTTAATTTCCCTCCACGTTATTCTAGCTTCCTTCGCCTCTTCTTCTCCTCTATTATTGCTAGGTCTAGGCTGCCTTGAGGATTGTAATCGAGGACTTGCTTGGCAATGTGACTTGATTCCCTCGGAGCGTATGGACTACATTTTGCAAAAAACAATTATATTCCATCAAAATTAATATTTAAATCACCTGATCTAATGCATATTTATTATTACACGTCATAAAAATAATTTATTGACGGTTGTAAGCGTACAAAAATCTAATAGCTAAAGCTTAGTAATAAGACTATATACTTATAATGGCACTTTTAATGCAAAATTAACACAATTAATTTGGCAGAATTGTCTTGTGTATGTTAGAAGTAGCCAGTGCTAATATGTCTTACTTAGCGCGGGCACAGGGGACACTAAAGTAATGCCAGTAATTCATGAGCAAAATTGATTAAGAATATAAATCAATATACATTATCCGTACAACTTTCTATATTACGTTACAATTCCTTCCTTTGAAAACTATATTAATAGTTTTAACTAAAGTACTATTTCGTTTCAATGTCAAATTGTTTTTACGCTGTAATAAAAAGAAACACTAATGGAAATCGGTACAATTAAACTGTTTTTTTGGAAATTTTAAAGTTTTGATGTCATAATATTGAGGGTAATATTATGAGAGAAGACAAAGATAAATAGACGAAAAAAGAGACGGAATAGCTTACTCGCTATGACAAAAGAAAACGAGGAAGACCAATAAAAAGATGGGAAGATGATATAAATACAGCAGCTGGCTCTATGTGGCTACGTAAAGATAGACACCGAGAAGAGTGGAAGCTCTTAGAGGAGGCCTATGTGCAAGGACAAGCTGTGAAACAGAAATTAACCGGCTTGGCGATTAATAATTTGTGTTTATTGTACTTCACTATGTACTAGGATAAGTATTTAACAGTAATAAAGGCTATTACTATTATTATTAATAGTAATAATTTATTTAATGCAAGAATATGGTATAAAAATGTGTAAGGTGGCACAATCGTAAGTTCGCATATTCTGCCACACAATGGCGCGCAAATTTGTCTTTAAAGGAAAATTACATTATTAGTCATATGAATTGGTCAATCCCTATATTATTTGTATCGTACATATTATCATATCATACTTTATAAAATTTACATCCACTACAGTGTCTCACACAAATAATCATTTATGAATAGTAATTTTTTTCCAAAAGTAATACACCAAGTCGCTTATTAAAGACTCTAGTCGGAAGATCTTTTAATTCTTTTGGTAATTTATTGTAAACTTTAATTGCCATACAAAAGGATAAAGAATCAGATCAATCTGGAACTGTTTAGGAAAAAACACCTTTGTTTTTTCCTAAACAGTTCCAGATTGATTTTTGGCATAGCCAATTTCTCCCCATGTCTACTTCTTACTTCGACTTACAAATATGTATGTTTCTGTGCACGAATAAGGAATAAGGATATTTCTAAAATATAAATATCGGGAAGATATACAATTTTCGGCTTCTTAATAAGGGTAATACATAGAAGGTAGTAATTAAAATTTACTCGTATTTTTTAAAAGAATTGTATTTAAAAATCCAATCTTCCACTAGGGTTAAAACAATCTGTCCTGCCTAATGATAGTTTCCACACACAAATTACTTGGTTCACATGCGACCGCTACCAAAACAAATTGTGACAACCTTGTTTTCCTATTTACAACGGATTTTGTACCGAACTGCGAACTTTTAAAGCTTATTTTCCAATGCAAGTTGTTAATGTAGCCTTAAGGCATATTGTTCTGTGCAGTACAGTTCAAAATATCGCGAGGGTTGGTTGTGTTCGACGCAATTCAAAGTTTACGCGCGAAAGTTGGTGTCATATTTTCTAAGGATGTTTTATTTCTAAAGGTATGTATTAATAAAGATATTTTTAGATTAAATTATACTTGTGCAACATAAAGTTCTTTAGATCTCAATCTTTTGTATTGTAACTTAAAGTATCTATTTCGACAACAAAATTTACAAAAATTATACATTTTTTAATCTACATAGTAATAATAATAAAAATGGATAAATAGAAAATTAAAATTTGTTTTAACAGACTATTGTTATATTTATTTATATTATTGTTAATATATCATTACTATTAGTTTTACATTATTAGTATACGTACATGAATTTTGATTTCCGAATACATTATTTTTTAACATAAACGTGCTGTAGCACTAGTAATAAATAGTGAAATACCGAAATCAGCAAATGGGGCATGGAGCAATGTGTCTATTTAATCTACCATTTATTGAGCAAGTAAAAAATCTGTTTGTTAACCGAAAAAACTACGAAAGTTCCTTAACAAAGGAACGAATACACCAGTGAATGGAGTTGGAAGATATATTTGCCCTTAATAAAGGTTTTCTTTTTTTTTTGCAATAGGAGGCAAATGGGCAAGAGGCTCACCTGATGTTCAGTGATATCGCCATGGACACTAGGCTCGCAAGTGTGTTGCCGGCCTTTTAAGAATTGGTACTCTTTTTCAAAAAAAACTACTGTTTTGCCGGAAATCGAATTAAGAGCTTTTAGCAAAAATTTCGTCACTAATATTTTAAATTAAAAATTTTAATATATGAACTTCGAATGCTACAATTTACTAATTTAAAAACTTTAGTCGTTAGCAATGAAATATGAAATATTTCATGAAACTTCATGATTATGCATCAAGTTCTCGGAGTTTTTATAATTATTTAAACAACTATTAATTATTAGGTTTGTTGTAACCTGCAGAGCGACAGCCTTCTTGTTACCCTCGAGAAAAAGGCGTCCCCAAATACCTACATATTTAGAATTGTAGTCTATGTATTGGTCGTGCCCTATGGTGTAGTGGTTCGAGGTAGGAAAACTGTTTCTCCAAGCACTTTATTGGTTACGGTTGAGGTGTGAATGGCAGCCTGTTTTACAGAATGGTAATGTCTATATATATTTATAGCCTTATATAAGAAATACAAAATATATAATAAATTATAACTATTGTTTTTCTTAATCTACGATAACTGATTCCGTGTACCTATGAGAAATAGCCTCCCCCATTGTCCTCCATTTTTCCTTATTGTATAGCAATCTCGTCCAGGTCTTAGTCTTTCCAGACATTTCCATGATTTCATCGGCCCATCTTTTAAATTGCCTACCACTGTTTCTTTTATGGCCTCTTGGATGCCATAGTGTTACAATTTTGCTCCTCCCATTTCCATTATAGTTCTCTTGTTTTATACAGGGTTTCTTTTCTTTGTCTATATAGAAGCATTTAATTATTGAATGTATTTAGTAATACTTTTAGCAACTATTCCTGTTGCGCCTTGAGAGTTCTATTTTAAGTGGATGATATTAGCTAAGTTTTTCTATTTCTTTGGCTCCTATGTTGTTATGATGATAAACCTCATTTAAATAGATTTCAAATAGAAGAAATCTGTGGTCGAACATACTTATGAAATGCACCAATGGACTTTCTTTCTATGTGCGCATTTAAAATTTGCTAGGACAGTGAAGGAAAATATCGTTAGGAAACGGACATGTCTAAGACCGAAAAAGTCGACGGCATGTGTCAGGCACTGGAGGCTGATCACCTACTTGCCTATTAGGTTTAAAAATGATCATGAAACTGATTCAGAAATCTGAAGCCAAGACCTAAAGAGGTTGTAGCGCCACTGATTATTATTCCGATATGTGGTTGTCGTTTAGTTCTACGACTCATCAAAGCGCCTTATTTATGGTCTTACGATAATACCAAATCCGACATTTGATATAAAACTGCACAGCTACATAGTGATTTTAATAAATAAATCAAAAATATCGATCTTAAATAATGTTAGCCTCACACACTTTTCGCAATTTTCGCAACGTGGCAAATCATATTTCTTGAACAATATTATCAAAGATAAATTGAATTTTCCTCGGCCACTTGAAAAATCAATGGAAAATGCGAAGAGACGTTGCTTTTCTTTTTTATTCAATTATCGTCAAGTATTGCAACTTGACACAAGTATGAATGAAATCTCATTACAAATATCCTGTTAGAATGTTGTTTATAAATGTAAGTAATTTTCCTGGCTCTGTGACCCAGAATGAAATTCAAAATATAATTTATTCAAATAGTTAACACAATGTACATTGTACACTTTTGGACGTCAATCAAATTTATGCTTCTAAATGTAGATCTGGCTCTCAATGAGGTTTAACTTTATATTTAGTTTTTTTTGTGGTTGCTTGTTTATTTTTTCCCCAGCTAGATTGCTTCTTATATATGTGTATGTGTGTAAAATTTTGATAGCATATTTTCTTGTAGGTAAAGTTTTATGCATACGTTGTTTTAGAACTTATAAATAAATTTACTGCTAGGTCTGAAATCAAAGACAGAACGGACGAGAAGAACTGGCAATAAACTCTGAGACACTCTTTAAAACGCAAGTGTGTTTTGGCATACGTAACAAGAAACATTACACTGCTACTGTCCTGCGCCACATCCCACCAGCTTCTGGTGCCTTCAGTTGCAGCAGTTCCTCCTCTAGGCTGACTATCCAGCGGCACCTTTATAATTTTTTTTAATAATTATAATTCAGTGGCGCTATTCTTGCCCTGGGACGACGACGTTTTTAGGTCTATAGTAATTCAGAGTTGAGGGTTAGCACGATAACTGGAGTCATAATGCCAAATCTCGGCTGTGAATCTTAGGGTTGGTTTCCTAGCGGAATATTACTTTGTGGTACGAAAGAAACTGTCAGTGTATGGTTATTCTTTGGACACAGGATTAAGAATCAATCTAAATTTTTGTCAATGTTTTCAAGTAGAGATCTTTTAACTTCTCTTGCTAATATATATCTTTTTTTGAATATCTCACGGCCGCGTTTGTCATGTTCTTTAAAACAGATATGAAATAACACTAAAACGATTCGATAATATTAATAAGTTCATATATAAAAATCATTGTTAATTTGTATATATAACGCAGTTTTATTATACTTACCTAATCAATGACCTAACAATACATACGGGCAATGTTTAAACATAGTGTAAATTGCCCAATAATGCGAACTAAGTTTAAATATATGAACGTGTAAAAGGCTTTGTTGCTATGGTAATTCAAAAGTAATGAAAGCCTCCCAATCATGAACAAATGTATTTGCGTATATATGTGTAGGACGACTTAATTAGCAGGATAACGGCATATGGCCCAACATCACCAGATTTAGATTAAAGGCCGAATTTACAATTCAAATTTGGTGTGAAATTCAAATTAGGCCTTACCATTTGTTCATGTCTCGATTAGTAGATGTAATAAGATTTTAACAAGATTATGTAGTGCTCTATTTATTTATTTAAATTATGTATTTTTATTATGACTTACAAAAAGTCCTGTCTCTTAAGTAGGGCAGATCCAGACTCAGGTCCTGGGCAGTTCTACTAATTTCACTCCACGTCATTCCAGCTCTGCTTCTACAATGATGCTTCGTCTGTTTTGGGCGTTTCCTTTGCCAGGTGGCACTTCCGTCTAAACATTTACTTTTCAAAATATTTTGGAAATAAATATAATATACTATTAATATTCAAAGATAATGAAGCATTTTAATTATAAAAGAATTTGCTCTCCAGTAGAGTATTACAAAAATAAACATATCATTGCTGTTAATTAAATTTGTATGATATAAATAAATTGAACATAAAACTTCAATATATAAAATAATTATTTAATAATATATTCTGGCGTGACCGCAGAGCAAACGTAAAATAATAAACGGCTCAAAGATAATAGTCTTTCCTCCAACTTTGATTTTGTTCCCTTTGGAGTAGAGACAGTGCGTTCAAGTGCACAGGCGCTAATTAAAGATTTAAGTTGGCGTCTGGTAGATAGTACCCCAGATCTGGTGCTATCCACACTCAACGAATAAGTATAGCAATACAGCGAGGGAATGCTGCCAGCATTAAAGGTACACTGCCACAGAGACCAAACTTTTTAAATTGGTTTTAATTTTCAATTTATAATAATTATTATTATTACCATGTTGGAAATAAATATGTAAAGAATGGTGAATATATTTCTATGTCAAACATTTTGTATAGAAACAAAAATGTTTCGGTAACTAGGTATAAATTTGGCGATGTTCCTCTCGATACCAGTATTAAAATAATACAAATCTCTCACTGAAATTCAGAAACGTAATATCCTTGCAGTTGTGCTGAGTTTTTTTGTACAATTAGTATCACAAATTGTCGAGATTCGTGGTGGAATTTCAAATGAGCACGGGCGAGAATTCTCGACGTCTTGACGCTAGATTTATTTCGGTTTTTGCATTTTCGTTTGAATGCGAAATTGCTTGAATAATGTTGAGCTGGGATCACTTTAACTGATTCATAATGACTCTAGCCTCTAGCGTCATTAGACGTATTTCTATAATTAGATTTCATTTTTATATTAAAGCATTTTCTTACAGGCTTACGATTGATTGTCAGGTATTTGTAGCTTGATTGTTAATGTGAATAACATCTTTTAGTAAGAAAGAAGAATGTTTAATTGTGTTCTGAGCATATGAGGAAATGTTATTAAATATAACAGTATTACACTACTTATAAATTTAAATCTAAATAAAAAATATAAATAGGTAAAAATTGTATTATTATTAATATTATCATTATCTAAACAAAGACGTATTTAAATATTCTTAACCTACATAGTTATAACAATTTTAAATATAAAATTAAAACAAATTTAAAAAGTTTGGTTCCTGCGGCAGTGTACCAAATTGAGGTAATTAATAATGTGTGTGTGTAAAATTTATTTACTCATATAGTTAACTATGTACTATCTGTCAATATTAAATTACTTTTATTGTTATTATTTATTTATAAGAAATGAGATGAAATAACATAATTAAAATACCTTTACGAAAATTTATCTTGATAGTTCAGTATTCTTTAAATATCCAAGAATTGAGGTTAAATTTTTAACCTCGCTATGTCAGTTCCCTTTGATGTTTGAGTTTCAAACGGGTAACATGGCCTTTGTGTTAAATTAGCAAAAAATGTTCATACACATTTATCTAATTTCAGGGATCTAAAATTCAATTCATTTTTAATCTATGAATCATTCAAGGTTTACTTTTCAATTTCCATATTAAATTACTCATAATTCCTATTTGTCAATACAAAATAAGAAATATTTTAACAAATCCTACTACCTACTATAGACTCACGCTATAAAAAATTCCAATTCATTTGAATTTTTCGTTTAATTATTCAACATTTAAATACAGAAGATTATTTAATGTTTTGGCTTTACAGTAACTTGATCATTTCTCTTATATACACAAGTATGTGATCAGCTTTCTTTGCTTGACACACGGGTTTAAGACACAAACATATTTGGTTTAAAAACCCATGATATCTTTAAAATATTTTCTATCACCGTACGAGCATTATTTGTAGTAGTACATGATTCATCTTATCCTTGAAAAGTGATAGCTTATACACTACCTAAATCTAATCTTCACAAATTATATGACATAGCATATATATTATCCTTCTCGTAATATTGAAGACCCTTCTGGGTTCAAAGGGTTGAGAATAAGGGAATGTTGGGATAAACTGGAATCGCCTTATATAAAACGAATATTTTCTATGGAATGTTTTTCATAAGAATCCCAATGTGTTAAAGATTTTATATGAAGAAAACGAGTCGGAATATAGGAATTTTTAATTTGTAATGTGTAAATAACATTGCATTTTTAGTTCGAAGGATCTTACAATATAAGTTTGTAAACAGAATTGGCCTAGTGGCTTCAGCGTGCGACTCTCATCACTGAGGTCGTAGGTTCGATCCTCGGCTGTGAATCAATGGACTTTCTGTTTATGTGCGCATATAGCATTCGCTCGAACGGTGAAGGAAAACATCGCGAGGAAACAATTCTTCGAGTTATTAAGCGCACTATAGGTTATATTTCAGCGGTATTACTTAAAAAAAGTTTTAAGATTAACAGGTTGATGAATGCTAATCATATCTAACTATCATTATCTGTTTAAAACATTTTCATACTTAAGTTTCTGATTTTTTTTTTAAAGTGTTGCCCATTTTTCTAGGTGCGTATTTTTTATACAACAGGCAAAAAACAAGAAACCTGATATGATATTAAGTGATACCGCCCATAGACACTCACACCAGAATGCTCACAAGTGCATTGCCGGTTCTTTATAAATCGAATGTAAAGATTAGAAATAAAATACTTTAATGGAATGCTGTTTCCACATAGTGGTATGCGGAAAAAGGTGCCTTAAATTACGCTCAACTGTGGAACGATGGACTTCGCAGTCAAACGGAAATATGACATCACTTGCTGGTAAGCTCGTTAAAAGGCAAGGAAATTGAGACCCAACAATTAATATCTCAGGCACAGAATCCACACCTCTCTGCTTGCCTAGCAAGTTAAATGATAAAACATACACATAGTCTGTCTATATAATATATTTCTTTTCATACAACGTCAGAAAAATAAAATTGTCTAGAATGTGGTCGGTTCACTAATTATTCAGTCAGTTAAAACAAAATAATATCAACTAGTAGACTCGGCCAAGCGTTGCTGTGGCTAAGATTTTTGTTATATTACATAGTAGTAAACTATTCAAGAGAAACGGCAGGAGAAGACCAATCCACCATGCTTTTTTTGGTGGTTATGCCATTAAATTGTAGCTTATGTGAAACGTTGGTATTTATTTTGATAAGGATCAATACCTAGGTACGAATAAAGAGCCTTTTCTAGCGGTGGTATTTTAATAAAAAAAATTAATAAAAGGACGCTTATTGTGACGTAACTATAAAAGATAGAGACATGCTTTCGCGACATTTTTTATAGGTAGTGATGTGTCCTGAAAAATTGTTATACATAATTTTGTTCTATCATTAATAGTTTTCGCAGCGCACACGATTGAAGGAAGTTTTTTTGTTTATTTTTTTACACCTTGGGTTAGATTATTCAAGTTTTAGTAAGCATCCCTTTTTTTTTAAATTGAAACATAGCCTATATCACTCGGGAATAGTGTAGCTTGCCAACGGTGAAATAATTTTTGAAATTGGTCCAGTAGTTTCGGAGCCTATTCATTTCAAACAAACAAAAAATCAAATCTTTCCTCTTTATAATATTAGTATAGAAAATACTTAGAAAATCTAATATTATGAAAATACTTAGAAAATGTAATTGTACTTATAATGAAAAATTCATGGAATATTGGATCAGCTATCTATCTACATCTAAGCCTCGGTGGCTTATAATAGATCAGGATTAATGCACGTATAATGTATAGTTTATGGGTACGTTTCTCGGATAAACAATAATTGATCCTGATTGGCACAACTCTAGTTTACTTGTATGTAAACAAATAAAGCATATATATAAACATAGCAGCCACATTCTATTCTTATTAATGGGCATTTATATTTCCAAACATAGCCTGAGATTGCTTAAGTTGCCATTTGATTTACTGCATGCACACGGTACTCATATAACGCATTTTCATATTACGCGATTTCAGTCCCTCGTATAACACGGGTATTCTCCCATATAACGCGGGGGATTCACACGTAAAATTTCTGAAATGTGACATTTATAATGATTTGTACACACATATTTCGGTCATAACATAGTTTTTAAAGTTATACTTCTTTTGGTGCGTTAGGGAAAATTATGATAGTAAATTTTTACGATGCGCTAGCACACCGACACCCTGAAGTTAATAGCTATAGTCAGAATTTTAGTTTTTTTCTATTGTTAGTCTCGTTTTCTACAAACGTAGAATACAATTATTTTTGAAAAGATTTTTTTCTTGTTACGCCAAAGAAGTATAA
The DNA here is from genome assembly GCF_905475465.1 of Pieris napi. Classification (NCBI taxonomy): domain Eukaryota; kingdom Metazoa; phylum Arthropoda; class Insecta; order Lepidoptera; family Pieridae; genus Pieris; species Pieris napi. The sequence goes on from NC_062252.1 coordinate 10,296,106, forward strand.
CTTCTAACGCGTGCACATAAGTACACACACGTTTTATTTTCTTAATTTCTTATTTTAAATCAATTATTTGTACACAACGCGTTATATGGGGTCATACAAGCGCGTTATGAGAATATACTCCTACAACGCGAAACCAATCTACCGTGTTATAGAACGTATTACTGTTATTATATACGAGATCCCCAGTTGACCACGCTGTATAAATCTACTTCAAAGGATATGCATATATTATATTAGAAAAGTAATTAATTTCTATCTAAGCAACATATTCGAATTAATAAGTGAAGTTGGACAGTGTTCGGACTCGGTTTGTTTAACTGGAGTTTATTGGACCACAGACCACGACTATGTACTGGTTATACATTGTTTAACTGTACTGGATTTTCATATAAATCTGAAGTGGAAACTAGCTTCTAGACTAAAATTATTCAGAGGTTGTTTGTAGGAAGTAATAAACCAATTTTAATGTTCTTTTAACCGAATAAAGAAGAGTTAATCAAATCACATAACTCGATGAGTGCAATTGTGGTCAGCAAGAGAGATAATATTACAAGCAATTATGATTTGAGAAGAAATAAATAAATAAGAAGCAAAACAAGTTGCTCGCTCGGATCGGAACTGGAGGCTTATAGCCAGGGTCCTCATCTGGTGTCGTGGTCGTGAGTATGATGCCAGCCTTTTATTATTCGAAATAGTTCCATGGTCAGCTGGTTCCAAATAGTGGTGGTGCGTGGATTTGTTTTTTTATAGAACAGGGGGCAAACGGCAGGAGGCTCATCTGATGGTAAGTGATACCGCCGCCCATGGAAACTCTCAATGCCAGAGGGCTCGCGAGTGCGTTACCGGCCTTACTAACTGTTTTTGATTTCTTTTGTACTGTGTCAAATAGTTGGTCTGCCTTCACTTCCAACGATGTCTACCTTGACCATTACACATAGAATAATCAAATAGTACAGTCAGGATTAAAACACACGATCACCAAACTGCAGCTGAGTTTCATGATCGGACGTCGAGGCAGATTACGAAATTCCACCCTTATCACCTCAACGTCCGCCGTTCCACAACTGAGCGTTTTTCAAGGCAGTTTTTGCCGCGCACCACCACTATGTGGAACCAGCTGCCCACTGAAGTATTTCCGAACCAATTCGATTTAGGGTCCTTCAAAGAGCGTACCAATTCTTAAAAGGCCGGCAACGCACTCGCGAGCCCTCTGGCATTGAGTGTCTAAGAGCGGCGGTATCACTTAACATCAGGTGTGCCTCCTTCAAAAAAAAACTGCCATCACTGCTCAATTTAGAAATTAAAATGAATATTTACTACAAAACCTTTTTTATTCTAATTCTAAACGCTGCGTAGCTTTTCAATTGCCTAACAGACATGAAATTTTTCACAAGAGGCACAATCTCAATAGCAGACGGACCAAAAAATCCATACGAATATTAAAAACTTCACATCAAAAATGCGTATGGAACAAAACAATTTTTAATATACAATACACAAAGAGCGTTCCCGATTAATATCAGATATGTGAATTTTTTGCCCGGGACGGTGGAACAGTAATTCAAGTTACAGTCCTTTTATTCATGCTTCCTTATATATTAATGATTAAAATAATGTATATGGACTGCTAAAGTGTCATAGTAGAATCGACTTGCATGCAGAATAGTAATTACAATTTATATTGTACAGTACGAGATTTAATGGCTGATTGATTAATGAGTCATGCATGGCAATCAAATATTTGCTTACAATTATTATTGTTAACTACAGTGTAAAGTCTTTATAACGAATTTCATAGGACCGAACATTTGTTTTCGTTATAGAGAGTTTTTGTTATAGGGAGTGTACAGAAAAAAAAACAAATTTAACCAATTACGTTACCACAACGCTTTTCTTTTACTGGCCATCTTGGAAGTTTCAAAGTTTGTTTACGACTCATAATACACGATAGGTGACGGTGGTGCGCTTAGTAACTGAGACCAAAATTTCCTACAGGCAATGTAATCTAAGAATAATGGCACACGTGTTAATGCTATTAAGAATAACAAAGGCGAGAAGGCTGTTTATGACCTCAGGTGTCTTTACAAAAACTTCTAACTTTTACTTTAAAAAATTTCGGCACCTCAATAGTTTAGCTGATTATAAAAACAATTACACTTAAGTATTTTGTTGATGTCTAAATATGAAAATATTTATTCGTAATAAAAAAAGGGCTGTTGCGTTATAAACAGTCAATTAATGTATGGGTTTTGTTAAACCAGACAAATTTAACTAATTTCTACGTTACAGAGATTTTCGAATGGCTTTATAAAGACTTTATACTATAATACATTTTTCATATAAACGCTTCAGTAACCGTTCGGTCTTGAGAAACGACTCTGAGTATGGCTACGTGTTACGCGGCACCGTGAGTACAGAACTATTTTAGATCTAGACAACCAGGTACATATCTAAATTCTTTAACTGATACAAACTCCTTTTCGGCAATTGTGATCGCGTTAATTGTAGACAATGATGTCTTAAATATCATTTAGTCACATTCATGTCGCACATGAGGAATTTTAATTAAAATTATGCAATTCAACTGGCTTAATTAAATTTACATCATAAAACACAATTTTTTATAAAGTAAATTATATCCACACTACTAAACTCATGGGAAATGTTGTAAACAGTATAGAATTACCTATTTATTTATTTATACATTCTAAAACTTGCCCATTTAGGCCGAGCTACGCTCGCCAAAACAGCCCGAGCTGAGCTTTAAAGGCCCTTAACCGGCCAACAGCGAGAATCAATACAAAAAAAAACATTCTAAAACAATGCCTAAAAAATACAAGAAAATATGACACCACAAATTTAACACACATACACATCAAATACAGAACATAAGCAATCTATAAAAGGAAAAAAATAATAAAACAACCACAAAATATAAATTAAAAAAAAGTAATAATAATAATAACTAAAAATTAAAAATAACTAAAAAGATAAAAAATAACAAAACAGTAATAAACAAAACTAAATGAAAACTTAAACCACATTAAGAGCCTGCAAAACAAAGTTACGGTAAGTTGGTAGACTCTTGTAAAACACATCAATATTAAGTTTGTTATGGAAGAGCTGGGAACCCTGACACAGGTACTTTTTATTTAAAACGATTCCCAAATCTTACTTAATGCATTGTTGTAATTCATTCTTATTTTAAGTATTGTTTTAAATATGACAATTCCAGTGAACCTAAGATTTGTTTGTGAACTCCGTCTAAATGGTTTTCTATATTTAGTTATTCATTGCTTGTGGCGCTCGCTTAAATGTCATTGCTTGTGGCGGCGTCCATGCGTCGGGTTGTCTCTCTCCCTAAAATATGGCGAGGGAGCCGATGGCTGGCCATGCGTCATGCTCGTGAACGGGTGCTGCTTGTGGTGACTGGTCGTACTTGAATTCGTGTATGCGGTGATGTTGGTTATTTCGACTGTGTTTGCGTGTTGTTCCCACGAGAAAGTAAGTGCGTGCTCCTATTTCACCATGCCTCCTGCTGATAGAGGACCAATCTTTGTTTTTATTTTATGTTATTATTATTAATTACTTAAAATGTCACATGGGACATGGTGTAATGGTTGCAGCTCCTTACAAACATTTTGTAAAACATAAAATGGCGATTAAAAAGAGTGGCGGAGAGTTTATTGCCAGTTCTTCTCTCCCGTTCTACGCCCTTGATTTGAGAACTGGCAGTAAATGTAAAATTAGAAGCATTAATATGTATTTCTTTACTGACATGTCATAAGTGTACATTATGTTACCTATGTGATTAAATTATTTTTTTACTTTACTTTACTTTTTATTTTGGACACAACAGTTTGACATCTACCAATCCGTTGATAACTCACAGAGGTAAAATTGTGCACAAAATTTTTACATATGGAGCTGTCCAAACATTTTTGACGAAACGAAAAATCCATGCACAATTCACACATAACTAAAACTCGATAGATTTTATACGATGTGAAACAGGTATTTTTAGCAAAAAAGATTTTGTTCACTCAAAATTTTAATAACTCTCAGTTCAATAACCCTTTTCGTATTCATATTAGCTCTGTAACATTGAATATATGAAGCAAACCTCTTCAATTTATTGTATAAAGGTAAACATTCTATGGCAGAAATCCTTTTTATAATATTCGCCACTTTAAATGGGGAAAATATAGTAGTGCCGCTATATTCGGTTTGGAATTAGATTTCTGTATCTCTTTGCTTTATCATTTTTGTATTCAAGATAACATCTTTTACTGACACACGTATTTTTAGGCGTGTTGGTTTTTTTATTCTAAGTGGCGTTTGTGTTTTGGATGAGCTTATAAGCTAAACGATTATGTTACACAAGGAAGAAGTGACTATTTGATACCATCTTCGTTCCTTGCATCTTTGTAGCTTGTTACATGGACGCAAGTTCTTAATATTAAATTGTTATTATACAATCAATCAATCAAAATACGTTTATTCAGTTATGATGCGTCTTAGGACATGCTTATGAATGTCAAAAACGTTAGCAAAATTCGCGAAAGAGCAAGACTACTACAAGTTTTTCAATTATTATATATTTTTATTCCCTTAATGGAATATTATTCCAAAAAAAGTTTCACTTTTCCGTGGTTTCGTATAACCACACAATCCTTTTTTATATCAAAAGCTTAGTATGGAATAAATTACCGCCTTTCGTCTAAATCAACCTTAAGTTTTTACAGGTGTATATTTTGTTGTTCTTTAAGAGAAAATATACGTTATTATACTTATTAAACTTTTATTTATCTCAAAAGTAATTAACTCTAGCGAAACGAGAATACGATTAACATCGTTGTAAAGTTCTATTTTTGTTTTTCAAAGTTCAGCGCTTATGGGGCATAATTTAAAGCGCTTCTCAGTTTACTCTTGCTTTAAGTACGTCTGACTTTGACAGTACGTCAACACGTAAGCGGGATTCTATCTTTGATAGTACCCGCCGGGGGAAAGCGAACTTATTTTAAACGTAACACATTTTCCCTCTAGGGGCCTCATAGCCTAGCGGTCTTATTAAGTGGCAGCTAGGTGAGGGGTACCGGGTTCGATTCCCGGTTCGAGGGCAAGTTTTAATTTAATTTAAATTTGTTCTCGGCCTTTGGGAGGGTTGTGCGGTACCGGGCGAGTGCCTAAACCGTACATGGAGGACATGGTCGAATTTCTAAGGCAAAAAGCACGAATTATAAAAATCTTATACTTGACGCTGGCTAATATACAAACCGTACCAGAGCCATAAAAAAAAACACATTTTCCAGAAAAATTCGCTTATGAAAACTGTGCTAAACGCGCTTACGCGTTGATATAACTCAGATACAATTGTAGAAAATCCTTGGGAAGATTGAAGAAAAATTTGATTTTTTGAAGTACGCTAAACAAGGTTTTTTTTAGATTTATTACTGTATCGTAAAAATCAACATCCAAGGATATTTCTAAGCATTTTCCTACAGCTAAACGTCACCTAAGAGGGGAAACGGAGAAAAGGCGCAAAATAGTATAAAGTGCATCGCAGACACTGCATTCTCGCCTCACTGCACAATTAATATTTCTGAGTAGTTGTGTGTCATTTGTTTAAAAGCATGCTCCGGGATATTATATTAAATATACTGGAATAAAATATGATACGTGTTGTGAAATACCATATTCTAATTAATTTTTTATGACATAAAATATTGCAGGATGTTTTTAATAAAAAAAAGTAGTAAATTGTTATTTTTTCCTATATTATACTGTAACAAATCCTGTTACAATTTTATACTGTAGTCTGTTGTTCAGATTTCATTTGAACATTGACCAACTGACATGGCTCACGTGGTTGTTCTTAATTTTAACAGCTGAAGGTACGCGATACACCAACAGCTCACAAGAATCTAATATATAAAATTCTCGTGTCGCGGTGTTTGTGGTTAAACTCCTCCGAAACGGCTTGACCGATTCTCATGAAATTTTGTGTGCATATTGGGTATAACGGAGAATCGGACAACATCTATTTTTCATCCCCCTAAATGTAAGGGTAGTCCACCCCTAAATTATTATTTTTTAATTCTTAGACAAATTATTTTAATTTTACGATACAGCATTAAAAAATACATACAACCCCTAATTTTCACCCCTCTACGTTCAACCTCTATTTTTTATAATAAATGATATACATGGCAAAACGACGTTTGCCGGATCAGCTAGTAATATTATATATGTGTGAATAGGTGTAAATAGTATTTAAGATGTTGTTTTTTAACAATAAAGCAGATTTGAATATAGTGGCGAAGACTACTTCAAGTCCTTAATTATGGAGGTGTGCCTGACCGAGAGCTTTGAGATAATCCCACCACCTTGAACCTTTGATACTACCCGTAGGGCTCCGTCTGTTACCTTAGGTCTCTTGGTGCAGACATCCCGTACTTATTTATATATTCAGTATTTATGTTAGGGTACGTTTGTATTGCTTAGGGATCCGTAGGGTTATTAGGTTCTTACATCTCACCCCCTCATATATTACGTTATCTAGTGCAGCTTGCTCACATACACTACATATACTATACAGACATTTAATGCATATAAAACTGTATATTCTGCTAGATTTTCTACGTGTTGAATGGTGAGTTCGTTGTGTGTTTACGGAGATCCGTTTACACACACTTCATGATGTGTGTTCCTTTAAACATATTTTATTCATGCTCTCAAACATCAAAAATAAAATGAGGATAGTCTAATACTAATTAAAATATGTTATTAAAAGGATATATACGTGTGAAAATGAGATGAGAATTTAAGAAGGTGCAGCGATAACATCCTTACAATCGAGTAGCTCGCTATATCGCAGCACACAACTAACAACACTTTGTATCGAAGAAGTTGCATATTATGTTTTTTTTAAAGAACAGGGGGCAAACGGGAAGGAGGCTCACATGGATACTTTCAATGCCAGGGAGCGCGCAAGTGCGTTGCCGGCCTTTTGATAACGTAACGTTCAAAAAGCTTTTTTTGAGAAATGAATGCAAAATATTACAACCAGCATATTCTGAGATCCATCCAACCAAATAAAGTGTCATAAATAGGGATAATTTACAAAAAAAATGTGTGGTAAAAAAATATATTTTTTATATCTTCAAGTTTGGGTAAAAGCCTCTAATATCGGTCACATGAGGTAGGGTTATTGATGATATAGACAATTAATCTTGCTCAATCCTTGACGTGGTTTCCCGTTACCTATTATTTTATCCCCGATTTTATCCTTATAGATTTTCTAACATTATGGTTATTTCTCATCATAAAAACATAGATTCACTGATAATACAAATGAAAAGTAGTACTAAAAGCGAAACACATTAAAAACTGTTATTGCATGTATAATGAGTTTATTGCCAGTTCTTCTCTTCCGTTCTACGCCCTTGATTTGAGAACTGGCAGTAAATGTAAAATTAGAACCATTTTGCACTTAATATGTATTTCTTCTTGACGTTCACAAGTGTACATTGTGTTACCTAAATTAATAAATAATTTTTTTTTTTGCAAATTTTCCAATTTTTTTTTAAATATTTTTTTTTCATTGTTTATAATTTTATTTATTTATTTACAACGGTTCTTAAGGATTATTGAAAAAACCTATTGGTCTAAAGATGATTTTTGTTAGCATTATTTTAGTATATAAATAACGATATATGTAATATAATAAAAAACGGTAGTAACTTTTTTACGATAAAGTTTCCAAAACAAGTGTGTTTGTCTCGGTTCGATTCCTGGGCGGAAAATTAAAAATACCCGCCTACATAGCGAGTCTCAATAAAGTAAATAAGCCGCGACAGCTCGTACAATATTATTAAGCTGTTTTGTGGGGCAAACGGGCAGGAGGCTCCTGATTGCGATACCAATAGTGAGTGTCTATTGCCAGAGAGGTTGCAAGTGCGTTGCTGGCCTTTAAACAATTGGTACGCTCTTTTCTTACCCTATGTCGAAATGATTTGGAAATAAAAAAGAAAGAGTTTCGAAGAACCTTGAATCATATTAATTGATATCTATAAAGTTCGAAGTAAAGACGGGTCAAGTTGCTAGTCTTTCATATAAACTCTTTATTATGACCCACATATACTATGTTTTATTGAACCTCATAAAATGTCTCATATAAAATAACGCCTGACCCCACTTTTACAACCAACACTGTGCTTGTTATGAATATTTTCTTTATTTTAATATTTCGCTAAGAAAATCTCGTAAAAGCAAAACTTATCTTTTCACTTCAATGCAAAACATTTACATACAAGAGATGGTGCAAAATTAAATTTAGGAACTACAATAAATAGATCCTACACCAACGTTGTATGTGTGTATGTTGCGCCCGATCTTAAATCGGGCGCAACATACACACGTATAAAAATTGACTGACTTACATTACTTTTTAATTCTCAAAGCAGCACTGCTACTATGTAAGTTCTAAAAAGTCTTAAAAAGTCTGCGTCATAAGTGCTACTGATATTGTATAAATACATTGACAATGGGATTCTTGGTAAGGTGACTCAGTATGGGAAACAAAAATTTGACAGCAATTTATTAATGTCAGATTTTCTTGTATAATTTTATGCATACACGTTGATTAAGAACTTATAAATTAATAAATATATTGTGGTTGTCTGGAAGAGATCGCTCGAAAGAGATAAGACCGCCAGTTGCCCTCCTACCCCTAGCCTATTCACTTACAAGTTGAATGTACCCTAGCTTTAAGCCCCAGGATGCATTCTACTTGTAAGGTAAATAATGTCTGTTTTTTATTGTAAAAGCTTCTATAACTTCTGAAAGTTTTAGAAAGTCATTATTACAAAAAATGGTTTTAATGTAATTTTATTGTTACAGATTAACTATGGCGTGGAAAATTCTGTTCACGACGGTTTTCTTTATACTGAGTGCAGGTTAGTATTATATTTAACCTTAATGTCTATTGTCTAAGAGTGTTTCCTCTGGCATAGGCCTAAAATAGGGGATCTTAGCTCATAATGTATCCTCTAAAATATATATAAATAAAGATATAATTATATATATTATGTACTTTTAAATATAGAATTACGTTAACGTGTGGATTACAAGTACATTCTGCCTCATTATGTTAAACTTAGTTCTAAATACAACATTAAACTCACAAACTCATAATAAAGAAAGGGACTCGTGACATCGCAGCCCTTTGTTCCTTTGTTTGTTTCTACTTGCTTCGATGTGTGCGTGGCCTGCGTAGTATTTATTCGGCAGCGTGTGTGTGTATTTAAATTTTGGGTGAAGTCATTTGTTGCGCAAAGAAAATAATAGAAGAAAGTTGTTTTTCAAGCATAGATCGCTGATCTTATATTGAATGTCAAATATATAGAGTCAAAAAGATAAAAAGGACATGCCCTCCCCCCCTATTTTTTATACAATAGGGGGGGAGGGGCAAACGAGCCTGCGAGACGCCTAAAAAGGGGAGTCATCGCAGCCCATAGACACCCATTTTTAGTGGATGAGTTGCCGGCCTTTGAGGGAGGAGTATACTATATATACGATTGTAGCATGATTAAATGATAAATTAATAATTAGGACAACATTTAAACTAACACAACCATTTGGACATATTATTGTCTGATTAAATAAATATTATTATTATTATTTATATATATATTTATATATAAATTTAATGTCGCCGGATTAATATATTTCAATTATATAATAACGTTTTCGTATAAAATTTCTGAAATGCATTACGTCCCAGTACACCTTTAATCATGAAATTAATTTCGCTTCGTGCATTTGGAAATTTATTGGGGTTCATTTTAATTTAAATGTTGCTCTATATTAGTAAATTGATTTTATCATTGTTAGCTGATTTAATTCGCACTAATTATGATAATTAGCAAATGTTATTTATAGTTTATTATTGACATTTAGCGATGGACTGTAGTTTAGTAAGTTAAAGCATTTTAAACAGTTTTATGTACCTACTAAAAATACACATCATTTTAAATATTGTCTGCGTGGCTTGGTTAAATCACAGTAATCAGATTCTCAGGTCCTTTTAAAACATTTTGACAGAGGCGAAAATGTGTTTCTCCCATGTCCCGTGGCCAATTGTGAGAAACTAATATGAGAAGCTAGCGTAAAAATAGTGCTGCAATTTTTTCTAGCCTTTATCAGGAATTAAGAAACATAAATAATAACTTTATTTCAACGTGTTAAAGACTATTTTCGCTTTATCTTTGATGCATAAAAGATTCATTAGTACACCCTTTGTAGAACAACGTTTTTTGTTATTTGTTATTCTTTGAGGATTCGATTAAAATTAGTTTTTCTCTTGAGTCTTGGCTTTTTTACCAAGTTTTCTAGATTACGCAAATTTTTCTTAGTTTATCAGTTCTTAGTATGAGTTTTTTTATACTCTTGAAGTATGTTTTAATACAATGCAGCATCATGATTCCATAACAACAAGAACATTTATCCTATTCAAACTCAAAATAACTTTATTCATATAGGAAACCAAGTATACTTATGAACGTTATCAGAAAATATGTCAAACTGGTAGTAAATTGTACATTTAGAAACGTAATTGTAAGTTCGCATGGGCGTAGAGCGGGAAGAAGAACTGGCAAGGAACTCTCCTCCACTCTTTTTAATCGAGTATTGAGTTAATCCAATATTGAGTCATACAAATTGTAAGGCAGAGTAGCCATAAATATTTGATCTGAAGCAAATCAATCCCAAGGATTAGGATCATTTAAATAATCGTCAAATTTATTAAAAATCTTGATTGATTAATATACGTTTACGTTATAATATGTTACATAAAACGAATTAACCTTTGTTGGAGAACAATTTGATTCTGTAGTAAACTAAAATAAGTTTAATGTAAAAATCTATATATATAAAAATGAAACCCGTTTTCCGTTGTCACGACATAACATTAAAACGGCTTGACCGATTTGTCTGATTCTTTTTTTTATAATATTCCTTGAAGTACGAGGATGGTTCTTACGGAGAGAAAAATTAAAAAAATTGAGTGAAACAGTCTAAAAACAACACTTTTCTATATTCCCATACAAAATATTCGTAATAATACTTAAAAGTCAATTTGAACTTTAATACCATATCATAAAGTTCAAGTGTTAGTGGAGGGGTTCCGGATAGGTAAAGTTTTAATTTTTGACATAATGTATTTGTTGTCTTATCAACTTTTTTTTTATCTTACTAGCTAGACCGGTGTCCCGAATAGCAAAATAAGTATTAAAAAAAAATAAAGAATCGACTGATAGGCGGTACGATGTTCGCCAGGCCAGCTAGTAGATAATAAAAATTAAGACTTTATTGTAAGCGGTTGATGTTACTCCAGCACGGGCACTATTTGCGGCTAACATTACTTTAGATAAATTTTTAGAGTAGGTAGTTTTTGTTCTGCACTGAATAGGATCTTCAATCCTTTGTCCGCACAAAAACAATGATTATTTATTTATTTATGCTTTAGGTATTACCTTATTCACAAACATACACATAACAACAATATAAAAAAAAAACATGTTACAAAAGTTATAAGGCAACGGGCGGCGGGATTATATAATTATGCTGAAGTACCATCATCTTTCTGCATCAATAAAGCCGGAACTAATACCGTAGATAGCATCTCAATAGATTCATATTCCCAAAGATATTGTGTTAATTAATTTAATTATAAATGCCGTTACATCAAACGCAGAGTTTCGTGAAAGCTCCTTTGACAGTATATGAACGGAGCTGCCGTATCGATATAAGGTAATTTGTTGATTACACTTCCATTATGTGGGACAGGGTGTTCAAATTGGAATTGGGTTATCTTATAATACCTAACATATAGATATATCTAAAACACTTCACCGTGTCTTACAAAAATATGTAACTAGTTTAAGAAAGCTTTAAATTTGCAATTGGATTTTTTACTTTAAAACCGAACTTAACTTTGATAAAAGTCTTTGACGTTACTATTACTACATATTTAAAATAAATAAGAATCACAGTGTCCTACAATTATTTGCTTTTGTTGGCCAATTCACAAATTTTTGACTATAAAAAGAAAAAGCTTCCAACATAGTTTTAGAGAAAAAAGGTATGTGTGCTTTATATGAATATATATTTAAAAAAATATTCAGCCAAATATGTGACCAGTACCTAAAAAAAACAAAACGAGTCATCTCAGAGTTCTCCAATCATTAAAAATTACGAATCAATCACTAAAAAAAAATCTATCAGTACAATCCAAATTATTTTAGAAACCTCATCTTGCGCTCACTGATTAGTGCACTTAAGAGCTCTGCAACTTGCCTCCTAAATGCATCTCGATACCTAGTTTATAAATCACTTGTAAAGTCTCGCATAGAGTATTTGAGCAAAGCTTGGGGATCATCGGGTAAAACTTAAACAACTTCAATCTTTTGTATTTACTGGTTAGCTCCCACAAATTTGCTATACGCTTATACGGCTTTTTTTTAAGTTATCAGTGTCAAACATTTTGGATTATTTCGGTTATAACTGTGTTGAGGAGTATGTTTTCTTTAATTATTATTTTAAGCTTTAGTTTTACTTTATTGTGAAGTTCATGAAATGCTTCATTTTATTAGCTTTAAGAAATGGCCTCAAATTATGAATAATAAATTAACAATTTGTTTATGTGGTAAACGTTACCACATATAATAGGTTTGGTAGGTATAAACCAAAATCCTTCTGGCGCCCACATTTATTAAAGTTTTTTTATAAGATTTAGTTTAATATATTTTAATTATTGTATTTAGCTAGCTTACTTGTTTGACATCCCTTTTATAAATATTGTTATATGTGCTAATTTGTTGTATTTAATGTTAAAACCCATAACAATCTAATAAATCTTCTGTTTCCTGCTGCCTTGCAGTATTTGGGTGTTTGGCATAATGTATTATTTAGTATAATTACTCATCTAATCGAATGTTCTTAATGAAAAATAAATATCTTAAACCATTATAAACATATAAAAGCGAATCAATTATAAGCAATTCCACAAACTTTGCACCACGTTTACTGAAGCATTAAATCTGCCTCAATATTCAAGAAATATTCAAGCATATTTCTCGTTAATCGAAAATAAAGCCTTGTTATTGATACCCCGAGCCGAGCTGAAGCCCAAAATATTAATATGTTCAGATCCTGTATTATTAGATGTAATTTAATATATTATATCTAAAGCCTTTGATGTTCTGTAATATCGTCTTGAACTAAATGTTAGATGATATTTAAATCGCAATTTTAATAAAAATAATATTTGCATTTATATCCGTTAAAAGAGTTTTATTAGATACCTAGTACTCACGTAAGCTAAAAAAGTTTTTGTTTTTAAAAATTAGGTTTAGTACCGGTGAAAAAAACACCTGTCACAACAACAAAAATAATAATCAACCCTTAGGAATCAAAAGTCAAAAGTTAAAATCATTTATTCATATAAGAAATACATATTAGATCTAATTTAACATTAACCGCCAGTTCCCAAAGGGCGTTGAACGGAAGAGAAGAACTGGCAATAAACTCTCCGCCACTCTTTTAAATCGCAAAGTTTTTTTGTTTTACATAATGTTTGTAAGGTGCTGCTACCATTACACCATGTTCCACATGAATTCTTAAGTAATTATTAATAATAAAATAAATTAATTACAAAGATTTGTCCTCTACCAGCAGGAGGCATGGTGAAAAAATATGTATGTTAGCAGTTTCAACCTACGCGGCTTTGAGGTCAAGCATTCGTATCACAACTATGCGCCAATGGAATGGACGAAATGGAGAAAAATTACTAAGTGTAGCGCCACTGTTTTTTTGTACCTCTATTTCAGATTCAGAGTCGAGATTTTACGCTTAGTATGATTCTCATTTGTCAAAAAACAGTGCTAAGTTGTGACTCTGTTTTGCCAAAACGGACTACAGCGAAATATTTGGGCATGCACCTGGACAAACGCCTGACTTGGCAAGACCATATAAAAGCCAAGAAGGAGCATGCTATTGGAAGGCTTCGTAGCATGAACTGGCTATTAGGTAGAAATGCGGCACTCAGTTTGGACAATAAACTCCTCATCTACAAAACCGTAATTAAACCAATATGGTTCTATGGGATACAGCTCTGGGGGTCAGCAAGCCGCTCTAATATCGAAATCCTGCAGCGGCTACAAAACAAAACACTGCGAAATATGAGCGGTGCGCTGTGGTTAACACGAAATACTGAAGTCCATAAATATTTGGGAATTGCCACTGTCGAGGAAGACATTAAAAGATCAACAGTGCGATACAAAATGAGACTTCAGCAACACGTCAACCCCCTAGCTTCGGGCCTCTTGGAAACGATGGACAGTGTGTATCGGTTAAAAAGGGCGAAACTTGCCGCAGTCTGACAGTTTACAAATTACGGAGGGAATAAAAATTGTTGGATTTGCGTTCCCTAATTGCCATCATTTCCCATAAAATCTGATAAAAGCCAAGAGGCTGATTGCAGATGGATTAAGAAAAAAAAAAAAGTTGTGACTCTATGTATAAAATCTAGTCAAACATAAATCTCAGTTATATCAAATAACTATTTTTAATTAAAATCAAAATGACTAGTCACGCTCAATAGTTATATACGAAGTGTACAGTTTGCGTCATCAAAAAGTTTTAAAAGGTGTAAAAGGGCACAAAAGTTTTCTAATTTGTGCGGGAACTTTCATCGTTAGCTCGCGATCGTAATGAACACAGTATGAAACTTCATCTCTACTCTATTAACGGACAATTTTTCTGCCTACTTTTTCTTTTTTATTATTGACACTAGTTTTTATTCAACTGTTTGCTCTTTTGTTAATTTTTATCTTCTATGTTACGCTTTAGCATATATTTTATCCAAATTTATTTATACTTATTAAATTTATCTTGTGTGTGTTTTAACATATAAATATAATAACTACATAAAATAACATCGGAAATCTCTCTTAAAATAATATTCCATCCTATAATAATATAATATGTTTTATTTTGGTCTAGTGGCTTCAGCGTGCGACTCTTATCCCTGAGGTCGTAGGTTCGATCCCCGGCTGTGCACCAATGGAGTTTCTTTCTGTGTGCACATTTAACATTCGCTCGAACGGTGAAGGAAAACATCGTGAGGAAATCGGCTTAGACTCTAAAAGGTGACAGCGTGTGTCACAGGCACAGGAGGTTGATCACCTACTTGCTTATTAGATCGTGAAACAGATACAGAAATCTGAGGTCCAAACCTAAAAGGGTTGTAGTGCCATTGATTTTTTTAGTTATTATTTTCATGTACCGCTTATGTAGATTAATTTTGTTAGCTATTCATTGTGTTGTGTCATAATACTAAAAATGTAATATATTTAGTTAGTTCAGCCACATAGCGGGCCAACAATAATAACGGCATAATCATATAGAGATGACCTTAGAGATAGTGTTATTTATATATTAAAAAAAACTCTCCTTTTAGAAATGCATTGGATATAAAAATAGATAAAATCACAATGCAGTTTCATTTACATACGGAATGAAATCTCTGACCTAATGTTATTTTTTTCAGACGCTCGCTACAATGAACGCGTACTTGCAAATGGAATTGCGTTTCAAATGTAAGTCTGATTTTAGTTTAATCTAACATCCTTTTCTGTGCATTCTATATTGTGTTTTTGTGTAATTCTCTTAATTGCTTTTAGTTTGTATCATTTGTAATATCGTATCCCAATGCATCATTTTATATACATAATTATCTTTTCTAAATAAATTTCGTGTGTGTCCAAGTTCTGGTATATGGTAATCAAATGCGTCGCCATTTTTAAATATTTTCGAACAGTTGTACTTTTACAAGATTTTGAACTTTACTGCATTTAATAAGAAGATATTCCGTCGTGAAGCAAATGCTACGGGGATACTTCTACGAATTCGTAGCACTCTGCTACGGCGTTATTCGAGGAATTAAAAGATTATGCAAATAAATTCCACTTCTAAAGATAGTTTTGGAGAGAGGAATTACCTAATTATTTAATTTCAAAATTCTATCCTATTTATTAATACAAAAAGGTTCGTCACCCGTCGTATTCTTTTTCCGTTTCCGTTTCATACATCATTTTAAACCAACAGAAACAACAATTGTTTCGCCAGGCACCGAACCACTACTCTGTGAGCATTTATATCCAAGGCAATCAAAAACATATTTCACTAATATTGGTTTAGTCAACAGCTTAGTATTGATTCATTTGTTATCAATTTTTTAAGGCTGTATACACAATACACATGTACTGTATAACACAATTTATTTAAAAAATTCTCCTAGACAAGGCAGTCCACAAGCAAAAAGGTTGGGGATTTATATTTTAATTTTCCAAGCGATGTTATATAATCCGTTCTAACTATACTAAGAGTATTGATGTCGAAAGATTTAGAAAAGGAAATGGCGGAAAATCCTATTGGAAAACTTGAAAAACTTGTGCACATAAGCGGCTTTCGGTTTTGTCGAGATTTAGTTCTAGTAAATTGTATAGGGTTTTCTTGTTATATGAAACATGTTGTGCCAAGGAAAATGCTTTGAGTGTTAAATGTTTGGATTTCAAAACATAGTTGTTGTTATATGTTTCACTTAGGGTAAAATTGGAATAAAATATAGACAAATTAGTTTTCAGAGAGTTTCTATTTTAAAGAAGACGAATCTGATTTTTATTTTCACCAGCGGTTCAACCTCAGACGTGCGATACGGCATGACACATCTTTTCATTTCACATATCACGATCAAATAAATGCACTTTTTGATCTCTCTGAAAATATAGTTATAAAAAAATAATAAAAAAAATGGCGCTACAACCTTTTTAGGTCTGGGACCCAGATTTCTGTACCTGTTTCATGATCATAATAGGCAAGTAGGTGATCAGCCTTCTGTGCCTGACGCACGCCGTTGACTTTTTGGGACAAGGCAAGCCGGTTTCCTCACGATGTTTTCCTTCACCGTTCGAGCGAATGTTAAATGCGCACATAGAAAGAAAGTCCATTGGTGCACAGCCGGGGATCGAACCTATGATCTCAGGGATGAGAGTCGCACGCTGAAGTAGTGGCCAACACTGCTCACAGTTAGTAACTACAGTTAGTTATTTAAAATCTTAATATTATGAATTCGGATAGTATACAAAATATTATTCAAAGAAAATATTATTTTTTTCAGGACCGAATTCCAGTTTCAACACCGAGGTAAGTTTTGTGTCACTTTTAATATCTTTAAAAGTTTCGACACAGTTCTGAATATAGATATTCTTGATTCGAAAAGGCATTTCACTATTATTTTTTGAAGCTTACAGAGAAAGCGACAGTTTTGCAATCTTGAAATTGTGAAAGACAACGTTTTTGTATAATCACGATATTAAGGTTAAATTTGTGTATTCAAGTGAAGTTTGATATCAGTACGATGACAGCTATATATTTTTACACAGTCTCCATATCCACGAAATGACGTGGAAATAATTGCATCTTTTATTTAATATTAATAATGTATTTAATAATAGATTAACGTTCATATAACGACTCTATATGACGATGCAATAATGTTTATAGATTTTCTGCTTTTCCCTACTTATTTTTCCTTAAACCGTTTTTAACAATTAAACACTTTATCTAATAGCACTGATGAGTAGCCTAGTAGCTATTTTGTAAACCACACGTGTACGACTATTAAATATAATTTCATGCGTTCGTATTCAAAGTGTTGCCTGATGAATTTTTCAAATATGGAAATAACACTAAGTTGAAGAAAAGCATTTTGAGAAAAAGTTAAAATCATCCCAAAAGTACTTATTTTTAAGCAAAATGCGCAGTCATTAGGCATACTGATTTAAATACACAAACAAGTCAATTTTATACCAGCTGAGTTTCATCTTCGAACGTCGAGATGAAATTCCACCCTTATCCCCTAGATGTCCGTTGTTCTTCGAGCGTTTTTTATAGCAGTTTTTGCCGCACACCACCACGATGTGGAACCAGCTGCCCACTTAAGTATTTTAGAACCAATTAGTCCTTCAAGAAAACAGAGCATCAATTAAAAAAGGCCGTCAAAGCAACAGCAAGCCATCTGCGATGGAGAGTGTCCATGGGCGGCATTACCACGTACATCTGGTAGCCTACTGCCCGTTTGCTCCCTGTTCTATAAAAAAAATATTACAAAGTATATTCATTCAATACTGCTGCAGGAACCAAATTTTTCAAATTTGTTTTTAATTTTCAATTTATTCATTATTATTGCTATGTAGGTTAAGAAAATTGTAAATACTGTATATTAGTGTGTTGGAAATATTGTTATTATTATTATCATTCTCTTAAGTATGAAAACTTATTTGAAAACTCTTTAATGCGTGGTAACGAATATCTATATGCTTAGTTCTAGCATAACAAACATTGGTAATTGCCAACTATTTTGGACACATAAATCTGCAACCACTCACATGTAATATTATAAGACAAACAGTAAGCCTTTATCAACAGCAGGCCTGGCGAAATAAAAACATACCATTGTATTTGAAGTACAATCTATGTAGCACAGCCTGCATCTTTAATATGCAGTCTTGTTTAAGCTTAAACCAGCCATCAATTCTCTGGTTTACTTTAAATTAACGAAGAACTAAATCCGTATTTATCCAGCTTGAAACAGCTGCACCAATTAGTACTCCGGAGATTTGCGTTTTAGATTAAATTCAACTTTGTTTATATACTTAGTATGTATATATACAAGTGTTTTCTAAATGAATGTTGTGGAATAAACGTCTAACATACATCATTGGTTAACTTATACTAAAAACAAATACTACAACAACAAAATAAGAAATGTTTTAAAATAATTCGTAATGGCTAAAACTCATCAGAGCTGTTAAAAGGACTGGTTAAGTGTATCTATTTGTGAAAAGCAGAAAATCTATAAAATTAGCGTTGGACATGGAAACCATGTAAAGGTCTACAACACCAAATCTTAATCAATACCATCCGTAACACCTCGACGTCCGTCGTTCCACAACTAAGCGTTTCTTAAGGCTGATTTTGCCGCGCACCACCACTATGTGGAACCAGCTGCCCACTGAAGTAATTCCGAACCAATTCGACTTAGGGTCCTTCATGAGAGCGTACCAATTCTTAAAAGGCCGGCAACGCACTTGCGAGCCTTCTGCCAATGTGAGTGTCCATGGGCGGCGGTATCATTTAACATCAGATGAACCTCCTGCCCCTTTGCCATATACAATGTTTGGTCGTGAATAAAACATAAATGGCTGTGCACATTTGATTACAGCTATTATTTTCTCATATAAAACACAAATAAATACATGAATACGTTCCGCTAACATTAATATGCAGACCGTTATTCAAAATTGATTAGTTTGTTGTTCGGCTTATGTGGGGTTCGGCCGAATGCAAATGGATTTGGCTAATCTATGCAGCTGGTGGCATAGATAAAATATATGCTATATTTATAATATAAAATAAATTATTTATTATTATTAATGAAATAAATGACAGGCTACTTCTAATTAATTTGCGATATTTGTTTAAAAATAAGTGTTGTTTGATGATTTGCTATTTTAAAGGAGTACCGAGAGTTTTTTACGCCGGATTTTTCTCGCGGCCTACACCCTCTGTCTTCTTGCCGATGAGTAGGGATGCCTACAAATTCAAATTAAATGACGTGGAATAAGTGATATCTTATGTTCCATAATAAACATATTTTATTTTTTATTTTAAAGCATCAAAATTTTGTTGTACAAAAATATATTCTAGCGTGAAAAACGTAAATTGTTTGGTCATATCAATAAAAAAAACTATATGTGACGAATATAAGGTAAGCGTTACGGTGTCACGTGGTATGATGGTTGTGTAAGATGAATACATCCTACCTGAAAACAGTTATTTCACATTTACCTGATACCAGGACTTATATAATAAGCGAATATTTAGCGTTAGTGAGTTGGCGAGGCAGAACGATAAATTTGGAGCTTACACAGTGTCTGTTCTCTGCCAGATTGCGACCGTAATCCTTCAGTATGTCTAATGGCTTACAGTATTTGTTGACTAACGATATTAGTCTGTGTATAAACTTAATTTACGATGTCTGATTCAGGGTAAAAAAGACAAAAGAAAAATTCGCATTCGCTTATAACAAGTGAACACCTTAGTATTGTTTTCTTTTCCATCAATACGTGATCGTGCCAGTCCTGAAAAGCCTTAACCGATACGTGGACTTGCTGCTTCCACACCGCTCCATTATCCGCTTGTCTCAGGGCATTAAGGATGTTGAGACTCATTATTATCTTACTACCAGTACTTGGTAGCAATCAACCCCGACTTCTACCATCGCTCCTACCATTACTTTATTTTAAAGATGTAGCCGAGTGGACTTTAATTTCAACTTGAAAATCGTTACTATTTATGTTTTAAGATTGACGTAATATTTTTCGCTATCGCTATTGGAAGTTTCAATATCGGACGTCAAGACAAAACACAAAATACCATCCGTATCACCTCGACTTCCGTCGTTCCACAACTGAGCGTTTTCTAAGCCAGTTTTTGCCGCGCACCACCACTTTGAGGAACCAGCTGCTCACTGAAGTATTTCCGAACCAATTCAACTTAGGGTCCTTCAAGAAAAAGCGTACCAATTCTTGAAAGGGGCTTGTCCAGGGGCAGCGGTATCACTTAACATCAGGTGAGCCTCCTGTCCGTTTGTCTACTATTAAATAATAAAAAAATCTTGGACAGATTTTGATAATTCGCTGCAGCGTCGCCAAAGAGTAGGATGGAAGCGGAAATTTATAAACGTGTTATTAAATGATAAACCAATAAAATCATCTAATTAATTCCGCCAGTTAACATTGTTGTTGATAATGTCCATGATTATGTTTGATAGCCAATACTGAAATGTTTATTCTATCATGTTTGGGAACTAAATAATGATATTTAACTAATGGATCGTGTTTCAAATTTACTACTGCAGGGTATAGCCTGGAGTTCCTTGTTGGTTTTGAAGCGTGGACAGTTTATTATATGCGTTTTATAAAATCAATTTAAGTACAAAACACTATACGGACCACTAAAGATATGTAGGGCTTAAGAAGTTAAGAATTTACGATCACTAAATTTTTTTTTAATTAAAATGCTTTAAAATATAGTTATATACTTTAGGTTATTTAATAATTGTAGAAAATATATACGCATAGCGGCGATTGACGTGAAAAAACAACTTGTCGTTTCGGAATTGACCTCCAGTTATTGTCACCGCGTCGTAATATACATTATCGGTGCATATAATTATTTAAAATATTTTGATACAATTTTGCTGTCTCGAGTGGGACTACATAATAATGTATCGCTGTTATAATAATAATAATTATTTATTGCAAGAATATGGTATAAAAATGTGTAAGGTGGTACAATCGTAAGTTCGCATATTCTGCCACACAATGACGCGCAAATTTGTCTTTAAAGGAATTTTACATTTTACATTATTAGTCATATGAATTGGTCAATTGTTATATTATTTGTATCGTACATATCATATCATACTGTTCTGGTCAGACTTTAATGTTTGCACTGTTTAATTACCTCTGTGACCTGATCTCTTACTCCCGATCACAATAATTTTTGTACCGCGATCCCATGGTTGCGACATCAGTGCTACTATTAAAAGAACTACATCTAACTTGCATACAAAAACGTCGAAATCGGTATCGCTATTGGAAGTCTAAGAGAAAGGGTGCTGCTGATCGCTACAAGTACGCCTGATCGCCAGATCAGAGAATGATATTTATTGTTTTATATAATTTTTTCACAAAATTATTTTGAGAACATTTATTGGTTAAACAATCAAAATCAAATTAAAATTTCTAAAGGAAATACAATTTCAAATTTTAATCTTATTAATGGTTTTTTATTTTAGAGACAAAGTACGTACCATCACCACTGCCTACTAATTAGTTGATTGATGCCAGCTAAAGAATAAAATAAAGTAATTAAAGTTAATTCGATATATTCTTCGTGATATTGAATTTGTTATTTTTGTATTAGATCATTTGAGTAAGTAAATTTTTAAATTTACCTTTTTGTAGGTAAACATAAAAAATACGTAGCATAGTACTGTCTTTGATTGACATAACTTTTATTCATTTAAATAAAACACTATTTTGACCGGATTGAAGTTATGTATTATTATAAATTTATAACTATTTAACATAATTTTAAATTTATCCGACGTTTCGCGTGCTTTACAGCGTGAACACATACTAGATAGGCCTAATCACTACATACGCTTTGACCAACCGAAAGTACTTGCGAAAGAGAAAAGATTCTTCCCAAGATTGGTACGCGAAGCCATTGAAATCAAAAAACACCCCAATTTACAATAGAGAAGACGGCCTAAAATTGTCAAACACCTGGGATCCAATAATATCCAAATTAAAATCTCAAAAAGAAACACAATCCGCGAAAATAGAGGACACCGTGAGTCATTTTTGCCAAAACCCTCCATCTTTTAGTCGATACCAACTCCGGGGAAATAAATACAGATAATGCAACATTCAACATCTTTTGTCTTTAGTCACCGTGACCACGCACGTTGTAAAGCACGCGAAACGTCGGATAAAGTTAAAATTATGTTAAATAGTTGTAAATTTATATATTTATATTTGTTTATACATAACTTCAATCCGGTCAAAATAGTGTTTTATTTAATACGCAGCATTTTTTATTGCCCTCAAATAAGTCATATTTGTCCGTTTTTCAGTGGGGAACTTTTTTAGAAGCAACACTTATGAAATATCAGAATTCTACGGAATTAGAAATCAGAGTATAGTTAGAAACGTGTAACGAAACCTAATAATAAATTCTAATTAAAACGTCTGGAGTGTTATTAAGGTTGATCCTCAATTACTCAACGAATCATTAGTAGATTGTGAGTGTTTCATAAATATTAAGCAAGTGAGTCTAATACATTAGAACAGAGGAGCCATACGTGAATTATGTAATAGGTGTCCAATTCATAAGCGTTGGCGTTTATATAGGCGTTTTTACAATAGTTTCAAAGTTATGGTGAACTAGACGACTTATTCTTTTTTTTAAACCCCTGACTAAGTTTTTCTCTTTTTTTTTATGTAATAGGAGGCAAACGGGCAGGAGGCTCATCTGATGTTAAGTGATACCACCGCCCGTGGACACTCACATTGCCAGAAGGCTCGCAAGTGCCTTGCCGCCTTTTAATTAGTATGCTGTTTTCTTGAAGGACCCTAAGTCGAATTGGTTCGGAAATACTTCAGTGGGCAGCTGGTTCCACATAGCGATGGTGCGCGGCAAAAACTGCCTTAGAAAACGCTCGGTTGCGGAACGACGGACGTCGTCGGGAGGATAACATATAACGGGGGCAGATACATAATTACATAGGTATCGTTTACCTGCACCTGTCAATGCCATAACTTTGTCTAAGAAATGCCAGTTTCATCACGATGTTACCATAATGTCAATGGCCACCACATGATTTTCTTTTCTGATACAAATAATACTTTCTCGATCGATAAAGAAACATTTAGATTACTCGTAGTGGCTCTTAAAAGACGTTGTAAAAAACGGTCTTTGTGATGAGGACTTTTCGTATGGTTGTAGTTTTTAGAAGGTTTCAATTAATAAATGGCCAGCAACGCAAACGTCAACCTTTTGGCAGTGTCTGTGTTAACTTAGTTGTTTGTTAATTCCAAATTTACACTTTACTACTATACTACTAGCAGATTCAGCCAAGCGTTGCTGTGGCTAAGGTTTCTGCTATATTACATAGTAGTATACTATTCAAGGGAAACGGTAGGAGAACACCAGTCATGGGGACCACCATGCTTTTTGGTGGTTATGCCATTAAATTGTAGCTTTTGTGAAACGTTGGTACTTTCGACACAGCGCCATCTGTTAGAATTGTGACTGACAAATAATAAACAAATAATTTTGCAGGTATAAATTAAGATGTAAGCTATGCTATCTTTTAAGTTAGATGAAACTGCACACGGTGTGCAAATTTGATTTAAATTGTTTTAGTAGTTTAGGAGTCCATAACGGACAAACAACGTGACGCGTAATTTATATATATTAAGATTGTCTATACTACAAGAACTATTTATAGTATAGTTAATTATACCTGTCAGAATACAACATTAGTACCAATACAGCGAAGTGTAAAATAGTTTTTAAAAGTTCTACTTTATAGAAAAGTAGTTGACCATGTGTGCCTGACAGACGCCGTCAAAAGAAACTCAGACAGAAACTTTATTCGAAGCGATCCTACGACCTTAGGGTTGAGAGTCGCACGCTGAACGCCTATAGGTCACTGGTTTTGAAAATTTTACAATAATAACTGTAACTATAAAAATTATGTAAAAAAGTATTGAATTTTCATTTACGCCATACCACAAAGTGGAATTCAGAATACATAGTTTGTTATGAATATGTTCTTTCTATTTTCTTGTATTCTTTTATTTCAAGTATTAGTTTTTGTATTAAGGATCCTTTTTCGCAATGTACACTGAAATTATTACCCTTAAACTATTGTTTAAACGTAGTTTTTTATCATAAACTTTCACGAAATATGTATTTTAAAAGTAGTTTAGAAAAGCAGGCCTGTTTTTTTTCATGGTACCTTAATTTATTATACATTATTTTGTATAAATAATAAATAAATGTTTAACCCAAAATTAGGATTTTTTGAGGTAATATAATAATTTTAATTCAGAAACTTTTACGTTACGTTTCTATTTCAATCTTCTTTTTGGTATCTGTGTGCCTTTTTTGGCAAAGGCCTCCTGCAAATCCCGCCATTCTGCCCGCCAATCTCTCTGCTCTGTGCCACTCTCTGCCATGTACCACCTGCTGTTTCTTACTTTAGTCTATCCACCTTCTAAGTTGTCTTCCTCTGTTTCGTTTGCTGTACCTTGAGCACCAGTTTAGTTCGTTTTTGCTCCACTTTTCTGTTCCTTTTGCCATGTACCCCGCCCATTTCCATTTTAGTTTATTTATTTTTATTGTAACATCTATTACCTTAGTTTTTCGTAAGGATGTATTCTTTATTTTATCTATACTTTTCTTCCCTATCATACGTCGTTCCATCGATCTTTGACACACCTGTAGCTTTTTATGCTGCGCTGATGATAAATAAAGTTTATTATGAAGTTATATACCACTCAAATTTATTATTAAACTTGAAATCACGTAACGAAGGACCGAAGAGATGAAAAATTAATCAACAAACTTCAAAGAAATATAAAACTTTTTGAAATCAATTTGTCGGAGGCGCGATATTTCCTATGGGAAATAAGACGAAATATTGTTTGGGAAATAGCTATTTTATGCATTACAAATCAAGAGCGACTTATTTTCATTTCGATATCAAATTAACTGTGCGTTTGATATTTATTCCCTTAGCAGGAAAATTTTATTAATGTTTTATTTGAATAAACCCTATTCTTATCTTAATCAGCCAGTGTCGCGATGGTAAATAAATCAGTGGCCCTACGACCTTTTTAGGTCTGGGCATCAGATTTTGTATCTGTTTCAGGATCATTTGTCAATCTAATAGGCCTGTAGGTGATCAGCTTTCTGTGCCTGTGACACGCTCTCCACTTTTTGGATCTAAGGCAGCCTTTTAAGGTTTTTCTTCACCTTTCGAGCTAATGCTAAATTCGCACATAGAAAGAAAGTCAGTTCGTACATAGCCGGAGAGCAAACCTACAACCTCAGGGATGAGAGTCACACGCTGAAGTCATAAAGCCACCGCTCTGTCGATTTTAATTTCTCAATGGTGTTAAAAAAATTAAAAAGTAATATCTTGAATAATCGTCGACCGTTTTTCATCTTAAAATTTTTATTTGTTTTTATTTAATGATCTGTCTTTTGTCTGATATATTATATGTTTCTGTATATTGTATATATCGTTTTACGATTTAGATACATTCATGTGTTTTACTGTAATATTTTCTTTTTGTAGGGGAGCCCACGATGCTAAATGGGGATTTACTCGAGCGTCATAGCGACCTATTGGGTTGTGAAGGTTAGATAATAATAAGAAAAAAAATATATACTTTTCATCGGTGGGGTGACCGGCTATAGATTTTCAAAAATGTAATAGAAACTGTGCCATGGACATACTCGATCAACGCGTCAGATATTAATAGCAGTATTTTTAATTATGTACGTATGTTAATCTGATTGTTTGGATAGTGGGGGTAAGGTTGAAAATGAAAAGAAAAATAATCGAGCGCGTCAGATTTTCTAAGGGGGTGTTAAGTGAACCAAAAAAAAAAACTCTCATCTAATAATCTGACGATTTGGATGTGACGCAAAACTCGCGGTCATTAAAAGAAAAGTCGCCTTTTTGTAATACTCAATATATATACTACTATATGAATATGATGTAAGTATATAATTACTATATGATATAATCTGTGAAATTACTGCAATAAATTATGGGATATCCTCTTGAACCAATTAATATGACACGATACTGCGCTTAATTCATGATAAAGAGCTAGTATTCAGACTATTAACTCAATGGAACGGATTATTCGATAAGTTTGCCAAGTTGTATGTTATAAACATATTGACGCAACTTATATACACAATACGTCTTTATTATTTAAATGGTAATGACAAGGAATCTAGAGAGAGATGGCAGTATCTTTACGGTTAGTTGAACATTGTCCAAATTGAGGTTATACAGGTTATCGCTAGACACGCCGCGTAAGTCCAAAATTACAATAATCGATGATGTGCTTTAAGGAGCTATAGGACTCTGAGATAATAGGACTGACTCGTGGTTCATGCTTGACCAAGCCACGATCCAACGGGGTATACCCAGTTTCTATATTTGACACGAGTCGTAATTGCTGCTTGATGGGATTGATCATATACAGAGCATGTATGAGATCCGTATATTTCATATTTAAAGTGACTTATATGTAGGAACGATACTGCAACGCTATACTTATACAACTTACTATATTTTTATATGATACTAGCTGACCCGGCAAACATTGTTTTGCCATGTATATTTTTTCTAGGAATTTTTTTTTTAGTTCAATAAAAATAACTATCTGCCATAATAAAATAGGGGTTGATCGTAAAAAACGGTGAAAATTAAGGGTTGTATGTATTTTTGTATGCTGTATCATAAAAAATAAAAACAAAAAAAATTATCTAAAAAATATAAATTTAGGGATGGAACATGTAGGGGGTTTGAAAGATAGTTAGTAGCAGATTCTCAGACTTACTGAATATGCATAAAAATATTCATAAGAATCGGACTAGCCGTTTCGGAGGAGTATGGGAACGAACATTGTGACACGAGAATTTTATATATTACGGAGAGACCATAAAAAAGCAGCCTCCGCACCCCATGGAGACAAGTTAGTGGGTGCGTTGCCGTCCTTAAAAGTCCTATCTCCGACCCTGTTTCTTGTGTCTATCGATAATGTATTGCAACTTACCAACATTCATTACCATGCGGACGATAGCACTAGGGATACTCTGTACACTGTGCAGACTGCAGGTATTTCTCGGACAGCTGTCAATCTGCTACGTGGAGGAATGCTGTGTGGAGTCTCGACCTGGGGTCGACTTAAGCTAGTTCAATTTAACTCTAAAAAAAAAAATATTGGTTGTTTGTAAAGTAGGTTTACGATCGAGATGTTTACGTGATAACGTCTTATTGGTGATATAAGTTTTTGGGAAGTAAGGAATTAATGAAGATAACAATTTTTTCAAATCTTAAATTACATCTATCGTTTTATTCACACTTTTGATGATAAATTTCGGGTGTAAAATGACAAGTTTACTTATTCGACTATGATATACATTTTTCTTCATACATTCACGGAATGACTGGCAGCGCTCGAGATGAGACGGGAGATCGGTCCGTCTCTCTCTCGTTATACCTGCGATCGCGCTCGTGAGGTTTTGGTGTGACACAAGTTTCTGAACATGTCACCCGACTAAAACGATTTTAAAGACGTTATCACGTCAATCAAAAATCGGTTGTCTGTAAAGTCGGTTTACTGACGATAGTTGAACGTGACAACGTCATAAAAAAATATTGAAGGGATGGTTGCACTTAAAAAAAAAATTGTTTGATAGGTATTTTATATGGATATAGAGAAGGAGGTGAATAGAAATCACAATTGAATTGATCAAGTTACATTTATTTGTATGCATAAATACAATTATGTCAATTTTAAATGGAACGCCTCAGATCGAGGTAACGCCTCAGAGCGAGGTAACGCCGCATGCGTTATGTTTTTTCGTGCGTGCAGCCGGCTCCATCGAATTATAAGACGTTGTCACGTCAAAACTTACAAGTTTTGCGCTTAAAAACTACCCTTTCTCGCTAATCCTCTCTTCGAACACTTCTTAAAGCCTCAGCTAGCATCAGAATAATGGGCGTTGACATATCAAATGACATTAAGTTTTGCGGTCATTTGGAAGGGAAGGCTAAATTAGCCTCTTATAATCTAGGTGTGCTCAGCAAGGCGAGACGTACTTCACTTCAGGCCACCGCTTGCTCTAAGCGCAAATTCGGCAGGACTACTGTTCTCACCTTTGGGCGGGAGCTCCCTAGTGCCAGGTCCTTACATTTGACCGGATTCAATAAAGACCGATTCGAATTTGATAAATATTTTTTTTTAATTATTATTATTATCAAGGTAAATAGGATATGATTTTTCCTTTGTGCTCGTACAGATGGAGCTCAATATTTTTAAATCACTTATACACTTATCTGTTTACTTTAATATATTTATTTAATATCGATAGAAATAGGCTATATTTGCCAGTCATATTTGCCCTTAGCGTTGAGGAAATCCCAATCCAATATGTTTGTTTATCGATTTTATTATACGCTTCGACCCGATTGAAATGAACAAAGTTTTGATCAAATATTATCTTACTGGGTTATTCTAAGTGATGCGAGTTATATATTTATGTTAATAATAAATTAAATACGCTATATACATGGCTGCCACTATAGTAGTTTTTGCATAAAACAATCTTTAGCCAAAATCCGCCCACACGTAGCGCGGTAATTTCTCTTATGATAAATAAAACGTTCCATAGACGTTACAACCTTGGGGTTCTTGGCCGCAGATTGCAGCCGTTGCCCCAATCGTGTTTATTTTATAAATATGAGTAGAAGAGTTTTCTATGACTGACACAATGTTGTCAATGTAGTTTGGCTTCTCTGTGAGGGTAAGTGTTAATTGCGTACATAGAAAGAGAAATCACACACACACACACACAGCCCTGATTTTGACATGACCTCAGGCTTGAGAGTCTTGCTTAGTTATAAACATAATTTAAAATCGAGTAACATTACGAAATATAGGAAAACAGTATTATCTTATTTCAAAGTCAAAAGAAAGAGCCTTACGAAAAAATCATATACGACAAGAAACTTGGTACAACTTAATTCTTATAACAAATTTAAAATAAAACTACAAATATTAATATTTATCAAGCCTAGCCTTGGCTTTAATTGTATTTTTCAACACACGATTCCTTTTTATACATTTTTTGAACAAACAAAAGTTCCTTCACTCAATCAATCAAATTTAATAGTTGTAGCGCCATCTATGTGTAAGCTTACGAACTATAGTTTGTTCTATACTTATCATTTAAATGTTAAAAGTAAATTTTGTTAAATTCCGTATTTTTTTCAATAGGGCAGACAGATTTCACAGTTTAAAGGTTTCTTTCTTCCCCATGAGCCTAATTTTAGGAATCTAACTTAGAAATTTGCAGTTTTACACTAGTATAATATAAATCTACCTATTTATTTACCTATTTACCTTGAACTAAATGTATTCCTAAATTTTAACTTGCTAAATGAAACTGAAATAAAATATACAAACCTCCAATGCTTTGAAAACCTTACAAATCTTTATCTCTAGGTAATTTTTTACCGTCACTTTTGGATTCATATAATTCACATTAGCTTAGATAGCCCATGGAAAAAGGAAATGTACATTTTAATATCCTCTCAAAAATGTTAATTAACTCGGAACGTATAATGAAAAATCCTTTCGCATTTTCCATATAGAACATGGAAAAATTTTCCCTTTGAAAGTTTTCCTGGGTTTTCAAAACTTATAATGGACACATAAGTTGCATGTTGGTTCATTATGACATTCATATAAATAGGTTTTTATTGCTCTTTGTGCGTTTTCATGTGGAGGCTTTGAATTTAAATCGTCCTTTTTGAATACCTTACCTTTTAACTAGAAATTGTGATTTATATTATAATTAAATACATTAAATGTATAATGTTTTCAATAACTAGACCAACACTTTTCTAAGCTTATCCGAGATTTGAAGCCTTAGGCTCAGGGTTAGGAAATATGAGCCTAAGCCTTCAAATCTCTGCTGTACACCAATGAATATATTTTCTTTCTATATATGTAATTTACGCTGGCTCATACGACGAAAGTAAAAATCGTGAGAACATCTTGACCTATACAATACAATGTCATGTCAATCTAGCACAATAGGCTGATCACCTACATATCTTTAAAATTAAAATACTAAGGCAAAGACTTATAAAGGGTTCTAGCGCCACTGCGTTATTACTTAACCCCTATGAGCTGCTGCGCAGGTGTTGGCTTTTACTTTCAATGTAATCAAGACATTTAATACCTAATATTTTTACCACCTTATTAATACCTTAGTTTCACTATCGGACGTCGAGGCAGAATACGCAATTCAACCCGTATCACCTCGACTTACGATTGATTGATTGCCACGCACCACCACTATGTAGAACCAGCTGCCCCCTGAAGTATTTACCAACCAATTCGACTTAGGGTCCTTCAAGAAAAGAGCGTACCAATTCCTAAAAAGCAACTCGTGAGCCCTCTGGCAATGAGTGTCCGTGAACGGGGCGGTTACACTTAACATCAGTTGTGCCTCCTGTCCGTTTGCCCCTGTTTTATAAAAGCAAATGTTATAACCCTCACATATCTCTGCTGCTTCTATGGCTTTTCCTTTCAATGTACGCATTCAAAAAAACTTTATTAAGAACATCATATCTGCAATTAATTAAAATCTATAACAAAAAGACAATAACTAACCTGAAAATATATTATTAAAAGAAGTCTAGATACTGGCAGCGTTCCCTATGAATTACTAGACTAAATCTTTGTCCGAAGTAGCTGCCAGCTCTTCTTTTTTTAAATTAAATTCATACATTCCCATACATATGTAATGTATACAATTAGCCAAATCCTTAGAATTATTATTTACTAATGTAAGTTTGAGCATTAAAGTTTAGTAATTAGGAGTCACCGACAGTGCTCCAACTTTGATAAGCCAAGGAACTTTGTGTAAGTTGCTAGAGCACGGGGAGTGAGCGTGAATAATCCGAAATATGGTACCACTTTTCAACCGACTTCAAAACACCGAATTTATCAATGCAAATTAAGGTTTTTATTTTATTTACAAAAGCTTGCCAACGCTCGGCACACTGATGAATTCAAAGTCAATGTCAAAAATCATTTAATCATATAGGTAACACAATGTACACTTATGAACGTCAAAAAAAATAAGTATATGAAATGCTTCTAACTTCACATTTAGTGCCAGATCTCAAATCAGCATTGGTATATAAAGAAAATTTAAGAGATTTAATGTGACAATTACTTATAGGCAAACACTACATGCACAAAGAGATTGAAATACATCGATGCATAAATTATAAAATAAGAAAAATTGATTTCAAAGGGAGGTCCTATGGATATCCAGACCTACCTCGTCTATACCCAATCTTGATATCGGTGAGTTTTAGCCCAAACGCGTTCTTCTGAATCGTGGGTTTGTTTTATTTATATTTTCAATGTCTTGTCTATTTTTTATTCTTTTCTTAATTATTTATTAGTCATCTTACAGATAACATACATATTATAAAACAAAATACTTATATAATATAGAAATCGAAAACTGATTACAAAGATAAATAATAAATATGAAACAGAAATTATATGTAATGCTTCTAATGTTAACATTTATTTTATATAAAATCAATACTGTTGATTACTCTGCGTATCCAATTACCAATTATTAGCTTCATCGATTGTTTAATTAATTAAATTCATATGTAGTACTTAGTAAATTAGGTAATTAAAAATCTTTCTTGCATGTCACACTAAAGCTATAAGCACAGGACGTATTCTACAGCTTATACCATACTTAGCCGTTGAATTTACAGTTTGTACTCATTACTAAAGCCGGGCTAAATTCGAAATGGGATTTGTCCTCGTATACACATTATTCATATATAAATAATAATTTAAATTACTTTCAGCAAATAAAAAGGGAACTATTAGCCTTTGTTTTGTTTTGTACATGTGCTATATTCTTTTTCATACCGAAACAATTATTGGATCATCGGAAATCAAGCCGATTATTAATAATTTAATGTTTTATTAGAGTGCTATGTTAGTTTTAGTTTGTAAACAACAACTTTAACTTAACAACCATTGTTTATATCACACAGTACAATAAAAAGATAATGTGATAGGCTAATATCATTAAAACAAAAGAAAACAACGAATTAAAAACAAAAACCGACCGACAGCCGGACAAAGGGACAGAGGCCGTAATCAATTATAACCTTAAAGTGTGACTACCGCCGATTTCTATGTCTGTTTCATATTAGAATTTCCCAATAGGCGACCAGCCATCTATACCTGACATTCGCCATCGACTTCTTGGCTCTCACAGCCGGTTTCCTCACGATGTTTTTCTTCAGCGCACGAGCAAGTGTCAAACGCATATAAACAGAACGTCCATTGGTTCACAGCCGGAATTCGAACCTACGACGGCTTACATTGCACTGCACTGTTGTGTATTCCATACAATATTATTAATCTTCAATTTAATGTAAGGGTCAACTCTGAGTACGGCATCTGTAAAAATAAGAGTCATTCGCTTCACATTCTCTGATACCAGTTTAAATATATTTTTTTCTTAATTTAGCGGTAGGCGTATTTAGATTTTGTTTCCCCCGTGATTTAAACCAGAAACCTTATACAGCCTGCAGTCTTAGAAGCTAACAATAGAGGAAGGGCAAAACTATAATAACACATTCAGGCAACATCGCGATATTAATCCACTAATGTATCATCAAGTTTCATCACGATCACTGAATAAAAAACGCTTGAAATATTGCATTTTTTTTCGTTTTTGTTGTAATTTCACCGCAATTCGCACGGAGCGCTGGCGGTCTGCCAAATGGCATTGGTTTTAAAATTTAACATCACACGTCGCATATTGATGCTTCATTTTTTAAGCGGCTTCAAAAATGTAGATCCTCTCGTGTGTGTGTGTGAAGCAAACTTTACATCAGTTCCACTAGAAGAAATTGATTGGTATATTTCATTATTCGTAACGCCATTCCTGAAAAACCGGAATAAATGAGTAAGCAACTTATTTATTAATCAATAGGCCGGGTTATCTGACCATCCATGATAAGCACTATTAACACTTATAAAACGACTCGAATTTTAATATATACACTAACGTATACATGTTAAGAGCAGTGGCGTCAGCGTGCGAATCTCATTTCTTGGGTCGTATGTTTGATCCCTGGCTGTGAACCAATGGACTTTCTGTCCTAGATTCTGTTCTAGACCTAAAAATTTGACGTTGTGTATCAGGCATAGGAGGCTGCCTATTTGCCTAATTGATGACAAATGATCATGAAACAGATACCTAGACCTAATAAGGTTGTAGTGCCACTTATCATATATAAGTTTATATCTTATATCTACGCATTTTACCTACTCAGTACAGCATTAAACTCCCAGGCTCGTTATTGTAAGGGCTACGCAAATAGGTTTTTCTCTTGGATCCCTTTGTTTGATCCCTAGGGAACTCCTTAATGATTATACACGCTGTTTGTGCTGTCATAAGCACTTATTTGAATTAACTGTGTACGAGAAATATTATAACTATTACACTATTGTGTTGGTAATTAAAAATAATTTCCAATTGATATAATGCGTTCGAATTTTAAATTCAATTTTTTTTATTTTATACCCTATAGTAACTAAAATTATATACAATGTACCCCTTTTATGTAAATTCAAATAACTTGTGCGCAGCTGTCCTTAACTTATATTTAAAATATATTATACTTGTATTGTACGAATAGTAGAATGTGTGTGTTTGAGTGTGTGTGAATGTGTAATGTTATATCATAACAGCCATTAAATACACTTCTTTGTAACTCAAGCAGCCATTGGTATAATTGTTTAACCTATGGGGACTAAGGTAGCGCATGATTTTGTTTAACTTAATATTTTGTCTTTATTTATCACAAACAAAAAACAAGGAGAAACAGATGAAAGATGGTAGTCTCTTGGCGCGGCTTCGCGGCCTTCTAAATATATAAATAGACAACAAGAACAATCAGACCTCTATATGTTTCATTAACAATCTCTCAGAAAGTGTTACACATATATAAATTCAATTAATAACGGAGATTTGACGACTGGTTTGAGAGCCACACACTTAATCACTAGGATAACATATTGTTTACCTTTCTCGGTAAAACAATAATCGTTGTATAAAAACACAGAAATTTATAATAACGATCAGCGAACGACGCCATATTTTAAGTATTCACAGGAATAAATCCAATATAACTATTTATTTATACTTTACATACAAAAACAATAAACATGAAACATGGTGAAAATCGTATGGTTTATTGCGAGGCTGTTTTTACTAGCGCTCCTCTTTCAAGCAACTCTTGCTAAGAGAGCTAAGAATTTATAATCTTTTAAAAAATTTATATAAAAAATGTGTATAAATTCCTATTACAAAAAAATCTGTCAGTATAACGCGATGGTGTACAATGTACATACACTATTCAATTGACACTCCCTGGTAATATTTATGATAGTAACTATGATTATTTTTTTCCGTTAACAGTAATTTTTTAACATTCCGGAGAAACTATAAAAATTATTATAACAATAATGGATTAGTGAAATAATCGAATTTATCAAATGAGCGATTAAATTTATTGTCATTTTATCACCGATATTTTACAGCTATTGAGTGGTTCCTGGGCTATTAGGTAAATTTGGAACTAAAATATTTTATTTTTAATTTGATATATATTTTTGGCAATTAAACTTATTGTTATTGGTAAAAATACGATTTACTGATTCACGCATACAACTTTCGATAAACAACCAAGTGTAATTAAAAATTGTTTCTCCCGCCATTTTGAACCTTCGATATTGTCCGTAACAAAATTAATATTCCGAACCGAGTTTTAAATTGATTTTTAAATGAGATTTGGACTTTAACGCTTTTATAAAAGCTTTAAATACAAAAATGAGGAAAGCGTTTCTATGAGAATAGAAAGTCAACTCAAAATTTATTTTAAAATAATTTTATTATTAATTGAAGAATAGTTGATTCCATGACCATAATTAAAAATCGGTTCATTTTAATATAATTTTGACATAAAGAGTTCTTTAGTAATGACCGGGCTAATAGAGTAATTAAGTTGCCAGCAAAACTGAATATTTTCCAGTAAAAAATACATGCGTTTATTGAACTCCACCTACCATACAACAATACACATGAAACAAAATACAGTAAAACTATTCAAAAAACACGAAAAACAAAACGGAAATGCTGCCAGCGTTAAAGGTACACTGCCACAAGGACCAAACTTTTTAATTTTACACCTTGCTCACTAAGTCTTTTGAAAACATTCCAGAAATATATAACTATCTTTTACAGTGTTACTCAGAGCCATCAAAATTAACATACAAGAGTTACGAACTCTCTTCAGAAGTTGGTTGTCAACAAGGTGATCCTCTTGGGCCGGCTATTTTTAGTCTCGCAATAAATTCTTGCATACAAAATTTAAAATCAAATTTTAACGTCTGGTATCTTGACGATGGTACTCTAGGAGGTAATGCAGATGTAGTACTTTCAGATCTATCTAAGATAATATCAGATTTTAGTTCAATGGGTCTAACTTTAAATTTTGATAAATGTGAAATATATCTCCATGGTGAGAATATGGACACCGACCATACAATAAAAAAAAAATTAATACCTTAGCCCCAAATATAAAAATAATAAATAAAAAATCGCTGTACCTCTTAGGAGCACCGATTTTCAAAGAAGGTTTTGAAGAATACATTAACTCGACAATATCAAAATTTAAAGATCTTTCTCACCGTCTTCTGGATATTACAGCACACTCAGCTTTGTTCATTTTAAAATTCTGCCTTTTTGTTCCGAAATTAACTTACGTACTTCGCTGTAGCCCTCTATGGAATCATTCAGTTTTTTTAAGTGATTTAGATAATCTTTTAAAAACTTCTTTGGAATCTATTTTAAATGTTCGTTTTGATACACCTTCTTGGAATCAAGCATCCCTTCCTGTTCGCTTTGGCGGATTAGGAGTACGCAAGATAACAAGTGTAGCTCTTCCAGCGTTTCTCTCATCTGCTCACAAATCTAGCAGTCTGGTAGGTAAAATCCTTAGATCTTATTCTACAAACTACGAGATTGCGGATTTGACAGATGCAAGAAACGTGTGGATAGCATCCAACCCAGGCTTGAGTTTGCCTTCTGGCGTCAACTTTCAAAGGAGCTGGGATGATCCTCTTTGCAAAAGTGAATTCAAAAAGTTATTAGGTCACATTCCAATAACAGACCGTGCAAGGTTGATGGCTGTGGGGTCTAGGGAAGCTGGACATTGGCTTAATGCTTATCCTTCGCCAAACACTGGCACCCTTTTAGACCCTGAATCACTTCGAATTGCCATCAGCCTCCGCTTAGGAGTGCCCATATGTACTCCCCATAAGTGTCCCTGTGGTTTTGAAGTAAGTAGCCTTGGACACCATGGCCTACACTGCCAAAAGAGTGCAGGTCGTTTTTCTCGCCATGCCGCGCTAAACGACATTATACGCCGCTCTCTTGCCTCCGTCAATGTTCCAGCAATTTTGGAGCCAACAGGCATCGCAAGAGACGATGGCAAGCGGCCAGATGGAATGTCTTTGATCCCTTGGAAAATGGGACGGGCTTTAGTATGGGATGCTACCTGTGTAGACACCTTTGCCCCGTCTCATCTCCTTCGGACAAGCCAAAAAGCTGGCGCGGCCGCAGAGCAGGCAGAAAATAACAAACGGCACAAATATAAGAGTCTTTCCTCCAACTTCAATTTTGTTCCCTTTGGAGTAGAGACTCTTGGGCCGTGGGGTTCAAGTGCACAGGCGCTTATTAAAGATTTAAGTTGGCGCCTGGTAGATAGTACCGGTGACCGCAGAGCTGGCACTTTCCTGGCTCAAAGAATAAGTCTCGCAATACAGCGAGGAAATGTTGCCAGCGTTAAAGGTACACTGCCACAGGGACCAAACTTTTTAAATTTGTTTTAATTTTCATTTTATTTATTTTTATTATTACTTTATAGGTTAAGAAAATTGTAAATACTGTATTTGTGTAAATAAATATGAATTCTATTAAACACTAATAATTTAATTATTATTATTATGTAGATTAAGAATATTGTAAGTACTGTATATTTGTGTGTTGGAAATAAATATTTATATAATTTTACAAGAAAAACAAATTAGCAACAACAAAACATTAGACAATTGTGAGCAAATGTTTTGTTTTTATCATCATGTTTTGAAAAATTAGTGATTTGATTTAAATTTATCTTATTATACTTATTTAGTTAATATAATATAAGGTGGGGCAGATACATTATTTGCTCTTGGCATTGAATATTGGGTCATACCGAGGTTTTCTCAATATTTTTCTTTACCATGCCATGCCTTTGCCTTACCGTTAGATAAGCCTAGTACACGTATGAAATATAATATCTATGTTATTTGTTTCAGATGACATAGAATCTCTAACAACATCAAGGTGAGTTATCAATATAAATAATGATAGCACCCTATTTTTACTTAATCTTAGTTCGCTAACTTAAGTAATTGCTCTGTTTATAATAGGTAAAACACTATTTAAGAGAAAGACACGACCATCATTTTAGTTGGAACAGTAAAATTATATATTATGTGGGTATTTTTCAGTGTAGTAGTTTTGGAGTTTATTGGTTGCAGATAGAGGTTTTGATCATAAGTTTTGACAACAATTATACTTAACTGCCCTGCGATTCTGTAACTCACTTTTCGAACTCACACAGCGGTTTTCGTATCGGCGGTCGCTCTCAAATCAGTCGTGAAGCAGTCATTTTATGATTTGGCATTTTGAAAAGGTGGGAGCTTGTAGTTTATTGTTTATCAGAATGCCAAATCATAAAATGACTGCTTCACGACTGATTTGAGAGCGACCGCCGATGCGAAAACCGCTGTGTGAGTTCGTGAAGTGAGTTACAGAATCGCAGGGCTGTTCTTATAATTATTACATCATGATAATTGATATTACATTTGCACGCCTATTTTATATGGCTGATTGTGCGGTCTTTTTTTTTATAATTAATCAAACTAAATGTACCACTTTATTTGCAAATAAAAATTTATTATTATTATTATTGTACAAATCTGAAGATAAGAGATAGATTGAATTTTGGCAAAATCAATTGTTCTTTTGCAGCGTCAACGCGTATATAAATAGTTTATTTTGAGCAAGTGTCAGGTCAGTGCTCGTAGCTCAGCTTCAGCTTTCCAGTCCAGTGGTCTGTGATCTGACACGCACAAGGAAACTTACTGCACTGTTAAATATTATAATATTGGAAGTATATTGATATTTTATATCTGAAGTAACACAGATATCGAAAAAAGTTACTATTTGTTTTAGTTCTCTAACATTAAAAGAATTTAAAATAAAGTCCATTTTTTAAACGTATTCAAAATGCGAAGAAAGTCGATGAAAAACAAGATTTTTATTAAAAGTTTATGTAAAAAAATAAAAAAAAGCGCAAATATAATCTATATTTTATTTAGTTGCTCGCTATCGCTAGAGGTAGCCAAATCCGCCCATAATTCTCCCTATATGAAATATATATACTATCTTGTTGGTATCGACAAGATATATTCTATATATATATATATATGTCAGAGATTAGGTTATAATAGAACACGGTGTAATTTCTCCATATATATATATCTCTCTCTCTTTATATATATATATATCACTCTCTCGTTTCATTCAAATAATAAAATAAAAATCACACATTTTGACGCAAAAACATTTACATTTTGTACTTACGTAT
This sequence comes from Pieris napi, assembly GCF_905475465.1. Taxonomy (NCBI): domain Eukaryota; kingdom Metazoa; phylum Arthropoda; class Insecta; order Lepidoptera; family Pieridae; genus Pieris; species Pieris napi. The sequence continues at coordinate 10,335,437 of NC_062252.1, forward strand.
TTTATTTATAACACGATTAAAAAAATGTTATCTAAAAGGTTTAAAGTATCTTTAAAACAGTGTCAATCAAAAATTAGATCCCTCATTCCCATCAATTTATTACCACGGAGAGTTCAAGATAAATTGGATGTGACGCCCTTTGGGAAATCACTGTCCGTATCGCACTCGCCTCTTGCGGCTAATTAGCACAAATTGCTAATTAATATAGCATCATTATGACAATCTTCGCTTGGTTAGCCTATTTAACGCATTTTACTTAAAAGTCCCAGGTTAATCAATGTATTAAAAAAAAACGCGCGAATACGCTTACGCAAAAAAGTAAGTTTTAAAGATTTTATTTCTCATGAAAATGTACTTCTAATATATACCTAGGTACAATCTTATAAGTAATAGTTACAACACCTATTCTAAAAAATAAAATACTACAAATACCTTACTAGATGAAAAAAAAAGTATCCGAATAGCAGAATAAGTTATAAAATATCGGATAAGTTATCGAATAAAAATAAATAAATAAATTAATTTTACGAATGCAAACAGCATGTGGTGCCATCTGTTAACAAAATTATGCATATAAAAGAAACCTACCACTTTGTTCTTGCGCCGGATAATAAAACAAAAAATGTTGTAGGTATATCAGAAAGTGCTTTAACATGCAGAATCGCAATATTGGCGCTAGATAGAAGAGGCCTAATGTGTAAAACTGCCATTCTTCTTTCGCAGTGGCAAGCAATAAAAAATTTCTGTCGTATTAACGTTATTACCTTAATGAAATCCTAAATTAAGTTTAACTAAAGTTAACACGATATTATTAGACTGTTAGGCGGAACGAAGTTCGCCGGGTCCGCAAGTGTTTCATAAAAATGTTTAGAATTTAATAAAATAAATATTAAAAGCTAACAAATATATTTAATTCTCTTTTCAATGATTAGTCATTTGACCGAAATTAGTCAGTGAATTTTTTAAATAGTCAATTTTTTGCCTAGAAAAGAAAATAAGTAATTGCGTTCTTTGAAAAATATAAATAGATTTAACCCAAACAGTGGAAGGCCGCAAACAGATAAAGGCTTTTATCTCACAGACCCTTTCAGAAGTTTTTCATCAAGAGTAAAAATAAGATCAAATTGTTTTGTTAGGGAAAATGTCTTGATAACAAACTAGCGTTTAATTCGTTTCACAAAGAGAATAAAAATATCAGTATAATAGAGTGGCTTAGTTCAACTGCATGTTTTATGACCTGCATTTTAGCACACTCAAACAACTTGATAAAGGTCAATGACCTTCAGAGGTCACTGGCTTTTTACCTAAGTGAAATTACTAAAGCATTTTTGCTCCATAATGGTGGAATTTCATTGTACTCGTATAGCATTTCGACCAACCAGTATAAACTAGAAAAATAATCATTCTGTTCCGACTGGAAATCGAACCCCATGCGTGGCTTTACCGTATAGCCACGAGACCCTCTGAAATAATGAATTTCCTGTACTTGCATTTAATTAATGCTATGTAACAAAATAGATGCCCTGGATATTTTGGACCCTAAAAACAAAAATTGGTTATCAATCAAGTTTTATTTAAACGACGTTGCGATGTTTGATTGTACATTTAAAGACTAAGGCTTTGTACACACATACTGGTACGTTTTAAGTTAAAGGATAAAGGTTTTTTGTATTGATGTGTAAAAATTTTAATAATACTGATAGTAATCAAGTAAAAAGCATTACTAAAATAATTTTTGATGTCATTCAAAAAAGTATAATATGCTTACATATTTTAGCTTTTGAAAATAGAAAAATTCGATAAATTAATTACAATCTTGATTATGAGGATAAATACTCAAAATCTCTCAAAAATATAAAATGGAAATATTTCATAGAATTTTTCTCTAATTTCTAATTAACTTTCAAAGAGACGAACTTAAACTAAATTAACACCATTTGAAATATAGCACTCCACTCCAACAGCCCTATAACAGCTTGAACTCGTATATAATTAATATCCGAGTTTCCGACTTCTTATGTTAGAATTATGTAAATTTTGACTTTTCATCTTCATACCCCTTTTGTGGGGGTCGGGGTTTGGTAATTTAGCCCAGCTCGGTATAAATGTGAGTTTGAAAGTTTTCTTATGTAATTATTTTTCATTTTTGTGTAATACGTGATGTACGTTCTTATGAAATGAAATTTCATAAGAACGTACATCACGTGTGATGATGATGATGATGAAATTTATGGGACAAACGGGCAGAAGGCTCACCTGATGTTAAGTTATGCCGGTACCCATTCACAATGCCAAATGGCTCGCAACTGCGTTGCCGGCCTTTTAAGAATGTACGCAACACAGGGCACGTTAGAAAACATAAAATCCAAAGATCTTGTCAGGTTTGACACCTGACCATATTCGTTTTAGGTTTTATACAGCGAAGGCGTCTTGATTTACGAAGGATCTTCATTAATATCCTTTCTATTAAATTAATCGTATAAGATGTATTATTTAACTTCAAGGGTTACTTTATAAAATATCCACTGCTTCTAGTGAAGCCACAAAAGTAAGCCAAAATTAATGTAACCACTGTCAAAGCGTGGGCGCTACGACAATTCGTAGTAGTTCAAAAGAACGTAGGTGCTACGAGAATTAGTAGCGTAGCAGCCACTTACTAAGGAAACCCGTAACTTAAGCTCATTCTAAGACAAGCTATCTACATCAAACTAGTTGTTGAATATGTGAAGCCTCCAGTGTGTAGAGTTTAAGATGTACTAAAACCTACAAATGTGTGTGCGTTCATAATTGCGTAGTAGTTCAAAAGAACGTAGGTGCTACGAGAATTTGTAGCGTAGTAGCCACTTACTAAGGAAACTTGTAACTTTAGCTTTAGACAAGCTATCTCCATCAAACTAGTTGTTGAATATGTGTAGCCTTTAGTGTGTAGAGTTAAAGATGTACTAAAACCTACAAATGTGTGTGCGTTCATAATTGCGTAGTAGTTCAAAAGAACGTAGGCGCTACGAGAATTTGTAGCGTAGTAGCCACGTACTAAGGAAACTTGTAACTTTAGCTTTAGACAAGCTATCTACATAAAACTAGTTGTTGAATATGTGTAGCCCCCCAGTGCTTAACGTGACACAATATAGCAGATGCATCTGTTATGTTCATAAAAACTGGAGCAAGTGTTGAATAATTCATAACATCGTGCCGGCACGAACCCAAGTTAAGCATTTGCATAATCCACTACACAACGCTACTGAATAAGCTTGAGTGGAGTACTACCTTTGATGATGCTACACATATGTATAGTTCAATACAGGTCCAATATAGACAGACAAGCAGTTTGACAAGTATTTGGTTCGGCTTGTTTCGCACGAGGGGTACAACCTCAGATTCTAAAACAATTTTGTTAAACGTTATCTCTTGCCTCAAATATTACTTAATCTGATTTAACTAAATAAATTCAAAGCCCTCGTTAAACGAAAACTAATCAACAAAGCTTTTTATAAATTTGAGGACTACTTAAATGATCCTAATCAAAGGACTACTTAAAAGATCCTAGAAAAAGGGATTGAATTGCTCCAGTTCAAACAATGTGTATGACAATACCTGGCGATTAAAAAGAGTGGCGGAAAGTTTCTTGCCAGTTCTTCTTACCCGCTCTACGCCCTTGACTTGCGAACTGGTAGTAAATGTAAATTTACGATTAATTTAACTTGACGATTCAAAAGTGTACTTGGTTACCCACTTGAATAAAGATATTTTGAGTTTGAGTTTGAACAAATTTATTTATTTTACTAGTGAACGGAAAGAAAAATGTTTCTTACCTCTTGTTTTATATGAACCTACTTATGATAAGATAACATAGAAATATGTGTTAGTATGAAAGTGTTTGTTGTTGCGTTTAGTCGGAAAGTGAACCAAAAAACCTACTCATTCGTTTGAAGTAAATCAATTTCATTATTATGTTTTAGTTAATAGTTTAATGTGTTTATTTGCTTAAATAAGGTTGGTTAGTTCTGGTTACTTATATAACGCAACTAGGTGATCAGTCCACTTTGTCTTGTCTGAATAAGTGATAGCTTAAGTTAAGCTTAAGTATGCAAACCGGATGTTTATTTGTATGGTTTCTGTTGCAGATTCTTGCAGCACAGGACTCTTATAAGTGGTAAGTAACTCCATGTTATTAAAAGTTTTTGATCGAACATATTAAAAACCTTCTTTATTTACGTGCGTTAAAATCTATCAAAGTTTTTTATTAACTTGTTATAAATAATTTAAATGCCATCTTCTCATCTGGTTCGTTCCATGACTACTATCAGCAGACAGCAGAAATAGTATTTCTTTCTCTCAAACATTCGCAAGTGTCTGTAACATATATAAAAATGTATCCCTAAACGATGCTCTCTGAATTTCATTAGCCTGCATATATAGTGTGTTTGCAAATTAACTATTCGCGTAAGTCATTTCCCGAGTTACGTAAGTTCATTAATCAGCTAACTAACGTCTCAACTAACTAAATAAGCAAGCTGATTGCTATTCGATATAATTCCGGTGAAAGCTTCTAACAAACTTATTTAATTACTCTTAAATAAATATAGTTTAAAAAAACTATAAAACACGCTTTTAAAGCACATCAAACTAAAAAGTGAAAAATAATTCCTTATTAAGGCTGAAAATGGTAATGAACAAAAAATACTGGTTTTATTGTGAAAAAGCGTGGCGCACTCTGTGCCATATTTTTCGTCTATCGAGCAACCCGTGTTAAAAGCGTGTTTTGAAGTTTTTTTTAATTATATTTATTTTCCACTTTTTAGTCCTAGCAGCAATACGTGTTGTCTCAATTTAATCGTATTGCTTTGTGGACTTAAAAAAAATTTAAAACTAAACCTATGAAATTATTATATTGTCGCTGATTCTTTATAAGTGTACAAAGTTTGAATTAAATCTGTCCGTTTAAAGTGGGTCAAAATCGAGTCCGAAGGAGTCGGATACATACATACATACAGGTGAAGCTAATATAAAGCGTGTAAAAAAGTCAGTTTCCTAAAAACAATATTGTTAATGAAAATACCAACTTGGCGGCAATTGATGGCGTTAATATAGTTATAATAGTCTGACCACAACAATACAGTTATCTGTCTAAATGATTGAGTATGATTTTAATATAAATTGCGATTTTATCCATTAGTTTTACTTAGTTGAATAGTGTTAAAAATATCACCGAGTGGAGCCAAAAGTAGCAATTGTATTGCAATATAAAAAATGTGCGCCTGAGCTTATAATACTCAATCAGAGCTTCAGCTGATGTAGACGGATAGAAAAAAATGGGCGATACTTTTAAACTACAATAAAAACTCGAGAACTTTACATTGAACCTTAGTATTAGATCATATATGGATCTAGAAGCATACCATTTTTTATTTCTCGGTTGCACAGAAATAACGACAATGTAACAATGGTTCATACAACCTATAGAATATATCAAGCCATAAAGTAAAAAAGGCAATGAAAAAATTACTTCCCAATTCATATTCCCTTTGATACGTAATTCCGAGAATTTATAACTATAATTGATCGTAAATCATCGGTAGGAATTCCAAAATTCTTTTCCAACACCCGCGAGCCCGTGGGAGCAACCAATTTGATTCGCAAACTGCAATCCGTCCCAGCCGTAATTATATTCCGATTTTCGTGGTTGAGTATTATCAACCTGTTTTCTGGGATAAAATGGGAAATTATTATTTTTTTATTTCCAGGCCGGTTAGGCCACGGATAAGCTCTAATCGAGAGTGGCAAAAAAAAGTGTGTAGTTTCACTCTCTATTCCATACCAATGGGACGGATATCTGATGCAAGTGCCGAGATAGATAGACGTTTTGGGTGCGCTAGAATCATTTGTTGTAATTTCAAAGAGATTGTTAAAAACAGACTTTGTTTAACAAAAAAAAATTCTTATGGCCGATCTAAGAAATAATGGACTCAGTGTTATACCACTGTAGAATCCTTATTAAACGCGCTAACTTTTAAAGCTACTTGCCAAACTGGAGTGATACATTTTTTTTTCAGGACGATCAGTTGAAGTAGTGCGAAAATTTATTTTGAAAACTTGGTACGGTACAAAATGACATTTTCCTAAAAGTTGGAGTGATCAGCACATACAGCACATCAGGTTACATAAAACACTATTCGGGATGACTTAAGAGAAAAAAAATTGGCAAAAAGTAAATATTTGTAACAACAGGAATGATAAAACTGTCACATGGTGTGCATTTTCTGGAATAACAAAAAAATATCCATAACTTCAAAAATACATGACCTATTTTTTTTTTAATTTTTCTGATAACTGGTGTGGCATTACCTATGAGAAAATTTCGACTTGACGTCGACTTTTGGGACACCCTGTATAAAGAAAAGAGCACGGTGTATGACGGGTAGTTTTCTTCCTTTTTTATACCCTCAAATATGGTTGAGTAGAAAGATGGCTGGCTCACGCGTCATGCCTGTGAACATGTCATGTTGCCGCTTCCGGAAACTGGACTGCAAGGTTTCCGTTCAGTTTTGTATTTTAATACGAATGAAAGAGCGGACCGTATCTCCCTCCTTCTGGTTTGTTCTATCTATGTTTGTCATAGTCATTTTGTATGACGATTTGATATTTTAAAAGAATACCCAAAAAAATTTACGCCAGCTTTTTCTCTCGGCCTACACCATCAGTCTTCTTTGCTGATGAGTAGGGATATCTACTAAGACAAATTTGATGACGTGGAATAAGTGATACCTGTATCTTATATTCCATAAGAAACATACTTTTGAATTTTTTTAAGCTGTTGAGTTCATAATTTCAATCACTCATCAGCATTCAAAAAAAAACAGCATCTTTTTTTCCAGACCTCCATACAGACACACAGACATGTCTATATCTGCTATAAATAATTATACATATAATTTCGTTAAAGTATAGGTACCAAAACAATGAAAAACATGGTCACCATGCTCCACCAGAATGTCCAATGTAACGAGGGTCGATAATGAGAGGATGGACATTTTAACTCTAACAGCGTACCTAAATCACGTTGCACCCTTGTACACTTTGACAGATTCTATTTTTAAATTTTTACACCTTTTGTTTTGACAGTACCTTCAGTTTTCCTTTAATAATATTCGATATAAAATAGCTATATTGTCAAATTTAACATACTCGATACTAAAATAAAACACAAGCCTTACACCTTCGTAATCCTAGAACATAGTAACCCAGAGGGTTATGTATATGATACCCTGGGGTGTTTGATATTTCAAGATTCTGGGGCTGCAAAACTTGTGTCAATTTTAGAATTAGTTACTCTTAACACGTTTAATTGAAACCCATAACTCCTCATTACCCGCGCTGTCGGGTAACGGGCAAATATCCAAGGTATTAGGAGATTGCAATCGATACTCAAACAAATTGGGTTTGGCTGTTTAGGAAATTTGAAACTATATGGCTTAACAGATACTTTAGAACATCGCTTTTCAGGAATGAATTACTCTGAGGGTAAATTTACTATTCATTGATATCAATAGAAACCACGATTGGTAGGAATTACGCTGGTTTAGTATAGAATAAAAAATATTTAAAAAAGTGGATAGAAGAAATAGAAGCGGTAGCAAGAAATGAATGGAGAAAGGAAGCTATGGACAGAGATATTTGGAAAAAGTCATGAAGGGGCTACTAAAAGTACGTAGGATATAGGTACATATTGGTGTCCCCAAGAAAAAACTATGTATATAACACATCTAAGCTTCATATTTTACTGTTATTATTTTTGTAATTAATCGGGCCTTTTATTATTATTATTAATAAGTGTTAGCCTAAAGTTTAAGTGTGCGATCCTCAAAGGTCGCAAGGTAATTCAGCCCCGAAACATTGTGACAAAACAAGTCTTAGACTCGTCTCAAGGAATAGGCGCTGAATACTAATACTTATGTACTAAAAGATTTAATTAACAGTATTTATTATTTGTATTGTTTAGATATTCCTAAAAAATATTAAACGATAATTCGAATATTCGTAAATATATACCAATGGCGCTATAAAATTTTAGATCTGGGCCTCAGATCTCTGTATCATTTCTAATTGGGATGTAGATCGCCTATCAATCTTTTGAACCTAACACACCGTGGACTCTCGGTCAATCCTCGCAAGTGCGTTGCCGGCCTTTTAAGAATTGGTACGCTTATTTCTTGAAGGTCCCTAAGTCGAACTGTTTAATTGAGCATCTGGTTTCACATAGTGGTCGTGCGCGGCCTAAACTGCCATAAAAATGATGAGTTCTGGAACGACGGACGTCAAGGTGATACGGGTGAAATTTCGCATTTTGCATTGACGTCCGATTATTAAACTATATATTATATAATACTAGCTGACCCGGCAAACTTCGTTTTGCCATGTATAATATATCTAGGAAACATTTTTTTAGTTCAATAAAAATAACTATCTTCTATAATAAACAAAGAGGTTTATCGTAGAGGGGTGACAATTAAGGGTTGTATGTATTTTTGTATGCTGTATCATAAAAAAAAAATAAAAGCAAAAAGATTTGTCTAAAAAATAAAAAAAAATTTAGGGGTGGGACCACCCTTAACATTTAGGGGGATGATGGAAATAGATATTATCCGATTCTCAGACTTACTGAATAAACATAAAAAAGGTAATAAGAATCGTTCGAGACGTTTCGGAGGAATATGGGAACGAACATTTTATATATTAGATGACGACTGCAATTGTTAACATCTTTAAGTCGTCTTTCGTTTTTTTATAGTTGCTTTAGAAGATACAGAAATCTGCGAAACACAGCTGGTTTAAATCATAATTATTGTTTTATTAAATCCAAGATGGAAATGAAAGAATAAATCTAATTTTCAGATGCGGAGTCAAGTCGGAGCAAGCGTTTCTCAGACAGAGTCATAATTAATCAACATTTTACTGAAAGAACACTTACGCCAGGTGGAGATGTGAGTAGCTTAATTAAGAGGTTTTATTTATTTCGTAATCCTACAGCTAACATAAATAATATATAAAAATAAATATTTATACTAAAGATAAACATGGAATACATAATAAATACAAAAGGTTCAAACATTTACGAAAGGAAAAATTATTAAATACATTTAACTAAGTAATACCTAATTCGGCTGTGTTGTGTGTTGGTGTGAAAGGAAGGGTATGTACGTGAGGGTGTGTATGTGGGGTGTGCTTATGATGCAGCTTATTTAGCGCTATGGATATTCTTAATACTTTTAAGCATAGCGATAGCTTAAACAATTCAAGGCTTAAATAGTGGTAGTTGTATGTCCGGGCTGCGCGATACAAAACTGCGTTTCGTGTTAATATGAGAAACGTGAAACAAAGCACGGTTTATTTAAATTTACGGTTTAATTTGGTTGTTTCTAAATTTAGCAGAGGTAACAGATTGCTTAGCTATACATAAAATGCAAGTTGCGATATTTAATCAGTAGAAATAGCATTTCTTTAATATTTAAAAGTAAGTCGGGTTTTTTTTTTTGAATAAGTATAACGGCTGGACCGATTTTCATAGTTTTTAATTTGTTGTATTGGTCACGAATAGCAAAATAACTTTAAAAAAATAAAATTTAATTAAATTTCCAAGACAAAATATTGCGCTTCGTAATGTTCCCTCAAATTAAACAACGTATTTAAATAAAGGTCTCGAATCGACAAGATATACCCACAATATAAGAATTATGTATGTATTGAAAAAGGATTGACATATAAATTGGTTGTCAAATATTTCTGCGTGAGTCCAAACGCTTACTTATTTGTGTAATAATTTCCTAATAAAGTAATATTTATCTTGCATTCTTAGAATCATCAATTAAGTTCAGATAGTCTGTAATACGGGATTCAGTGACTGTTAGGTACGAAGTTCGCTGGTTTAGTAATTTAATAAATTGAACCAAAAAAATATTTTAGGTGATTCATTCATTAGGGCATTCTGAAAAGGTGGGAGCTTGTAGTTTATTGTTTATCAGTATGCCAAATCATAAAATGAGTGCTTCACAACTGATTTGAGAGCGACCGCCGATGCGAAAACCCGCTGTGTGAGTTCGAAAAGTGAGTTACAGGTATCGCAGGGCTGGTCTTCAGCAGATTACCGATTTGTTTTAACAGATCTCAAATTACTTTAACTCAAACCAATATTATATATATATATATAATTCCATAAAATGCGTGTGGAAACTACAGACCCTAAAAAACTGTAGAAGAAATAATTTAATTAGATAATATATAAATATGAGACCAGTGAGAGACTGCCACAACAAGTTGATATAAGAGATGAATAAAAATAATATTAGTCATGTTCCCGTTTAGGCTAAAGTATAAAATGCTTTCAGGTCAGCCTACAATGTGCTGCAATCGCAGATCGACCACCCCAATTCTCGTGGCATCGTGATGGGATCCCAGTATCTAGTAACACTGACTCCAGGTATTAAATAATCATTCATATAATTGTAATACTCAACAAATAAGGAGCTATATTCTTATCAATACAAGTGTTTACGATAATGGTTTTTCTACTTCATCATTGTTAAGTCACAGTTTTATTGTAAAATATTTTTTATAAACATAAATTTCTCAGCCTTACTACTTAAAAACAAAACTATTTGAATTAATCAATTCTTTAAATTACATAAAAACAAAAATAGAAAATTCAAACAAGGGACGTTTATGGAAGACTTGAATCAAATGATATTTATAAAAAAAAAAAATAAACACTGTACCTCAGCTAAGAAATCGTTTTAAAGCTTCACAATGTTGAATCAATAAATGTGTTCTGTTATCCTATTTAAGATTTGTATTTCTAGATACGCATTTGGCCAAATCATGAGACCTGACGGTTCTGTGTTGGCTCAGTTGAATATAACCAGGCTTCGAGTAGAAGATGGTGGGTTTTATTCCTGTACAGCAACTGAGGGAGACCAAGTAGCGTCTCATGAGAGCAGACTTGACGTTTATGGTAAAATCTTTATATATAATTCTTCTGTGAGTGTGTATGTCACTGAACTTCTCTCAAACGACTGGACCGATTTTGATGAAATTTTTTGTGTGTGTTCAAGGGGATCTGGGAATGGTTTAGATTCACAAATCAGCCCGGCAGGTGGCGCTGCAGTCGGTACTTTCATACTTTAATATCCTAATAGCTTGAAATATCATGCAGGACAACGTCTGTGGGGTCCACTAGTATTATCATAATAAGAATAAAAAAAATCAATGGCGTTACAACCTTTTTAGGTCTAGGCCTCAGGTTTTTGTATCTGTTTCATGATCATTTGTTTATCTAATAGGCAAGTTGGTGATCAGCCTTCTGTGCCTGACGCACGCAATCGACTTTTTTGGGTCTAAGGCAAGCCGGTTTTCTCACGATGTTTTCCTTCACCGTTCGAGCGAATGTTAGATGCGCACAAAAAAATACCGTCCATTGGTGCCCAGCCGGGGATCGAACCTAAGATCTCAGGGATGAGAGTTGCACGCTGAAGCCACAAGGCCAACACTGCTCTTCATAATAATAATGCTATACCAATTCGGCCATAATGGCTATACAGCGATTGGACGTGGTCTCTTTTGATTTCCAGGTCCTCCATATATTAGAGCCTTACCCCCGATTAAGGTGCAGAGTGGTGAATCACTAAATCTACGTTGTCCATTCTATGGCTACCCAATTAGGTAATTAGATATTCTACAATTTGTTTTTTTGACGTGACAACGTCTTATAATTCGATGGAGCCGGCTGCACGTACGAAAAAACATGACTCATGCGGCGTTACCTCGCTCTGAGGCGTTACCTTGCTCTGAGGCGTTACCTCGCTCTGAGGCGTTACCTCGCTCTGAGGCGTTACCTCGCTCTGAGGCGTTCCATTTAAAATTGACATAATTGTATTATATTTATGCGTACAAATAAATGTAACTTGATCAATTCGATTGTGATTTCCATTTACCTCCTTCTCTATATCCATACATAATACCTATCAAACAAATAAAATTTAATTTTTGGAGTTTACTCCTTAAGAAACGATTTGAGTTATAAGGCCCGGTACGGGTATTTTATGAGGAGTAAAATCAAGTGTAACACGAAAAGTTGAGGCGTTATGTAGAAAGAGACAAACATATATATCTGTAGAATTGAACGTGTAAAAGAATGAGATGGAATACATTACACAGACTTTTCTATTTTGAATTCACGTTTTGACAGCCACGTTACAACATTGTCAGTGTTGACAGGTGTAAAAAATAAAAGTAGATTGTCTAGCGTGCCATAGAGTTTTGTCAATAGTAATGGTCAGTGAAATTAAAACTAAAAAGATTGTTCATTCTTATTCTTCTCTTACTATAAAGGTAACTTTGGTCACAGAAAGAAAATCCTATTTGGGCATAGATGATGTAGGTACGTTTTATTACTACTACAAACATTTATATTATAAAAACATATATTCTTACCACCTTTAGTATGAAAATATGGTCGACAGCCACAGAACATTATCGCCATCTTTGTTCTGCAGTGCATTTGACACAAGCCGAAACTATAAGCCTGGGACAGCAGCTAACACCACAGCTTATAAAGTATGGAAGTCGTTCGTGCCGTTTTGTATAGAAATCAAGATTTATTTTAAATAATAGACTCGTTTATTATTATTATTATTTATATTGTTTTGTAACATACTTTATGTAATACGCTTTATTGAAGTAATATAAATGATCCGAATAATTACAGATATATCTTTGTTTCTCTTATCATTTTAGCAGATGCGTTCATTTACCCTTTTTTTCTATTCGATAAATGTATATCATAATTATCGTTCGTAAGGAGTAAACTCCAATCGTGCGTCGTAGGTGACATACACACACTTTTTTTTTGAAAAATGCAACCATCCCATCAATATTTTTTAATGACGTTGTCACGTTCAACTATCGTCAGTAAACCGACTTTACAGACAACCGATTTTTTTAATAAACTTTTATCACGGACTATTATTTAAATTGCTATTTTTGCATCGTGTCCAAGTTTAGTGTACGCAATTTAATGTTTCAAATACTTCTATTCGTATATTTTATTGCTTAGTGAAATTGTAATCATAACGATTTTTGTGTTTGAAACAAATAAAATACTGCATCAATTTCTAGAATTATTTCATCATTAAAATTCTAACTTATGTGTGAGTAACTAACAAAATATTTTTAAAATTTTTAAGGGAATCTGAAAAAAAAGTCCAAGCAATCTGTTAAGTTTTAAAATAATGTAAAATTTCATTTTTCAGTAAAATCGACTGGGAATTCAAAGGTAAGATTATAACACCGAATAATCTATTCCCAAGTCGTTACAAACGCAGCCAACGAAGAATACTAAGAAGCAACAAAATAAGTACAAACAATTTTAAATACACGAATAATCAAGAAGTCGCCGACGGCCATTCTCTCAATTTGAAACGAAAACCGCGCAGTGCTGCCAACATACATGGAGTATTAACCATTCCGGAAGTTGGTAAAGCCAACAATAACGCAAAATATACATGCACAGTGACCAGTCCGTCTGGAGAAATGGCCAGACGTGATTTTGACATTAAAGTCATAGAAGCACCAGTGTTGGATGACCTGTTGCTAGGAAATAATTTGCAGGAAGGTCAGGTCGCGAATATTTATTGTAATGTGCGAACGGGAGATTTGCCGATACATTTCGAATGGTTGAAGGACGGAAAACGGATTCCTAGTAATTTAAAGGTTGGTCATGTGATCATGTTTATTTATATGTAGTTTTATTTATATACGTATATACAATATTCTTAACCTACATAGTAATAATGATTAAATGTGATAAATGGAAATGTAAAAATTCATTGCTGATTTGCAATACTGCGTTGAGCGAGAAAAGCACCAGTCTGGCTCTAGTTCCAACTCATAGATTTTTTTATTTTACCTTGGACTAACCGTACCTCCAATAAATGCTGTCCAAAAAAACGTTCGAAATGTCTATCTCAAAGTATCACTATCCCTGTCTCACTGCCCTATAAAATAAATGCCTCGAAGGTGTGTGATTCGTGTCCCTTGAGTGATGGACTGATGTTTGCAGGTCAATCTGGTTCTTTCTTCTCAAGTCCTCCCATTTATCCTTCTGTCTGCACATGTCCTTTCCCAAATATTTAATGTGTATTGTTAATTTCGAGCCTGAAAAAATCTGAAATAAACAAAGATTTTCAACCTTAAATTTTTAAGACATATTGACTTTAATTCCGAGTACAACATGCAAGAACCGTATGTCACACGAAACATTTAATTATTAGGTTTAAAGACTTTATTTCTCAAAAAAGACAAAAGATGTCACTTACATGAGAATAATACTCTAGATAACGTGACATTGTAGTCGTTCTTAAAATAATCACAATAAAATATAACAATAGTACATGCAATAAATTTAAAAATAAAAGTAAACAAAGAAATATGAATTAAAAGTAAGTAATAAGTAAGTAATAAGAAATGAATTTAAAAGTAATTTTCTTTAACATATTCACTTAGCCTCGATTTGAATGAATTAATAGAAGTAATATTTTTTATATCTGTGGGTAGTTTATTATACAGCTGTGCGCCTTCGTAGGTAAACATTTTTTTGCCATAGTTCGTACGTACTTTAGGTAATAGAGCAAGATCCCAGGGCCGCCAGACGTCACGTATTTTCTGACGGATGAAATGTGGACGATTGGGTAGTGTTAGTATGTACTATGATCGTATGCCTACCTGCTAGCTTGGTCAAACGGCCAATTTCCACGTATCAGGTAATCAAGGTACACAAAAACATTACTTACTTCACGTAAATTCTCATGGCTGATTTTTGTATATGTTTTCGAGTGTATAGTTAAAAATAAATTGTCAATACTCCCAGACACTTTCCGTCGGCCATATTGCTTAACAGACGCTTTAAGGGTCTCAAAATAATTAGTCAACTTCACGTAAATTCTGACGCTCCATTTTTATATATGTTCATCCGACAACTATTTTAAAAGCTTTGACAAGAAGACAGACCGATCCAAGGGGCCAATCATCCCCTAAACTAAATTTTAATATCTCTATGAGTGGGAGAGCATTATCTACGCGCATGAGACTGAGTGAGACCGACTGCGCTGTTAAAGCCATGAAAATTACTTGAACAGATATTTTATAATTTTTAGAACTTTTGTTGACAAGTAAATTATAGCAACAAAAATAAGAAAAAAATTGACACATAATAAATAATACTAAAGTTAGCCGACATTTTTTTTTTTTCAATTTATTAATTAGAACTAAACAATATTTTTAAAAAATACCACTTATATTTAAATAGCAGCAATTTTTTTAATTAATTATTTATTGGAAATTTGGAAACAAAGTGGAAAAATATATTAATTCTTCAATATTTCTTAACAGTGGCTTTTAATCTTCATTATCATCATCATCAAATATCAATCTTGAAATTGAATATCTAAATCGTGATCGTCATCATCAGCATTATCCTTATTTTCTTACAAATAATATGAGAAACGAAAATAATTTACCTGATTGTTCTTCCAGCGGCTCACTGACAAAACCCGGTAATTGATCTCCATCGAACCAATGAAAATCATATTTACCATCTAGTAGTGTCCAGCCATTGTTTTCGGGGTTGAAAATATTTATCATCTTCATACTTGCATTGTTCCAAAGCTAGCCCGTCGAAACTGTTGCCAAAGCTCACTTTTACAAGGTGGTAAGTTACTGGCATCGAAGTTTCTTAAATTCTTTCGATTGAATTCTTCATTTATATCAGATACCATGTATGTAAATGATAAACAACTGTAGTCTGGCAGCATCTACATCAATTATTCCAGGAACGTTGTAAACATCACAGATAAATTTTTGTATTATGTTGAATACACGTTCTTCTTCATCTACATCACCAACAAAATCCAACGTACCAAAACGGTGAAATGCTTGTTGGTACTCTTCATTTTTCTTCAAAATATTAAACGGCTTTTGCTTGCCCTTTTTGAATACATAATAATAATTTTTCAAGTAATTTTCATGGCTTTAACAGCGCAGTCGGTCTCACTCAGTCTCATGCGCGTAGATAATGCTCTCGCGCTCCCACTCATAGAGATATTAAAATTTAGTTTAGGGGATGATTGGCCCCTTGGATCGGTCTGTCTTCTTGTCAAAGCTTTTAAAATAGTTGTCGGATGAACATATATAAAAATGGAGCGTCAGAATTTACGTGAAGTTGACTAATTATTTTGAGACCCTTAAAGCGTCTGTTAAGCAATATGGCCGACGGAAAGTGTCTGGGAGTATTGACAATTTATTTTTAACTATACACTCGAAAACATATACAAAAATCAGCCATGAGAATTTACGTGAAGTAAGTAATGTTTTTGTGTACCTTGATTACCTGATACCTGGAAATTGGCCGTTTGACCAAGCTAGCAGGTAGGCATACGATCATAGTACATACTAACACTACCCAATCGTCCACATTTCATCCGTCAGAAAATACGTGACGTCTGGCGGCCCTGGGATCTTGGACCATAATGCAAGATAACTCGTTCGACGCATACTTCGTACACGTGGCGGTTTGGAGAAAGCTAAACTAGTGTGGAGAGAACTTGTTATAATTTTTTTTACAAGAATACATGTGTGATAAATATAAAGTTGTTTTAGATTCATTATGTTAGTGTCTCGATATATATTTATGGTAGGTGCAAGATAATTATAGTGGAACAGTATTTTTATAATTTTATTTTGTAATACTTGAATATTTATTAATTTAGTTTTAGCGGCGCTGCCCCATACTTCAATTAAATAAAGTAGATGTGGCTTGACCAACGAGTTGTAGATGGTGTAACGTACCTGACGTGGGATACACCGAGCAATGTGTCGAAGTGATCCCATAAGTGAACAGAGCTTAGATCTGATGTGCTCAATTTGTGTATTCCACGTCAAACCGCTATCCATTCTAAGACCGAGATATTTTTCTGTACTTTTTTCTTCTATGACCGTGTTATTTATTTTTAATGGATCATGAGGTAAAACTTTTTTATTTTTAGATTTAAATATAATGTAGCATGATTTCGACGCGTTGACAGTGAGTAAGTTATATTGAAACCAAGTGAAGAGTAGATTAAGGTCTTCTTGGGCTCTGCTGAAGATATCTTTGATTGAACTGCCAAAGTAAAATAAACACGTATCATCTGCATATAAAGTATTTATAATCATCATAATTATATCATCTCTTATGTAACTGTAATTTTCCTTAATATGGAAAAACCTTTTAATACAAATTTTCAAATAAATAATCTTCTACAGGTGGTGGAACGGAGTTCCGAACTATTCAGCGCGTTGGTGATCAAAAGTGTTGCGCTGGAGCACTGTGGTACCTACACCTGTGTGGCCACAAATCACGTCGCGACTGTCAACAAATCTACAGAACTTTATATTAAAGGTATTATAACTAACACGCGATTTTTTGTTAATATTTTACAGAAAGTAGAGAATTTCAAAGAGTATATGTTACGATGATTACTTGTATAAGTTTAGGATATTTGGAAAGAACCAAATATCCTAAACTTATACTTATTACCAAGAATTTACTTCCCGACCCAGTCAGTTTGACGTGTCTAGCTGACTGGCAGCTTGCAAACGAATGGCCCGATTATAATGCGGTTTACGTGATCGAGGTGGTTCTTACGTACAACTCATCAAGATTGGGGGAGATAAGAGCGTATCAATTCTTATAACGCCGGCAACGCACTCGCGAGCCCTCTGGCATTGAGTGTCCATGGGCGGTGGTGTCACTTAGCATTGAGTGAGCCTCCTGGCCGTTTGCCCTCTGTTATATAAAAAAAATAGAAGCATTTTTTTCTGACCATCAAAAAGGAAGGTATCGAAATTTTGAATTTGAACAGATATGTTGTATATCTATTACAAAAAAAATACCAATAATCTATCGCAAAAATATATCTATGTCTCCCATTGTCATTCTAACACTGTAGCATGAGAGTGGCATGAATTCAATACAAAAAATATAAAGTTGGGCACCTTTTTCGATATGTATTATAAATGATATTGGTATCGAATAATTTATACATATTGCAGTCGCACCGAAGTGGTTATTGGAACCCTCAAATTCATCAGTAGTTCTTGGGAAAAGGGGAATCGTATCATGCAGTGCTACCGGATACCCGATACCACAGGTACACTGGATGAAGAAGGATGGTAAGTATTTCTAATACACCTTCTTACTTGACTTAATTAATGTCATAATATACACACTACTACATGGGGCAGAGGGCGTCCAGACTGAGTCTCCTCGCTCCAAGTCTATCCGGCTTTCTTTGCCTCATCTGCAATTGTACTACGCCAGGTTTTCCTGGATGGCCACGCTTCTGCTTTCCTTGCGGGTTCCGTTCAAGCGCCTGCTTGGGGACATAATTGGAATCCCATCGGAGTGTGTGGCCTATCCATCTCCACTTGCGTCGCTTGATCTACTAGCTAATCGGCAGCGCTCCCAAAGTTACTCTGTCGAGATCTTCTCGGGACAGTAGATGCCCAGAATACGGCGAAGACAGAGGTTGACGTTTCACACCCATAGAGCAACACAGATTTGACGTTGGATCCGTATTTTGACCTTGATTCGACGCATCCGTAACTGCCGTACAGGTTGAAATTGTTTGGGAGACACTAAGAACAGAGTATAAAACAAATTCACTTACTGCTGTACGCACCTTTCAACCACGGCTTCCTGTTTCGAGACCAGAGTTGCGTGTTAAATTCCTTGACAAGATGTTTCTTGTTTTCGCACTACTTTGGAACATATAAAAAAAAAAATAACAAAGCTTAATTTAAATAATTTTAACAATTCTTTATCACATTTTAGCAATCCTGGGAACCTGGCAGCCAGTGCTAGAACTAGCTGGCGGTGGAATCTTAAGTCTGGCAAATGGTTCGTTGGTAATAGACGAGGTGTCCCTGACTGATGAGGGATTGTATTCCTGCAATGTTGAAAATGGAGTCGGTACGCCGCTCAGCAAAACAATTTGGATCACTGTTAATAGTTGGTAACACTGTATTTTATTACGATCCAGCAACGTTTCTGGTCATTTCTAAAGTTGTTCAGAGTATTTATTTAATGTAATGCAAATAGCGACTCGGTAAATGAATACTTTTCTTTTTACATACGTCTATACTATATTATGTATATAGAAAAGCATATAATCTATTTCCAACACACTAATATACAATATTCTTAACCTATATAGTAAGATTAATATTCATAAAAATTGATAAATAAAAAATAAATCAATGGCGCTACAACCTTTTTAAGACCTCAGATTTCTGAATCTGTTTCAAGATTATTTGTTAATCTAATAAGCAATTAGGTAATCAGCCTTCTGTGTCTGACGCACGCCCTCGACTTTTTGGGTCTAAGGTAAGCCGGTTTTCTCACGATGTTTTCCTTCACATTTTCATTTGATTTTTCACAATTCCATTGGTGCACAGCCGGGGTTCAAACCTACGACTTCAGGGATGAGAGTCGCACGCTGAAGCCACTAGGCCAACACTGCTCACTATAAAAAAATTAAACAAATTTTAAAAGTTTGGTCCGTGTAGTGTACCTTTAACGCTTTCTCGCTGCCTTGCGATACTTATTTATATAAAATAAAAAAATCTTTATTAATGTTAAAACCAGAGCACTGAATTATATAAAAGCATTTAAAAAGCGTTACTTACCTTTAT
The DNA here is from genome assembly GCF_905475465.1 of Pieris napi. Classification (NCBI taxonomy): domain Eukaryota; kingdom Metazoa; phylum Arthropoda; class Insecta; order Lepidoptera; family Pieridae; genus Pieris; species Pieris napi. Next base: position 10,355,216 of record NC_062252.1, read on the forward strand.
ATGGTATGTAATCTATCCTTCAAATAGTTTTGGAGATCATAACCAAATACTATTTTTAAACAGTTTTTATAACCATCCCTTCTTAGTTAAATACTATCACATTGACTATCATCTAATAAAATATGCCAAAATAATTTCGCTTGAAGAACTGAACAGGATATAATATAATATGTTTATTTTAGAACCTGTACATTTCGTAACATCATCGCCAAACGTGACGTCACGTGCGGGCCTCCCCCTGTCCTTCGAGTGCGTTGCTAGAGGCGATGAGCCCATACAAATACAGTGGACCCAAAACGGAAAAGTTATTAACTTTCGTAATCACAGGTAAATAACGGAAAACAACCTTCAACGGAATTGTATTTAGCTCATAAGAAAATCACTCCAAATTTCCAGTTAATAATTCATATAAGTAATTTTCGTTTATTTAAGAACTTTTAATTTTAATGTTTAGTACTCACGTAAACCGAGATAAAATGTGAAATTTACACTTCTGATGTTATATAATTTTATAAAGACATAGAAAAGTCTGTTTACATAATTAAAATATATTCCTTTATGTATATTTTAATGTTTGATCGATACTTAAAAAGATGGTAATTATTTGATGAATGATTATATACTTAAGTCGACGATAATAAAATAATATGCTATATTAACACACAACACACACTACGACAAAATTAAGTGTGTGACGCGCACATACAAAAGAACTATGATTTTCAATAAGGGATTCGCTTTTCGCTAATGGAAGGAATCCCTTAGCGAAATAATAAAATTACTACATACAACCAAAATTATGAATTTCAGGTTAAAACTATCAGAAGTGAAAACGTCATCAGCGATCACCAGCTCAATCACTATCAACTTCGCTGAGACGAGGGATGCGGGCGTGTACCAATGTCGAGCAAGCAATCCTTATGGCGTAGCGAATTATAACTTGTACATACATATATTGGGTAAGAAACTAACAAACAGATACAAATAAATATAGTTTAAAAAAACTATAAAACACGCTTTTAAAGCACATCAAACTAAAAAGTGAAAAATAACTCCTAATTTAGGCTGAAAATGGTTATGAACAAAAAATACTGGTATTATTGTGAAAAAAAGCGTGGGGCGCTCTGTGCCATATTTTTCGTCTATCGAGCAACCATTTTATATTTATTTTCCACTTTTTAGTCCTAGCAGCAATACGTGTTGTCTCAATTTAATCGTATTGCTTTGTGGACTTAAAAAAAAACATTGTTTTTTCGAGATAAACCTATGAAATTATTATATTGTCGCTGATTCTTTATATGTGTACAAAGTTTGAATTAAATCTGTCCGTTAAAAGTGGGTCAAAATCGAGTCCGAAGGAGTCGGTTACATACATACATACATACATACATACAGGTGAAGCTAATATGAAGCGTGTAAAAATATATCACCCTAGGGGAAAAAGATAAGAAAGTTTTGTTTGGTTTGTACTATCCCTGGGCTGTTCACGAAAACAAGATTGTTACTTAACTCTTTCCATTTCTACCAAAAAGTTATTGCGACTTTTTTGCCCCGTGTTACAGTATATTTTACAGAAATCATATTTATTTGAATCAAGTATAACATAGCGTATCATATAATAATGTTATACTATATTTTTCTGCGTTACGTGTAATTTTAATTTATATGTAGATATATCCAATAGCGCTTAAAACTTAAATGAGCCTTGGCATTAACATCTGTTTCATTGATAATGTTTGAGAAAAAATGCTTTTTGAAAATGCATACACAAATTTTTCACCATACGGGTATACGATTAAAGAAATCGTTAATGATTGCACATTAATAAACAAGTGTGTTTCAATATCGCTATATCAATTACCTATTCCAGAACCTCCAACACCTCCAACGGAACTGCGGGTGGAATCAGTAAACTCGCGGACAGCGACGATTTCATGGCGAGGAAAGTCGGAACATTACACATTGCAGCATGCACCAGCTAATGTACCGAGATGGGATGGCGCTGACACCATCAATATTACTAGGTAATTGTATCGCTTTTTTAAATAAAATATAAATAACGGAAGTTATTTCTTTTTGTTTTTAAATGAAATTATCACCAAAGCTTTTTTTTATAGAACGGGGGGAAAGCGGGCAGGAGGTTCACCTGATGTTAAGTGATACCGCCGCCCATGGACACTCTCAATGCCAGAGGGCTCGCGCCGTTGCCAGCCTTTTAAGAATTGGTACGAAAAGAGAGTACTCTTTTAAGAAAAGAGTTTCTTGAAGGACCCTAAGTCGAATTGGTTCGGAAATACTACAGTGGGCAGCTGTTTCCACAAAGTGGTGGTGCGCGGCAAAAACTGCCTTGAAAAACGCTCAGTTGTTGCTGTTCATTCATTTATTTCTTATTCATGTGCCACTTTATTACTAAAGGTTGGCTATTAACAACGGTTAAATTGTCGGGTATCTTGCGCTCGTCTAGTTCCTCAGGGGATGTGATGCCGGTCCACTCTCGTACGTTCCCCTACCAAGACTTCTTTCTTGTACTACACCTTCTCTTGTCTTGAATTCTGCCCATTATGATGTGCTGAAACAAGTCGTATCAATGTCGCAAAATATGACTGAGATATGCAACAGTCCGTATTTTAACAGTCTGCATAAACTTTCGTGTCCCGATGCGTTGGAGGGCTCTTTCATTCATCACTCTTTGGATCCAGTTGATGCGAAGCGTGTGACGTACATCTCAAAAGCTTCGAGAAGCCTTCTTGTATCTTCCTTAATATTCAATTCATTTATTATGAAGAAGAAAAAAAGAAACATATTAGAACCAATGTAGGGCCACAATGTTTGGGACGGATGGCGTGCACAAAAAAAAATTATCAACGCCAGTCTGGCGTAAGAGTACCAGGTTTTAAATCTAACAGTATTAGAAATATTAATTTTGAATTCAAAATTATAAAAAAAATTGTTTTATATGAAGGACTTTTTATGTATTCACGAATAAGGTTGTTCACATAGCTATTGTGGCGTTAGCTAAATTTTGAAACATATTGTGTGTTATAATTAAAGTAACAATTAAAAAAAACATTATAATTTAATTTTCAGCAAAGACGACGAAATCCGCCAAGTATACAAGCTCCAGAATTTACGTCCAGCAAGCTCCTATTCCGTGCGAGTTGCGACTGTCAATCAAGTAGCACTCAGCCATTATACTGACCCAGTCCATTTTACCACGGAAGAAGAAGGTATTTCTTAAAAGTATTTTAAGTCTCTTATACTCGTCTCTTGACGGCTCATTGGTCTAGTGGTTAGTACCCCTGACTGCGAATCCATGGGTCCCGGGTTCGATCCCCGGCTGAGACAAACATCGATGTGATGAGCATTTGGTGTTATGCTTAGGTCTTGGGTGTTTAAATATGCATTTATATCTATCTATAATATGTATGTATATACGTTGCCTAGTACCCATAACACAAGCTTCACCAGCTTAGCATGGGACTAGGTCAATTGGTGTGAATTGTCCAATAAAAAAAAATAAAAAAAAACGAAATATTTATAAATATAAATATATTCCTCTATTTGTATACTGTTATAATCCTTGATTGATTAGCTCCATCATCAGCACCGCAGCAGCTTCGCGTCTCTCAAACTGACGAACCAGGCGAGCTATACCTTAAATGGTCACAACCAGACGTAAAGACACATAACGGGCTCATCACTGGCTATCATATAAAGGCTGTGCCACAAAATATTGGGGCAGGTAAGCATATCATGTTTATTTTGAGATATTACAAATGGTGGCTTTCACCAGAAGATAAACTACTCCTTATAAGGAAATTGTATTCGTTTTTACAACAAACTCCTAAGCGGAATTAGAGAATTATCACTGAATAAATTAAAAACTCAAAAAAAAATTGTTAAAATAGTAAACAACTTTTGATATATTTTATATGTTTGTTAAATACTAAAATAATCTTCTTGGTGTCACAATAAATGATTGATTCGAAAGCTCGACAGAAAAAAATAAGTCCGGCCCTGTTAATATTTGCTATGTTTAATTTTCGTTTACACGTACTATGTAAATTTTTATCGTATATTAACTAGAGATTTTATTTTATTTTACTCTTGTATTTTTTTCTATTATTGAATTGAAACTTAATTCAATCCTAGGAAAATTTGCTCAGAAAAAAAATTTACTTAAATAAAATTATAACGCGGCGAGTTTTATAACTTCGATGTCGACTATCGTGCTGTTAAAAGCTAAAAACTAAATGATTTCAGATGAAGGAGAAACAAAGACGCTAAAAGTGTCTCATCAGGCTGGGAAACTGGAGACTACTGTCAGAGGGCTTCTGAAGAATACTCGGTAATAATTTAGTTATGTATAATAAAAATTAGGTTTTTTATTGATAATAAAGTTTTGGTATTTAATGTGCGTAATTAACTTGCACCAACGTACCTTACTTACTTGCTAACTTGAACAACGTGAGAAAAGGCATGTCTTACCATTGCCGATCACCTACCTCATATCACCTTATTACAAGAACCTTACATTTTAGGTATGCTGTATCTATAGCAGCTTCTAACAGCGCCGGCATTGGTCCCTATTCCACACCAGTATTTCAGGAGACTAAAGCTGGAGGTAACTCTCCTTTTACTAATAAAAAAGTGCGTGCGTATACACATGTCAGAAGTGAAACTGCTTTGGCAAACTAATTTTTAACTCTTGTTCATATTTATACAAATATAAAAATTTCCGAAACTTAGGGGGAGTGAAATAGGAAGATATGTTAGGAATTTAATTGTCATTAAAATATTAAAAGTGTCGAAGTATTTCTTCGATAATAAAAACACGTGGCATTTTAATTTACTGTTCGTCATTTAAGATTTCGATCAATTATTTTGCATAAAATTTAAAATACTAATATTTCATAAATTCTCTTTACGAAATTTTAATTTTAAAAATATAATTTCTATAAGGTAATTCACCCTTCTCACTCTCTCGCAATCGGTCTCAATCGCTCGCTCCCTTTTCTTCGACAAAAACGCTGCACATTTTCGTGACGTTCCGTAAAAATTTCACCCTCATGCGCCTAAATATATAACTCCGTGTCGTTTTTAACCTATATTTAATATAACGCTAAATGTGTTAAAGTTGGCGCAGTTCAATATTATTTCCTCAGACAAAAATTGCCATACGCGCTGTTGACGTAATAGTACTACTATTTTTAACCAGTACACATTAGTATTGCTATTTTAAAGGGTTAACAGACAGGAGTCAATAAATTTGTATGAAATATATAGTCTTGAAATAATTCGTATGAACATTTACAGCACCAGAGAATGCCCCGACATCTGTAGAATGTACTGCGGTTTCCCCTACTTCAGTCAGAATAGGATGGCAGCCGCTGCTGAAAACACCTGAATTGCTAGGATACACCATTTTATATGCTACTGAAGGTAATTTTCTCGTATTAAACTCGAATAGTTTAGAATAGCTTGGAGACATCACTATATCCGTAATGGTTCTCCATAATCTGGTCTTTTGCTACCATCTTTAACAGTCAGTAATAATTAATTGGGCCTCCAAATATTTAGTATTTAAAAAAAAAATATTGGTTGTTTGTAAAGTAGGTTTACGATCGAGATGTTTACGTGATAACGTCTTATTGGTGATATAAGTTTTTGGGAAGTAAGGAATTAATGAAGATAACAATTTTTTCAAATTTTAAATTACATCTATCGTTTTATTCACACTTTTGATGATAAATTTCGGGTGTAAAATGACAAGTTTACTTATTCGACTATGATATACATTTTTCTTCATACATTCACGGAATGACTGGCAGCGCTCGAGATGAGACGGGAGATCGGTCCGTCTCTCTCTCGTTATACCTGCGATCGCGCTCGTGAGGTTTTGGTGTGACACAAGTTTCTGAACATGTCACCCGACTAAAACGATTTTAAAGACGTTATCACGTCAAAACAAATGATCTAAAAACTTATCAACGCTGCGCCGTCACATTACCTTTTAGTATACAGTGACTTATAAAATATAATAAGCTTAAAATGTTGCACAACTTTTTATGTATTTATAGTTTATGCTAATAAGTCATTCCCTTCCTTTTCAGAGAGCGCCTGGCAAAACGCAACATCTCTCCACACAGAGATGTATCTTCAAAATTTGATGAAGTACAAGAACTACACAATTAAGGTAGCTGGCTTCTCCAGCTATGGTGTTGGGCCCTACACTTATCCAATAATATGTGCAACGTTAGAAGATGGTAAGTATTTTAATTATATATAGTTTATTGAAAATAATATGTCCGTTAGTGGTTATGGGTGATCGCCTATTTGCGTATGTTTATGTACAAAATTAATAACTGATTACAGTGCTACGGGATCTTAATTAGTAGATAGTAAGTATATTTTAAAAGAAATGGTGACTGTCATCAGTATAATACTCGAAACAGAACTAATCTATGCGTTCGACCAACAAGGCTCCAGAAGATAAACCGCTCCTTATATTGAATAGTATTTGTTTTTACAACAAACTCCCAAAATTAGAGAATCGGTTATTTAAAAGTTATTTTGAGTTAGATTATAATTGTCACCACTTTATGTCCACACATACAAAAACAATCATTTATGACCTCATTTTAACTGACTTTATATAATGATTGTTATCGAAATTTATTTTTACTTCACAAAGCTAAGAATACCTTTAACTGTAATCAAAAATATATGAAACCTAAAGTCGTTAGAAAAAATTGTATTTAATTTTTAATACTTGCAGTACCTGGTCCACCAGCAGATGTTAAAGCACTGGTTCTATCACCAACATCGCTTCTCGTTAGTTGGAAATCACCAGACAGACCTAATGGGGAAATACTATATTACACTGTGTATGCTAAGCCTGTTGGACTAAGGTTGGTTTTTAAAGTTTATCAATGAACAGGATTTTTTCCTTAATCAAGAAGAATAAATCATTGTTATTGCAAAGTTTTAAAATACTCATCTATCTCTCTTCATCACAGCGTTTACATTATTATACAGAAAGAGAGGAAATAGTACTTTTGTTTCATTTAGTTTCTAAGGTTAGTGCTTTTGTCGAAGAATATGATCGCAAAGTTTACTACGTAATACACACTTTTTTAAATATTTAAGGTTTCTTTTCCTAATAATTTTTTTACGAAATATTTTACAAACAAGAAAGCACGTGTCTAAATCAAGTGTTGCACACATTAAATGTAATGTATTTTTAACAATTTAAATACTTAATAAAATATTAAAAAACATACTTGGGTGCACTTATGCCCATAGACAAAAGTCTCGCATATAAAAATAAATTATCAAATAAGAAAACTTGTCGTTTGTTAAATATGAATAAAAATTTTAGTGGTGGAATGACATTAACTCAGCGAATAGAACCAAGTAAAACCACAGCGGAAGTAAAGGAATTAAGTGTTTCCCGAACATATGAAGTTTGGGTATGTGCATCTACCAGGGTTGGGGAAGGAAGAGCAAGTAAACGGCTAAGTCAAACTCCGACACAGAGAGGTAACTTTATATAAATCAAATTTATTCAAATTATTGCATCATTCGAAGAAAATATTTCAACACTATTAAAATTATTTAAACCAGTTCGTGAAAATTTATATTTAAAATACGATTTTTTATTATTTTCTTGTAATTTAAGTACTTATTTTTAAGTTTTTGATGTTATACTTCTTTTGGTGCGTTAGGGAAAAATGATGAGAGTAAATTTTTACATTGCGAGCGCACACCGTCACGAAAAGCCGACACCCTGAAGTTAGCTATAGTCAACATTTTAGTTTTTTTCTATTGTTAGTGTCGTTTTTTCTAACGTACAATAAAATTTTTGAATTTTTTTTACCTTGTTTCGCCAAAGAAGAACTTCTAATACATTTTCATAAGAAAACACAGGTTTTTTTTAAATGATTTACTTATGTCAAGCAAACGCAGATAAGTACCTGGCATTATTTAAAATAATTTTTCCCTCAGTGGTTGCTGGCGTGTCTTCCCTAGGCGGAACAATATCTGTAGGAGCTGGATCTTCTCTGCTCCTACGGTGTGAGTGTGTTGGATCTCCTGCAGCTCGTACGGTGTGGTATCACAACCACAATATCATCACACACCATCCCCGCTTCACTCGGAATCATGACGACAGTCTACTTATAAATAGTGAGTATACATTCTTATTTTTTTCAGTTTTAATAAGCCATAGATTAGGGCAGCTATTAGTGCTAACTTCTAGGAATGCAGCTTTACTACGTAGCAGCTAACTTTGCAGCTAAGGCCTGATTAGTTAGTGTCCCGCCTGTACGAGACAAGGCTGAACATTTTGCTCACTCAGTCTTTGTTAGTTTTTACGCCCCGAGAGGCACTCATACATTAATTTAGCATTAATTTCATAGCAATAAGCATTTGATTATTTCGCATATATTCTGTTGTTGTACGCGAGTGGATAATTTTGAGTAAATTTCGATGAACTTTAGACCGTTTATATACTTTTTAGGAAAAACAAAAAATAATGTTTCATCAATATATTTTTATAGTATCTAGTATCTTATTTCCAGATATAGACCAATCGTTGGGCGGAAACTACACCTGCTTGGCGAAAAACCTTTACGGTTCTGATTCAGTGGAGTACACAGTACTTGTTTTACCTCTACCCGAACCACCAGTAATTCGGGCTACGCCGTTTAAGGACAGCATATTGATTGAATGGGAACAGCCGACCTTAATAAATAGGACTTTGGGGCAAAAAATTTGTAAGTACTTGCACTTAGATTATTATTTAAAATAAATTATTAGTTTTCATTAATTATTGTACTATTTATCTAGTTGAACTGTATATTATTATCACCAAAAATGTCACAAAAGATTATTTAATAATAATTTAATTTGTAATTATTAATAATCTCTTCAACAGCGTACAGCTTAACATGGAAAGAAGCAAACGGACCGTGGCAAGATTCCTGGTCGCCCGACGAGTTGCCAGATCTACCTGACAAGTTGCCCAACAAATCCACACAAAAGTACCTTCTTACTAGCCTAAAATGCGGAACTAAGTACTCTATACGAATTACTGCATCCAGCAAAGTAGGAACCTCACAACCAGCTTATATGGAGACCAGCACTTTGGGTGGAGGTATAACGGATAAGCTATTTTCTGATATTGTATTTTTAAAAATTATAGTTCTTACAATACAAAAAGTAATATGAATACAGTGTACAGTTGAGTACTAATAATAATATTAGAGTTAAGTATTTGTCTTAAGTTGGAATGCAGTGCTACTGGTCGGACTTGAATTCATATATATATGCGGTGATGTTAGTTATTTAGACTATGGTATCTGCGTGTTGTTGCCACGAGAATGTAATTGCGTGCTCCTATTTCACCATGCGTACTGCTGATAGAGGACAAATCTTTGTTTATCATTAATTAACTATTAATTATTTAAGATGTCATGTGGAACATGGTGTAATGGTTGCAGCTCCTTAATCATTTTGTAAAACAAAAAACTTGGCGTTTAAAGAGAGTGGCAGAGAGTTTATTGCCAGTTTTTCTCATCCGTTCTACGCCCTTGATTTGAGAACTGGCAGTAAATGTAAAATACCATTTAATATGTATTTCTTTATTGACGTTATAAGTGTTCATTGTGTTACCTAAATGAATAAATGATGTTAAATTTGAAAAATTGTTTAAACCCACGACGTGTCGAATGAACACGCAATCTGACAATCCTGCTACTTTTGTGATATATGACAGTGGTGAAATAGAAAGTGCACCTTCTGAATGTTTGCGAGCCCTAAATTAATAGTTTTACTCTAAAGTTTACTCGCGTAATAACCCTATCTGAACAATTCCAGTTCCGATTCCACCATCATCAAACGAATGGTTGTGGAGCAACAGCTCGCACATGTACATTCAATTAGCTGGCTGGGAAGGAGGTGGATGTGACATGAGGACGTGGGATGTGGAATATCGTCCGATTGGATCTCGGGTCTGGACTAAAGCTAAGAATACATTGGTAAGTATTCTGATAATATTTTTGTTTTATTTTATAACACTCTTATTTGACATTTAATCAGGAATAATCAAGGGTTGACATAAATCAAGTCAACGCTGCAATTTTAAATGACGTCACAGATGAAGTTACCAGCGCTACTTGCATAAATTGTCCGTTTAAAATATATTTTCAGAGAAATAATAATATGCCAAAAATATTTTTTTTTTGCTTAAGCTCTTTAGAGATCAGTTGCGTGAGTTATAATATTCGCTTTGTACTATAAAATATATTGTCCTCCTGTATATTAATTATATTTTTACCGAAAAGCCGGTTCATTGGATGACTAAACAAAAAAATTGTTCTAAGAGCGTACTATGATTATTTTACATATAACAATTGCATCTCTCTTCAATCGGCAGCTCATGTCTGCGCGTCATAGTCACAAGATAGCTCCCGGAGCGGACTATCTGTTTCCATAGGTTTCTGTCCAGCGCCTCTCTTATTTTCATAAGACTGTGCAGTTTTGAGGATGAGTCCATTTGGTTTGTGAATGGCCACGCGATCTTTTGCCTTCTGTGTTACCAACCACGATTAGTTTTTCCAAGTTCTCATTGCCTTTGCGCATTGTATGGTCGAAGTAAGATATAATCCGTATCCAGAGAGAGGTCGAATCCGTATCCAGAGTTAGGTCAGGATTGACTAATTGATGCGCTTCGGAGGAAGATAGGGAATACTACTATTGCATCATACAAGTTAAATATCTGTTAAAATACGTTTATTTTTCTTCTATCCTCAGTCATATTCAGACACCAGCTGGAATCTGCCCATGTACCAAGCGAGCTACCGATCGAGCTCATTTGCGATACCAGATCTATCTCCCGCTACGTGGTACCAGGTCCGCGTCACTGCCACTAATGAAGCTGGCAGTGTTACCAGTATTTATAATTTCGCTACAAAAAATGTTGACGGAAGTAAGTATTAGTAAACATGTCAATATTAAGCTCTGGCCTTATCATTGATCTAAAAAAATTGAGGTCTCCCATTGTGGCATGTACTAGTGATGAGAATTATTTGCATTCCAAATCGAATTGATTATAATATCACCAGAAATCGAACCTAGTACTTAAGAGATATACGCATGATATATCAATTAACCTGCAACTCCTGTACTAGTACCTACTGTCTATTATTACTGAAACAAATTTTACATAATAGTTGACAATAAAAATAAACATAGACAGACACAAACTACTAGCTACCAGGTGGCACTTTAGTTACCAGTTTTGGTATACAGCTAGAGAATATTTAAAATCTAAAGTTCTAATAATTTTACTTTCTCATGAATGTGTGACTTATTTTAGTCACTGCAATCAGCAAAATATTTTTATTTATTAAAAAGAATCTTTGTTTCAGCTGAAGTTGGCCCGCTATCAGATGTTTTTGATCTCAACATGTTGGTGATAATATTAAGTTCTATCTTACTAGTGGTCTGCCTAATTTGTTGCATCTACATACTGTTTATGAGGCAAAGGTAACTTGGTCCCGACATACGATATTAATCATTTATAAATTCCTTAAAGAAAGATAACATAATAGCCGAGTCCTAAATTCTTTGAAGTTTATTTGTAATTATTACCTGTTAATTGTTAATTTCTATTATATATTACTAGCTGACCCGGCAAACGTTGTTTTGCCATGTATATTATTTCTGGCAAATATTTTTTTTAGTTACATAAAAATAACTAACTACTATAATAAAAAATTGCGGTTGATCGTAGAGGGGTGAAAATTAAGGGCTGTGTGTATTTTGTATGATGTATCATAAAAAAAATATGTGGACCACCCTTAACATTTAGGGGGATGAAAAATTGATGTTGACAAACCTAACCGATATGTATACAAAATTTCACGAAAATCGGTCGAGCCATTTCGGAGGAGTTTAATTACAAACACTGTGACACGAGAATTTTATATTTTAAATGTTATTAAGACACACACTTTTGAAACCTATGATTAAGTTATGAAATAAGTATCTCAGTACTAATTTAACTACTAAAGTTTAAAAAAGTCTAATTATATTTAATACATTTTATTCATGTAATATATATATATTTCTTTTGCCTAAAATTATTGTCATTTTGGAATATTAAACATGAATTTATATTAATTATATTTTTCAGAAGCAACAGTTTCATAGAGTACAGAGACTCGATAACCATAGATAATAAATCTGAGAATGGCTTAACGAACACGTCACATAGCAATTTAGCTGCAAAGGAAAATGCATTGAATGTGCAAAACAGGATATATAGCACGCCAATACCAGTTAGAAATAATAGCAAGCATGGTGAGTACCCTCTTTTAATGAAAAAAAATTTAGAGAAGTTTAGAGATAATTCAACAAAGAGTTTTTGTACCATAGTTATTTTAGATAATTTGTGGTTTAAATACAGTCGCTACGATTTGTAATAAGAATAGAAATTTCAGAATAATCTGCGTTTCCCAAAACAGTTTAAATTAAGTACCACCATATATTGAGTTAGATAATATAATAATATATCTACCTAGTAAAACTTGTGTATTACTGTCCTTTTCACTGGTAACATATGTTTAATTGCTTTGCACATTAGTTTTGTCTAAAAAAATTACACATCCTTACAGTGATTGCCTGGAAGAGATCGTTTAAAGGCGATAAGTGCGCCAGTTGCCCTCCTTTTTATTTAAATATATGTCAATTGTATTATATTTCTGAATACTTGCAACGAAGTGTTAATATTTAAATATTTTTAGAACTATACGAAATAAGTCCGTACGCACAATTTGCGGTGGGATTTCGAACGTTCGGTCATGTGGAAAATCAAGATATACCCAGCGCACACAGGAAGCATCGATTTGATTCAGGTAGAATTATTATTATACGATAATTTGTTTCTTTATACACTAGCAATCATCAAAATTGGTCCATACACGAATGGATTTCACAAAAATTAATCGAGCTTCGAATTATAAATCCTACGAGTTTGTGTTCGCTATAAAGCTGTTCTCGCGAATACAATAATGTAAATTTTTTTCAGAGACAAGTTTCCAAATGTGTTCGGAGTCGGAAGATAGCGACACGATATCAAAGAACACGCTGAAAAGTATTCCAAGAAGTAAATGCTCAAAAGGTATTATCTAAACTAAAGCCAATTAAACAAATTATTTGTTTGTTCTTCTAGTAACAAATCCACACTCGTTCATTATTGACACGTTATTAAATGTAAAGGATGGTCTAGATAGGTTTTATTAGATGCCGAAAGTTAGTGGTTGACCTAACGTATTAAGATAAAGCATGTTTTGAAGACTAAAAATGTCATAATAATAATTTATTTGCAAGAATATGGTACAAAATAGTACAATCGAAAGTAAGCATATTCTGCCACACATAATAGCGTTATACTCAACTCTTATGTTATTTTATCACTACATCATATTATTATTAAAATAAATTATTAAGTTATCTAATTAATATTAATTATACTGTTATGCAAATAATCATTAATAGATACTACATTATGTATGTATTGATTAGCATCAATTTCTTTATTCAAGCAAATAATTAATCGCAACTAAAAGCATAAGATTAGCACAATTTTCATCTTAAATCTTCTTTTCAGATGTCTGTCGAACCCCACACTATAGATAGCCAGGAAATAGAAATCTAGAAATTAATAATAATAATTTTATTGGACGTGGATGTTTGGGGTTTTTTATTGTTCTGATATAAATATTATGTAAACGTAATAATCCTTCTTAACCTTTTTTATATTTTCGAAAGAGTTTTTTCGTTTTATTAATTATAATATATGGTATTGGCTAATTGTCTACGAAATGCAGAGTATTGAATACGATTATTATATATAACGTGGAAACGATATAATAGTTGTTTTAGTGAATAAATATATACTATTTATTTAACGCGAATACTCGAATTTATTACATTATTTACTTAGCTTCGAGTGCTTAACAGTCGTGAATGACGAGACTGTCATACATTCGGGCTTATAACCGTTTAAAAAGTTTTCTAAATAGTCGAAATAAAGTGTGATTTTAAGTATAGAATTAAAAATGATTAACCATTTCTATTATGTATGATGGTGACATATAAAACGCGTTTACTGCATTCAGTTGACGAATAATGCAAATAGCAACAAATTCCATGCTCGTGGAATCCAATGGACCGAAGTCTGTTTCAGTGATAGCTTTTACGTTCGTTAGTGGGTATGTAATCAATATTAAATCCTATCTATATACCACCTCTAGTTTTGTGTAAAATCCTCAGTCCGATTTCGATTTCCAGCAGAAAATATTACGATCCAGGAGATCACCTAGTCATATTTATATTCCTTCAAACGGTTGTCATATGATAGACTGGATGTTTTCAACTTTCTTAGGATATTTTAAAATCTCTCTAAGTTAATCATTGGAATATAAGACTGAATATTGTTTGTAATAAGTTTAATAAATTGTATTATAATTTTCAATAAAATATATTTGTTTGAAATTTACTATTTATTTCCAACATTTAGGTATTTCTGAAGGTTATAAAGATTTCAGCAGCTTCTATTATTTTACCTTTCCATCTACAAAACCCAAGCAGTCAATTGTTGTGAGACTAAATAATATTAAATTGTTCCTGTAGATCACAGGGTATTATCCAGGAAACTAAAATAACTGAATGAATTTTCTAAAATAACGGGTGGCGCAAAAGTAATGGCACTAAAGAAAATTTGGTTATTTTTTTATATGACGATAATTTTCATTCTGTTGTTGAAAATTGTGTAGTAAACAAATGTAAAATACACTGAAAATAAACATGGACCGTTTTACTCCCCAAGAACGTGGAATAATCGTGTCAATGTTCTTACGGAATAATTCATCAGTGATAAAAACACAACGTGAATTTCGTGGACGATTTCCTGCAAGATCACACGATCTGACGAGTCCAGACTTCTTTTGTTGGCGTTTTTTGAAATCTCGGGTGTATGTGAACAAGCCACAGACTCTCGCAGCTATAAAAGAAAACATACATCAAGAAATAAGGAACATATCGCAGGAAATATTACGGAAAATTATGCAAAATGTCATAAATAGGCCTCAATTGTGCATCAACTTTGGAGGTCACCATTTAAAAGACATCATCTCTAAATCTTATGGTACGAAATTTAATGGCACAAATATACATTTAAATAACCTAAATATAGTTTTCTAATTTAGAAAAAATGTTATAGCTGAACCAAATAGGGTCTTTACTTTACCCAGTATAACCTATAAACTTAAAGCAATAAGTGCACGGTGCCATCTATTGACCGAAACATAAAGTATGACTCACTGGATGGTCCGAAGGGCGCCGACGTTTCCGCCTTATAATAGAACTTTACATGTGTGGCTACAACCTTTTTAGGTCTGGGCCTCAGGATACTGTATCTGTTGCATGATCATTGTGAAGCGCATCACATCTGCCCCTTCTATTACTACTACTTCATAGCGATCACGACCGCTCTGTCAAGAGTGCACCGGATAGGAAGAAGATTAACCAGAACTGTTAGTTAAAATCAGAGAACTCGTGTGTTGTCTTGGCCATTTCTCGAGAAAGGCTTCGATATATAATAGCTAGGGTGCTGGCGAGCATTTAAATATTGGATTTGCTCGGAGTTCGTATTGATACGAGGAATTAAAGTTTATTATAGAGGTATGCTCTGCTGAGAGAAAGCGAAGAGTTCTTGCCTAGGATTTAATTGTGTTGCCTAGACATCTAATAGATCTAATAGTAACCTTGGAGTTCCCATGTCTGTACAATATGTTCTTTTTTAATTTAGTAAAATGATTGAAAAATTCTCTATTATTTTTGGATTTAAATGAAAAGGAACTGTTGCAATTGAAATGATGGTTTTAATGAGACATTTTTTATCGAAATCGGTGAGAAATGCTCTGCTGTGATCGGGAAGCTGACAGAGCATTTTACGATTTTTAAAAAAAATATTTTCTGGACTTAAAAGTTTCTTGTAGTGTTCTGCCAGAACTCAATTTTTTTTGTGCTCTGCTTGTAAGTGCTCTGCTAGGTCAGGCCGCACACCAGGCATACATTTGTAACTTCACAGACACACAGAGTCAAACGGCAGTCATAGGAACGAGTGTCAAAGATTACTTTAATATTTACAGTACAATAATGACAATGGTACTAACACCATTGATTCAAAATACTATTAAATTACTACAGACTATCAAATAGTCTGTTAATTTATAGATATTAACTGATTTGACTTAGAAGTTATTAAATTATGAAAATGGCAGCTGATACCAGCGCCATTACTCCGACATATAAATTACATCATCCCCGAGGTGGAAGGTTCGATCCCCGGCTGTGCAGTGTGCACCGATGTACTTTCTTTCTATGTGCGCATTAACCATTTGCTCGAACGGTGAAGGAAAACATCGTGAGGAAACCGACATGTTTTAGACCCATAAAGTCGATGTGTGTCAGGCATTGGACGCTGACCACCTACATGTCTATTAGATTGACAAATGATCATGAAAAATATACAGAAATCTGCGGCCCATGCCTAAATCAAGTTCAACGTCAGTGATACTCAGTATTTTTGAAGTGAAACTTCTTTAACGGGGTTGGAAAAAAATTTAGTGTAACATTTTTTCGTTACGCGTCACATTTTTCCGTTACGCGCCATCTTTTGAAGTGAAACTTCTTTATCGACTTATGGGAGAAATTTTGTAGCAGGTTACGCGCCATGTTGCTTTTTGAAGTCAAACTTCTTTATCGGCGTTGGAAAAAAATTTACACACATTTGTCACATTTTTCGGTTACGCGCCATCTTTTTCTTGTCCCTACCACGGTTGATCCGAAGAGATTCGAAGCCATTAGTAACAAAAATATATAATAACGATAACAATGATAGTAATACTAATAATTCTATTACAATTAATGAAATTCTGTAACAATCTTAGTACTACATAGTAGTACAGTAATAAGTTAAATTGAAATAATTGTATTTGTATTCATGTCTATGATAATAAAAGCCTTTTGTTAAACTTTATCTAATTTAACTTTATCTAACCAATTTCTGTAAAGTTGCATATAGTAGATCATTTTTCGAAAAATAAGGTCATAAAGAAGTTTCACTTCTTACGTGTGTACACCTAGTACACGCACACATTTTTTTTTTAATTTAAGGTTATCTCAGGTTAGTCTCAGAATTGCTAACATAAATAAAACATTCAAAATTAAAACAAATGATGAATGAACACTCATATATTTCAAACTAAAACTGGGTCAACTACTTGTAAGATTAAGCTTAAAATAGTCTTAAAGTTAAAGGTATACCATCAGGGTGAGACGGCTGGTGATGAGCATGATCTTCCGTCGCGAAGGCACCTTGACTTCCGTTCCCACTCGACGATTCCAGAGATGACACAATTTTGAAATTGAATTAATAAAGGCCTCTTCTCTTGATATACAGACAATTCCTATTTACAATTATAATGAAGAAGTTTTATTTTGCGTGATCACATGTAATTATTTTAAGGTGTCCTGTATAAAATATCAATTTTTTTTTCAAAAATTCTTTATTTTGTTTCACAAAAATTGTAAGTGCTATATATCCAGTGTACATTATTTCCTGGAATGTTACAACTAGACACGTTTTTACAGCTATATTGCTTTTCAAAAACTTATAAAATTGATAAAACTAAACAAACTAATATCAAATTGGAGCGGGCCCTGATCACACCTCCATCCTCTCTGTCCGAAGACAGCAAAAGCTTCTTCCTCTTCTTTCGCATGTTTAAAAGTCTACCAACTCTACTAACTTTACCACTAACTCTACGGTAGAGTCGATGATTCCACCGCCAAATCTACCCCCGACTCTACCCAAGACTATCACTCTTCCTAATACTTATATAAATAAATAAATATATGAGATTAATAGAGAAATAAATGTATAATACAAAACACAATCTTAATTCTAATTTTAATGATCAAACATAAAATTAAAACTAAAATTATAGTCCCAATCCACTTCGGTCCAAACTTGCCACGCCCACTCACTACGGTGTGAGAGACGTCCAAACTCTAGACGTCCAACCTCTAGACGTCCGCCAAACGACAGTTGCTTCACGGTAATATCCCGGCCTTGGCACCAAACTTGTCGACAACAAGATGGCGTCGTATATTGTCTACGCTGAAGCCACTAGGCCAACACTGCTCAATAGCTATAATAATTAATATCTAAATGATATTAAAAATATCTTTCTTTTGTAGTTTCGATGTTATACAGCGAAAAACATATTTTGATACTTTAAAAGTTATGCAATATATTATCAGACGTAATTATTGTAACTTGCTCAAGATAAATCTAGCGATTGAAGCGTGGATTGTTTTTTTTTTATTTTTATGTAACGGGTAGCAAACAAGCAGGAGGCTCCCTTGATGTTAAGAGATACCACCGCCCACAGAAAATCATATTGCCAGATGGCTCGCAAATGCGTTGCCGGACTTTTAAGAATTGGTACGCTCTTTACTTGAAAGTACCCTAAGTCATATTACTTATTTGGGCTCCGGGAATCTCTCTCACCGCACGAAACGCGAGTGCAATAAGGCGAACCTATTGCATCACTTCACACCGGTTTTCTGTGAGACAGTGGTACTGCCCCGGTCGTGCCTGCCTATTTGGCTGCAGCCCGAAGGCAACCGCATGGCACTTCCTCTAGGCATAACAATGTCACAGGTTATTTCACCAGTGGGCGATGTGCTCGTCATATCCTGACGCCGGGAAAATAAAATACCGGTTGTCAAGGAAAATCAGCACGCCTTGTACCCAAAAGTCAGAATCAGACACAGATCACAATAATCACCTTCTAATCTATAAGTACAATCCACGAGAAAGAAACAACAGACAAGATGCATAAAAAGGATTTTAATGTATTTTTTTACATTTTTACTTATTATTTTAAATTGGCATGGTCGTTCAACCGTAAAACGCCAACGCCATATTTACGCAATAGACCAATTATAAATGATGAGGAATTAAATCTGGATGATACAACTGTAGGTATTTCTTGGAATCACCATGGATTCAAAACTTCAGTGGTCAATATTAAAAAATATTGTAATCATATAGACACATAAAACTAATAATAAAATAATATACATTGAAATAAATAACTAAACTTAACATAAACTAAAATATATCATTAAAAGGAGTCCCTTTAGGCAAGGTTACGAAGATACTTGCAGCGTTCCCCCTTTGAATTGCTAGACTAATTCTTTGTCCGAGGTAGCTGCCAGATCTTCGGTCTCCTGTGATGTCGACTAACCTTTTTGAAATTCCTTTAAAAAGCCTTAAAGCGCTAGGACCCCACGGACCAAGGGTCTCGACACCGAATGGTACAAAATCATATTCTGAGCCCAGACCCCTGTATTTGCATGCTTTATTTTTTTCAGCCGCTTCACAAGCCGCACCAGCTCTGTAGTTGGTTCCATGTAGATGGGAAGGAGCCAGCGTGTCTGAACAGCATCCCAGACAGGCCGTGATGTCCTAACTTGTCGACATCACTGCCACAGGGACATATATAAGGAGCACAGACCGGAACCCCAAGCCGTAGACAGGTCGCGATTCGAAGCGTGTCAGGCTCAAGAAAAGTTCCTGTATTTGACGAAGGGTAAGCGTGAAGCCAGTAGCCGGCCTCATGCGTACCCACGGCCAAAAGCCTAGCACGCGCCGAACCTGTACTACAACTCAGAAGATCGTCAAAAGTCAGTTTGCAGTGTATGTCATCCCAGCTCCTCTGTGAATTTAGAGATAATGGAAAATTTTGACCTGGGCATGCAATCAAGAAAGCGTTTCTAGCTTCTTCCAAGCCAGCAATCTCAAAGTTTGAAGGGGATGCCCTTAAAATTTTACTTATGAGATTTGCTGAACTGTGGACAGAAGATAGAAAGGCTGGTAAAGCGACACTGGAAATTTTGCGAATCCCTAAACCACCATAACGGATGGGTAGGGAAGCTTGGGTCCAAGATTGCTCGTTCAGCTGCATATTAAGAAGTGATTCTAAGCTAATTTTGATTAAGTCGTCTAATGGTGTTAAAAGATCTGGGTGATTCCAAAAGGAGCAGCAACGGAGCACATACGTAAATTTTGGGAGGAAAAGACAGAATTTTAAGATGCAAAGTGCATAATGTGGACTAATTTCAAGGAGATGGAATTTTCTTTACGCAATTGTATTTACATAACTCCTCATAAGGCGCTTAGTTTTATTGCTTAATAGCTCTCAAGCCGATAAGTTTTTATTACAATTCGAATATTTAAACTCTCTATCTGAAACTTGTGTGTTTTCGTTTATCAAACAGAATTCGTTTTCATTTTTCATCAAACAGTGATCCCCTATAACGCGGTAGACCCGGACCACGTCATAGGAAATCGTTTTGTACGAGTATTCTCCTAAAACTTCTTTTTAAAATCAAAAACGTTTTTTTGAAATAATCAAAAACTAGTAGTACATTTAATAAAGTTAGTTTAATTTTTAACAACTCAATTGAAACAGGTGCAATGGTACACAAAAGTAATTATGGACTTGACAAATCACTATAAATTCCACACTACAGACGTATAACTTGATAAACCTCCGCGTAATATGGGGGACAGAAATCGCGTTATACGAAAACGCGTTGTATGGGTACTGGGATATATTACTATATATGGGTTGTCTAAAAGAGATCGCTTATAGACGATCAGGTTGCTAGAGCTATAGATCTATTATGAAGTTTTATGTTAATCATTTTCTTATATAAATTGCTGCAAGTATCAAAATACAATAGTCAACTATATTCAATGGGTATATAACGCAATATATCGTAATCGAAGTATGATCAGTAGTGGTTTGCACTGTGCATATCGAACGAAATATGAAAGGATCGATTTTGGCTATTTTGTAAGTTTTGTTTACATTATGTTATATTTTATTACTATGTTGTATTTTATTTTTAATAGAACTTTAATATAGCCGAAAGTTTTCTAAAATTTTAATAAATATAAGAATAATGACTTTTGTTAGTAACATTTTGAATTGTTATTTTAATAACATCATAATGAAAATATATAAATCTTAATGGTGTTTCTAACACATATTCACTGAGTAGTAGTACTATGTATTAATAATTTTCAAATAAAATTTAAAATTACGAAATTTAGAGAACATTATATAATACCAACATAACATGCATTTCGGATTTTTTTACTTTCTTCTACAGATTATATAACAAACAAAATTAATCGTAGTTAATGTTTTAAAACCCTATTACGATAACAAATTCGTTTCATTACAGATTAACTGCGAACATACTTCTGATAGCGGGATGGTGAGAAACTATGCATATGATTTAACATTGGCTATAAATCCTTCGTTTGTTCTTTCATATTTTAACATCTGCAAAACTAATCCAGAAGTCAAACGGGAGTTCTGGGTTCAAAGCATTTAATAAGTAGGCGCAACTACATACATAAGTTTGTGTCACATAGTCAAAATGTACATCTTCGTGAACACAGTATACACAAGTTTGTGTTTATATTGTCCAATAGATATAAAATCCTATTTCTATTTGTAGAAGGCATCCCAAATAAAACATATTTTTACATAGATCATTATTAAAATCCGATTGAGACAATTATTCGTCTACCAAAAGTAGACCTGACTATACAGACGGTTCTAAGTATATACCCTAGCTGACCCGGCGTCTATACTTCTAATAAAAGTTTAAAACTGTTTCAGTCCTGACGAACCCGAAGATGCGAAGGCTGCATACAAACTGAACGATAGCGAAGACTATCTCACAACTCCTACACCCAATGTAAGCGAGACTGTTAGGTTTTTGGAGAGATATTTTTAATATCATTTATATATTAATTATAATAGTTATTGAGCAGTGTTGGCCTAGTGGCTTCAGCGTAGACAATATACGACGCCATCTTGTTGTTGACTAGTTTGGTGCCAAGGGCGGGATATTGCCGTTAAGTATTGGTCATTGGGCGGACGTCTACAGTTTGGACGTCTCTCACACCGCAGTGAGTGGGCGCAAGTTTGGACCGAAGTGGATTAGGACTATAATTTTAGTTTTAATTATATGTTTGATAATTTAAATTAGAATTAAGATTGTGTTTTGTACTATATTTTTATTTCTCTACTCATTCATATATATTTATATATTTATTAGGAAGTGTGATAGAGTCTTGGGTAGAGTCGGGGGTAGAGTCAGAGGTAGAGTCAGCGGTGGAGTCTCGACTCTACCGTAGAGTTAATGGTAGAGTCGGAGGTAGAGTTGGCGGTGGAATTATCGACTCTACCGTAGAGTCAGTGGTAGAGTTACCAACGACTTTTAAACGTGTGAAAGAAGAGGGAGAAGCCTTTGCTGTCTTCGGACAGCGAGGATGAAGGTGACCAGGGCTCGCTCCAATTGGAGGTAGCGGGTTTTTTTTAAAAACCCAATTAGGGATGGGGACGAGGACGTGTCTCCTCCTCCTAAGGGTAAGCCGCCAAAGAAGGCGGTTACCCACAAGGAAGGTTTAAAGGAGGCCCGCTCTCTTTCTGGAGAGAAAAAGAGTGGTGCTGGGTGCCATCAGCAAGGTGGGGCCTCCACAAGTACAGTTGGGGCCCCGGACGGGCCCCTGTCATCGTGGGAGGATTTAAAGGACGATGTGGTCCTCCTGGGGGTGCCTTAAATAAAGGAGAGGTCGGTTGCCCGGGTTTGCTGAGTCTTAGAGATTGTGGCGACTAAATTACAAAATAAAAACTGCAACTAATGGCAACGTGCATAATAATCGTCTTTTTGTTAATGAGAATAGCGTACTTTAAACATCTGAGCGTTGAAAATTGAAAATCGAGGTCGGCTTGAGTCATTACTATGAATTTGAAATCAGTTGAAATATCGATATTGGGACATGATGTAACACATTTGGCATGAATAAGTTTCTATGTTGTATATATATAAATCAGTGGCGCTATAACCTTTGTAGGTCTGGGCCTCAGATTTCTGTATCTGTTTCATGGTCATTTCTTAATCTAATAGGCAAGCAGGTGATCAGCCTACTGTGCCTGACGCACGCCGTCGACTTTTTGGGTAGAAGGTAAGCTGGATTCCTCACGATTTTTTCCTCCACCGTTCGAGCGATTGTTAAATGCGCACATAGACATATAGTTTATTGCTGCACAGCCGGGGATCGAACCTACGACCTCAGGTAGCGTGAAAGTCGCACGCTGAAGCCATTTGGCCAACACTGCTCCTATATACACACAGATAAATAATATTTGTATTACAGGAACTATTAAGAAACCGCCAAAAACAGTTTAATAATATAACCGTCGTGCTCCCGTCATCACGACTCATCCAACTCCTCAAGAATATAACAATTGTACTGAGGCCAGTTACGGAATCCCTTGCTTCCTAGTTCCATTGGGATAAAATGTAAGAAATTTAGGTAATAGAATACAATTAAACAGACTTTGTCGGACAAAATATTATCGCTTATAATTATTCTAAATTAAATAACACTCATTTCGAAATTTTTGCATACGATAATTTAATTAAAAACATTTTGCGGAGTCAAAGACTACATTCTATGAAAATTTTTTGCATGTTTGTAACGAATAAAAATTACTGACGTATTCAAAAATTCTATTACCGTGACTTGCACTGAGAATCATAGGCTATATATAAAGTTTTGTAAGGAAATATGGTTAGGCATGCCTGGCCGAATAGGTGAGATTTCACTATTAAGATTCCTTTGAATTTTGTGTTTTTATTAATTAAATTTTCTCTTTACAGCTCCACGCGGCCCATTCGTGAAAAACCCATGTACCACATCGACATAACTACTAACATGAGAGTGTTTGATATTAATTAATTTATCTTTATTTTAATAGTCTAAGTTTTTAAGTATGGTTTTGTTTTATTTAATTAAGTAAAAATTTAATAATTTATTTTCCCCATATCACATTTGCAACAATAAAAATACAGTTGAGAAGGTATTGGGAGACTGGTTTCCAAACTAGGTAAGAACCTGTGATATGGATAACCAGGCTTCCATTCCACAGCAAAGTCATATTGAGTGGTAACAAATAGTACATACATATATGGGTAGGCAAACAAATTTAACGTTTGAAATAAGAAAAGAAAAACAAAACAGTCAACTAATTAGAAGTTAGTAGAAATAAAGTTTTAAGGGTGTATGTGAGGGTGTGTGTGAGTGTTAGTGGGAGAGGGTATGAACTATGAACGCGTGTGTGAGTGAGTGTTAGGACGGTGATTGTATGTGTCAGGCACACGCATAATATGTTATCGCAAGCTAAGTAATCAATTTCAAAAAAGGAAATTGATAAAATTACATAACAAATTGTTATGACGGGCCGGCGCGCCTCAGTGCTCCAGCTCTCCACTGCGCCTCGCAGTCCACCCCGAGACACTATCACAGCAATTCGTGCTGGGATAGGGCCTTAAGTTATGAAATCAGTAACTCAGAACTAATTTAACTACTAAAGTTTAAAAATATCTAATTATATTGAATCAATTTTATTCATGTAATAAATACTTTGGTTTCTTAGTGCCCAATATGATTGTCATTTTGGAATATCAAACATAAAGTAACATATTTTCAGAAGCAACAGTTTCATAGAGTACAGAGACTCGAGAAGCATAGATTATTATAAATCCGAGAGTGGCATAACGAACACGTCACATAGCAATTTAGCTGCAAAGGAAAATGCATTGAATGCGCAAGACAGGATATATAGCACGCCAATACCACTTATAAATAATAGCAATCATGGTGAGTACCCTCTTTTAATGTAAATTTTTTTATAGAAGTTTATAGATAATTCAACAAAGAGTTTTTGTACCATAGTTATTTTAGATAATTTGTGGATTAAATACAGAATAATCTGCGTTTCCCACAACAGTTTAAATTAAGTACCACCATATATTGACTTAGATAATAGCAACATATTAAGATCATTTTAGTGATAGCCCGACAACGTAATCAATATTAACTTAGTACTATATCTACCTAATAAAACTTACATATTGTGTCATTTTTTGATTACTGTCCTTTTCACTGTTAACATATGTTTTAATTGCTTTGCTCTATTCCATTAGTTTAATCTATTTTTTTTCCTCACAGTGTTTGCCTGGAAGAGATCGCTCAAAGGCGATAAGGGCGCCAGTTGCCCTCCTTTTTATTTAAATAAGTCAATTGTATTATATTCCTAAATACTTGCAACGAAGTGTTAATATTTAAATATTTTCAGAACTATACGAAATAAGTCCGTACGCACAATTTGGTGGTTTGCGGAGGTGGGATTTCGAACATTCGGTCATGTGGAAAATCAAGATATACCCAGCGCACACAGGAAGCATCGATATGATTTAGGTAAAATTATTTTTATAAGATAATTTGTTTCTTTATACACTATCAATCATCAACATTTATCCACACATGAATGGATTTCACAAAAAATAATCGCGCGTCGAATTATAAATCCTACGAGTTTGTGTTCGCTATACAGATAGCTGTTCTCACGAATACAATCATGTAAATTTTTTTCAGAGACCAGTTTCCAAATGTGTTCGGAATCGTAAGATAGCGACACGATATCAAAGAACACGCTGAAAAGTATTCCAAGAAGTAAATGCTCAAAAGGTATTATCAAAACTAAAGCCAATTGAAAAATATTTTTGTTTGTACTGCTAGTAACAAATCCACACTCGTTCATTATTGACACGTTCTTAATAATAATAATAATTAATTTGCAAGAATGAGGTACAAAAATGTTATAGTGTTAGAAACTTAAGGCCCATTTACACGATGCCATTTTCTTGCCTGTAGCATACAATTATATCGACGCAATAAATGAGTTGCGTGGTCTAAACAAAACGTAACATTCTTGATCAATGGGAAAAGTTTCCTTTCAAAACTATTATTGATGTAAAGAGCACGTACAATAATTTCTTACGCAATTCTTGTACGCAATTATCTCTTCATTTACAAACATGAGTGCAGTGAGTGAGGGTGTGTTAAATGTTTTGTTTGTTATTTCCTTCGGTCCGAAACCGTCAACTTCAAATTCCTGTGAAAATGCTGCTAGCGCAGCATTACGTGCATCGGTTCTTATAATTTACATTTTTGGTATCCCATAAACACTCATGACTGCGATAAATCTCAATGAACTTTATTATATCAGCAGAACTGAATTTAAACACCTTTTTTCTCATATTTATACCTCTCTGTTGGATGGTTCTAATATTTAAAGAAGACTGAGCTCTGGTGGTGAGGGTCTATTTTAAAAAACGGTTTAGTCTACTTAAAAAAGTATGTGATTTTCTTTTGTTTTAAACAATTCACAGTTTCTAAATCGATTTGATTTTCAATGACAAATAGAGAAGAGAATACATTATCTTTTATGTAGCCCGTCAATCCCCCCCCCCCCCATAAGTATGAAGATGCAGTTCAAACAGAGATTACCCCAGGGGGGTACCACACGTTTACGCTGTGGAGAATCCCCTTCTGGGCGTCCATCATCGGAACAATTGGTATTCGATGGTGGATGCACAGGCTGCCCTTCGTATTCTGGGGGGGGCAAAAACTGCTCTAAAAACTTATGCAATAATGGGTTTCGGTCTCGGGGCAAACGGAAGCATTTACCTAAGGCAACCCCTTCCACGCTCACGGTGGACTTTACAAATGTTAGGGGGCTAAAAACTAACCTAAACGCGGTTCACTTTTACTTAGAAACTGCGAAGCCGGCCTTATTCTTCCTTACTGAGACTCAGATATCCTCCCCGGCTGATACTTCTTACCTCTCCTACCCGGGGTACAAATTGGAACATTCATTTGTGCCGCGGGCGGGAGTTTGCGTGTACGTCAGGGAGGATATCTGTTCTCGTCGCCTCGGGACGCTTGAAGGAAGGGACCTATCTAACCTCTGGCTGCGCGTAGACTGCGATGACCATCCGCGATTCTATGCGTGTCTGTATAGGTCCCATAGCGGAAATGACGAAACTAACCGACTCATCGAGCACATTCAAATGGCTACAGATTCCCTGCTCGAAAGGGTTCCTACCGCTGAAATCGTGATACTTGGCGATTTTAACGCCCACCATGCCGATTGGCTTGGCTCTGATACCACCGATCACGCGGGAAGATCCTTTCACGACTTTGCTTTAGCCTACGACCTGACACAAATGGTCCCTGCGATTACGCGAATACCAGATGTGGATGGTCATAAACCCTCTTTGTTGGATCTTCTGCTGACTTCACATCCGGAGAACTATCAAGTCTCTGTTGACCCGCCATTGGGTTCATCAGATCATTGTGTGGTCCGGAGTATTGTGCTTTCTACGCGCCCTTCACGGCCCCGCTTTTTGGGTTGTCGCCGTATTTGGCACTACAAGTCAGCAGATTGGGACGGGATGCGGTCTTTCTTTGCGTCCTACCCTTGGGGGCCTATGTGCTTTTCGTCGGAAGCTCCAGATTCCGTCGCTGCCTCTGTCGCCGAAGTGGTTCTGCAGGGCTTGGAACTCTTTATTCCATTTTCTGCGGTGCCGATCGGTGGCAAGTCTCAGCCCTGGTTTAAACGTTCTTGCAAGGCGGCCTCGTGTCGAAAGCGAGAATGCTTTAAGGCATGGGCGGAAGCGGCGAAATCTCGTGATGCCAATACCAGCGAACTTAAAAAAGCATATAACTCAGCCTCCAGGTCCTTCAAACGGGAAATCACTAAGGCAAAGTCAGAGCACATTGCCAGATTTGGCGAGAGATTGGCCCAACTCCCTTCAGGGACTCGAGCCTTCTGGTCTCTCGCCAAAGCTGTCCAAGGGAATTTTTGTCAGCCCGCTATTCCACCACTGCACAGGGAGGATGACTCGCTGGCCCACACTGCGAAGGAGAAGGCCGACCTTTTAGGCTGTCTCTTCGCGTCCAACTCGACTTTGGATGACCGAGGAAGATCACCACCGACCATTTCGCGGTGTGATTCATCGATGCCGGGAATCACATTCCGGCAACGTGCTGTCCGCAGAGCACTATCTTCCTTGGACATTCATAAGTCGAGCGGGCCGGATGGTATCCCCCCAATTGTGCTGCGTACTTGTGCTCCTGAGTTGGCTCCGGTCTTAACGCGCCTTTTCCGGTACCTGTACTCGCTTGGCACTGTCCCGAAGTGCTGGAAAACCGCTTCGATACATCCGATCCCTAAAAAAGGCGATCGCTCTGATCCGTCCAACTATCGCCCAATAGCCATAACCTCCTTGTTCTCAAAAATAATGGAATCCATTGTTAACTGCCAGCTCTTGAGGTATCTAGAGGGCCACCAGCTGATTAGCGATTATCAGTACGGCTTTCGTCGTGGTCGTTCGGCTGGTGACCTTCTTGTATACCTTACACATAGATGGGCAGAGGCAATTGAGTCCAAGGGGGAGGCGCTGGCGGTTAGTTTGGACATAGCGAAAGCCTTCGATCGGGTGTGGCACAGAGCACTGCTCTCGAAGCTTCCAGCCTATGGGCTACCCGAGAAATTATGCGATTGGATCTCCAGCTTTCTGGCCGATCGGAGCATCAAGGTCGTCATCGACGGAGCATGCTCCGACCTTAAACCCGTGAACGCGGGGGTCCCACAAGGCTGTGTTCTATCCCCGACCCTGTTTCTTCTGCATATCAACGATATGTTGCAACTTAGCAACATTCATTGCTATGCGGATGACAGCACTGGGGATACTTTTTACACTGGCCGGGCAGGTATTTCTCGGGCAGTTGTCGATGAGTACCGGAACAAACTTGTGTCTGAAGTCGAAACTCTTCTACGTGGAGTCTCAGACTGGGTCAGACTAAACCTAGTCCAATTTAACCCCAAGAAGACACAAGTTTGCGCGTTTTCCGCTAAAAAAACACCCTTTGTCGCTACTCCTCTTTTCGAAAACACTCTTCTTAAAGCCACAGCCAGCATTGGAATACTTGGCGTTGACATATCGAACGACGTTCAGTTTCGCGGTCACTTGGAGGGAAAGGCTAAATTAGCCTCCAAAAAGCTTGGTGTGCTCAGCAAGGCGAGACGGTACTTCACTCCGGGCCACCGCATGCAACTATATAAAGCGCAAATTCGGCCCCACATGGAGTACTGCTCTCACCTCTGGGCGGGGGCTCCCCAGTACCAGCTCCTTCCACTTGACCGTATTCAACGCAGAGCGGTTCGAATCGTCGATGACCAATCCCTTTCCGAGCGGCTTGATCCTTTGGCGTTGCGTAGAGATGTGGGGTCTCTCTGCATCTTCTACCGCATTTACCATGGAAAGTGTTCAGAGGAGTTGTTCGGATTAATACCTGCAGCTGAGTTTCGTCATCGGACGTCGAGGCAGAGTACGAAATTCCACCCGTATCACCTCGACGTCCGCCGTTCCACAACTGAGCGTTTTTCAAGGCAGTTTTTGCCGCGCACCACCACTTTGTGGAACCAGCTGCCCAGTGAGGTATTTCCGAACCAATTCGACTTAGGGTCCTTCAAGAAAAGAGCGTACCGATTCCTGAAAGGCCGGCAACGCACTCGCGAGCCCTCTGGCATTGAGAGTGTCCATGGGCGGCGGTATCACTTAACATCAGGTGAGCCTCCTGCCCGTTTGCCCCCTGTTTTATTAAAAAAAAAAAAAAAAAAAAAAAACACTGCTCTATAAATGATCTTACAGTTGTTAAAGCTCTTTTTGCTTCATTAATTGATACGCCAAATGACTCATTGACAAACAATTTTATGCTATAAAGGTTGTGGAAACATTTCTTTAAGTTACTGACGGCCAATTCAGAGATTTATTTATTTATTTATTTTTCGCACAAAAACTTAAACTTAGAACATAGGCAAGTGACAATTATATTCTGAGATTACTTATTTAAGTTACAGATGTTGCGTATTTTAATTATGGAGGTTTTTTGGCTCTGATGGGAAGGGAACATATTATTTTTTGAAGTTATAGAGGTTTTTAAGTTACCGAGGTTTGAGTTATCGAGGTTCTACTGTATATATATTATCTTATCTATATAAAATTCAAACAGGTATTCTTTATATTCTAAGCTAAAACTTTTTCTTTACATGTGACAAGTGTTGCCTGCCATTATTACATTTAATATTTACATATTCAAACTCCAACACTCTTCTAAAACATTTAAGACTTGAATGAAAAATTTGTCAACGCAAATACGTGCAATACTTGAATGAAAGCGCCTTAATGAGCTAGATATTTAAATCTGTAAAAATACGATACTAAATCATTTGCTCGTGTCTGCCTTTGAGGTTAATGTTAACATTTTACTTACTGACTTTAACCATTACAGTTCGTTGAAGTCCGTGAATGTGAGGAAAAGTGTCATAGGTAATTAATGCGACAAGATTTCTAAGCATCCGCCGTAATGGCAGACAAATGATACCTGTTTTTGGAACGAAGTTCCTTATCGCGCGTTGTGAAAGGGGGCTAGACGGAAAAAATTCTTACGAAAAGTTGTCACGACACTTTTTTGCTATTTGCTATTGTAATACACCGGTTCTCGTCCGATCACCGAAGTTAAGCAACGTCGGGCGAGGTCAGTACTTGGATGGGTGACCGCCTGGGAACACCTCGTGATGTTGGCTTTTTTTTTCGTCGTAAGATTGGTGTCGAGAAAATCTATCATACTGTTATGATACCAATTAACATATAAATTAATCGAAAGGAATTTCGTTCCATCCGGGTGTCCCTTGACACCTCTAAAGTTTTTTTTTTACATATTTAAGGCCGTGTGCAGACGTATTCCTTAATATTCCTTATCCTATAATTATCGCTATTTAAAAAGCCTGCCACACGTAATATTGATATTTTGCGGCTAAACCGAAGGGAAGGACAATAAAATAAAAAACATTTAGAGACATTATTTATTTCAATCTGTCAGTTACATGCGCAATCAATCTAATCTAACCTGTCCTAAACCTACCAAAGCATTCACCGTAGATTTACAAAGATATGTTATAAATACACTTACACGGGTACATATAAACATGCGTTAGGCGACGACTTCACTTGGATCTTGTTCTATAACTTAATCTTGATTCATATAAAATAATTAAA
Source organism: Pieris napi (assembly GCF_905475465.1). NCBI lineage: Eukaryota > Metazoa > Arthropoda > Insecta > Lepidoptera > Pieridae > Pieris > Pieris napi. The sequence continues at coordinate 10,386,413 of NC_062252.1, forward strand.
CAGATTCAGAGACAATTTCAAATATTCACGCTTTCATCTATCGTTGGACATTTGAAAGTGTTGCATTGCTAGTTTGATATTCAAAGACAAGTATTGCAGGTGGTATCAAACCACTCTCTATATTATATCTGACAATATAACTGAAAATATTAAATAAGATATTTTGACAAAAGAAAGTTTGAATTAAGACATTTTATATAAGGCTTAGACTTGTCTCTGAATCTTGTCTTAATGAATATGATCTTCAACAATGTACAGAGCCACTATTATTTAAATCGCACTTACTTGCAGAAGGAGACAAAACATTGGTATTTAGTATCACTCCAATTTCCAAAAACACTCACCATAGCGTAAATACCATTTAACGGAAATAAAAAGTACTTTTGTTAAAACATTGGAATCAGTTTTGAGTTTTTAATGTAATAGGAGGCAAATAGGCAAGAGGCTCACCTGATGTTAAGTGATGGACCAATGCCCATGGACACTCACATTGCCAAAGGGCTCGCAAGTGCGTTGCCGGCCTTTTAAGAGCTGGTACGCTATTTCTTGAAGGACCCTAAGTGGAATTGATTTGGAAATATATCAGTGGGCGGCTGGTTCCACATAGTAGTGGTGCACAGCAAAAACTACCTTAAGAAACGCAAAAGTAAGTAGTATACGAATTTTCTGAATATCGCTTTATGAATAGATTTATATATAAACGAAAAGCATTCCAGTTACTATAATCTAACTTAAATTTGACCAAGTCACCAGTGAAGCCATAGCTGTAAAGGAACGTTGTCTATTACTAAACTATTCGCGTAAAAAAATAATAAATAAATTAGCATTCTATAATTGTTTTATCTAATATTCATTTAATTAGTTAAATTGGAAATAAAATATCGTTGATTAAGACAGAACAAATAGATCGACTACCCTCTTATTCATAAAAAATAAATAGTACTTAACTGATTAAAATAATTTGTTTCTTTCTCTCCAATTGAGATTTGTGATGAAAGAAATCACTTTCGTTAAATTAGTAACTGATTTAGTTTTTTTATGAAAAGGAGGGTATATGGAAACCTTTTGTTAAGTCGTGATTAAATTATTGTTTTCACGCATTAAAATCCGTTAATTTGTATTTATTGAGAAATCACATGTTAACAAAAGTAAATATTTGGGTTAAACGTTTCGACTGGACACGATATAAATAAATTTGATATGAACATTCTACATATAAAATTATTTTGACACAATTTTTATAATAATTATACAATTTAGACGAAATTTAGTATCAATTCGAAATAACATCGTACAAAGATTACATTAATGGACAGTTTTATTAGTCTAACGTTGAAATTTATGGTTTAAGCTATGCACGCCTGGTACATAATTTTTTAAACCCATATCAAAAATCTGGTTTTGACATTACTCCAATTCGTCGTATTAAGTTACTTTGAGAATTGTCAAATGTATGACAACTCTTGAAACTTGAGTCTAGACGTTATACCTAAGACCAGATTTTACTGGGAAAATTTTATGGACATTTAATTTGAGTAAGTACAAACTTTTTAGAAATTTGAAAAATTTTCGAAACACCGACAATATTTTTACAAAAGCTATACAATTGTTTTGATACCCGCATTCTTAGCACAAAAACGTGAAACGTATAGTAAACGTATTCGAATAGTAACAGTAAAGTTGTATTAGAAATTAGAGTATACGCTTGGTACACACGTCAACACGCTTTCAATGTTCGAGCTGTTCGTGTGTACGTGATGTTAATAAATCGGCCAAAAAGTTTCTAGATTCAAAATACGAGTCGTAATTGCGACTTTTCAGGCGTTCTTAATATAAAAAAGCTAGAACACGTTAGTAAATATAATATTGAAACGACAAAGGTATCAAAATTTTTGTGTTAAGAATACTGGTTTTAAAGCAGTCGATAGGAAATCTTATATTAAAGGACGCTCTCTATAGATATGATATAGACACAGATATGTAAATAGACGTTTTAATATACAAGAATGTAAAAGTTATTAATACATATTGTCAACGTGCGATTGTTTATGAATGTTTTCGTGTCATTCAAGTTTTAATAACTGTCAAACTTGAATTAATTATATTGTCAATAATAACTCGGATCCATTTTCAATACTTCATTAAATTTTAACCAATTAATAAATGAGATTATATGCGAAATAATGGTTTAAACCGTTATTTTCAGTTTACAAAGTTCAAAACACCAATACTATTTTAACTTAGTTTAATTATATTAACATAATGCTATCTCATTCTTTACTATTCAATTAGAAAGAGACAATTGATCGTAAACACATTTAGACATAATAAATACAAGTTTGGCGTATCTGATACAATATACAATTAGAACGCTCGCGGTGTTCGTAAAAATCGATCTGTCAAACCATTGACAATTGACAGGTCTCAACTCTATGTTTATGCTTGTCTTTGGATTCGCTAAATCGATTATATTGTATAATAAATTCCAGGAATAAATTACGAATCGTTACATCAACGAATCGTTATCAAAGTTTGGATAGAATTGTTAAATGTATAATCAAGCTTTGTTCTACAAAATAAAAACAAATATTTTTACACATTTTGCTGAGAATAAAACCTGTAAATAGTGATGTGATATATCGATATTAACGTATCTTAGGCGCTGAGCGATCGTTGCAAAGTTTGTTCCTACGTAGTGTTGCACCGCGTTTTATTTGCTCCATCAGAGACGTGTGACAGACGCGCGGGTCCGGCTGAAAAGAAATGATATACTTATTCCTGAGAACTGCATACCGGATGCAACTCCGAAGAATTTTACCATCATACAGGGTTATTGGTAATTCTACGTATTCCCGTTAGGGGGCTATTTGCGATTATTTTAATATGGAGAAAAAGTAAGCAAAGCTCTCAAAAATAATAGTACATAAATGTACTAATTTTTTTGTAGGAATCCTCGAAAATGCATTTCGTTTTCAAGCAAAGATAATGCAATGTAATATGTGTAAAAAAGGAAATAATTACTGTTGACGTAATCACCAAATAAGAAAATAAAAGAACCAATTAGTGCTAACGTAATACTTGAACTATGCAAAAGTTCTTCAAACATTTATTGAAAAATATTATCAATGTACATCTTAGTTTTCTTCTGATTTATAAAATCAATTAAGTTTAGTTAGTTATCAATATTAGAACAATTATTATCAGTTCAAATTTCTATTATTTTTCTAATAAATGCCTTAAAAATAAAAAAAATATATATAATCTAGCAAATTATTTGAAAGGAACTGAATTTTTTTTGATTTACTAGCTGACCCGGCAAACGTCGTGTCGCCATGAATATTATTTCGAGGAAACATTTTTTAGTTCAATAAAAATAACTATCTTCTTTAATACAAAATAGGGGTTGATCGTAGAGGGGTGAAAATTAAGGGTTGTATGTATTTTTGTATTCTGTATAAAAAAAAAAAGATTTGTCCAAAAAATAAAAAGTTAGGGGTGGACAACCCTTATCACTTAGGGGTATAAAAAATAGATAGTAGCCGATTCTCAGACCTACTGAATATGCATATAAAATTTGATAAAAATCGGTCAAGCCGTTTCGGAGGAGTATGGTAACTAACATTGTGACACAATAATTTTATATATAAGATAATATTATGAAAGCAAACCTGCGCGTGCGTATTGATGAGATCCCTGACGGTGCTGGCTCTGGTTGTGGATAACTGACGTCGTTGATTTTGTATCGTGGCCGACAACTTGTCCAGGAAAGCCGGCTGGATCACTGCCGGGACCGCTTTAAAAAAAAATATTATACAGTGCTTGACGATACATATTGTACATTGACCTATGGTATTGAAATTTCTGAATAGGTTAAGTTAATTATTTGAAAAAATATGATTCTCAAACAAAAACTAGAACATCAGCTTGTTAACAAGACATCTTAATATATATCTTAACTAGCAGACCGGCCACGCGTTGCTGTGGCTAAGGTTTTTGTTATATTACATAGTGGTAAACTATTTAAGGGAAACGGTAGGAGAACACCAGTCATGGGGACCACCATGCTTTTTTGGTGGTTAAGCCATTTAATTGTAGCTTATATGAAACGTTGGTACTTTCAACACAGCGCCATCTGTTAAAATTGTGACTATCAAATAATAAACAAATATGTTGCAATAAAATAATATTGCGGGTATAAATTGAGATGTAAGCTATCCTATCTTTTAAGTTAGATCAAACTGCAGACGGTGTGCAAATTTGCTGCACGCGTAATCTTAATATATATAAATTACGTGTCACGTTGTTTGTCCGCTATGGACTCCTAAACTACTGAACCGATTTCAATCAAATATGCACACCGTATGCAGTTTGATCTAATTTACAAGATAGGATAGCTCAAATCTCAATTTATACCCGCAATATTATTTTATTGCAAAATATTTGTTTATTATTTGATAGTCACAATACTAACAGATGGCGCTGTGTTGAAAGTACCAACGTTTCAAATAAGCTACAATTTAATGGCATTACCACCAAAAAGCATGGTGAATTGGTGTTCTCCTGCCTTTTCTCTTGAATAGTTTACTACTATGTAATATAACAAAAACCTTAGCCACAGCAACGTTTGACCGAGTTGTCTTATAAAAATCTATGATGTCAGTTTTTCCATTATCTGTCCAAATTAACCATATAACGTATTCATACGTACTTTTTGGTTTATGTCCGTCCGCCTGTGTGATGGTGGAAATTGTTCTTCGTCCTGTCCGAGGCGACAGCTGCGGTCCCAGCTTGGCGCTTAGACTCGCGATTAAACCGCTCGCTGGAACAAAAAATTGATTGAACTTAGAACCACGAGTTAAGCAACCTAACATTAGTTAAGTTAAATATATATTAGTTAATAACTACAAGCGCAAACCAAATGTTAGCAATCATCGTACACTTGAAGCCAAAATATGCCCATTAGGTTTACCTACACTCATAAATTGTAATATAACATTCTCATTTACGATGAGTGAATCCTCGGACGCATAGGCGAATAGAATGGAAGAGAAATACATGCCGCGTAAGCGTACAATGAGCGTAACGGGACAATTAGATTTAAGAACCCTTCAAAGTCATGTCAGTTTTTTGTTAAGCGTCCAGCGTCGCAACCCCACCCCTAATCTTATGTTAATAATAATAATAATAAAAATCTTTATTTTTCTCCACAATCTTACATTGATATTAACTAAATATTAAGAAACAGATATATTGTCGCAAGGAAACATTATAAGATTGTGAGAGACTGGTGACTGAACTAAGCAGGGCTTGTATCTCAGACCACCAGCCTCTCCCCACATGGTGTAAAAAAGTAACCAGTAACAAGAGTAAATTATTAATAAGGACATTTTACAGATGTAACATGGAGAAAAGAGGTACCTAATTAAAATATGTAGGTGTGCTATCGCGCCGATATAACATCCGTGCTAATTATTATATATATTATTATATATATATATATATATTAGTACTTAGATAAATATATATATATTAGTACTTAGATAAATAGATAACAGTACATAAATAAGTATAAAAATAAATAGTAAATCAAAAATAAGCTATAAATTGTAAGTTAGACCATTGGTTGGATTAAGTTTTCAGTCTCATCATAGTTGAGACCTTGTATGTAGGCAGTGACCTTCTTTTTACAACTGAAGGATAAGAGTAAGTGAATATTCAGCTTGCGATTTAGTTTGTTGTAAATAAAAGGGCCGAGGTAACAGTAGAAGCGGTGGGAAAAGGCAGTGTAGAGAGAAGGAAGGTGAACAGGGGGTGGGCGGCGAGCAGATCGAGAGGAAGAAGGACTAGGTTTATGTTCGTGATGCTGTTTGAGGGCTGTGTTTAGGATGAACAGTTGACGTACAGTAAGTATCTGAGCTTCCTGATAGAGGGTGAAAGTAGGGAAAAGAATGGGTTTGAATAAGCAAACTTTTAGAAGAGCCCTCTGGGCACGTTCCAGGGACAGCAGATGGGTTTTGGCTGCACCACCCCAAGTGGTGATAGCATATAATAAAACAGATTGACATAATGCTAAATACATCATTCTGACTATATGAGGCTCGGCAACATGACGAATTTTCTTAAAGATAAACATGAGTTTGCGGACTCTACCACACATATTCATAAGATGGGCCTGAAACGTGAGTCGACTATCTAGTGTGATGCCAAGATACTTAACCGTACAACCTCTCTTCAATGTAGCGCAAGAGCATGGAACAGAAGGAACAGAAGAATGTGTATGGGCAGTTAAGGAATACGGGATTAAGGCTATGGGAGGAGTATATATGGAGAAGGTAAGATAGCAAGTTTTCTCTATATTAAGAGTTAATAAATTTTGGCGCAGCCAACACGAAACGATATCAAATCCGGTCTGTGCATAAGAGAAAGCTTCCCTCCAGCTTTTTGCAGAGAAAACAAGAGCAGTATCGTCGGCGTAAGAGACCAATTTGCAATTAGGTATTTTCAGGGAACACAGATCATTCATGTACACTAGGAACAGCGTAGGACCAAGAATGCTGCCCTGGGGGACTCCGAATTCCACTGGAAGGTAAGAGCTGACATGGCCATCTACCACTACACATTGACTCCGACCGCTGAGGTAACTTTTAAATAAGGAAAGTTGAACTCCTCTCACTCCAAGCGCTTCCAGTTTCTGTAGAAGGATTTGGGCCGAGACAGTGTCGAATGCCTTCGCGAGGTCTAAGAATATGCCCAGACACTTCATATGGCTGTCCAAGTTCCTAACTATGTGATCGGTTAATTCATGGATGGCATCCGATGAAGATCTTTTAGCTCTGAAACCGAATTGGTTCGGAGAAAGTAATTGTTTATCTTCCAGATAACTAACGAGACGTTTGTTTATTAGGCGTTCAAGGATCTTGGACAGTGCTGACAGAATAGAGATGGGGCGATAGTTGTCGACACTGCCACGGTTGCCGGATTTGAAAATGGGATGCACTATTGCCTTTTTAAAAGCGGATGGGAAGATTCCCGTACGCATACTTAAGTTACATACATGGGCGATTGGTGTAGCTAATGTTTTAAGGTTGCGTTTAAGTATGGCAGACGTGATGTAGTCCCAACCTGCAGCACAGCTTTCTTTCAAGGAATTTATAGTGATTTCGACTTCTTCAATAGAAGTGTCGAGCATGACGAATGATTGGAGAGGAAAAGGAGGATTTGGCCGTAATGGAGGTGGAGAGTCGTGTTGATGATTGGATTGTATATTTAAGGCAAGCGATTTTCCGATACCCACAAAGTGAGAGTTAACATGGTTTGTTGAGTCTTTTGGATTCGCTCTACATTTTAGGAGGTCACTTGGTCTATCATGTTTTTTATTAAGATTACTAACGTCTTTTATAGCTGTCCAAAGTTTTTTGGTGTTAGTTCCTGCATTTAGTAGTAGACCTTTTTCATAATTCTTTTTTAATTTCTTCAGTAGACTATTACAGAAGTTCCGGTATCTGTAGTATGTTTTACGCAGAATATCATTTTCAGGTTGCTTTTTTAGTTTGTAATGCATTCTATCTCTATTACGTATACATTTAAGTAAGCCTGGGGTCATCCATGGCTTGATGATTTTAGTGCGGTGAGAGCGAGTCATTACGGAGGTGTGCATAGAGATAACTGATTGAAGAATTTCTATCAAATTGTTGGTTGCTTCTTCACAGTCAGTGTTATTGAGAACAGATGAAAAATCTGTATTCAGGAGAGACTGTGAGAGGCTATCATGATCCACTTTTTTGATAGATCGAGTAGGAGCAGAGTAGCGTTTCTTTATATCTAAGGACATTACTACTGAATTATGATCAGTGATTGAAGAATTGATGACAAGAGTAAGAGCAGTAAGAGGTGATTTAAGAATACCGTGATCAAGACACGTAGAAGAAGGAAAACGAGTAGGGAAGGTATGAGTTGGGAGAAGCCCATGGTAAACCAACATGTTGAGATAATCTTCAGCTTCTTGGTTAAGATTCTCTGGAGTAATATCAATATTTATGTCACCTAAGATTATTATATTTTTGAAACTTTTAAGAGATTCTAGCAAGGTATTTAGAGAGTTAATAAAGTTCGTTTTATTTTTGAAAGCACTTGGTCGATAAATACCTAAAATTGCAGTATCAATATTAAGTTTAATTAAGAGAACGCTGGCTTCTGCTACAGAGGGTTCTTCAATTGAGATGCCTGTAATACAATTTTTATAGTAAACCAGGACTCCGTCATTTTTATTAACTGGGTTACAGGAAGAGATGCTGGAGAAACCTTTTATGGTTGGTATTACCGGGTTGCTTTCTAGAAAACATTCAGTGAGAATGATAATATCCGGGATAGTATGAAAATTTGTAAGTAAAATTTCAAAGTTCGCGAAATTTGCCGATAAGCTCCGAATATTTTGCGTTATAATATTTAGGACTTTATTATGTTTAGGTAAATAGTTTCGGACTTCATGTGGATCACAGCAATGGCTTGAAGCAACCGATAGATTATCGATGTTGTTTAATAATTGTCTATTATTACGATCGAATTTTGAAGCCTTGAGTAACTAAAAGTAACCAATTTGCTAGCACAATACAGTTATTAAATGGGAATAGCAGTGTAAGGTCAATGAGTGCAAGCACAGGTTTACTAAACTTAAGGATATATGCACGCATTGGAATTAGAGTACAATTTAAATAGTATATATCAGTGAGATAGTCATAGATTATGTATAAGAAAAAAGTGTCTACAATATTTGTGTGTGAATAAAGAGGTATGAAATTAATTACGTGAGTAACAACTCTAGTATAATATTTGAAAATTGAGCCTAAGGAACCAAATACTATCAGAAATGCTAAATTATATAGGTATATTATATGAGGAAATATAAAATATAATATAATACATATGTAAAGGCGCGTCGGCACTATAGCACAGTTACAAACAATGATTTTACCTAGTACTAATATCATAGTAATTAAAAAACTAAATCTAATCATAAACAAAGACGGAAATACGTCGCAAGGATCTAGTTTTTTGGCTGGGGGCCAACCAGCTGACTTTCATTAGTAACAACAATGAGTTTGGTGTGGTCTGCCTGCCTCAGCAGCACTCGGCCTCCGGAAGTCCAGCAATACTTATATTTTTCCGTCTTGGCGTATTCTCGAGCTAGATAGTATAGGCGGCGTGCCTGTGCCGTCAGATGCTCGGCGATGTAAATCGGATGTTGCGGACCACCGACGATGGTGGAGTTGAGTTTGTTACTGCCTCTGTTATGTTCTTTGAAAGCCTTCAGAATTCTTCCCCTCGTAATAACTGAATTCAGGGTGCATACCAGAGTGATACTATCAGACTTTGACGGGACACGGCGGATATCAAATATCTCAGACAACGAGACTTCCACCGATATCTCCTTGAAAAGCCGAGTGACAACAGATATCTGCTCATCCTGAGACAGAGTTCTGTTTGCCAGCCGGATGTTACGAATTTCCAGGGAGCTCAGCCTAGAACGACGGTCCATATCCTCTGTTGTGTCTTCAACCTTAGATACACGCTCAAGGAAAGATTGTGTTTGTTTTTGATGTGAACTCAATTGTAACAGCAAGTCATCATACTTTTGCGACAAAAATTCTATAGATTTTTCTGTTTCACTCTGCGAAGCCAGAATTTCTGTGTTTTGTCGCACAACATCCTGCACGTACGTTTTTATTTCTGACAATTTCTCATCAGTTTCCTGTCGCCACATATTAATCGTGTTTAAGAATTTATCGATTTTTGACTCTTCCGAAACTCCACCACATTCGCACCGCCTTCGCTTCGAACGTTGAGTAATGTTGTCATCAATAGTGCTAGTATCACTTAAGTTTAAGTTTGGAGCGGAGCCATACTGTACATCTTGTTTACATGGACTTCTAATCATTTTGTGATCGCAAACAGAAGAAGCTATCCGTGTCAGTGCAAAAATATAAAGGCGACAACACTTAAAGTGATGTGCGATTTACTATTAATCTTATGGTATAATTAATAAATCACTATTGGGCCCAGTACTAGCCACGCCTCCTTTAACTTGCTCGTACGCAGGTGGGCGTTACTGCTAATTAGCCACTCGAATTGCGGGATGCGTAACGACGAGATGCGCCAAATATAATTATCTCACTCACTCTTATGCTGCGTTACTTGAGTGGCCTCCGAGCTTGGTGGGAGAGCCGTCAGTCGCCTCGCAGTGCACGAAGCTTGTCTTGAGTATCCTCGGGAGTTATGTGCGCCTAGTACTCGAATCACTTATTTTTGAATATATTAAATTTAAAAATATTTTTAAAATAATTTTATAAGGTGTAGCCGTAAAACACGTCTAGTCAGCCAGACATCCAAGGGGGGAGAGGATGTTAGTTATAAGCTCATGTAATAATCGATTAAAGCCAGTTAACACCCGGCTTCAAACACAGAGTTTCATTTATTTGGCTCCAACAACCGCCGTACACAAGTCTATATATATATTTTTTTGTAACAAAATCAAATGTGATATATATGTAAGTACTCACTAGCGGCGTGTCTGTCTGCGCTGTGTGAGCGAGTAGACCCGGGCTGCGCGTAAATGCCGCCAAAACGAGTTTCTTGCTTCAACTTGAAACCTGCAACAAACACGAGATTTCCTTGTGAATTTCTGATTTGAAATATGCTGAAAGTAGACTGCAAAAAGTCAAAATCATTTATTCATGTAGGTAACACAATGTACACTTATGAACGTCAAAAAATAAATATATACATTAAATGCTTCTAATTTTACATTTACTACCAGTTCTCAAATCAAGGGCGTAGAACGGAAAAGAAGATCTGGCAATAAACTCTCCGCCACTTTTTTAATCGCCATATTTTTTGTTTTACAAAATGTTTGTAAGGAGCTGCAACCATTACACCATGTTCCACATGACATCTTAAGTAATAAATAATAATAAAATAAATTAAAAACAAAGATTTGTTCTCTATCAGCAGGAGGCATGGTGAAATAGGAGCACGTACTTACATTCTCGTGGGAACAACAAGCAAATACATAGTTGAAACAACTAACACGAATTCAAGTCCGACCACCACAAGTAGCACCCGTTCACGAGTATGACGCATGGCCAACCATCGACCCCCTCGCCATATTTTATAATGAAATCTTGTATAATGAAATTTAGGAATAAATTTAAGGTCCAATTGATCGACATCGACAGACTTGAATGAAATAGTAGAAAGAGAGAGAGACAGAGACATTTTCGGTTGATAAACAGCTATTTATCATACGAAATTACATTATAGCTAACTTTTCGATAAAGGCCAAAAACATTTTTTTACATAAAGTTACACCGCCACGAGGACCAAACTTTTTAAGTTTCTTTTGATTTAAATCTGTCAATTTTATATTATTATTATTATATTGTTAGCGGACTAACGCCATCTTGTAGCAGAAACCTATATAACGCGAAGCAATACCGGCGTTGACTCACTTTTATTTCGAGACTTCGTGCGGAACGGACTTGTTACTAACCTAACCTCAGTAGATTTTGAAAGTCTAAAGTACCTACGTGTTCTAATATTTTGTGTTTACTAATAATATTTTATACAAATAATAATAATGAAGGTTAAGAATATTGTAAATACTCAATATTTGTATTAATATTAAATAAATATGTTTAATATAAATACATTTAAGTAAAAATCTCATATATAAAATGCGCATTAATGCGTATCGCTCGTCAATTGTACCGTAATTCAAGATTAATTGATTATCTATATATACCTGTCTGACCATAATGCGAGTCGTTATGAACCCTGGGCCCAAAGCTGGTGAAGGAGTTCTCTCCGACGCTGGGCGTCGACGGAGTTGAGGCTTGAGATTCTTTGATTTCACCGTAGATATTACCTGGAATATTATATTCAATAGTGATCTAAATTTACGATAGAGAGAGATTTACAATTAAGTGGATCTATTTAATTGTGTTTTAGCGCAGATTTTAAAGGAATTTTCGAAAAAAGTGAGGTTTTCGGGATATATCTATTTATTTTGTAATCCTACAGCTAACAAGTTATATGCAAACAACAGTATACGTAACTAAACGTACAGTATACGTAAATAAACGTACGAATATTCAAACGCTTAGCAATTTTAATACAAAAAGTTAATTCTGTATAGCATTTAACTTACGATTTACAGTTTGAAACATCTACTAAATCTATGGAATAACTTGTTAAATATTGTAAATTTATATCAACTTATTTTAATTTAATTTGTATATTTACATTTTTTATATTATAATTATAATAAATTATTTATATGGCTTAGTACATGATAAACTGTAATCGTTTCAATGACAGTACTTGCTCAATTATTTTTTATTAAATTTATTATGTACCTAAGTATCTATATTTTAGATTAACCCCTCCAGAAACGCGTCTCAAAAACCATTAAACCGATTTCGATGAAAAATAATCATCTCAAAATGTTCGGTTTCTAAAAAATTTTGGACAAACACCAACGAAATTTTGCAGACATTCAATACCAACAATAACTATATAGGTAAAAACCTCCCTTGTTAAGTCGGTATACAATTAAAATTAGCTTAAAACTCACCCGTATGTCCATCCCTAAATAAATCCGAATGCGAGCTATTCAAGCTATTCTTCCTGGCGTACACAGAATTCTCGAACTCCACAATTCTGTGCCCTGTCTGCCCGTAAATAGGGTTCAAATTCCCACTGAGATTGTTCTTCGCTTGATGGAACGTGCTTAGTTGGCTATCGTAATTTTGGTTTTGGACATTTTGATTAATTGTACGTCGCAAAAGGCCAGGCGAAGCCGGCATGTGTTTTAATTCCGTCAACTGTTTCACTGTTTCTGCAACATTTATGCCTGCATGTGCTGAAAAAAAATTATGAATATATATTTCTCAAGTCTGTATTTAGGGGGCCTCATAGCCTAGCGGTCTTATTAAGTGGCAGCTAGATGAGGGGTACCGGGTTCGATTCCCGGTTCGAGGGCAAGTTTTAATTTAATTTAAATTTGTTCTCGGCCTTTGGGAGGGTTGTGCGGTACCGGGCGAGTGCCTAAACCGTACATGGAGGACACGGTCGAATATCTAAAGACAAGCACGAATTATAAAAAATCCTATACTTGACGCTGGCTAATGCACAAATCGTGCCAGAGCCATAAAAAAAAAGTCTGTCTATAATTGGCACTAGTAGTCTAAAACGGATAGACTTATTTCGATTAATTAAATATAATTGGTATTTATCGAGACTATTTAAAAACAAATGTGAATATTCATGAGTTTTATAATTTTTTTGTGAGCAATGGAGGCCTAGTGGTTTCAGCGTGCGATCGAATTATCTCATCTCTGAGGACGTTAATTCGATCACCAGCTTAGCACCAATGGACTTTATATGTGCGCATTTAACATTCGCTCGAATGGTAAAGAAAAACATTGTAAGGAAACCGGCTTGCCGTAGACACAAAAAGACGCTTGCGTGTGTTAGACATTGGAGGCTGATCATCTACTTGCCTATTAGATTGACAAATGATCATGCAACAGATACAGAAATCTGAGGCTCAGACCTAAAAAGGTTGTAGCGGCACAAATTTATATTTTTTATAATTAACATTTTCTGTTTCAATAATCATCAGAAAAATATTGTCTATACGATATTGAACGCCAGGCAAAAGAAGATTTTACAGACATTAGGTGCGTCATTACTGTTGAGAGTGATTTTTTAAATAGAATTTTACCTGTATTAGCGTCATGATCAGGCTGCAAGAGGAAAGCCGGAGGTGGAGGCAAGTTATCCGCGTCGTTAGAGCTCACTTGATTCTGAACATTCTGTAAGTTAATGTTACATTGGTTAGTTAAAGTTATTCAGCTAAACCAGAGTTAAGTTCGGTGGCGGTTGTGGTAGATACGTTAAATGAATCTCACCTCAGGATTTTTTTAACAAGTAGTATATTTCAGATGAAATTGACAATTAATTTGTAATAATAAATAATAAAAAATAAAAAAATATTTTATTGCAAGAATATGGTACAGAAATGTGTAAGGTGGTACAATCGTAAGTTCGCATATTCTGTCACACACAATGGCGCGCAAATTTGTCTTAAAGAATTTTACATTTTTCATTATTAGTCATATGAATTGGTCGATTCTTATATTATTTGTATCATACATATCATATAATACGTTATCAAATTAATATTAATTATATTGTTTCACGCAAATAATCATTTACTCAATAATGTAGCGTGTGAGGTATCTTCCTTTAAGCTGGTTAAACAGAACACCATCTTTTAACCACAGATTATTAAGACTTATTAACGTAAAAAAATTGTAATTTAAACCAATATGTGTACTCAAGACTTTGCAACCATTTCAATTTTAAATCAAGAATATTTTAAAAGAAACTCTTTCGGTATAACTGTGTGTCTACTCTGACTTACCTGAACGTAAGGTCTCTGAGGTCTTGAGATGGATGAAGATCTTCTGACAGGTGGAGGCGGTTTGCCCACGGAACTTGATGAGCCACGGCGGGACCATACCGTTGGAGCGGCTGGAATTTATTTTAACAATTATTTTAAAGTTTTAAAAATACTAATGATTTCATTACTTTATAGTCCGCCGAGCTAATATTTTTTCTATTTATATTATAGTATCAAAACTAGTTTACATATTGACGATATCGTAGAACAATGTCGGATTTGAAAAAAATACAAAATCCACTTTTTATCATATTTGGATACTACATTGACAAAATATTACGGCTACATAAAAAAATCCATGTGTTTTAAACTTCAAATTAATCAGTCGGTAAAGTGACGGATTTGATAGAAACATGTTATTTTTCTAGAAAACTGTGTAATTTAATGTTTTTATTTTTTAATCTTTCAAAACAAACCCTTTTGTTTGCTTGTATGCCAATTTTCATAATAACAGAATATGAATTAAAATAGTTATAACAAAAACTAATATGATTTTGATTATATTTGAAATTTGTCAGATCCGTCACTATTCTACAACAATGGCAATATATAACATTTATTCCTGTCTTACGGTAGTACTGAGAGTCGTTCATTATAATTATGGTACTAAAGCCACTAAGTAAAAATTAAAAATACGTTCTGTATACATGGAATTGGGAGCTGGGTCGCGTTTTATAAACATAAAAAAAGTAATGGGTAGTCCCTAATTAACGCCAAAACACATACGAATCTTTTTCATTTAAGTTTATTAATTCGTTAACGAACTAATTAATCCGGTTTTTTGAAGGACCTTAATAAAGATTATTAGCTACAAAAGTCTACTTCAAACAAAAATATAGCACTTTATCCACAGTATCTTACCGTCGCCAGGCTCCGATCATCTCCTAGCAATAACTTACCATTCATAGAAACAGGTCGACGCTTAGGCACGGCCGGTTTCTTCCCTATAGTCGCAAAAGTAGGCGTTTCGGTGGCTTCATCCAAGGACCTGACCGCTTCTTCCAGACTTCCCAGCGATATCGAGAAGCTCTCTCGAGCGGCCGCGACGCTGTCGTCGCGTCGCAAAGTCACTATCTCCGACGCAACTGATGCGCAAAATAATACGTGCAAAGCAAAATTAGCATGCTATGGGAGATTGAATAGCCTTTTAATTCAAAAAAATAAATCAGTGGCGCTACAACCTCTTTAGATGTTGACTATAAATTTTTGAATCTGTTTCATGATCATTTTTAAATCTAATAGGCAAGTAGGAGATCAGCCTCCAGTGCCTGACACACGCCGTCAACTTTTTGGGTCTAAGACATGTCGGTTTTCTCACGATGTTTTACTTCACCCTTCGAGCAAATGTTAAATGCGCACATAGAAAGAAAGTCCATTGGTGCACAGCCGAGGATCGACCCTACGATCTCAGGTATGAGAGTCGCACGCTGCAGCGTGCGAAGCAAATTTTTCCAACTTTTTATTTTTTTATTAAGGGAATAATTTTTCTGGTTCTGGTTATGAAATTCAACAACTATACTAGTAAATTGCAGCAATGAAAAAGATAATTTGTGGGTGGAAATAGCGGACAAGGGCCTCATTTATTAATCTCATATAAGTAAATCAGCATGAGCAGCGTTGGCCTAGTGGCTTCAGCGTGCGACTCTCATCCCCGAGGTTAAAGGTTCGATCCCCAGCTGTGCACCAATGTACTTTCTTTCAAACATTCGCTCAAACGGTGAAGGAAAACATCGTGAGGAAACCGGCTTGCCTTAGACCCAAAAAGTCGCGTGTCAGACACAGGAGGCTGACCACCTACTTGCCTATTAGATTGACAATTGATCATGAAACATATACAGAAATCTGAGGCCCATGCCTAAAAAGGTAGTAATAAACTTTGCTTGCTTGCCAAACACCCAAATGTGTGTGATAATCAAAATGTGTAGTCAAGCTATTAATTAAAATAAATCAAGTTCAACGTCGGTAATACTCCATTTTTTTTATTTAAGGCTATTCAGTCTCAGAATTGCTAACATAAATGAAACACTCAAAATTAAAATAAATGATAAATGAACACTCAAACATTTCAAACTAAAACTGGGTCTACTAGTAAGATTTAGCTTAAAACAGGCTTAAAGTTAAAGGTATACCATCAGGGTGAGATGGCTGGTGATGAGCATGATCTTCCGCCGCGAAGGCACCTTGACTCCCGTACCCACTCGACGATTCCAGAGATGACTCACTGGCACTGGATTCCGAACAAACCTGGAATTACATTTACACAATCTATATATATAAAAGAAAGTCGTGTTTGTTACAACACTTATAACTCGAGAACGGCTGGACCGATTGCCATGGTTTTTGATTTGTTGGATTTGTTTCCGTCCCGAATAGCAGAATAAGCAATAAAATATCGGATAAGTTATCGAATAACAATAAATTAATTAATTAATTTTACGAATGCAAAAACCATATGGTGCCATCTGTTGACAAAACTAAGCATAATTTTACGTCGAATTCGTGTCAGTTCAAGAAATTCCTATCTTGAGCTGAATGAGGAGATGCATAACCATGCTTTGATCCTGATCAAAAGATGTTGGATATCAGAAAGTGCTTAACATGAAGTATCGCCATATTGACGCTAGAGAGAAGATGCCAAATGTGTAAAACTGCCATTCTTCTTTCGCAATGGCTAGCAATAAAACATTTCTGTATTTGCAAAAAAGTTGTATTAATGTAATACTTAACATTAATGAAATCCTAAAATAAGTTACATTAAAGTAACAACGATATTATAAGGTTGTAGGGCGGAACGAAGTTAGCCAGGTCAGCTAGTATTATATATAACCGATTTTTCTACGCGTCTCAGAGGAGTTCAGAGGAGTTGTTCGGATTAATACCTGCAGCTGAGTTTCATCGTCAGACGTCGAGGCAAAATACGAAATTCCAACCGTATCACCTCGACGTCCGCCGTTCTACAACTGAGCGTTTAAGGGAGTTTTTGCCGCGCACCACCATTTTGTGGAACCAGCTGCCCACTGAAGTATTTCCGAACCAATTCGAGTCCTTCAAGAAAAGAGCGTACCAATTCTTGAAAGGCCAGCAACGCACTCGCGAGCCCTCTAGCATTGAGTGTCCATGGGCGGCAGTATCACTTAACATAAGGTGAGCCTCCTGTCCGTTTGCCCCCTGTTCTTTAAAAAAAATAAACGCCGTCTTGCACGACACAATTTTTAATTAGGAATCGAACCATGGATCACGTATTATGGAATAATACGCGTTCTTAACCACAAAGACTTTGCATTGTAGATATCTTTATAGTAATGATAGATTTTATGATTCATACACATTTGTAATTGAATAATTAATTAATTTCTACGGCCTCTTATCTTGATATACAGACAATTATTATTTACAATAATAATTAATAAATTTTATTTTGCGTGACCACATGCAATTATTTTAAGGTGTCCTGTATACAATAATTGTTTAACATGTTTAGTATACATTCATTAATATCGCGAACAATACTCCATTCTCCATTGGATAGTTTCGATGCTATACAGCGAATAACATATTTTGATACTTTGAAAGTTATGCAATATATTATCAGACGTAATTATTGTAACTTGCTTAAATAAATCCAGTGATTCAAGCGTGGATTGTTTATTTTTATATAACAGGTAGCAAACGGGCAGGAGGCTCATTTGATGTTAAGAGATACCGCCGCCCATAGACAATCACATTGCCAGATGGCTTGCAAATGCGTTGCCGGACTTTTAAGAATTGGTACGCTCTTTACTTGAAAGTACTCCAAGTCATATTACTTATTTGGACTCCGGGAATCTCTCTCACCGCACGAAACGCGAGTACAATAAGGCGAACCTATTGCAACACTTCAAGCCGGTTTGGAGTGACAGTGGTACTGCCTCAGTCGTGCCTGCCCATTTGGTTGGAGCCCGAAGGCATGGCACTCCCACTAGGCATGACACTGTCACAGGCTATTTCACCAGTGGGCGATGAAGGCGTATCCTAACGCCGGAAAAAAATAAAATACCGGTCAAGGAAAATCAGCAGCCAAATGGACCCAAAAGTCATAATCAGACACAGATCATAATAATCACCTTTGATAGGTTCGATAATAAGGACAATCCACGAGAAAGAAACAACAGAAAAGATGCATAAAAAGGATTTTTTTATCTATTTTTACATTATTACTTAGTATTTTAAATTGGCTTAGTCGTTCAATCGTATAACGCCAACGCCATATTTACGCAATTGTATTTACATAACTTCTTATAAGGCGCTTAGTTTTATATTGCTTAATAGCTCACAAGCCGATAAGTTTTTATAAAAAATTCAATATTTAATGTCTGAAACTTGTGCGTTTTCATTTTTCATAAAACAGTAATCCCCTATAACGCGGTAAACCCGGACCATGTTATAGGAAATCGTTTTGTACGAGTATTCTCCGTTTTTTTGAACGAATCAAAAAATGAATAAAGTTAGTTTAATTTTATAACAACTCCATTGAAACAGTAAATATGGACTTGACAAATCATTCTAAATTCCACACTACAGATGTATAACTTGATAAACCTCCGCGTTATATGGTGGACGGAAATCGCGTTATACGAAAACGCGTTGTATGGGTACTGGGATTACTGTATATGGGTTGTCTAAAAGAGATTATAAACGATAAGGTTCCTTGACCCATAGATTTATTACAAAGTTTTATGTTAATCATGCTCTTATTAAAATAGCTGCAAGTATCAAAATACATTAGTCCACTATATTCAATGGGTTGATATAACGCAATATATCGTAATCGAAGTATGGTCAGTAGTGGTTTGCACTGTGTACATTGCGAACGAATTATGACAGGATCGATTTTGACTGTTTATATATTGTAAGTTTTGTTTACATATAATTTACATTTATTTTTATTAGAAGTTTAATATAGCCAAAGGTTTTCTAAAATTTAAATAAATATAAGAATAATGTTAGTAACATTTTGAATTGTTATTTTAATTGCATAATAATGAAAATATATAAATCTTAATGGTTTTTCTAACACATATTATTCACTGAGTAGTATTTATTAATATTTATATAATTTGCAACACTACCAAATTTTGAGAACATATAATACCAAAATAACATTAATTTCGGATCGCTTAATTTCTTCTACAGATATATATATGTATAACAAACAAAAATTAATCATAGTTCATGTTGTGAAAACCCTATTACGATAACAAATTCGTTTCATTACAGATTAACTGCGAACATACTTCTGATAGCGGGATGGTGAGAAACTATGCATATGATTTAACATTGGCTATAAATTCTTCGTTTGTTTCATTCATACACATTCATAACTAATTCACAAGTCAAACGAGAGTTCTAGGTTCAAAGAATTTAGTAATCTTAATATATATAAATCACGTCACGTTGTTTGTCCGCTATGGACTCCTAAACTACTAAACCGATTTCAATCGAATTTGCACACCGTGTGTAGTTTGATCCAACTTAAAAGATAGGGTAGTTTAAATCTCAAATTATAGTCGCAATTTTATTTTATTGCAAATTATTTGTTTATTATTTGATTGACAATTCTAACAGACGGCGCTGTGTTGAAAGTACCAACGTTTCACTTAAGCTACAATTTAATAGCAACCAAAAAGCATGGTGGTCCCCATGACTGGTGTTCTCCTACCGTTTCCCTTGAAGTGTTTACCACTATGTACAATAGAACCTTATAAAACCTTAGCCACAGCAACGCTTGGCCGAGTCTGCTAGTAGTCTCTAAATATTAATCCGCCAAATTGGTATTGGCGGATTAATTGGCAGGAAAAGCGCCAGAGTTTGTGTCACACAGTCAAAATGTGCATTTTTATGAACACAGTATACACAAATTTGTGTTTATATGCACCATTAAAATTAGCAGTAACGTTTTTATATATAATCTCTAAATGTGGTATTATTGCCACTAAAAACCGCATTTAGAGCCCAAAGTCTGACCATGATTCTAAATAATTCTAAGCACGTTAGTAATTTCATATAATCGCGTATATAATTTTCTTACGCCCGTGATTCAAAACTTGAATACTAAATATTTTACGATCACCTTTAACAATACACGTAGCTGTAGGTAATACATTTCCATATAATAATAATAATAATACTCTTGTATAATGGTAAATTTATTACGAAACCAATTCCGCGCATATATTATTTGGCATATTGGCTCCGGTACAACTATGAATAATATCGAATCATGTATACTAGTACTCATTATGTACTTGGTTAATTTAATAAAATTAGTTTTTATTAAATTAACCAAGTACATAATGGTTGGACCCGGATTTTTCGTTTAAGAAATTTTTAGAAAACCCCTCGATAGACAAATTGCCCCCTTGCTAGATTTGCGTGTAAGTTTAGTAATTACAGTTTTATTTTATTAAGGCGAGGCCACATGAATAAAAACTTATTTAATAAGACATAAACGTAAATTTGTGGCATAGCTCGATGTTTCGTGAACCTATATCAATTGTGATGATCGAGTCTCTTTTTGCTACACGCTTTATATTACCTTCACCTGTATGTATGTATGTATGTATGTAACCGACTCCTTCGGACTCAATTTTGACTAAAAAATAAACAATAAATAATAGTTTAAAAAAACTAAAAAACACGCTTTTAAAGCACATCAAACTAAAAAGTGAAAAATAATTCCTAATTTAGGCTGGCGTGTTTTTTAGTTTTTTTTTTAACTATTATTTATTTCTTTTTACATTATACCTCTATATAAAATTTGTCAACAAATTATCTTGATGTTAGCGTCTATACTTCCAATAAAAGATTCAAACTGTTACAGTCCCCACGAACCCGAAGATGCGAAGGCTGCATACAAATCTGGCGCCATATTGGATCAAAATACGCCTATCACTCTCAAGACTATAATTAAAAAACTGAACGATAGCGGGGTTTTTGACGCAAATACTACACTCAACGTACGCGAGCAGAAGGAATTGAATAAATTATTTGAGACTGTTGAGTTTATGGTGAGATATTTTCAATATCATTTAGATATTAATTATTATTTATAGTTATTGAGCAGTGTTGGCCTAGTGGCTTCAGCGTGCGTCTCTCATCCCTGAGGTCGTAGGATCGATCCCCGGCTGTGCACATTTGATCGAAAGGTGAAGGAAAACATCGTGAGGAAACCGATATGTCTTAGACCCAAAAAGTCGACGGCGTGTGTTAGGCACTGGAGGCTGATCACCTACTTGCCTATTAGATTTAAATATGATCAAGAAATAGATTTAGAAATCTGAGGCCCTAAAGATGTTGTAGCGCCACTGATTATTTTTAATATAAAAAATAATATACTTGTAAAATATATTGCCACACAGCACCCGTGTGGCACCCTATAGCCCGAAGTAATTGCGGTGCGCCGCAGCACCGCACCATTACCGCATCGTGTGGCCGCCGCACTCTTATTTTACTTCACTAAATTTCGTCATTTAAATTGTTTGAATTGTATTTTTGATGTAATTATAAAGAGGTTTATAGGATGTTGGATCTTTTAGTAAAACGTTGAGTGATTATGGCGATATATCTACCATAATCTACAAAGGTTATACACACCAAGGTAACCAATATTGATATTACAGGTATCATCAAGAAACCGCCAACCATCTAGTGTACAGAACGTGTTCTCGTCATTACGACTGGTCGAGCGCGTTGTCAAGAAACAATTGAAAGAGGGGCAACTTTCGGAATCCCTTGCTTCTAAGTTCCATTGGGATAAAATGTAAGAAATTTAGGTAATAGAATACAATTAAACAGAATTTGACGGAAAAAATATCGCTTTTAATTATTCTAAATTAAATTAAACTAATCCCGATATTGTCGCATATGACAAGTAACATTTTGCGAAGTCTTAAGATTTTAAATATGAAATTTTTTTGCATGTTTGTAACGAATAAAAATTACGGACCTATTTAAAAAATCAATTACCATTACTATGACTTACACTGAGGAACCTAGGCTATATATGTTTTCGAAATAAAAGTATATAGAAAAAATAAATAATAAAAAGTCTCTTATTGAAGGATTCCAATTCTAAGGATGCTAACTTTAAAATTGAGAATAGTTTAACCAGTAAAAGTTCCAGTTTTTTTATAACGTATATAATAGTAATAATACAAAATTTTGTAATACAGGAAAGATGGGTAGGCATGCCTGGCCGAATAGGTGAGATATCAGTATGAAGATTCCTTTGAATTTTGTGTTTTTATTTATTACATTTTCTCTTTACAGCTCCACGCGGCCCATTCGTGAAAAACCCATGTACCACATCGACAGAACTACTAACATGAGGGTGTTTGATATTAATTAATTAATCTTTATTTTAATAAAGTCTAAGTTTTTAATGTATGGTTTTGTTTTATTTAAATAAGTAATTAAACGCAATAATCCCGTGATGCTTTGTGGGAAATAACCTTAGATCTTTGCATGTCTTTTCATAACTTTTTTCTTAAATCACTTGATTGGCCTTTTGTGACAGACATTATTGATCAATTTGACATGCTGGTTTTCTGTACGAAAGAAATATATTTATGTACAAAGAAATGAATATAATATGCAAAAAAATACCGTGACTACTTGCAGATATAGTTTGGATATGATAAACAATTATAATAAAAAATAACAATAATACCTGCGATGTTTAGAGTAAAATCATTTGAATTTGAATCGATATATCTATTTAAATTCTGTTAACTTGGTTTA